>NC_062561.1:169270125-170722625 GCF_022837055.1 Prionailurus viverrinus
ATTAACTATGTGCCAGAAACTTTTCTGAGTACTTTACATGTATAATCACATTTAAATCGTACAAAAACTTCCTAAGTAAATATTACTGGAATCCCAAGTTTACAGATAAGAAAATAAGAGAGGTTAAGTAACTTGCCTAATGACAAACGTGTAGGAAGTGGCAGAGCCAGGTATAAATCCAGACTGTGTGGCCCCAGAGCCTGTGCTTATAACCACTACACTACACTGTCTCTTAGTGGAAAATACACTTGTGGCTACATAATTTATTACAAGTTATTTTTTCAGCTATTAAACCTTAAAGTCATTTTTAAATGCTCCAAAATAGTTGTGAGAGCATCAAGAATTGGTAGATATGGAGAAACAGGCACTCTTCTGCGGGGATCCAGACTTACATATTCTACAGGGAGTTAAGCACGATGTATAAGAAATTTAGGTATGTATTCACTTAGATGCAGAAATTCCCACTGAAGAATTTAACCTTAAGGACAAAAATAAAAGTGTACAAATATACAGGTATAAGAATGTTTACAGTTATTTATAGGAATAAAAAGTGGAAATAGCTGAATGTCTACCAATAAGAAATTGTATAAATACATTGTGCTGAAACACATGAAACCATAAAAAATGGTGACATAAATCTATATTCATTAAACCAAAAATAAATCCATAGTACACTGTTGACTTTCAGACACAGATTGCAAAATAGTATGCACAATGAAATTCCAAAAGGAAGTAGGGGGAGTACACATACATATGTGTACATCTGAAAAGATGTTCATCAAAATGTAAACAGTATAAATGTCTGAATGGCAGTAATTTAGGTTGTCTCACTGTTTTAAAAATATTTACTAAAAGTTTACTTAAGTGTGTGTGTTATTTTGTCATTCAAAGGAGCATACAAGAATTACAAGAGCCTACAATCCAGAGACACATTTTAGGCCATGAAAGAAAATAAGTGTTGGTGGCAAATAAGTGGCCAGCTAATAAGAACAATGAGAAAGGAGCTCAAGCAAAGCGGGATGCAGCAGCCTATGTATGAGTCAAGAGGAAGCAACATTCAGGCACCACCTTCACCACCAGCAAGCTGAGTAAAGCTTGACAAGTTACAGATGATCTCTGCACCTGTTTCAGAACTGCACAATGAAGGAGTTACATGGGGTATTCTCAGAAGTTCTTTTCATTTCTAATGGTTTGTGGTGTAAATTTTCAGAAAGAACAGATATGAAAAGGACAACTCCTCTATCCCTTGCTAGTCACAAGTGGATAATTTTTTTTGTTGGTTTATGTTTATTTTTGAGAGAGAAACAGAGTGTGAGTGGGGGAGGAGCAGAGAGAGAGGGAAACGCAGATTCTGAAGCAGTCTCCAGGCTATGAGCTGTCAGCACAGAACCTGACAGGGGGGGCTCGAACTCACAAACTGTGAGATCATGACCTGAGCCAAAGTCAGACACTCAACCGACTGAGCCACCCAGGCACCCCAGATTATTCTTTTTTTTTTAATGTCTATTCATTTATTTTGAGAGACAGAGAGAGGGTGAAAGAAAGAAAGAGGAGCAAAGAGAGGGAGAGAGAGAATCCCAAGCAGGCTCCACCCTGTCAGCATAGAGCCCAACACAGGACTTGATCTCACAAATCATGAGATCATGACCTGAGCCAAAATCAAGAGTCAGTCGCTTAACCAACTGCACCACCCAGGTGCCCTGGATTATTCTGCAGTTTGTTAGTATACACTTGAATTTGTTTGTGAAGGATGTGAAATATCAAAGTCTGGAAAATGAGAACAAAAGTGCAAACCCACAAACCCACTCAGACAACTTGTTTTTGGAAATATGATTGTTCCTCAGAGAGTGGGTTAGTATACTCTCCTAAGAAAGGAGCCCCCAGGAGACCCTCTCCATCCCAATAAAAGTTCATTTCCAAACAGCTGACAGTTCATTTATAACATTTCACATTTATACAGAAAAAAATAAGTCTATATGATCCATCTGACATTGCAGTATTTATCTGTCTACTGACAAAAATCTAAGGAATAGTCAAGTGAGACTTTGATGTTGCATTCCACTGTTATTCAGATATATCAATAATCAAATCTGGAGAGCTGCCAATAAAAGCAGAATAAACATCATTAGCATTTTAATAAACCTGCAAGCCACAGGGCTGGAAAAACAGAGCGAGACAGAGCAAAGGGAAATCAGCATGTGCAATGTCTTCCCTCCAGCGGTTTGCCCTTTGGCAGCCCACTATGTCCTCCCTGCTCCACTCCCGCAAAACACACACTCCGGAGACTTCTCTGGATTTTAAAACCTCTCATAGACCTGTCCAAGCTCTAAAGTTAGGAGGGTGTATCACAGTTTTTTTTAAATCAATAATAAATAACCTGATTTTAAAAACACTTTAAGAAACCGATCTTGTAGTTATAAGAAGCATTTTGAGTGTCATATAGTCAGAGTATGATTTTGTATGTTAACTAAATAGACCCAGATGATAGATGAAGGAAAAGGTGGTACGAAGATGGAATGAAAGAGAGAGAGAGAGAAACACAGAGACAGAATATATGCAATGGATGAAGAGCCAGGAGCTCAGGAGCACAGAAGGCTGAAACTACTTCCAAATCAAATCCTGTGACTCTTGGAATATATTAAATTCAGAATAACATACAAACATTCAAAGTAAATAGTTAATTTTTCTTAATTTTCAGTCATTACATTTTCTCAACTGAACTAGAAATTAGAAATTAAAAGCCCTGCTTCATAGAATATATTGAATTTCACATAATCTCTCATTACCCACATCGTGCATGTGTGTGTGTGTGTGTGTGTGTGTGTGTGTGTGTGTGTGTGTATAATGTTAAAGTATCTTTTGAAAAGTGTAACTCCTTAAAATACATTTGGATAAAAGCTGTGAGTGAAAAACATTTCACAAAGGTAAGTAGCTATATATAAATTATTTTATGGCAATATAAGTAGGAGACACTGTTGTGTTTCTTTTTAAATCTCTACTTCTGAATCTGAATGTACTTTGCCCATTTAATCTGAAAACTCGTTTGTGAAAATATATAACAATTAGTACACTCTAATTGTCTTATTTTCTTCAGATAATTGTAAAAACTGCAAACACTTCAGTGTTACTATACGATAAGCAATTAAGTAACCTTCAAGAGTCTGCTACTATCTTAAAAACCATATGACTTAAGATGTCCATTGTCAATTTGAAGGAAACTATGAGGCTATAATGGTGATGAAGCATCAGTCATAACTGGTACCACCCAAGCCACCATTCTAATAATGAACTAATGATTCATACTCAAGGTGCTTTCGAAACATGATTAAGCCTCCAAACATTCCACTAAGGTAGGTTCTCATTACCCCAATCTTATAAAAGAGAACTTAAATAAGTTTACCAAGGTTACACGTACAGTGACTGACTCAATGACAAAAGTTTGGAATAACAGAAAAACAAGAACACAAAGGGCCCCAGACTCTCAACTCCCACTGCAAGCCCCTATTCGTTAGTATTGCAGAGAAGCCTTTCAAGAGTAATTTATTTCTAACTGACCTTCTCTGGTAGCCACAGGCAAGTGTTTGCCAAAATGTCACTGACCAAAAAACTCCATACAATGCCATATATTATAAAATGAATATGTCAAGAATCAGATGAAAATGTCATCAGTGACACTGACAACAATAAAAGAAAATATTCTACAGATTTAAGGAACGAAAGAAGATCCAAGTTAAAGGGGGAAAAAGCTACCTGAGAAAATGTCATCAGTGACTACAGCAACAAAAAATAGACCACAGCTTTAAATAAAAGAAGAAGACACAAATCAAAGGGGAAGAATTACCTGAGAGTCCAGTGCTCTCTAATGGATCAGAAAGGAGAATAAAGACTCCTTTTATGGAGGCTTGTAGAAAAACTATGTCTCCTTTAGAAATCATGCTATTTTTTCTGGGAGGGACGGGAATAGACAATAGATGGAGGCAACATGTCTGAGCACCTGTGAGAGCTCTTTAGCTCTGAATCCCAAAGTCACTCATTTTCTCATTTCCATGTCAAAATGAATGACATAATTTGTGAATGTCATAAGTAGTCACAGAAAATTAAATAGAAACTGAACAAAAATTTCCTCCTTGTTGCCCTTAAGATAGAAAGTCAAAAGTTGTTGATTGTCCCATTTTACAGTCTTTGGAAGTAAGTTTCACTCGTAAAAATACTTAAAATTAAACAATCCAGTTGGATATGTTTACCGTTCTGAAATTTATATAAATATATATGATGTATGTGTATACGTGATTTTATTGAGAAAATTATTTTACACTAAGATTTTGGATTTTTTTCTAAATGGACCTAGTTTAAAAAATAAATTCATTAAATTAAATTAAAAAAAAAATGTACCTAGCTTCAAATGTGATTATTGAAATCAGTGATTACAATCAATGGGGCTCCTGGATGGCTCAGTCAGTTGAGATTATTGAAGTCAGTGACTGCAATTCATGGAGCTCTAGGATGGCTCAGTTGGTTGAGGGTCCAACTCTTGGTTTCAGCTCAGGTCACAGTTTGTGGGTTCAGGCCCCATAGCAGGTTCTGTGCTGACAGTGTGGAGCCTGCTTGGGATTCGCTCTCTCTCCCTCTCTTTCTGCCCCTCCCCTGTGATTTCTGTCTCAAAACAAATAAACAAACTTAAAAAAATTTTTTTAATGATTACAGTTCATTACTGATGATCAGAATATATTTTTTTCTATAGTCTGGAATTTTCATCTGCATATGATTGGCACTTTTAAATAAAGCTTTAATAGAACCTTCAAAATAACACATTTACACTTTTGATTACCTGCCTGAGGATAAACTGTTCTGAAGATTACCCACAGTCCAAATTTAATTTTAGGCAGTTTGTTCTAACTAAATGCTCACAGGACACCTATCCTCCCAACAATGAAGCAAATGAATGCTAATATGAGTGTTAACAAAGCAGAGAGAGGTGCGCATTGGAATTTCTTGCTACCAACTATTATCCCATGTTTCTCTCATATACACTCCCAAGCCCATCAGTGTGGATCATCACAAATTCTAAAAACTTTGTCAAATGCAATATGCACATACAGAACTAACTTAGTGGACTGAAATACACTGTGCAACAGCGACAAGTTAGTGAAGATAAATGCAACCATTCAAAGTAAACATTAGAAAAATACTGTCAATGGAAAAAGAATCACAAGTAAAATAAATGTGCGTACAAGAATCGACAGGGGTGTAACACTGTGAAGTTACTGTGACCTTGTCCCTTCCTAAATAGCTACATTTTCAAAATGGGAGAGGACCTTCCAGTAGCAGCAATGTCTGTGTGGATGTCTAAATATCTGTCAGGGCCTCCTTGGTGCTACTTTCTACTTCTCTGCCTCTTACAAGCTTCACTGTTACATTCTACTTGGAGATGGATGTCTGCCAAGAGACATCACCCCCCAAAAAGCGCTTCTGTAACATAATGATGTCTCCATACTGAGAATAAACTTGTGAAGAAAAATCTCAGAACCAAAAAGAAGATGGACATCTCTTTAAAGATATAAACTACTAAACATTTCTAATTTCAGTAAGACTATAATGAGCAAAATATTAACTCTATGGTAAGTAATATATATTTTTCAAAGACAGTTATCCCATAAATGTCTATAAATCTGCAGAAAGAAATGTTATGGAACACAACTCTTTTTTTTTTTCCAAATTGATTATTCAATTTAATGAAGCCAGGGCATTGTCTTGACACATTTTGTCATCCCTTTTCCCAATAAATGGCTGTCACAAGGATATCATGTTTCTTCTGGGTTTTTCTTCCCCCTACTCCACCTTCTTCATTCAGTTTTCTTAATCCAGTAAGGTTAACATGTTGTCAGTTAGATGAAAATTGTCTCTACATACCTCACACACAAACCACCACTCTCTGTTAGAGAATTCAGTTAGTGTCTCTTTAACTCTTCAGTTAGAATCTCTTTAACTCTGCAAGCGTTTTTAAAGGTTATGTCTATACCCACTAAATGAAGTTTACTATTTTGAATGACTTATTTTGACTTGCTCTATTTCTTGACCAATTTGAGCAGTTCTTTTTTTTTTTTTTTTTTCCTTTTACCTTGAACACAAACTTATGGTCTGATTGTCATGTAATCAATCAACACAGATTTACTGAGCTTCCAATTAGGAGCCCAGGAACATGGAAAAGTCACAATGTCCAGATACAGTTTTAATACCTATGCTGCTATCAATGTAACATTCTAAGAAATTTATAAACCATCTGAGTGTAAATTAAAACTAGTAGACAAAAACGCAACTTCTCTCTTCTCTCCCCAAACATCAAGTAAGATTTTCTAGATATATATTCACACAAAGCAAAATATTTGTTTATATTCATGTAATACAATAAAATATCAAAATAGTAAAATACACTGGTGATTTATTGGTTGAAAGAAGAGATTAAGCAAAACCAAAAATAAGAATTCAGCTTAAATTCAAGTTAGAAGGAAAACAAATGGAAACTGCTTTTCCCAAACGAAACCAGTTCTCAAAATACTGTAATAAATCGTGGAGGAAATGCTCCCAGACTTTATTTAACAGGCAATAAAACCCTGAGGCAGGTCCGATTAGTGTGCTGTTATGGTAAATGATAAGATGAGCACTGATACATATGTCAAAATCAACTACTACTATTAACTGGTTTATTGATGTATAGTTATTAAGGTGATACTTAAAACTAACAATAAAAGCATTTCAAAAATGAAAAGATCCTCGCTTGTATTTGTGGGATTTTTGTGGTAGGTATTAAGTGCCATTACTTACATATGCCCTAGAAGCTATGTCCTTATAAGACTTATTATTAGAAGACACAAATGCTGAAGGTAAAAATATGGTGATTAAGCTCCAGCCACAACACTTCCTTCTAAGAGAGGGTCTCTTCCTTTTCATTTCTCCCTAATGTGACAATTGAGTAAAACAGAATATACTATTAAAACTATAAAACACATAAAATTGTTTTTAATATAGGAATTGACCACTGAACAACCAGATTTGAACCACAATGGTCTGTTTTTTACACAGATTTTTAAAATAAATACAATACAGTACTATAAATGTATTTTATCTTCCTTATGAGTTTTAAAGTAATATTTTCTTTTCTCTAGCTTACTTTATTATAACAAGACAGTATATAATACATACAACATAGACAAATTGTGTTAACTGACTTCTTATGATCTATAAGGCTTCCAGTCAATGGCAGGCTATTAGCAGTTATATTTGGGGGAGTCAAAAGTACACACGCCAATTATCAGATGTGCAGGGGGTCAGCACTCCTAACCCCCACACTGTTCAAGTCTCAACTGTATGCATAAAATTGAGACCTTATATTTATGTATTTTTAAATCTATATTCACACTGTTCCCTTCAGACTCAAAGCTCGTATGACACCAGTAGAGCTGTCTTTTTTTCCACGCATCTTTTAGATGAATACTCAAGATTAAATAGTATCACGAGAAACTGCAAATGGATGTTATTTTATTGTAATATTTATTTCATTCAATGATATTTATTTTATTATAATGCTATTTAGCTAGCACTTCGGTTCAATAGACTCCACTGGTAGATTTAACTGCTTATGGCAACCAACTATATTTTTAAACTCAGAATAAGCTGTTGGAGGCAGTTTGATAGATGGGATTGAGGTCAGACATATCTACATTCAATCCTGACTCTGCATTTACTAGCTGTGATCGTCAGCAAGATACTTTACCTCTGTGAGTTTCATTTTAGTACATCTATAAAACAGGGTATAATGATACCTATGTCATAGAGTTAATGTGATGATGAAATAAGATAATAACTAAAACACTCTTGGTACCTTACCTAACAATATAAAATTCTCAACACAGAGTCGCTATAAAATCTCTGTAATTAACTGCTGTATAACAAACTACACCAAAACTTGGTAGCTTAAAAAAACAAAACAAAACAAACAAACAACAACAACAAAAAAACAGTGCTTATCTGCTCACTACTCCATGGGCCAGCAATTTGGACTGGGCTTAGCTGAGTAGTTCTCCTGGTCTCATTCACTATACAGGACTGCAGGAATCCAAAGGCTTGACTGAGGCTAGTCTTGGTGGCCCTGTTCACACATATGACAGTTTATCCTTGCTGTTGGCTTGCCCTCCATCTCCATGTGGTCTCTCATCTTCAAGAGACTGGCCTGGGCTTCTTCAGGTGATGGCAGCATTCCAGAAAGGCGAGAACGAAGTTGCTAGGTCTCTTAAGCCAAAGCTTGGAAGCCTCAGAACATAATTTCCACTATATACTATTGGTTAGAAAAAGTCACAAAGCCTGCCTAGATGCAGAAGGATAGGGAAATGGATGCTACCTACGGATGGGAGGCTAGGCAGCATCACACTGCACAAAGGCATGCATACAGGGATGGGAAAAAGTTATGGCTATAATTTGCAATCTTCTGAAGGGTGCAAAATAGTGACAAATTCTTACAACTTTAAATAATTGTAGAATTATTTAAATTCTTATTATTTAAATAATTATAGAATCCAAGTTTGTAGAAGGCCAAGAAGAAGTACTAGCTTGAGTTTTCCACCAAACATTTCTTCTGCTGCTTCAATGACAGATTTCAAAAGATACCCAACAACCAGTCCCAGTGACTGATATCATCATGTAAGTTTCTTTGGTTGCTTTTCTGGTCTAAAGGTCCTCAGCATGTTTCTATTGAATTAATCAATACATTTATTTTCATCTGACTTGATGGCTTTACCTTCAACAAGCAACTGTCTAACTAAAGATTCCACAACAAACAGCATCACCAAGAAATTGGGATCGAGTATGAAGTACTTCTAGAGACTACAAAATGTGTAAAAGAAAATAAAGAAAAATCTATCACTGTAAAAAGTATATACACGTTTGTTCTTCTCCATGAAAATGATCACTAGAGAAAAATTTAGTTTTGTGATACAGTCAGCTAGCTATTCATCCTGAATTCAGGAGAAATAAAATAAAAAGAAATAAATTAAAGACAACAATTTTTATATCTTTCATCCAACAAAAAGTATAATGCCAAGCAAAACTTGAAACTTATCTTTAAATTATTGTGTCAAATCTCATTTTAATGAATATCTTTCTAAATTTCTTATCACAGCCTCGGAAAGTCACAAAATGATAACTGCTACCAAGACTTTCTTTAAGATGTGTGTCTCTGCAAGATTTATCTTGAGCCACAGTCCTTAATACAATAAAATCTGTTTGTTTTGGAGAATTTCATGGGGCAGGATATGCCACCAAACACACTGAATGGTAAGAATTGCTCCTTATGGAAGGAGAGAGGTGAAAGAAAGAGCTACTTGCTGTTTGACAATATGGTGAGCAGAGGAGGGGTCGGGTAATGGCTAATTCCCCCGCTGACATTTCTACATTTTCCAATGAAGAACTCATTCCTAAACTTGCCATTTTTTTTTTCAGCTGAGAATCTGTTACAACATTGCTTCATAGAGAAACAGTTGGAAACTCAAGTAGTTTTCAATTTTAGACAAATTGATGCTGCCAAAATTATAATACTCAATAATGGAAAACTTCAATAACATGAAGTGTGCCTAATCTGGTTTTTAAGACATTAAAAATCCTGATTACTTTATGAGAAGCCACATGAGAAGCCAAATACACATTTGGCTAGAGGAAATATCACTAGCCGGTGCCATCTTCGGTGGCTAGGTATTTCTTCTCCTATGTGAACAAGGCAACTTAGCATGCATATTCAAATTAGATAATCCTAACTGATAATTAAAGATTAAAGATAACCCCATGCTACAGCTCCTATACAGGTAATCTACTTCTCAATTTATTTTTATAGGAAATCTTGTAAATATCTAAAACACTCTTATTTTGCTTTAATTATTTCGCAGCCCTACACAAGTGATAGATACACTATATAGGTTCATACGGAATAGTTACCACTTTTGAAAAATAGTGACTATTCTAACATTCTTTAATTATACTGCTTACTAATCTTAATTGCCACGATTTCAAAAGACAGTTCCAAAGTGCATCTTGAACAAACAGAAAAGCAATTAGCCTAAATTAATTGCTTTGCTGATGTGATTTGCAGTAGGTATGCTTGGTGGTTTTGAAACTCCTGCCAGTGCTTTCACAACTTGATGTTCTGATGATTTTTTAGCCTATTTTTGCACCAGAGCAATTAACCAGATAATTGTTCTAATGTGAACCTGGCCTTAATCAGTATGTTTAGGTTCATGGTAGCAATTAACCAAATATTAAACATACTTTAAAGAACAGAACTTAAAAGTGCTACAAGACGAGTTAAGAACAAAACTGTGTGTGTTTTTTTTCCCTCAGACAGTCATACTTTTCTCACCAAGAAGCAGAAAAAAGCTGTAACTGTCTCCTTTGCATCTTTTCAATTAACACAAGGTATCATTACATATGAAAGGCAAGTGAAGTTTCTGGTTCTTCATTTAGAAGTATTCCAAAGACCCTATTAAAAGGGCAAACCCAAGGATTCAACATTAAAATCCTATTTATTGTTCAAAAAATCAGGCTACGGGTTTCAGAAAAATAGCATGCAATACATAAAGCAAGCTCTATCCGAATCCAGACAATGACATTAAATCCTCACCTTATGAAGTTTCAACTTTATTCAGAAATAAATAAATCTGGAAGAAAGAGGGCATTTGAACCAACCGCCTGGATTTCAGCCAGAGTTCAAGCCAAATTTAAAGGCAGATTTATACATCCTACAAAAGCAGCATTTATAATTCTTGCACCATGCAGGTATTAAATGGCTTCTCTGAGCTGGGCCCTACACGAGATGCTAGGGGGTGCTGCGATGGGGGCAGGGGGCCCAAGATGAAGACACAGGTCCTCCTTACCAGGAGAGAAACTCATACACAAAACATTATGCAGCCACAAAATGATCTACGCCACCAAGAGAGTGACTGCTGTGGATTCAGCCAGACAGTAACACGATACAGCACTTCATTACAACCACCATCATCATTTCTTCTTTTCTTTAAATATAAAGAAATTCACATTCAATTTAAGGGAAATCATCAGTAGTGCAACCATAACTGTTAATGAAACAAGTCTGATCTTTTGGCTTCAGTAAGTGAGGAGTTATTTGATACTACTTTAAATTAAATATTTTATCAGCTGGGGAATAATATACCTAAAACCTTTCCATTTTCACGAAGCAAAGGGTTCAAGCTGCAAGTACTCTGTCATTCTTCATGTCTCCACGTCTTCGTGTCCTCTTTCTTAATTTCTGAAAGGACTGTCACACAGAAAATAGCCCAGGCACATATGTGTCAGGTCTGCCATTTTTAATTATTACCAATCAAATTCCAGCAATTTCTCCTCTGGTTAAACATGTGTGTACCTATCTGCTAAAATATTTCTTTATGCCACAGTTCATAAAATATTTTAGGCTGATGCAAATCCCTTGCACTAAATTAATAACTAATCACAGGAGATATTTATCATCTCAAGCCTTTTACAGGAAAATTGTCAGATTTAATCACCTTTCTCATATTTTCACTATTTACTAGGCTTCATTTATCATACATTCAAAAATTTTGACAACAGTGAGTTATTTTAATTACCATTTCTGGTTGGGGATTAAGAAAAAGACAACTCCTGGGGGAAATGGAGAAGGGAGGGATGGTCCTAAGTTTGTCCGAGCAATCAATAAACGATTACCATTTTGTCAATAAATGAAGATTTTCTTCACTGTTGGCAATTTTAAAGCAGGTTTGAGGTTAGGAAGCCTCTAAATCCATGAGCATATAGTGCTGCATCTATCATCGCATAAAACACATCCCATTCTTCCCATAATCTGATCATGAATTCGGATTTTATACTAGGCAAGACATATGTTTTTTTTTAGCCCCCCAAACTGAATGATTAATGTATGTTTACTTACATTTATATGGCCTGAAAAACACAAAAGCAATAGCAGTGTTTAGAGTACCACATCCAGGAAAGCTAGTGATATACTTGTATGGAAGCTCTGTTAATTATTATTTACAGAAATCTTTACTTATGTATTTATCACACAATAGGAACCACGCACAAAGCAGAAATTTAAAGTTGCCATTACATGTCAGAACTACCATAAAAATTCACATTATTCTGTAAGACAAAATAATGTGAACATGGAGAATCAATAAGACAAACTCATCCACATCAAATCCAGCTTCCATCCCATCTTCAGAAATGCAGTTAAAAATTAAAGCAAGCTGAGACATATACATCTCATACAGATTTTCCTTTCAAGTGATTTTGTTAAATACTTCTGAACATATATCAATTAACATTTCCTTAAAAATGAGACTTAGCCACTAGATGTACTAAAAGAACAAATATCCAGTATCACTATGTACCAAACAATGAAAAAGTTCTTTTCATTTGAATGCACTAAAAATTTCATCTGAGGATAGATGCACAAATCATTTTATCAGAGACTTTGCCTTTTGTACAAAAATATCATCAGTTTTGTGAAAAATCACATATACGGGGAAACCGGTATAGACTAGTTATAGCAATTATTTTTTGCCAAAGGTACTGAGACATTCAACGAACTTCCTTCTTTTTAACCCAGAGACAACTTACTCAAAATATACACCCAGTATTCTCCTTTACTCTGCAATGGTTAAGTACTTGCTACAACTGTGAGGGAGCTTTTATAGATAATGAAATATCTGTAAAAACAAATGTGTATCAGCACATGCTTAAATAAATCCTTATTCAAATTTCATTTGTGAAATTCCTGTTGATACCAACTATGAACGAGGTGTGGTACAAGACACAAAAATGGGCAAGACTTTCTACTCCTCAAGGAACTTAGTATGAAATGAAGAGTATTTACAAATAAAGCCGGTGGGGAAAATTTGCTCTTCATTACAAAATTAGCTGTTTTGTAAATCCACTTTATGTACACAGTAAGATATCCAAAACTTGTCACCTATCAAATATCCTGAAGGGAAAAGAGAAGGTAGCATTCTGATGATGTTTAGAGTGATCAAGCACAGCATGATGCCTGAGATAGTATGACCATATAATTTATCACACACACCAGGACACTTTGGACCACAGAATGGAACAGTGAAGCACAAATGCTAAACCTGACAGAATTTCAAAATAACAAGAATGGGCTGGAAATGTTCTAGCAAATGAGAACACTAGGTCACTCCAGGTCTGAGGCAGAACGAGGTACTGGGAGAACATGAGCCCCTCGCGGTTAGAGCTTAGACTTTGAAAACATATTAAAATGAATTCATTTTAATATGGATTCATTTTAATATGTTCTACCACTTACTACTTGTGAGCTATCTAACCTCTCTGGACCTTAATCCTTTCATTTGAAAACGGGGTTAATTTCTTCCTCAGGGCTGTTGTAAAGACAAATGAAACACTGTGTGTAAACACTTAGCACAGTGTATGGCACAAACTATAATAAATGATAGCTATTATTAGCTATCTTCATTATCCTTGGTCCAAAAAACAAAAGGGAGAAAATATTATACCCTCTGGCCTCTCTAACATTACAAGAACCAATCACAGTTTTTAAAAAGATGGTCTAATGGATAGAAGGACACAGAAGACATATTTACAGATAGCTTGAGCATCTGAATAGTAGTTACTCTAATATCATACTATTCTTTTAGGGATGGTCTTACAAATAATTGTGAATATAAAAGAGAATGTCAAAAAATATCAAGCTTAAACAAGTGTCACTAGCTCAGAAAGACTCCGTTCTGTCCCTAGAACTCCCTCGGAACTCAATAAAACATTTCTTATTCTTTTTGCAAAAAATATGAATATCAGAGAAAGCATACAAGATTATTCAGATTACAAAAATATGCTAAAATTCAGTTGCACAAAAGCTGGAGCTGACCAGCCCAGCCACAATATTAGGCACCAAAAGTATGCAGACGGAGCGCTCCACATACTCTACACACGCAGGGCAGTGCTGCTGTAAATGCCGCCACAGCGTTGCTTCAATAGTCAGTGTTATTTTTGCTGCCTCTTTATTTCCAAGTTTTCAGACTTTTATAAGAGAAAATTGTTCAAACTTCACACCACTCAATACTCCAAGGTGAAAAGTATTCCTCTCCTCCAGACCACTTAACTTTAATAGAAAACAAAATATTCTCAAACTCAAATTCAACTATGCCTGCTGGATTTAATGGATAGGTTTGTCCCCCCTGGGCAATCTTTAAACCTCAGTCTCTAGGAGAATTAAGTAATATTAGGGGATTGAAATGAAATAAAATTCTAAGTCCACTGTGACATGACATTCACAGGAAGATGGTAGATTATCCACCCAGTCCTCGAACACTTATAAATACAATATATAGCATATGCTCACAAAACAATTCTTAGAAATAAAACACAATGGGCACTCAGCAAATAGTTTATATCACCAACACCTGCTCAAATCCTCTCTGAACTTTATTTCTAAATGTCACCGTTTTTTATTGAATCAACGGAAATTTGAAAGAAGAAACAGAATAAACATCCAGAGAAGATCAAGGGAGTTAGAAAAATCTTTATAGAAAGCCTCATTGAGTTTTCCATGAGCCAGGGCACTGTCAGTCTCCCTCAAAGGGGTGGTGGAGTAATCTGTCATTCTACAACCTCAACCTAAGTACACCTAGAAGACTAAATAGGGCTACCCACAGAAGAAGAGGAGAAAGAATAGTATTAAGATTTTTCTCAATGCTATAAACAAAGAAATCAAGATTCAAATACTGAGCACTGAAAATAAATTCATTTCATTTTAAAATAAGTAACTTTAAATCACAGCCTTGAAGTTGGAGGGAATTTAATAAACTAGCTCAGCTCTCTTTGTAATTCAGGAAACTTTTTTTAGAACACTCTTGTTTGAACACTGAGTGGAAGTGTCCATTTTGGATGGCAGTGGATGAAATTAAAGTGTTTAGCTAATTTTAAGCTGAATTCTGTCTCTTGCTGTAACTTCTACCCTTTGGCCAAAGCTCTGATGCCTAAAATAATGAAGAACTAATTTAAGCAGACCAATTAACTCTCTATTGTCTGTTAATATAGTTTATCAGACTGTACTTAAAAAGAACGATTTGTTTTGAAATAAGAAATACCCTTTAAAAACCTCTACATTCTTGATTTTCAGCTTGTAGACTGGGGATAGACAGATAATACAAAAAAAAGTACAAAAGTACCACGCCTGGTAGGAATGGTGGAGGACTGGAGAATCGCCAGAGAGAATACCCTATTTGTCTTCCCAGAAAGACTGAGTCCAATGTTGCTAGATCTGCAAATTTCCAACAGAGAGCCCAACTTCATAATTTTTATGTGAACTATTCCAATTTTTAAAGTGTTGGCAACTACTTCAACTTTTTAAATATTTTATAGGCCAAACAAAGCAGCTTTATGGACTGGACTCAGCTGTAGACCACCAGTTTGCAGCTTCAACTTATTTAAAAGTGTCATTTAAAGAGAAACTATCCATAATTACTATTCTAAACACTAGGACATATAAAGTGAAATGTTAACATATTATAGATGCTATTTTATGTTTGAAAGAAATCGGTCACAATAGTCTAAGATTTAAAATGCTCCAAATTTTAGAATGTCCACTGATAGAATAGACATGAATAGAAGATTCACACAGCACAATTAACTCCTTTACATGAATAGCAGATTCACACAGCACAATTAACTCCTTAAAGAAAGTGTTCTCAATTAGTAATGTTCAACAAATTTAATACATTCAATTTTTTAAACTGCAAATTCAAAACATAAATCGCTAGCTAGGCAAGTTCGACTGGCTGGCAACATAACTTACTTTAACAACCAACCTGGTATTTATTATGTTTTGTGACTTTAGCTGATAGATGCTAGAGAAATTTTCATGTCTCTTATATTGTTATCCTAATTCATTAGCAAGCATGGTCAACTGTTAATGAGTGGATCATATATTTGATAATGGGTATACATACCATGCGATTGAACTTTTTTCAAGACTAATGTTAAAAACTGAAAATGGGAGATTTATTACGTCTTTAATAACCAATTTAAAAATTTTAAATAGTTTTTGGAAAGATCTATTAAAATCAAGTAGATTTCATTTAATTCTTCTTGGCAAAAAGGAACAAAAGAGCCATTATAAGCTATCACTAAAGATGCTCAGAACCGTTCAGTTTTTCACATATCAGTTTGTTATATCCAAAGCATGCTGCTTTTAGACTCTGTGCCAAACATACAAAAACGAAGAAGACCAAATTGGATGTGAAATAACAAAAGATTTATATCAAATACAAATAAACATTTCACTAAACTTAGAGTCAGAGAGAGTAGGGTAGATATAACAACCAGACGTTTAATTTAAGTCACTGATAGAAATAGTGTCCTCTTTTCATAAACCACTTGGATTTTATTTGTATTCAAAAGCAATGGTAAATGTCAAATGACTACTAGACCATCCTTCTGAATACAAGAAAATATCATGCTGTTTAACTCTCTAAACACAAAAAGTGCTTTTAGAAAAACAAAGATAAAGAACAGCATGTCTTAGTCACACACATCGATAGAAGAACCAAAAAATGCTAAAAGATACCAAGAGCATAACAATAAAGACCTTCAATTACTACATATTTTAAGTTTTTGAACTTCAAAAGAAAGCTTACAGATAAGAATTTTTAAGTTCAAGATAAATCTTATGTGTAAAGTTCTGAATATCAAAGTTTATCTTCATGTAAGGATTCCTTTCTTAAGGCTAGAAGCATTAAACATAGATCCTTTTCAGATGTACTACATATAAAACAACATCTAAAGTTTCTATTATACTTTTATTAGAAAAGAAAATGAGAGTCCTTTTAAAAATTAAGAAATTTACATATTAATGTCAGTTGTGTGTGAATCCCAACTATGAAATGGAAAATTGACTCATTAGCCACCATGTGCTTTTTCTCATTTGTCCTCACCCAGTTTTTAATGCAGCAATGATGGAAAAATACATCTGCTGGAAAAGCTAACGAAAAATCATATAAAGGTCTAAATTTAATAGGAATAGTATGACCTTCCACTAAACAAAAGATCTGAAAGAATTAAAAGAGAACATGTATAAAGTGCCTATCAATTACCTGGGTAGTAAAGGTTACTTTCCTCCCTTCTCTCCTTACAAGGCTCACTATTATCTATCTCACTCATTAAGTCTTATGTCACCTAAAGAGAGCAACCTTTGAGAGCACGAGGGACTCAGTGCCCTACAGTCAAGAGACACAGTACCAAGTATTTAGTAGGGGGTTAATAAATGCTTCCTGATTTACTAGAGGATAATAATAATGAACAAATGTAAAACAGACGCTAATTGATAGGCTAAATGCATTAGTGCATTCCACTGCCCTCTATATGAAAGGTTACTAACCCATCTTGGCTAAGTGCTGAAATTATAATTAAGTCTGACGAGAAGTCCTAGATTTATACCAATATAATTACGAATATTACTT
The DNA here is from genome assembly GCF_022837055.1 of Prionailurus viverrinus. Classification (NCBI taxonomy): domain Eukaryota; kingdom Metazoa; phylum Chordata; class Mammalia; order Carnivora; family Felidae; genus Prionailurus; species Prionailurus viverrinus. The sequence goes on from NC_062561.1 coordinate 169,287,657, forward strand.
AGCTTAGTGATAGAGTATGGTAAGAACAATGAGATGAGTAATTTAGATGATACTGCAAAGTGGGTTTTAATGTTTGAAACTTCTATTACAGTACACAGGATAAGTGCAAGTAGTGTAATTAAAACCTAAAAGAGTCTGATTTTTAAAACTCTACCGCTCAGCCTCATTAAAATGCATGTTTTCTCAATTAATCCAAACTTTTCCATTAAAAACATAAAAATACACTTTCATTCCTTGCAAATAAATCTCTACAGTACATATATTTAGGATCAAATACCAAATAACCATTACAGTTAAGTAGGAAAAAAAATTATTGAAATAGCAAGAGCTTTGAAAAGATGGAGCCTAACAAAGGAAAGGAAAGACAAAGTGAGAGGTGCCCATGTTCTCATTTGTAAATATCCAGTTAGGACTAAATAAGCATTTGAAGAGCCAGAAGATTAGAAATCCCTAAATATCTTTATTTAAATGATATAAACCTAAGCAAAATGTTTACTTAGAAGACAACCTTTCTAATTATACATGGGCTGCTTCTTATTTACCTCTGTATTCTTTAATTACTGATTCTTCCACATATGTCAGCTACACAGAAAATTGGTGTGAAATAAAAGGAAATCATTTTCATAATCATTTTGTTGAAGAAACAGTTTTTTCCTTTTAATTCTTTGTATTACTAAGTAGTTTATCTCAATATTAAACTAAGGCAAAACATCACAGGATGTTTCCTTATGCACTTTATCTTATTAGATGTTATGAGAAACACTTAAAAGATTATTTTAAGATGTCATAAAATTGACTGTAGAAGAATGTTGATTATAAAGAAGAATTTTTTTGAAAACATTTTTATCAATTTCCTGTAGATTTCAATATACCCTATATGGAAACTATTACTCAAAAACAATAAATACCTTTTATAAATGATGACCATGTGATCTGGATTAGAAAATTTTTCAAGAAAAATTTTACTAAGAAAGAGTCAAGTCAAAGGCTATCACATAACTGTAAGGATAATGTGGGTTAAGTTACAAAACTGTCACTAGAACTTACCATAATGGGGGAAAATGGAGTCCATGTAACTTTAATTTTAAGTACAAAATTAAAAGAGGAGGGGAAAAGTATTTTGATTTAAAACATTATCTGACACAAACTTAATAAATCATTGCTCCTATTTATGCAAAAGTATTTAAATTTAAATAGGTACAAATTTTAACTGAAATAGTACTTTCTATTCTGAAAGCAAAATATTTTTGGTGGCTTATCTTTAAAAAAAACAAAAACAAAATTTATCCCTCAAAGTTACTGGACCAACATCTTGTCTCTTGTCTGTATTTCAGAACCTACCTACATAATCATTAGCAGCGGAATAGTCCTACTCCACATTTGATTTCATTATAAAGAAGTCTACTCTCAAGGGCTCCTCCATCTAATTTTCTTTCATGCAATAGTTCAAAGAAAAATGGGTTTATCATTGCTTACAAGAAGAAAACTACCCATTTTATACATTTTGACACTATGTATTAAACTGTCCATCACGTGACTTCCATTTTTAAAACTAATTATATTGATGCAGAGAACAAAATGTCATCCTTGAGAAAGGACCTGAATGCATAATATTTGAAATCATTTCTTGGGGCGCCTGGGTGGCGCAGTCGGTTAAGCGTCCGACTTCAGCCAGGTCACGATCTCGCGGTCCGTGAGTTCGAGCCCCGCGTCAGGCTCTGGGCTGATGGCTCAGAGCCTGGAGCCTGTTTCCGATTCTGTGTCTCCCTCTCTCTCTGCCCCTCCCCCGTTCATGCTCTGTCTCTCTCTGTCCCAAAAATAAAATAAATGTTGAAAAAAAAAATAAATAAATTGAAATCATTTCTTAGAATCATTCTCCTTGATAAGTGAACAGTAAATCAAGCACAAAAGTTGCAAAAATATTAAAGTAACAAACAATATATCCTGGATGGGTGACAAAGAAAAATTCAATATACTGCTGTTATAACTGTTTAGGCAAACATTTGAATCAAAACGCATAAAACCTTGTTGTAAATATAAGCAGTGGATGGATTAAAAGTATACGTCTAGATGGTTTTCAAATCTTAAACATATCTATTTCCAAAAGGCATGGCTACATTAAATTTTCCTTAAAATTGTCATGCCTTGTTATAATGATAATTAGTATTTGGTCAGTAGAACACATGTTTCCCTCTGGAAAACTGTTTTCAAGATGTTACAATGGTTACCTGTCATTTATGATCCAGTTCAGGCAGAGATTGAGAGAGCTAAGATTTTTGCACCTCTTGACAATTTCCATCACGGTTTCATTATCCAGTTCAGTGATATGACGTAGGTCCAAGCTGGAAAGATTTCGTAGCTAATGAGATAAAAAAAAAAAGTGAAAGATGAGAAAGATAAATGCTACATTCATTCTCAAAATTTATATAGTTTATTACAAAGTAGAGTATCACACTGTATGATACTGAAAATAGATAACAGTCTAATCAAGTTAAACTCATTCATATAATATTTTATGTACTAAATTAGAAATGGAGAAGTATATATATATATGAATGGCAATATATATATATATGAATGGCAATAAATATTAAAATCAAATAGATTTTATTGACATTTCATAAGAATCAAAAATAGCAACATAATACGTGGGAAAGCTGTTAAACATATCACATTAAGTACCTACAGTTTAGTAAGATTATTCTAACATTGTTCAATTTCAGATATTTATCTTCAGGATTATAACACCACTTTTGTATAGGTTTTTGCACTTTTTAAAAGATGAGATATGAGTAAGTGGTTAATTCGGAGATACTCTGGTGATATTTTATCAATAAACTCCAAATAGAACTATTACGTGTAGTGTGTTTTACCAAGTGGAAAGCAATATAAAATGCTGTTTAAGTAAAGATTTTTCTCCAGGTGTCACCTTCCCCATTTCTCCCTTTTCTCTCCTCCTTTCCTGAGGTTTCTTGTCTTCCCCTGATGTTTAGTCTCCAAAGAAAATTAATAATATCATTTAAACAAAGATGGAAATCATCCTCTTCAAATAAGCTACAAATCAAATAAGGTATTTTTGCTTAATAACACGTAAAGAATTATTCTGGATGCAAGTGATAAACCAAGTAGCACCCCTTCCAAATATGTCTAAGCCCTAATATGTTACTTACCTGGCAAATGAGACTTTGCAGATGTGATTAAAGTTATGGATTCTGAGATGGAGAGATTATCCTGGATTAACAGGGTAGGCCCAATCAAATTACATGAGCCTTTATATGCAGACTACCTTTCCCAGCTAAAGTCAGAGAGATGTAATGGAAGGTGGTGTAGGAGACATTAGAATTGTGAAAGGGATTCAACATGCCTTTATTGGCTTTGAGTATGGAGAAAGAGAACTAGGAGCTAAGGATTGTGGGCATCCTCTAGAAACTGGAACAGCCCTGAGCTGAAAGCCAGTAAGAAATAGGGACTTCAGATCTACAACCTTAACTGAATTCCATCAAAAACCTGAAGGAGCAAGAAAACAGATCATCCATCCCCTTAAGCTGCTAGAAGGGAACACAATCCAGCCAACACCTTGATTTTAGCCTGGTGAGACCCATGTTGTACTTCTGACTTATGCAGCTACGGGATAGTACATTTGTGCTATTTTATGCTATTCAGTGTGTGGTAATTTTTATGTCAGCAGTAGAAAATGAGTATAGGGCATTTCTAGCACTGTGAGGGAGCTTTCCCAGAACTGGCCAGTCTTCTCTATGCTTACCCTCAAATCCTTCCGTAAAGGGATCAGGTTAGTCCTGCAGGAAGCTGACCTGCAGGTGTAACCCAACCCAAAGGCCTCAGAGGAATGAGACAGTCAAGTTCCACCCAAGGTTCATTGAGTTTCAATCCGAAGACAACGTAAGACACTGGAATCTCCACTGTTGTCAGGCTACAGGGAAAGAAATGCTCTAAAACAGCATGGTCCCAGAGAACTTTCTGATGATGGAGATATTCTATAATCGTTGCTGCCCAATATGGTAACCATAGTCACATGCAGCTACTGAGCACTTAAAATGTCACCAATGTGAGGGAGGACCTGAATTTTTATCTTATTTAATTTTGTTTAATTTACATTTACTTTTTATATATGTATGTGGCTAGTGGCTACAATGCTGGGCAGAGCAGCTCTACAGAACTGAGTCCACTAGGCAGCACTCAAACACTCTTTTCCACCTCAGCTCACAAAGGAAGTAGTGACACAGAGAAGGTTCACACAGAGCAACTACTCACTGCTCCCTGATATATGCTGCAGAACTGAGGAAAGAAACAGAGATAGCTAAGAGAGAGGAAATATGAAAATGTCCACAACAGTAGGTACATTCTTTCTAATTGAGACAGCAAGCTTCTGTACACTAAGGGCTGCATTCTGAAGATTCATAAAAAGATTTAGGAAAATGTCTCTATAATCAGCCTATAGGGTCAGATAATCAAAGCCACCAATCCAAAGTGAGACTCAGGACAACACTCCAGAATGGAGGCAGAACCAGGAAAGAAGAAATGTATTCAGGGGCACCTGGGCAGCTCGGCTGGTTAAGCATCTGACTCTTGATTTTGGCTCTGGTCATGATCTCACAGTTCGTGGGTTTGAGCCCTGCATCGGGCTCTGAGCTGGCAGAGCGGAACCTGCTTGGAATTCTCTCTCTCCCATTCTCTCTGCCCCTCACTGCCCTTTCTCTTGAAATAAATAAACATTTAGAAAGAAAGAAAGAAAGAAAGAAAGAAAGAAAGAAAGAAAGAAAGAAAGAAAGGGAGACAGAAAGAGAGAGAGAGGGAGGGAGGGAGGGAGGGAGGGAGGGAGGGAGGGAGGGAGGGAGGGAGGAATGGGTTCTAACAAAGTTCCTACTCAAGTTACCATGGTCTCAGAGCCTTACCAACAACAGAATATGATCGGTACTTGGCAACCAAAGTACACAGGGAATGCACTCACTTTGTTAAAATAAAACAGACTGTTCTAACCACTTCAGTAGCTCCAGATAGCTCACCAGTCAGAATCAGGGCAGCCTCCCTGTTTCGCCTTCGGTTCTCCTCATTCCTCTCTCTGATGACGAGAATCAATACCAAGCCCAGGGCCCAGAGATGAGCTGCTCAGGCTCTAACATTCTGCCTCAAACGTGACTCCTGATCCTTATCCTTTACCCCTTATATATAAGGCAGACTGGCATTAAATAAAACAATGATCAAAACTTTTCGAAGTATCTACAGGAACAAGAAACAAATACATAAAATACAAAATAAACAGCAAAGTATGTTTTTTTAAGTTAAAAAAATGTTTATTAATTTTTAAGGTGGGGGAGGAGCAGAGGAAGAAGGAGAAACAATCCTAAGTAGGCTCCATGCTGTTCGCGCAGAGCCTGATATGGTGCTTGAACCATCACCTGAGTTGAAATCAAAAGTCAGACGCTCAAGTGACTGAGCCATGCAGGCATCCCCAAAGTTTTTATAGTCTTTCTGATATTACTAAAATTCTAATAAGGAATCAAAGGGCTAATACATATGTTCCTTATTATGTTTTCTTTCTGACATATCTCTATGTGATGGGCACAGAAACTGAAGTCATTCAGAGTAACAGTTGGGCATGGAACAAAATGGAAGGCTGTGAGTCAAGTGCCGAAATCTTTGGCATCCAATATCTCTATGAAGGAGCAGGAGACGCCAGGAGTATAAAAGATGGCAGTAAAATGGGAGACAACAAACACCAAATGGCACAGGTTTCAAAGTCTCAGTGTTTTATTAATTATATTTATTGTTATTATTTTTCATGAGGGTAGAAGATTGATAATCTGAAAGCAGCTGAGAGCAAAGATCTTGCCCCTACCTCCTGACCCTGAGAAACATAGTGAGAAAATAAACAAGTATGGTAGGCAGAATGCTAAAATAACCCAATGATCTAGGCCCTGGTATAATTCTGACCCTGTGTGTGAATAGGATCTGTGAATATAATGGGGGTATCTTCCTTATAAGGTTAAGCTGAAGGGATTTTGCATCAGTAATTAAGATGCCTGACCAGTTGACACTGATCTAGGCCCTGGTATAATTCTGACCCTGTGTGTGAATAGGATCTGTGAATATAATGGGGGTATCTTCCTTATAAGGTGAAGCTGAAGGGATTTTGCATCAGTAATTAAGATGCCTGACCAGTTGACACTGAATTAATCAAAAAAGACCATATCCTGGATGGGGCTGACCTAGTCAGGGTCTACACTAATGGTCTAGAGGTCAGAGACATTCTCCTGCTGGTCTTGAAGCATTCATTACTCAGCCATATTGTGAGAGGAACTGCAAGAAGCCTATAGGAACTGAGAGAAATCCCTGCATGAAGGCCAGCAAGATGATGGGGACCTCATTACTACAACTATAGGGAATTGAATTCTGCCAACAACTACATGAGCTTGTAAGAGAATCTAAGTTCTAGGAAGAAATGCATCCCCAGTTGAGACCTTGATTATGGCCTTGTGAAACACTGGAAAAAAGGCCACATTGGAGTGTCTAGACTCCTGATCCTTGGAAATGTACATTGTTTTAGGTTCTAAATTGGTGTTAATTTGTTACGCAGCAATAGAAAATTAATACAGAACAGCTTCAGGGTTCTCTATCTTTGAAAAGAAGCCAAGTTTCTCTTAAGACAAGGGTAATATCTTTAACCACCTTAAACACTGAGGCCCACTTCCCTCCTTCAGATGTATATGCTCACAAAGGCATAGAAGGAGATGCGTGGTCCATTCAGCCTTCTCCTCTAGGTGTATCTTCAAAGGCCAAGAAAGTACTTCCTGGGAAAATAGGCAACTCGAATTGGCCACTCCTGTTAGCTCCATACTGTAGTGAGGGGAGGTCTTGTTAAATTTTTCAAATCCAATCCTTACTCACGGAAAGATGAATTTATTAGAATTGCTTCATGAAAATGTTTGCATATCCCCTGGGTTTTACTCAATTTGTATTTCTTTAAATTTTTTGTGTATTTTTTTGGGAGAGAGAGTGCAAGTAAAGGAAGGAAGAAAGAGGGGAGTACAGAGGATCCGAACTGAGCTCTGGTTGAAAGACCAACAGCAGTGAGCCCCATAACTCATGAACCACGAGATCATGACCTGAGCTGGTCAGACACTCAACCGACTGAGCCACCCAGGTGCCCCCTCAATTTGTATTTTGTAAACAGTCACATTTCCTATAAATATCTTAATAGTGTAAGGACCTGTCTTTTTACTTTCACAAATCTTTTATTTTTCACAAGAATTTGTACTGGGACTAAAAAAAGGAGCTAATTGTTTCTTTGGTCAAGTTCTCTTGTTCTCAGTTAAGCAAAGATGAACTTTTACATATCAAGGATTAGTCACTGTTACATTTGATACTCTTACTATTAAAGCTCCTCTTAGTAATGTATCCTATACTTGTATTTCCTATATAAAAAATAACCATTTTCTTAAACCACATTATTTTTATAGTTAGTTTTCTTTACAGGATATGTTTTTGTATATTTAAACTGAATTATAATTAACATACAATACTACATTCGTTTTAGGTGTATGACATACTGATTCGACAATACTTTACCCAAGGTTCACGACAAAAGTATAGTCACCATCTGTCACCACACTATGTTATTTTTGACTATATTCCCGGACTTTTCATCTCCATGACTTATTTATTTTACATCTAGAAGTTCGCACCTCTTAATCTCCTTTATCTATTTCAACTATCGCCACCCTGCAACACATGCCCAATTTCCCTTTGGCAACTACTTGTTTGTTCTCTGCATTTAAGAGTTTGTTTTTGTTTGTTTGTTCATTTGTTTTGGTTTTTAGATTCTACATATAAGTGATATCAGATGGTATTTGTCTTTCTCTGACTAATTTCACCCAGCACTATACCCTCTAGCTCCATCCATGTTGTCACAAATGGTAAGATCTCTTCTTTAAATGTTTGGTAGAATTTACCTACGAAGCCACCTGATCCTGGACTTTTATTTGTTGGGAGTTTTTTGATTATTGATTCAACTTCATTACTAGTAATTGGTCTATTCAAATTTTCTACTTCTTCCTTAGTCAGTTTTGGATTGTATGTTTCCAGAAATGTATCCACTTCTTCTAGGTTATATATCTGTTGGCATATAATTTTTTTATATATAATATTATCTTATATTCCTTTATGTTTCTATAGTGTCAGTTGTTATTTCTCCTTCTTCATTTCTGATATCATTTGAGGCCTCTCTTTTTTTCTTGATGAGTCTGACTAAAAGTTCATCGATTGTGTTTATCTTTTCAATGAACCAGATGTTGGTTTCATTGACATTTTCTTTTGTTTTTTTTTTTTACTCTCTATTCCATTTATCTCTGCTCTAATCTTTATTATTTCCTTCTTTCTACTACCTTCGAACTTTTTTCTTTTCCTAGTTCCTTTAGGTGTGAACACCCGAAAGTCTGTACTACTGTTAAGTATATACTGTTCTGGAAATGCATAAAGAAACAAATAGCCTCTTTGAATTGCAGGTGCTGGATGGCTTTCTGGGCTTATGTCCTGACATATCTGTACCACAGCAAAATCAGAAATACACAAAATGGACCCATAGAGATGCTAGAAAATACTTTGAAGCATGACTATTAAACCTGAGTGTTAAGGATGAATTTTGCTATGTGTAACCGTATGCATATGTGAACTATTAAATATAGCCATGTATAATACATATACAGCATCACTTTATTTCCAATTATTCTTTATTATAGTCCCTAGAAAGACACAAATTCATAAAATTTTTACCCGGTCACATAAATATTTCCTACACATGTATATTTTGGAGTCCTACACATGTATATTTTGGAGTCTACCACAGCTTCTGAGACAAAGTTTCTATGTGAATTCTTACATATCTCTTAGGTTCCTTCGCTGTAAATTATCTTTATCATAACAGAACAGTGTGAATGTACTTGGTACCACAGAAGTGTACGCTTAAAAATGGTTAAAAAGGTGAACTATGTATGTTAGGTACATTTGGCCAAGATACAAAAGAAAAATCACTTCATCAACCAGGACATAGAAGGAGGCTGTAATAAAGTTGTGTAAAGAAGAAAATTTAAAGCTGTTTGTGCAGTTCAGTCCCCTCACATTACAAAACATAACTGAAGACCAAACAGGTTTGAATAACTGATTAAGGAACAGATAACAGGGAGAGAGATGTTAGCAAATCTAAATTATTTTATAGACTTAAGAAAATCCAAAGATATCTTCTAAAATTAATGGAATAGTAAGAAGTAACAATTCCAAAAACTATCTCTATGCAATAAAACCTCTAATTTTAGTTGGTTGATTCTTTAGCTTTTAGAAATCCTGCATCCAGGACCATTCCTCACTGCAGGGCAGGTCAAATGATGACACTGGCCCACCTGTGGCTGATGCCTCCCTGTTTATTGTCCATAAATGGAACATTTCTTACTCTTACAATGGAGCTCAAACTCATACATGGGGAAACAAGTTTACTTTGGCTATCACATGTAGCATTCTGAGATCTTGAAAAGAGCATTTTACTCTCGGATCCAATTAAGGCTCATTTTATTATGAGCTGACAGTCATTGACTATGCTCATGTGGTCTTCCCTATGACTATTTTGGCCAGTTCAGCATGAAATACAACAGTATCCAAAGGCAGTTTCAGAAGGCTAATTCCTGGAAACCAGCATTATTACAAGACACGTACTGAGGACTTTTTATTGAAAACTCCACAAACAGCTCTGTCAAATTTATCACATTCCTTCCCTTGCTATGGGAATTTCATAATAGTGCCCTCAAGTGTTTCATAAAAAGCTACCTAAAATAATCCTTCATAGTATAAAACAAATAATTACATTTAGGAAACTGGCATTTTAATTAAACTTACTTTCCTTATAAATTCACTGGTAGCTGGGTTATACAAATCACTGAGGATCTGAATAAACAAAGTTTACAACCAAGATCTTCTAAACACGTCACTCCAATTCTTAAACATGTAGTAAGGTATTTTAAGAGAAGCCCAAGTCAGAATGTAGACTACAGGTAACCAACTTTCAGTTTAATTTTGCTTTTATTGAGAAAAAATATTACTTGTAACTAATTTAGGTTAAAGACTAAAATTAGTCAATGATTGGTATGGCCATGTATGTACTTAAGTATAAAATGAGACACTAAAATGTTACCTAGGAAACAGTTTTGAAGGTTTATAAAAAGACCTCAAATGGCTTCCAAGTTCTCGTAAGACTCTGGAAAAGTAAAAAATTAAACAAAATCCTCAATTGTGCAAATTGACTATGGTGGATGAACCAACATAAGAGGACTCACGGGACCTTGGCAGTGCCAGCAGGGATGTTCCATCAATTCAGGCTAACAAGGATAATTCAGATGAAGCCAGTTGGAGGTAATAATTTTTAAAAAGAATAAAGACTTCTGCATAGTTTAATATGTTCAAAGGCCAACCAGTCCTAAATTACTTCTTACCAGCCCTGCAGATGTTGGTTTTATTGGGACTAGGTTTCAAAGCAATCAGTCATAATCTTTAGGGAGCAAAGTCAAGGGTTAAGACAGGCTGCCTTGTGATATCAGGGTTACTGGGGCTGCAGACCAGCACCACATACTCATCTGCCAAGATGGAGGTCATGGGAGAGAGCAGAGGCACAGGGAGACAGAAGGATCAGAGAAAGACAGTTTCTCTGGGGAAGAGTCTCCTATTAGCGACAGGGAGGGAGACACAAGAAATAAAGGAAAGGAGTTGTAGCACAGGTCTTGCATGGGAAAAACAGGAAAAAAAGCGGGGGGAGGGGAAAAATTAAGACTGCTGGGAATGGGAAGGAAAGGGGCAGAGAGGGAATTTCTGTCCCTGAGCATAGGATGGCTTCTACATCTTGACAGGGTCTGATATCTACATTTAGAGGATTTGGTTGGACAAGAGAGAATGAGCGGCATCCCTTCTGCTCATCAACTAGCTCTGAATCTCAGCTTGGTTAAGGCTTGCACTCAAGTATAGAAATGGTAATAAAAACTAGATAAGCTACATTTAGGAAATCAGGTGAAACCTTCCCAGCACCTCACAGAACCAAGAACCTCAGGATGTAACTGAAAGCATTTAAACAGCCTGAGATCCTGGCATAGACAATAAAAATTTCTAAATCTAACCACGAAAACAGGACTTTCAGGGTATTGAATGCTGTCACATACACAGTAGCTACTATGTTAATTCTCTGACACTTTATGTATTCCTTCCATCCACTGCCTTCTTAATCACACTGGGCTACTGTTTCTTTGCATTATTTCCAAATCCAAGGTCTGTTTCACTCTGCCATTCTCCTACTAGATCTGACATTTTTTGCCATTTTATTCACATCCTGTTTTGCTTTCTAGCACACTTTACTGCACTGTGTCTCAGAGCTGTACCTTCTAACTCCTTATTGGCACATCACCAGCCAGATTAATCTTCCTTAAATAACTCTGGCCATATCTCTCACCTTCTCTGAAACTTTTAGGAAACAAAAATATTCAACTGCAAAAAAGAACCCCAGAACTTGCCTATCAAAGCCCTTCACTATTACTGCCATTTTCTGAAATCTGTTAAGCTAGCTGAAATCTCTTTCCCCAAATTTTGAGAGGCTAGTCTCAATGTACTCAAAGAGCTGTGCTCATTACTTTAAAATTGCTCTCACTTCACTCTTTTTATGCAGATAACTTGAAAGTGTGTCTACTTCTCTCCCTGCCACTTATTCAACTGCCTAGTTCCTACCTCAACTTCTCCACAAAACCTTCTCAATTACTTTAGAGAGAGTAAAAATTAGTGAGTATTGGAAATACAATCTACTTGCCTAACACAAATTATTAACCAGACAGTCTCCAATATTAACTATGCCCTTTAGACAGGAACCATCAATTGGCAGCAGCTGCCAAGGGACCAGGGTACAACCTTCCCTTCCTGCTACAAGTACCTGGGAGACCCCTCTTTGTCTTTCCCAACTCTTTCACTTCCCCTCCACCTCCCCTCCTACTCAACCAGCCCTTCCCAGGCTCTTCTGCTCAGGAACAATCTTTCACCCCAAACACTTGCCATCCAGTCTTAATGCTTGAGCTGGTCCATATCTGGATAGTTGTGAATTTTCATTCATTTGTGCATACTTACTTAAATGTCTCCTCAACACCTGACTCTAACTTGGCTGCACATTAGGATCACATGGGGAACTTCTAAAAAAATACTGATAACGAGGCCCCATCCTTAGGCATTCTGATTCACTGACTTGAGGTAAGGCCAGTCATTAGGATTTCTGAAAAAGATACCCAGCTGACCACAGCCTAAATTGGGAACCACTTCTCTAATACAGAGCTATTGAGGTTTAAATCCTGAAAGTGTAAAACTAATTCATAAAGCTCAGCCTCTTCAATCACTCAAATAAAGAATGCAGAAGAGGGGCACCTGGATGGCTCAGTCGGTTAAGCGTCCAACCTCGGCTCAGGTCATGATCTCACCATTTATGCGTTCAATCCCCGCGTTGGGCTCTGTGCTGACAGCTTGGAGCCTGGAGCCTGCTTCAGATTCTGTGTCTCCCTCTCTTTCTGCTCCTCCCCCGCTCATGCGCGTGCGCTCTCTCTCTCTCGCTCTCTCTCTCAAAAATAAACATTAAAAAATCTAAAAAAAAGAATGCATAAGATATTATTCATATGATCAATAACTATTTATTGGGCACCTATCATGGACCAGACACTATTCTAGTTGCTAAAAATACAACAGTGAACACAGCAGACAAAAAAACCCTGTCCATAGGGTGCTTATATTCCTACTTGGAAAAAAGTGAGGAGAAAAATAAATAAGTAAATTATATAGTATGTTAAAAGTCCTATATAAAAAAAAGTACTATAGAAAAAAAATAAAACAAGGCAAGGCAGATGGAAAACAGTGGAGGGAAGGGATGAGATGGGGTATGATTTTAAATAGGCAGTCAAAGATGATCTCATTGAAAAGATGATCATTGAGCACAGATTTGAAGGAGGCGAGGAAGCACACAAAACATGTTGATGTCTGGGCCCAGACTTAGTGCGAAGACCCTGGGATGGGAACAGGAGGAGCATTTTGGAATGGGGAGCCAGAGGTATTGCTGCAGAATGAACAGAAAGAAAACTAACAGGAGACATAGTCAAAGAGGTGAGTGAAGACAGGCAGACTGTATGAAACCTTGTAGGACAAGGTAAGGATTTTAGCTTTTGCTCTGAGGAATTTGGGAAGCCACTGGAGGGTTTTGTGTAGGAGTATGACATGATCTAACTTACATTTTTAAATGATCTTCTAGCTTCTGCGTGAGTCTATAAGAGAAGCAAAGGTAGAAGCAGAGAGAGACTATACTGAATTAATGTAGTCAATCAATATCTGACTTGGTCCACAGTGATAGCAGCTAGAGGTGGTATGAATATCAGATTCTGGATATATTTGAAAGAAGAATCAACAGAATTTTTTGACAAATGGATTATGGAGCATGAGAGAAAAAGAAGAATCAAGGACGATTCTAAGGTTTTTGATTTGAGCTCCTGGAAGGTATTGCTCCAATTAACTAAGATGGTTTGGTAGCGGATAGGAAAAGAGTTTGATTTTGAATATGCTATGTCTGAGATGCCCATTAGATGGCCAAGAAAAGATGTCAAGAAAATTTGGAAGTCATCAGCACACAAATGGCACTTACAATTGATTAAATTCGTTGGGTTAGCCGGATACAATGATAGTAGGGTACACTTAACAGTGAGGGAAAAAAAAAATTAATTGATTGATTAAATTAATATCCAAGCATACATAAGCATAGTAATAGAATATAATACATAGTCGGCTAATCTGATTCTAAAAAAATTTTTAAATGCATTAACAGCAATAGTATCCTGAGCCACCTTGGGGCAGTGACAGGCTGGCTTCATTTCCCATCAAAGCATAATTCAGCCTTCACAGCTCCAGGGCACATCCTCTGTAAAATCATCTGGGATGCCCACTGTCAGAGTCAGAGACTGCCCTACGTACACCCACTGATGGTGGTCATTCTCCCACCAGGGCCTTCAACACGCTGCTCTACAGTTTGGTCTAGTAAGTGTTCCTCCCACTAGAGTCAAAGGCAAGCTACTATAGGTCAGGGCCATGGCTATTCACCTTCATGTCACCAGTGCCTTACACGGTATTAGGTGCATCAAACTCAATTCATTAAATGCTCTTGCTAAGTAAATCTGAAATTAGGGTCAAAACTTTAAAGATATTTTCATTTATTTACATTTCCAGAAATCAGGTATCTGTCCCTCTAACTCTATCAAATGCAGGATCTAAGGCTCTGAAGCTACGTGTTTTTAAAAGTGATATTTTTGAACATTAGTGAACATAAAGTTCACTAAGATGTAAGTATTAAATAAAAAAAAAATCTCATTCCACACAATTAAAGGTCATTTAGAACAAGAAGCACAAACAGTTCTCTATTTACATATTTGTTTTTAAAGTGAAGAACAGTTTTTCTTTTTTTCAAGCCTCTGTAAATTGTCAGCATTTTGATGTGTGTGGCAGGAATTCTGAAGAATTCACCAAAATTGTAATCACTGTCTTCTGCTGCAGAAATGTGAATTTGTTAATTGGATTTCTGCGTCTTGGTGTACCAATTCAGAATGGATGCTCTGCTCCTCATCTTGTACTCTGGCAGGCAGCAGTCTCTAATTGACTTTTTTCTAGGACTTTTCTTTCCACCAGATCCCTTTCTTTTCTCCACATAAGATTTCTGGAGCTCATAACAAACTACAAACAGCACTTAAAGTTAGCAGCACTAAGCAGCCCTGTCACTTTTTTACCCAGCAGGAGCTAAGAAACAGAACTTCTCCTCAATTAAAAAAATAAAATGTTCACACTGTTTCACTCACATAGGAAAAAAAAATCAAAGCTTAAATAAACTAAGGGCAAATTAAGTCAAATGTGAATGCAAACAAGGAGAGATTATTTCATCTAACTGGACTGGTTGGGTACTTGTCCTTCATTTCTTTGCAACAAGGTCCGAGATCTATTATAAAAACAAAAGACAGTCCATGGAATTTGGAACCTATCTCAGTGACTGGCATCATATACCACACTTCAGTGTGTCAGAAGTTTGGGAGGTACCTTCCAAATAAAAGTTTCATGACCTAATTTTTTAAAGTAGGAAAATAAATGAAACTTAGCCCAGGACAAAAGCTTGTCATATCCAAGCCAAGCGACCTGTACGTTGACCTCTTGATCACATGCTACTCAGGCAAAAGTCTTATCATTCCAGTCTTTATTTTTAAATGTATGAAGCTGAAAAACAAAAGGATGCCATTAATGCTTTTTAACTTAAAAAAGTATTCTGACATATATATTTTTTTGGCATTCCAGAAATGTTACCGAAATGTTGTACCTACTCTGTAAAATAAAATGTCTGTTTTTTTCTTTCTTCCCAATTTAGAATATGCAACTGGGAGTCACCTTCACATCGAAAATCTCATAGCCTTACACTCTCATTTCTGGGCTTCAGCCTAAAGCCACAGCTCAGAGGGAAAAGTGCTTAAATCTTAATTTCAGAAATGATTCTTCCTATTCTGTGACCAGGTACTGTTTCAGGGAGTGTGAACTAAAAAAACGCTGGTGCCCAGAATAACCACCAGCGGGGCCACCGACCAGTGTTCGGTCTTCCATGCCACCAGAAAAAGACTTCCTAACACACATGGCGGAACAGCATGGGGCCTCTGTCAATAGGTACATGCAGCTTCTCTCTGAGGTTTGCCCTATAAGTCTGGAGCACCCTGAGTCACCAAGGAAGAAAACAGCTCACCTAGGCATCCATCAGCAGCATTCTCTCCTCTCAATCTCAAAGCCATTTTTATGAGAAGAAACATTCCAAAACATATATGTCATACTTCTTTCTACACTCCCCCTTACAGTACCCAAATAAAACCCCAAATATTCCTTCTAGTTGGAAGACATATCTGATACTAACAAACTTACAATTAGTCAATTGGATCACCACTACTAGCGAGAAAAGAGTCACTGAATCCATCCGAAAAGAAATCAAGATGTAAGTTGGGAAAAAATGCTATTTCTTCCACAGTCTTCATTTCTGGCAATGTACTTGATTTAATTGTTCATGGTACTATCCAAGTGCCCCAATCACCTATGATAATGAAAGAATGAACACTTTCCACATGAGAAAAATCTTAGAAGACTCAAACTTTTTAAAGGGCATGTAAAGATGTGTACTCAAAATCCAAGTCAGGAACTCTCCAAACACTAAATCAGATTTCAATTGTTTTACCTTTGTTCTATAATAACCATTTTGAGAAGCAACAGCATTTGGTTAAAATATATTTAAATTTGAAATTGGTAAACTTTAGTTCCTCACTCTGCTAATGGCACTCAAGAGCTAAAAGTGAATGATCTAAAAATCAAAGTTAATATCTATGCTACAGGCAGTATATCGGTTATCAGTAAGAAACGGTAATCATGGGACTCCTGGATGGCTCAGTCGGTGGCTTCCGACTCTTCATTTTGGCTCAGGTCATGATTTCACGGTTCATGGGTTCGAGCCCCGCACCAGGCTCTGCACTTGAAGTGCGGAGACTGCTTGAGATTCTCTCTCCCTCTGTACCTCTGTACCTCCTTCTGTACCTGCGCCATTCACACACACACTCTGTCTCAAAATAAATAAATAAACTTTAAAAAAATGGTAATTAAATAATATAGATCATGAAATTACATTATCATTAAATAGAAAATACAAGTTTTTCCAAAGTAAGCTGCAAAAATTTTATAACTTTGCCTTATATGTTAAAGTATCACATTCTGATACAAAGAACTATCCATCTGTAATGCTACTCTCTCAACCTATTTTGTCCATCTATGAGTAAAAGGCTTCAACCGAGATGAATTTAAAATAAAATAGCCAGTGTACATCTAAGGTATAGCTTTAATATCAAATTATGGTTTACTTTAATAATATGTACTCTGAGTCACTTATGCCCTCTCATATCAATAAAAAAAAAGCATGACCAAGATTTTTGAAAATGAAAAAATAAACAGAAGTGGACATGATAGCATGTTATTTTTAAATTATCAGTCAAAACCATCTAAGATGTAACTTAAATTAACTAGTGACTAATAACCAATAACTCAGATAACTAGTTCACAACTTCTTATTTAGTCAAATATTTTTCTTCAAATTTTCCTCTATGAATGGACATTATAGATTATAGCACTGAGAAAACATTTAAATTTTGTCTTTCTAGGAGCATGTATACAAACTATCTTTTGAGAATTAAGCAGCTAGTCCATCATCCTATTTTGGGGACTCACCATGGCCTTGTAGCTTCATTGTTTTTAACTGTCACATAGCTAGCTGTCTCTATCTCTCTAGCTATAGCTTGTCTAGATCCAGAGCAGAAGTACAGGTAGTGATAATTTTAGGAAGGGTCAAGAATAACTTAAATCTTACATTATGTGCAATTCTCTGCTTTGTGCTTTGATCGCCACCATTACAAGATCCTCTGAGAGGAAATAATTATCGGTTCTACTCTCTTAAAGGGGGTCTCATGTAAGAAACATGGAATGATGCAGAAAGAAGGATGCATTAGGGTCAAACAGGAAAACAGAAACCACTATAAGTATTTATTAAAATTACACGAAGGGAATTTCATTAAGGAAATTGGTTATTCTGGTGAAGCAGAGGCTAAGAAGAAAAACTGGAGAGGCTAGTGTAAGCCAGAGATTTTGCAACAGCAGGAAGAACATGCACCCAAGGAGGGAAGGACAAAAGGACGGGTCAGTGTTACTGGAATCCATGGGCTATGGCCATCCAATACAAGCTGGAGCTGCAGGGGATCTGTCCAGGGCTAGAACCATGGAGGAAATAAAGCTGTCTCCAGTAATGTTACCTGAGACAGAGAGGGAGGGAGAGAAATACACTAGTTTCTCACTTCCTTTGGCCTAGCTGCCTCCCACTGAATGCAGCCTGGAGAATGAAGTCCTCTGTGATGCAGAAGCACATAGCTTAGAGAGAAAAAAGGATCTGAGGACTAACAGACCTAGGGGTGAGAACAAAGTGAAAGGAGAGGGTTAGGAGATCCAGTTTCCAAAAATAAGAAAAAAGTAGTCAATCTAATGGGAGTTCTTTATAACAACCCAGAAGCCTAACTGCCAGAGTATTCCTGCAACTTGCCTGAGAAACGCAGTGCTAACCAACTTTGTTTTCTTTTCCAGCTAGATGAGATCTGTAAAAGTCATCACTTGTGCTGCCTTCTCAGGCACGGGGGTATTGTTTCATTTTTAAAGATCCAAGATTGATAGCCAATTGTATGTTGAAAAAGTACCTCTGATCAAACATAATAACCAAGCATTTCCTCTAGTGAATATAAAAGAGAAAGCTCCAGTGGAAAGCTTTCTCTTGGGAAAAAAAAAATGTTGATGGCCAATCATCCCACTGGGATACAATCAATTGAAGGGAAGTCTACCGTTCAATTGCAGGGAAGTCTACAGGAGGGGAAGCAGCTATATTCCTAAAGGTTTTGTAAATACAGTGTGATCAACAGCTTTTGTGTAAATGCCTGTGATACCTCTGGGCTGGATAGCAAACATGTGAGAAGCTCAATTGCCTTTAGTCAATGGACTCGATTGGCCTCTATTATTGGGCCACGGTGTCTGGAGAAGAAGCAGCTCAGAACCAAACTTTATTCCAAAAAGAATTATGGAAAATAATGAGTAAAAATATGTTGGCTCAAATTCTGGTTAAATACTGAGGATTCAAGCTAAAATTTCAGAACACATACCTCTACTGTCACATAAATAAATTAGCTTTTGACTAACAGAGAGTTACTATGGAAATGAATTCCCTATTGTCCAAGAATGCAACTATAAAAAAGGCACAACATAATTTATCTTCCTTTCAGTATCCAGGAGCCCCTTCATCATTATAAACATCATACGATATTAAGCAAAATTGTAAAGAAAAATCTGGTTATTTGGTTTCTGAGTAATGATTAATGATTGGCATGGTGTGGGTGTGTACCATGTTTAACTATGTGTGTGAATGAATATAATATATTCATACATAGGCACTTCCCTGTGGCTAACAAGATCTGCCCAGGTGCAGTGAAATTAGTACTTAAGTACACAGTTAAATTAATTAAAAATAAAATGCTGGTAAATATTGTATAATCATTCAAAGCTATTAAGTGAATATAACTGTCAATGGTTTTATGTAATTGACTATGTCCCTTAAATAAATTTGGTTTCTATTTAGCTCTAATTCTCAATAAATGTTTATTTTAAATTAATAAATGAGATCTGCTTACTTTATTTTTTCCCAGTAATATATTTCCTCATTAAGTTTCATTATAATTTATTCTCATTAGGCCCCAAATATGGTTTCTCTAATTCCGGCAGTCTGTTCTGTTGGGGTCCCATCCGTGTCTAATATTACAATTTATGTATAAACCACAAGACTGAGTGAAGTAGACTCACACTGTTCCTTAAATAAAATTTCTCTCACAAAACAGTGTGAACGAATTTGAAAGTCTAAGAAAGCATGAAAGCAACATCTCCTAATCTTTCTTAGATAAAGACTGACCTCATGTGTTAGAGACCTGATAAATAAAGTTGAAACCCTTTTTCATACGAATATAAGAATATCTGCCTCAAAACCACAATTTATGAATAAGAAGTATGTGATAAAAAGTCAAGGGGTAAAATGAGGATAATCTAAGCAATGTAAAACAATATTTAAAATATAAAAGCCAAGATCCAAGAAAGACCCTTTCAAAAAAGATTGCCTACTTTCTTCACTTTATATTATATATTTATATTAAAGCCTGAAGCAACCATTTTATCAAAGGATAGATATAACAAAGAAACTCATCTGTTCATTTTACTTGTTAGGACTTTCACAAATGGAGTCATTTGAAAGATGAATTTATTTATTTTACTCGTGTCACACTGATACATCCTGCCACTGTAGTTGTTGTAATGAAAAGGTAGCACAAACAAATATATATTACAACTAGAATGTGAGCAACAGGGTTATAAAATATAAAAAGAGTAACCTCATTGGACAGGTGTTACTGATTTAACAGAATAAAAAACTAAATGTGATAAATTGCCATAGCTTATGTAGATACTGCCTATACTAATTTAGCAAAGTAAAAATCAAAGTCACTAATTTGTGCAATAATAATAAGGTACAAGAGTATATTCTGATTCAGTGTACTGCTGCAGTAAGAATTTTTTAATAATTTTATTAAAAATACTATTTTAGTTGTTCAGTGCATGAACTTACCCATAAGGGTGTTGGCAGGGAAAGGAAGAGAACAAAACAAAACAATGAAGAGCACACATATGGTTATTAATCTTAAGATTCAGTATTGGCACTGAGATAGAAATAAAAGGATCATAAAGATTTTAAATAAGATTTATTTTCATGAAAATTTATTTTACATTTTTATTTTAATGAAAGAATAGGAGTAGATTAGGACTAAAGAGTTACCAGGAACTTTTGGACACCAGGATGAATATTTTTCTCATTATTTTATTTATTTTATTTTTTGACTACTTTAGTTACAGCCCAAGCACACTTCCTCTACAACCCAAGCAGCAGGTAGACGCTATTATTATCCTTATTTTATAGATGAGGAAATTGAGGCAAAGAAATTAGGTGATTTGCCCCAGGTCATACAGTTAGTCATCATACCATCAGCTTTGATGACAGCAATAAGTGGTTTGCTGTCCATTGCAAACTTCTAAAAAAAAAAAAAATCAATTAATGGATCACACCAGATCTAGATAATCATCGCCAATATTTTCAACATTCAGGTTTTGGGCTCAACTCCTAACTCTGGAGGCTAAATAGAACCAAAGCATGGTCATCTAACAAACACATCTTCATAATACTCACTGGCTCATACTTACTACAAAATATTTTAGAGCTGAATGAATTTAAGAACACGTATTTTTCCATATCTCAAAATAACACTCAACTACTATAATTACTTAGAAAAAAATGAAATGATAATCTATAACTAAACAGCAACATCATCCTTAAGGCAGCAAAACATTTTATTCTAACTGTAGAATAAAGTACTCTAAACTGATCAGTTGTTTGGAAATTTAAAAGGCAAGAAAGTTCATCTTTCATTTCTAGTCTCTGGATACACAAGAAAGGGAAGACAAAAATTGAGTTAGTTGCATGAATGAACATTCTTTCAGTTACTTAAGTTAAATTGACTGAAAAAAATCAATTTTGTTTTTCTTTAGAAAACATTTCATACTTTCAACCATAAGCACTTTTAAAATACGTGTTTTTTTTTTTAAATTCTTTAAATGTGATTATGGTCCCAAAAAATATCAGAAGTTTGGGCATTTTGTTTAGTTGTCTGTTACCTTGCCCAAAAAATTCTGTTTAAAAACAGAAACAAACATTAAAAACTTCAACCAAAACCATACCTGACATATCCCAAGAATTCAGGTCATGTTTATAAACTGAATAACTAAAGCAACAATAAGACCTAATGTAGCATCAGAATTATATTATTAACTAATTAACACTCACAGCTTTATAATATTTAGTAATCTTACTATATTCATATTTTAAAATAATATCAACACACAACTTTAAAATATATCAGCAATCTAAAAAATACATCTACCTTTAAGTTATGACAAATATGAATTTTTTACATGGTATATAATAAAAGTGAACTTTTTGTCAAAAATTCTTCCCACCTTCCATAGTAGTAATTTATTTTTTAATTTTTTAAAGTTTATTTATTTGAGAGAGAGCGTGGGTACACACATGCACCCAAACAGGGGAGGGTCAGAAAGAGAGGGAGAGAGAATCCCAAGTAGGCTCTGTGCTGTCAGCATGGAGCCCCAACATGGGGCTCAAATTCATGAACCGTGAGATCACGACCTGAGCCAAAACCAAGAGTCGACACTTGGTGGGCTACACAGGTGCCCGCCGTTAGTAGATATTTAAAGTAAGATCTAATAAAAGATTAAAATCATTTTAGCTGATCTGATGTAAACTTACAACAGATCTGCAGCATTAAATTCACGAACCCACAGCATTTCTGAAGTTTGTACTCCAACTACAGGTAAAAATAACTTGCCACTTTGACATTTCAGACTCCATAGATCTATCTGTTCAACTGATTTTTAAATTAATATTATATGCTAATATAAATTATTGTTAATTATTATCTTGAACACTTCCCATGTTCGTATGCATTCTTAAAAAGTATGATACTGAATGGTG
This sequence comes from Prionailurus viverrinus, assembly GCF_022837055.1. Lineage (NCBI taxonomy): Eukaryota > Metazoa > Chordata > Mammalia > Carnivora > Felidae > Prionailurus > Prionailurus viverrinus. The sequence continues at coordinate 169,309,957 of NC_062561.1, forward strand.
TGATTTTATCATGTGACATTAATATAAACATTTTTAAATTTTTGACCTCTTAAAAGCTTTTTTATTATTATGGAAATTTTCAAATTCAAACAACAGTAATGAGGATAAGGTAATAAACCTCCATGTCCTATAATCTAGCTCAATTATCTATAGTTTGCCATTTTTCATCGGCCAATCCACGTTTTCTTCTTTTTATCTTCTTTGAAATACTTCAAACCAAATGCCTAAACACTGTGTTACCAGTAAATACTCATGTGTATCTCTTACTGATAAAGTTTTTTAGTTAGATTGTTTATTTATTTTTTAAGTTCTACACCCAACATGAGGTGTGAACTCATGACCCGGAGATCAACAGATGCAGGCTCCACCAACTGAGCCAGCTAAGTGCCTCAAAGTTTTTAAATATAACAAATATTTGGTAGAATTCACCAGTAAAGCAATTTGGGCCTGGAGTATAATTGGAGGGAAGGTTCTTAACTACAAATGCAATTTCTTTAACAGATACAGAGATATTCAGATTATGTACTTCTTGAGTGTGCTTTGGTAATCTGTCTTTCAAATGAATTTTTCATTTCATTAATTTATTAAATTTATAGGCATAAACACATACAAAATTCCCTTGTTATCCTTTTAACATCTGTAGAATCTGTAGTTATGACATGATATTGGCAAGTTGTGTCTTGTCTTTGTCTCTCTGTCTCTCCTTTTCTTAATCAGTTTAAGTAGAGATTTATCAATTTGATCTATTTTATCATAGAACCAGTTTTTAATTTCAATGATTTTTCTTTTATTTTTGTTTTCCATTTCATTGACTTCCACTTTGATCTTTACTATTTCCTTTCCTCTGCTTACTTTGAGTTTAATTTGTTCTTCTTCTTTAAGTTTCATAAGGTAAAAGTTTATAACATAGAACGTCACCAAATTCAGATGTTCTTTTTTTTCTTATATAGGTGTTTAGTGCTATTTAATTTTACCTAAAGGGTAATTTAGTAGGATAACACTAAATCATCAGTGTTGTGTTTTCATTCTCATTCAGTTAAAAATACTTGCTAATTTCTCTTTTGATTTCTTCTGTACTCATGGGTTATTTAGGATTGGGTGCGCAAAAGAGATCATCTACAGACCTCTGGGATTCCCTATGAGTTCTCTATGGGGTTCTCTCCACTCTGGTGGTCTGTCCTCTGAACTCTGGCTGCCTTGGTCTCCCTGGACTTCCTGTTCTGTCTTAACTCAAGAGTGTCTCCTGAGTTTTGCCTGGGTTACCCCCCCCCCCCGCCCATGCCCACCCTGTGCTATGTGCTGGAAATTCTTTCAATGCATTAGATGGAAGCAATCATAGGACTCCTCTTGCTTCTCATATCTCAGGGATCACTGTCCTTAGTTGTCTGACAGCCAGTGTCTTGAAGACTACTGTTACATATATTTTGCCTGGTTTGGGGGATATTTCAAGGAAAAGAGTAAATCTGGTCCCTATTGCTCCATCTTAGCTAGAAAAATAAATCATTTTATTCTGTTTTTTATATATCATTATGAATTCAAGATTTTTGTACATTTGGTTTGCTTTAACCCATTGCAGCCATTTTCCTTTTTGATATTCAAAGTAAGCCAACTTAGGCCACTGGGAACCATTTCATGTTTACTTTGGGTCCTTTTGACATGTTTCTATTAGTTCATTCAGTGGCAAATGATATTTAGGCACCACCATCTAGACGCTAGGGGTTAATTACATATTTGCATTTGCTAAATCTGTTTTTGAAGAGTAGGAGGGAAAACAATATAGAAATATTTTATATTTATAAACAGATACATTGCAGTGAAAGAACAAACATACCTGTGTTGGAGAAGACTCAATTCTGTCACATACAACACGTCACTAAGATTCTCAACTGTTAAATGGAGACCTCAAAAGTTCTTATTATTGCTTCTTAAATATGGGTCTCAATGTTTCCAAACACAGCCTAGTGAACCTGACTTTATCTTCTCAACTTGGCTGCATTCAGTCTTAGCTATTTCTGGACTCTAATTTGCAGTCATAGGAGCCTAGAAGGAAGACCTCCTACTCTAAGATTATTTGATATTAGCAGAATTTATCTGAAGACTAAGGGTATTTCATCAATAAATATTGCAAAATGAGTAACAGTCTAGTCAAGGCTGAGAGCATCAAAGTAAAATTGAGCCCAATGAACCATAGTAATAGGATATCAATATTTTTCCACCTATTCCAAATCTTCTGTCTTCTTGCCCTTGGTGTAACAAATCCCCAATTTTCCTTTCTAAATTATTAATTTGGTTTCTTAGTTTCAGGGAAACCCCCCTCATAGTCCCTTCTAGGTTAATGATTCTGTTTTTAAATTTATTTTTTTAAGAGAGAGAGAACAAGCATGTGCACAGGAGAGGGGGGAGCAGAGAGAGAGGGAGAGAGAATCTCAAGCAGACTCTGCACTGCCAGCACAGTGCCTGACACAGGACTCAATCTCAAGAACCATGAGATCAAGACCTGACTGAAATCGAGTAGGACTCTTAACCGACTAAGCCACCCAGGTGCCCCATAGGTCAATTACTTTTAAATGCATAGGTTCTTCTGGGTACAAAAAACTCTAAAGATAGATCATCTAATTTAGACATATCTCTTCATAGACAGGAAACTAAATCATGGAGGTTTTATGTCATTTGCCTCTTTTAGCAAACTGAGAGCCAGAGACTTAGAAAAGTAATATATTGGAAAGAATTTCTAAACCATATAAACTTAAACATATTTACACCAATAGCTCTCAACACTCTGCATCTCACATCTCTTAAATCATTAACTTAAAAATTATATACCACGATGATAAGAAGGGTAACACAACTTCCTCGGAGCATTTATATATTTATAAACATTTTGTGAATGTAAATTACATTTTGTGCAATATCTGAGTATGAAAACTGTCAGAATGCAAATATTTTAACCCAAAAGCTTTTATTTTATTAAAACCTGAGTTGTTTTTTAAATTTTTTTAATGTTTGTTTATTTTTGAGAGAGGCAGAGACAGGATGTGAGTGGGTTAGGGGCAGAAAGAGAGGGAGACACAGAATCTGAAGCAGGCTCCAGGCTCCGAGCTGTCAGCACAGAGTCCCATGTGGGGCTCAAACTCACGAGCTGTGAGATCATGACCTGAGCGGAAATCAGACGCTCAACCAACTGAGCCACCCAGGTGCCCCTAAAACATGATTTCTACCCTTAGTATTCAAGAGATAAAAACAATTAAAATAGCTTTAGAGAAGCTATGCATGCTTAAAATTCTATCTTGCCTTTATTTGAATCCAGGAAAATAAGCAATATTATACCACCAACCAGTCTTCTCATTAGAGCAAAAGACTTTATTGACCAACAAAGAATGATCCTCAAAAGTCTGTGGACTGGCTTTGATATTAATCCAGTAGATCCGAACTACTGACAGTCCAAACCACCAATTCTGGCCTATAATCTTCAGAAGAACATTTTCAGCAAATTCAGCCTTCCAACCCAGACATTTGCTATTTGCTATAGCTGCTATTTTGTCACTGAGAGTAATTCTGATCTTTTAAGTACCAGTGTACCATAATTTTTGGCCATCTCAAAATGCTCAGGGAAGCACTTACTGATCTAATAAGTCTTGTTTTGTCTTTAATGAGTACAATTTCTAGCGATCATAAAAATCCCACATATGGTCATTATAACACTTGTTGTGCACAATCTGTTCATCCAAAGGCATTTCTACTCTACACTATAAACAACATTGGATGTGACTAGAAAAACATTCATCCACCAAGATGTTCCAGGCCAAGGTTATAGGAAATGAATAAAAATTATGGTCATGTATGGTCTTGGTTACACTAAGATATTCTGATAGAACAATAATTGTGAATGATGTGTTTTTCCTCTCCACCAGCTTTAGTCTCTGATCCTCAAAAAACAATTAAAGTTGGTCAGTTATCAGTCATTTAAGACACAGGACAATCACAGGATCTGTTTCAGACACACCAGACCAAAACAGTGATTTGCTATTCTTCTCTCAAAGTTTGCTCTGATTTTCAAGCAACTTAGATATAACAAAATCCATTTTAATACTAGGAGTAACATTAGCTTAGCATTTACTGCAATTTTGACACTGAGGCAAGCACCTTGCATGTATTATTTCAATTAATACCCTGAAAAATATTTGTCTACTCAGCTAATAAGTGCCAGAGACAAGATTCAAACTCAAGCAAACAACAGAGCCCAGGCACCTATCCCCTGTGCCTTTATTGGAGAGTCCCACGTAACTCATTATCATTTGCTCTCTTCCTAGAAAGAAAAGAAAAAGATTATTTCCCACTAAACTGTAAGCTTAAAGAGACCTGAAGAGACCAAGCCCTAAGAAACCTGGTATCTCAACCGGTTTATTTCAACATTGTGCTGCTAACACAACAGTTTCCTAAGAGTAGTGAAATGAAGGAAAGGTGAATGAAAAGGTTACTCAACTACAAAGTGGGAAAGGCAAGGACTCATACCCATTATCCTAAGTATAATATGCTGCAGTTGAAATCTATCCAATGACAAATTTCAGATAATACACAGGTAAATTTTATAGTCATCCATTCTTCATTACACACATGTAAGAATTAGCTCCTAATTATTTTAAAGCTCTGGAGTAAAGATGACACATAAGTGAGAGATTACAAAGGAACTGGCATTTTCATCATTGCCAAAATATGATATTTTATATATTTGGTATAAAAGTGAACTCTCCTAGAAGGTTAATTTTTGACATAAATTCACCTCTCTTTTCACCTTACATTTTCAGCTTAATCATATGCATGAGACATATGTACTTCCTAAAAGCCAAATGCAATAAATTAACATTTAAATAATTTTTGTTAGATAGATCAGTTTCTTTAATGCATATATTTATCTCATAGTCATTGGCAATGAAAAAGCAAGAAAGTAAGCTTTCTTGTTTAAATGAATGTTCCATTTAAGAAAGGACAGATTTTGTATTGTTGCTTTAAACTGATCTCAACTACCAAATCCTAGTACACTTTTATTTTTTTTAATGTTTGTTTACTTTTGAGAGAGAGACACACAGAGTATGAGCAGGGGAGGGGCAGAGAGAGGGAGACACAGAATGTGAAGCAGGTTCCAGGTTCCGACCTGTCAGAACAGAGCCTGATGCGGGGCTCAAACTCAGGAGCCGCAAGATCATGATCTGAGTCGAAGTCTGATGCTTAACCAACTGAGCCACCCAAGCACCCCAATCCTAGTACACTTCTGTAATGATCTGACTGTTCCTCACTCAAATACATTTACCAATGCTAGGGTGCTGATATGAATGATAGAAAGGCTAAGGAGATGCAGCCACAGAACCTACCTTGGTTAGGTGAATGACTCCTTTAGAAGTAACCGAACAACCCATGAAGCCAACGTACTGAAGTTCAGGACAGTGCTCAGCAAATGCTTTCACTGACTGATCTGTTACCTAGGGAAGGGACACGAATAAGGTTATTCAAGGTGGCATCCCAGCGAGTTTAAGGATTTGGCTCCTGCAAATTCCCTCTGCCCTACCTTGTGTCATTAATATTTCCCTTTCCGTTGGCTCATTTTAATCTGTTTACAAACATGCAGCAATATCTCCTGTGGGTTTTTTTAACTTTATTTCTTTTTCAAGTAATCTCTACACCCAACATGGGGCCTGAACTCACAATCCTAAGATCAAGAGGCACATGCTCTTCTGACTGAACCAGCCAGGCACCCAAGATGTCAACACTCTCCATCACCACTTCTTCCTAACAATCTCTCTCAATATACATATTTTCTATTGACATATAATCCACACACTATAACATTCACCCTTTCAAAGGGTACCATTCAGTGGTTTTTAGCATATTCACAATTGTGCACCCATCTAACCCTAGAACATGCTTATCACCCCCAAAAGAGTTGCCCTCAATTCTTGGCAACTTTCCACCTCTATGGATTTGCCTGGTCTGAACATTTTTTATCATGGAAATTATATAACTGGTTCCTAAAAGACAACAATGGTCTCTTTATAAGGTTTCTACCTTCAAGTGTTTCAAGGAATCTGACTTTGCCCCTCGCTGCTTCAAATTCTTTAAATTAGGGTGGTGTGATGATTAATTTTATGTGTCAACATGGCTATACAATGGGGCACCAAAATATTTGGTTAAACAGTGTTCTGGGTATGTCTGTGAGGATATTTGTGATGAGATTAACATTTGAGATGGTGTACTGAGTAAAGCAGACTCTCCTCCCCAATGTGAGTGGGCCTCATCTAACCCAATGGAGTTCTGAATGTAACAAAAAAGCTGAGTAAGGGAGACTTGGCTCACTCTCTCTCACTCTAGCTCTTTTGTTCTCGCTCTCGCTCTTTCTCTCTCTACCTGGCCATCTTCAAGCTGAGACATCAGTCTCCTACCTTCAGATTCAAACTTGGACTAGAACTTACACTGTTGGCTCTACAGGTTCTTATGCCTTTGGACTCAGATTAGAACCTTATCATCAGCTTTTCTGTGTCTCCAGATTGCGACCTCAGGTTTTAGAACTTCTTGGCTTCCATAAATGTGTAAGCCAATTCCTTACAATAATTTCTTTATAGAAACACACACACACACACACACACACACACACACACACACACACACATTCTCTCTCTCTCTCTCTCTCTCTCTCTCTCTCTCTCATACGGATTCTGTTTCTCAAGAAAACCCTGACTAATGTAATACATATTAGAATTCCCTGAGGAGTTCATTAAATATTCAGAGCCAAAAGGGTGAGGCCCAAGAATCCCTATTTTTAATAAGCCCCTGAGTGACTCCTAGGCATGTAAAAGCTTGAGGCCCAAGTGCTGCCAAGAAGTTACCTTGACAACTTTTGACATTTCCACCTGGCCCTGCTTTAAACAAAGGGCAAAGTGAAATTCCTTTTTTGTCTTCCCCCACCTCCAGAAAATTTCAGTGTATAAAATTATCCTCTTGTAATTGTGCAAAAATTCTCTTCACTGTTCCACAAAGTGGTAGTTTATAAAAGAAGGTCCAAATATTCTCTACCATAGGCTTAATTTCAGTTTCATTTTCTTCACAGTCAAGATGAGATCAACAAGTTAAACACCTTTGTTAGTTTTTCAAACAGCAGTGACAAACCTCTTTTGCATTAGCTTTAATATGGGTGACACTTTGTATCTCCCTTATCTATTCTGAATAGATATTGGAAAATAAAGGTATGTGGGTAGCATTAATTCTAAAACAATCACAAGAACATTTTCCTAAAATAATGAAACCAACAGCATCCATGGTACATCTGATAAAAGATTAATTCTGCACTCAAAAGTAAAGTATGCTTTAGCATATTAAGGCTAAGGGTGCCATTGATAAATTAAAAATGGGCCTTCCTGACACTCAGCTTTCTAAAAAACATTATGTTAACAAAGAATGTTTCAAGCACTAAAATCGCCTGAAGCCTCAATGGAAACCAATTTCTATTTTTTAAAAAGAGGGTAGGGGTTAACAGAGGTTAAATACATATGGTTAGGTGGTTAAATACCTTGCCCAATCTCACTCTAACATCTAGCCTTTCCTACCTCCATCTTCAAGGAGGGGAGAGGAACTCAGATAAGGATTAAGGACACAAGAAAGCTCAGGTCCAAGGTGTTAAATCTTGCAGAGAGAAGAAAAAAGAGTATTAAAAATTTGGTTTGCGGGTCTTCCTCGTTCAGCTCAAGCAATCAGAACAAGAGAACTCAGAGGAGCCTCCAGCACCAACAGAGTCCTATAAGTCAAGCAAGACCAGAGTAAGTCCTTGGGATATAGAAACACTCTTAACTACGCTTGGGTATGTTTTAGGAGACTAATCAAAGGGCCTTGAAGATTCGGGCAGGGTCTGGCTCCATTCCAAAGAATAGAAGATATGTTAGAAATTTGGGGTTAAATATCTCACTTGTTTCAGGCAGAAATAAGTATAGACTGCAAGCAGCAGGTACTGGTGAGTATCAGCTTCTCTGGGACCCAGTAGTCTGCCTAACTCTTTTCAAATCCCAGGTGGACCACTTATTAGCTGTGTGATTTTAAGCAAGTCATTTCATGTCTCTATACTTTGTTCCTTCTATAACACAGAGAAAATAACAGTACCTAGCTCACAGGGTAAAATATGAGGCTAGATAAATGCATATAAAATGTTTTGAACAGGACATGGTTCGTTGTAATTGCTTAACACATTTTAGCTATTATCATCATAATCATCCCAGGCTCCCCTTTCTTCTGTATTCTAGTTCTTAGCCAGGACTAAGGGGTTGACATGTGTAAGAAAATAATTCAAAACAAAAAGTGTAGTCAAAGCCTGCTGGCTTACCCTCCTACTTATTCCAAGACATTCTGATCATAATTTGGGGGCTCTAAGTTTTGGGCTAAACTGTGGGACGAGAGTGAGGGAGTCATTGGTAGAAGCTTATTATTGAACCATTATGGTAAAAAGAATCCCATTTTGTTAAGGTTCTCAGCCTGACTGCACATCAGAATTACCTGAAGAGTTTCCTGATTTAATTTCTGGTGGAGATATGCCTTAATTTTATTCTAAAAGCTACCCCCCCCCCAACCCAGAGAGAGTCTAACATGCAGCCTGAGTTTTGAACAAGTTCAAAAGCCTTTCATTCAAAATGTGGCCAACAGCACTGGCATCAACTTGGAGGTTGTTAAAAATGCAAAATCTCAGACCCCATCACAGACCTACTGAATCCTAATCTACAGTTTAGTAAGATCTCCAGGTGATTCCTTGTTTATTTGTTTGTTTTACTATTTATTTAAATAATCTGTACACCCAATGTGGGGCTCAAAATCACAATCTCAAGATCAAGAGTCTCATGCTTTACCAACTGAGCCAGCTAAATAGCATTCCCCTCCCCCCCCAGGTGATTCTCATGTACCTTAAAGCTTGAGAAATACTACTGAAGGGACAAGGAGCTATGACATCTTCTTGGGGAGAGGGGAGCAAACACTGGGTAGTTATCTCATAAACCAAGTGTTATGGAGAATTATTTAAACAGATTTATTGGGGTATAGTTTATATACCATAAAATTCACTCATTTTATGATATAGTTTATTGAGTCTTAGTAAGCTTATACAGTTGTGCAACCATCACCACAATGCAGTTAAAAAAATTTTTTTTAAGTTTATTTATTTTGAAAGAGAGATGGTGCAAGTGGGGGAGGGGCAGAAAGAGGGGGAGAGAGCGAGAGAATCTAAGCAGGCTTCTGCTGCCAGCACAGAGCCCCACGTGGGGCTTAAATTCCCAAAATCGCAAGGTCATGACCTGAGCCAAAACCAAGAGTGGGATGTTTAACCCACTGGCCACCCAGATGCCCCACCACAATCCTTTTAAAGTGCCTCCACTGCACCATCCCCAACATGCCCTTCATCCTTTTTGCCCATATGCAGGCAATCACAGCTCCCACCCTTAAGCACCCATTGGTCTTGCTTTCTATCTCTATAGTTTGCCTCTTCTAGAAATTCCATATAAACAATTACACCATAAGTAGTCTTTGGTTTCTATCTTCTTTCACTAGCATAATGTTTTGGAGGTTCACCCTTGCTACATGCATCAGTCGTTGGCTCATTTTATTGCTGAGCAGAACTCCACTGTATAGCTCTACTACCTATCTATTCACCAGATAATAAATATTTGAATTGTCTCCAGTTTGGGCTTTGATAAATAATCATGCTGTGATCATTCACATATAATACTTTGTATGGACATATATTTTCATTTCTCTTGGATAAATATCTAGAAGTAGAGTTGCTGAGTCATGTAAGTTTCATTTTTTACACATTTTAAAAACTGGTTTGTTGTCTTACTAAGTTTAAAAGCGCTTTATATACTCCAGACACAAGTCCCTTATCAGATATTTGTTTCATAAATATTTCCTTCCATTCTATGCCTGGTCTTTTCATTTTCTTAATAGTGGTCTTAGCTCTAACCTTTAGGTCTATTGTGCTCTAGGAGTTAATTTTTGTGAACAGCGCCAAGTAAGGTAAATATTCACTTTCTTGCATATAAATATCCAACTGTCCTACCACCATTTGTTTAAAAAATTACATACTGTGGTTTCCAGAGTACAGATCTTTTACCTTTTTGGTGAGGTTTATTCCTAAGTATCTTATGGTTTTGGTGCAACTGTAAATGGAATCGATTCCTTGATCATTCTTTCTGGTGCTTCATTCTTGGTGTATAGAAATGCCACAGATTTCTGTATGTTGATTTTACATCCTGTCAATTTGCTGAATTCATGTTATCAGTCTAGCAATTTTTTGGTGGAGTCTTTGGGTTTTCCACGTAGAGTATCATGTCATCTGTGAAGAGTGAAAGTTTGACTTCTTCCTTGCTAATTTGGACGTCTTATATTTCTTTTTGTTGTCTGAGTGCTGAGGCTGGAAATTCCAGTATGATGTTGAACAACAGTGGTGAGAGTGGACATCCGTGTCATGTTCCTGACCTTAGGGGAAAAGCTCTCAGGTTTTCCCCATTGAGGATGATATTAGCTGTGGGTCTTCCATATATGGCCTTTATGATGTTGAGGTATATTCCATCTATCCCTACTGTGTTGAGGGATTTTACAAAAATGGATTCTGTATTTTGTCAAATGCTTTTTCTGCATCTATTGAGAGGATTTTATGGTTCTTTCCTTTCTATTATTAATGCAGTAATGATAAAAAGCTCCAACCTGGAATCGTTGGCCTTGAAGGATCACACTAACTCAAAGACTGTGGGAAACCAGGCAGCACATAGGAATTACCATGCAAACAGAAATGTAGCTCAGGTTTTGGAAAGTAGCAACAAAAAATAAGGGAAGAATGAGATCAGCTTACAAAGCAGATTTTAATCTTTGAGTCAAAGCTGTGAATGGAGAGGAAGAGGAAGATGAACCTCAGATTCAATAGCATTATCTCTTCACATGGCAGAGGTAGAGAAGGACCATATCCCTAAACTGGCATTCTAAAAGCCAGGCTACACTTTTATATCTGCATAAAGAGGATGCAGGTCCATTTAGTGTTACAATGAGAAAAAGCAATGATGGCAAGGAGTATATGTCTTCAGCGTTGAGAGAACCATGAAAAGCCTGAATAATACAAACATGCACAAAGATTCTAGTAGAGCTTCAATCTGTGAATCTTTACTTAAAGTTATTTATTTTGAGAGCGAGCACAAGCGGGGGAGGACCAGAGAGACAGAGAGAGAGACAGAGAGAGAGACAGAGAGAGAGAGAGAGAGAGAGAGAGAATCCCAAGCAGGCTCCACACTCTCCCCTCAGAGCCCAATAAGGGGCTCAAACTCACAAGCTGAAATCAAGAGGCAGATGCTTAACCTAATGAGCCACCCAGGTGTCCCTTAGTTTGTGAATCGTAAGAGGGCCTTCTCCAGTGGCTAACCTAGAAGTAAATGAAAACCAGAAATGCAGGGTACAAAGGGACAAAGGAAAAAGATGTTGGTTCTCATAAGCTCTTGGGAACTACACTCAATCAGATATATTTCTTCTGAGATCTAATTGTGGAGACAAGAGAGAAACATCTTCAGGAGGTAGAAATAATGGGCTTATGGGGCACCTGGGTGGCTCAGTCAGTTAAGTGTCCAAATTCGGCTCAGGTCATGATCTTACAGCTGGTGAATTCCAGCCCCATGTCGGGCTCTGTGCTGATAGCTCAGAGCCTGGAGCCTGCTTCGGATTCTGTGTCTCCTTCTCTCTCTGCCCCTCCCACACTCACACTCTGTATCTCTCACTCAAAAATAAATACTTAAAACATTAATAAATAAAAAAAAGAAAGAATTGGCCTAGAAAAATCTAATACAGGGGAAGTGTAATAGCCACTGTGGCAGAAATGGCCATATATGACTGAAAAACTCTTGTCTGGAATAGAAAGAGCAGAAGATGGACAGTACAGGGTCACCAATTTTGCTTGGTGAGTAAATGTTTATAAGTGTGCTTTTGGATTGTGTTTTCATCTCTTGACACAGCTCACACTAAACCAAGATTAGGGGTACTAGCAGCCAAAGAGTTGAAGAGGGAGTAGGTAATAAAACAGCTAAATAATAATAAATGGCCATATTTACTAAGGCATTACCGTATGCCAAACTAAGTCTTCTCTATGCATCATCTGGGATCTTCATAAGAGCTTTAAGAAGCATCATAATTTCCATTTCATAGGCCCCTAACATAAGCCTATTAGAAATTGACTTCCTCAAAATTACACAGCTAGAAGGTGGCAAAGTGGGGCTTACACTTTAGTCTTTTAGGTTTTGAGACCCATGCTCTTTACCTTATACAAACTAGAACCCTATCCCTAAACTGGCATTCTAAAAGCCAAGCTACACTTCTACATCTGCATAAAGAGGATGCAGATCCATTTAGTGTTACAACAAGAAAAAGCATTGGTGGTAAGGAGTGTCTGTGATTCATTTCATGGTGCTAATCTCACTCAAATGCAAGAGCTAAGTCAAGGCCTTCCCTTCAGCCCCAAATAAGCAGAGTGACAGGGTAACATATAGTGTAATAATGACTTCAGGAATCGAATTTAGTGATTCATCACTTACATATAACACCCAGTGCTCATCCTGGGTGCTCTCCCTAATGCCTATAACCCATTTAGCCCATCTCCCTACCTAACACCCCACAAGCAACCCTCAGTTTGTTCGATGTACTTAAGAGTCTCTCATGGTTTGTCTCTCTGGTTTTACCTTATTTTTAGATGCAATTTATTCTTATTTTAACACTTAAAAGTTTTCTTGGAACTTGGGAGGAGAGATCTATCTTTATCAGAATAAGATAGATTCAATGAAAGGGATTTTTGTAATCTGAGCTGAAAGATTAACTTTGGGGAATGATTGTTAGCATATCTGGGAATGAAAGGAATTTGTAGTGACTCTAAAAAGGTAGAGCAACCTTTCGATACGTTTATGCTGCTGGCATTATAGAACATACGAGTGTACTAAATAGTACATGAATGCACTAAATAATATAAAATTATTTCTTGACCTTGCTCAGAAAACTTCAATGTTTTTCCTAAACTTCACCCCAAAACTACTAATCCAGGACCCAGAAATACACACTTTTAACAAGTTTCCTTGATTCTTATAAAATCCATCCAGAAATAGCCCTATTTTTGTAGTCTTAAAAAAAAATTTTATTTAAATTCCAGTTAGTTTACATACAGTGTAATATTAGTTTCAGGTGTACAATTTAGTGGTTCGACACTTACATACAACACCTGATGCTCATTATGACAAGTGCACACCTATTTAACCATCTCCTTCTCCTCTGGTAACTATCATTTTGTTGTCTTTAGTTAAGAGTCTGTTTCATGGTCTCTCTCTCTCTCTCTCTCTCTCTCTCTCTCAAAAATAAACATTAAAAAAATTTTTTGGGGGGCGCCTGGGTGGCGCAGTCGGTTAAGCGTCCGACTTCAGCCAGGTCATGATCTCGCGGTCCGTGAGTTCGAGCCCCGCGTCGGGCTCTGGGCTGATGGCTCAGAGCCTGGAGCCTGTTTCCGATTCTGTGTCTCCCTCTCTCTCTGCCCCTCCCCTGTTCATGCTCTGTCTCTCTCTGTCCCAAAAATAAATAAACGTTGAAAAAAAATTAAAAAAAAATTTTTTTTAAAAATAAAGATAAAATAAACAAATGATCAGATAAAAAAGAGACAGACAGACAGAAACAGAGAGCATGAGAAGAGGAGGGGCAGAGAGACAGGGAGACACAGAATCCAAAGCAGGGTCCAGGCTCCAAGCTATCAGCACAGAGTCAGACAGGGAGCTCGAACTCAGGAACAGTGAGATCATGACCTAAGCTGAAGTCGGAGGCTTAACAGACTGAGCCACCCAGTGGCCCCTGATTATTTGTTTCTTTAATTCCGCATATGAGTGAAATCATATGGTATTTGTCTTTCTCTGACTGACTTTAGTATAATACTCTCTAGCTGCATCCATGTCATTGCAAATGACAAGACAGAAACAATCCTATTACTAAATCTAAAAACCACAGCTAACTACAACTTTCAAATATTAGTATTTAAGATGATCTTGGGTACACTTCAGGGTTATCTCTTTGCCACCTCTACTGCCACAATAGACCACCATGGTCCACGATGTGCCAGCCTTCTCCTGCACATTTTCAATATCCTGCACACTGGACCTCTTTCTGCCTGCCCTTGATTCCACCTATCTGTTTTCCACCCATCAAGCCACAGTGATCTTTCAAAACAAAAAGTGATTTTAAAAATCAGATGTCAGTCTGCTATTCAAAATCTTCCACTGGTACCAATTACTCTAAGAATGAGATCCAAACTCCTTCTATAACCTACAAAGCCATACATGATCTGCCTCCTTCCTGTCTCTTATATCTCCTTTCATCCCACCATCCTCTCTCCTTGTTCACTATGTGATGGTCTCCCCATCTATCCCATTCACAACTGTATCCTCAGTGCTGGGCACAGGACCTGGCACACAACAGAAGTTCCAAAAATAAAAATGAACAAAGTACTGTTTTGGTGCATGTTAATGGCTTGTTGGCCCAGTATTGAAAAACAAATCCTTCTAATGCCAAGAAAATGTGAATTGTTGGTCTTATTTGTTCCAAGAGTCTAAGAATGAGACAAACGGCTTCATGAAGTGAAGGACAGGATTTTCAAAGAAAGCAACAGCAGCACTTCGATTCTGGAATGGACTGGAAAACTAAGGTGGGGAAATTATTGGCATGACTATCTAATCTCACTCAAGACCTCAGAACCAATTCAAAGCCTTCTTTCTATCTCCAGGAAAAAAGAATAACAAGGATCAAGGGCATAGTCAATCTACTTCCTAGGGAATTTTTCAGGAGGAATGCTAACCTTTAATTATTTTTTTCATCTCTTACAGCCAGAGTGGTCAGTGGGCCTGTAGAGTGCCCTCATCTTCTGAATGCAAAATAAAGCCAGCATAAAGCAATCTGCTTAGGTTGGGTTCTAACTGAACATTATAACCAAAGGGCAAAATATTGCCATGTGTTCCAGTTTAGCAAGATTCACCAGAGAAGAAAAGCCTTATGGATTCTGGGCAAAAGCCAGGTGGAAAAGAGTTTGGTTGTCTGAGTAATAACCATTTGGTAATAATCATTTGAATGAATTATAAGTTTAAGAAAGAAAAGTGACCCCAGTAGTAAATGACTACCCGAGTCTACTAAATCAGCAATATCTTTAGAAATAAAGACACACTTACAGTGTTTTTAAGGAAGGGCTTATTTCACTCAGGGTTGCTCAGTTTCTTAAGCCCCTTTCAATCACCAAATATTTGAGTACCTATTATAGTCATACCACCTCATGTTAAGCACTAATGCAGTATGAAGATAAGGTACAGTCCCTGCCTCTAAGAACAGAAGCTACAGGTTGGAATAGGAACAGATCTAGCTCCCACAACTATCAGAAAGCTTCCTGGGAATATTTCAGTCTGTATACTGCATCCCAGTTTAGTGGAGTTCAGTTTCCCAAGGCCTTCTGATTAGATCTGAAGCCAAGATGGAAGACGTAACCAGATTACGGAGGGCTGAAAACCAGACAGGATACTTATGACTTGATAATGAGGGTATCTATCCTACTGGCAATGTATGAAATGCAAAGCTAACACATACCGCAGGCCCATGACTAACAGAGCCATTAATTAAAGGCTCTAAGAGAAAGGTGAAGGGAGAGTTGTACTTCAAAGTCCAGCAGGTACACACAGAACCAGCCAAAGGGAGATTTTGGCCTCAGAGAAGCAGGCCAGAAGGCTATCACCACAGCAGGGTCCATGCCCCCTAGGAAACAGCAGAATACCACACCACAGGTTACCTCAGTTAGGCCTAGACACATGCCACAATCAGTAAGCACCCACATCTGACAAGTGACAAAGAATATGTCAAGTACTATAATGATAAAAATCCCAAATGGAATAAATTTTATTTAAATACCCAGTGACTATACATTATACTTATAGGAGCTTTAAAAATGGAACACAATAGGGGTGCCCGGGTGGCTCAGTTGGTTAAGTGACCAACTTTGGCTCAGGGCATGATCTCATTTATGAGTTCAAGCCCTGTATTGGGCTCTGTCCTGACAGCTCAGAGCCTGGAGGCTGCTTCAAATTCTGTCTCCCTTCCCTTTGCCCCTCCCCCACTCATGCTCAGTCTCTCTCTCTCTCTCTCTCTCTCTCTCTCTCAAAAATAAATATTAAAAAAATCAGAACAGAATAAAATGTCTCCTTTTGTTCATTCAAATCTTGAAAATCTACAAAAACTAATTCATTTCCATCTTCCTTTGCTTTCCTATATTATACCTTTCAACAGAGTGCAGTAGGTACACTCACAATTAATGCATTAGAAAGCTTTCTCCTTTGACACAGTATTGCAAAAAAACCAGCAAAGAATGGCACTTGTCACATTAAAGGAAATACCTAATTACGAAGACAAACACTTAGTATAGCTTTGCTTTATAAATCATTTCAGTAAGACCTTCATCACTGGGCTCTTCATTTAATAATAATTTCGTATCTTTATTTTTTTTTAATTTTTTTTTCAACGTTTATTTTTATTTTTGGGACAGAGAGAGACAGAGCATGAACGGGGGAGGGGCAGAGAGAGAGGGAGACACAGAATCGGAAACAGGCTCCAGGCTCTGAGCCATCAGCCCAGAGCCCGACGCGGGGCTTGAACTCACGGACCGCGAGATCGTGACCTGGCTGAAGTCGGACGCTTAACCGACTGCGCCACCCAGGAGCCCCTAATTTCGTATCTTTAATACATTTTTAAATGAAACCTAAAGGCAGATTATTTAAACATAGTTTTCTCTTAAACCATGACCACACAACAATATTTACTGAGCACATGTTATATTCTATACACTGTGTTCCACACAATGATTAAGACCTACAGACTGACTTCATGGAGTTTACAATTTAGTAAGAAGGACAAATGTTAAGCATTTGTTACAATTGTGTTCACTCTATTAATATAGTCATTGAATTATTATTTTCTATATATGCCATACTTAGGTAGTTCACATGGAAAGGAACCAAAAATATGACTAAAAATTATACTTGTTACAAATAAGGTTTTTCCCAAACACTTTAAGCTGAGTCTTAATTATATGCCTGATATCTTTTTAATAGAGAGCTATAAAAATATTAACTTTTAAAATTTTTATTTTTAAGCAATCTCTACACCCAATGTGGGGCTCGAACTCACAACCGCGAGATCAAGGGTTGCACGCTCTACCAACTGAGCCAGACCGGCTCCCCTGATTTTATAGATCATGAAAAAGACAAGGATTTTTTAAGACTTCACATTTGCCAGTACAACTCTGACTTTAAATTAGCATGACACAATTATTTCACTAAGTATATCAGAAACACAAAGTACTAAAATTTAATGTTAGGGTTTTTTTTACTATTGAACTATAGTTTACAATGTTAGACCAGTTCCAAGTATACAACATAGTGATTCAACAGTTCTATATATCACTCAATGCTCACCACGATAAATGTAGTTATCCTCTGTCACCATACCACATTACAACAATATTATTACTATATTCCCTATGCTGTACTTCTCATCTTCGTGACCTATTTACTTTATAACTGGCAATTTGTATCTCTTAATCCCCTTAATCTCCTTCACCTATTTTACCCATCCTCCCACCCACCTATTTTTATTATAAAAAATATCAACAATTTACAATAGTAGACAAAACAGTAAAATAAACCTCCGTTTGCCAATCACCGAGTTTCAATAATTGCTAATTCATGGCCAACCTTGTTTCATCAATAGCCCCATCTACTTCTAAAACATCACAATTATCAGCAAGTATTTCAAAAGATCTCTAAAAGATAAGGCTCTTTAAAAAATCATAGCCATAATACCATTATCTTTTCAGTAAAAATGTTCATGTGAGACTTAATATGAACTATGTATCGTTTTTTATGCAGATAATAATCCAACACAGTGATTTAAAAATCTCATTAAGATTTTACCATAATTTTACAAAAACTGACCCTTTGTCAACAGGGCATTGAAATTCATAACTAATCATTTTCTAAAAGTCTAAAATTCCATTAGTGTCCAATGAGAATCTGATCATTTGATTGCTTATTTGACCTTCCCTGATTTTTACTCATTCTATCTTGCTTAATGTTAGTCTGGGTTTGGAAAAGTCAGATTGGCTGATAAAGAGATTTATAAGTTATGCATTAAAAGTCTTGTGAAAGGGAAAGACATTGGTCCAGAACTAATGGCATAGATATTTGTCCCTATTAAAAAGATGTATGATAGGCTGGGTATGACTTAACCACTTCCTTGCAATTTGCTGACCAAGTTTCTTTGACTAATACTGCTTTAGTTTATTGAAATTCAATATTTGGATAATCTAAATGAAACAGAAGAATTAGTCTATACTGTATCTGCTCATCTTTTAAGTAATGGAAAGGGGAATCTAAAAGCAATATACTAATGTAACAACCATAGGTGTATTTAGCAACAATATCTACAAGGTACTCTCTAGTACACATACACATTTGTATACTCACCCAGTAAGATAAATGGGCAGGTGTGATTTCAATTTTACAAATAAAGAAATAGATAAAGTAACCTGTCCAAGTTTACATATCAGCCCAGTGCTCTTTTCATTGCAAAATAATCAGTAAGGTACTTAAAATAAAACCAAACAATCTGTTTGAGCACTAAATTTGGAATCAATTAAGTAATAAGTATACATAATTGAAAATAAAGTAGTTGTTTCATAAACATATAATTCATTCTTTGGTCATATCACCAAAAAAAAAAAAAAAAGTTTCATTCTCTGAAAGTAAAGTCTCTTCTATTCTGTCAAACTTTGTTTGTAAATAAAACCTTTAAATTAACAGTTATGGCTAGTTTGAGGATTCATTTCAAAACTATAAAAGAGAAATTCACAAGAGTATGATTGAAGACTAAATTAAATCCATCAGACAGATCACTTACCAAAATTTCATTATGCAGATGTGTATCATGAGTTATGTAAGAAAATAGGAAAAAAAAGAATATGTACAACTTGAATTCTGATTCATCCAACTTTGAATGAAGTTTCATCATAAAGGATGAAATGAAATTAAGTCCCAGAAGGCTAACACACAAAGAAGAGTGAAAGAACTGTGAACTGCAGAAAAGTCAGTATTCCAAAAGGCACGCTGAAACTCACAAAGCAAGGGAAAAGCCAGCCATGAAAAAAGTAATTTTACTTAGACTTCTAAGCTGTCTCTGGTTCTTTCCTTACCTATGTAACTAGCATTCTCTGCTTCCTTCCTCAACCTCTGCCAGAATCCCTCGTCGTTTGTTGTCCTCTCCCCTTTCAATCGGTCACCTCACCTCACCTCCTTTCTCTGGGTCCTTCCTTTCCTTTTCCTCATGTTTCTTCTGCATCTTTTATGGCCACTGTCATACGTTTTCATAAGTGGCTGCTCATAATGTGGCATGAAAGCTTTTTAAATACAATTATTGCAACAATTTCAAATCAGTGATATTACATTTCTTATTTATCTCAAAAAGAAGTAGCAGTATTATACGGCTGTCTAAGAAATCACTGAGCCCAGACTGCCTGGGTTGCAATCCAGATCCACCTCTCTCTAGCTGTGTGACTTTAGGGAAGTTATTTATTATCCAAAAAGTGTGAAAATAAGATATGAACCTAATGGAATTCTTATGAGCATTCCAAGAGACGTGTGCTACACACCTACCATGCAAAGTGCTCAAAAAATTTAGCCACTACTCAATGTACACGTTTCCTTTCCCCAATTCCTTGGAGCTACAACATTACTATACTAAGTTAATTTTATTGCTACCATTATACTTGCTAGAATGTAAATCGGCACTTAATGAAACTCTCTGTTATAATATGTCCCACCTATCCACCACCAAGTCATTATAAATATAAATACCAATACCTAAACTGTTCGACTCTATACATGTCCACCAGTCTGAAGTTTGGTATCAAAGGGAAAAAAACACAAGTTAAATGAGTCTTTGGGAGGTAAAATATCAGTAACAAGTTTAACTGTACACAACAGGTTTACCTGTATTTTGCAATACATTTTAAATAATAAGTAATAAAAGGAAATAACCCAAATAACTTTATTTTGTTTGGGTACACTGATTCTATTATTAATGTTCTAACTTGACAAATTATTCTACTCTAAGCACTTAGGTTTGCCAGCATATTCCTACTGTTGTTAAAGACTTTGTAAGGCACAACAAAGTATACACACCCAAAATGAGGCTTTGTAACAAGCTTTTAAATATACAAGGTGCTGGGTAATAAGTAGAATAGCAAATTTTTTTTCACCTGTGTTTATAAGGAAGGTTTCTACAAAGGTGTTTAAGTCATGAATATATAAGTGGACTTCATTTGAATGTACAATATTCTATAGCAACAAAGAACACACCCCTCTCTGAGAGGCTGATATATAATATGCAAAAAGACAATGCACAGAAGCAAGAGCACAACCTTCAAAAAGTCACTTGTGTTTGTGAAAATATTTCAGATTAGGCTTTAATATTTTAACAGGAGAAAATGCTTCCCAGGATGAATAAAATCTACCAAGGTATAAAGCCTTAACAATCTGTGTTTTAATCATAAATGAAAGACAATAATGACTTGTTTTAAAAAAAAGAGTACAAACACCCTAATGTATGAATATAGAACATTTCTTACATATTCACGTTAACATTCTTTAAACAAGAAAACCTATCATCAAAAAACAAAACCTAAAATTAGGTTATACATTTTTCATCATGTCAAATACATTCATAGCTCACTAAATGTTCTTTCTTACATTTCAAACAGCTTATGAAATCCCACCTCGTTTAATAAGGTTCCCACAATAATTGGAAGTAAGATGGTGAGTCCATTACCCACCCTTGACCTAGTCCACTTGGTACACACACTTAACCTTCACAAAAGAAGTCATGCTAAGTAACATGAATGCAAAGGAGGCATTTTCTTTGTCAATTCTGGCAGGAAAAAATTAAAATGTCAATTGTATAAATCTGTTTCACTTCATTTTTTTTTTTTAATTAGAAGCTCAGAAGGGGAGAGCTCATGTTGTACAAGATCAAGAACTGATTCATTTCTCTAGGTATAGGGGTCAAGGAAGTTTTCAAGTATTTCCATGATGCTTTCCCCAAGTCCAAGTTAACACGTACCAGTAGCACAGGGCCTGACAGATAGTAGGTGCTCAATAAACATCTACTGAATAGATGAACGAATGAATAAAAGAAATCCAGGAGGGGCAACTTGCTACCTTGGTAGGCAGAGTATGCAACTCTTGCAGGGTCACAAGATCGAGCCCCACTTTGGCTATACAATTTACTTTTAAAAAAAAAATCCTGGAAAGGCAGGTAGTGGAAAATCAATTATCAATGAGGATGAAACAACAAATAAAATGCAGAATTTCTACTGTTAAGAATAAAGTCAGAATTTGAATGCCTATTCGCCAGGTACTATGCTAGATGATTTCATTTATATTTATTTAAACTACAGTGTAAAGTCTTAAAGATGTTTACACATTTTAACCCAGGAAGAACACTTCTGGGGACCTCTATACAACAGGCTAAGCAGAGAAGCAGACAGATTTGTGGACCAGAATGCTCACTGCAGCACTATCTGTAGTAATGAAAAAACTAAAAGCTCCCAAATGTATTAAAATGGTTGAATGATGGCATATATTTTTGAAGAGTGCTACATGGCCAGGAAAAATCGTATTTCTTAAAATATTTAATGAAGTAGGAAAATATAATGTAAATGAAAAAGCAGAATATATAATTATTAGTAGTAGAAATATGATTCTATTAGGTATATATGCAGAGAGAAAAAACTGAAAAATAAAATGTTAACTACCTCTTTGGGGTGGGATTATCTAAGTGTGATTTTAATTTTCTTTATGCTTTTCTCATTCTCCAAAGTTCTACATCAATATTTTTACTCTTATAGTCATAAAAGAAAACTGCTAATAAAGGAAAAAGCACAGGAGAGGGCTTTTTAAACTTTATTCTTTTTCTAAATTCTCCAATTTAGAAAAATTTAAGAAAAAACATAAATTTTCTTAGAAATTGGAAAAAATAGAACATAAGTTATTTTAAGTTTTAAAATATTAAATGTAAATTAGTACTATACTTCTCCCCGGCCTTTATTTTTTTAAGAGTTTATTTTTAAGTAATCTCTATACCCAACGTGGGGCTCAAACTCACAACTCCAAGATCAAGAGTTGCATTCTCTACTGACTGAGGCAGCCAGGTGCCCCAATGGCCTTTATTCTTCTAAAATTGCTTCTATAAAGTACACAATAAGAAGAAAATATACTGGGTTGCTCTGTTGGTTAAGCATCCGACTCTTGATCTTGGCTCAGATCATGATCTCACGGTTTGTGAGTTTGAGCCCCATGTCGGGCTTTGCGCTGACAGCACAGAACCTGCTTGGGATTCTATCTCTCCCTCTCTCTACCCCTCCCCTGCTTGCTCGCTCTCTCTCTCTCAAAATAAATAAACTTAAAAAAAAGAAAATATACCATAAAGCAATATATAATACATCTAAGTACACTTTGCTTGCATAGACCAAAGCCAAGTTTTTTTAAGAATCTGCTTATATCTTTTTCCTATATGGTAAAAACATGTAAATTTTTAAAAATTATTAAGGAACAAGAAGAATACTATATAGTCAATTCACTAATTTAGAACCAAAATACAAACAGGAAAATTTTCCAACATACAGCTAGATTACAAAACAAGATATACGCTAGAACTCAGTAATAAAAGATACTTCCAATGTACAGAAATATGTGATGTTTAGTGGAGGGATGCATTCCAGGGATTCACAAAGCAAACCGCTTCAGCAACATAGTGATAATATGCTTGTATCACACAGCTCCTCACCTGTATTTTGTCTGAAAACAATATAAATCAAATGTATCCCAGACCTCATATCCCAGATATGAGTCCCCACTCATATGGGACTATAAAATAGGGTCAAATTTGCTTTTAATGACCTAATTAGGGAGCTAAAATTTCCCAGTTGCCTGATGCATGGAAATTAGCAACTCTAAATTTTCTCCACAGTCATTTGTGAGGTGTCCAGAGTAATGAATGCCTCACTCCTGCCCAAATGCCCATCTGTTAGATGCTATTCCCATAAGGTGTTGACCTGTTCTGCTCCTCCTGCTCTGGCTCCTGTTGCTCCATGTCTGTTACAGCACAGCCTCTCAACAGAGCTGCAGGTTTGTCCTGGCTCTCATGACCACC
The DNA here is from genome assembly GCF_022837055.1 of Prionailurus viverrinus. Taxonomy (NCBI): domain Eukaryota; kingdom Metazoa; phylum Chordata; class Mammalia; order Carnivora; family Felidae; genus Prionailurus; species Prionailurus viverrinus. Next base: position 169,333,282 of record NC_062561.1, read on the forward strand.
CCAGTGTCACAGAGTGATCTCCCGCAGCTCCTGAGATTCCATTCCTGGAATCTCAGCAGAAGTAGAACCAATGGAACCAGGGGAATCAGTCCTCCATGACTTTTGCCAACCCCCTTCACCTGAATCACCAAAGCTTTTCTGTTGGGGCCCACTACCTCACAATGTCTGTCTGTCTCTCATATAGCTTCAGGCCCCTTCCCTCTAACCACAGAAATTAAAACCAAGTACAAGGTGTTGAATGAGGAAGAGATGACATACAACTTGCCCCTTTCCTTAGTCCTCTGACCACAGATCTTTCCCACTTCTTCCTGTTTTCAAAATGCACACACCAGACACTGGCAAACACTATGCATATCAGCATGTATATAAAAAGAAATGGGTGAACAGCATCTCTACAACTTCAGATGGTTAAGACTTGGATCTGGAGTCACAAAAATTGGATTTGAAATACTAATTTACCACATACCAGCCACATACTTAATCTGTCCAAATTCCAATACTGTCATCTTAAGTAGAGCGACTATAGTATTTGCCCCCATCAAGTTGTAGTGAGAATTAAGAGATAATGCATGTAAAGGACCCATGTATAATACAAGCTCAATGTAATTGCTTTCAAATGAATCTGTTAATTTGGCAAAAGATAGAAAATATTATATGTTAATCTGGAGTAAAACCTAAATTTTCACAATTTCATAAAGAAAACCAACCACTAAAGCATCAAAACGAACATCTTTGTTCAATCAGGCTTTTGGTTTAGTTAGGTGAAGAGGCTTGGTCTCTTAAAATCTTGGGCAATTTGTACCTACCCAACACTGTATACTTCATTATATTCAGAGAATGCAATGCAACATAGGAAAGTAAGTCCCTAGCTGGGAGTCAGATTTTAATCTTAATTCAGTTAATAAAAGTTTATCATCAACTATGTAAAGGGTCGGTCTAACACGTATGTGTGTGCAGCGGTAGTGGAGGGTAATATACACAAATACTCATAATAACATGAGACAAATGCTAAAACAGTTTTGCAAAATTGCTTTGGGATCACAGAAGACAAAGCAATTTGTTTTATAAATGTGTAAAGGGACCAAATGGTATCATAAAAGTTGCAAAAGGAAAGACCTTTAAAAGATCATTCCAGGCATGGAGGTAAGGAAGGACCACAACAAAATAAGAGGCTCAAGGGCCTAGAGATGTGAATATACAAAGTATATGGAAAGAATGAAAACATCCAGGTATCAAATTCAGCTCTGCCCTAGGCAGCACTGTGGCCACCTTGGATACATTACTGAATCTTCTTACCCCAGTTTTGCCTTCTGTAAAATGAAGATAAGACTATCAGATTAAGGCTTTTTCATAAATAAGGTCACTCACATAAAAATATAAGATATTATAATTAAATTTTTTTCTGTTAATATCAGACTCATTCTAACCTCAGATTTGAAATTTTTAACACACTGCGCCCTTAAAATTAATGTATATAAATTTATGATATTCAAATTTTATTTTTAAAAAGTTTTGAGCATATTTTAATTTTTATTCATGCCACTTAACTTTTACTGCCTTCTAAACATCTTCGGAGTGCTCATGGCTTCTGACAAAGCTAGGAAGGGACATGATTCCTACCCATCAGGTGTCAGGGATTAACATTCAAGCTAGCACTATGGTTCCAGAATAGGATGAACTATTCTACTCTTCCTCCTAAGTACAGCAAAAACCCTGGGCATCATATATAAAACAAACACATTCAGACTCTGATCCTTTGACCAGAAACAGCAAGATAGCAGAGTTTTCCTGAGGCCATTTTCTTAGGGGTTTTTTGTTTGTTTGTTTTTTGTCTGTGCTCATTGATGTTTCCAGATTGCTGGCTTCTCCAGCACCCAGTCAGGGATATATAAGGCAAAAAATAATCCAGAGAATTTAGCTACTTAAAAAAATTAGTTAAAGAAATAAACCTACAAATTCAAGAAGATGAGTGAACCCCAAACAGGACCAAAAAAAAAAATGCTAAGATGTATCATAATCAAACTCCTAAACATTAAAGACCAAACAAAATCTTGAAAGCAGCTAAATCTATTGTGGAATTCAAAAAACAATTCAATATTACAATAGGTTTCTCAACAGAAACTATAGACACCAGAGGCAAATGGGACAATATTGTTCAAATGCTGAGAAAAGAAATGCAAGACAGAATCCCGTAACAAGCAAAAATATCCTTCAAGAATGAACTGGAAATCAAGACACTCATAGATAAAGAGAAACTTAACAAACTTTGTTGCCAGCAGACTTACTCTAAAGAACAAGAGGAAGTTCTTGAAATGAAAGGAAAGACTAAAAGAAAGAATCTCAGAACACTGGAAAGTACAGAGGAGCAAGAGAAAAAGTTAAAATATAGATTAATACACTAGATTTTCCTTCTCTTGAGTTTTCTAAATTATATTTGACATAAAAACATTAAAGCAGGAACAGGCTGAGAAAAATTCAAAGCCAGATTCAACCAGGGAGCCCACTGCAATTTCCATTTCCCATTCCCTTCCCTCTCTCAACCAGCAAATGGACACATGATCTTGATTCCCTGGCCTAGGGACCTAACTCCTTCCTGATCCTGCACTGTAATGTAATGACTGAGCATGCTTTACCGCCCCCCCCCCCCCCCCCTGCTTACAGCTTTAAAGAAGGAGGATTTCAGTCTCTCTCTCTCTGCTACAAAAGGGACGCAACAAGCCAGGAAGACACCTGACTTAGAGAAAATCCTGAACATTATTTTTAACTATGGTAGGAACAAAGGATTAAAAATGAAAGCTGATTCTACTTATGATCTGGCCAAACAGTATAAAATATACTGTTTTATTCTGTACCAGCATGTTAATTTACAGAAACATATCTAATCAGTATTACATACAGCACCATGCATATTTTGTTGCATGTTAGGAGAACTCTGTATTTCACTTATTTGCGGTTTTAAAAATTTTTTTAATGTTTATTTTTGAGAGACAGAGAGAGACAGAGTGCAATCAGGGGAGGAGCAGAGAGAGAGGGAGACACAGAATCCGAAGTAGGCATCAGGTTCCGAGCTGTTAGCACAGGGCCCGACCCGGGGCTCAAACCCAAGAGCTGTGAAATCATGACCTGAGCCAATTTCAGACACTTAACTGAGTGAGCCACCCAGGTGCCCCTACATTTAACTTATTTGAAGAGTGAAGATCTGCTACCTTTGTAAGGTCATCAACTTGCATAGGAATGCAACATATACAGAAAGAAAATGGAGCACTGTTCTCCTGTATTCAGAAATACTCTCACCTCCATTCATAATCCACTACTCCAAGCAAGATGCCCGGAGGAGCAGTGCAGAGCTAAGACCCGTATTTTCTAGAACATGCTATTAGAGGTCACCTGCCCATAATGAGACACGTTCCTATACTAACAAAATATGAGTGCAGGGAAAATCCCACTAGAGCCACCACATTAGAGCAGGGAAACCACCTTCTCTTTCCTTTACCCAAAAGTAAACCCCAATGAATAAAGAGATTGCAAAAACAGTTAAGGAAAGCTGACAACTCTCCTCTACATCTAGGAAAATACATTTTTCGCATGCAAGAAAAAAGTGACCTTATTATTTTTTAAGAACTGTTACATATCTAAGACGCCATATAAATCTCTTCAAAGGTTTTTAAAAGGTTTAAAAGCCAGGAAATTTAGATGTTTCAGCACCATTAAAATGCTAACCTTGGCACTGTGACTGCTACCAATCAATTTTTTCCTTTTAGAAAGAATGAATAATTTTGACGAATACTATTGCAAATTACACACCAAAAACATAATTTGTCACACGAATGGGGCCAATGTCTTTTGGCACGCTTGTCACCATCACAATATAACTGCTAATCTTCAAATACAGTTATTAACAACTTCAGAAAATCATTTAGAAGACCAATTCTCCTTTTTAAGGTCAATGATTACCACAGTTAATGACCAATTGGCTTTAGCCATTACTGTCCTGACCTTTGCATCATGTTTTAAACCAACAAGACAATAAATAACTATTAATAATGACCTATTTTGAAGGGTGTTTTTCACCGTCTCTGCTCACTGAAAACATAATTGTTTTTGTGTTTTATATAACCCCTCAGTCGCTTGCTGATTTTTGTTTGTTTCCTTGTTGTAGCTTGTGTCATTTTATCATTAAAGGAGGAATGAGGGTGGAGGGTGAGGAGACAGAAAATCTGAGGTAAATCCTATTGCCATTTTAAAAAACATTACATTAACACGTCCTAGTTTAAAAAATATAAAGTGTAATTAAAGGTACAAAATGAAAAGTAAAAGCCTTCTCCTCTTCATTTTCATCACCCAAAAGTTATTCTTAAGATTTCTTATAATCGCTTATAAAAAAAATTGTTCGATGTATATGCTTGTGTATAGTATATGTACTTGTTTATTTTTCCTTTTAATTTTATAAAATGACAGTTTCGTACTTGATACATTGCTCTGCAGCTTTCTTTTTTCACTTACAATATCTTAGAGACCCTTCTATCTCAACAAGCAGAGGTCTATCTTAATCACTGCACCGTATTCTATCATGTGAAAATACAAATTTATTTAACCAATCCTATACTGATGGATATCTAAGTTGTCTCCCATTTTGTTATTTATTTTGTATTATTATTGCAAACAATACTTCTGTGAATATCCTTATTTATAAGTACAATTTAAAAAGCATGTGCAAGGTATCGGCAGTCGCTCCTTAGAGCGTGACTCCTGGATCCAAGAACATGTGCCTTTTTAATTTTGAGAGATTTTGCTACACTGTCTTCCAGACAGACTACACTGACTGATACGAGCCACTGAAGAGAATACCCCTTCCTGCACATCCTTGACTCTAGTGAGAATTATCATACTTCTCACTTTCACCAACCTCCAAAGTAAAAAAGATAACAACATTGTTCTCATTTAGGGTTTCTTCATTATTAATAAGGATGCAAATCTCATATGTTTATTCAAAGATGGCTGTTTTCAGTTATTATTATTATCTTGTTTAGTGAGAACAAGAAAATCAAGTCTGATCCCTTTAGTTTGGAGCTTGATATATAGCAACTACTCAGTAAATGCCTGATTCTTTCTGAGATAAATAGAAAAACAGTTTAATAGAAATCTTCCCCCAGCCAGACTTTATTATTCTGATACAATCTAATATCTGCTTTTGTAAATTCACAAGATTCTTTGACACTGAGCCAAAAGAAGCTGGCAAAACTACAGGACAAGCAAGTTACAAACAGAAGGATGCAGAACAGTAAACACATTATACAGCCACTTCCCTGGAGCTATAATCATAGACAATTTTCTACTCTGTTATACACAACACACATTTCTCCACATTGTATAAGCCCTTTATAAAGCCAAATAATATTCCACCATCACAAAAGTGGTGTTTTACAGGTTTTATTATCTATATAAATCATATATTGTATATATATCCTTCTACAATTTGCTTTCATCTTTTCATTCAACATTATGTTGGTGAGATGTAGACATAGTGATTGATAGAGAGCTACTCCACTAATTCCTTCGTATTTTTTTTTGTTTTCTTTACAAGAGAAAATGAATAAAGTATATCAGATCTTGCCACCAGATGACCCCCATACTTGGCCCATCCTCCTTGGTTCTAACACCTAGCAGTAGTCATAGGGATAATTAGAAGTAGCAACACTTTAAGAAGTAATTAAAGTAATTTAGAATTTGTAAAGAAGTATCCAGATACAAGCACTAATAAATGTGAAACCACCTTTTCCCACAATATAGGTATGCTTAGGTAAATTTGCATTTTTGTACTCATGGAAACAAGACAAGAATACTTTTTATAAAATTTAAAACTCCAAATTAAAAGAGTTTCAAGGTACATTACATAAAAAAAAAACTTACTAGTAAATGAGAAACTTACTAGTAAAATAGCTCTTAAACAGTAAACTGTGCTTCTAAAAGAGAAAGAGGAATAAAGTTTAAAAAAAATTGTAACATATTCAAGTCCATTTCCCCAGTTGAGCTTGAGTTGGCTAAATTACATATTCTCTTATGTTTCAGAAGACACAAGACACCAATTACTAATGTCTAAAATTCTCTGCCTATACATAGCTTCTTCCCTAATTCAATACCCACCTAGAGAGAAAACTCTGTCCCCCATGCTTTCCTTTCTTCCACTGTTGAAATCACTGATGTGACTAAGTTTGAAGATCCAGTAAGGACACGAAATAATCATCAAGACATCCTAAAGACATCAGTTATTCCCAAAGGATAAATCAAACAGAGAGAAAATGGAAATCATAAATGCCTCTAATTTCTCAAGCATCAATTCTATAATATTGAAGAGTGACAGATTCTTATTTAATTGTATTCCAAGGAAAGATACAATATGATAATTTGTAGAAATAAGATTTAATAATTTAAAATAAGCTATAATTTCACAAAAATATACTTTTATCCCACAAAGGTGAGATAAATTATAATGGTGAGAACAGAGAACAAAGGACAGCCCTACCCTCTGCTTTTCCCTCCATTAGGGCTTTCAGAGGTACTGCATTATGCTCTTCAGAAAACCATTTAGTATCAATGTTTAAATTAACTCTAATGTCCTCCTCCTCGAATTGGCTACACATATGCTACTCAGCTATGAGATTTATTGCAATGGAGCACTGTACAATCTGCATACGAAATATGATGCTTTACTCGCTCATCTCTGCTATGTGAGATAATTAATGTGGCTTCTGTGAGTGCACAAAGAACTTGTACAACTTAATGGAACAGAGTGTTGAGCAATATCTCCATCAAAGAGATTATGTAATCAATCTTAAATAAAGGTCCATATACACATAGCTCAACATACATTTATCGTTTATTCTCTGGCAAACAGAGATATATTTTTTTCTAAAATCATGAAGAACATTAAGGCAGAACATAATTGTGGCAGAAGATAATTATTTTATAAATAAAAAGAAGTATGTTCCAGTGTCCTGAAGGCTTAACATGCAGAGTATTTTATTTTTTTAATTTTTTTTTAACGTTTATTTATTTTTGAGACAGAGAAAGACAGAGCATGAACGGGGGGAGGGTCAGAGAGAGAGGGAGACACAGAATCTGAAACAGGCTCCAGGCTCTGAGCTGTCAGCACAGAGCCCGACGTGGGGCTCGAACTCACGGACCGCGAGATCATGACCTGAGCCAAATTCGGCCGCTTAACCAACTGAGCCACCCAGGCACCCCCAGAGTATTTTAATATATATACATTGTAAACTAGATTTTAACTTTTTCATTTGGTTGTTCCTATAATCTTTTCTTTGTAGTATTTTCTAAAATCAGAAACTTAGAAATTGATAGGATTATTTAATACCTATCACGAATCCCTACATTTAGGCAGATTCAAAAGCAAATTCATAAAAGAGAAAGAACAGGTTTCAGGTGTGTTGGTTTTTTTTTTTTTCTTCAACACAATCCAATAATTGATTTTTAATTCAGTAGCAACAGGTTTTCTTACTTCCTATTTTCCCACAATAGGTTTGAGGGAATATAACAGAACTATGTTGGGTTCATATTTAGTCCCAACTCCAAGCAGTCCTCTGGGTTTGTGCTCATAAAAGACTGATCAGGCCCACTACGTGATCTAGTTCCAGTTCCTAGGATGCTATTTCTAACATGTCAGACAGGTTAACTTATTTCCACACATTAAATTTGTTTACACAGATTATATTACTTTAAGTTGGTTGTAAATCAAATAACAAGGGTCTTAAAACCCAAAATGATGCAAACTTTTCCAAGGTTTTGTTATAAACAACACATCCTTTTTTCTAAAGCATCTTTCTAACAAAGCAACCTTAGATAAATCATTTGGGAAAACTCAGATTTGAAGGTGTTACTAAAAACAGATTCCACATTTTTTTATCTGGTCACTGGGGAGGGGCAGAAATAAAAACACAGAGATCTTGTGATAGAATGGAAATCTATATAAAAGTGCTTAGCAAAAACAAAACAAAACAAAACAAAACAGGCACATGATAAACATGTACAAATTTTAGCAAAAACTTTGAATACTGGCCCCTCTGTTGACTCCAAAAATAACCAGCTCCCTGCCCTTAAGTAAACCATTAAACCTCCTTAGGCCTGTTTTCTCATCTGTAAAACACAATTTCTGGATTCTAACCCTTTCAGTTAGAAGAATTTCTGACTCAAAGCACTGGTCTGGAAGGAAATCTGAGAGGGTGTCTTGTTCTTATCTCATATATTATAAACAACCTTTCAATTACCTTTACCTCTGCCCATTATAGGTACTCAAAAAACATACTGACAAATAAAGAAACATCTGCTCTTATCTAAGAGTAAAATTTGAAATGAAAATGGAGCAACTGATGAAGACATCCTGCCTACTGGATTTCTCTGAGCAAGTGTCTTCCTAGGTAAAGTCCACTCAAAAAAAAAAAATATATATATGCTAAGAAGCCATGAGAAAAAAAGGGCCAAGATCACCAAGACTGGAAACAGATGAAGACCTAGAATTAAACCAAGTCTGCAAATCACAAACAAGGCCAATATCACTAGAAATGTGAGCTATATTGTTACCCCAAGGCCTGAGGCAAAGCTCAGAATCAACAAGGCTCAGGAAAGCCTGCTCTGCTGGTAGGTATTCTGTACTATCTTCCATTTAGGTTATTTGCATATATCTCATCTCTGACTAGATCACAACTTCCTTGGAAGCAAGGATTATTGTCTAATTTACATTTATATCCCCTGCTATGCCTAGCACATTGCAGGCATTCAGTTAATATTGGGCAAATTAATTAACTATGATGCCCTCTAAAGAAAATCAATGCTTATCTTGACATTCAAACAAAACATCAGCTAACTTAAAGTCAAAATATTTATGATTGGGCAAAAGTTTGTTTATTCTTTATTTCTAGCTTCATTTTATTAAAAGTATATATGTATCTGTCTTGAATTAGCAAATAACTTCAGAAGGTTTATTTAAAAAAAAAATTGCAGACCTCTCTCCCCCACCCCCACCCTCATTTCTCCTTTCCAAAAAGTAATAAGGATTTTCAGTTCTTTCAGATGATTATTTGAATGTTCATTATGTCCACTAGTTTGATGTGCATTATGACTGTTGTGGCCCTTTGGCATTTTTAGAAGCACCACAAATATTTAATTTGTTCTTAACAGTATTTTAGTCACCAACTTCTTGTTTCACTGAACAGGATTCTGTTATGTCTGGGTAACAAATTACCTGGGCTTTATAGGAGTTTCAGATATTTCAAATGTTGCAAACTTCACACTAATCAGATATCATTTGAAAGTGCTGAAGTGTTTTTAATGAACTGTAATTGAAACAGCACAAGATATGGGGGCAGAGAGGCCTGACAGAGAATTCTGGCTCAGCCTGAGACTCAGTTTCCTCATCTATAAAACAGGAGTGCCTGGCTGGCTCAGTCTGTTAAGCATCCACCTTCACTTCAGGTCACGATCTCAAAGTTTGTGGGTTCAAGCCCCACATCGGGCTCTGTGCTGACAGTTCAGAGGCTGGAGCCTGATTCAGATTCTGTGTCTCCCTCTCTCTCTGCCCTTCCCCAGCTCGTCCTCTCTCTCAAAAATAAATATACATTAAATTTTTTTTACAACATTTATTTATTTTTGGGACAGAGAGAGACAGAGCATGAACGGGCGAGGGGCAGAGAGAGAGAGGGAGACACAGAATCGGAAGCAGGCTCCAGGCTCCGAGCCATCAGCCCAGAGCCTGACGCGGGGCTCGAACTCACGGACCGCGAGATCGTGACCTGGCTGAAGTCGGACGCTTAACCGACTGCGCCACCCAGGCGCCCCTACATTAAATTTTTTTTAAAGCAGGAATTGTTGGGATATTATGATTCCTGATGTCTCTACCACTAGCATAATTTAAGAATAAAAAAAAAACTGGATAAAATAGCCTATAATTATTTACCCTTCCAAGACACAATACAGAATTAATTGAAATCTACCAAGGCCTTAAGGGACAAAGGGAGAACTTTTTAGGTCTACTACAGAGAGTAAATGAGCTAGTCATTTGGGCCCCAAGAGTCAGGAGGAGTAGCAAAATAAGATGATAATAATCATTATTAACTGAATATTTACTATTCAGGAGGCATTGACTCCTTTATTCCTCAGTGTCAGCAATTGAGAGGTAATTTTGTCCACCTTACCGATGAGCTGAGGCAGAGTGACAAACACCCTCTCCAAGTTTACAGACACTAAGTGGCCAAACAAGGATTCAAATCTAGGAATTCTCATACCAAAGAATGTGCACATGTGCACTCAATCATGACCTCATAATGACTTCCACTAAGATTTAAACAGCGATTTAAATGGGTAAAATGATCTTAAACTAATCATACAAATACAACTTTTTACATTAATTTTTATATGTTTTTTTTATTTATTTTTGAGACAGAGAGAGACAGCATGAGCAGGGGAGGGGCAGAGAGAGAGGGAGACACAGAATCCGAAGCAGGCTCCAGGCTCTGAGCTGTCAGCACAGAGCCCGACGTGGGGCTAGAACTCATGGAGTGTGAGATCATGACCTGAGCTGAAGTTGAACGCTTAACCGACTAACCCACCCAGGCGCCCCACATATAATAACTTTCTGAAGGAAAACCCTGTCCTTGCCTGAATTAGGGAATTGGGAACAATCCTATGAAACTGTGTGTGCTTTATCAAAGGTTGTGGAAGAAATTGTGCTTACATCAATCTGCTATCTCCTCAGACCTTAACAGTGATCCATTAAGAATTATAAGGCAGGCATGTCAGCAGCTCTAAGGGATGCTAGCTACTTCACAGGGTTATGATACACAAAGCATGCTATGGATTGTTTTGTGTTCCTCAAAAATTCATATGTTGAAGCCCTAATCCCCAAGTGACAGTATCTGGAGATAGGGTCTTTAGGAATTAATTCAGGTCAAATAGGGTCAAAAGGGTGGGGCCCTTATGGGACCAGACTATGGCCTTATGAGAAGAGAAAGAGATGAAAGAAAGGAAAAAAGAAAAGAAAAGGGAGGGGAGAGGAGGGGAGGAGGGGAGGGAAGAGAGAGGAGGAGAGGAGAGGAGAGGAGAGGAGAGGAGAGGAGAGGAGAGGAGAGGAGAGGAGAGGAGAGGAGAGGAGAGGGAAAGAGATCTTTCTCTCTCTCTCTCTCTCTCTCTCTCTCTCTCTCTCTCTCTCTCTCTGTGTGTGTGTGTGTGTGTGTGTGTGTCTTCCTCCCCCATCCCTCTCCCTCCACCTTCCCTTCCCTTTCTCTCTCCCTCCCCCTCTATCCCCCTCCCTCACCAGGTGAAGACACAGCAGAAGTAGCTGTCAAGAGAGCTTTCACCAGACAATGAACTACATCTTAGACTTTCCAGACCCCAGAAGTGTGAGAAAATAGATTTCTATTGTTTAAGCCACCCAGTCTATGGTATTTTGTATGGCAGGTCAAGCAGGCTAACACAGAGCATCAATGGAGAAGGGACTTAATAATGTTAGCTCTCTTTTTTCTTTCTACACTTTCACATGTTGGGGGAAAAAATAAGTAGCAAAGAAGTAGTCAGTTGTTGAAAAGAAAAAAAATGTGAGATCCCCTACAAGAGAAACAGATTCAAATAAAAAATACAAACTTTCTCTGTACCATTCATTAAGGAGATTAAGTGGTATAGTTTAAAGAACCAGAGTTGGAGTCAAAAAACCTGAGCTCTGGGGAGGCTTAAGCCCTTATTTGTAAGATGACTTTGGCCAAGTCATTTAATCTTTCCATTTGCTCAGATATAATCAAGGAAGTCAGGCTGGATGACCTTTAACTTCTTTTCTGCTAAAACACTGTAGGATGCTATAATCTAGGTAGTAGAAAACTAATCAACAAAGAGTCTACTCTAGATATAGTCCTAGAGTGATAACAAAGAATTTAAAAAAAATTCCAATGACACAAATTAGATGCCAGTAATCAAGAGAAAAACTAAACATAAAAAAAAAAAAAACCTGTGAGAGGCTAAATCCAGAGACTACATATTTCCAAGGCAGTCTATAGATCATAATGAAAACAATTACACAATTTCCATTTAAATAACCAGTTTCTATGATTCAAAAGTGGCAGGTGCCCCCCACCAACAAGAAGTCCTTGGCTGCTATCAGCTATTGTCTCAGCATAATTTGAGTTGGAGAAATTTCTTTCTCCAACACAAACAACACTGTTTTTCAAGCTGTGAAAATCGGGAATTGAAGAGATTTGATCTAGGAGAAAAGTCAGGTACAAAGCAAATATGTTGATTTTAAAAAAAAAATACAGTACAAACCATCAAAAATGCCTGTCAATATAGAATATGTGGGTTTGAGAAAATCTTTAATTTAAAAGTTTCTAAGTGGCAAAAACTGTGAAACTCATTTCTCCACGAAAAAAGAATAAAGAATAATTTTCAAAGAAATCAGAGGATTCTAATAAGAAAAAAACTCCCAGTGCAGTTGTAGTGTAGCAGACAGAGCCATGGAACTGAAGCTGGTCCTAGGTTTACATTCTTGCCTTGCCATTTGTGTCATTGTGTCCAAAAAACTTGACCTCTCTGAGCCTTACAGTTTCCTCCACACAATGTCAGTTATAAATGAATACAATTAATATATGTGAAAGAGCTCTGTAAAAATGTTGTTGCTAAAAAATGTGACACCTTCCAAGAATCCAGGGCATGTTCAATTTCTCAGTGTCAAAGATGTGATAATATGAGATATAAAAAATACAAAGCCAAACAAAAGGCAAAAGGAATTCCCAAAGTGACGGAATCATATGAGGATACAGAGTACCCTAAAAGAAAATTTTTTCAATAGCTAGTGAAATCAAAATATAAATACCAGAAGGCAATGCAATAAAATACCATTTTTAAATTTACCAACTTGAGACTAATTGTTTTTTAACCTAGGCTAAGAAAAAATTTGCTTCGTGGTTACCTATAAGGTAATATATTTTCTTGTTTCTATCAAGATGGCAAATTCCCTCTACTACTGACTTCTTCCACAACAATCAATCCTGGGCAAAACCATAGCTTGATGAAGGAAGTAGTTACATGGAACTTAAAAAAAAAAAGAAGAAGAAAAGCAGACAAACAAAAACAAAAAACTATGTTAGAGTCAGACTCCTGGAGCCTATGTTGGAAGGAAACAGGCTGTTGGAAAACTTTTCATTTCTACCCCTGCCTCTCCTCTGAGATAAGCAAAGCATTCACCTTCACCATACCATAGAAACTAGGCAGTAGGTAGCTGGTCGTTAATGTCAGCAAGGTAACATGGGGCAGTTTAAAAGTTCTTGTGAGGTGGGGATGAAACTTCTAGGCAGAAAAGAGGCAATGAGTGATCAACAGGAAGTCAGTGGTGCCTGTAGTTCAATGCCGGATTAACAACCACAAGAGGCTGGCCGTCAGCCCTTCCCAATTCACATTAAGAAACATAGTGATTATATCCTAGGAACAAGATTAGATCTAGAAATCTAGATCCTTGGACAACTATTAAGAACATCCATAATTAAGTAAATACACAAATCTAAACATCTAAGATTGACTTACCTCTCTGGGATGAGTAAGGAAAGAATGGGAGATAGGAGTGAAGGGGAAGACAAATCCATGCTGAGCAACACCATTCCTAGAAGCAGGGAGGGAGATAGTGGGTTCCTATACTCCCCTATTTTTCCCAGACTAATCATTCCAATCAGCCCACAAAATGAAAGTCAATTAACTTAAAATTATATTTGCTGCTGCTGCCTTGCAGCTCACAAAAGAAAACTAAATTGTGCCCATGGAAATTTAAGCCAGAAGAGGCAATGGCCAGTAGGGGGCACCAAACCACAGCAAGGACCAGGACGGAATGGGCTCTCAGTGCAAGACCCAGAAATCCAGGATGGCAAACTGCACAGGCTTCCTCTAGTTATTTTATCAATATCAACATCACACATTCTTGCACCTACATAATTAAAAATTTGGACTCTCTTATGATCTTCTGGAGGAGTTTTACGTATCTACTAAAGCAGAATTATTGGAATAGTTGTATTAATAATTTAAAACAAATACAATATAGCTATGGCAATAAAGAAAGGTATCAGCAACGTGAGTCATAAATAAGAAATCATTAAAAATAATTTAAAATATTGGTATAGGGGTATTGCCTGGGTAGCTCAGTCAGTTAACCCTCCAACCCTTGATTTTGACTCAGGTAATGATCTAATGATTTCCTGAGTTCAAGCCCCACACAGAGCTCTGCACTGAAAGTGAAAGAGCAGAGCCTGCTTAAGATTCTCTCTTCCTCTCTCTTTCTTCCCTTCCCCCACTTGCTCTCTCTCTCTCTCAAAATAAACATTTTTTAAAAAGACACTTAATATATATGTGAGTATATATATATATATATATATATATATATATATATATATAATGTAGCAGCTGTAATAGAAAATACAACAGAGGAAATAAATAGCAGGACAGATACCACTAAGAATGAACTACGACTTAGAAAATCAGATTGGAGATTCTTCCTAAAAGGCAATACAAAAGGATAAGATATAACAACACAAAAGGGAGGCCAATAGATGGAAGCAGATGTGAACAGCCAGATAATAGGAATCCCCAGAAAAATGGTGGAGAGAGGGAAGTAGAGAGAAACACTGAAAATTTCTGAAGGAATAATTAAAATAAATGTTCCAGAACTAAAGAAAGATGAAATATCTCCAAATGATCAGAGTCTTTAAAAGAACAAATAAAGACTCTATACCATAACACACCATGGATAAATTTGAGACCAAAGAGAAAAAGACAAAATTCCTAAAGCTTCCAGAGAGAAAGGAGATAAATTTTGGAACAACACTAGATACAATATAATACAGTAATTCACTCTAGAGTTTTATATCAAGACAAATTATTTCTCAAAGGTAGGGCAGAATAAAAATCACTCAGGCATACAATGGATCAGATAGTTTCCCTCACAAAAACCCAAACTGAGAACACTCTTAGAGAAGGTACCCAAATTAAAAACAAACAGGGGTGCCTGTCTGGCTCAGTAGGCTGATCGTGGGACTCATGATCTCAGGGTCATGAGTTTGAGCACCACTCTGGGTGTAGAGATTATTAAAATATAAAGAAACTTAAAACAAGCAAACAAACAAAAAAATCAGGAAGAAAATGAAAATACACAGGATTATAAGGGTTATCAAATATCTTACTGTTATTGTCTTATAAACTAAACACAAAGAAAAGGGGAAAACAAAGAATACTCACAACTGAGAACAAAAACTCTAAACAAAAACAAGAAGCAAAGATATAACATTAACAAGAACAAGAAGCTAGGAAATAATAAATAATAGAAATCAACAAAATACCAATCAAAATATCAACATAACAAAGATTGCTTTTCATGGATTAAGAATATTAACAAATATTGACAATCTTTTCATCAAAAATAGGTGTGAGGTTGGGATGTGGAACAAAGAAGCAAAATACAGAATGAAAAGGGGGAGTATCAAATGCTAGATTTTTTTAAGGTGGTATAACAAAGTTGAATATTGAGATGAAGTGGATAAATTCCTAGAAAAATATAACATACCAGAATTTGCAAAAGAAGAAATGAAGACCATGAATAAACCAAATATCATGAAATAATTTGAAATAGTCAAAACTCCACTCACTCTCACAAGACCAAAACCCAAAAGGGGGGTTTTAATAATGACTTTCTAATATGAGTTGTACCAGCAAATAGGAAGGGTGAAAATTCCCAGTTCAATTTCAGAAGCTATTAATGGAATCTTGATTCTAAAATCAGATATTATAAGAAAAAAAAAGGCCTATTTCACTTATGAGTTAAATACAGAGAAAATAAACCAAAAAGAATCTCTAAATAAAATGTTAGCTAACTGAATCTACAATTATATTAAAAAATGATAATACATAATGACATCATGAGGTATTCTGTAATGCAAAGGCAGTTCAATATCATATGATTGTATCAATTAATACAGGAAAATACTTGATAAAGTAAATTCTTATTAAATTACTTATTACTTATTCGTGATTTTTTTTTAATGGAATAGAACTTCTTTAGGTTGGTATAAACTATACAGGGATACTGTCCCATCTGAACTTAGCTGCACCCCTACCAGTGAAACTCAGTAACAAAATCAATTCAAATACATTTTCAGTTTTAAATTTTCCTCATTATCTTACTTCTCACCACTCACTACTCAAAATTCATAAACCATATATAACCAATTAATTGAGATCTCCTTGCTCTACCATCAACTATTTAAATTCAGGCTCCAAGCAATCTTGGATAGCCAAGAATACTCGTATAGCAAAAACCTACAGGAAACATTATATTTAATGAAGAATCTTTAAGATTGAGAACGAATGAAAGGAGACTACTAGCATCACTGCTCTTAAATTCAGTTCTAGAGGTCATGGTTAAAATAAAATAGAAAAGAAAAGGAAATGTGTCAAGCTTGGAAAGGAAGGGAAAATAACATTATTTCTAGATGATATAAATATCCACCTGAGGGGGGGTCATTTTTTTAAGGTTCCAAATAAAAGAGTTCAGGAAAGTTGTCGGATAAAGGGTTCTTGCCATAGAGGCTGTTACCTCTAATGGATATGTACATTTGGATGGAAAAATAAATTACATTTTTATATTCAGTAACTTATTTACTTTCCCTGTAACATTTTATTTTCACTTTCCTCTACCTAGCACTTACTTCAGTTATGAATATAGGCAACAAAATACAGTGGTTATCACCAACAGAAATCATGGTTCTTTCCACATTATATTATAGTTATTGCAGATATCTTGAAATGGCATTGATGTTCATTACGGTTTCAAAATTATCAGTTATTAGCCAATATTATTATTTAATACATTAAAAAATACACATCTATGTATTTTCACATATCTTTGTATTTTAACTTTATCCTGAGAAAGTTTCCATAGTCTTCACCAGATTGTCAAAGTGTTCATAACACTTAATTAATTCTTCAAAACCATAATTATGGAGAAAGAGAAAATTATCTTGATTTGAACACACTACCCAAAATGGAAAGAAACATTCAGTATATAATGTGGAGTATTTGTTTTAAAGAATGTCTACAGCTTTTTTCCATTAACACATTCTTTTCAGTAACTTGTTTGGTCCCAACTGAGTCAGAAAGACAACGGGTACTCTTGTCCTAGTTTGGTCTCTATAATTTAAGAGCACTCACAACATTCAATGGGTCAGGTGCTCTGTCCCAAATGATCAAAACATAAGGGGAAAACCAGTGATGAATAGAAAAAAATATTAAGCCCAATTTATGAATCATTACACAAAGATAACAAATTAGTCCCTGTCTCTGTGCTGCTTCTTTGGTTCAGTGTTTATAAACTTATAGGAATAAATAGGGTTAAAATGAAAATGAAGTGATTCCAATTCAAAATAAGTTAAAATTTTCTGACACTGAAGTGAATTACGAAGTATGCAAGATTTTCATATGGAAGACTTTCTAAATAGATTTTCATTTGTTAAAAAAAGGTTCAAGGCTGAAAGAAAAGACAAGTTAAGCTCTGCCAGCTTTACTGATCCATGACAGTAACTTCAGTAGAACAAATCTACTAGTATGAAAGTACCAATCATAACTCTTCAAATATCCATGAAAGATGAATAAAACAGTCTTTTATTTTCTTTTAAGATTTTTTTAAGTAATCTCTATACCAAACATGGGGTTTAAATTCACAATCTCTACACCCATCATTGCTGTCAATCACAGGATCAAGAGTCACACATTTGGGCACCTGGGTGCATCAGTTGGTTAAGCGTCTGACTCTTGATTTTGGCTCAGGTCATGACCTCACTGTTGCTGGGATCGAGTCCCATGTTGGGCTCTGCACGGACAGCACGGAGCCTGCTTGGGATTCTATTCTCATTCTCTGTCCCTCCCTCACTCGCTCTCTCTCTCTCCCTCAATTATTTATTTTGAGAGAGGGAGAGAGAAAGAGAAAGGACACAAGCAAGGGAGGAGCAGAAGAAAGAATGCCAAACAGGCTCAGGGCTGTCTGCGCCCTCCCTCCCTCACTCATTCTCAAGAGTCTCAATCAAGAGTCAGGCACTTAACTCACTAGGACACCCAGGCACCCCTACATAAATAGACATTAAAAAAAAGTCACATATTCTACTGACGGAGCCAGTCAGGAACCCCACCAGTCCATTTTCTATTTCCCTAGTTTACATTTCCTAATGCTATGTAATATTAGTAAACATAAAAAAATTGTGAAGAATTATAACAACAGTTGAGAATATATTTTCAACTTTTATTGACATTGTGATAGGGCCAAAGCCATATTTCTTTTATCCATGATCCATGGATTAGTTCTATATTCAAAAACTATTAGATGAATTAATACTATCAAGAAAACAAAACTCTATTGTAGGAAAAGCAATAGAATAATTTAGAATTTTGTTTTAATCAATGATTTGTCTACATTGAAAGATCTTTTCTGTTTTCATGTTTGGACACTTATTATTTCATTGCCCTTTTAGTTGCTTTGATGATATGACTAACCCCAGGCAGTTGTTCTCTGATTTCCTAAAATACTGATTTATCATTCTATGTAATCAGGGAAAAGAACAAAACAAAACTATTGGTACTCATCTTCAGGAAAGGACTTTCATTTTGATATTCAGTGATCCTGATACAATTCTTAAATCTAGACAACTGACCCAATACATTTTTTAAAAATGTTTTATTATTTATTTTTGACAGTGAGAGAGACAGAGCACAAGTGGGGGAGGGGCAGAGAGAGAGGGAGACATGGAATCTAAAGCGGCTCCAGGCTCTGAGCTGTTAGCACAGAGCCGGACACGGGGCTCGAACTCATGAACCACAAGATCATGACCTGAGCCAATTTTGACCACTTAACCAACTGAGCCACCCAGGCATCCCTGACCCAATATATTTTCAAGTGACAGAGCCAGAAGCTATTATTCCCCAAACTACTTACTCTCCTCAACTATTCCCATTTACTATATCTAGAGTATGTTCAACCTAATACTATTTTATAATAAAGATTTAATGGAAAACACCAGCACACAGTGAAAAGATCCTACTTGTGATTTCTCAAAGCTCCACTGACTTTTGTCAATCTTGTACCATTTACAAGAGATAACTGAGGCAACCACTGTTCTCAGGGCTCACATAAACAGTAACACGCCTACTCCCAGCAAGACGTATGGAACTTGTGCTATTATTAAATATCTAAATCTCTGAAAAACAGTATTCACCACCCTAAAGTCAGGTCCTGTTTTCATTTTTATTTGACCAGCTTATTCTAAACCAGAGCACCTCAAACTTTAATGTGCATACACATCACATCTTGTTAAAATGCAGATTCTAACACAGCTGAGCCTGATGGGGAGTCTGAGATCCTATAATCTCTAACAAACCTTATAGTGCTGCTGGTCCTCGAGTCATACTTTGAATAGCAAGGTTCAAGACTGCAATTAAGTTTAACTTCTACAGAAATGTAATATACTTCTCTTCATATACAGAAATACTTAAATGTCCTTTGGCTTTCTCTCACACAGGTGAACTAATTCCAATTCCTTCAAGTTTCCAAATTTTAGAATGTGACAGATGAGTGAGTGTGGTAGAGCTGAAATATAGATACTACAAGAATCTTCTCAAGACTTAAAAATATGAAGCAAGATTTCCTTGAAATTTCACACTGTAGCTTTACGTAAGGTGCAACTATTAACAGTAACCACATTACTAACTTTAATGTTTGAATACTGGGAAATAATTTTTAATAACTCTAATGATTGGGAAATGTAGATTTATTCTACAGCATAATAAATTGCAACTACTTACAGTTCTCACAAAAATTATTAAAAAACAGTTTTTTACTATTAAAAGTAGTTAACACTATACTAGGAAAAATTTTTAACTAGCATAATGTTTTCAGGATTTTCCCACAACAGAGTAGTAGTAACTATGTAGGGAATCACTAAAAATCTAGTTGGCATTACAGAACCAATTTCTCTAAATAAAAGTAACAACTTGAACTAAGAAAAATTAATTCTATTATCAATACTTTGTATATGTTGCATTATGTTACATAAACCAAATATCAAACAAAAACTATTTACATCTAAATGTTCAAAGTATTTGTGGAAAATCCTGCATAATGTGTCCACCTAATCTTATTTTTCTGGATTGTATGGACTAAAGGTTTGTTAAACAACACTTGCAAATGCCACTTTGAAAATACTGTGACGCCTGTAAGTGCATTTTCTAAAATGTTTACCCTTACTATTATTCCTAAATTTACACACACCAATCTCAATATCTGAGATTACTTTTTTCAATAAACTTCTCAGTTAACATGTAACAGAAAATCTAGAGTTTCTGAAAGAGCTATATACAGAATTCCCCAAACATAGCAAAAGCAGTATTTCCAAGATATGCTTTAGAACATATTTATAAAATAGACCAAATTTTTATTACTGGACTGAAAGTCAAAAAACTCCATTATGAAATGATACGTAACTACAAATTATTTCACTTCTAGTTTATACACAGATTAACAAATTTAGGTAGTTGGAAATTCTTATGTAAATTGTCAACACTTAAGATATGCATTGTAAATTTCAGGGTGTTACTTAATCCTACCCCCACTAGGAGTAATTTAATCTTGGTAAATTACTATCTTTGTTACTTTTTATTTCTATAGCACAGAGAAAATTGCTTCCTTTGTCTATGGTTTATTTAACAAATATTTTGTGCCTACTCTGAAGCAGGCACTATACTAGAGTAAGACCAACTACCTCCACAGCACTTGTAATATAAACCAAAAGACAATACACAGGTGGACAGATGAATTAAATATGCCCTATGAAGACGGATAAGGTTGGATAAGAGGATAACAGTAAGTATGCTTTATTAGGCTGGGTTAAATCAGGGAAAGCCTATCTGAGGAAGTAACATATGAGTGGAGACCTACCTGTAGGATGTTATGAAAAATTAATGATCATGTTGTTTCAACTACATTTTCTGAATTTTATTATTTAAAAAGCCAAATTTCTGAGTTCTTGGGTGGCTCAGTCAGTTGAGCATCCAATTCTTGATTTTGCCTAAGGTCATGATCCCAGGTTCTGGAATCAAGCCCCGGGCCAGGCTCTGCGCTGAACGTGGAGCTTAAGATTCTCTCTTTCCCTCTGCCCCTCTCCCTGCTCACGCTCTCTCTAAAAAAAAAAAAAAAAAAAAAAAAAAAAAAAAAAAAAATTTAAGAAAGTCAACTTTCATTTATCCCTTATAATAATAAATAGGAACAGCATAAACAACCAAATATCAAAGACAAGTCTCAACTAGTTCTGGTTCTTAGTTTGATCACTGTCAACAAGGAACAAAGTTGGCTAATTTAAATTGCTGTGTGGCCAGACACATCCCACCCTCTAGTAGAGTTGGTAATGAGAAAGAAAAACTAGAGGTTTATGAGTAGGCAGCTGATGGGCCAGGAGAAGAAAGAGAAATAAAGTGTCTGGATGATCCATAAACTGGATAAGCAGCTCATGAATAAATCATGAGTAAATGACATTTCTATTTTCATTTTATTCCAAAGAAGCAATAATTTTAATGGAGTAGGGGGTGTGTGTATGCACACATGCATATATGTGCCATGTCTTTTATACTAACTTCACCCAGCACTTTTCTCTTTTTACTTTCAAAGTATTTTATCTCAAAGTGTAAGGTTTAAAAGCAAATCTGTAACTATGAAACGGCTCTGGTTCAACGTTATCAGAAAAGGACCAGAACTTTAGATTATATAAATTCTCATGTTTTTCTTCCGAGATGCATCAGCCACTTGGCACAATACTTCAGTTATTGCAGAAAGCCTGATTCTTCACTCCTTCCCCGATAAACTGTTCAATCAGAACTATGCTGGATTTACGTATCAAACTAAAAAGCTAGAATTCAACCCCTGAAAAAATGTCAGAGGGGAGAAACTCATTTTCTTTAAAGATATATAAACACTACTCAAAAAAGGTAGATATCACTTATGACATGTTATACTCTTTTTTATAGGTTTTTAATTAAAGGACTTTAAAATTGACTATAGGAATTACCTTGGAATGTATTATTTCCTTATAGTGTTATGAAAGTTTTCAATCTATAATTTAGATGAGATCCATCATCACAGCAAAAGTACTGAGACCATTATCTCAAGATAATCCAAGACGGGAATAATCTGAAGAATTTAATGAGAAGAATGTACACAACAGGGCTAACTCCATCAAGCTTAGTTACTGGAGACAGATGAAGAAATGTGTGGATTCCTTCATTTTTTTAATGAAGAATTTCTGTTTTGGGGTCACCTGGCTGACTCAGGTGGTGGAGCATGCAACTCTTGATCTCAGGGTTGTGAGTTCAAGCCCCACGGTGGGTGTAGACATTACTTAAAAATAAAATCTTGGGGCGCCTGGGTGGCACAGTCGGTTAAGCGTCCGACTTCAGCCAGGTCACGATCTCGCGGTCCGTGAGTTCGAGCCCCGCGTCAGGCTCTGGGCTGATGGCTCAGAGCCTGGAGCCTGTTTCCGATTCTGTGTCTCCCTCTCTCTCTGCCCCTCCCCCGTTCATGCTCTGTCTCTCTCTGTCCCAAAAATAAATAAACGTTGAAAAAAAAATTTTTTTTTTAATAAAATCTTAAAAAAAAAATCTTTTTAGGAGCAGTTTTCGGTTCACAGCTAATTGAGGGGAAGGTGGAAATATTTCCCATATATCTCCTGTCCCCATACATGCATAGCCTCCCCCTTTATCAACATCCTCCACCAGAAGGGTAAGTTTGTTAACAACTGGTGAACTTACAATGACCAAAGTCCTAATATTTCACAATATGGTTCACTCTTGGTGCTATACATTCTATAGGTTTGGAAAATGTATAATGGCATATATCCATAATTATGTGTCATACAGAGTATTTTCACTGACTAAAATCCTCTGTGCTCTGCCTATTTGTGCCTCCTCCACCAAATTCCTTCATTTTTATTTATTTTTTCAATGCAGGTTGATTTTTTTATTTTTTATTTTCAGTAATCTCCCCACCCAACATGGGACTTGAACTCACTAGTCTGAAATCAAGAGTCTCATGTTCCACGGGCTAGACCAGCCAGGCATCCCCATTTTATATACTTTTTACATCAGCACTGGTCCCACATGATCATAAGGCTGGTGCACAGAAGAATCTTGATTCCCCACACTTGTAGCAATCTGAGGTGAGGCAAGGATATGAAAATACGATTATTGGATCTCCTCCTCACCCTCTCTACCCCTCTTCTACAACCCAGAGATCTTCCAAAAAAAGAAGACTATGCATTGGTTATCTCTGAAACTCCAGCACCTAAGACAGTACTGGCATAAAATATACATTCAAAGAATAGAGAATATTAACCGAAATCTTTTAGATGAGGTTTTCCTATCACGTTAATTTATTACTTGAAATACCAAAGAAAATATTGGTACTGCCCTGAAACGCACTTCCCCCTACTATTACTACAAATATCTGTGTGAAGTATTGTGGCTGTAACCTGAGAGACTAGGTACTGACAGACTAGGTGAATCCTGACAAAACCAAAAACAGCAGCAATACCAAATATCCAAAGCGAAAAAGTCTCCTCAACAACTCTGAAACTAAGTTTTGAAACATATAGATTGAAACACAATTTTTATTATCTCCAATCATCTATAAGACATCCATGGGAGGGGCGCCCGGGTGGCTCAGTCGGTTAAGCGTCTGACTTCAGCTCAGGTCATGATCTTGAGTTTGAGCCCCACATCAGACTCTGTGCTGACAGCTCAGAGCCTGGGGCCTGCTTAGGATTCTGTCTTGTTCTTTCTCTGCCCCTCCCCCACTCATGCTCGCTCGCACCCATGCACGTGCGCGCTCTCTCTCTCAAAAATAAATTTAAAAACATTAAAAATTAAAAAAAAAAAACACATCCATGGGAGGTAAAAAGGAGGGATGCCAGGCATGTTACTAGACAAAGGGTTAGATTCTTAAAAACAGTAGAAACACTTAAGAATAAAAAGGAACCTTAAATAAGAAAAACTCTCAATGTCTGTAGAGCCCTATGAAGAAGTGAGGATTTCTTTACACTCCATGCCAGTGTTCAGCTGAAAAGAGGGTGCCTCCCTAGCTCATTTCCAAATGCAGCTAAGTCATGCATTTAACAGCCATTTATATAAAATGAAAAAGAGAAGAGCTTTAGATTCCTTGTTTGAAAAACCACACGTTTCTAAGGAAATTTATCTATTAAAACCAAAGCAACAGAACATTCATTAGCCATAAATCTTGAGACTAAATCCCATTTAAAATTTCTTTTCTCAGTACAAAGTTTACATACACTTCTATGTTAACAATATTTTATTAAATTATTCCTCCCATATCCCCTTTCAATATTACCAGGAGGAAAATTACTTAAAGAATAACAGATTACTGAAATTCACCCCAAAAGTGTAATTCTTGGTAAACATCCTTTTCTGTCTCCTCTCCCCTTCCCTTACCCCTGGTGGGCACATGCACACACACCCCTTCCCAATAATTACATCCAAGCAAGTAGTAGAAATGATGAAGACAAATGATTTGGTAAATAAGGATGATGTAAAAAAATAAAATCAAGAATAGCAACAGCAAAGAACATAAATAATGAAAATCAATATCTAATAACGAAGCAAATTATAATAGAAATCATGACACCTGATGGGCTCATTGTTCCTCATGAACCACTGAAATGAACAATTCAAATTGGAGCTTTCTCCCCTGTCTGTTAAAGGTCTATCTTCTCTAATATCCTAAAATGTCCCAGTCACATCCACATGCGGCAGCTGCTTCTCCTCCCACTTTCCACCTAATACCTGTTTGGTCGTGATGAGAAAATTCATTTCATCCATTTACTTATATTAATTTATCACATTTTTATTAAGGGCCTTCTCAATTCCAGGCGAACCTCAACTAGAAAAGGTTCACTGCTGAGGTTAAGGAAAAATGAAAAGGAGAGAGGTGGCTCCAAACCCAAGACTAACTCCATGGAATAAGTCTGGACTCTCTTATGCTTTTTCTGTTCCTCCCACACCCATTCAGGAATCTAGCAGGTGGTAGGTAGCACCCACACATGCGCATAGGCGTGGATAGCACAAAACAGCTTAAAATTGCTAATGAGCCCCTGACACCTGTTAAAGCCATAGAAGTACTCTTTATTCATCACAACACAGGATCAAACGCTAGAGAAAATATTGGAAGGTGCTACAATGCACACATTGTGAAAGATGAGTCTTTACCATGAAGGAAATTATTATTATAGGCAACTTCATGAGGATATATTTATGGACTGGTACATGCTTTGAGTTGGCTATATCTGCCAAAAAACTACAAACTATAACAACTATAAAATAACCTGCTCAGGGAGACTCAGTTATAAATGCAAGATTTTGCCAAGGATCTATCTTATTTGTGACATCTTAATATTTCATGGAGTTCCTTTCACCCAGTTGGAAAACACCTTCCAAGTACTTGGTAAGAGAACTAAAGAGGAAGTGAAAGTAAGAACTCTTCAAAGATCTTCAAAACAAGGATCTCTGGCTCCCCCACTTACCACCTATGTGACTTTGAGCAAATTAATGTGTCTCAGTTTCTTCATCCATAAAATGTGGCTGATAACAACATGGACCTCACAGGGTCATAGTGAGGATTAAATGAACTAATATACTAGCATAGTGTGGGACATATACAAAGCAACCAACAAATGCTATGACTTTTATATCAAATTACCCCACACTTTACAAGTAACAGGGTCTCTTACTTCACTCACAATAAAACTAATACTCTCTTTGTCAGAAATGTATCATGTATGATTAGTGACTTAACTGTAAAAAGTTACATTATAAATAGTTATTTTTTATACATGTGGACATGTATATAAAAGTAAATTAATCCAGAGTATGGTATGAAAACTGTAATTATAATTAACAGTCAACAATAGATACTCTGTGTATATTAGGACTTTTACATGTATTATCTTTTTTAATTGAGATATAATTAACATATACCATTTTATTGATTTCAGGTATATAACATAATGATTCAACTATTTGTATATATGTGAAATGATCACCAACCAGTCTAGTTAACATCCATCACCACATATATTTTGTTTGTTTGTTCTGAAAGAGAGAGAGAGAGACTGCTAGCATGCACACAAGTGACAGGAGGAGAGACAGATGGAGAGACAGTATCCCAAGCAGGCTCCATGCTTAGCATGGACACAGGGTTCAATCTCATGACTCTGAGATCACGACCTGAG
This sequence comes from Prionailurus viverrinus, assembly GCF_022837055.1. Taxonomy (NCBI): domain Eukaryota; kingdom Metazoa; phylum Chordata; class Mammalia; order Carnivora; family Felidae; genus Prionailurus; species Prionailurus viverrinus. Next base: position 169,359,648 of record NC_062561.1, read on the forward strand.
TCAGTATCAAGAGTCAGATACTTAATCCACTGAGCCACCCAGGTGCCCCCATCACCACATATATTTATAAATTTTTCTTATAATGAGATCTTTTAAGATCCACTCTGTTAGCAACTTTCAAAAATATAATGCAGTAGTGTTAACGATAGTCACCATGCTATACATTGCACTCCATGACTTATTTTATAACTGGAAGTTTGCTCCTTTTGACCACCTTTACCCACTTCTCATAACTGCCAATCTAGTCTCTACATCTATGAGGTGGCTGAGTTTTTTGTTTTTGTTTTTTTTTAGAGTCTACATGTAAGTAAGATCATATGTTATTTGTCTTTCTCTGCCTGACTTATTTCATTTAACATATTGCCCTCAAAGTCCATCCATGTTGTCGTAAATGGCAAGATTTCTTCTCTACAGTTGAGTAATATTCCACTGTGTGTATACGTACACACACATATATATACACACAGCTGACCCTGAATAACATGGCTTTGAACTCTATAGGTCCACTTAAATGCAGATTTTTTTTTCAATAAATACAATATAGTTTTATAAATGTATTTTCTCTTATGATTTTAACATTTTTTTCCTCTAGCTTACTTTAGGAATGCAGTATATAATACATATACAAAATATGTGTTAATCAACTATTTGCTATCAAATCAACAGTAGGCTATTAGCTGTTAAGGTTTAGGAGAAGTTAAAAAGTATACATGTATTTTCAACTGCACAGAGATTTGACATCCCTAGCTCCTGAGTTTTCAAGGGTCAATGGTATATATAACACATTTTCTTTATCCATTCAGTCACTGGTAAGACACTGAAGTTACTTCCAGGTCTTATCACGAATGGCTGCAAAGAACATGAAGGTTGCATGTATCTTTTCAAGTCAGCTTTTTCATTTCCTTCAGATAAATACCCAGAAGTGAAATTGCTAGATCATATGGTAGTTCTATGCTTAAGTTTTTGAGAATCTCCATACTGGCTGCACCAATTTATATTCCCACCAGCAGTGCAAGAGGTACCTTTTCTCCACACTCTCACCAACACCTATTATCTCTTGTTTCTTTAGAATAGCCATTCTAAAAGGGGTGAGATGTTATCTCACTGTGGTTTTGATCTGCACTTCCCTGGCGACCAGTGATGTTGACTACCTTTTCATGAAACTGTTGGTCATCTGTACGACTTCTTTGGAAAATGTCCATTCAGATTCTCTGCCCATTTTTTAATCAGATTGTTATTTTGCTATGGAGTTGTAGGAGTTCTTTATATATTTTGGCTATTAACCCCTTATTAGATACAGTAAAACCTTGGTTTGGGAGCATAAATTGTTCCAGAAACATGCTTGTAATCCAAATCACTTTATATCAAAGTGAATTTCCCCATAAGAAATCATGGAAACTCAGGGGCGCCTGGGTGGCTCAGTTGGTTGAGCGTCCAACTTCGGCTCAGGTCATGATCTCGCTGTCTCTGAGTTTGAGCCCCGTATCAGGCTCGCTGCTGTCAGCGTGGACCCTGGAGTCTGTTTCAGATTCTGTGTCTCCCTCTCTCTGCCCCTCCCCCACTCGTTCTCTCCCTCTCTCTCTCTGTCAAAAATAAATAAACATCAAAAAATTTAAAAAAAAATAATGGAAACTCAGATGATTCATGCCACAACCCCAAAATATTCATATAAAAATGATTATATTACTGTACTATAATACAAAATAATAAAGAAAACCCAAAATATAAAGAAATAAATAAATTAACCTGCACTTACCTTTGAAAACGTTCATGGCTGGTGTAAGGGAGACAAGAGAGAGGAGGATTTTGTGCAGGACTGTCACTATCACTAACGGAATCACTGCTATCTATTGGCTGACTGGAATCTTTTTCTTTTCACGCAACTTTAACAAGGAACCTATCCAATGAACCTGCTTTTGTCTCCTTTTGAGTATTTGCAGAAATGTAACACTGTGTTGCTGATCTCCCACAATCCCAAAGCAAGCCAGCAAGCAAGTGAGCAAGAGAGATGGAAGAACCAACCAATGGCTCAGTTGTGATCATGTGACATTCAGAGTCACATACTACTCACATTGCAAGACAGCTCACTTATCAAGTTAAAATTTATTAGAAACGTTTGCCTCTGGAAACCAATTTGACAATAAATTTCATATATTGAAAAAAAAAATAAATAAACGTTTGCCTGTCTTGAGGAACACTTCACAGAACAAGTTACTCACAATCCAAGGTTTTACTGCAAATATTTTCTCCCATTCAGTAGGCTGCCATTTCATTCTGTTGATGGTTTCCTTCATTTATATAAGCTTTGTATAGTTTGATGTAGTTCCACTTATTTTTTTTGCTTTTGTTGCCTTTTGCTTTTGGCATCAAATCCAAAAAAATCATTGCCCAGGCTGATGTCAAGGAGCTTACCATTTATGTTTACTTCTAGGAACGCTATGGTTTGGGGTTATATGTTCAAGTTTTTAACCCATTTTGAGTTAATTGTTGTGCATCATGTAAGATAGGGGTCCAGTTTTCCCAATGCCACTTACTGAAGAGACTATCCTTTCTCCATTGTACATTCTTGGTTTCTTTGTCATAAATTAATTGACCATACATGTGGGGTTTATTTCTGGGCTCTCTATTCTGTTATACTGACCTATGTGTCTGTTTTTATGATACTACTATACTGCTTTGACTACTATGGTTTTTAATATACTTTGAAATCAGGAAGTGTGATCCTCCAGCTTTGTTCTTTTTCAAAATACATATACTATCTTGTTTAATTTAAAACAGAACCACAAATGTCATTACTATTAGTATCCTAATTAAGGATATAATTAGGAATATCCTATTCCTATATAAGGAAACTGAGAAGCAGAGAGGTTAAATAACTACTACTTAAGTCCACACAAGGTAAGTGACTGACTCACAATTAAAATCCAGGTCTGTACAACCCCAAAACCAGAGCTCCTCAACAAAATGAACACTCCCTCCACAACTATCAACTTGCTCAGAATTCCAGATAGATAGATAGAAAGACAGAAATTAATGACCTTTAAGATTACTTACCATGAATGCTGAATGAAATGCAAATGTGTAACTTATAAAGTAGATGACAAGGGTATTTCCTTCACCATATAACTACAGTGATAGTTCTAGTTGACTGAGGTAGTGCCTAGGACACAAGACTCCAACAAATCATTTGGTCAAATAAACTAATCCAGGTTTTTGTTTTGTATGGGGTGAGGGGGCAGAGGGAGATACATAGTAATTTAAATCAAAACAATTACATGAAATCACTAAAACAATTTTTTAAGCCACAATTTTTACTTTCTAATAACCTTGGCCTATGGTAAGCCTTTTGTGACTAAATCTTGAGTATATTTTCATTCAAATGTAAAATAATAACCATGCCTCCCTTCTACCTACCAATACTGGCATTTTAGAGACCAACTGTTTTATTATCTTTGTTCTCATACAGGAGAAGTGAAGAAGTAAACTAAACATCTTTGAAATGCTACTTTGTGTCCAGAACTGTAAGTCTCCTACAAAAGCTATGAGATTAATCTTCACAACCACTGCATTGGCAAGGTATTATTATTATTCTCATTCCGCAGGGGCAAAACACGATATTTATTCCTCTAAATTAGATCACCCATCCAGCAAAAGACAGAGCCTAAACTTGAACCCAAAACTACCTCTAAAGCTTTCTCAACCAGTGAGCAACATTTACCCTCACTTACTTCACCAGCACTACTCTCCTAACTCAGCAGTCCTCCTCATGTACTATCCCAGAACTAATTGGATGGGGAATCTGGGTAGAAGGGAATTTATATGTAGATTTCCCCCTCATGATAATCAAGAGAAAACAATTTGAAGAGTTGTTAAACATAAAATTTTTAACACTGTATTAAAACTGGAAAACAATTAACAATAAAGTGAATGTGATCCAATATCAAATTATCTTTTATGTGTATTCCTTAGCCAAACACTTGAGTAAACTATCACTGGCAAGAAAACAATATGCCTAATTCCAAGGATGAAATAAAATGCTTAATGAATTAGCTGGACTTTTTTTTCATGTTTCCTAACCTTTTAAAACTTTGTATTTCACAACTTCATTGTACCACAGAACTTTAGGAATTGGACACAGTAGTTTATTTAAAATACTAGAATTGCTTTGTTATAATATGAATACTTTCAGAGAAGCTATCAAATGACCTTGATGATCTACACAACATTCATTATAGACTGGTAAACATTTGTGAAAATCCTTGCTGTGATGATTGATTGCATTTTTCCCTGCTTCAGTTACCTCAAACTAAATTGCCTGTCATTAAAATGATGACTTCTGTCAATGTAGTTCCTTAATCCTTCCTCAGTCCTTTCTAGCAATGACAACCTTAGAATAATATACTGTAAGTCTTTATGGATCAATAATGCTCACTATAAAACACTGCAATCTACCACCAAGATTTTTATCCCCCTATTTATAATGATGTCTGACAAGCTAACTAACAGTAAAATTTCTTACTAAGGAAAAAAAAAAAAGACATCTAACAAATAAGTCAAATACAATACTATAAACAGCATATGCCAATCTAAACAAGTTAAGAATTTTGAGTGAAGCTCAATGTTAGCAAAATGCTTTTATCCTAAAGTAGTTAATGACTGAGATGTCATTTGCAGACTACTCAAGAAAAAAATTATTATGCAGGCCCTTACTTAGACATTTTGAGATGATTTATGGGAGGTTATTTATGTGAAAAGGCTTCTCTGCAATGTCAGAAACAGAAAGCTTCCACTTAAAAACATAAAAGATAAACCAACGTGCATACTCTGCCTAATTTTTTCCATAGGCAATTATAAAAGACTTTTTTTTTCCCACTTAACCTATATTTAGATTGTATCTTGGACATCTTTATATGGAAATTAGATTATAATTGCTTTTAAACACTACAATTTAGATGTTTTCATTTAAATCAAGAATTATTTAAAGTAAATGCCATCATATCAATGAAAACAGAGCCATGACACTCTTTACAACTGACATTACCTCTTTTATATAAGGAGTTATATTAACCATGCTTTCTCTAAATCTTCATGTGCTTCATCATTTTTTAAATTCAACCTGAAGTCTTTGACAGTAGTAAACTGGAGGGGAAAGTTTCAACAAGGTAACAGTTCACCATATTTTTCCTCCTAAATTATTTAATCATAGGATAAGAAACAATTTGTTTTTACTATTGGGCAGTTTGAAAAAAATATCACATTTTATTGTAGTTACAGAAGAATTAACTCCACATCAATGTATCACTTTAAATTCTCCAGGGGGGAAAATGTAACCTCCATTCATTCTTCCTCAAAACACTATTAGAGGAATTAAAATTGAAGAATTAAAACAAGTTAGAGAAAAATACAGATACCAGGAAAAACAGGGCTCTAACACAGAAAAGAGACAAAAGAAATCTTAATTGGGGCACCTGGGTGGCTCAGTTGGTTAGACGTCTGACTTCGGCTCAGGTCATGATCTCACAGCTTGTGGGTTCCAGCCCTGAATCAAGCTCTGTGCGGACAGCTAAGAGTCTGGAGCCTGCTTTGGATTCTGTGTTTCCCTCTCTCTCTGACCCTCCCCTGCTCATGTTCTGTCTCCCTCTCTCTCTCAAAAATAAAAAAAAAACATAAAAAAAATTTTTTTTAAAGAAATCCGAATTGAAGGAGGGCTTAGGGCTCCAGAAAGAATGTCTCTAAGAAAAAAACAAACAAACACTAATTATGTTATTAATTTGATCATAGTGAGATGAGTTCTATTTTGCTCAGAATTTAAGGTAAGAATTAGTAATTTGTACAATGAAAACTAAGAAAATGGGGGGGGGGGAGTTAACTCAAAAAATTCACAAAAGAGAAAAAAAGTGAACACAGAACTTTACATAGCTCTGTTGTAAATATTTACAGTTATAATAATGTGATGTAAATACAACAAAAAATGAGAAGAGAAAAAAAAGAAAACAAAATGGTGTGGGGGGTGGGGGGGGGGAGGAAATGCTAACTCATTGTCTTTCACAGTAGAAAGACATAATTAAAATTGAAAAGTCAGGAAATACCAGAGTCAATGGGGGGTGGGAGAGGGGGCAGATATAGAAGTAAATAAAGGGGGAAAAAAGAGCACCAAAAGTTGAGAGCAGGGGTGCCTGGGTGATTTAGTCAGTTAAGTATCCAACTCTTGATTTGATAAAACTCAGGTCATAATCCCAGGGTCGAGTGATGGAGCTCCATGCTGAGCGTGGAAACTCCTTGAGATTCTCTCTCTCTACCTCGCTCCCTGCTCCTCCTCTGCTCATGCTCACGCATGCTCTCTCTCTCTAAATAAGTAAATAAACATTTTTATATATATATATGAAAAGCAGTTGTCTCTGTGAGAAGGAGTAAGGAATGGTGAGAGAGGTATCCATCTTTCACTCTAGGCCTAACATACTTTGACTTTTTAAACTAAGTACACTTACTGGTTTCTGAAAAATTTTAAATTAATTGAAGTGGAGCTACATGAATCAATACTGACAAAAATCTCAAAAAGAATATTGGGCAAAAAAAAAAAAAAAGGAAAATTTCAAACTGTTGAGTTCACTACTGAAGTTTAAAAGCAAACAACCAAAACAGACAGTGAGGAGTGTAGCCATTGTTAGGCGAACTGTAACTCTTCTTCTTACTAGCAATGACATGGTGGACTAACTGACTTACCAGCTGGTTGCCTGAGTCTTCTCATGTAACAAAATAAAGATAACTATAGTACTGATGATTATGATTATGTTATTTTGCAGACTGAGATAATGCATGTGAAGTGCTTGGTACATAGTATATTCTTCCAAAATATGTGTTATTAATCTTTTTTACTCACTTTTCAATTTTTCTGTCATGAAAATACAAATTCTTACTTGAAATTATTTTTCCAAAATGTTCAAAAGTTCATTGAATTAAGAAGTGGCATCTACTATTTATCTATTAGTGGTGTCAAAAAAATAGCCTCTATTAACGCCTACCCTGTGTGATCCCACACAGAAATAAACATTGAACAAATATTTAAAGAATTATTGAAGAGGTGCCTTAATCTCCTCTAATTTTACACATCCACTTAGTAGGTTTAAGGAATAAATAACAAGATATGGGGAATACAGAGATACAAAACACATGGTTTCTGCAATCAGCTAGCTCACTGTAATCAGGATAAGGGAAGCAGAGAGGCAGAAATGCAGTGTGATGTGGTATGTCATGGCTTTGAAGTCAAGCAGTCTGGGGATCCAATCCTGGTTTTGCAATCTTAAACTCCAAGCTCATTTCCTATGCAAAAATTTGGATAACAGTAATTGCCTTGCAGACCTCCCTAAAGATCAAGACAATACCCTTAAAGCAACTACCATGGGACATACAGTAGGTCCTCAATATTTGTTAACTCTCGGTCCTTTTAGAATTACTGTTGATGATACCTACACTGAGAAATGGGAAATCTGAGAGGAAAAGGCTTTGTACACATCTGTTGTAAATTTTTCACAAAAAGACACAAATAAATGCTCTGCAAATTCTTAGTGAGAGAACTTACTTCAGATAAGAGAAACCAGGGAATATTTTTTCTGGAGACACTGGCATTTTAAATACCATGTTCCAAAGATCCTAAGACACATATTTTCATGTTTTAACATCTCTGAAACAGAACATATCCAGCAATGATGATGTGTCAGTTCAACTGGCAACTTTTTTTTTAGTGGTATATAAAATAATAATGCATTTTAGATTCAGTAAAGTACAATATATATGGATGAAGGGAATTCTGTAGAGAGTGGCAATACCCAAGGCACAGTGTTGCAATTCCCAGCATGATGTTGGCATATATAGTTCGGGTTGGCTGGCATATAGTTGTATACAAAGAGGAGTAAGGAAATAAGGATGATGAGGTAGACTGTTCCATCAGTTTGTTTATCTGTGTCATTATCATTCTAGCTAATTTACTGTTGTTTTATGTGGCAAAGTATAAATTTGATATGTGCTAGGATGAGTCCACCTATACTGTACTTCAAAACCAATTCGCTCTTCTTGACGCTCTTCTATGTCAATTTTTAAATCAGACTAAGCACACCACCCCTGAGGCGGAAAGGCTGTTCGCGAATGCACACAGCGCCCCCTCGTGGCGAAAGGGAGTTTGCGCATGCGCAGAGCGCCCATTCGAAATGCAAGGTTATTTGCATATGCGCGCAAACCATGCTGGGCGAGGTAGGCCATCTACCCTAATGCTGAGAAAAGCTACTAGTTGGGATTTCGATCAAAATTGTATTGAACTTAATGGTTTCATTTGGGGAGAATTTCTATTCTTGTATTCCCATCCAAAAACGTGGTATCTCCATTTATTTAGATCTTACATCTTTCAATAAAGTTGGGTAATTTTTTTCCATAGAAGTCTTGTACATCTTTTGTTGAATTTAGTCCCTGGTATTTATTTTTGGGATCTGTTATTATAAATGGTGTTTAAGTTATGTTCGGTAAATTTATGGAATATTTAGCAATCTCAAGTATATAAGACAATACAATACGTTTAATCTTGTTTTCCTATCTTTATACATATCACAATTTAAAAATTAACAAAAATATTTCCATGATACACAAAATACTGCAACTTCAAAAGTCCAAATAAAAGATTCATAACTCATATGCAACTTCATTTAAAATAAGTAAAGCACAGATATAAACTGTCCTGGAAATAACATAGCATCCAAAATTATATACAATACATATAAAATGTTGGATTAAATACTGGATTAGATCTACTTCTGCAATTTTGAAATAAATAATGGCATCAAAACAATTATTCTTGCTCACTTTAGTGATTTTATTCTGTCAACTCCCCATTTGCCATACCAACTGAAAGAAACACTGACACATACAACAACAACAAAAAAGCAGATATTGTGCCCACGTGAGTTAAATGTACACTAAAAAGTTAGGCATCCCCTAAATTTGTAGGTATCCAGAACAGCTGGGTCATTATCCACTCTCCTTTCCCTTAAGACAACTTCACTGGTCACATGAGATAGATGGTGGCAGGGAACTGAATTTACTGGCAAGAGAAACAAATCCCAGATAGTTCCCTTAAAATCCAAAATAGACTATACACAGACATTTCTTTTCCCAAAATTTCTCTGACCCAATTTCTAAATTCTCCTTACTCTTTTGCTGTTTTTCTTAGAGAGTCATTAACAAGCTAAAAAAACAAAATCAACAAAATGAGTTTGGGACCAGTTTGGCTAACTTCCAAATTTCTATCTCTTGGGCTCCAGATCTTTGGATGTACCTAAGCTAGCGTTCTCTCACATCTCAAAAATGGCATGCTTACTACTAAAGTCCAACCCTATCTCAAAACTATGTCCTCTTTCCATTAGTCCCAATGTCACTGGTAGTAGTTCAAACTAGATACCTGTCCTTGAGTACTCAAAACAAACATACAAACAAACAAAACATAGTGAACCTCAACAACCAATTAATCATCAAGACCTGCTGGCTGACTCTATCTCCTTAATACCCTTCTTTTCTACTTTCACTGCCACTTAGTTCAGGCACTCTCTTTCCTGTACTGTAGTAATTTCCTAAATTGCCCTTTCTTCCCTCATCCTCCATAGTATGACCAGAATAATCTTTCAACATGTAAATGGGCATATGTTCCTCTCATGGTTAAAATTCTTTAATGCCTCACCAATGCCTCCAGGATAATATCCAAAATTATTAGCATAACATCCCAAAAAGTTTTATAGACTATATCTCTAGTCAGCCTCATGGTCCACAGCCCCCTCTTTCAAGCCCTGCTCTCTAAATGTCCCCACACCTCTGCACATACTGCTCCCTCAACCTCAAACCCCTTCTTTATTTTCTAATACCACCTGGAAATATTCTTCAATTCCTTGTAAATGAGCTGAAGCAAAATAATCTCACAAAAACCTTCCCTGAATCCTTAAAAAGACTTAAGCACTGCTCTAAGTTCCTTTTGTACCACTTCTTATAGCACTTGTAACACTGCATTTTAATTCTCTATTATGTTTTTCTCTTCCTAAATAATATTTCATTAAGAAATATCCCAACTTGGGGCGCCTGGGTGGCGCAGTCGGTTAAGCGTCCGATTTCAGCCAGGTCATGATCTCGCGGTCCGGGAGTTCGAGCCCCGCGTCAGGCTCTGGGCTGATGGCTCGGAGCCTGGAGCCTGTTTCCGATTCTGTGTCTCCCTCTCTCTCTGCCCCTCCCCCGTTCATGCTCTGTCTCTCTCTGTCCCCCCCAAAAAATAAATAAACGTTGAAAAAAGTTTAAAAAAAAAAAAGGAATATCCCAACTTAGGGGTGCCTGGGTGGCTATGTCGGCTAAGCTCTGACTTTGGCTCAGGTCATGATCTCACGGTTTGTGAGTTCAAGCCGCACGTTAGGCTCTTTGCTGACAGCTCAGAGCCTGGAGCCTGTTTCAGATTCTGCATCTCCCTTTCTCTCTGCCCCACCCCTGCTCACGCTCTGTCTCCCTCTGTCTTTAAAATAAATAAACATTCAAAAAAATTAAAAAAAAGAAATACCCCAACTTAAATCATAGTGTTTATTAGACACCGAAGTATTTGTTGAATACACATTGTATTTCTATTAGCTTATTATTTTGAAAATATTGTCATCACTGATATTTTAAAATTAAAATATTTATTGGTAGGAATAACAGTTACATCTTACAATGAGAAATTTTCATTATAAAGTGAAATGCTACATATTAATATGGGTTATATATTGAATATAAAAATATAAAATTGAAATATTTCATGCTAATGTTAAGTGGCTTATTCATTTAAGAAATACTGAAAGCTTTCTGATCTAAACAAAACTGTGAAAACTAAATCAATAATTAAAAGGTATTTTCAAGTAAGGAAAGATGTATCATTTTATTCCTAGAAAATAATTTTAAAATATTTGTTTCTTCTAAGTTTTAACATCCCTATGTTATTCTGAATACACAACTCTTAGGGAATAATATACGATTTACTAAACAATAAAATAAAATTCAAGATTATAAGTCTTCAGACTGTATTCATCCTTGAATGTTTAATTAAATTCCCCAAATAAATTAATTTACTAAATTATGGCATCTTTTATAATCATAAGATGAAATAACAAAGAGTCAACAGAAAGCCATTTGCAGTTAAATTATTAATTGTAGACTGCAGAAATTATTTAAGAATATTATCAACAGTAAGCATCTTACTCAGGAGTAATGTATGTCAATCAAAAAAGAAAAAAATTCAAAGCAGACACACATAATATTAAACACAGACTGTCAAAGGTATACTTGTTTCCAACATAAGCATTCACAGAAAGAAAATGATACATACCAAGATATTTTAAAGTTATGCAATATGTTAATGATACTAGATTACAAAATTTAAGATCCAACCCCACAAAGAATCAAATTTCTTTTTACCCCATTGTCTGAAAAAACACCTTTTATAATTCCAAGAAGTTGTAAACTCCTTAAAAATACCTTGCGTTTACAATCTAAGCTAATATTAACATTACTCAGTGATTCTCATTCATTATGAATGCTTTTATGAATTTTTGAGGAGAACTGTCTAGATTCGGAGGTCTATTTCCCAATGGATGTTTTTAACCTTTATCTCCCAATGCCAAATGGTAAATAAAGATTTCTAACAAAAGAAATAAAATTTAACTATAACATCATATATTATAAAAAAATTGACATTTCCTTATGTACCCATCTATCCTCCCTCTAAAACCATGGAAAGAAAATCAGGGAAATATTTACTTTGAACTTGGCTGGAAATGATGAGGAAATTCATCAAGTCATTAAGGATGGAAGAAAGTAAAAACAAACAAACAACCAAAAACACTAGTAAAGCTAAGACTGTCAAGTCACAGGAAGTCTATTTCTGCCACAAGCCTTGTGATAGAATGACTTATTTCAAACATTCCACAGTTGTCTTTTAAAACCTCCTACTAATATTACTATAATCCAGACTTTGGAGGTGGGGGGAACCTATGCTAGGCCTTCATCTTTTAATTTAAAAGTCTACCTTAAAAAAAAAAGGTGTCAATTTTTTTTTATTTATCTTCTTAACAATATTTCTCTGTGGCTGTAAAAAACATTTTGGTAAACAGTTTAGAGTGATATTACCTTAACATAATATGACAACTTTAAGACAAGATTAAGCAGTTATTTGTATATGTACACATATTTTATTAAACTCTAAAGAGCAAACTCACTAAAACTTTAAACCATTCATTACTCAGTTACAATGGTTTTCATATAGTCAAGATTTTAAATAAGCTTCAAAATGTGATATTTTACTACAAAAACATCTTTAAATAATTGCTTCAAATTTGTGTACTTCCCCCAATTTTGAATATATTAAATGGTTTATTTTGTTTTTTAAATGTTAACACTTATTGAGCCTTTATTATGTATCAGGCACTGTTCTAAGCACATTACACATGTAAATACATTTAGGGACTGAGTAATTAAGTAAATTGCTCTAGGAGACAAAGTAGACAAACTCTTTAAGTTTATAGCCTCTTATGTGCCAAGGACTATGCCTGGGACTTAAAATTCAAAATTCAAACAAACAAACAAACAAAACCACATAGTCACCAGTTTCAGGGACTTCATAACTATTTATACCAGTATAAACTAACAACTCTTTCAGTAATAAAAGACCTTCTAGTAATATGATCCAACTGCTGGTAGAGCTCAAATTAGTATAATTAAATTCTTCAAAAGACTGTTCACAAAGGAGAGGACATTTGGTTTCAATGGGTGGGAAAGGGAAGAGGAAAAAGTAAGGCAGTAGATTGTAACCTGATTCTAAGGTCCCAGTAAAATGCCATCTGAAGGAATTTAGATTTGATTGTATAGTAGGCAACTGAGATCTAAAGAATAATTTTAATATGACCAGCCAAGTGTTTTAGTAGAAAAACAAAACAAAAAATGTCTCAGTGCTATTGAAGATAAGGTGAAATAGAAAAGAGATTAAAAACAATAAAATTAGGTAGCTACTGGAATAGTCAGAGGAATGAGGAAGATTGAAGCAGAGCAGTAGTATGGAGAAGAGAATGAAGAGTCTTTGCCAGTGCTTAGAAACTGAGTTTGATGGGGAAGATGAGACAGGACTGACTCTGAAGTTTCTAGCTTGGAAAACTAGCAAGAAGTGATAACATTAAAGGGATATAGGAAAAAGCAACAGGAGTTGAGGGGAATTGGAGTATGATTCATGATTTGAAATAATCTAATATAACTGTCACTACTAGTCTTAATTTTTATATAAAAAGTCAGTTACTTTCAGTTATGATATATAAAATACCAACGTAAATTTCTTAAACATTTCTTTTGGCTGTATTTATACTGTTTTCTTGGCAAAAATACATCTAACACTAAGCATGGAATTTCTTCTTGGAAAGTATAACCTAAAATAAAAAGATCAACCTCCCTAAAACCCAAAAGGACTGATTTATTTACTGTACATTATTAATGTATGAGGGGTTAAGACTTTGATACAGCTGTAGCACTCACTTTGATGTCAGTAGTGAAAGAAGTACCACAGTTGCCTTCTGCAACTAGTCTTAATGAAAATATAGTTTTCACATCTCTGAGAGTATCAAATGTCACTTCAGACCTTTTTTGCTTTGCTCTGAGTAGTTTTATTAACATTCGTATTCATATCAATTATTAAAATTAACATTTTAAAATTAGTAATTTGCTTTATTAATGTCTACTTGAGTTATAAGTATCCATTTCAAGCAAAATAAAACATTCAACATGACAGTGTAAAATTATTTTAAAAGCTGCAATAAAAACAGTAATTGCTTTTTCTAGTGTAAGAATTCTTACTTTCTTTTTACTTCAAACTGTTACTAAGAAAGAAAAACAAATAGAAAAGGATTTCTTTTTCTAAAACATTAAATCCAGCAGCATTCAGCTAGTGCATAGATAACATAGGAAACGTCAAACTGTTCTTCCTCAATTTGATAGTTTCCACATAAGGCAAATAAAATAATTATTTCTTTTAATAACTTAATAGGTACACAGAGGGTTAAGACCATCCACTTCCTTAAGAGGGTAACAAATAATTCCGCAGAATATAGCAATAAAGTTAGGAACACTTACTTATACAGTATATCTTACTTATACAGTAAAGATGATAAAAGTGGATCATTTTATAATCTGTAATAATAAAGGCATTCGGGTGAACTTTATGAAATACAGTTTTTAGACATAAATCTATACTGTGACAGAATTATATAAGACCTCTGTTGTTAAGAAATGTAATTACTTAACAACAAAATATTTTTGCTGAAATCACAAATGAAAATACATATGTTTGACCAACAGGTGGTGCTCAATTTCCACTTACAAAGAAAATAAATCTTCCCCAAAGCATTTCCAACACAATGAAATCATTTTCAGACTATGTGGCAATTTTAAAAACTCAAACATCAGGAGAAAACCCAGTGCATAAACATTATTTTAACTGTTTCTACTGCACAGAGAAAAATAATTTTGGTTACCTTGCAAAAGAATTTTAAGACTGACACTGACTGCCCATTCATCTACAGAAGAGTGCTAAAACAGTTTTAAATTTTACTGAAACATTTCTTTCCAAAATTAACATTGAATACTGCAAAAAAAAAATGTTAAACAATTCAGAAATATACTTTAAAAAATTAACCCAGTATTTATTATAAATTAAAAAATAATTTTAGGTCATTTTATACCAAATCATGCTTCAGAATTCTAAGTATTTAACATTCTATCCTTTACTGGAAAGGTAGCTTTAAAAACAAAAACAAACAAACAAAACTAAGAAATTCAGCTAAGCCAGAAATCAGTATATTTCTGAAAATTTAGGTTTCTATAGGCCATTATACTCTTTATTCGTAAAAAGAGTTGAAGCCCCAATTGTCTGGCTGAATTCTAACTCTAAGTGCCATTCTCACCAACAGCAATGTTTTTACTTCTTACCAGAAGAATGATAAAACAATTTCAGTCTTGCATTTCCACAAATACCCAATTAGGGCTTCTATTATACAATTTGAAATTTATCTATTATACAACTAATTCTTTCTTCTTCTAATGGGAGAAACAGAGTACTACAGAAATTCTGCAAAACCTAATAGCATTAGATGATAAAAAATACTCCAACACAATAATCTTTAATCTATTCAAGCTACACTGTTCTTGCTACTTAATGTAAAGATAAGGCAAAAAGTATTTGGCTACTGAATGTCAAAAAGAAGGATAGAAGACATTAAGAAAATTTACTTTTTTGCATAAAACCTGTGCACAGAAAAAGGCACTGCTAATCTATTAGTCAAAGGGAGAGCTATAAAGCAGGATAGACACAGATTTAAACTAAAATCCAAACAAAACAATTTCAATGGCTTTTTAGTTTTATTGGAAGCACCCAAAGCCCTAAGTTTTGCTTTACAAAAATTAAATGCCACTGATTACTAAGTTGCTTAATGGTGTTAAGAAGAAATCAGTTCAAATTCAGTCTGAGGGATGGGAAACAATGTTATAATTGCAGAAAATAGAAATAAATTTTTAAAAATAGCAAAGCTCCCGATCAACACAAAACACAACTCATCCCTTGATAATACACTATTTTCTCATACAGAATTTTAAAGCGTCATAAGTCTTAACAATTCCTAATTCATTCTATTTGATTTTTAAAATCATGCTTATTTATTCCCTATTATTAACTAGTCATTAATCAAAAACCTAATTTAGTTCTTACATATTTTCAAAAAGCAGCAAAAAAATTTAAACTTCATACTTTAGCATTTAAAAATATATATATTTATTCTTGCACTTTATAAGGTGACTCTTTTCTTCCACATCCACATCAAAATTCTGGCTGGCTGAGCTAAACAATATTTAAAATTAACTTTCAGTTTTATAAAGTGCCATTATTTCATTAAAATACAACACATCAAATTTTCCTGTTACCTAACTGCCAATAGAGACACCTAATTATAATGAGTACACATCAAAAAAGTAGCCCCAATTTTTTGCTGCTATTCTACAGCAGTCTGATTTATACCAGTTTTTAGAATTCTCTAACATTGTTAAAGTCATTTAGTCGAGTCTACCAAAATCTTGTTTTTCTTTTAAACTGATGGCAGAATTATACCTTTATGATATACAAGATAAATTCCCAGTTTGCAACTAGTTTAAAGCTCCTCAAATAAATCCCTCCCTTCTACTCCTTAGTAAACCCCCACAAGACACCATATTTTGTGCATACAGAACAGCTTCTCATTGTTTTCTTCATATCTACACAAGCATGTTTACATTACAGAAATATGTACCAGAAAACAAAGATATACTTAGTTTAGAGATAGAAAAATGTTTCAGTTACAATGTAAAAGTTACTGAATATGGAAAGAAAAGCCAGCAGGTAGTTAGGCTCACTTCTACACAATCTTTCCACTTCAGATAAAGATATGTATTTCCTACAGAAAACTCACTGGCTTTTACTTTTCAATAAATTGCCAAAATGAGTATCTATACTTTAAAACGCAAAAAATATAAAAATTTAAGTCAAAAAAAAAAAAAAAAGGCCAGTCTGTCCCTGTTCACAATTGCCTGCTTGTCCAGCAAGACCTGGGTCCCTAGGTAAGTTATCCACTCTGCAGGAGCTGATGAAAGTAGTGCATGTGAAATTCGGAAGGCTCCAGAAGGAACTAAATAGCGTGGAACACAATAACACGATAAAATGTCAGTCGAGAATCTGAAAAAAAGGGTAGATGTCATGGAAAAATCATTAGATATTTCTTCCCAGAACATCTAAAATGATGGGTAAATGAACCTAAATGTGCAAATTTAGACCCTAAACTTAAAGGTTTCAGAAAATGAATTTCTTAGAGCTCAAAAGTAATGTGTCCATTCTCACAGGGAATTTTGATTACAGTTCCAAGTTTGTACAATCTATAGTTTCTAAAGCCAGAAATAAATGGTTACATTTCAGACTCTCATTTGAAATTTTCAAAAAACATTTTAAACTAATCACTGGTTCTGCTAATGATTAGAGTACATGGTTTCATTTTTACATCTCTGGCTCAAGAAATTTTAGTGACATAACTAAAATAATTTTATATACACTTTACTATTCAAAAATCTAAAATGAATAATTCTTTACACAGACACACTCTCTTTCCCCTACTTGTTCAAAGTGGCCTAATTTAGAGACAAATAGATTCACAATTTTTTTCATGTACAACTTTCGGAATTGTACAATAAATGTGTCCAAAAAGAAAGATAATGGTTTTAATTAAATGTGCAGACCAAATTACCTCCTGTATTATAGGGCAGTTGTTAAAAATTAATGGCTATAAAAGACCTGATTCTTTTATATTACTTAATTATCTCCATATGGAGATTTTTACTGTAAAGTAAATATGTTTAACAATGTTCTATATACAGAAAGATGTATTCATTCTATGGAGTTTTACTTAGTTTTATTTTGCTATGGTAGCAATTTGAGAAAACCTAGAGGGGAGCTCCTAGACCTAAAAATTATTCATTAGTATGAAATAAGTCACTTAGCTTCTTTTACACACACACACACACACACACACACACACACACACACACACAAAGCAACAAAGAGAAAGAAAAAAATAAAGATGTGTATTTCTGGCTACATTTTTATTACCTAGAATTTATATAATAAAGGCCTACATGGAATTATTTTATATATATAAGGGTAGAGTTCTGCTAGTTCTAAAATATTGTTGACTCAAAATGATTTATAATTAAAGATCACAGGAAAATAAAATGAATATCAAAGAATATATGTATGTTTAAATATGTTTACAGTTTAAAATAATAGCTTAAAATATGGTCTATAATTAGATTACAGACTGTAGTAAAGTATATGTATACATGAACATAATAAAAAGCAACATACCTACTAAAGGTTTTTTCTATGAAATGAAACTGATTCATAAAGTAACCACTGTAGCATTTTAATTATAGCTTTTCACTGCATTTTTGTCTACTGAATGTAAGAAACAGTACAAATAAAACTCAAGGATCTCTGAGTTGTTACTTCTACCACTTGTTAATTCTGAGACCTTTGGCTTTATTTTGTTGCTCGGTTTTCTATCAACTACTCTCAAAATGGAGGAGGCACATATTTATACAGATAAATTAAGTGATAAAAACCTAAAATGAGTTTAAAAGCTTTAAAATGCATATTAATAAATGGAATTTTTAAAACAAGTCACCTTTTCATGAAGAACTGTTGGCACCATCTGAATTACAAAACAATTTTAAGCCAGTAATTTTACTACATTTCTTTTAGCACACAGTTACTACAGTTTACCTATGCTGCAAGATTCTGACATCTTTCTTACACAACACTTGAAGTCACATTTCTCATGGACAAAGATTTAAATACTATGTTAACTACTATCTTTATATAATGGAAATTTAATTGAGGTAAGTTTTATATTTTTGTTTTTATTTGTAATTCTATAGATCTAGTCTTAAGAAAAAAATTAAAAGCTGGAGAAATAATACTTATTCTTGCATCTTTGCTAAGTGATAAAGCTTCATTATTGCTGGAAAATTACAGTTATCAGCATAAATGGAGTTATCAGTTATAGTCAATTGTATCAATTATAAGTTATCAGTATCAACAGAGTAGGTTATTATTTACTCAGAGACATATTTTCCTATTTAGAAGAAGAGTAAAAAATTCAGGATCCGGGGCGCCTGGGTGGCGCAGTCGGTTAAGCGGCCGACTTCAGCCAGGTCACGATCTCGCGGTCCGCGAGTTCGAGCCCCGCGTCGGGCTCTGGGCTGATGGCTCGGAGCCTGGAGCCTGTTTCCGATTCTGTGTCTCCCTCTCTCTCTGCCCCTCCCCCGTTCATGCTGTGTCTCTCTCTGTCCCAAAAATAAATAAACGTTGAAAAAAAAAAATTCAGGATCCAAAGAAGTTTGGCACATTAATTCCTCGAATGATAATTTCTATGAATTTATAAATAAACTGGTAATAACAAAATCTAAATATTTCTCATTCTTAATGGGAGATATGAGTATTGATATAACAGGATAACTAATTTTTTTTTTTTTAATTTTTTTTTTCCAACGTTTATTTATTTTTGGGACAGAGAGAGACAGAGCATGAACGGGGGAGGGTCAGAGAGAGAGGGAGACACAGAATTGGAAACAGGCTCCAGGCTCTGAGCCATCAGCCCAGAGCCCGACGCGGGGCTCGAACTCCCGGACCGCGAGATCGTGACCTGGCTGAGATCGTGACCTGGCTGAGATCGTGACCTGGCTGAAGCCGGACGCTTAACCGACTGCTCCACCCAGGCGCCCCAACAGGATAACTAATTTTAAGAATACCTCCTAGTAGGACAGGCAATCCAACCATTTCTCATGTCGTGATTGAAATATGACATTTCTGTGCGCCAACCCATCATAAGTCTTTCTGAAAAACATGCCACAAATTTGGACCAATCAATAAAGCAGTTGGTCAAGGCTAATTTAGCTGAAAATACAGATGTCATCAATGTAACTAAATTGACACATCCAAGGAAAAACAAAAGTTTACACTAAAATAGATAAAGATAGTCTAATGATTACTCCGAAATGAATATAAAGTCATCACTAGTCAAAAATACTTCAAAAATGAATTATATCAATACAATGTCATTGAGTAATTTCCCTAAAAAAAGTGAGTGGAGGGTTCATCTTTGTTTTTGGAATAATTACTTCAAACAGAGTCTCAAAAAGAAAGTTAGAAATCCAGATTGCTTCCTGACTTTACTCAGTTAAGTTGTTACAAGACTCTCCAAACAAATCTTTAGCCTGAAGAAATAATCACTTCCAAATTAGCCCTTTTAAAAAAGTGAATTAGCTCATCATTGCCTAGGCCTCAGAGAGGCACTGAAAAATTAAGATACTTAGAAAACGTAATTCTACACACAAAACCTGAAAACTTTCTTCTAAAGAAGCAACTATAATTAAGATAATAATTTTCCTCATCAAAACGCCTAAACCTAATTGAACCATTTAGGAAATATATGCAGTATTTCAATTTAAGTGATATTTACTATATTTAAATATTTTAAGGAATAGTATGTTTGTAATTTGTGGGATATTTTAATTCAAAGTGTTTTACAGACATTGGCATATGGCCCTTATATATATACATACACACTAATAGGTTTTTTTGCAATGTACTCTATGGAATTCATATGTAGATATAATTTGTTTTTGTTTTTGTTTTTTTTAAGAAAAATCTATGCTGAATGAAAAACTGGTGATAATTCACAGTTCAAAATAATTTTTTTTATTTTATAAAAAAAGCCACAGAATTGAGATGCCTGGCTGGCTCAATCAGTAGAGCATGTGACTCCTGAAACCAGGGTCATAGTTCAAGCCCCAGATGGGGTGCAGATTACTTAAAAGGAAGGCACAGAATTCCTCTCAGCCAAAAATGTTACAATTAACATGTAACTCAATGTAAAGGGGAAAAAAAAAGGTGATTTGCATGCACTTACTAAATAGAGTACCTAATATATAAGGGGCAAATACTACTGACTTTTTAAAAAAAACAGTTGTAGGGGTGTCTGGGTGGCTCAGTCGGCTTCAGCTCAGGTCATGATCTCACGGTCTGAGAGTTCGAGCCCTGCGTTGGGTTCTGTGCTGATAGCTCAGAGCCTGGAGCCTGTTTCTGTTTCTGTGTCTCCCTCTCTCTCTGCCCCTCACCCATTTGCGCTTTGTCTCTCTCTGCCTTTCAAAAATGAATAAATGTTAAAAATTTTTCTTTTTTTTTTTTTAAAAACAGTTATACACCAAATTGTACAGCTTCACCATTACACTAAAGTCCCTGGTTCAAATCCAGCTAGTGGTAGTAACAACACAAAGTGCTTAAGTCTTAATATAAACATCCTTCCTAAGGCTCAGAAAGATCATGAGATTCTTTCATATCTAAGAATGCTTGAAAATATACTCCCTTTACTAACTGTGGTCTCTAAATTACCTGGTATAGGACTCAAGTAACAGCCATATAGTGAACCACAATGTATGGCTAAAATCAGAGCAAAATGACCACCATTAGATGAGCCACAGAGATCACATTTCCAGTACCAGCTCAACTCCATTTGACCAAAACACTTCTCCCCAACACACACACACACACACACACACACACACACACACACACACACACACACACCCCTACAATCAACACTATCCATCTCTTTTTTTCTTCATATTTTGGTCTTCCAATCTAAAACTAAATACAAAGTCAACTCAAATTGTTTTCTTTCATTATGTAAAATAACTGAATTTAAGAGTGATGAGTTTGCTCAACATAAAATATACACATTCTGAAAATGGTTTATTTCTTGCATCAACTTTAGAAGACTAAAGTCTTCTCCCATTTAAAATAAAGAGTTTCAAAACAGAATTACTATAACTACAGGAGCAGTCTTCAAAGTTTGATCCAGGATTTCTCACTCAAGACCTGATCAGGATAGCTATAAAGTCAAAACTATTTTAATAATATGACTAACAGGTTAAATGCCTTTTCTACTCTCATTTTCTGAGTATACAGTGGAGTTTCTCAGACACTATATGACCTTGTGATAACATAATCACTCTGATGACTAATGGAATGTATGTTTCTATATTCAATATTTCTTTTCTAATTTCAAGTACAAAAAATATCAATAGACATAACAACATAAACAAAAACTCGTTGGTGTCCTGAATAACTTTTAAGAGTATAAAGTGGTCCACAGACCGAAGAGTTTGAGAACCAATGAACAGAAATTTGGTGCCCACAAATAATGCTTTTAACATAGGAGGTAGGGATCATGTATCACGTTCCTTTCCCTCTATCTTTCACAGACCAAAGAAATGTATCTCCATCCTTTCTCATTTCATTACAGTTTTAAACACAAATTATCTGTCATGGATACTAAACACCTTCAATACAGTTGTTTTAAATAAATATGAAGCAGCCAAAACTGTCATGTAAATTTATATCTACTACCCTATGCTTCTTTAATTAAGTCTGCTTTTCTTCAGGTACCAGCATTTGAGAAAAACTATTTTAGTCTTCATTTGAATCACTGACTTTACTTTAATAAACATATTTCAATAGTGTTATCTATTTTTATTACATAATAATATATAGTAGTTCAACCTGATAAACCTATATGAACTAACTAAAGAATATAATTATCACTTATAATTGTTTTCATGAGAAACCATTTTCTACATTCCAATCAAATTCATAAAGACACTTCTGGAATATAATCACTTTTCAGTCAAGATTTCCTCTACTTAATTGAAACTAAGCTAGCAAATATATGCAAATATACAGGTCTGCTTTAATTTGGACCTTTCGGTCACAAAGAACCAAAAATCAATTCAAATGAGCTCCAGAGAAAGGAAGTCTCTTACAGTTATCAACACAAGAATGAAAAGACCTAGCCACCAAGAGAGCCCTTACCCTCTCTCCTCACATGGTGTTTCAACCCCTCATATTCAATTATTTCCTTTCCATCACCTTCAATCTCAGCCTCATACATAATAAAAAAAAAAAAACAATTTCCTTCCCCTGTGTGGAGGGAGATCTCTTCCTGATCTTGCTCTATGATAAAATAAAAATAAAGTTTTTTCCATTAGGAACTGATTCTCTACTGTATGTCTACAATAAAATTTTTCTATGAGGAATGGATTCATTTTCCCAATTTCTAATTTCTAAGACAGGAATTTGATCAGTTCTTGAGAAAGATAAACTTTCTAAGCTTTAATTTCCTCATGAAAAATGTAGAGATAAGAATACCTACCTGATAAAGCTGTCATAAACCAACAAGTCTTAAAAGATGAGCCTGATGGAAAAGAGGGGAAAGAGAAATTTGAGCAGGAAAGTAAGTGTGAACATCATGTTCAGAAAACTACATGTGAATTCAGCTAAGGCACGGTAGGTTTGTAAGGGCATAGTAGGAGCAAGATTTGCTAAGTGGAAGTCAAGCCAAGAGAGATACTGCTAACCATTCTAAGGAATGTGGAATCTCTACGGAAACAAACATTGAAGGATTTTACCCAAGAACAAGAACTCAAAAGAAAAATAGATTCAAAGAGATAGATAAGATTATGAGTTCAGTCCAACTGAGCTTTGAGCATTACTCAGTTTGAACTGAAAATAAAGGTTTATACAGAAAGAGAATAAGACTAAGAATTATTTAGCAGTCTCCGTTTACAGGAGGTAGTTGGAGTCAATAGTCAAGCAGTTGCTAAGCGTCCTTTTCCAACAGTTTTGAGCAATCTCCACAGAAAGAAACGTCCATACATTTACCTATCTAGTTCTGAAACTAAAGTTTCTCAAAACAATATTGATCTTGGTACACCTGGGTGGTTCAGTGAGTTGAGCGTCTGACACTTTATTTCGGCTCAGGTCATGATCTTGCAGTTCGTGAGCTCGAACCACGCATCAGGCTCCATACTGATAGTATGGCGCTTGCTTGGTATTGTCTCTCTCTGCCTCTCTCTGCCCCTTCAGCTCTCTTTCAAAATAAATAAATAAACTTAAAAAAAATATATTGACCTTTACTGTTTAATACATCTGCTCACTTCCAATCCTATTTAAAACAACAACAACAACAACAACCAAACCTGACAATTTGGATCTACTACATTTATATCAAAACCTACTGCTTGAGCCTTTACTATCAAAAGTGATCTAAAAGTACCACTGTAGTACTCAGAGCAGACTCTGATATCCAAGGGCCATTACACTGGAATTTTTAAATCGTATTCATAATTGTCTACATTAATGGAGATACATGAATTTGTATATTTTTAAAGGATCTTTTTACTTTGGGGGTAAATTTTTATACATTTTCTTGAAAAACATGTAAGTATATTTATTATTGTTATTATCCTATGAGCATTTAGATATAGGGAAAACATACTTCCCAGTGTCTCAAGTAGGCCTAGAGATTTAATTTTGTAATGCTCTGAAATGAATGAGAAGAACACAATAGTGGTTATACATTTAATATAAATTACTAAAGGATACAGGTCTCCAAGAGGAATTTTTACTACTTTTATGCCTAAAACAACATTAGGCCTTATTTGCTGTAACAGAGGCAGCACAAAGTAGTGGTTAAGCACATGGATTTTAATGAGATAGTGTCCAGATTCTAAGTTTGGCCCTGAAACTTACTAGCTTTCATTTCTCTGTGCTTCAAGTCTCCTCATATGAAAAATGGACATAATATTACCTACCTCATAGAGATGGTATGAAAATTAAACTAGTTAAAATAGGTAAAGTATATCACAGAGTGCTGGATTCACATGTTAAGTATTATTATTTACCTTGGAGCAAGTTATCTAGCCAGACTCTTACTTCTTTTAAATAAAGGGGCCTTTCACTGTGGGTCTGTCAAGTACTTTATCGTTCTCAGTATAAAGAATAAGGCTGCCATTTTTCCATCATGATGTCCACAGAGTGTTGAATCATAGTATTTTAAGTTGTGTGCAATTTGAAAGTCTTACATAAAAGAGAACCTGAACCTTCACTCTCTCTCTCTTCTCTCATTCTCACTAGTTGGTATACAAAAAACCCAAAGTACTGACACTAGTAATTGTTCCATGCCATTAAATATATTAATTCACTGTCATGATTATGTCTACTTCAATCACTGTCATTTATTGGTTATTACACTATCCCTCTCTTTTGTACTGAACACATTGTTTTTAGGTATCTATCATGAAACCTAAAAAATAATGGTCTGGGGCCACTGACTATCAAGTCAAGTACTCCTATACCTCTCAATTGACCCTGAGTGTATTGATAGTTATAGTGATGACCCTGAATCAACCAGAAAAGTCTATCTTAATATATTCTCTTTAACAAAGTATTTTAGAAAGGTTGAAAAAGGTTTAAATTTAAATGAGTGACCTTTAGTTATCTAGTCTATGGTGTAAACTCTTCTGTAAATGTTCTCCCAAATTACTTCTTGTTATAGGATAACATTTAAAATATATTAATTAGTGAAGTCATAAATAAAACATAACATTTTTTGGAAAATACAAATTATATTTACATAGAAAAATCCTGACAATATTCATTCAGGTATAAACAGTGATTGATTTGTCTTTGGGTTCTGGGTAATTTGTGATTTCTGACATTTTGGCTTTGTGTTTTTCAAGCTTTCCTTAATGACGATGTACTGATTTTGTAATTTAAAAAAGCAAAATAAAGAAATAAAAGGATTCTCTACCTCTTCTAATCTGTTTATGTTTAAAATAATACTCCATATCTAATAATTCAAATGAAAACTATTCTATTTAGGATAAGTCTGACAGCTAAAAATCACTAAAAAGTTTTTCTAAAATTTAAAATTTCTATCAAATGCAAAGTACCATTCTATAAATTAAATATTTAAGGTCTTTCAGGGCAGGTGAATTTCTGTGTATTAAGAGCTACTTTTAAATAATTGTTTGAGAATTATTCAGGCCTTCCTAACCATCACCAGGATGTTCTGAAACAGGATATCCTATAGAAGATCACAGTTTTAAAACTGCAAGGTCTCACAAAACAGGTAAAATTTGTGAGTGGACTACCGTTTCCAGTAGCTGCAAAAGGACAGTGAGGTTAAGAAAAAAGCACTTTCCACACTATTCATTTACCCTGACCCATAATATATGAACTAACTATTCCTTTTCTACCCAAGTAGCTCCCTATTACCAAACTTAAAAACTGTTTTACTCTTAAGAAATCATTTTTTTTTAAATCCTCTACTCCAAATTTACCCACCCTGTTTTCATTTAATAATCCTCTTAGACTATCTATATCCCACAATGTTTAATTACGTCAGAAATTGCCCATTTAAACTGTGTAGCTTCAATAAATAACCTAACTATGGTTGCAACGTGTATCATTTGAAACTTTAGCAAGTTTCTTACATTAAAAAAAATTCCCTTAGAACTCTTAAGGTATTTTTTTAAATTGTCTCAAAAAAAACCAATTTAGAGCTATATCTACTGAAGAATCAATAAATTATGTATGTTAGAATACTTACTTAATTTTCTTGCAGGGCCCTCTACCACTGCCCTATTAAATAACCATTACATCATTATTTAACATCAAAGTGTGGAACATAGGCTTCTTTTGCTTTAAACAAAAAGCAGTATGTGACTTGCAAGCATCACCTACTTACACATGTCCTACATGGCCCAAGACTGAAAATCCACGGATAATTTTCCTTCACTATCTGCTGCTGCCTGTAGAGATTTAATCTCCTTTCCTCTCCTAGCCAAACTGTCGGCAAACTTCTTCAGAAAACTCCAGCCATCACCATTCTGGCTTCAAGCAGGGAACAAGTCAGGACCAGGTCAACACAAATTAAATTTGGGACTAAAGAGGAAATGGAAATAAGGGAAAGGTAAGCACCACTGAAATGATCGCATTCTACTTTCAGTTCCGCATTGCAAAAAAGTTAACCTACCTACCCTTCCTTCACATACATTTTTAACACTAATTCTTTTCATGATCTCCCTTGGAGATGCAACAATGAAGTCTATACAGAAAATGACTTCTGGTTTCTGAATCCCCAAATATCCACCACTGCTATCTGTCCTTGGACTGAGCTTTCCCTAAGTGTTTTTTATTCCTTCTCCAAATCTCTGTTATTTGTATAAACTCTTAGAAAACCTCAAAAAGATAGAAGACTTGCTCTGATGATAGGAAAAGAGAAGGGAATACTAACACTATTTTGTGTCTTAGTTGAAGAAAGGAAAAAAAAATCCTAGTTACCAAGAGTGGATGATAACAAGAGGTTAGTAATGAACCTAAGAAGAGAAGAGATGAAGGCCCAATGCCAGGAAATAATGAGTGTGTTCTAAGTATTTTCAATGGAAGAGTTCTAGTCAGACCCTTTAGCTTCCAGTGTAAAAAACCTGTTCCCCAGATTCTAACACCTACTTCTGTACCCCCAGCTAGCTCACTGCTGAAGTTCCTGTCCAGGTCTTTGGAGTCATCATGAAAAGACAGAAATGTGTCCTCTGAATCTCCTAACCTAGTGCTCTGAAGATATTTTTCTATAGAAATATTCTTATCAAAAGCAGCTAGGCCTCATAATCGCAGCAGTATTATAGTTCATAGGAAATGCTACGTAGACTAGCTTAGAAACACATTACATAAAACACTCCTAGGAAAAGGTGTTCCTAGTTCCACTCAACCCCTTAAAAAAAAGCACATCTTTAAAAATTCAATGCTGGAAACTGCTCATTTGTAGGTCATGAACTACCTCTACTTCTGATGCAACCATAGCTAGTATGGCAACCTTTCCATGTAGAAAAGCAAGTTCCCTTATTCCTATTTAAAAAAAAAAAAATAGAATCTCCTTTTTCTAAACTTAAATATCCTGAGTAGCAGATTGCCTGATTATAGCAGTACAAGCCATTGCTGGAAGGCAACCCAACAGTGGGATGAGAGTAATTTCACACGTATCTTCTATTTAAGCAGTCACACATGTTACGACACTGCACAAATGCCAAAGTGTGAGCAAAAAACCCTAACTTTTATAAACCTAAGTTTCAGTTGAAGAGCCCTGTAAAACTTAAGGAAAATAAGCCTGCTATTCTAATCCTGAATTTGTTACTTAAAAAGTACTTTAATAGAGTAAAATCATTTCTATCTTTAAAAATACAAGTATGTAAATTTTTCACTATTCTGAGGAAACACAAATATATGTTATTCTATATAACATTCACAAATATATATTCTTTTTTCAGGACCTTCTAATTAAAATGCCCAATACTGACAATTTCTAAGTTAGTGCCTAGTCATACCAGTAGTTACAGCATACTCTTCCCTCATTCCACCATAATAAGCTAATGGCAGTCATCGATTTCCTGTTTTCAGGTCAGACCAAAGTTACTTGTATGAAATACAACTGAATTTAAATTGAATCAATTAACAAAGTCCAACTGATTGTTTCTGTCATATTTTTAAGTGGAAGTGAACATTTACATACAGCCAAATCTCAGTTGCTAAAGATTCAACAACTATCCAATGCTCATGCTACTTTATTTGTCCTTCCAACTTCCACTTTCAGTTCTTCTTCACTTCTTACCCATTGAATAGACTGGAGAATTTTGTTTTCAAATGGTGCATAAATTAGACAATTGCAAGGTGTTAGAAAGAAGAACTCACCTCTCCCAACTTGCTACCTGATAATAATTCTTCTAACACCACCAGTGTATGTATAAGCCATTCTATTCAGGTAAGTAACTGGGATCACAACTCTTCTGGAATAAGCCCTACCAAACACTTACATTTACTTCCAAACTTGCGCACCCAGACTGGATAAACATGCTTTGAAAGCAGATATTTCAATGTGAAAACAATGGGCCATGTATCTTCAAAAAGCAGAAGCTTAAGGCCATTTAATGCTAACTCTACCTTTTGCTACATGGAAGTACATCACTGTGTTAGTGAGGAAGGAATTAAAACAGACAGACCTAGTTCTGTCATTCATTTATAGCAAGCTAACAACTGCAAAATATAACCTTAGTAGGTATACTAAACTATTCAGCTCATTTACATTTCAGCAAGAGTTAGACCTCAGCAAAAGAAGGATGAAACAGTCTAGTATTGAGTTTGGTAATTATCTTCAATTGTTTATATTTATATATTACTGTATTTCCATTATTCCTCTACCCGCTACTAAGATAAGAGCTATCATTTCACTCATCAGCCTCAGTGAAAATGAACACAACAGATTCTGTAAAATATTTAGGTTCATATCACCATTTATAATTCTGCACACTGTATTTAATGCCTCAGTCCCAAATATATCTAAAACTATTTTTTCAACATCCAATATAGTAACTTTATAATAAAAATTTTACAAAAACTATGTGAAGAAGGTTCTGATAATAAAAGATCTAGAAATAAAAATCACAGTACTATGAATAGTTACCATAAGGAAAAATGCATTCACAGTCAAAATAGAGGATAATGGGAAATAACATATTTGGTGGCAAAATGCTAAAAATTAATAATTCTAGGCAAAGGGTATAGGAGTTCTTTGTACTATTTTTGTAACACTTCTACTTTGAAAGTATTTCAAAATACAACAATTTAAACACCTAAAATGAAAGCAAAAAAAAGACCGTATTTAAAACATTTTCCTTAAAATACTACTAATATTTAATAAGTAACTGAGTAACCTTAAACACTAACATTTTTCTACAGTCTTCTGAGTATATTCCCCTGAACTGTGGTAAAGAGAAAAAATCTATGACTTCAAAAATACTCTTAAAAATAACCATAAACTTTACACTGTCAGCCAGTATTGAAATGGTATAGTCAAGAAGTTTTTAAACTATGTTTAAAAAGATTCAATTTATAATTTGGTGTGAAACAGCAAATTGCTAAGATTTTCCCATAAGTGAACTCAGAAAAATAGCACAAGGGAAATAATTTATAATTTAATGTTCTACTATAATGACTGGCACATTTGATATTATAATTAACAAAGCACAAATTGATATTATTAACTTTAATCCTAAATTTTGTTTTTAATCTGAGTATTTCTTCTTCCACATTACAAATTTAATTCAGATTAATATAGTATTAGAAAGTTAAATGGTCTGTCTATACAACCTAGATATTAGCCCCCACAAAAAAGCAAAAAATAACATTCAGTTTCTGAAATTACTACTTATAAAAGTGATAAAATATGTTTATTTCATTTCATCATTCTAAAATAAGGCAAGAAAATCTCTGGAGTCCTAACATCTGGAGTAATAATATATTTGTATAACACTTATAGCTTATAAAATCCTTTAAAAACTCTAATCTTGTTTTAGTCTATAATCTTACATCCTAGGTAGGACAGGTATCATAACACCAATTTAATAGGTGAATTTTATAACCCATTGAAATATTAAGACCATTTATTGTCTTATTTTCCTATTTTAAAAAGTTTTTCCATTTTATTTAGTTTTATGAAGAAAAATATAAGTGCCATGTAATATATCATTATGTTCAATATGACAACTATCTCTAAAAATCACTTAAGAATGATAGATGGATATTTTTTTGAAACTGATCAAGTAACAAGGTTGCAAAAATGCAGCTCATTAGAAAGCAAAAATAATCAAAACTTAGGAAAAGAGCATATCAGTAAGGTCACATTATTATTGAAGCAAAAAAGAAAAATACATTCAAAAAAATTGTAATGTATCTTCCTTAGAATCTATCTAGAGCTTATAAGATCTAGAGAAGTAAGAAGAAAATGTGCTTGAGCGACCTATTTTTGGTTTTACTTATTTTGAATCTGTTGTTAAAAACAGAAATACCTTAGTAAGATCGGGAAGATTCTCCCCTTTATAATTTAACTTTTGTGCATCTGAATGGTGAGGTGAAAAGTTATATATAATTTTAGTAATGTTACAGTCAATAAACTTTAAATGTACTATATTTCAAAATAGTTTTCTTATATCAAAAAAGTGAAATAGCATACTAAATATCACCCCAAACTTGCATAATTTTAATCAAACCTGATAACAGTTTTCTCTCAGTATTTTTCTTCCAATCATAACACAACTAGGAGACTTTTTATTTTCTTCCAAAAATATGAAAGTTGTCAAAAAAGAAAAACGCTTCAAAAAAAATAATAAAAAAAAGAAAAAAAAGAAAAACACTTCAAGCAACCAGGCATCAAACATATTTAATTCGGCACCACATTCCCATAAAAACTCAAAGACTCTTCAACTACAATTAAAATTCTGCTTGCTAATGTATATCATTTGATAATTCAATTAGGATATAAATCTAACATCTTCCAATATTTTAAAATACAGAGGGTATTTAAAAACAAATTAACACGTTGTAACTCTACAGAATACTTTAGAATGGATAATAGGAAACATTTATCTTTGATATATAGAGTAAGTCCAATAAGTAAATAGCCTTCATTTTTAAATGTCCCAAAATGGACACAATATATAACTAATGTCTGACCACAACGCTGCCCTGTAAACACACACACCTTGCTGATGAGGCCATCTCTTGACATCTATTTAACAAGGGTCGTCAGTAATGAGACTCTTTAAAAAAAAGTTCCACACAGATCTATCCCAAATGGGATGTATTATGATTCATGAAAAATGACATAATATGAACTCAATGAAACTCTACCCTTAGGAAAGATTAAGACTTTCAGTAAAACCCATCCTGCTTACCTGACCCTCTAAACTCTTTAAAGAAGAAAAAAAAGATGATCTACTATGATTAAAATACTTACAAGAGAAACACATTTTTAAAAGATTACCAACACGTACTAGAATTGTATTTGAAATGTAACCCATTTTTATAAGACAAAATCAAGTTCTAATTTCTCATGAAATAACTCCCTGTAACAACAAATTTCTTCTGTCATAGATCACAAGTTAAACCTACAAGACACTTAATAGATGATTAATAAAATCCTACCTTTCACAACACAAGCACTAGTCATCATTGTGTAGAACCTTTTATACAGCAGGTATTCAAAAGTTTATACATATAAATGATAGCTATCTTTAAATATGAACTGTAAAATTTTTAACATTAAAATATCAAAACAAAAAAGTGAGAAACATCTTCACATTTAGAAGACAACACTGATTTCTCGTGTTGAATGATGCCCACTCATTATTAAACTAGATTCCATACAGTTTAGCCTTGCCTATCAAGTAGTCATTTTTAAACAGCAAGGCCATGTTGTAAATACAATAAACAAATGAATTAAATAACTGCACACCATTAGATACCATAGAATAAACACAAAATGGAAATTACACTATTGATATTTTAGAGATCAGTAATTACTAAATCACACCAAATCATTAAACTATTACCAATCTTGTAAGTTATTGTAAACCCAACTAATCACACAAAATACCACTTGTGATATGGAGCCAATATACATTGTTCCATTTTAGGTTTTTAAAACTTAATTTGTGTATGTATTAAAAGCATCACATTTAAAATTCTTTATAGTAATAATTACCAATCATACAAATCATCTCAATTTCTAGTTCTGAGTTATGTTTCTATCAAGTCCCATCAGGTATTAAGTGAAACAGGTGTGTTGCTAAATGTTAATTTCCTGTATTATATTTTCGATTAAAAAGTTTTTAAAAACATGTGAAGTTGACATATTAGTTCTCCAAAAACTAAACCTATGTATATTCATTTATTTGTTACAATCATACTACCAAAACCTTAGTCATAACTTTTAACAAGCACTTTTAATGATAACAATAATTTTCCTGCAATCTGCTAAAGAAAACACTCTTAAGTATTTTGGTATAAAAATTAAGATATGTTACATTGAAGATTAATCACCTTAATTAAGTACAATAAGAAAGCATTTCCATACATCTTAACATGCCAAATTCATTAAAAAAAATATGCCAGTATCCACATAGCACTTAGTCATATTAAAAATGTTATCGTAAAGCAATATTAAATATCTATCCCAAAACCTGTAAAGAATTTCAGCAATCAAATGGAACAGTAATTTTAGTATAAAAGTATATGCACCTTACATATCCAGTGAGTTAAAGGCAAAAGCATTTTATGTATGTATCCTATCTATCAGTCTATGTATTAGCAAACAAATAATCACATGAAACTTAACTGTTTTTACTGGAGCTGTATTTTCCAAAATAAAATCTTTAATAGATCATTAAATAACAATAAAATTAAATATATGGTTCTTGTCTAAAATGACTTTCATGAAACAATTCACAAAACATTTCATTGCCTGTACATACAACAAAATAACATACTAATTAATAGACAGCTATAAAAACTGTGAACGTTTTTCCTTCCTAACAAATGAATATTAGGTTCTCTAATATTGAGAAAAACCAACACAAACAACAAAAAGATGACCTATTTTAAAATAATAGTAATGAGGTACATACTCATATATCATGTTCAAAAACAGAGTAATACCACATCCAGTAACTTAATGTCTTTGCAGGTTTTCACCCTTCCTACAGCTTTACTAAAACAGTAAGTTGCACAAATATCAAGCAAAAGTATTTACCAAACTCCTATTATACACCTTATATTATATGGTGCTATGTGTTAATATCTTTGCAATCATTTTTATTTTTATTTTTAAATAAATCCCAAACAATCCAATATTGTTTTAAAAAGAGTATATGGAAAACAATGTTCTTCAATAACCAACAAGCAAAGAGGCCCTGACATTTCTGAGGCAAGAAGTGAAAACTGGTTTTAAAAACTGACAGCATTGGGTAACTTTTACTATTTGTATATGATATTTTCAAATATGAGATATTATTTTAGTTCTTCCTCATCAAAACTGTGTTTAATTAAGCCTTTCTGAGCACTGTATGCAATCATAAACAGAAAACAGTAGCCCAATATATCATAGGCATGAGAGACTTAGAATTTAAAGTATATGGAATCAACAGCACACAAGATAAAGATACAATACAACTGCTCTCAGAATGAAATGTTTAACATTCTCATCCATGGCATTAAAACCACAAGCCAAACAAGTAATGGTTATGAAAACAACTGTCTAACATCCATCATATTTGTGATAGGGCAATTGCAATTAATTATTAAAACGTTTTTAACACTACTGTTTTAAAAACCACAGCAGAAATTAAATATTCATTTAAAAAATAAGTTATAGCACATCCCCAAAACAAGGCCAAACCCAACCATGACTGACTATGCTTGATGTGACACAGCTGGAACATTCTGCTTTGTCTACTCCCCCTTAGAGACACAAGGTGGGGACAAACAGTGCTTGCCTTCCAATGTTTTTATTCTACATATACAGACAACAAACGAAGTATTTTAAATAAGCCATTCCACTTCATTTTTTCTTCCATGTAATAGTGTTAAAATTATATTATCAATCTCATTCTTGAAATTGATCATCTAAGTACAGCATGAGCAGAGTTAGCAACAGGAAAAAAAATCACCATTCCCATTAAGAGATTTTTAAATACATTAATATGTACTTTCTCTGAAATTTTCTTTGATAGTAAAATTAACAGTGTGGCATTACTCCTAAAATAAAATTAAATATCATATTTCTTGGATTAAAGCATTTCTAATTTGGTTAGGACAAACACCTACCATTGTGGAGAGGTTATATCTAATGAATTTTATCTGTGCACTGCAATGCAGAAAGTATTCACAATGAGACAACTTGAGTTACTTAACTTTTTCAGCAGAATTTACTTTCTAAGACATCTGAAATAATATGAAGATTTCAATGTTTTCATAGCAGCATTATATTAATATTTCTTAAATGCAAAATAATTTTGAAAATAGTTATAAACATCCCTAATATATTTTAAATAGACAAAAATCAATAATCTAAAAGTAATTATTTTAGTTGGATAAAATTATCTCAGAAAAGCAATTTAAATTTTGATAACTTTCACTTTTTAAATTAGCTATTTGCAAATGTGCAACTATTAATATACAACCTAGAATAATTACCTCTGGAATCCAAGGTACTACCAAAAAGTGAACAGCAATATTTTTCCTCAAATAAGTGTATCTGAAATGTGTGCAGCAAAAAGTAAGTTTATCAAACATGATCCAAAACTGTTCCCTAAGATCCAAAAGTGACCTATTGGCATTGAATGCTGTTTATACATCATTAAAAAGTACTCAATTTTGATAATATATTCTTTAAAAAATATCTACTCTCTTAGCTCAAAAAATCATTTTCTGACATGATAATAAGACCTTTCTTTAGAACATTTAGCACTCTATACTTATCTCTCCTTACTACTTTGAACTTATTTCATCATTTTTAATCCTCAATGTTTTCCTGTTCTTTTACCTTGAACAGTATTCCTTTCCTTACCTTCTTTTATGCCCTTCTTTTTGTCTTTTCATATTTCATTCTTTCTTTAAGCCAGCAGCATATGAAGCCAAAGTGACCTATGTCACCAGGTCTGAGATAGCTATAAAAAACAAACTCTTACTGTTTTTAAGGGAAGATAAACAAGGCAGTTACCATCTGGGAGAGGATGAGGGGATTTTAACCCACCAGCAAGCCTGTCCAATAAAACTCAGACTCGAATCAAGTGATTATAACTTCTCATGCACACACATAGAGCTCTTGGAAAGCATCCAAAAATTTTTTTTGATTTCTTCTCTCTTGTCTAGAAAAGAGAACTAAAAGCATAATTGGGCTATAATAATCCAATCTCTTTCACAAGTCTATTGAACTCAAAAATGTTTGAAATAAAGTCTTTATAAGCTAAGACTCTAAATGTCTTGAAAATTTTTAATTTTATTTAAACATTTAAATCTGAGGGAAAGCTAAACTGTTGTATGCTTCCCACAATTTTTGCTCCAACTAATAAGAGTATCGATTACTAAGTATGTAATTACTACATTATTCAAAAATGAAAACCCCAGATTTTGCAACTAAAAAAAATAGATAAAATAATTCCCAAAGCCTTAAAAACTTGATTTTCAACAAGCTTGTTTGAGTAGACTACTTTCAAACAGTGTTTTTAAAAACAGATTAACTTTTAACAATTTATAGATCATGCTTATTTTAATTTGAGAAGAATTATAAAAATTTATTTAAAGGAAAAGCACAGGTTTAATGCCTATCTGCAAACAAAGCTTTATAATAGATATCTAAAATTAAATAATCACCAAATAGTTCACTTAGCAGGGGTGTCCTAAGGGTATGTATTCAATAATATATCTAATGAAAGTAATTTTCATGTTGCCTATAATTTTTGCTTATAAAAACATTATTATTAATATCGTTACTACTACTTACCTGTCATATGGGTATGCATGCATTTGTTGTGTTATGTTTAAATCTATAACAATACTAACATTTCAAATCTTTAATTACTGAATACATTATCAGTAAAGCACTGAATTACAAGACATTGATATCAGTGACTCTAACTAGAGATACAGTCACAACTTCCGAAGTATTTATTCTGCTTCTTCTTTGAGGACAGATGAGTGGAGAAAGAGGCTTCTTCTCAAGCGCTGATAAAATTAAGTGCATGTCTTTTGTTGGTGCAGATTTAAAGAATAATGGTTAGACATCCTTTCCCTACTTCTTTCACATTAAAAAATGGCCTCTGGTTTATAGAAATGTAGACTGGTGTTGAATGCTATTATGTAAGAATACATCTGCATACTGTTGCCCTAAAAATGTTCCAGTGTCTCTGCCACACCACCAGTTGTACAATTTATGTTGCTAATGTTCCTATTACCTGAGGCTATTCCAGTCCATTCAGAAAGTACTGCTTCTGCCTTTCTAACTATAAAACAAACTTTAGAGGCCAAAAAGGGAAAGGTGATAAATGTAACTTAAAAAAATAAAAATAAAATTAAAAACTTCTGCATGGTAAAATTGCTACGGGCAAGGCTAAAGTGAAATGACAAACTGGGAAAAAAATATTTAGAACTCTAATCACATACAAGAAACTAATATCTTGAATAAATAACAACTGCCTAGGAATACATAAGAGAAAGATCTGCAACTTGGTAGCAAAATGAGCCATGGATGAATAATCACAGAAAAAGAAATCCCAATGGTCTTTAAACATATGAAAAGATGCCCAAACAGACTTTTAAAGAGGGAAATACAAATCAAAACTAAGTAAGATACCATTTCTTGCCTATCAAAATGGCAAAAACCTAATATACTGAAGACATACTATGGACAAGGCTGTGGGAAACAAGCACTCTAAATCCATTTCCACTACTTATAGGAATACAAAATGACACAACCGCCAGAAAAGAAAATCTGATAGTATCTACCAAAATCACAGGTGTCTGCACCCTCTGACCTAACAATCCCACTCTGAGAATCTCTTGACAAAGACACTTATATTTGTACAAAATAATGTATGTGTAACTAATCTGACAATTCTTGTAATAGCAAGAATGGATACACCCTAAGCATCTAAGAATCACATGCTGAATGAATTATGCTATCTCCAAATAATAAACTACTATATACTAGCTACAGAAGAGGAGAGAAAAAAATGAGTGATATGTTATGTAACTGTTATGAGACATCTGTGAAATTTAATACACATGGTAATTTAACATTTCTGTAACTAGCATACCTCCCTTTTTGTAAATACTAACTACTTTTTGTATAAAAAATATATAAGAATATAGGCTTCTACTTTCTCATATTTTCATAAACACTGGTTACACATAGGGAGCAAGATTTCCTGGGGTATGTATTTTTAAAAAGAATTTTATTTTTGAAGCAGTAACCTTTCCAAAAAAGTGGTGACTTTGCCAAATATGAGTGGGAAAAACTAGGACTTTAGTTCTCTCAAATCATTTGTAATATTGCCATCAATTATTTAATACATGTTTCCAAACAGGATGATAAAGTAGCAAGTGCCATATCAATGCCTATACTGTCATTGAAAATATTACTTGAGGGGATGCCTCGGTGGGTCAGTCCGTTAAGCAGTTCTTGACTAAGCTCAGGTCTTGATCTCAAGGTCATAAGTTCAAGCCCCGCACTAGGCTCCCTATTGGGTGTGGAGCCTATTTAATATGTGTATATTCTCACACACACACACACACACACACACACACACAGAATAAAAAATATTACTTGGGAACTTAATGTATGCAAGCCTGCTAAAAAAACAAAAAAAAAAAACCAAAAAAACAAAACAACAAAACTCCAAAACTTTATTTAATGCCAATACAGCAAGACTAGTTTATAGCTAGAAACAGTACTCTTTATTACGGAATGTGACCAATACTACTCAGTAACAAGTGATAGAAAAGGCCCACAGCTAACATCATATTCAATGGTGAAAGAGTAAAAGCTTTCCTTCTAAGATTAGGAACAAAGCAAGGATGCCCTTTTTTGCCATTTCTATTTAATATGGTACTGGAAGTCACAACCAGAGCAATTGGGTTTGGGGTAGGGGAGAAGCATCCAAATTGGAAAGCAAGAAGTAAAATTATCCCTGTTCATAAATTCTATTATCTTATATATAAAATAACCCACAGAATACACCAAAAAAACTTTTAGAATAAAGTTACAAGACATATAACCAACATACAAAAATCAGTTGTTATTTCTCTACACTAAAAATAAACAAATCAAGAAAATTAAGAAAACAATCCCACATATAATAGCATCTAAAAGAATAAAGCATTTAGGAATAAACTTAACCAAGGAGGTCAAAGACCCGTATAATGAAAACTACAAAATATTGCTAAAAGAAATTAAAGATATAAATAAATGGAAAGAAACCCCATGTTCATGGATTGAAAAATTCAATTATGTTAAAATGTCACTACCACCCAAAGTGATCTAGAGATTTAATATATTCCCTGTAAAAATCCCAATGGCACTTTCTTCAGAAACAAACAAAAAATCTATCCTAAAGCATATATGGAATCTCAAGGAACCCTGAATAGTCAAAACAATCTTGAAAAAGAACAAAGTTAAAGCTCTCACCCTTCCTCATTAAAAAATTTATTATAAAGCTACAGTAATCAAAAGTATGATACTGGCATAAAGACATACAGACAAACAGAATACAAAGCCCAGAAATAAATTCTCACATATGTAAGTTAAATGATTTTCACAACAAGGGTGGTAAGACCATTCAGTGGAGTAAATCTCTTTAGCAAATGGTGCTGGGAAAATTGGACATCCGTGTGGAAAAAAAAAAAAAAAATGAAGCTGGACCCTTACTTTCACCATATACAAAAATTAACTAAAATGGATCGAAGTCCTAAACACAGAACTAAAACTACAAAACTCTTTGAAAAAAAACAAAAAAGAAAAGCTTCATGACAGTGGATTTGGTAATAATTTTTTGGATATGACATCAAAAGCACAGGAAATAAAAGTAAAAACGGATGAACTGAACTCTATCAAAATTTAAAATGTCTGTGCATTGGAGGATATAATCAACAAAGTGAAAGGCAACCTATGGAATGGGACAAAATATATGTGAACCATATTAATTTCTACTAAGTGGTTGTTAATATCCAGAATATATAAGGAACTCAAAGAACTCAACAACAGCAACAAAATGACCCAATTTAAAAATGGCAAAGGACTTAAATAGACATTTTTCCAAAGATATACAAGTGGCCAACAAGCACATGAAAAGATGCTTAACATCACTAATCATGAGAGAAATACAAATCAAAACCACAATAAGATGACATGTGACACCCATCAGGATGGCTACTACCAAAATAACCAAAACAACAGTTTTGGCAAGGATGCATAGAAACTGGAACTGTTTTGCAATGTTGGTGGAAATGAAAATGGTGTAGCTGCTGTGGAAAAGCAAATGGCAGTTCCTCAAAATATTAAAAATAAAATTTACCATATGATCCAGCAATTTCACTTCTGGTTATATACCCAAAAGAACTGAAAAGTAGGGGTCTTGAAAAGATATCTGTATACCCATATTCATATAAGCATTATTCACAATAACTAAAACATGGAGGCAACCCAAGTGTCATTTAAAAAACGAATGGAGGGGCGCCTGGGTGGCGCAGTCGGTTAAGCGTCCGACTTCAGCCAGGTCACAATCTCGCGGTCCGTGAGTTCGAGCCCCGCGTCGGACTCTGGGCTGATGGCTCAGAGCCTGGAGCCTGCTTCCGATTCTGTGTCTTCCTCTCTCTCTGCCCCTCCCCCGTTCATGCTCTGTCTCTCTCTGTCTCAAAAATAAATAAACGTTAAAAAAATAAAATAAAAATAAAAATAAATAAATAAAAAATAAAAAATGAACAGATAAACAAAATCAAGTATATAAGACACTATTCATCCTTAAAAAGGAAAGAAATTCTATATGCTACAATATGCACAAATTCTGTGAGGCCATTATGGTAAGTGAAAGAAGCCAGTCACAAGAAGTCAACTATTGTATGATTCCATTCATATGAGGTACCTAGAGAAATCAAATTCATAGAGAGAGAAAGTAGAATGACAGTTGCCAAAAGCTTGCGGGAGAAGGAATAATTAGTTGGTATAAAGTCTCAGTTTTGCAAGATGAAAACAATTCTAGAGATTGGTTACACAATAACGTGCACAAATTTTTTAAATAAATGTTTATTTATTTATTTTGAGAGACAGACTGTGAGCAGTGGAGGGACACAGAGAGAGAGAGAATCTCAAGCAGGCTCCATGCTGAAAGCAGAGCCTGAAGGGGTGGGGGGTGAGGCTCGATCTCCTGACTGTGAGATCATGACCTGAGCCAAAGTCAGGAGTCGGACACTCAATCTACTAGGCCACCCAGGTGCTCCTCAATGTGAACGAATTTAACACCAGTAATCTGCATACTTAAAAATGGTTAAGATGGCAAATTTCATGTTATATGTATTTTACCACAATTAAAAATAAAATAATTTTTAAAAGAGATGAAAAATGAATATAAAGGTACTCCCTTCCCATGCAGTGCCACCATGAAATTCAGTCAAGGAGGAAAAGGAGTGATCAACCAAGAAACATCACCTCTATGATGTTCTTCCTTACAAAAGAAGCAGAAGGCATGAATCTTACCTCGAGGGAAAAACAATCCAGAGAGGCAAAAAAATAATGTTGAGAAATACTCAGCAAGATGATAGGCAAAAACCCGATCTTAAAAATAAGTGAAAGGACCTAAAGAATAATTGAGATTTATTTCAGCAGAAGGAAAAGGGAGAGTATTCCAGGAAGGAGAAGAAAAAATGAAGATGAAAACTATGAAAAGTAAAAAAAAAAAAAAAAAGAAAGAAAGAACTATTAAGATAACAGATTCTACCTTACCATGTATAATAGAGCTTTACTGGTTCTTAAGGAAGTACCAGTGAGAGAGTAAATATCTTACTGATTTTTTTGGAATTGATTTAAGGGCAAACCTAACAAGCCTAACGAGATACTGCAATTCACACAAAAATAAAGGGGCTAGGACTAAAGAGTTAGCAGTAGGACTGAAAAGCAAGGAAGCAAGCAAAGGAAACAAGCCAGTCTAACAATGAGTGAAGTACAGAGGAGAGAAGAGATATAAACATAAGACATAAACGTAAGATATAAACATAAGACACAAACGTAAGACATAAACAATGGCTAAAATATTTTAGTCTATCAGACCAAAATAATTCACTCAAAAATTACTTTAGAGCAACTATCACATTGCCCCACTCTTCTAGACAGAGAATACATGAGTGAGTCAGACAGATGGGCTCCCTACTCCTACTGAGTTTACACCTTAGTGGAGCAGCATAATACACAATAATAAAGAAAAACAGCTGACACTAAGCAAAGATTTTAAACAAGACACAAAGCACTTACCACTGAGGAAAAAAAAGACAAATTTGACTTCATCAAAATTAAAATCTTCTGCTCTTCAAAAGAAAATGAATGGAAATGAAAAGGAAAGACACAAAGTAAACACAGTGCATATATTTGACACAATAACCTGTATCCAAAACATATAAAAAACTCTTACAACTCAGTAAGACAACGAAATTTGTAAAATAAATAAATAGGCAAAATATTTGCACAGATACTTCACAAAAGAAAAGACAGGAATGGCTCATATGCACATAAAAAGGAGTTCAGTATCATTAGACATGAACGGAAAAAATGTAAAACACAGTAAGGTACCATTACACACCCATTTAGAATTTCTAAAATTAAAAAGTCTGACATTACCACTTGTTGATGAGGATATAGTCAAACAGAGCTACCAAACATTGTTGGAAACACACAACCACCTTGTTAAACTCTCTGGCAATTTCTCATAAGGTAAAATTCAAACAAACACTTAATATCCAACCCAGTTATATGAATCCTAGGCCTTTACCAAAGACAAATGAAAGCCTTTGTCCACTCAAAGAGTTATTCATGAATGTTCATAGCAGCTTTATACATAACAGTTAAAAAATTGTAAATAGCCAGGGTACCTGGGTGGCTCATTCAATTAGCATCCAACTCTTAATTTTGGTTCAGGTCATTATCTCACAGTTCATAAGATCGAGCCCCACATTGGGCTCCATGCTGACAGTGCAGAGTCTGCTTGTGTTTCTCTCTCTTTTCCCTCTGCCCCTCCCTCAACCTCAGACGTGCACATGCATGCACACTCTCTCTCTCAAAATAAATAAACTTCAAGAAAATCATTTAAAAAAATTATAAATAACCAAAATGTCTGTTAACAGATGAGAAGATAAACAAATTGTTGCATGTTTACATTCTGTACCAAGCATCAAATTGAGTACAACATTCTCACCAATCAAAATGAATTAATGATGATATACACACAAAATATACTTAGGAATTGTTGTCAACCATCTTTGAACTACAAGTGGATTCAGATTTAGATGAAAGATGACAACAAAGCATAAAACTAAGAGTCCAAAAGAGCCAGTTCTATAAATAAACTGTCAAAGACACTGAATCAAATCAACCCTAAAGTCTAACTACATCTACATAGTTATGAATAAATGAATAAACTTAATTGAGCAAGTTGAGTCAGGTTTTCTGTTACTTGCAATCAAATGAATTATAGATGATATGAGGTAGCTCATACTTAATGATTTCAATATTCCCCATTAAAAAGTAAGAGAATTTAACTTCTGAGAATGAGCATTCAAGACAAAAAAAAAATTATAGGAACATGGGGTGCCTGGGTGACTCAGTTGGTTGATCGTCCAACTGCAGCTCAGGTCATGAGCCGGTTCTTGAGTTGGAGCCCCACATCGGGCTCTGCTATCAGCCTGTCAGCACAGAAACTGCTTTGGACCCTCTGTCCCCTTCTTCCTACCCCTCCCTGCCTTGTACTCTCCCAAAAATAAATAAGTAGTAAGTAAATAAACAAATAGATAAGAAAATGATAGAAAAAAAAATCAATCAGAATAACCACTATACATAAGTTACTAGGAGTACAAAATATAAAACTAGTAACCTTCTTATACCAAACACAAAAATAAATTCAAAATGAATGAAAGACCTAAATGTAAGACAGGAAACCATCAAAACCCTAGAGGAGAACACAGAGAGCAACTTCTTTGACCTCAACCAGCACGTTCTTATAAGACATATCTCCAGAGGCAAGGGAGACAAAAGCTAAAATGAATTATTGGGACTTCATCACAATAAAAAGCTTCTGCAAATTGAAGGAAACAATCAACAACACAAAATACAACCTACAGAATGGGAGAAGATACTTGCAAATGACATATAGGATAAAGGGTTAGTATCCAAAATCTATAAAGAACTTACCAATTCAACACCCCCCCCCCAAAAATAATAATCCAGCTAAGAAATGGGCAGAAGACACAAATAGATATTTTTCCAAAAAATATATACAGATGCCA
This sequence comes from Prionailurus viverrinus, assembly GCF_022837055.1. Classification (NCBI taxonomy): domain Eukaryota; kingdom Metazoa; phylum Chordata; class Mammalia; order Carnivora; family Felidae; genus Prionailurus; species Prionailurus viverrinus. Next base: position 169,403,086 of record NC_062561.1, read on the forward strand.
AACAGACACATGAAAAGATCTCAACATCACTCATCATCAGGGAAATACAAATCCAAACCACAATGAGATACCACTCCAAACCTGTCAGAACAGCTAAAATTAACAAGAGAGGAAACAACAGATGTTGGCAGGGATGTGGAGAAAGGGGGACACTGCTACAGTGTTGGTAGGAATGCAAACTGATTTAGCCGTGGTGGAAAACAGTATGGAGGTCCCTCAAAAAGTTAAATATAGAATTACACTACAACTCAGCAATTGCACTACTAGCTATTTACCCAAAAGATACAAAATTTATTTTGAAAGGGCACATGCACCCCAATGTCTACAGCAGCATTATCAATAATAGCCAAGCTATTGAAAGAGCCCAAATGTCCATTCACTGACAACAGATAAAGAAGATGTGGTATATATGCAATGGAATATTACTCAGCTATCAAAAATAATACAACCTTGCCATTTGCAACAACTTGGATGGAACTGGAGTGCATTATACTAAGTGAAATAAGTCAATCAAAGAAAGCTAAGTACCACTGATTTCACTTATATGTGGAATATAAGAAACAAAACAGATGAACATAGGGGAAGGGGAAAAAAAGAGAGAGAAGCAAACCATAAGAGACTCTTAACTATAGCGAACAAAGTGAAGGCTTGGAAGGGGAGTTGGATAGCGAATAAGCTAAATGGGTGATGGGTACTAAGGAGGGCACTTGTTGTGATGAGCATTGGGTGTTAAATGTATTGATGAATCACTAAATTCTATTCCTGAAACCAATACTACACTATATGTTAACTAACTAGAATTTAAATTAAAACTTCAAAAAATATAAAAATTAAAACAAAAAAACTAGTAAGAAGCATAGGTGGAGTTTTGAAAATATCAAGCAAACACTAGAGGTTAAAGATCACTCTTCCAGAAATTCACCACAAGATGAAAGGTTCACTGAACTCTCTCAAATACATAAAGCAACCATCAGTTACTTCTCCCCCTTTCTAAGTTGCTAAAAAACAAAAGTGTTCACTATTAGCAAGCTCTAGCAATGACTTCCTTCCTAATTTCGTTTGGTCATGAAGAGAGAGAAGAGATATGGCAGTTGGGAAGTTAACAAGAAAAGAGGGGAAGCTATTATTTCATGATGCCAAGATGTTTTGTTGGACAATTTACATATACTATATCTCAGTCCATTTAATTTTCTCAATGCCCAAAGTATATGATATCATCTCCAATTTATAAACAGAGAATCAAATCTGCAAAATATTTAAGTGCTTAAGAAGGAATCTATAACTTACAAACTGGTAATGCTAGAACTGGAATTTCTATCTGTCTGACACAAAAGCTACCTTTCTGCAAAACTCTTGATAAAACATCAAGAGGTCTGTCACAATGTCCGTTGGTCTGGCCCAAAGAAAAGGATCAGTTACTTTTCACAAAAAAAAATATGTTCCTTAATGATATGACTAAGTATAGAGTATCAAATATTTTTTAAAGCACCTTGTTTATTCTAGTATCTCTGCCTCCAGGTGTTAAACTATTTGATGGTCTCAAAAACATTCCAGCAGATATGGTCACTATTTAAAAAAAAATAAAAACATGAGGAACGGAAATAAAGGACCATATGTAGAAAAGACATGCTTCTCGGTTTTACTAAAATTATCAACAAAATATCATAAAAAGGCACATAGGAAGATACATTTTTCTAATGAAAACCACTGAAAGTTGTGGCTTTATCAATTGTTATAGGGGGAAAAAAGAAAAGAAGTGCCCAGCAAAAATGAAGTGCTGTAGAACAGAATATGTAGTATAATTTTTTTAAATAAAGACGTATGTATACATATTGGTATATGCATTAAAAGTTGACTGAAAATAATCACCAGAAGGATTAGCAAAGTTTTTCACACTTTTCATTTTCTACTTTTCTAAATTAGAATTTCATAACCATGCACATGTATTTTTTTTACAATAGTAAGGGTTATTTAGGTCTATTTTCTTATATTTCCCATTGTTATGTAAAATCCTCCCAAATATTTTTTTATTATGGTTAGCTTTTGATATATAACAACAGCTTGACAGATAAATTTCTGAAGGAAAAATCTTACTGATCACTTAACATGAGACTACCACTTGAACATAAACTACCTGAGATAATATTCTCATTCATGCTACAAATGAAAAAACCACCTCAGAAGCACTCACTCAAGGTTACTCAACTAAAGGATACAGGTAATATTTAAACCTGTATCTTCCTAATTCAAGCTCCAAAGCGTTTCTCATTATACCACAACTGCCTATTCAAAGAATGTATTTTAAAGTTAAAATGTGCTTATGTAAGTACTTCTGTTTATATTAAGATCTATTCCTCCCCTTTCCAAAAAAGAATTGAGGCAATTCATGTAAATAAACCCTACAGGAAAAAAAAGTAGAAGAAAACTGAGGCAAGGGAAATTAAGGGTTAAAATAAAAGTCACTCTACAATAAAAGACGGAAGTTGTGAATGTTTTGTCCTAGATGAATTACTAACTTGTTTCTCGATATCTAAGATGCCACACTAAAGCGTGAAAGGAAACCAAAATGTCCTTTATACAATTCACAGTAATAAAATAATAAAGGAAAATAATTGCTCAGAAGTCTAGCTTTCCATAGTACTATGACCAGAGGGAATATTTAGCTGAAAATTCTCATAAGGGAAGATTCTTTGTGATATAGTTAACAATGTCCCTTAAATATCCTAATAATAATTAAAATTCAGTTCAGCAGAATAATGCCAAAACTCAATTCATTATATTTAATTCTTTAAGTATTACAACCCATACACTACCCAAGTACTCCTATGGCTCAATGAAGCAAGTCTTTCTTTAAAAGTAAAACTTCTGGGGGCGCCTGGGTGGCGCAGTCGGTTAAGCATCCGACTTCAGCCAGGTCACAATCTCGTGGTCCGGGAGTTCGAGCCCCGCGTCAGGCTCTGGGTTGATGGCTCAGAGCCTGGAGCCTGTTTCCGATTCTGTGTCTCCCTCTCTCTCTGCCCCTCCCCCATTCATGCTCTGTCTCTCTCTCTGTCCCAAAAATAAATAAACATTGAAAAAAAAAAGTAAAAAAAAAAGTAAAACTTCTGATAAACAGCTAATAGAAACTTCAATTTAAAAAAAAATTTTAAGTTAAAAAAAAAAAACCAAGTCATTATAATATCATGTTTTATGCTATTTAATAATATCTCCTTTAGTTTTAATTTTCAAAATATTTCATCTTAGTAAAGATGAAATAACTTCAAGGTTATTATTATTAAGTTATTAGCAAATAAAATATTATCTACATTCCATAATTTTCAAATTCTTACTCTTAAAATGTAGTATTCAATATATGAAAGTTTAAGAGTCCAGGCTCTAGAGCAATGGCTTTGACAGGGGGTATTACTACGTTCTACATCAGGCTCTTTCATAGATAAATACAAGATAGGAAGAAATTTCTCATAATCCTTAAAAGTTACTATAAAGTGAGTTGGCACGCTAGATAAATGGGTCTAGAAACATGGTGCTGTATATGTAGTTAGTACTCAAGAAATGCTTAAAATGAATGAGTGAATGGTAAAATATTGGCCTTATAAAAAAAAGTAATTGATCCATGTAGCTAATAACCATAAAGAAGCCAAGGAAAATTATTTTACACAATTATATCACCTGAAACTGCAGCATCATTTATTTCCACGTTTTCAATATCATTTACTAGAGCATACAATGTCACTCCACTCTCAATCTCTACCTCTAACCTTAGCTTCTATTCTTCCAAACCCTAAATCAATGTATTTAATGACCACTATAAACCATGTGATAACTTTTTAGATTAAATTAAGAAAAAACAAGGAACTATATCATTATATCTTTAGAAAACTATTTGACACTTTTAAAAAGCATGAAAGGGTAGGGTGCCTGGGTGGCTCAGTCGGTTAAGCATTCAGACTCTTGATTTAGGCTCAGGTCAGGATCTCAGGGATCGTGAGTCTGAGCCCCACGTAGGGCTCTGCACTGATAGTGTGAAGCCTGCTTGGAATCTCTCTCTGCCCTCCCCCGCTCACGTTCTCTGATAAATAAACTTAAAAAAAAAAAAAAAAGCATGCAATGGAGTATTATTTTGCTTCTTCAGACGTACCATACATTACAAAACAGCAAATAAAGCTCAAATGGAATGAACTAAGTGTAGCTTCTCAAACTACAACCTACATACTTTCTGCCAATTGTATTTATAATTCATAAGCGATCTCACCAAAATATATTTTGGAGAGAAAAGATTGGAACCAACATTCAATATGGACCTCTTGGACACCATAATAGAGCAAAAAAGCATAGTTCATCAGTATAAAGAAGGAAACAAAAAAATCTCCCTTTTAAATTCAAATTACATTAACTGAAATCACTTTACCAACTTTATTTTATAAATACATACATACACAAATACATGTATGCTTGCATGCATACACACATATTTACACACACACAAAGGGATGTGCATGAGTTTTCCACTTAGATCAAAAGTCTCCTGCAAATGAAGACTGGTATAAAAATGTATATTCTACATTCTTGTAAATGTGATTGATCATAACTTGCTCAAGAGGAAAAAAAAAATCTGTGCTAATCAAAGTTGAAATGTGCTAATTTGATCTCCAGTAATATTAATTAGCTCAGTCAATATATTTGCAAATCATTAGCCATTCTGAATATTGACTATTCTTATGTATTATCAACTGTATTTCCAAAGGATTACCAAAAACATGAAGACAATATGAATATTGATTTTTATTTTACAAGGACTACAGTTAAAAAAATAGAAACTGGAGTAAAATCACCTGTAGTCAAGCAAATATGCTATTTGATTTGATTTCACCAAAACTTGTATACCAGACCAATACTGAATTACCAACCAATCTAATGAACTATGCTGAGAGAGGAAAACAAAAAACAAAAAAATACTTTTCTGCAAATTAGTAGCTCTGAAATCATAGGAAGTCTTAAAAACCAACCTAAATATTTAATGTAGCTTTCTCTACACAACCCCCCACCACCACCAAAAGCTGTTTTTAGATCAATTGTATATCTAGCAATCAAAGAAATTTAGCTCAATCATTTTATCCTTAGGAAAATGGCAATGGTTGTATTTATTATATTACTAATGACACATTAAACTAAGTAAAACATAAAGGTCATTTGGTAAGCTTAAAATCCACTTACTTCCATACCAAACTGGTAATTATTTAGCTATTCCTGATCAACTATTTCTATCACCAAAAAGAGGAACTTTTCTTTTTTTTTTTTTAATGTTTATTCATTTTTGAGAGAGAAAGAGACACAGAGCATGAGCAGGGAGGGGCAGAGACAGAGAGAGAGAGAGAGAGAGAGAGAGAGAGAGAGAGGGAGGGAGGGAGACACAGAATCTGAAGCAGGCTCCAGGCTCTGAGCTGTCAACAGAGAGCCCGACGCAGGACTCCAACTCACAAGCCGTGAAACGATGACCCGAGCCGAAGTTGGAGGCTTACCCACAACTGAGCCACTCAGGAGCCCCCAAAGAGGAATTTTTCTAAACTGTACACCAACTCACAGAAATTGCTACAATTGTTATAAACCAAAACTGAGAAAGAAAAGGCTTCATCCTCTATATTTATAATTTATAAATGGAAGATTCAAATTGCAAGGGACCAACATACAGATACTGTACAATCAAAAGATCTAAAATGAAAATACAGCAGAGACTATCTCACAAATTAGATTTACTTTAAATAGTATCAAGTTTAAGTTCAGAAATATTTCCTTATATTACTTGACTAAATTACATTACTTTTAAATAATGCATTGAAATATCTGAGAAAGTACTCTTTTTACCAGTTCAACGGCCCCTTTAGAAATGTACTTAAAAAAAAAAAGTAGGGGCACCCTGGTGGCTCAGTTATTAAGCATCCAACTTTGGCTCAGGTCATGATGTCCCGGTACGAGAGTTCGAGTCCCACATCAGGCTCTGTGCTGCCAGCTCAGAGCCTGGAGTCTGCTTCAGATTGTGTGTCTCCCTCTCTCTCTGACCCTCCCCCATTCGCACTGTCTCTATCTCAAAAATAAATAAATATTTTTTAAAATGATAAATTAAAATTCAAATTTAAAGAAACAAGTAAAAACTGAACTATTTATTGTTTAGGCACATATACATATGTAACAAAATGGGAAAAATTATTAACATAAAATTCAGGATAGTGGTTACTTCTGGTTACCTCTGAAGGGGAGTCAGAGATGAGAGAAAGGAGGAATACATGGGTGGTTGAAAGTTACTGGTAATATGCTATTCTTAGAGGAATAAGTTCTTGAGTAAATGTTAAATAATTTTTAGATAAATTGGCTTTTATAAGGAAATAAGAGCATGCATGGACTAATGATAGCATGCTATAAAACCAAAGATTATGACTAGCAAAATTTTATACTGAAGTCCATTTTGAAAAAACAACTGGAATTTCCTTATAGAAATTTACCTTTTACAAATGTTTCTTCCTAACAGTATTAAAATATTGGCAAACTCAAATCCATTTTGCAAATATTCAGACTGAAGGGCAGACTGGAGAAATGTTCTCAAAGAACCAAGACCCAAGCCAAAATTATTCTCCTCCTTTAATCAGAGTAATATTACCATATTGGTTTCAATTTGCAGTCCTTCAGAGGCTGTTCAGGGCAAACATGTTAGAAGTTATAATGCTATATACCTGAAATTTATATAATAAAAGAAAGTAAAAAAAAAAATGAGTCTAATTGTATTTAGATGTGTGAAATTGTATTTAGATGTGTGATGTATCTGTATTAAGATTTTTTAAATTTCATAAAGCTTCAGAAATAGATATAGAATCTTAATTTATAACACATTTTACTTCAAAGAAAATAAATCAAATAAAAAAATTAAAATGCATCTTATTCAATGTCAACATAAAAACTCCTAAGTCAAACTACCTTAAGAAAACCCTAAACAAACATATTTATGATTATTTATGAGCAAAGTTTGTTTAAAAGCCAAATCAGAAATATCAGTAGTTAGCAGTATGCTCAAATACATTATTCTGAAACTTCTCAAGCATAAAATATATTTATTATTAACAGTAATCTAGAAGCCAAATATTAATTTAATATGAAGGTAATACAACATAATGTATGTCATGTTTTATATTTCTTTATAGATCTAAATGTACAAAAGAGGAAGATTTAGGTTACCTAATAGTATCAAAAACAAACAAATGTAAGAGTTCATGCAAAGATGTAGAGCCAGACAAGTTATTAGATTAAAAATCACTTTTAAAAGGCAGAGGCACTAAGACTCTTTATTTTTCTTACTGGAAAATCAACAGTTTCTAATACATTCTTACTGCTAGAATTTGAGAACAAAATGACTTTTAATTGCTTATGAACTGAATGAAATTCAGCAGTATTTAAAATACCAAAAGTTGAGACAGTAAAGAACTAGTAAAGGTTAAATCTTGGCTATTAATATAAAGGAAAACACCATAAATGAAACTTTTAGAAATAGGTCTCAATTGTCAATCTATCACCACAGCAAGCTAATGAAAGATAAAAATAGCATCCTTCTTCTAGACTTTAGTCATATGCATTAAACATGAAAGGGCATGGAAAAAAGAACCATACATAGAAAACCCCAACAAGATTCTCTTTAAATTTTCTTTTAATTGACTTGATTAGAAAGCGTTATCTGAAGAGAAAATATAATAATAAGCACTTAAGGAGAAAGAATTAATTCAAACTCATTTGAAATGACTTAGATAAATTCCAAAATTATGCAATGAAGGGACCTACTATGTGACAAGCTTAGCACTATCCACTTTGTATTCACTGTCATAATCATACAAATGCTCTGCGTAAAGTTGTAATTCGATACTGAAAAGAAGAATTTGGTAACTTCTAAAGCCTGTTCTATACTGTACTGAAACTTGCTTGTTTATTAGTACTTACCTCTAAATATATAGTGTTAACAAAGTTAGTATGGGTAAGCTTTAATATTTAGAAGAGAATGACTTCTCTAACTTCTAGACAATTAAAGTAAAAAATTTAAACACCCAAATTGCCCAAGAACTAGGAAGTAAAAATCTTCTGTACTCCAGTTAAGCTTCCATTCCGACTTCTAATTCACTGTACATCAAAGAAAATCAACTTTCCCTGACACATAAGGACTATTCCCTTCAGTGATCAGGCAGGTGTTGAGGCCAGAAAGAGAGCCTATTTTCCACAGCCCTTTACCTTGTTTGATCACTGGTTACTTTTGATCTGACACTGCCCTCTCTCTAGTAATGACTTCCCCCTCATAGACCCTACCTCACATCTGTCAGAAAGAATAAAGGGCATCAAACTGAGACCTGACAACGCCTATGGGCCATGCGATGGGCTGCCAACTGAATGTTCCCCAGCTCCCACAATTTCCAATTCAGTTTCTTTTGTTCTGGTAGGTACAGGGTTAGGGTACCAATGACAGCAGAAAGGATTATGCAGCAACTGTGAAACCAAGCCTTCTTGAATGTGTATCTTTTATCTTTGCTTCTTCATCTTCTTAAATGCTGCAAACTTCATGGTGGTTACTATGAAATACATATTCAACAAGTGCAATAGAAAGTTTGTTTAAATCCCTTTCCAGGAGAAAATAAAGGACACAATGTATTGTAATTCAACTATAAAGCTTTAAGGAAAAAGTTTCAAGCCCATGGTGTGAGATTAGTAAAGGCCAGCTGTCAAAGATCATGTTAATAGTAAATGAAACCACAGAAGTTTTACGGGAACCACTAACTTAGTGGGTATTGCCATACACCACCGAAAAAAGGAAAGGTCTCCTAAAACAAAGCACATATCACAAAAGGTGATGATTTCAATTGTTAAATTACAGATTTTCAGACTAATTTGATGTGAGAATAAGCTTCTCTAGTCTTGTTTAAATAATGTGCTAAGTTTATGTAACCTCTTTTTTAAAAAGGGCATTAATTAATAACCTAAATGCTAGAAATAAGAAAAATCTGGTCTAATATCACTTTGGAATATTATTAATAATTTTTAAACTGTCATTAAAATATTGCATGAGTTCTTGAATATTTATCAATAAATCACCCTCTCGACACAGATGCACATTGATGGACAACTCATTATCAGGCATGCACTAAAGGAATTTGTAGGAAGTAGGTTTGGCAGCCTTCTAAGGTCACTTTCAAGGTTAAGCCATTACCATTTTTGCTTAAGAAACAGGACTTTTCTTACTTTAATAAGTAGGGTCAGAAGAAGGAAGTGCATTATCAATAAGACATGCAAACAAATCTAATGTACCTTTAATATATATAATGTATTAAGACAAATGAATAATTAACCTTACACATGTACAAATATAGAATCTCAAGAATGGGAGGTAAGCACTGAGGTGATTACAAGTTGGCTGTAATAACTGAAAGAAGTTACTTTCCACAACAGGTAAAGTAAGGTATGCTTTAATAGATAGAAAAGGGAAAAGCACAAACATCTGAAGAATTAACCTGTGACACTAGGGAAATGCAGACAGTAGAATGAAAATGATTCACCATTATGGAAAAGACTATATGGAAATACCTCCTAGTCTTACACTGATCCACAGTCAGCACAAGTACTTTATCTTTAAAAAAAAAAAACAAAACTGCTCTTGACTGTAATAAAAAAAAATTATAATATAAAGTACATTAAAAAATGTAACTGGTTTATATAGACTTTAATATATGAAAAAGATTATATATATATATATATATATATATATATATATATATATATATATGAAAAAAAGAGGATTCCTATATTCTTGGACTTACTTTACAGTCAAAAGCCATCTAGGTGTACTAGAAAGAAATATCACTTCCAGAATGAAAAAACACAATCCAAGGTTAAAATACAGTTGGTTGAACAAATACTTGCCCATTTTTTTCCTTAAGTCTTCCAAATGGCACTTACTCCTCCAAGAAAAGAAAGAAACAAATTGCATTGATTATTCTAGTCAGATGCCTATTTATGCTCCTTTCTGGGTATTCTTTCCCCAATTTTTGATTCTACAAAACCATTAGAACATTTTAAAGAACAAAAAGATAATAATATAAATGGAATGAATTTATGAAGGTAAGAACTATGACTTTTACAGGAAGTATTTTTAAAAGAATACATGTCAGTGTCATTTCTGCACAGTATATTACCCTCAAAGCATGCAGTATCAGTGTTCTAACTAAACTTAACACCAGATTTATTTGGTGCAATTAGCTAGTATCAAGCAACCAAGATATGCATCAAATATTACACTTTATCTATCTCTAATTGTAGCAACAAAATCAAACTCATCTAAACAAACTCATCCACAGAAACAACTTGGTAACTTTCATCTCCTGAACATCCAAGTGATTAAAGTTTGACAAAAAAAAAAAAAAACCACAATTCTTAGCAGTCTTGGAGAGATTTTTGTTACAGTTGTCAGAAAGCAGGAAAAAATGCATTGGTGGAAGCACTAAAGTCAAATATTCTCAACAAGATGTAAATCAAGAAATGCCATTTACAATAAAAAGATTTTAAAGACACAAGTTCAACGTTCACTTTTAAGAAATCATTTCCTAAAAACGACTTAATTCTTGAAGAGGGTAGACTTCTCTGGGGTTTCACTTCCTCAAGCTGTCACTGTCATTCTTCTGGTATAAACATTAATGAAGAATCAGTTGACACTGCTGCAGAATAAAGCTTATTTCACCAATTCACTTGTTAATAAAAATTTATGTACCACAAGCTAGGCTATGTGTACATACCAAAGTATAAATAATCATCTTTAAAGTTACTGACATGTGTTTCATTGAAAATGTTAATTTTTAACAGCTTTCCTTCCTGTCACAAAAGTAATTTTTCCAGAACTAAATCAAAAAGACTTGAGTATAAAATGTTTCATCTTCATTAACAGTCATTTTCAAAAACTTTACAATTTTTACATAGAAGATCTTTAATTTTTAAGAACTTCTAATATCTATTTAAATAGCCAAAACATTGACAGATGTAGTCTGATACTTAACTACATGTTTTAAAAAAGACATTATCATCCCCATTTACAAAGAGCTTACATGACTAAACTGAAACCTTGAAACCTACAACAAGGTATCAATGGATTAATAAAAAATTATAAAGTACAGGAAAAGCTGATAATATATGGGAAAGTAATAAATGTGGAATTCCTAAAGAAAATTTGACAAAAAATATTTAGCTGAGCTTGTATTGAACAAATATTAGAAGCAAGATGATAGCAGAAAAAGAAGAGTAAATGAACAAGTTGAGAATATAATGAGAATAGAGACTAGTAACTAGAGAAACCTGTGAAGGAAGCCATTACAGATTTTCTGAAATGATAAATAGTATTTTATCAAGAGCATTCCTGGGTTGTGGATGTGAAAAACAAAAGGTCAATCTACGGAAATGTCTTAGGTCATGACGCAATTCAGTGGTATACCTTTCATGCTGTTTTCCATTAAGCTCTTCATTCATAAGCCTAAAACAACTTTAATTTATGGAATGTATATTAGATTATGTAATAGAACTGCCTACAATTATATATAATGAGAAAAATATTTATTAATATATCAGCGGTAGAGGGGTATGTACATGTGTGTACAAAACTATGTCCTGCAACAACTTAAAACATATGACATAGCAAGCTATTCAAATTACATGCCAATATTTAAAGTTAACATCAACTTAGTGAAAAATCATAGAAATAAATTTTGACTCCCCATTCAGAGAATCTACAAATCAAAACTTAACCTAATTCTATCATGTTCTCTGATGAGTCAAAATGAAGGGCTAGCATAACATCATGCAAATAATTTTCAATCTGTAGGTATTCAGATAGGCATTTTAAGAACACTGAATATAAATAAATGCCTTCCTCTTTATTTTTACAAAGACATATTCAAAAAGAAAAAAATAAAAGATTTACTCATCGCCCAAATGTAGTTCAACTAGAAGGACTCTGATTTATAACTATTTTTCTTTGAATTACATATTCTTAATGTATCCATGTATATATCATCTTAGAGTGAATGATAAACACCTAGATTTTACGCTTAAATCAGAAAGTCAGTCCCATAAAAACCTGGCAACAGACACTATAAATTTTCTACCCCAAGAACTCTTCTGAAGTAATCCACTTCTATTATATTTTAGAAACCAAAAATAGTGAAGTACAGTAACTACTAAAGAAAAATACCATGTTGATCTTTTCTGCGACCTAAATTTGATATGGCTACATAAATAAGATGCAATAAGAGAGTTTAAAAAGTGAGTAAATATCAAAATAGTACAGACTTCATCTGGCTTTTCAAGTTCTCAACTACTAAAAACCAGAAGACACAGTCCAAGGCAAAGAATTTACTCCAACACTCTCAGCACAATCCATCCTTCCACCCAGGAGGCAACTCCATGTTTAGACTTTTATCAAAAACTTCAAGAAAGACAACAAAGGAAGACAATCTACGCAATATGAATAAGCAAAGTATGTAACAGAAATAGGAACAGTACTCACCACACAAGTTACCTAGACAGAAGCACAACCTGTACACCTTTTGCCTGAAGAAGAATCACTGGTGAAAGCCCAAGTAGCATAACACTTTCATGGAAACTTATCTTTTTGATAACAGCTGTAAGAAAATGCTAGGAAAGATGCATCCTGTCACCTGGTAGCCAGACTCAACTAATGATATTCAGAAGGGCAAACCTAAAAAACCAAAACAAAAACACTAATTCTTTTACCCTTAAGCTTAACGACTAAAATAATAAATGGGATTAAGTCTTGGATATCCTAAGACCCTAGCACCTCATTACTGTGGAAAAAGAAACACATAAGGCAAAACTTCTCCCTAGATCCAAGCAATACATCTTACTTGGTGACTGACAGTCTAGAAAGGTAGTTGAAGACTATGTGCTCATACATGACAGAATTAATGTACTCCCAGCATCCCAATGCCATCCAACACTATAAAATTTCTATTTGCTAAGTCTGATGACTAGGCTCTTTATCTCAATCCAATATCTCCTGTTACCAACACTTGAGCACAAAGCCCTAGACAGCACTTTCACACTTACAGCTGAGAGATAATTTGATTTGCTCCAAATCTTTCTGATTTTTTTAAAATATGCAGTGCCAAAAGAAAAGTAAACAAAAATTACATCTTTAAAGAAAAAGCAAGATCTAAAGTATAAAATATATAAGTGAAATAACATCAGCAAAAGAACCGCAATACTAGAAATAACCTACCAACTACAAATTTTAAACCAAAACAAGTTAGGTATTTTTAGCAATCTAGAATATCACCCAAAAATTTTTTTTAAGAATATGTAAATACCACTTGGAGTCTCCTATTTTTAACCATAATAAATTCTGCATTGTCAACACTGGGTATCTGTATTGGAGTTCTTAATAATAGGCTAGCTTCCTCCTGAGATGCTTTTTGCATTTGAGCATCTCCTATCATCAGTCGTAAGTCCCAAGTTTGTGAACTAATTTTAATACTACTAAACTAATACAATTAGGCAAGTAAATATGCTGGGTAAAAAAAATTACTAAATTCCAAAGAAAAATTATTTAGTTATTATCCAAGTCACTGCCTGTCTCTGTGTCACACTGGTACACAGGAGAAGAAAACACACTCACACACACACACACACACTTTATGGTTTTTTATACCTTCCAAATGACATAATACAATTCATTTATGTTCTTACCAAAATACCTGATAAAGATATCCAAAGAAGTACACTTATCATGATGGCACTGGGTAATGTACTGAATTGTTGAATCACTATATCATACACCTGAAAACCAATATAACATTGTATGCCAACTACAGTGGAATTAAAACAAAACTTAATAGAAATTCCTTTAATTTTTAGAAAGAGAAAAAAATAATTTTTAAAAAAAGCATAAAAAAGGATATCCACACGAGAAAGATACCAATAGATTAAAAAGACACAGGATAAGCTTTAGCAAAGAATATATAATGAGTTCATTATATTCTTCAGATTGAAAAATATACCAAATAATCTTTTAACTTTGGTTTTCAAGTTATTTGGATGCCAAATAACTTTTGCTTTTAATTAAAATTGGTCCTTCAAATACCATTGAGAAAATAAAACCAATTTTATTAACAATAAGGATATACAAGTCCATATAATTCTGACAAGAATACAAATCATATTCTAGGTGTTGCTCAAAACTGCATGTTGTTAAAAATCCACCATCCTAGAAAATACCTCTTGAGTACTTAATGACAATGGCTGGATAAATTTGATACACAAAGAATGGCATCATTAATACAGTAACTAGATCAAAGAAATTTACTTATTTGAAAAGTCAGAGGAGGCTGGGTGGCTCATTTGGTTAAGAATCTGACTGTTGGTTTTGGCTAGGGTCATGATCCCGCAGTTCATGAGATCGAATTCCATGTCAGGCTCTGTGCTGACAGTGTGGACCCTGCTTGGGATTCTCTCTCTCTCTCTCTCTCTCTCTCTCTCTCTCTCTCTCTTAAAGTAACTAAACATGAAAAAAGATTTTAAAAAGTCAGAAAACTACTGACTCTGAATCTGTAAGCTATTTTTCAAGCTTTTATTTACATACGTAAATCTATCTTCTTTTTAAAGTACATCGCCAAAATACTTGAAAAAATACATTTTAAAGTTTCTTTATTTATTTTTGAGAGAGAGCATGAGCAGGGGAAGGGCAGAGAGAGACTCCCAAGCAGGCTCATGGGGCTCAAATCCACGAACCGCAAGATAACGACCTGAGCCAAAATCAAGAGTCAGACACTTAACTGAAAGTGAAGTTTCAGTTAACTTCAGTTAACTTAACTGACTGAGCCACCCAGGCACCCCTGGAAAAATACATTTTAAAAGCATGTTCAATTCAGTAGGAACCCATTTGTCACTAAGCCAACACTTACTGAATGTCTATTACGTGCACAATGAGGGGTGATGGATAAAAGAATAAGTAGATACTCCCTGCCCTCAAAAGAGTTCATAATCCATCAGCAAGATAAACCTGCAAAGCATAATTTTAATTACTCCTGAAGAGCAATTTGGCATGATCTAGTAAAAATTGGAAAATCTACATTTCTTAGCTCCCTATAATTACATTTCTAGGTACAGACCCTAGAGAAATTCTTATACATAAGCACAGGAGACTTACATAAGGATTTTATTGCAACAATACCTGTAACAGTAAAACACTGGAAGCAATACAAGAGTCCTTCAGTAAGGAATGGATAAACAGGATATACATATCTATATAGAACACTAAGAGTTACAAAGAACGAATTACATATTATCACTAGATCTCAAAAACAACTTAAAAAAGTAAAAATGCCACACTATATAAAATGTATGTTAGCTAACTTGACAATACATTATATTTTAAAAAACTAAAAAATAAGTTTAAAAGTAAAAATGCAAATTGTTGGCTGATAATTTGTAAGAACAGATATTTAACAATACAATATCAGATATAAACTATATGTGACTACAAACTAAACAATACCATATCATTCATGGTATCAATTATGTCTATTAAAGTTTTTTTTTTAAAGCATTTTAGGTCATCATAGTAGTTGTCTCTAGGAGACAGTGGGAATGACATGGGGTACAAGACAACAGAGGCTCAAAGTTTATTTATTTTATTAACTCAAAAAAGAAGCAAATTGAACAAAATGTTTAACAACTGTCAATGTCTAGATGATGGGCATATAGATGTTATTACTTTTTATTATTCTATATTTTTCAATTTCTCAAAATAAAAAAAATAATACAAGACCTCAAAACCTGATCACATTTCACATTTGCTGAAACCCCATGCTATAGTCCCTATTACCTAGAGACATACAAATTCCTTTAGCATGATGTTCAAAAGTCTCATCCTGATCCCTATCCTCCTTTACAAACCCAAATATCAACACTTCACCCACCACCCTGCCTGTAAAACTAATCTTACTTTAACACCCACCACATATTAAACATTCCACATATTTTCCCAGTGCCTTGTCTTTGTTAGTGCTGTCTCTCACAAATGCAAATACCCCAACAAAAATGTTTACCTGCATCATAATATCACAGCACTATATATCATTCAAGACTCAGTTCAACTGTCACCTACTACTTATAGTACAATTTACAAACTACTTTTGTCATTGGTATTTCCACAGCACTTATAACTAGACAGGAATCTCCTCCCTTTAGCAATAAAACTTAATTTCTCAACACTTCTCACAGAGCCTGGCACACGCTAGTCAAATATTAAATGAACCGAATGAACATCTGAAACAATATTAAGGAACAGAGTAGAAGGTAATCAGTTCATTGACTTATTCAAATTTCTATTAAATCTACTGGACAAAAATAAAATGGTATTTAGCTTCTGAATCCAAATTTCACAAAAAACTAAAATAAAATACTATGCTTTTGCGAAGTAAAAAAATTTTGCATAAATAGTGCAATTCTATTAAAGTTAACTATGATCATATTCATACAGGATTAAGATGAAAATTAAATGCCATCTTGAAACGCCTTTCTTCTTTGATAAGTTTACTAATTTTCTAGAAAAGATTTCAATATGTCTCCATTGGTACTTCCCCTGAAATCAGTTATCATCCTAGCAAAAAGATCTTCTGCTCATGATAATAAATAATTTCTTTCTTTGATGTCTCAAAGTACCTGTCAGCAAGTGTTTTAAAGGGGGAAAATGTCTTTTAGAAATTACTGTATGGTTAAAAGGCAAATAGATTATTAGCGCCACCTGTGATGTATCCATGAAAGGGCTTGAGGACAAAGGTTTGGGATTCTAACAGATCTGGGTTAGAATCTTAACCCTGACACCTGTTTGTCATCACTTAACCTCTTTAGGTCTCAATTTCCTCATTTGTAAAATAGAATAAAAATAAACTACCTCATATGATGGTTTTGAGGACTACTTATGTAAAACTGCACACTGCCTGGCACATTATAAATACAAAAAGAAAAACCTAACTATCAAATATTTTTAAATATCAACAAGTGACAGCAAAATCCTGAAATGTAGCATTCAATAATAAGATAAAGCCCAGTATCTTTAGGTCACCTATTTTAGAGTGCCACATTCATGCACCGTGTCTACTGGAAAGTAAGTACCACTCTGGATGTAAGTAAATGCCTCATCCATTAAGAGGGGAAAGGACCGTGAAGGCAAGTATCTACTGTAAGAGACCTGGAAGTTGAAATGAGTATTTTGAAAAGGGAATCCCTCACAAATATAAATTATTTAAGTCTGGGATTACAAGTAAACTTGTTTCACAAGGAGTATTTCACAAATAAGATATAAGAAATGTAGTGGGGTGTTGGGGGTAAAAGGGGAACCAAATCCCTTAATATATTAACTCTAGGTTGAAAAGCAAAGAGTCAGGAAACGCAAGCCTTAATATAAATGCTGAATTAGCTACTGCTATTTAAATTCTGATGAAAATGTTTACCTCACATACTCCAGTTGATGATAACATGGTTACCAGTGTATTCACTTAGCTGCTGCAACAACCTCAAATCACAGCAAGCAGCAATCAGGAATTAAACTGTGAATAGGTGTGAAATCAGAATATAGTAGATGATAGCCTTAATTCAAATTGGTAGATTCCAGAAAGTAAACTCTGGAAGGAAGAGGAAGTAAAGTAAACTTTACAGAAGACTTCCTATTTTGGGGACCATAAAACACATTTGCTACTTTACCTCTTAATCTCATTTAATCTCTTTAATACTCATAAGAACACATCTGAGGTAGCATTATATCCTTTCTGCAAACAAAGAAATGAAAGTACAAAAATTAAGGTAACTAACCCAAGTCACATGACTGAGAAACCTTAGGATCAAGGTATGAACTGAGTTTAGTTCAACTCAAATAGGGCATTTGCCTCAATCACCCCTTGAAATGCTTCCAGGCTACAAGAAGGAGGTCTGAAGAGGTGAATTTAAATCCTACTTCATACATGTAAGCCTCCAAAAAATTATAAAATGAAAAAATAAAAACATTATTAAAAAATTATGGTAGCAAAGAACTCTATGCCATATAATTATAAAACTAATAAAATAATAATTCACCAGGAGATTGAAAAAAAATAAATGTTCACAATTAACTCTCAGGACATCAAGTTTTAACCAGGAAACATTTATCACTTCCCTAAAACTTTCTAAAATCTATTCATAATACATTACTACTCTCTTGGTAATTGAGACACCCTATACTAGATCACAACCCAACTCTATAGAATAGAAGGTGTTAAAAAAAATACACCAAATAAACACAACACATATAGATCTAAATAAAATATACTGACCCTAGGATTTCACATAGAAGCTATTTTCTAAATAAATTATAAAATCTTAGTACTTTAAAGCATCAGGTTGGATGACAATTGACAGATAATCCATCTGATCTTGTCACAACTAAGTAAGAAGCTACCCAAAGAGCTTCTCTGTCCAAAGAGTAAAGAAGAGGAATCTGGAGCAACAAGAGTAAAGAAGCAGAGAGAATACATTTAAAGAGGTGTCTAGATCATCAATAACTGTACATTTAAGTAAGTATGGATTAAAAAATAACTTTGTAGCCAGTACTGCACAGAAGAGATACAAAAGCTATCACTAGAAGAAGGGAGATAGTTGTATACAATATGCTAGAACCTCACTATAGTTGCATTCCTCAAATCTATTTCTAAAATCTATACCACAGTTTTATAGCAAATACAAAACATGTCATATAGGAGCATGGCATCTGTATCACTCAAAAAGAAGTAAAACAGAAATCTCTTTTGAGTAAAATTTTACATGGAAGTCCTCAATTCTTTGCCTCACCATAACTCACTGAGTCTTAAAATGTAAAGTCATTGTCCTCATTTTCCACCGGAATAAAACTCGCTCTGATAAACACAGGAATCCTTCCCTAAAGTTTATCTTACTTAAATCAGTCCCACAAATAAGAATGTTCAAATATCTTTCTACTTTGTGTAAAATAGCAAGTTCATCTTTTAACTTCTAAATATAACTAATATTTCAAATTATTTTAAGAAATTTTCCCATTAAAACCACCTAAAGAACAAAAATTGAAAACAAACCATAATACCTGCAGAAACTATGTATAAGCATTCTACCTTTATAGTTACATCAAGGACACAAAAGCGATGTCACTGAAATATACAAAGACAATGCTGCCATCTAAAGGCCAAGATACAATATGAAAAAAAATGTATACTCAAATACTGCCAATATATAAAAACAATTTGATATTTTAAAGGCAGCAAAGTTTACACTTTTAAAGAAACACTATGCTATGAGTATTTTTAGACTATAAACAAAATTCTAATACTCTTTTGAGAAGATTCAATTTAATAAGAGAATTAGCAAAACAATTTCATTAATGATCGGTATCTGCACAGGTCAAATTCTGTTGGCATCCTTTCAGACACAGCATTCTCCTAAATATCTCTATTAGTTGTTAACTTACAAAATCTGTCTTATTTAGTGATGTTTAGTGATATTTCCTACCTGTAATTACATATGGAGTACAAATATTTTTATAAATATATACTGCATAAAAATATAAAAGTATATAAATATAATTTGCCTTTAGCCAGACTGCTATTATTTCTACTCACCCCATTTAAAATATTTCTTGTTAAAAGACTAATAATAACAGTTCTCAGAGTGAAAAAACCTGAACTACTTAAAATTATAGCTTTGAAAGGATTCAAATATTTCTCATTGTTCCATAAATTCTAAAACAACAAGGTGTAGCTCCTATGGGAAGATAGATAATAATTCAACTGTCCAGTATGAAGAGCTCAAATGATTCTAAGATTCCTTTTCTAGAACTTTAAATTGAAGGAACTTTATTGAACCGAACTTTAAGATTTAGCAAAATTACTTCAAATTTCCAATGAAATCAAATGTTTACTGAATAGCACGACATACAAAATTGATTTCCTTATCATTTAAGTATATCATCTTTTTAATGAACCACAATAATAAGGAAAAACAAATGTGAATGTAAGTAGAAACTTCAGAACATATACAATTAGTTCCTCTGGGGAACCACGGACTAAAAATGTTAATGTGTTAAGAAAAATGTTTCTCTGTGTTTACTCAACAAGGAAACAAATATTAATCACCCAACAAACATCCCCAATATGTGAAGAATATAAAAATCTCAAGTTGGGTTTACCATCCTTTCATTTCTCTTGAATGTAAAGTGGAAACCAACAGACAACAAATACAGACAGGATTTCATAAAAATTACTAGTTTTAGTGTCTCTTATGGGTCAGAGTTTGTACTAGACAACGTAAGGACATTATGCCTTTTAATCCTCAGAGCTACAACCTGCAAGAAAACAGGTATTAGTAACCCTGTCTGCAGAAGAGGTTCATAGAGCAATTTCCCTAGAATCACAAGTGATTGTACACCAGGTTTAAAAAATTCACCCTCTCTGACCCAGAAAACCTTATTCATTCTATAAGATCATACTGCTTTAAGAGAGATTATTAAACTTGTAATAAATGTAAAGAGAAATGTGGAGGATTTTTACTATATAATTTCACAGGAAAATATAATTCTATGTGGTGATAAAAGCATTTCCTTTTAACTTATAGTGTTTTGATTTTTCTAACTGGAATCTTGTTTTAAAGTACATTATCTCATTTGAAGTGCTGATGGTTCTAGAGATCTTTTAAAACTTACATTAATTTATGAGACACATTTATCAAATATTTTAAACTAATCCCGAGAAGCAACAAAAAGATCCTTTTATTTGGGGAATACAATTAAGAGCAGGTCTCCTTTGAAAATATGCAACATATTCAGTACCACCTTGCCTACATTTTAAAGTACACGATTTCTCAACCTTGAGAAATCTACTAGTACCTCCCTAATGATAACCTGTTCTGTTAACTTTTACTAAGCACCCATCAAATCAAAATTTTAAAGGTTTGGAGTATTATTCAACCACTAAAAAAACTGAAGCTCTGATATTTGCTACTACATGAATGAACCTTGAAAACATTATGCTATGTCCAAGAAGCCAAATACAATATACCACATACTGTGTGATTCCATTGGTATAAAATGCCTAGAACAGGCAAATCCACAAAGACATAAAGTAGATTACCAGGTGCCAGGCGCTGGAGGAAGGGAGTGACAACTAATTAGCAGACTTTCTTTGGGGGTAATGAAACTGTTCTAGAATTAGTGATGATGACTACACAACTTTGTGAATATACTAAAAACCATTAAGTCGCAATACTTTCAAAGAGTAAATTTTATGGCAGGTGAATTACATCTCAATAAAAGAAAATAAACAGCTGTAAATATATATATTATGAATGAGTTACACATGTATGTCATTAAAATATAAAATCTATATAACTAAAAAGATTATCTGCCTCAGTTTACTGAATCTCATTTACCACACTAAGTGAAAAGCTTTAGTTCACACGTACACATCTTTCTGAACCATAAAAAAAAAAAATCTAACTACCTAGAATTATTCCAATCCCTAGGAAATCAAAAGGAACAACCACCACAGACTTATGTTTAGCAACTAAATTTTATTTTTTCCAATTTACCTGAGTTAATTAATTGCCAGAATTTAGACAAAAACCTATTAGCACATGCTAATGAGGAATTTTTAACACACAAGTACCACATGCAAGTACCTACAGAGTTATAGGATCAATTTATAAAACCATTGTTTTGAGAGGATTCTTGTTTTTAAGTAGTATTTGCCTCTAAACCATCAAAAGAAGCAGATAAAATTTTATAAGTTATAAAGAAATCAAAGGTTAGAAACAAAATTTTTAAAAATGAAGATTATAACAAGTACTTACTAATTTGTTTTCCTGCATGTATATTCTTTGTAATTTCAGACAGCCCTTAGCTATGACGATCATGCCTTCATCTGAGATCTTGTAACATTGGCCGAAATGAATATCTTTGAGTTCTCTGCACTTTGAGCCCAGCTGTAAACAAAGAGATTTAGCTGAATGCTCAGAAAATAACAAAGATAACATATTTCTAGTGGAATTTCCATATAATTTTTTTAAATAGCCATACCAAAGTTAAATTAACTGCTTATAAACTACTTTTAAAATAAAGTAGAATGTAGGCGATCTATAACTTAAGATAGTATTGTGTAAGCCTTTTCATCTGCTAATTACTTCCCTGCTTCAACTACCTCATACTATATGCCCACCTAAGGCGTCCAGATTTCTTAACACCTCAAAATCACATCTGTACTTCTCTTGAGTCAATTATATTGTTACACTGGTGGAGCCCAGTTACAAGGAATAAAACAAAGTTCCAAGAAGCAAGGCAAAGGTCTAATGAGTGAAAGAATATTTAATTCATTAGATCTACTTCTACTCCTGAAGACCCCAATGAATCATTTCCCTCCACTGGCTCATTACCCTGGGAAAAAAGAAAAAGTCTCAATATGCTGTAGGTAATATTTTAGAGTACTTATTTACACACTGTACTGCATAAACTGAAAACAAAAGGACTATTTCCTGATTGAAATTCCAACTGTACCTTAGTTACCAAACAGGTACAATGTTCCCATTAAAACCATCAAGTATCACAGAGAACAAATTATATACATTTCCTTTCAAAAGCCACAGTGTAGATGATCAAACTATAAATGAATGCTGTTTCATGAGTACTACATATGAATGGAGTCATTTTAGAGTTAAAATAAGCAATCTCCTTTAGCAACAACTTATACATCAAAAATTATCTAAAAAATTACATTAAATAATAAAACTCAGTGTCAGCAAAGATTCAAAGTGTCATGATATACCACTGGTAAGAGTGAAAATTAGTACTGAAAAGTTTCCTTGGAGGGGAACCTAGCATAAATGAAAAAAATTTGTGTAACTGAAAAATGTACAACTCAGCTTATAAATATTTGCAAAAAAATTAACGACAGAGGGATAGATAATTAGATAGATTATATGATAAAGTAAGCATACTAAAATGTTAATTATAGGGTGGTGGGCTAAATGATGATGGGGATTAGGGAGTTAGGGAGTGCACTTGTCATGATGAGCATAGGGTAATGTATGAAACTGTTGAATTACTATATTGTATACCTGAAACTAATAAAATGCTGTATATTAACTAACTGGAATTAATATAAAACTTTTAAAACATATAAAAAAGATGTTAATTATACAATCCAGATAGTGGGTATATGGGCATTCACTGTAAAATTCTTTCAAATTTTCCATTAATATAAATTTTTTCATAATAAACTATGGAACAATTAAATAAAAGTTTTTGGTAAATTTTAGCTACAAGCAATTAGCAAATGGGATTTTTTTAAATAGTAAAATAGAGAAAACAACCTAAAGATACAAATAAGTGTTTTCATGAAACTGAATATTGTACAGCCATTAAAATTGAAGTAAACACTTGACAAATAAAAATTAAAATTTTATGTTTTTAAAATATAATCCAATTGAATTTCTGTAAACAAATTATGCACATTTAAATATACATATGTGTATATGTGTATAGAAAAGAGAGTGGGGGCACCTGGGTGGCTCAATCAGTTAAGCATCCAACTTTGGATCCTCTGCCTCCCTCTCTCTCTGCCCCTCCCCTGCTCACACACTGTCTCTCTCTCCCAAAAATAAAAACATTTTTTTTTAAATGTTAAAAAAAAAAAAAGAAAAAGACTGAAACGTACACCAAGGTTTTAATGGTGCATTTTTTTTCTTTTCTGCCTATCAATCTTCTCACATCTTTTTAAAAATGTTACTTTAGTAATTTAAAAAAACTTTAAAGTTCTGTTTCAAGTAAAGTAATGACATTATAACAAAGACATGCAAATTCCATTATTTTCCAGGGACACATAGTTAAACTATGTTATTTTCATCTAGACCGCACTATAAACAATTACATATTCAACTAGAAATGGAAGTTCCACAAAGACAGAAGTTTTCCTGTTAACTATCCCTGGTGCCCAGTGTCTTCTGCTTAACTCTGCTGATACTGAGTAAATATTCGCTGAATGAATGAAAAGGCTGATACATATATGTAAAGAAGCCTCTTTGAAAAATGGATGAATATAGGAAACCATGATTATGGTCTCATATCCAGTTAATCCAGGAATTCTAAATTGAGTCCACAGGTAGACTTCAGGGATTCCAGGAAAGCAGATGAGAAAAAAAAGAGTACATTTTTATTTTCATACTATCCTCTAAATGAACTCTAGCCTTTACTTCACTTATTAATGTAAACAAAAAATCACAATAGTTTAGCAGTACATGTGATTTTGTAAACAATGGAAATCAAAGACAATTTCTTATAATATCACTGCTGTTGCAGCTATCATGAAATTCCATTTCTGTTCATCAGTATTCATTACATTCACAACCAGATCTTATAATGCATAAAAGAGGCGCATATATTTCTAGAACAAATGTATAATGGCACATTACTTACACCTAAGAAAGCTAATCCAAAGCCAACAGCAGGGAAGATGGAAAATCAACTTGATATCACTACAAAACTCCTCATAGGCTCACATATGTCTGGCATTGAGGGCAAGGATGGCATTAAAAACACCAGAATTCTTTAAAGTGTACTTAAGAAGTGGTTAACCTCTCAGATCACCTACCCATGACTGCACAGCCTGATCTTGCCCACTCTCTCACAATAGCAAAAGACTGGAGTAAGTAAAACACAGGGTTTTTAGACTGAGGTACACCACGCATAGCTCAAAGCAAAAGCATACTCCAGAAAATGTGGGGATGACATGAAAGTTTCTAAGGTGAAAATGAAGAAATTCAAATAAAGAATTCTGTAAGATGTTCCAGGATTAAAAGATAGGGACTTCTGGACTGAAAAAGCACATTCACATGTCCAGCACAAATGACAAAAACAGACCAATGACAAGGCAAATCTCCATAAAATGTCAGAATTAAAGGGTATAAAAAAAAAGATTCTACAGACTTCCAGTGACATATTTCATATAAAAGACTGCTATGGGGCGCCTGGGTGGCGCAGTCGGTTAAGTGTCCGACTTCAGCCAGGTCACGATCTCGCGGTCCGTGAGTTCGAGCCCCGCGTCAGGCTCTGGGCTGATGGCTCAGAGCCTGGAGCCTGTTTCTGATTCTGTGTCTCCCTCTCTCTCTGCCCCTCCCCTGTTCATGCTCTGTCTCTCTCTGTCCCAAAAATAAATAAAAAATGTTGAAAAAAATATTTAAAAAAAAAAGACTGCTATTAAAAAGGCATCAAACTTCTTAATGACAACACTGAAAGAAAGCAATAGAGCAATGCCATCAAATTCTCAAGGACAAGTATTTCAAACCTAGAATCCTATGCTCAGGATTGAGACTATGAATTAAGTATGAGTATAAAAAGGAGACATCTTCAGACACGCAAGTTCTCAAAAGATTTGCCTCCTATATATTCTTTATCGGGAAGCTACTAAAATCTGTGCTCTACAAAACAAGAATACACCAAGAGAAAGAAGATATAACATCTAGGTAACAGGATATCTAATACAACCACAAGGTCAGGAAAACCTTAAGGATAATGGTGAAGGTTAAGATACTTTGATGACCACTAACGCAAGAGCACGTGTATACAAGAAGTCCAATGTGGACCCTACAGACTATGCCAGGCAAATCTGCTACATGAAGATATATATTAACTAAGTATCTACATATAGATATACTAATGCAACTGTGGAAAAGCTTTTGACTCCATTCATGATAAGACTATAAAACTCAGTAAATGGGGTGCCTGGGTGGCTCAGTCAGTTGAGTGTCTGACTTCGGCTCAGGTCTTGATCTCAGTTTGTGAGTGAGCCCCACATTGGGCTGACAGTTCAGAGCCTGGAGCCTGCTTTGGATTCTGTGTCTGCCCCTCCCCCACTCGTGCTCTGTCTCTCTCTCTCTCTCTCTCTCTCTCAAAAATAAAATAAAAACATTTAAAAAATCATAAAAAGTCAGTAAACTAAGTGGGATGAGAAGATTAATTTCAAGAACCACAAAATTCTATAGAGAAAAAAGGCAGGTATGTAATTATAAAATGCAAATACCAAATACTTAATCAAAATTATGGAAGAATTATGTTGGGAGGATGAGTGAATAGGAGACCGGGAAGGATAAGTAAGCTAAATTCTCATCTTCCATAGCAAGGAATCTGCCTAGATGGTCTAAAATGGATAAATCAAGAAAATACAGATAGGCTTAGAAGAGTAATGCTTCCTTCTTCTGGAGAAAGTTCAATTAGTCTAATTCCTTATCTCTCCACTGACTAGTTTGTGTTTAATACACTGGATATGTTCAGCTCATCTCTATCCTTCTTCCCCCTGGAAACAAACTGCCCACAGCAAACAAGCATGCACTTCTATATTTGCAAGGCAACTCTGCTGGTGTGGCTGAGTTGATGATGAGTGGGTCTTCTGGCCAACCTCCAGAGTTAACAAGCCCATGCTCCATTTTAAGCAATATTCTCCAATCTAGCCTTTCTGAGTAATAAAGTTGACTTGATATTTTTCCTCTGTCCTTATTACCTTCTCTTGTTAATTTGTTCAGATCCTAGGAAGTAAAGAGGCCTAAACACTTAGTGCACCAACCAGGACCACTGAAAAAATACAGAGGAGTCTATACAGAAGGAGTGAATGAGGTCTCTGGTAGGAATGTAGACATTTTTGTATGAACAGGTTGGTAGAATCTCATGTCAACACACGTAAGTCACACTGCTGCAGCCTGCAAAAGAGTTTGAAGCTGATCACCTGGTATTTTGACTTATCAAGTGTCTTTTGGTTTTATATAAAAACAAGTGACTTTCCATAGAAGTAGAAGCAACATGGGCTTCAAGAGACATCAGCAGCAGGAGAGCCTCAGAAACTTATCAAAAAAGAGTGGCTCAGGGGATAATTACTGTCATTTAGTCTCACTGCAGAAACTGATGTTCTGTTTTAAACATCATCACTGGACATGATAGGCAAGACTGCATTTCCATCAGTACTTATTTGAACTAATCATCATTTTCCCAACCGTAAGTATCCTAAGGTTCCAGACCATCCAATCACCGGAGAGTCAATCATTTTACCCAATATATTTCCCAGTTATGTTAATGTTGTTCAGATCTCTCAATGCTGCAATCATCTTGTCCATTGTCCATAGGAAAACACTGAGAGGGCATCAACCTATATGAATAGCCCTGTCACGATTCCCTAAATTTCATACAATTAGTCCTCTATCTAATAACTATAGAAGTTGTATATAACTCGTCTAAAAACAGAATTCTGTATTCAGAAAGAGAGTGCTAGAGATATTAAAGCTCTGGCCCTACCAAAATGGAGAGATCTTGATAAGAACACTGGCTTTCAGATGAGACATGGAAAAGGTGGTACTATGGAGTAAGAACCAAGCCCCAGTATAGGGACTATTCTAGATTATTTAAGTTAAAGACGCTGGACTTTTCACTCATCTACCATATTAAAGCATATGACTGAGTATAAACAAGATCAAAATCATCATCCAGTAATAGTAATGCCTTTAAAAAAAATTAACCTGCAGTTTCTAGTCCAGCAGGTAAGGAATTTAGAAGTCACCACTCCAGGGGCACCTGGGTGGCTTAGTCGGTTGAGCATCCAACTTCATCTCAGGTCACGATCTCATGGTTCCTGAATTTGAGCCCCGCATTGGGCTCTGTGATGACAGCTTGGAGCCTGGAGCCTGCTTCGGATTCTGTGTCTCCCTCTCTCTCTGCCCCTTCCCTGCTCACACTCTGTCTCAATCTCAAAAATAAAGAATTTTTAAAATTTTTTTAAAGAAGTCACCACTCCATACTAACAAGAAAGGAAAAAGCTTAACTGAAAAATCAATAACTCTTCTTACAGAAATGAGGTTACAAGAAAAACCAGTGTCCCCAAAACTGGAGAGACAAAAAGGTGGACACAGAAAAACAACTTGCCAGAGCAGAAACCCACTAGAAGACACCTCTATCGGAACCAATGCTAGGGTAGGAAACACTAAATTATAATCCATCTCCTCCTATATCAAGTAAATAATCTACCCCCATTATTCTTATCCCAGCAAAAATCAACACCTAAAGGATCTACAAACATCTCAAAATTATCTCCATATTACTTCCCACCTTACCAAAGAACACTGTGAAATGATAACTACTCATCACCAGGTAAGAATACCTATCTGGTTGATGTTGACTAGATGAATATCAATACTTACCTTGGCTGGATACTGGAAAACTGCTGCCTGAAGGCCTTCCTAGGTAATGGAGATTATTAACCTTGTGGAATTTTACCTCCAACCACACCTCTCCATTTTCATTCAACCTGCCCTTTATTTCTACTTGAATCTGGCACCCATGTCAGGTGCAATCCTAACTCTCACTCTTCACTCAAGTAAATTGTCTTAGTATTGATCATTTATATTTATCATTTATATATATACTTATATATATTTATATTTATAAATATATTTATATTTATCATTTATCATTTATCATTTATCATTTATCATTTAAGAGGTTCTGAATTTTGGGGCGCCTGGGTGGCTCAGTCGGTTAAAGCATCCAACTCTTGGTTTTCCCTCAGGTCACGATCTCACAGTTTGTGAGTTCAAGCCCCACATCAGGCTCCAAGCCAATAGCTCTGAGCCTGCTTAGGATTCTCTCTCCCTCTCTCTCAGTCCTTCACCCACTTGCATGTGTGTATGTGTCTGTCTCTCTCTTTCAAAATAAAGAAAGAAAAATTTTTGGGGCGCCTGGGTGGCGCAGTCGGTTAAGCGTCCGACTTCAGCCAGGTCACGATCTCGCGGTCCGTGAGTTCGAGCCCCGTGTCGGGCTCTGGGCTGATGGCTCAGAGCCTGGAGCCTGTTTCCGATTCTGTGTCTCCCTCTCTCTCTGCCCCTCCCCCGTTCATGCTCTGTCTCTCTCTGTCCCCAAAAAAATAAATAAATGTTGAAAAAAAAAATTAAAAAAAAAAAGAAAGAAAAATTTTTTAAAAGAGAAGTTCTGAATTTTTATCGACATCAGTTCAATATCTGGCTACCCATGAAAGGTAAAAATCAGATAAATAGTAATAGAAGACCCCTGTCTAACTCAGGAAGAACAATAATATATAAAAGGCACTCAGCAGTCAACCCTGAAGGAAAGTGTTTAATGAAAGGCATGCTGCTGGTCACTCCATCACCTAAAAAGAAGCTACTCCATCCACCCGTTAAGCCATGGTTCATTTTCACATGTGACAGTAATCAGGAGTACAAATGGACTGAAGTAAACAAATATAACAGAAAATAGATTGCCCTTGATTAATTCTCTTCTTCCTTATAATAATTATTCAAGATTATTCACAAGTTTGCTCTAAAACATCCGAAGGTATTTTTCAAATTTTTCTATAAAATGTTGGGAGGTGATTTTCCTAGCATCTCAAATTTTAATTAAAATATTGCATACTACCCTTGAGCATTTATAAAAGAGAATTTGTTTTAAGAAGCCATCTGTTATTACCAGGTTATTTTTATAATTAAAAAAAAAACACCTTAGGAAGAATATACTTCAACGGACAATGAATTTAGACAACTGAAACCACAAAACTGGTGTGGGATAAAAACAAGATTAGGTCTTCCAATGTCACATGAAAGTTGCTCAAAATCAGTATTAAGAAAATATTTTTAAAATATGCTGCCTTCACTAGAAAAAGAAAGTTATTCCTTCTACTTTCCATTCCCAATGTGTCACTGCTGTAATTATTATCCACATGCAAATGAGAACAGTGAATAAAACTCAATCCATATCAAAAATGCTATTTCAACACCAAAACACACCAAAAAAACCTTTGTCGCAACTAATGTTTCAACTAAGAAAATACTGTGATTAAAACTTTTTCAACTTCATTTTTAAAACATAGAAAGCTATTAAGTGTCCATCAACAGATGAAAAGAAAAAATGTAGTTTATACATACAATGGAAAATTATTCAGCCATGAAAAGGAATGAAATTCTATTATATGCTACAACATACATGAACCTTGAAAACATAAGCCAGACACAAAGTATTTACTGTTGCATGATTCCACTTATAGGAGACAGCTAGAATAGGCCTAGAATTCATAGACTCAAAACAGAGCTTACTAAGGCATGAGGGAAAAAGGAGGAATAGAAAGTAAATGTTTAACTGGTATGGAGTTACTCATTGGAATGATGAAAAAGTTCTAGAAACAGATATTGGTGATAATCACACAATATTCTATTCTTAATGCCACTGATTTATATGCTTCAAAATGATTAAAATGGTAAATGTTATGTATATTTTATCACAATGAAAAAAAGAAACACATTGAAATAGCAAATGTCAACAAAACTTGAGAGAAAAAACTGCCAAGAGGCAGGGATGCTTGTTCCCAAATCTGTTTTTTCTAATTGTAAGTTTTATAACATTAAGAAAAATAAACTACATTAAGAAAAATAAACTGACTTCAATGAGAAGGAAAAAAGAAAGCTGTAGCTATAAAAACTAGGTTGAATGTTTGCATTCAATGAAAGGAAGCCATAAAAAGCTGCTGTCATATTAGTTTTGGGTAAGACAACCATATGGTCCAACCTAGGATGGTTTGCCTTATGATCTCTTTACTTTAAGATGGTGCCAAAGCAATACACATTCAGCAGAAACTATTCTTCAAATTTTGAACTTTGATCCTTTTCTAGGTTGGCAATATGTAGTAAGATAACACTCTCATGATGCTGGGCATGAGCGGGGAACTGCAATTCCCAGCCAGCCATGTAATCATGACAGTAAACAACCTGTACACTTAAAATCATTCTGTACCCATACATTCTATTTTTCACTTTCATACAGTATTCAATAAATTACATGAGATATCTGGCACTTTATTATAAAATAAATTTTGTGTTACATGATTTTGCCCAAATGTAAGCTAGTGTAAGGGTTCTGAGCAAGTTTAAGGTCAGCTAGGCTGTGATGTCAGGTAAATTATGTATACTAAATGCATTTTTGACAGGGTATTTTCAATTTACAACAGGTTCATTGAATGCAATCCCATGGTAAGAAGAGCTGTACTGGAAAGATCATATTCTAAATTAAGATGCACTCATATTCCTCTGTTAGTAGTTTTAAGTTCCTGTATCACTTAAATGAAAAAACAACTGAAAATCATGAAGGTGACACCATTGTAATAGTTGAACCAAAGGAAGTCAAAACTCTAGCCATTTCTAGCTCAAGAAAAAGGCCTTAACCCTATATCAAAAGACTCATGAATGAATTACATTTATATTGCTTTTTAATTAAAATGTTTATGACACACACTGATTTTTGTGATTCCTTAATTTAATTGATTTTCAGTTAACTGACCAACTTCCATTCTCAGGCCCATCATCAGGCTTATAATGAATTATAATAATGCCTACCTATACCTCACAGAGTTGCTGAGAAGATTAAAAATGACACTGCACATAGAAATGTTAATTAGCATACTGCAAGGCATATAAAAGTGCTTAATAAATGTTGTATATCATTATTAATCATTATTAATGGGTAAAGAAGGAAGCTATTAGAAAACTATTCATTAGGATCCATGGGAAAGGAATGTTTTAGAAATGCTATACAGATGAATTTCCTGAAAAAAAAAAGCCTCTTGACATTTATATAAAAGCTCTACATTTCTAGTTATCACATGATTCAGAGATCAAAAAATTGAAAGAGAATATTAGCTCTATACCTTCCTAGCTATGTGAACCTGGGCAAATAACTTACAAGAGATTCCATTTTTCATCTTGAAATACCACCTCAGTTTTGTGGTGAAGATTAAATTGTGTAACATATATAAAAAGAACCCAATATATATTTACTTCCTTTTGCCAATTGTGATGCTAATGTACAAAGAATACCTAAAATATCCTTTAACTAAACACAACACATTTTGCCAAAAAAGGTTTTTCAAGATCTCTAGTTTTTCAGTCTTACTATTAAACATCAATCACCATTATGAGGGTAAAATGTGTGCCATGTCATCTGTAAAGTGGAGGGAATGAACTGAGTAGATTTAGTATGAGTTCTAGACACCCCTGGATATGAGTCAGTCCTGTCATTTACTACTTCAACCTCAGATAAATAACTTACAATCCCTCTATAACTGCTTCCTCATCTCAGAATAGATGTGAATCAAAAGAGAAATTTAACATGAACATGTAGTTAGAATATATAAACAGTGCCTGACACATAGTACATGCTCAATATACACCTGTTCATTCCCTAACTGACTGAACATCATTGGAACATGTAAAGATAGATTAGGGGAGACTGACATTTTCCTTTATCTTACAGAAATTTTGAATCTAAAAACAATTAGATATTTTATTTTTTTCCTTTACTGTGATAAAATGTATAGAACATAAAAATTGCCATTTTAGTCATATTTAGATATACAATTTAGTGACATTAATTGCATTCACAGTGTTATGCAACCATCACCATGCCTCCTTCCAAAACTTTATCACTCCAAACACTCTACCTGTTGATTTTTTTTTTAATGTTTATTTTTGAGAGAGAGAGACAGAACACGAGCAGGGGAAGGGCAGAGACAGAACGGGAGAAACAGAATCTGAAACAGGCTCCAGGCTCTGAGCTGTCAGGACAGAGTCTGACACGGGGCTTGAACTCGGGAACAGTGAGATCATGACCTGATGAGATCATGACCTGAGCCGAAGTCAGATGCTTAACCGACTAAGCCACCCAGGCACCCCAACGCTCTACACATTTAGCAACAAGTCCCCATTCCTGACTTCCCCTAGCCCCTGAAAACTCCTGTTTACATTACATCTCTGTGAATTTTTCTATTCTGGGTATTTTATATAAGTATAATCATACTATATTTGTTCTTTGTATCTAGCCTACTTAACTTTGCATATGTTTTCAAGGTTCATTCATGCACTAAGTAACATGTATCAGCATCTCATGCTATTACATGGCTAAATAATATTCCATTATGCATATATATTTTGTTTACTCATTCATCTCTTAATAGACATTGGGTTGTTTCCACACCTTGACTATTATGAATAATGCTACAAAAACTAATAAACAAGTATCTACTTAAGTCATCTTTTTCAATTATTTGGGGTATATTTTGAGGGCAGAATTGCTGAGTCATATGTTAACCCCGTATTCAATCTTTTGAAGAACCACCAAACTGTTTTCCACACGAGGCACACCATTTTATATTCCTAACCAGCAATGTACAAAGTTCCAGTTTCTCCAAATACACAAAGCCACACTGCGTTATTTCATTTTGTGGGTTTGGGCTTATTTACATGAGAATGGGTATAAACTGGTATCTCATTGTGGTTTTGATTTGCAATTCTCTAGCAGCTAATGATGTTAAGCTTCTTTTCATGTGCTTCTTGGCCATTTGTATCTCCTCTTTGGTAAGGTCTATTCAAGCATTTTGCCTGTCAACTGAGTTTTGGGGAGGGCTTCTGTTGATGTTGAGCTGTAATAGTCCTCTATATAGTCTACATATTAAACCCTTTTCAGATACACGATTTGCAAATATTTTCTCATATTTTGTGGGTTGCCTGTTCACTCTCTTGATAATGTCCATAGCAACACAAGTTTTTAATTTTAATCAAGTCCAGTTTATCTGTTTTTTACATTTGTTGCCTGCCTTTTTGGTGTCATATTTAAGAAATCATTACCAACTCCAAAGTCCTAAAGATATACACCTATCCCTTCTCCAGAGTGTTACAGTTTTGGCTCTTAAATTCAGGTCTCTGACCCATTTAATTTCTGTATATGGTATAAATAATCAAATTTCTTTCTTTTGTATGTGGACATCCAATTTTACCAGCACTTTTTTTTGGAAAAGTGTTCTTTCCCCCACTGAATGGTCTTGGCATTATGGTAAAAAATCAATTGACTAAAGATGTGAGGGTTTACTGGACTCATAATTCTATTCCATTTTTCTATACATCTGTTCTTCCACTAAGTATCACACTGTTTCGATGACTATACCTTCATAAGAAGTCTTAAAATTGAGAAGTAGGACTCCTCCAACTTTGTTTTTCCTATTCAAAAATGTTGTGGCTGTTCTGGGTCCTTTAAAATTCCTTATGAATTGTATAATGAGTTTTTTTAATTTCTGCAAAACCACCAGTGGAATTTTAATGGGGATTACATTAAATCTGTAGATCATTTTGGGCAGTATTATCCTCTTAAAAATACTGTCTTCCAATTCAGGAGCTCAAGATGTCTTTCCATTTATTAGGTGTTTTTTAGTTTCTTTCTAACCTGTTTTGTAGTTTTCAGTGTGTAAGTCTTGCATGTGCTTCGCTAAATTTGCTCCTTAATATTTTATTTGTGAAGCTATGGTAAATGCAATTATTTTCTTAATTTCTTCCTTGGATTTTTCACTGCTAGTTTGCAGAAATGCAACTAATTTTTGCACACTGATTTTGTATCCTAGAACTTCACTGAATACTTTTATTAGCTCAGTTTTGGGAAGAGTTTTTTTAGGGTCTACTCTATATACAGTCAGAGCTCATTTTACTGTACTTCATCTTATTGTACTTCACAGTTATTTTTTAACAAATTTACAACCCTGTATTGAGCAAGTCTATCAGCACCATTTTTTCAACAGCATTTTCTCATCTTATGTCTTTGTGTCACATTTGGGTAAAATTCACCATATTTCAAACATATTCATTATTATTATACTTGGTATGGTGATCTGTGATCATTGAACTCCAATGTAACCATACCCATATAAAACGGCAGATTTAACTGATAAATGGTACATGTGTTCTGACTGCTCCACCAACTAGTTGTTTTCCATTTCCCCCACTCTCCTTGTGATTCTTGGTCTCAGGACCATGAGTTCAGCCCCACACTGGGCAAAAATCTTGTTTAAAAAAAAAAAAAATTAAAAAAAATCTTCCAGAAAGGATTCACCATTCTAGACATCATTAAGAACATTCCTGATTCATGGGAAAAAGTCAAAATATTTACATTAATGGGAGTTTGGAGGAAGTTGATTCCAACCCTCATGGATGACTCTGAGGGTTCAAGACTTAAGCGGAGGAAGTAACTGCAGATGTGGTAGAAATAGCAAGAGAACTCGAATCAGAAGTGGAGCCTGAAGATGTGACTGAATTGCTGCAATCTGATGATAAAACATTAACAGATGAAGAGTTGCTTCTTATGGATGAAGAAAGTGGTTTCTTAAGAGAACTGCCAGAGCCACCCCAACTTTAAGCAACCACCACTCTGATCGGTCAGCAGCCAACAACACCAAGGCAATCAGCAAAAAGATTATGACTCCCTGAAAGCTCAGATGATGGCTAGCACTTTTTAGCAATAAAGTATTTTTTAATTAAGAAATGTAATTATTGTTTTAGACATAGTGCTATTGCACACTTAATAAATTACAATTAACATAAGCATAACGTTTATATCCACTGGGAACTCAAACTCATTTGACTTGCTTTATTGTAATTTGCTTTACTGTGGTGGTCTAGAACCGAACCTGAAGTATCTCTGAGGTGTGCCTATATAAAACCATGCAAACTGAGATAGTTTTACTTCTTTTCCAATTTTGAAGGCTTTTATTTCTTTTTCTTGCCTAATTACTCTGGCTGGAATTTCCAGTACAATGTTGAAGAGAAAAAGCAAAAGTGGGCATCGTGGTTTCATTCCTGAACTTAAGGGAAAATTTTTCAGTCATTCACCATTGAGTATGATATTAACAATAGTTTTTATATATATGGCCTTTATTACGTTGAGGAAGTGTCCTTCCATTCCTAGTTTATTGCGTGATTTTAACATGGAAAGATACTAGAATCACCAAATGCATTTTCTACACCAAGTAAGATGATTATGTGAGTTCTTCCTCCATTCTAGTTATGTGATATAGTACACTGATTGATTTTCATCAGTGGCTTGATTGAGCCACCTTTGCAATCAAGGAATAAATCACACTTGGTCATAATACATAATCCTTTTAATATGTTTCTGGCTTCTGCTTGCTATTTTTTTGACATTTTTTTGCATTTATACTTATCAAGGATCCTGTTCTGTAATTGTCTTCTCTCGAAGTGTCTTTGGCTTCAAAATCAGGCTAATGCTGGTCTCATAGGAGTTAGGAAGTACTGCTTGCTGCTTCTTAAATATTTTGGAAAAGTTTAAGAAGGAACGGTATTAATTCTTTATATGTTTGAGGAAATTCATGAGGGAAGCCATCTGGTTTCTGTCTTTTCTTTTTGGAGAGGATTTTTACTACTGGTTCAATCTCCTTACTTGTTGTAGAAGATTTTCTACTTCTTCTTCAATCAGTTTTTGCCATTTGTGTATTTCTAGGAATTTGCCCATTTCATCTAGGCCACCCAGTTTGTTGGTGTATTGTTGCTCTTAATTTTCTTGTAGAACTGTTATTATTTCTATAAAGTTGGTGGGAATGCTCACGCTTAAATTTCTGATTTAGTGAGTTGAGTCTTTGTTTTCTTACTCAAAGATTTGTCATTTTTGTTAGTATTTTCAGAAAAACTACTTTTCTGTTTTCTGCTTCATTTATCTCAGATCATTATTTCCTCCCTTCTGCTAACTTATTTTTCAAGCTCCTTCAGGTGTACATTTAGGTTACTAATTTCAGATTTTTATTTCTTTGTAATGTAAGCTTTCACAGCCATGAAATTCCCTCTGAGCACTACTTTTGTTGCATCCCATAACTTTTTGTGTGTCTTAATTTTCATTCATTTCAAGGTATTTTCCAATTTCCCTTATCATTTCCTCTATAACCCAATGGCTGTACAAGAGTGTGTTGCTTAACTTCCACATATTCATACATTT
This sequence comes from Prionailurus viverrinus, assembly GCF_022837055.1. Taxonomy (NCBI): domain Eukaryota; kingdom Metazoa; phylum Chordata; class Mammalia; order Carnivora; family Felidae; genus Prionailurus; species Prionailurus viverrinus. The sequence goes on from NC_062561.1 coordinate 169,440,026, forward strand.
TCGAATTTTCCTTTTGTTACTGATTTCTAGATTTGTTTCACTGTGATCACAGAAGAAACTTGCATGATTTCAATCTTTTCAACTTACTAAGACTTGTTTGTGGTCTAATCTTGAAAATGTTTCATGTGTACTTGAAAAGCATATATATTCTATTGTAGAGTGTATTATATATGTCTGTTAGGTATAATTGGTTTATAGCACTGTTCAGGTCCTCCATTTCTTCGTTGATCTTCGGTCTGGTTGTTGTAGCCATCACTGAAGTGCAGTATTAAAGTTTCTAATTATTAATGGAGAATTACCTATCTCTCCCTTCAAACCTTTCCACTTTTGTTTCCTATATTTAGGAGCTCTGTTATTAAGTATATATGTGCTTATAAATGTTCTATCTTCCTGAGAAATTGAAACTCATCAATATATAATGAGCTTCAGTGTCTACTATAAACTTGTTTGACTTAAAATTGATTTTTTTTCTGATGATAATATAGCTACTCCAACCATCTTTGGTTATTAGCATTTGAACAGAATATCTTTTTTTTTTTTACTTAAATTCAAGTTAGTTAACATATAGTGTAGTATTGACATCAGTAGAATTTAGGGATTCATCACTTACATGTAACACTGAGAGCTCATCCCAACAAGTGTCCTCCTTAATGCCCATCACCCATTCAGCCTATACCTCCACCCACCTCTCCTCCAGCAACCCTCAGTCTGTCCTCTATAAAGTCTCTTATAATCTGCCTCCCTCTCTGTTTCTATCTTATTTTTCCTTCTTTCCCCTATGCTCATCTGTTTTGTTTCTTAAACTGTACACCTGAGCAAAATCACGTGGTATTTGCCTTTCTCTGACTTATTTCACTTAGCATAATACTCTCTAGTTCCATCCACATTGTTGCAAATGACAAGATTTCATTCGTTTTGAATGAAACGATGGCTGAGTAATATTCCATCATACATGTGTGTCACACATGTATCCATCAGTTGATGGACATTTAGGTTCTTTCCATAATTTGGCTATTGTTGACAGTGCTGCTATAAACATGGGTGCATATGCCCCTCTGAACCAGTATTTTTGTATTCTTTGGATAAATACTTAGTAGTGCAATTGTTGGGTCATGGAGTAATTCTAGTTTTAACTTTCTGAGAAACCCCCACCCCATGAGCTTTCCAGAGAATACATACAAATGGCTAACAGACACATGAAAAAATGCTCAACATCACTCATCATCAGGAAAATACAAATAAAAACCAAAATAAGATACCGCCTCCCACCTGTCAGAATGGTTCAAATTAACAACACAGGCAACAACAAATGTGAGCAAAGATGCAGCGAAAGGATAACCCTCTCACACTGTTGGTGGGAATGAATGGAGTATCTTTTTTCCATCCTTTACTTTCAACTTCATTCTGTCTCTATCAAAAAATGAGTCTCTTATAGACATGACAGGTACAGTTATCTTCTTATCCATTCTGCCAATCTTTGTCTTTTACAGTATAATCTAACTTTTTTTTAAGTAGACTCCACACCCAATGTGGGGCTTGAACTCATGACTATGAGATCAAGAGTTGCATGCTTAGGGGCACCAGGGTGGCTCAGTTGGTTAAGCAGCTGACTTCGGCTCAGGCCATGATCTCACAGTTCATGAGTTCAAGCCCTGCATTGGGCTTGCTGCTTTCAGCACATAGCCTGCTTCAGATCCTCTGTTGCTCTCTGTCCCTTCCCTGCTCGCACTCTCTATCTCTCAAAAATAAATGAACATTTATTTGGGTTGCATGGGTGGCTTAGTCAGTTAGGCGTCTGACTCTTGGTTTCAGCTCAGGTCGTGATCTCACAGTTCATGAGTTTAAGCCCCACATTAGGCTTTGAGCTGGTGGTGTGGAGTCTACTTGGGATTCTCTCTCTTGCTCCCTCTCTCTGTCCCTCCCCTGATTGCACTGTGTCTGTGTCTCTCACAATAAATAAACTTAAAAAAAAAAATGAACGTTAAAAAAAAAAAATCGAAGAACTGCTTGCTTAGAGCAGCTGGCTGGCTCAGTTGGAAGAGCATGTGACTCTTGATCTTGAGGTTATGAATTCAAGCCCCACATTTGGTGTAGAGATTACTTAACATCTTAAAAAAAAAAAAAAAAGTCACATGCCCTACTGACTGAGCCTACCAGGTGCTCCAATTAATCTATTTAACTTAAAGTAACTACTGATAGGGGAGCCTGGATGGCTCGGTGGGTGAAGTGTCTGACTCTTGGTTTCAGATTAGTTCATGATCTCACAGTTTGTGTGTTCAAGCCCATCAGGTTCTGAGCTGGTGGTGGGACTCTTTCTCTCCCCACTGCTCTCTGTCCCTCCCGTGCTCTCTCTCTCTCAAAATAAAATAAACTTTAAAAATTAAAAAAAATAAAATAAAGTAACTACTGGCAAGGAAGGATTTACTTCTGCCATTTAGAAACTATTTGCTTACTGTAGGTCTTAAATGTTTTTTGTTCCTCAATTCCTCCATTACCACATTTTTTGTATTTAATAGATTTTATGCAGTATACCATTTGATTCTCTTCCCATTACTTTCCTACACATATTTCAGTTATTTTCTTAATGGTTACCATGGAGACTACAATTAACATCATAAACTTATAATAGCATAATTTGAACAATACCAACATAGTGTCAACAGTATACATGATGGTGTTATGTCTCTACTCCTTCTACTTACAGTATTATCATAGATTACACTTTTACACATTACGTGCCCATGAACATAGATTTATAATCTTCATTCTATACATTTGCTTTTCTTCAATCACATAGGAAAAAATGAGGAGTTACAAACCAAAGTGAAGTAAAACTATCTTTTATATTTACCTATATAGCTATCATGCTCTTTTTAGCATTTCGTGTAAAGCAGATTTACTAACGATGAATTCCTTTTTTTTTTTTTTGAAGATTTTTTTTTTTAAGTAATATCTAATACCCAATTCAGGGCCCAAATCTACAGCCCCAAGATTAAGAGTCACATACTCCACTGACTGAGCCAACCAGGTGCCCCTTCCCTCACTTTTTTGTTTACCTGAGAATATCTTAATGTTGACTTCATACTTAAAGAATAGTTTTGTCAAATATCAAATTGTTTGATATTTTCTCTCTCAGAACTTACATCAGCACACTGCTTTCTGGTTCCAAGGTTTTGCATGAAAAATCAATTGTTAATCTTATTAAAGATCCCTTGTATGCTAAGAGACACTACTCTTGTTGCTGCTTTCAAGATTCTCTATTTGTCTGTGGCTTTTGACAATCATACTATCATGTATCTCATTGTAGGCTTCTTTGAAATTAATCTGCCTGGAGTTCACTGAGTTTCTTGGATATACAGATTCATGTCTTTCACATCAAATTTGGTACATTTTAGTAATTATTTCTCCAAATATTCTTTCTCTTTCTCTCTCCCTTCTCCTTTTGGGACACTCATAATGCAAATGTTGTTCTCCTTAGTGATATCCCACAGGTTCTTCAGGCTCTATTCACTTTTCCTCATTCTTTTTTTCTTTTTCTTCTCAGACACAATAATTTACTTTGTTTCATCTCCAGGTTCACTCATTCTTTCCTGCCTACCCCTATCTGATGCTGCATCCCTCTAGAAAATATTTTAATATCAGTTATTGTACTTTTTAGCTCCAGAATTACAATTTAGTTCCTTTTGATAATTTCTAGATCTTTATTACTATCTCAATTTTTGGATACATCATTTTCTAGAATTCTTTTAGTTTCTAAAACTTTTAGTTGTTTGTCCATACTTTCCACTAGCTCTTTGAGCATGTTTCCAAAAATTGATTTAAAGTATTTGCCTATGGGGCACCTGGGTGACTCAGTTGGTTAAGCTTCTGATTCCAGCTCAGGTCATGATCTCTCATGGTTGTGAGATCCATTTGTGAGATCCTTTGCCAGGCTCTGGGCTGAGAATGGAGCCTGCTTAAGATTCTCTCTCTCCTTCTGCCCTTTTCCCCCACTCCCGTGTACTCTCTCTCTTTCTAAAAATTAAAAATATATGTATTTAAAAAAGAGCCATGAAAATCTGAAGCAAACATCTAATCATAAATGTATAGGTTCCAAGATATCTTACATTCTAGAGAAGTTGTAGAGGTTAGATAAAGTCATGGTACTTGATTGGCATATTAACTCTTGTTCCTTAAAGGACTTTTTATTTTCCCTCTATTTCAATCATAGTTATGATCTTATTCTTACCACAAACACCCTTAACAGTCTGCTCAACTATTCATATTATATCATGTTTAAAAATACAACAGATTTAGTCAACTTTATAAATACACAGACCTCTATAAATGTCTCATTATAAAGTATAATTTGCCAACAGATTTCTATCACAAAAAAAATCATGCCATGTCAACAAAATTTATAATTTCCCGTTAAAGATTAATTTGTTCTAATACATATAAGAACTTCATTCCACTAGTGGGTGATCGTATATATAGCAGAAATGATCAGGACAGATATTAAAACAAATAACGGTGTTATTGCACAATTTGCCTTTGCAGACAGAACAGTCTCCCTTATACATTTTAGCATTTTTAATACATAAATTAGATTGACACACCCAGTACTGCTTAAGACAGAATCTCCCCAAATTCCTTCTAATACTGAGCTTTCAATTAATTCATATGTAATGTTTAAATTTAGCGATCTTCTTCTAAGTTCATTTCAGATCAGATTTAAATCTAGGTCTTTGCCAATATTCTGCTTTTACTGGGAAGTGTCAGGACTACACCCCACTTCTAAATTTAAACTTTAATCCTGACAAGTTCTTGAATGAAATTATTAATTAGCTCTTTCTTTCAAAAATGTCTGTCAAGAAAACCGTAGCTGGAGTGGGAAACGTGCAGGGCCTCTGCCCTCACAGAGCAGGCCCCCTTATTCAAAGTCTTTTGGAGTGGGAAAGTCAAAAGATGGAAGAGATTTTGGAGAATCTAAGCTTTAAACCCCAGTTCCACCACTTGCTAAACATTAGGCGAGTTAATTAATCTTTCTAACCTTTAATTTCTCCCTTTACAAAATGAGTGTAATACCAACTATTTCACAAAGTTACTTCAAGGGTTACATGTTAAAATACAGAAAGTACCTAGCACAAAACTGGGAACATTACTAAATATTCACAATATTCACAAATCTAGAGCCTGGCACATAGAATCCATTCAATACTCATGAATGAATAATCCACTCTGAGACAAAAAAATTTTAAATGGCATTTCCAAAGGAAGTGCGTCAAAGATAAAATATAGTATTTTAATCCAATTATTGTTCCAAATATGGGTAATGAGCAGCTTTTACTTCATTCTATACTCCTTAATTTGGACTTTCATTTATGCTTTAAAATATGTATTTTAAAGCACATAAGCATATCATCTAGTAATGTAAAAGGGGAATTAAAAGTCAATTTTTAAAACCTCATACTAACCCAAAATGCATACTATTGGAACCTAAAGCCAAATTTGGTATAAAATTTAACAAAAAAATAAATAAAATGGCTTGTCCCAGAAGTTCAGACACTCACTACAAAACACACCAAAGTTATTTATCAATTTTACTGAACCAACCACTCATGGGTACAAAAAACAAGATAGCTTATTTTAGTCTCTGAGCATTATTTTTAACATATAATAATGTGTTAAAGTGTAGCTTCAAGCAAACATTTTGAGTTAATCAGAGTAAAACCATTTTATAGATGCTAATATTTACCTGTTTGAGTCCTTCATCAGTAAGTTTGTCCTGGTTGCCTACATGAACTTTCTGAAGTAAAGGACAATGAGAGGCAACCGCAATAATAGAAGTGTCAGAAAGCTGTTTACACCTGTAGGCTGTATACCTAAGAAGTCCAGGACACTTAAATGCTAGAACACATACGCCTGTATCAGACATACTGCGACAATCAGAAATGTTGATTTCAATTATATTCTGACTTCTCGATGCAATTTTTTCCAATAATTCATCAGTGACCTAGGAGGAAAAAAAAGGAATAAGTTTAAACTTTTGCTAAAAGTAGAAACTTACTTTCTATTCTTTTATGAAGTTTTCCCCCAATAAATAAGTAATAATTAGATTACAGCATGAAAACCACCATCAAAAGAAAACCTTCTTATTGAATATTAAAGCATAACAAGAACTGTGGTATAGTATAAAATGCATACTTAGTCTTTGTTTCTAATTCCTAGAACAGAGCCTCCACAACTCTTGGAATTTCCTGATTGATAGGAGTGTCCTTTGTTATTCATAACAAGCCCCTTTTGACCACACTTGAGTTTATTATACTAATGAAATGACTTAAACGGGGGCCCCTAGATGATACCTTTAGGATGAGGTCTGGTCACCAGAAAAACCATGTGATTAGAAAGTGGTAACTGTCAGCCTCAACCCCTGACTTCCTGGGATGGTACAGGAGCTAGAGACTAGGTTAGAAAAACTTTCAACAATGAAAATTGAAGAGCTTCTAGGTTGGCGAACACCTTAAGGAGCCAGGAGGGTGACAGGCCCACAGACTCTATGGAAGCTCCACATCTTCTCCACCCCCATACTTTGTCCTAGGCATCTTTTCCATTTGGCCAGTCCTGAGTTGTATCCTTCACAATAAACCAGTAAAAGTATTTTCCTGAGTTCTGTAAGTCATTTTAGCAAATTATCAAACCTGAGGAAAGACCATAGGGAACTGTTGAAGTCACAGCTGGTCAGTGAGAACTACTGGTGACTCCTGGGACTCGTGAGGGGTGTATGAAGAGGGGACAGTCTTATAGGACTAAAGCCCATAATCGGTGAGGTCTGCATTAACCCCAGGAGTTGGTGTCAGAATTGCACTGAATTGTTAGATACCCAGTTATTATCAGAGAATTTTTTAGAATGAAAAAAACTCCACACATCTGGTGTCAGAAGTGGTATGGAGAAACACCAAGCAAAAATATATGTGTTAATTTTCATTGAAAGCCTAAGATCTATCCTTATCAGGAAAGTACTTTAACTTTCAAAGTTAAACTTTGAAAAAGTTTGAATACACAAAATTGTACTGAGATTTTAATTGCTTTGTTTTCTATTTTTAACCCAGCAAACAGTGTGTATCAGTCATCACATTACATGAATTGTAACTTATTATACCTAGTATTAGATGATCCCTACCACAAAACATAAATTTTAATTGTTTTACTACTTTTTTATTTAAAATTTATTTTTTATTTTTTTAATATACATTTTTTTTTAATTTTTTTTTTTCAACGTTTATTTTTGGGACAGAGAGAGACAGAGCATGAACGGGGGAGGGGCAGAGAGAGAGGGAGACACAGAATCGGAAACAGGCTCCAGGCTCTGAGCCATCAGCCCAGAGCCCGACGCGGGGCTCGAACTCACGGACCGTGAGATCGTGACCTGGCTGAAGTTGGACGCTTAACCGACTGCGCCACCCAGGCGCCCCGTTAATATACATTTATTTTTGAAAGAGAGAGAGAGAAAGAGACACACAGAGTACAAGTGGGGAAAGGGCAGAGAGAGAGGAAGACAGACTCTGAAACAGGCTCCAGGCTCTGAGCTGTTATCGTAGGGACCGATGTGGGACTCGAACTTGGGAATGGCGAGATCATGACCTGAGCTGAAGTCACCACTTAACCAACTGAGACACCCAGGTGCCCCTTTAAAAAAAAAAAAATTAACGTTTATTTATTTTTGAGATACAACGAGAGACATAGCATGAGTGAAGGAGGGGCAGAGAGAGAGGTAGACATAGAATCTGAAGAAGGCTCCAGGCTGTGAGTATCAGCACAGAGCCTAACACAGGGCTCGAACTCACAGATGTAGAATCATGACGTGAGCTGATGTAGGACACCAAGCCAAACAGGTGTCTCTTTACTACTTCTATCAGAATACTACCTCATATATATATATAGAAAATACATCATTTTGTTTATGAACACATCCAAGATTACATACAAATGTCCATATCAAATACCTTTTATCAAAAAAACCCTCAAAGCTAGAGGTGCTTTCAGTGTCCAACTCAGCTCAGATCATAATCTCAGGGTTCATGGGTTCGGGCCCCACATCAGGCTCTGTGTTGACAGCTCAGACTGGAACCTGCTTCATTCTGTGTCTCCCTCTCTCTCTGCCCCTCCCCTGCTCGCACTCTGTCTCTCTCAAAAAAATAAATTAAAAAATGTTAAACAAAATTTTGTTTTAATTTATATAAAAAAAAATACCTCGGGGCGCCTGGGTGGCGCAGTCGGTTAAGCGTCCGACTTCAGCCAGGTCACGATCTCGCGGTCCGTGAGTTCGAGCCCTACGTCAGGCTCTGGGCTGATGCCTCAGAGCGTGGAGCCTGTTTCCGATTCTGTGTCTCCCTCTCTCTCTGCCCCTCCCCCGTTCATGCTCTGTCTCTCTCTGTCCCAAAAATAAATAAACGTTGGAAAAAAAAAAATACCTCAAAGCTAAGTATGAGTAACCTTAGAATTCATGTGGTAAAAAACTCACATGGCCGTCTGAATTTTAAACATAATTTTTAAAAAATCAACCTGTACATATTCTATACCCAATCATGGAATAAGTCACAGGGATGAAAGGTACAGCATAGGGAGTATAGTGAATGGTGTGGTAATAGCCTTGTACAGTGAGAGATGGCAGCTACACTTGGGATGAGCACAGCATTACGTATAGAGTTGTCAAATCACTATGCTGTACACCTATAAAAGTATACTTCAATAAAAAATAAGTAAGTAAACATAAATAAAAAAGAAAAAGAGGGTTAATATTATTCAAGTCCCTTGAGTACAAATAATGGTCAAAGAAGATGCACGTGACGAAATTTAGAACAGAAGTAAAGAACTGTAGTGCTGAGGAGCACTAAAAGTAAGAGACAAGGTTGAAACTACCTTTATGCTCCCTGGAAAAAGCATAAATACAGACAGTTACCTTCAAAGTTAAAACCTGGACATAGCTCTCCTTTTATCTTTTCTTCTTTTTTCATCTCCAGACATAACTACCAATAGAAGGGTAAAGCTATTCTTAGCCTGAGTTTGTAACAAACAGCTCAGATATCCAAGAGTACTAAAGAGCCAATGGATTATTTCACATTACTTCTTTCCACTCTACCAGCCACAATAACTAAATACTCACTATTCTCCCTGGACACAAATTTCATGGACCCAGGCAGGGAAATGACTAATTCTGTAATTATTTCAGCTTCTAACCAATGAGGCAGAAAAACAAAAAGAAAACTTACACATAAATGTCCAGGATTTGCTTATTTTGTTTAAAGTGAACGAGCGATACACACACACACCCCCCACGTAAACTACTAGTGGTATGCTGCATGCAGGTGGCTTGTACCAACTCACAAGAGCCTGCAATGTGTACCTCTTTCCAAATCAGGGACATCACCGCATTCAGTGATATTACATCCATAGCCTGAAATAGGCCATGGTGGGAGCATTTGCACCACAAAAACTAGCAAATATTACAAATCACAGCTTTCTATTTGTTTGTTTTTGAAAGGAGTTGTTAAACATGTGGCAGCACACCAGTACCTAACAGTATCATGGATTTAGAACAGGTTCAGTACTCCAATAAAATCCTATTCTTATTGAATATTTTTATGCATTTCAATGCCAAGTTGTAACAATCAAGTCCAAAAGAAGTTCTAACAATCAAGTCCAAGTCCAAAAGAAAAAAACAAGTCCAACAAATTGTATGCAATAAGCACTATTAACTCCACCTTTTTTCCTAACTTATGCCACCATATGAACACATTGGGCAGCCAGGCAATAGGGAAGATTAGAAAATTAATCAAAAGGAAAAGAAAAACAAGATATCTTAGCCCATTTTGCTTCTATTTATTCATCTGTAACAGTAGTGTGAGAATGCTTAAACTATTGGGGCACCTGGGTGGCTCAGTCAGTTAAGTGTCTGACTCTGTTTCAGCTCAGGTCATGATCTCACGGTTCATAGGATTGAGCCCCACGTTGAGCTCTGCACTGACAGTGCACAGCCTGCTTGGGATTCTCTCTCTTCCTCGCTCTCTGCCCCTCCCCCGATCTCTCTCTCTCTCTCACACACACACACACACTCTCACTCTCTCACTCAAAATAAACTAAAATCCTTTAACAAAAAAATTAAAAAAAAATACTTATACTATTCACCTATAACAACAGTGTAAAGATACTATAATTAATAGTATAATAATAACACATTAAAAGGTATAATAATAGTATCAACTCAAAACGTTGTTAGAAGATTCAAATGCTTTAGTATGTGTAAAGCCCAGAGAACAGTACATGGCATATCATCAGTACTATATAAACATATGCCATCATGTTCTACTACTAAACTAAAATTCATGATATAATTCCTACAAAAAGGGGGGGAAAGCTTAATAACTTTCTTTAAACGTAATGAAAAAAGGGAGAAGACAAAGAGGACTTAGACAAAAGGATTAAGAAGCAACCCAAAATTACCAATCCACATTAAATATCTTCTTCACCACAAGAACCTAGCTATAACATAAATTCACACAAAAAAATTACTGAAGCATGGAATTATAAGTTACAGTCATTCGAACTATCTTGAAAAACTCCAACATGAAAGAAATGATTTCTGAAGAGAAATAAAGATATTTGTTGAGTAGGCCAAGGTGTTTCTTAGAATTAGATTCCATACCTGCTGACGACTACTAAGATCCAGCTGCTTCCAAAACTGGAAATCTAAACAAAGGTCACGCCAGTACTTGCAAACCAACGAGGCAGAAAGGCAACGCTCATCCAGGGATAAATTGGAAAATATCTGTAAATAAAAAAGGAACCATATAATATGTGCTAAATACTTCAAAAGCATAGGAATAGGTTTTTGTTAATTAGAAAAAATTAACTTTTAAAACAGAAAACCATCTTGAATACAAGTGGCCATTATTAGAAAAGTCATCATTAGGGACAGCCCTAAAGAGGGTATGAGAGTTAAGAATGTGTGTTAACATTACCTTCTATGTAAAAAGAGTGGGTGTGAGAGCAGGGGGATTTCTCTCTAGAGAGAGAAAATGTGTGTTTGCCAGTATTAAAATTTTTACAATTAAGGCACAATTGTACCTTAATTAAGGCACACACAATTATGTGTCAATAAATACAATGTGTGGACCATATTGGGATCCTGAACTGAACCAACTATAAGAAGGTTCTTCTGAGACAATCAGATAAAACTGAACACAAGATATTAGAAATCAGAAAATTATTATTCACTTTTTAAGCTTTGATTATATTGTAGTTATATTCATACTGTGGTTACGTTTTATAAAAGTATTATGCATTTTAGATATATACTTCAGTGTTTATAAATAAAATGATATCTAGAATTTGCTTTCAGATACCTTATCAAAAACAAAAAAAAGTTAGTGAAAAATAAAACAAGAAAGGCAGAATACTGAAAACTAATAAAACTGGTTGAAGATACATGGTGGAGGGCGGGTTCATTACAGTATTTTCTACTTTGGTTTGTATATGATAATTTCCATAACACATAAGTAAAAATTTTAACCCGAACATGTGCTCTAACACTAAATTGTCTTATGCTGGGTTTAAATCATGGCTCCACCATTTATTATCTATGCAACCTTGGACAAATTACTTACTCTCTCTGTACCTCAATTTATCTTTAAAATGGGGATAATAGGGATTGCCTGGGTGGCTGACCTCATCTCAGGTCATGATCTCACCATTCATGATTCTGAGCCCCACATTGGGCTCTCTGCTGTCAGCATGGAGCCCACTTCAGATCCTCTGTCCCCCTCTCTTCTGCCCCTCCCCTGCTCTCATTCTCTCTCAAAAATAAACATTAAAAATAATAACAATGATAAATAAAATAAAATGGGGATAATATAGTATTGACCTGATAGAGTTATTGTGAGGACTAAAGGAGTTTAAAGTTTTGGAAACAGTATCTGGAACAGAGTAAATAGTATATAAATGATTCCTATCATTACTATGACCTAAAGTGGTAAGCCTCTGGGCAGGCAAAAGTTGTAGACATCTCAGCTAGAATCTCTACTATATTTAAATCTTAAGCCTGGGGAAAATAACTACCTTCTCTTCACAACTACCATTCTTTTTCCAAGGGTCTACTGAGAAATAAAAAATATGTGTAAGAATCACCAGCAAAGATGACGTTAAGCCCACTACAGTCTCTCACTCCCACTCATGACAACTAAAACCTATGGACAACATACTAAAAGCAATTAACTCAGGACTCCAAAAGGTTAGTAAATAGGGGCACCTGGCTGGCTCAGTCAGTAGCGCTCACAACTCTTGATCTTGGGGTTTTGAGTTTGAACCCCACAGGAGGCATAGAGATTAAAAATAAAATCTTTTTTAAAAGTTTTTAAACATTAAAAATAAATAAAAGGTTGGGTTCCTGGATGGCTCAGATGGTTAAGCATCTGACTTTTGATTTCAGCTGGGTCATGATATCACAGTTAGGGAGACTGAGCCCTGAATCCAACTCTGCACTGATATCACAGAGACTGCCTGGAATTCTCTCCCCCTCTCTCTGCCCCTCCCCCATGCTCTCTCAATAAACATTAAACTCAAACTCATGCTCTCAAAATAAACATCAAACAAATAAATAAATGTTAGTAACAGATGGATTGGGGAAGTGAGCCAAAACTTAAAGAATAGTCAGTAATAGGAATGACTTTCCTGAGTTTTTTTGTTTTTTCTCCCATCATGGAATAGGATGGCCCCTGTGCAGAACTGTACATAAGACACAACTAAACTACAGAGATAAAACCATCTTTCTGGACAGAATGTGAGACAGAAAATGTGAGAACCTTCATTTTGGGTTTTCTTTCCTTTCCCTTTTCTTTTCTCTCTCTGTTGGCCATGTCCCAATACAGCCTAAGTCACAGAGCTGCAATGTGGCAGCTGTGTAGACACCTAAAACTCTGAAAGTAAAACCATTTTTCTGGCCAGGAGAACCAGCAAAGAGAACTCTGTGGACCAAAGAGTGTGCAAGGAATCCTCACTACCTTTTTTGCCACAAGGCAATGGGATGACATATTTAAAGTGCTGAAAGGAAAACTGTTAAGCAAGAACTCTGTATATCTGGCAAAACTATTCTTCAAAAATAATGGAGAAATTAAAATATTCCCAGATGGGCACCTGGGTGGCTCAGCAACTGACTTCGGCTCAGGTCATGATCTGATAGTTCATGGGTTCGAGCCCCGCATCAGGCTCTGTGCTGACAGCTCAGAGCCTGGAGCCTGCTTCAGGTTTTGTGTCTCCCTCTGTCTCTGTCCCTTCCCTGCTCATTCTCTTGTCTCTCAAAAATAAATGTTTAAAAAAAATAATTAAAAAAAAACATTTCCAGATAAATAAAAACTGAGGGAGTATGTCACTAGTAAACCTGAGTGTAAGTAATGCTAGAGGGAGCTCTTCAGACTTAAATGAAAGAGCATAAGCCGGCAGCTTGAAATCACATGCAGAAATAAAAAACAACAGTGGGGCGCCTGGGTGGCTCAGTCGGTTGGGCATCTGACTTCGTCTCAGGTCATGATCTCGCAGTCCGTGAGTTCGAGCCCCGCGTCGGGCTCTGTGCTGACAGCTCAGAGCCCGGAGCCTGTTTCAGATTCTGTGTCTCCCTCTCTCTCTGACCTTCCCCCATTCATGCTCTGTCTCTGTCTCAAAAATGAATAAACGTTAAAAAAAAAAAAAACAGTAAAGATAGGTGTTTATGTAGGTAAATATAAAATTTATAACTAATGTATTTTGGACTTGTACCCCTTTTATTTTATACACGATTGAGAAGAAAACTACAAGGGCGTCTGGGTGGCTCAGTCAGGTAAGCATTCCACTTTGGCTCAGGTCACGATCTCCTGGTTCATGAGCTCGAGCCTCACTTCGGGATTCTCTCTCTCTCTGCCCCTCATGGGTAGTGTCTGTCTCTCTCTCTCTCTCTCTCTCTCTCTCTCCCCCCCTCTCTCTGCCCCTCACTCACTCATACTCTCTCCCTTTCTCTCTCAAAAATAAAAAAATAAAAAATAAAAAATATGTAAAATAATAATTATAAATCTATGTTGCTGGGCACAAAACACATAAAAATATATGACAGGAAGTACATAAATATAGAAACAAAGTTTTTATATATCATTGAAACCATGGTATTTATATTTGTAGGTTAAGTGTCTAACAATAAGGTTTTTTTTTCGAATTTGTATTTAAATTCTAGTCAGTTAACATACAGTGTAATATGGTTTCACAAATAGAATTTAATGATTCATCACTTACATATAATACCCAGTGCTCAATACAAGAGCCCTCCTTAACGCCCATCACCCATTTAGTCCATCCCCCACCAAGTTCCATCAACCCTCAGTTTGTTCTCTATAGTTAACAGTCTTTTATCGTTTCTCTCTTCTCCCCCTTCTCGTAAGTTTATGTTTTGTTTGTTAAATTCCACATGAGTGAAATCCTATGATATTTGTCTTCCTTTGACTTATTTCACTTAGCATAATATACTCCAGCTCCATACATTGTTGCAAATGGCAAGATTTCATTCTTTTTGATGGCTCAGTAATAATCCATTGTGTATATATACCACATCTTCTTTATCCATTCATCAGTCAGTGGACATTTGGGCTCTTTCCATAGTTTGGTGACAGTAAGATTTTTTTATTGTAGTGGGTCTAACATTAAGCTTTTGATCGCCATGATATCCATTTCAAAAAACATTTATCTTGAATAAACATATTGCCAGCTGTATGACACAGCTACTAGAAAAACCACCACATAAGCAATGAGGCTGCCCCATCTGTGAAGTTCTGTCAGAAAACCCCAGGTAACCTAAATAACTGACTACATGAGTGACCCTATTTTCTCCTTCCTCAGGCCCTAATTCCTGCCTTTCTGCTTTAAATTAGCCAATAGAGTGAATGAGCAAAACCCTAGACACTCCACAACTGGACCCTAATAAAGGCTGAGCCCCAAGTCTGCTTTCTCTTTCTCTCTGCTCTCAACCTGGCTACATGGTCCTTGGCATGCTATATATATCATAATAAGAACCAGCAGAGCTGGACCAGCAATAAACGGGGGCCCTGGTTGGTGAAATGTCTGTGGAGTATGCCATGAGTAATGTGTGCCTGAGTGAACACTGCAGGCATTTCTGACATAATGTACTACCACAGACAGGCTCAAGACCAACAAAACAGTATTAATTCAAACTAGGTTGTTATAAATTATGATGCTTATATCCACCAGAGCAAATATTAAGGAAGTAACTATATCATGAGAAAACTACAGACATCCGACTTCAACTCAGGTCATGATCTCACCATTCATGGGTTTGAGTCCCATTTTGTGCTCTGTGCTAACAGCTCAGAGCCTGGACCTGCTTCAGATTCTGTGTCTCATTCTCTCTGCCCCTCCCCTGTTTCCCCGTGTTTCTATCTCAAAAATAAACATTAAAATATTAAAGAATAATAATAACAATAAAGACGATAAAATTACATACTGTCTATAAGAGACTGACTTTAGACCCCAGGACATAAATGGATTAAAAAGATGGAAAAACGTATTCTATTCAAATAGTAACCAAAAGAGTAACTGCAGTGTCCCCATTAATGTCAGACAAAATAGACTTTAAGACAAAAATTGTTACGAGACCAAAAAAATTTACAGAATGATAAAAGGTTAATCCACTAAAACGATATAACAATTAAATATGTACATGTAACAGAAGTCCAAAATAGATCAATCAAAAACTGATTGAAGAGTTGAAGGGAAAAATAAATAGTTCTACAAGAGAAACACCAAACCCCCATTTTGATAACAGATAAAACAACCAGACACAAGATAAATGAGGAAACTGAAAATGTTAACGCTTAAACCAACTAGGCCTAACAGATATATTTATACAGCACTCCACCCAACAACAGCAGAATACACTTTCTTCTCAAATGCACATAGATAAGCCATATGTTAGCCACAAATCAAATCTCAATAAATTTTAAAAGACTGAAATCACACAAAATATCTTTTCTGACCAGAACAAAATGACATTAGAAATTAGTAACAAAAGGAAATATAGAAATATGTGGAAATTAAACAACACATTTGAAAACAATTTTAAAAAATCACACAGAAAAGTAAAAAGTACTTTAAGATCAATGAAACAAAAACACAATATCCCAAAATTTATTTTTTCTTAGATTTTTTTTAACGTTTACTTATTTTGAGAGAGACAGAGAGCATATAGGGGAAAGGCAGAGAGAAAGAAAGAGAGAGAATCCAAGCAGGCTCCACACTCAACATGGGACTCGATCTCACGAACTACAAGATCACAACCTCAGCCGGAATCAAGAGTTGGACACTCACCCTAATGAGCTACTCAGGCATCCCTAAAGATTTTACTTTTAAGTAATCTCTCCCACCCAACATAGGACTGGAACTTACAACCCTGAGATGAAGAGGTTCATGCTCTACCGACTGAGCCAGCCATGTGTTCCCAACATCCCACAATTTATGGAATATAACTGTAAATAACTGTATTAAAAAGAATAAAGATCTCAAACCAATAACCTACCTAACCTTCCACCTTACAGAACTACAAAAGGAGAAGAAAACTAAATATAGGCCAAGGAGAAGGAAGAAAATAAAAATCAGAGCAAATGTAAATGAAATATAGACTAGAAAAACAATAGAAACAAAGAAAACATAAGTCCATTCTTTGGAAATATCAACAAAATTAACAAGCTTCAGCAGATTAAAAAGAGAGAACACTCAAATTACTAAAATATGAGTGAAAATAGAGATATCGGGGTACCTGGGTGGCTCAGTCAGTTAAGCATCTGGCTTGGGCTCAAGTCATGATCTCGAGATTCTTGAGTTCGAGCCCTGCATTAGGCTGTCTGATATCAGCATGGAACCCACTTCAGATTCTCTGTCCCTCTCTCTCTTTGCCCCTCCCCTACTAATGCATGCACACTCTCGTTCTCTCTCAAAAATAACCATTAAAAAAAAAATAGACATCATTGCCAACCTTGCAGAAACAGAATTATAGAATACTATGGCAACTAAACAACCTAGATGAAATGGACAAATTCCTAGAAGCATACAAACTCAAAAAAAATAATAAAACTGACTCAAGAAGAAAGAGAAAATCTGAATAAAAAGTAAAAATATTAAATCAGTAATCAAAACTTCCAACAAAGAAATGCCAAGGAACAGAGGGCATAATTAGTGATACATCTGAAGAAGAACTAATACTAATCCTTAAATTCTTCCAAATTGGAGGATGAGGGAACATTTCCTAACTCATTCTATGGAGTCAGATACCAAAGCCAAACAAAGACATCATGAGAAAACTACAGACCAATGTCTTTTATGAAAACAGATGCAAAAATCTTCAACAAAATATCAGCAAACTTATACCAGTACATATTAAAAGTATTATATACCATGGCCAAGTAGGATTTATCACAGAAATGCAAAAGTGATCCAAAATGTAAAAAATAAATCCATTTAATGAACCATATTACTGAAATGAAGGGGGGTTTTCTGTATAAATGTTTATTTTTATTACCTATGAATTCTACCCTCCTCCCCTAGATCAAGAAGGCAGACACAATAGCATTTTTGATGGTTTGCATTCCTTTTTGAATATACAAGTTTCCATTTGTTTCATTGCTTTTCAAACTAAAATACATCTTTTAGAATTTCTTGCAGCTCAAATGAGTTGATGAACATTTTCTCAGGTTTTATTCATGACATAATATCATTGTTTCTTTTTTCCTGAGACAATTGTTGATTGTATATAGAATTCTGGGTTGATAGTTTAGGGGCTTTTTTGTGTTTTTTTTTCCCACTCATCACTGTAAAGATGTTGGTCCAATATCCTCTAAAATCCATTATTTTTGAAGCTATGGATCCTTTGAAAATATTGTTCCATTTAGATACAGTACAATTTTCCTCTCACCGTTTTAGATGTAATGAAAGGGGTTTTTTAATGACCATCTCAACAGACAACAGATACACAAAAGCACTTGACAAAATCCAATACCCCTTCTTGATAAAAATACTCATAAAACTATAAATAAAAGGAATCTTCCTTAACTTGATAGATGGCACATCTATTAAAAACCTACAGCTAACATTATACTTAATGATGAAAGATGAAACGTTTTTCCTAAGATAAAGAACAAGACAAGGCAATCTGCTGTCTCCATTGTACTAGAGATTCTGGCCTGGGCAACTATGCACAAAAAAGAAATGAAAGGCATCCAGGAAAGGAAGAACTAAGGTGTTCTCTAGTCACAGATATCATGATCTTATACATTAAAAAAATCCTAAAGAACACACAAATAATTTAGACCTAATAAGCAATTATTTCCACATATTAACAATGAATAATTCAAAAATGAAAACATCTCCATTTATAATACTAAAAAAAAAAAATACTTTTTTATAGATTCCATTTCCTTCTATTGAGAGTCACCATTTGTTGGGTCAGTATCATCATATTCTGCTATCATTTGAAAATGTTTCCTTCTATTCTTTTAACATGTTTATAATAGCATTTTTAAGTTTTTATCTTTTAAGTCTAATATTTGAGTCCACTCAGGTATTTTCTATTAACTGCACTCTTTTCTCTCAGTATAGGTCACATTTTTCTGTCTCTTGACATGTCTCCTGGCTTTTTGTTAAAAACAAGACATTTTAGATAACTTATTATCAAAAATATACCAACTCTGGAATTTTTCAGAATTTTTTGAAAGATTTTATGTTTAAAGTAACCTCTACACCCAAAAAGGGACTTGAAATCACAACCCTGAAATCAAGTCATATGTTCTAATGACTGAGCCTGCCAGTCACGCCCAGAATTTTTTAATTTCCCTGGCCTTAAAGAGTGGGATCTATGTCTCCTGCAGTGTCAACGTCTCTGCTCAGGTTTTAATACTTACCTATTTTTCTTTTTCACTATGGCTTCCTAAGGAGGTTACCCTTTATCTGCATAGCTTAGTTTTCAGCTAGTTATCTGGGCAAAGGTATGCTCACACATTTCAAACCTGCTCTTCAATCTGTGTGTGGGATGGGAAGAGCACATTCAAGCCTTGGCCAGTTCTCAAGTTTGCCTTGGCCCCTGCTTTCTGCTAGACACTTTCAGGTCTCCCCAGCACATGTGCATAGTTTCACCAGGGATACATGGAGAACTTATCCCTTTATGGTATTCTCAATTCTAAGGTCTGCCTGTTAAAAACCTGGCTGGTCCCCCACGCATCCCAATTAGCACCACAATCTCACACTTGCAAATACTGTGAGTTTTCCCTGTTTCCCATCAAGTTCATCACTTTAAGTTAACAAATACATGTTTTCACTTGCTGCCACAAACCAGCAGGGCCGCTGGTTTCCCAAACTTTCATTCTTGCCACAGGAACTGGGGAGAGGTGGGGCACACAGTAGGGGTCTTCATGCAAGAATGCTGTAGATATCAACCGTTCTTAAAAGCTCTAGCTGTTTTCCTAAAATAAGTGCTTCTGAATTTTTGCCTACCAAATTTCCATAGCCCAAATAGTTTCAGACAATTTTACCTAGTTTTACTTTATTTTTGTGGAGACCAGTCACCAAACTCTTCATGCAGCCATAGCTGGAAGTCCCTCTCTTGTGGATGTTTTTTATGCTCACCTTCCCCATTTTATAAAATGAGAAATAAAGATTTCTGGGAAAGTAGATCATTGGTTTGAGGTTAAAGGACTTATGTGGTTTTAAAGGGCTAAATTGTCCCTTAAGTAGAAGATATGTGGAACATGGTCAGTGGAACCAAAAAGCACCTTGTTTAAAATACATCTGGCTTTGGGGGTGCCTGGGTGTTTCAGTCTGTTAAGCATCTGATTCTTGATTTCAGTTCAGGTCATGATCTCACAGTTCCGGTTTGTGAGTTCAAGCCCTGTATCAAGGCTCTGTGCTGACCAGTGCAGAGCCTGCCTGAGATCCTCTCTCACTTCCCCTCTCTTTCTTCCTCTCTCTCTCTCTCTCTCACTCACTCACTCTACGCTCCCCTGCCCCGCATCGGCCTGCCCACACCCCCACTCCCTGCATGCTCTCTCTCAAAATAAAGTTTACAAAAATAAGTATGTCTGAATTTGGTTTGTACCTTCCTTGAACATTAGTTTTCTCTTTTGTAAAAGTGAGATGATTGTTCTAATCCACAGATAATTGACTAAATCTAGGTGGAGCTACATGAGTCTTAGTTATCCAGCTGAAAGGAAATTTAATAAGCAGGTGAAGTGTAGATAAAACCAGTACTAGGAAAGATGGGTATGAGTAAAAAAGTAAAAACACTAAGCTGATATGCCAACGCATACTTAATAGATCTTTGCATATTGTTTGTGGTAGGCAACCTGCACAATGGTCCCCAATGAGCTCACCTCCTGATATTTACACTTGTGTAATCCTCTCCTTGAGTGTGAGCTGGATTTAATGACTCACTTATAAAGAACAGAGTATGGCAGAAGTGACAGGATGTTACTTCCAAGATGAAGTTAAAAAAATGCTTCCATTTTTGGGTGTTCTAGGATCTGTTGCTCTGGAAGAAGTGGGCTGCCATGTTGCTATTATCTCTATGGAGAAGCCACAGGGCATGGCAAGGAACTTAAGCATCTAGCCAACAGCCAATGCGGACCTGAGGCCTGCCAAGAATTTCACAAATAAGCTTGGACAGGAATTCTGGAGCCCCAGTTGAGCAGATCCAGCCAACACCTTGATTACAGCCTCATAAGAGACCCTTGACCAAAGGGACCCATCTCAGTCTCACAGGGATTATTATCCCACAGAAAATATGAAATAATAAATGTTTGTGGTTTTAAACTGCTAAGCAGTGGGATAATTTGTTACATAAAAATAGATAATTAAAATAAAAATTTTCCTGTTCTTGTCATTAAAATGCTCTCTCTCTCCCATATCTTAACTCCTCAAAAAGTAACTACCTCTCTCCCAAATTATCTTAACTCATTTAACCAACATTTGTGTGTATGTACCCGGGTTTCTGCTGGAGACATTAAGACATGAGATGCATTCATTGGCTTTAAGATTATATAGTCAAAGGCATTTCCAAATTATCTTTGGATAATTTAAGACTTAAAAGAAAGAGTATTTCGAAGGTTGTTTTTAAAAAATTTTTAATGTTTATTTTTGACACAGAGAGAGAGAGAGAGAGAGAGAGAGAGAGACAGACAGACAGACAGACAGCATGAGTGGGGGAGGGGCAGAGAGATAGACCTAGAATCCGAAGCAGGCTCCAGGCTCTCAGCTGTCAGCACAGAGCCCAAGGCGGGGCCTGAACTCACAGAGTGAGAGATCATGACCTGAGCCGAAGTCGGACACTCAACCGACTGAGCCACCCAGGTGCCCCCGAAGGTTGCTTTGAATAAAGAGACCACAGGTCAGTAAAGGACTGACCAGAAACAACATTTTTGTTGAATAAAGGAAACTACAAAGGGAAAAAAATGACACTGGAAAAAAAACTTGGATGTTACTTGCAACAAGCCAGGAAACTGCTTACTTTTACCACAGGCCTGTTAGCAATAGCTTGAACATAACAGAAATCCCAACTAAGGAGGTGTAGGTATTCTAAGGATGTAGAAGATCCAGGGATCCATCATCTTGTACCTTGTTGCTCTTCCCTCACTGCCCTCATCTACAGAGTGGAAAATGGCTTACTCTTATAATCCAGGTGGTCTAGCCCTGAAAAACGGAAGAAGCAAAAGACAAACAGCTACTTTTATGGTATGACTAAGAATACCATAAAAGTGGACAATACTTCCACTTACATCTTATCACCTAACATTTAATCACATAGCTACACCTATGTAGAAGAAAGGCTGAGAAACAGTTTCTAATTAGGTGATTATGTGCCAAGCTAGAACATGGTAGATTCCGTTACTAAAAAGAATACGAGGGGAATGGCTACTAGAAAATAGCAGTGACTTCTAAACAGGACCTGGGTTGAAAACAATATTCTTGATCTTTAGTGGTGAATCTGGAAAACACAACTAAAATATGAATTACCAGGGGCGCCTGGGTGGCTCAGTCGGTTGAGCGTCCGACTTCGGCTCAGGTCATGATCTCGCGGTCCGTGAGTTGGGAGCCCCGCATCGGGCTCTGTGCTGACAGCTCGGAGCCTGGAGCCTGTTTCAGATTCTGTGTCTCCTTCTCTCTCTGACCCTCCCCCATTCATGCTCTGTCTCTCTCTGTCCCAAAAATAAACTTTATAAAAGAATTTTTTTTAAATATGAATTACCAGAAAAGGTACAAATCATATTACAGATATAATCTGAACTAATCACCACGAGGTGATAGCCAAATATTTCTAATCTTTAAAAGACTCTATTTTTAGGGGCACCTGTGTGGCTTAGTTGGTTAAGCATCTGACTTCAGCTCAGGTCATGATCTCCCAGTTGGTGAGTTTGAGCCCTGGGTGAGGCTCTGTGCTGACAGCTCAGAGCCTGGAGCCAGCTTCAGATTTTGTGTCTCCCTCTCTCTTTCTGCCCCTCCTTCTCCCCTCCCCCCCTGAAATAAATAAACATTAAAATTTTAAAAAAAGAAAAAAGATTCTGTTTTTAAGCAGGGCATCAGTATAAGATTTCAAAGACTTCACACTGAACAAACTTCAAGAGAATGCACTGTTGCTTAGCACTTGGTCATACCTACCCCACAGAACCTTAGAGTACTTGAAAATCAACCAAGCCAACACTTACACTTGGCCATTTTATTTCTTGATAAAGAGGTCTTATCTGCTATCAAATATTACTGCAAAAGTTTATGACTAGGCAGGTGGCATGCAAGTTATAGAAATACTTGAAAAGACTGGGGCACCTGGGTAGCTCAGTCAATTAAGCATCCGACTTCGGCTTAGGTCATGATCTTGTGGTTTGTGAGTTCAAGGCCTGTATCAGGCTCTGTGCTGACAGCTCAGAGTCTGGACCCTGCTTCAGATTCTGTGTCTCCCTCTCTCTCTGCCTTTGTGCCCCACTCATGCTCTGTCTCTCTCTCTCCCTCTCAAAAATAAACATTTTAAAAAAATTTTTTTAAATACTTGAAAAGAAGTAAATCTGTGCAGCTATTTTATACGGGCTCCTTTTGTGGCAGGGACTATGCTAGGTGTCATGAGAGAGACAGCGATATTAAAGATACAAGACAATATTCTAGACTACATAGTGTATGATGCTATTTACATGAAATTTCTAG
This sequence comes from Prionailurus viverrinus, assembly GCF_022837055.1. NCBI lineage: Eukaryota > Metazoa > Chordata > Mammalia > Carnivora > Felidae > Prionailurus > Prionailurus viverrinus. Next base: position 169,463,273 of record NC_062561.1, read on the forward strand.
AAAAGGGAAACTATATAGGCAGAAAGCAGATCAGTGGTTGCCTGAGCTCCCTAGCTGCTCATACCCCTTATGAGCTAAAATTGACCGCAAAGCAGCATAAGGGAACTATTTGAGGTGTTATAAAAGTCAATTATAATGATGGTTGTACAACTCTACATACTTCCTAAACTCAAAGTGTATACTTAAATTGGGTAAATTAAATATCAATAGAGCTGTTTTTTTTAACAGTCCATGAGCTCTGTATTTCTATCATTCCATCATTTTTCTTCCCAGAACCTTTGATTCCTATTGAGAAAACATACACACATACACACAACAATCACATGTCATAGTCAGAAACAAAGCAGGTAATATTCTAAAGATTCAGATAGATTCCCTCTTTGTAATCTTCTCAACATGAACTACTTCAACCATATTCAACTTTGCTGGTCTTTCCCATTTTTTGTGCCATGTGTATCATACCTTGCCTCTTAAATGTTCTACTTGCATTACCTGCCAAAAGCTTGAAAGCAACATTTACTAAGCAGTCTCTTGAATAAAGCACCACTTAGAAAAACAGAGGCACAAAACATTTCTGGTACTTTTCTAACTACATAGCCACACAGAAGTCACAGACTCGAAAACTATTTTCTAATCTATAATTTAAAATAATTTCTCACAATTTAGTGATTAAAATTTAAGGCACAGCAAACTTACAAAATCCCAACTATTACTACAGAGTGCTACTCTATAGCAAAGTATTATGAAATTTACACAAGAATGAGTTCGATTCTAAAGTCAGTCACAGAATTCAATAAAATACAAAACTTTTTAAGTATTTTGGAAGGAAATACTATGAAATGATGTGTCCTTCTGACACATATCTATTATCCTTTGAGCTCTTCATTGTGTTCTGGCACAAAATGTTCTAGGCTCATCTTGTACTTTCTTCGTATCAGCTCTGTAATCAGCCATTTCTCCAAGAGCACAGATTCCTTTTAGTAGAGAATGTTTTTTAGAAGCTAAGATATGGATGCTAAGTGCATACATTATTACTGGGTATTGCTGCTCTAAGGCCCTCTCATATGGACAGAACTAGAGAACTTACATATAAATGTATGCATGTAACCATCACTCAACACTATTCTAGCTTCTTTCTCCACGTAGATGCACTTAGCACACCACTTGACTCCAAACTGGCCAAGACTTGGGCAAGACTCCGGACAAGCATAAAATATTTAGCCAAAATTAAACAATTTTTAGGAAATTATTATGCTAAATTAAATACTTCCAAATATGCCTTCACTTACCTTCTCATATTCCCTATCATTTATAGGACTTGGTATTCCAGGGTTAGCAGAAAAATTTGGCTCAGGGTTATCATCTTAACAGCTACTCATCACAAGGCACCAAAATTTATAGACTTCTCAAGATAAGAAGAAAACAAATCTCACCTTTTATGCCTGATTAAGTTAATCAAGATTATCTGGCATTCTTCAGCAAAGAAAAATCTTGAATCTGACTTCCTCACAACATTCCATTTCAGAACTGACTAAAATCATCCATAGAACTGCAGAGACATACCTTCTAGAGGTAATCTGGTACTGAAGGCTTAAATCAAGCATTCATGAAATGTTACATATTAATTTAGTTTCTCTTACTCACTAGTAATCTACATTCAAAGCTTTAAAAAGTGATATTACTTCTTTTGTTTGACTCCCATTTCCATTGTTTTCATCCTTATTTTCATATCTGGAAAAAAATAGCAAGTACATAAGCCTTCCCCCAAAGCACATTTCTCTCATAAAATTCTTCCTCGATCACTAAAGCAACCTGTTGGTAATAAAGCTGTAAAAGCAAAGATTTAATACCTAATGACACATTATCAGGGGCGCGTACATGGTGAGGCAGTTTTCTAATGGTGGTAATAGACTTTGGATCTCTCACCTCATTTCCTTTGTAAAGAAACAGGTCTGCTGACAGAGAGCAAAATATCTAAATATAAAGCACACAAAGTCTCTAAGCCTTAAATATAGATCTCAAAATACGCATTCACTCAAATAGTAACTACTTGAAGAAAAGTATTTCACAGCTATCATTTGGTAAAACTGTTGCACAGTGGTTCCACAATATAAAAATCTAATTGTTGGGGGTGCCTAGCTGACTCAGTCCATCTGACTCTTGATCTCCAAGCATCTGACTCTTGATCTCAGAGTCCTCAGTTCAAGCCCCACATTGGGTGTGGAGCCTATTTGAAAAACAAACAAACAGACAAAAAAACATAACTGTGATATCAGAAGGCAGAACTGCTTTAAGTTCTGAAGGCAACAGGTACCAGAGACTGAAGCTACCTTATTTGATTCAAAGCAATCCATCAACCAAATATCAACTATAACAGGCATAAGTACTAACAAAAAGCTATTCCCACAGTTGACCTTTCAAGAGTCATTCCCTACTTCTCAAATTGCTTATATTTACAGGCCACAATTCAACCCTACAGACCCAATTATAAAATTAGCCTCTGACTCATAAGAGCTTACAGTCTTCTGGTGTAAGCTCCTCCGTGCCATCCCCAATTCAGGAATCTCTTTCATAAAAATCTCTGAAAGAAGATTACTCAGACCCTCTTTCACAATATACTGAAAATATCTCTAGACCTGGACACAGTGAGAGGGGTTCCAGCCCAGTGTCTGCCTTTCATTATCTAAAATGTCTTGGGGAAGCCATTTCACTTCTCCATGCCTGTTTTTTCATGCAGAAGTGGGGAGTAACCAGATGATCTCAAAGACCCCTTTCTGTTCTGAAATTACGTAATTATGATTTTCAGTGAGGCTCACTATTTCAGGACATTTTCACACAGTTCTTACTGTTAGAAAGGACTTTTTAATTCCAAATATATACATTCTTCAATCCTAAAATTTAACTTCTTGAAAACTACCTTAAAAAAACAAAAAGGACTCTATGTGCACAGAAAACATGTATTAACATTGTTTGCAGGGGCAATAAGTTGGAAACATCCAATAGTAGAGAAATACAGTATAACAGTATGGAATACTATGCAGCAGTTAAAAATAATGAAAGGGTACCTGGCTGGCTCAGTCAATGGAGTATATGGCTGTTGATCTCAGGGTTTTGAATCTGAGCCTCAGGCTGGGTGTAGAGATTACTTAAACTTTAGGGGCACCTGAGTGGCTCAGTCAGATAAGCATCCGACTCTTGGTTTCCACTCAGGTCAAAATCTCACAGTTTCTAAGTTTGAGCCCAGCATCGGGCTCTGTGCCAATAGCTTAAACACTGCTTGAGATGGCCTCTCCCTCCCCTGCTCATACTCTTTCTCAAAATAAATAAATCTTAAAAAAATAAGTAAGTAAAATAAACTTTAAAAAAAAAAGAAAACAATAAAAGAAATCATATACACTGCTCACAAAGAAAGACTTCCAAACCATACTGTTAACAAAAAGAAAAAAAGCAGAGCATGCACAATTTGGTGCCATTTATTAACAACAAAACAAAACAAAACACCTATGAAGGCTTACACAGGTCTTTCTTCAATGATGAAATGTTCTGACCTGTATAGTCCAGTATGGCAATTGTGACTGAGAAACTAAATTTTAAATCTGATTTCATGTTAAGTACTTTAAGCTACTGTTCTAGAAGCAGTTCTAGAAGTACAATCTAAACTGGTAGGAGTGGTCAGTTACCTCTGGATAGGAAACTAGATGGGAGGGTAGGGGTGCACCTAAGCAAACTTTTGCCTTACCTGTGTTAATATTTTAAGGCAAGTTACATAAAAATAAAATTTAAAAAGAAAATCTTGTTGATATTGAGCCAAAAATCTGCCGTATGAAGCACCATAAAAAAAATTGAGTGTTTCTCCTTTGCTGTTTGCCTGGAGAAACTTTTACCTGGAAACAATCCCTTAAAAACAACCTTTAAATCACATTTCCTTACATTTCTCTCCCAAACTCTCCCTCCTCCACATCCCCTTTACAACTATAGTAACTTCTGGTACAAAGATACAGCAACACAATCATAAAGGCTACTGACCCACTATTAGGGAAGAAGGGCATGCTTTCTAAGAATGTTTCCAATAGAGGTGATGGATTTGTACTTCTCTACCCAACAATTCTTCTTGTACTATAAAACATTGTAATAGCTCCCAAAGTCTTCTTTTCTCCAGGCCAAACACCTCCAGTTCTTACCAGAAATAGAGCCAAAACCTTTTCACCATCACATGGCTTTTATTGAGACTCAAAACAACTCAAGTCAGGACATAAACATTTCTTAGAGACTGCTTAGTGGCATGGCACAGTCACCCACAGTATCAGCCTAGACCTCCTGAACACCTGCCCATTCATTTGTGGATAAATATTTACTAAGAGCTACTTCACACCAGCCACTGCACTTAGGGAAGGAGATAGAGCAAGAAACAAAATATATGTTGACAGAGCCTCTGCTCCCAAAAGCCTTATCCCTAAAAGTTGGAATGGATTAGTAAACACTGAAAAACCTCTATTTCCAATATTCCAACAGTCCCAACTTCCTTTGTGCCGAATACCACTAAGACCATGAGATCCACACGAAGAATCTTTATTCACACTTCTATTAACAAGGAAATCTACCCAACATGTCTAAGGCAAATCCAGTAGGTAAAATTCTCAAAAATCCCTTAGACCAAGTTCTCAACAGTCCACGCAAAAATATGAAAAAAAAAAATGTTTTTTGTAGATATTCTATTCTAGCAAAATTTATTCTATACAAATTTTCTTTATTATAAGACCATGTACTTTTTTTTTTTTTTTAATTAAAATGTTCTCTACCTCCTGAAATTATGATTTGGGTAGAAAGTACCTGGGTTTTGCTTTGGTTTGCTTTTTTTTTTTTTTTTTTTTCAACGTTTATTCATTTTTGGGACAGAGAGAGACAGAGCATGAACAGGCGAGGGGCAGAGAGAGAGGGAGACACAGAATCAGAAACAGGCTCCAGGCTCTGAGCCATCAGCCCAGAGCCTGACGCAGGGCTTGAACTCACGGACCGCGAGATCGTGACCTGCTTGAAGTCGGACGCTTAACCGACTGCGCCACCCAGGCGCCCCTTGGTTTGCTTTTAAACAGTCTTACTGACCAAGTAACAAGAGTAATCAAACTTCTATACCAAGTATTTGTTGATATTTTTGTCATTACTGATTTAAAAGGACTCAAGAAAGTTCGCTCTGCCCTAAAATGCACACCCTCAACACAGAGGAGGCAATTACTCCTCCAACAAGTACAACTCCTTAAGAGTTAAATCACTACATTTTGACTCAAGAACAGGTTATGCTTTCCCATTCTTTTGCTGCATCAGTTACAAGAACATTACAGTAAAACAAATCTTAACACACAGGATTATAAATGTTCAAAAGGTCTAATCAGAAAAGTATATTGGTGGCAGTAACACTGTAACTGAAGACAGTTACTTCAGTAACAATAAAAGTCGCCAAATTCTTATCTAGGTTATTTTTGACTAAGTATCTTAAATATCTTAGTCTTAAATATCACCCACAGTGAAAAAGGAGGTTTATATTTATTAAGTTCCAGGAAGGGGCTGGGAAATGAGGAAAAAATAACTTGCTAGCAGTAACTTAAAACTAACTTTGTCACTTAAATTTCTCAACTAGCATTAACAAAAGTGCAAATTTAACTTAGTAGTTGAAAGTGTCCTGTAGTGTCCAGAGGACACCCACCTCTTCTCCACTCACCTATTCCCCCATGAAAAATACATTTGTCTCTACTTTCTGGCAAACTGTATGCTTCTATATAAGGGTTAAAATGTAGGAATGCAACAAAACATAGAATGAATCACAGGGTTTTCAAGTCCAAAAGGCCTATATTCCCCCAGATGTGCCCTTACTTTGTGTGTGTGACCTTGGACAAGTCAAGCTCTTCAAGCCTCGCTAGACTCTAAGCTCCACAAAGCAAAGACCACCTCTGCCTGAGTTACTATTTTGCAGTATCAGTGTCTTCGTGTATAAAGTGCGGTTAATATTTCATAGCGTTAATTGGAGGATTAAATGAGGTATGTATATAAAGCTCTGGCATACTGCCTGACCATAGTAAATGTTCAATTAAAGGTCATCGTAACTGACCTCAACTAGTTAGCTACCGAATCGGAAAGTACGGTTTGAATACTGTCAAAAACTAATAGACGAAGTCTTTACCAGTAAACGTAAATTGCTTCAAGTGATAAATATTTCGCAGAACATCTACGAATAATTTCTAAACCACTGGGAATAACAGACGAATCCTGAATTGTTGTAACAAACCCAAACGATTAAAAACCACTGACGAGACTCCAAGTTTTTCTACTTCAAAAGAGCAGGCCATAAGCATCTTCCCCATTGGCTTTCCAATCTCCCCTTCGGACTTCTCTGGCTATCAGGGAACCCCCTCCTCCACGCTCAGGGGGAGGAGAGAGAAAACCTCCGAGGCGGGGGCCGGGGTTGGGGGAAAGCACGCATCCCTGCGCCACTCGCCCAGACCCACCTTGAGCAGGATGGATGGCGGCAGCTGGTTGATGTCTGGGGTTTCGGGGGGTGGATCCCTGTGACAGTCGCAGGGGTTTTCGGGGGGCTCCTGACAGTCCGCGTCGCCGCATTCACGCTGCTGCTGGGCGGGCGAGGGGGCGGTGCCCCCCGCTCGGACGGCGTCCCCGCCGGCCTCTGTGGGGGTACCGTCGGCAGTGGGAGAGGAGGACGGGGGGCAGAGAGGCTGCGGTGGCTGCTCGGGGCCCTGGCAGCAGCCGGCGTCGGGGGGCCGCGGCGGCGAGGCGCCTCCCCCGGCAGGCCCGCCGCCGCCGCCGCCGCCGCCGCCGCCGCCGCCGCCGCAGCCCCCACCGCCGCAGCGGGGCTGCTTACACGGGGTACAGGCGGGGACCCCGGCCCCCTTCCGCTTACACACCATCTCTGGGGGCGTAGGGGGCTCGGCCGGCGGCGGCGGCCCCCGGAAGAGTTGCACGGCAGCGGGCGGCCCCAGGAAGCGCACGGGCCCCACGCTGGCCAAGAAGAGGCTCCGGCCCTGCTGCTCCCAGGCGGCGGCCGCGGCCAGCCCCAGCTCTTTGCAGCAGGAGGCGGGCGACGAGGCCGAGGCGGCGGCGGCGGCGGCGGCGGCGGCAGAGGATAGCAGGAAGCGGCGGGCGGCGGCAGCGCAGTCCTCGGCAGCCAGGGCCGCGTAGCGCCGCGCCAGGTGCTGCGAGGAGGCGGCCGCGGCGTAGGCCCCGTCCCGCGGCGGCGGCGAGAGCGGCGGCTCCTCCTCTGGGCCGGCGGGGGCGGGCGCGCCGGGGCTGTGCACGATGAAGCAGAGCATGCAGGGCCCGCGGAAGAAGCAGTCCCGGCTCCGGGGCGCCGCCGGCTGGGGGGGCGCCTTGGCCGGGGTCCGGCGGGGCAGCCTGAGGAGAGGGCGGCGGCGGCGGCACCAGCTGCAACAGCGAGGCCTCTTCTGGTTCGGGCGGTTACGCGGCTCCTTCGAGAGAAGGTGGCCCATATAGAAGGCCCCGAGGAGAGGGACCGGGACAGGGAAGTAAGGAGGCCCCGAAAGGCGAGCTCCAGCAGCGGGGCAGGCCGCTCTCTGGCTCGGCCTCAGGCCCGCTGCGGGGTCGCCCGCCCTGCGCACACACACGCACACACGGGCACACACGCGACGGTGGGGGGTGGGCGTCAGCTGCGGGCCGCCCGGGCGCCCGACGGGGGCTACATGCTTTGCCCCGGGAAGCCGGGAGAACGATGGGCGCGAGCTTTGGGGACGCGACGGAGGGAGCGAGCCTGCCGGCTGGGCGACCAGTCCAAGCCTGGTTCGCCGGCTCAGTCAGTCAGTGCGGCGGCGGGGGGAACGCGAGGTCCCGCTCGGACCATTTTAACTGCGGCTCCGCCGGCGGCGCGCGCGCCCGCGACACTGCTCGGAGCCGCAGGAGCGCGCGGCCCGCTCGAGGAGGGGGCGGAGCTGGCGGCGGCGGCGGCGCGCTCGGGGCGGGCGCGCGGGCGCCCGGCTGCTCACCGGGGACGGCCGCTAGGCAGGGACTGCTGGGAAGAAGCGGGCCGGCTGGCGCGCGGGGTTCTCGGGGAGCGGCGCGCGCCCGTCCCTCCCTCCCTCCCTCGCCCAAGGTTTCGCGGAGGCCGCTGGGCCCACGCCTCTTTTCTGAGGCGGGAGGAGACGCTTCCGAGCCAGCTGTGTGACATCCGTTTGCTGACGTCTGTAGGTGTAAGTTCAAGAACTGCCATTGGCCGGGAGCCGCTGCGCTCTTCCCCTCACCCCCTCCCCCAGACTCGGATACCGAGACCACTGAGGAGCCGTAAACAGGGTTCCGCCGGAAGCCCACTGGGCTCCCTGGTAGCCTCTCCGGTGCAGTACTAGATGCGTGGCCCTTGGGTGGTGTGCCCCTGTGTTCTCACGTGAGTGGCTAACTAGTGGTGCCGCAACCGCTGTGTATTTCACTTGTGTTTATACTTGTTGCTTGTGGCCAACTGCAGACTTCATAACTTTATTTCAAAGTGAAAGCGTATATCACGTTATCTTTGCACGCCAAAAAGATACAAAGTTTCCCAACCGAGTGAGTCATCCGGCATTCCAGACTACAAGCTACAGAGGACTATCGTCTGCACTCCTGGAGTCCCATCGACCACCCGTCGTATACCTTGAAAATGATTGTGCAGTGCCTACTGTAGGATAAGGGTTCTGAACGGACCCTGATGATCCCCAAGAGAAAGAGGGAATAGGCTTTGCAGACAGCCATTTACAAGGTTTGAGCGTAATGGGATCCAAGAAGTAGGACAATGATCAGAGCAGTACCTAGTATTGAGAGAAGGTTAGGTTTCACGAGGGACAAATTGGAAGAGGCTTAAATGATGGGAATGCGTCAGTATAAGGGAGGAGATAAGCCAGCAAGGCCCCTGAGATGGTGGAATGGCAGAGTATCTTAGGAGGAGTATCATCTTCACTGATTGGGAGGAATAGGGAAAGATACATAAAAAATGGCTACAGATAGGGAGATGTGAAAGTGAGAAAGTTCCTGTCACATAGTCTCTATTTTCCTTTTAAGTGGAGCCTGCTTACCTGCTGAAGAGTGGAGGCAAAGTGGCAGGTGTTTTTAAAAGCTGCTAAGGATAACTTGAGAAAACTGAGGAAGCAAGTATTTCAAGATTCAAGGCCAATCAGTGTAGAGACCATTGTCTGAGTCTGTGTGACTCCCACCCCTGTGGCCAACCTCCCCCAGCCTTTGCTCAAACATACCATCCAACCTTTGCTAATAACGGCTTCTTTGTCAAGAATGACTTTTATTTTAGACCTTCCAGCACTCAGGGATCTCCATTTCTGAGCTTGATCACAGCCAGGTAGAATCCCTGGGAACCTAGAGGCAAATACTTGTCGGAGGGTTTTTACGTATCACTCACTATCAGAAGGCACTGCCCAAACTACGTTTCTGCAGATGTTATACACACAGCTTTCATCCCTCTGGGACTGTATAGGAATCTTCTCTGGCTCCAGAGGTCCAATACTGAGGAGGAGAATTAAGAGGTGACAGGGGTTGCCTGAGGCCTTGTAACAACAGGTCCTTTGCAATCTCTACCAAGCTGCACTCTGAACAAAAATTGATGTTCTAGGGGCGCCTGGGTGGCGCAGTCGGTTAAGCGTCCGACTTCAGACTGGTCACGATCTCGCGGTCCGTGAGTTCGAGCCCCGCGTCGGGCTCTGGGCTGATGGCTCGGATCCCGGAGCCTGCTTCCGATTCTGTGTCTCCCTCTCTCTCTCTGCCCCTCGCCCGTTCATGCTCTGTCTCTCTCTGTCCCAAAAATAAATTAAAAAAAAAAAAAAAAAAACGTTGGAAAAAGTTGATGTTCTAAATCTTCTTATTACTTAATGTCAAGATTATGGACCCATTAGTTTCCTATTAATTAAACATGCACTATGACATAACAATTCCACTCCCGTATTTACTCAAATATAAAAGCCTATATGCACAAAAAGACCTGCACAAAAATATTCATAGCAGTTTTATTCATGATCAGCAAAATCTGTAAACAACCCAGATGTCCATCAGTAGAGAATGGATAAATAAGCTGGTACACTAATTTGATGGAATATTACTCAGTAATTGAAAGGAAAAAAAAAAAACAAAAAAAACATGGATAAATGTCCCCAAACTTAGGCTAAATCAGATTCTCGAGTTGGGGCCCTCAAATCTCTACCTGATTTTAACAAGCTCCCCACGTGATCACTACCCAGCTTGACACCATGCAGATCTATCAGAACTGCACATATAATCTAACTCCAACTTCTTAGCTTTCAGAATATGAGGCAAGTGACTGAAATTGTTGAAAGGGTTTCTGAAATTCACAGAACTAATTCTTCCAATTCCAGAGGCATTCAACCACAAACAGGTGGCTGTTTCCCTCTTTACCACAGCATGTAGCAATCTTGTGTATTTAGTAATGATTAAATAAGCTACTGCTGTGGTCATCAGAGCTGTGATGAGTTTTAGAACTAAGTATCCTAAATAATAACACTGATAAATATTCAGGAAACAGTTATGAGTAAGAGTTGTAAGTAGCAACTTAGAAACAATTATAACACTTGATGGTTTTGTTAGAAAAATAAAAGCAGCTTCTGAACAACCAGAAGCTGGCTTGGAACTCTTAGCTAGGCCTTGGTGTCTCTGGCATTCTCAGCTAGGTCTGAGTGTTCTGTTGAACGTAAACAATATCACAAAACATCAATATCAGTCATGGCCACTCTGTAACCATAATAGACAGGCCCAATATAAGACCCCTCCTGGATAGCTCAATTGGTTAAGCGTCTGACTTCGACTTAGGGCATGATCTTACAGTTTGTGAGTTCAAGCCCCATGTCAGGCTCTATGATGACCTCTCTAAAACTAAAAATAAATTAAAAAAAAAAAAAGAAAAGAAAAGACTCCTCTATAATTCTGTCTAAACAAAGCAAATACAAGAACATTCTTCAAACCACAAAAATGACCAAGCATTTCTGGTTAATATAAATGACCTGTTTCTTGACCTATTACAACCTACCCTTGCTCTATTCTTCTACTAGAAAACAGTTATTAAAATATTCCATCAGGGGCGCCTGGGTGGCTCAGTCAGTTAAGCATCCGACTTCGGCTCAGGTCACGATCTCACAGTTCGTGAGTTCGAGCCCTGCGTCAGGCTCTGTGCTGACAGCCTGGAGCCTGCTTCAGATTCTGTGTCCTCTGTCTCCCTGCCCCTCCCCCGCTCATTCTCTCTCTCTCTCTCTCTCTCTCTCTCTCTCTCTCTCTCTCACTCTCCGTCTCAAAAATAAATAAACACTCAAAAAATTTAAAAAAATAAAATAAAATAAAATATTCCATCATAGAATTACCTCTGCTTCCTGACAGCAGCCAATCCAGAGGAAAGCCTTGAACCTTTCTAGAATCACCTAACACAAGCCCAGTTGTAATATATCTTTTACAACACCTTTTTACTGAGATTCTCCACAGTTCCTCTTGTTATACTGTGTCCTTGTGACAAGTCAATAAACCCAACTTGGTTTGACTATGGGTATTTTCCTGCTGACATTGGCTGAAGGTCATTAACATTTGTTATAATCAAAGGTCACCACCCTAATTAAAATTACTCCCTCTTGATGCACACACTCTGAATTTATAGTGCTATATGTCAGTTATATCCCATTAAAACTGAATCACTCCCTCCTTTAATCTTTCCTTTTACCCTAATTCTATTTTCTTTACATTCAATATCACATGTTTATTTTGACTTTTTTTTTTCTTTTTTTACTTTCAGTCCCTTCCACTAGAATGTAAGCTCCATGAGTACAGGAACTTTGTTCAGTTTTTAGGAGCATAATCTGGTAACTGTATAAAAGAAGGGCTAGAGAAGGAAGAGGCTCTTAGCAGGAAGACTAGTTAAGATTGTTCAAAAGATCAATGGAGAGAACTTAAAAGCATGAATTAAGGCAATCATTGTGGGGAAAATGAAGTAGGGGTAGGATTGAAAATTATTTCTTATGTGGAGTTTTCAGGGTTTTGTAATTTATGAATAAGGTAGAGAAGAGGGGATGATGTATAGGGAGGGAAGGAAGAACACCGAAATAGTGACTTGTATATTTAAGTTATTTTATTAATGTATAAATAATTGTGAAATAGTTCTATAATTTAAAATATTTTCATATTTGAATAAAGCTCTTACCTAGGGTAGACATGTGTTATGACATAGAATCACACTAAAAGCCAGTATTTAGATTTAAAATGTTGAAAGGACAGCTTTTCGTTTAAAGCCTTTTCTTTCTTCTTTGCTGACCAAGAATGTACCTACTTTGAAATTCACACTTGCCTATAAGAAGACACTTATGTATAAAATACTTTAATGCTTGCATTTGGGTAATGATGGTTGTTGTAAATAGCTACAACATCCTATAGCTCCAGGGATACAAGTAGAACACAAGTAACATGCTATTGATCCCACTGATTGTGTTATGTTCAACAGATGACCTAAAAGAACACTCTTTAGGAGAACACCTTCTTTTATGCGTGGAAAAAGCATACAGCACCCCAAGCATTCAATAAATTTAATTCCTTATTGGCCTTCTTTTTGAAATACTCAAAAACAAAGATAATACACAGATCGGCTTTTCAAATACTCAAAGCCAAAGATAATAGAGAAAACAAGCTTTTGGAGAACTCCCAGGAGGACAATCTGTACTCTTCCATAGTTTGTTTCAGACATGGTATAAAAGTTCAGCAGCTGCCGGGGCGCCTGGCTGGTGCAGTCAGTAGAGCATACCACTCTTGATCTCAGGGTCATGATTGAAGCCCCATGTTGGGCATAGAGCTTATTAAAAAAAAAAAAAAAAAAAAAAAAAAAAGTTCAGCTGCTGCCTGCACTGTTCTTCCCTCAGCTCATCTCATGACTGATTGATGCTCATCTTCTGGGTCTCAGCCCAGATATCACCTGTCACAAGAGCTCTTCCCTAGTTGTTCTGTCACAGTACATTGTTCATTTCCCTCACAGCAGCTACCGCAGTCTGCAGTTGCAGTGTTTCAGCATTGGTTGACTGTTGCCTACATCAGAATTAAGCCCTACTCCCAAATTAAGTTTACTCCTGAGTCGCCAGCACCTACAGTTGCTAATCAGTTGCATTTTAAAGAGAGAGTATTTTGAGTAAGTATGGTGTAATCAGGTAAACTCTTTAAAAGTGAGTCTAGAATTCAGAGTCAAGGACAAGTCAGAGAGATTCAAAGCAGCAACCGACGCTTTACTATTGGCCTTGAAGAACCCAACTCCCATGTTGTGGAGAGGACTATGTGGCCCCGAGGAACTAAGTAGCCCTGGTTGATGGCCAGCAAGAAGGCCAGGCCTCAGTCCTGTAGAATCCTGAATTATGCCAACAAATACGTAAGCTTAGAAGAAGATCCTGAGCTGCAGAAGGAACACAGACCCACTAACACCTTGATTTCAGCCTTGTAAGAACCTGAGCAGAGAATCCAGTTGGCCCCTTGCCAAAACTTCTGATGTACGTAACTATGAAATAATAAACAAGTGCTGTCTTAAATACTACATTTGTGATAATTTGTTGTTGTGGGAATAGGAAATGTATTCAGCCAGCAAACATAGTCCCCTGGAAACCAAGACTTAAGATAGTCTACCAAGAGAAAGCAAACAATTCATATCTCTTCAAAGATTCATTCAGGGTCATGAAAGCAACCAACCAGGACTTAATACAGTGAATTCCTTATTCTCCCACCTTTATATGAATTAAAGCAATAATTGAGGCAAAGCTGGGGCTTTAGTTTTCTTTCTCTCTTTTGCTTAAGAATCACATATTTATCTTCTACTTAAATTAATACATCACAAAGATGTTCTTCCATTTATACTTCCTCAATTCTGTGTCCAGCTACATTCTATATTGTAATTGATATTTTCTCATTTTCTACTGCTAAGACAGGAACTTTAGATAAAAGGATTGAGTTACATTTGTTTCCCTAACAAATTGTATATTTATCCTCTTAAGTTTAAAAGTTCTTATTATATAATTTTAAAATAGTTACCTACTTGCTCACAATAAACAAAGAAAGGCCAGATAATTAAAATTACTTTTAATTACTCAGAAATGGCAAGCCACAATTCCACATGTTAACAATTTGTAGGCATCAGTACAACAATTAACTGAATGTCAGTGCTCTGGCCTTGTTTGCTTCACTTCCAAGTCTGATCATTTGTCGCAGGTTGCCTCTTCCTAGCCCATTCCCATTCATAACCAGCATCCACAAACTGAAGGGACTAAAAAAACCATTCAAGTTACGTGTGTAATGCCTTCCTGGCACAGGTTGAGGACAGAGGAAGGGTGGCAGGAGTGGTGATGTGGGGGTCAAACTCACCTCTCCTCTGATATTCCCATACTGCTGGCTGTATTAATCCCTGGATTGGGGGAAGTTTATGTTGCCTCCTTAGCCAAGTGTTCAGACATTGTTTTTTGTCTCAGGGAATGAATAATATGCCTTGGATATAGAAAGGGATTAAAGTATTTTTTTTTTTAAGTAGGTGTTAAATGGAGCCCAACACAGGGCTTGAACTCACGTTTTTGAGATCAAGACCTGAGCTGAGATCAAGAGTAGGCCACTTAAACAACTGAGCCACTTAGGTGCCCAAAGATGAAAGTATTTTTTTAAGTTATTTTTATTCTCTAAAAATAGACAGTTAGGGTCATACCCATGTGTGAAAGCAATGGAAGAATGATTTGGAAATCTCTTTAACCTCATAAATTACATAAATTCCCTCAACTTTCTGGAAGGACACTTCATCAATATATCACCTTTGTTATATTAAGTAGCATTGGGTTTCACTTCTGTTCTACTTGCTTTTTAATTATATATTACATTTTTTAATCATTTTAAATTTAGTTAGTTTAGTATCTTTGTCCATTATGCTCACAGTATGTGATAATGCAAATGCATCAGTCCAGTTTGGTGTCCATTATTTTCTACTAACTACATGTTAAGATCCAAGTAGAGGGACTAAAAATTATGTGTCGATAACGCAGTTGTTAAAGCAAACATAAACATAATCTTTTTTAGATGTGCTTGGTCAGTAACGCTTGCTTTTGAGTCCCCTCTCCTACCCCCATCTGAAAAATGGGTGTGTGTAAAATGTGGATGTCAGGGTCTTTTGTCACCGCCAAGAGAACTGATCCCAAAAGCTTGAGAACCACTCTTTTAGGAAGCATACTGTCCTTTGTGACTTCTTTTCCTCTCCCCATCACCTTGTATATTAATTTCAGTCTTATTTTCTGGAAGAGTGTGTGTTTGTGTGTGTGTTGGGAAGTCAGGGCTTCTTCCCAGTTCCTATTGTTTTCCCAGTGATTTTCCCTGATATATCAACATATTTACTCTGTTTTCTTCCATGTTTGTAAACATTGACAGCCCTAAACATAAATGAATTAGGTCTAGCTTGAATAATTTGAATCTTTATTAGACTGTACATCAAAGGTGTTTCACTGCTGGCCGACTGACAGGTAACAAGTGCAGATAGTGATAGATGCCATTTTTAAGGGCTGTAGACCTAGAGGAACTATTTCTAAAATTAAGATAGTCACTTTCCATGTCAATTTTGAAAGGATAATAGTTATTCAGTCACCAACCCTGTACACATTCTTATAAATTAAAAAAAAAAAGAAGAAGAAGGAAATTTACTTTAGAGGTCTTAGGGCCACCAAAATGTGTTAGGATCTTCACCAAAAAGGTATGTGAAACACATAGCCAGTAGAAAGTGACTAGAATCTATAAAGAATTACAAGAAAGTTTGTTATTCCAGAAGAAACTCTAATTCTAAGGGAAATTAACCCTAAGACCTAGTTTAAATTGTATTGCCTATTTCATGCTGTTTCATCTACTTTCATTAACAACCAGCCTCCCATCACCCCTGAAATGTCTGCTTCATTTCTGACTATGCCTTGCTATTCCAGACTATACCTCAACAATATTGAGATTTGCTTCATAGTCTCTTCTTAGAGATGTAGTTTTGGAGAAGAGTCTATGAAGAAAATTAACCATCCTTTTCAGGCACATTATAGGAAATATTTGCTAAGATCAAGTTGGATAATGATTACTCTGAATGGAAATTTTGAAGAGTGGGTTAATGGAGGAATAATGGTTTCTAAAATAAAATAGGGGGGTACCTGGTTGGCTCAGTAATGGGAGCATGTAACTCTTAGTCTCGGGATTATGAGTTTGAATCCCAAATTTTGTAGAGATTACTAAAATAAACAAAAACTTTAAAAAAATTAAATAAAATAAAATATGAGCCTGGGAAGCCATCAGTTTCTGGGAAGCCATCAGTTTTTAGACTACTGGAGGTATATGGGAATGTATATGTGTGAAAGAGCGAGAAAGAGAGAGGAGGCTTCTCCTTGTGTATTATGCTACCATCAAAAATAATTTTCAAGAAATACCAAACAATTTCTAACGTTAACTCAGTCTCTTCATTTTGTAGAGAAACTGATACATATAAGCAAGTAAGAGTTTTCAGGGTTGGAAAAATTCTTGCAGCCTTATGACTAGACTGAGATAGGCATTGGGGCTGGGTTTATAATCTCAGCCAAAAGGGAGAAAACTTGAAAGGAGAAAACAAAAAAGACAATAGAGAAATGACTTTAACATTTTGGTGGGGTCTTTCCAATGGCACACAGTCCAGAAACTATCAATTCCTGTCCCTGAGACATAGACCTCAAAATCATTAAAGTAATTTAAATTGAACTCATAATGCGGTATCATCACACACACCTACTACTAGAATGGCTAAAATTAAAAAGATTGATCTAGCAAGTGTTGGCAAAGAGGGGGAAAATGTAAAACTTTCATGTACTGATGGTAGAAATGCAAAATGGTAGCCACTTTGGAAAACATGCTGCCAGTTTCTTATAAAATTAAACACACAGTTACCATATGATCTAGCAATCTTAGTCCTAGGTATTTACCAAAGAGAAATAAAAATGTATGTTTACACAAAAGCCTATATGCAAATATTTATAGTAGCTTTATTTATAGTTGTTAAAATCTGCACACAACTCATTTTTCCACTGGTGAATGGATACATTGTGTTATATCCACAACAATGGATAAATCTCAAACACATCTTGCTAAGTGAAAGAAGTTAGACTCGAAATGCTACATAGCATACGATTCCATTTATATTACTTTCCCAAAAAGGCAAAACTGTAGGGACAGAAAATAGAGCCATGGTTACTAGAATGGAACTTTGGGGGGAGTTAGCAGTATTCTATAACTTGATTGTGGTGGTGCTTACAGGACTAAAAGCATTTGTCAAAACTCACAGAACTAACCACTAAAAAGGATGAAATTTACACTGCATAAATTATATCTCATTAAACTTAACTTTAAAATGAGGAACATAGGACATTAATTTGTGAGACATCTAACCTAGACTCTTCAAAAATTCAATATTATAAAAACAAAAAGTAGGGTATCTGAACTATATTTAAATAGATTGAAGAAAGAAAAATACCAAATGAAATATATGAACCTAGAATGGATTCTGGTTTAAAATAATGTAACAAAACAACTAAGAAAATTATCTTTGTACATATGGAATATTTGAATATAGACTGGGTTTTAGATGATATTATATAATTATTGTTAATTTTCTTAGGCATTAAAAGAATATGATTATATAGGAGAATGTCTTTTTTGTTAAGAGACTCGTACTAAAATATTTAAGGTAAAATATGATATTTATAACTTACTTTCAAATGGTATTATAAAAGGGGAAGGGAGACATGACAAATGCTGATCTTTTTTTTTTTTTTTAATGTTTGTTTATTTTTTGAGAGAGAGACAGAGCACGAGCAGGGGAAGAGCAGAGAGAGAGGTAGACACAGAATCTTAAGCAGGCTTCAGGCTCTGAGCTGTCAGCACAGAGCCCAACATGGCCCTGGAACTCACAAACCGTGAGATCATGATCTAAGCTATAGTCAAAGGCTTAACCAGCTGAGCCACCCAGGCGCCCCAAATACTGATCATTTTCAAAACTAGGTGAGGAATCTGTTGACCTGAGTTGTGCTTATCAGAAAAATGTCTTCTTAGTGATAACAGTCTGATCTAAAATACTACCATTATTGGGGCACCTGTCTGGTTCAGTCAGTAGAGCATGCAATCCTTAATCTCAAAGTTGTAAATTCAAGCCCCAAGTTGGGTGTAGAGACCGCTTAACTAAAATAAAATAAAATAATAAAATAAAATAAAATAAAATAAAATAAAATAAAATAAAAATATTGCCATTATTATATACCAAGTGTCCACAGTGGTTATGATTAAAAGGAAAATTCTAGAAAAATATATATTGCACGATTGTAGGTTTTAAAAATATGTGTGTGATTAGTGTATATAGATCTATCTTTATAAGTTCCTAAATAATTTGGTGTTGATACACATGATAATGTAGGTAGAGGTACCTACTGGTAAATGAGATGAAGAAGCAGAAATTGGAAGTACCCAAGTAGAAATTTTATTTAGTACTCTATACTTAACACTTTATACACTTTAAAATGCTGAAAGGCTTTTAGGTGATCTCTACTTTTCTTGTGGTAAAAGACTCAGGGTGGAAAGGAGGTAGAGAGGAAGGCATCTAAAACCTTATTTTTGATCCTTAATTTCACATCTGTACAATGAGATTATGATTCTTTCCAAAAGACTTTTGACTCTTTGTAAAACCAAATCCTCCTAAAATCAATGAATATCTACATTTAAGTACTCATAAGAGAGCACTTCTACATTTCAAAGCATTCTTAAAGAAGAATTTCGAGAAATCTTTTCAGGAATAACGGTATCATTGGAAAAGGATATGCAATCCATGAATGATATAGGCAATTTCCAATGCAACAGAGTAGTTGAAAATTCATTTGTAAATTGTTACTAATCTTGTAGTGAGACAAAATTATGAAAGTAGGACCTTTTCCTCTTCTGTTTGAGAAAGCCGTAGAAATGTTACCAATGTTTTTATTTAATCAACAGAAGTTGCTTGGAATGTACAACACATAACATTTCCCCCATAGCAACATTGTTAAGCACGTTGGTAAGACATGAATGCCAAGTATGATGGAGCTATAATGCTAACAGAAGGCTTCAGTAAATATCTATAGTATGAGAGAGTAAGTGAATGAATAAATCAATAGGAAGGACCAGCAGTTTCACTAGATTGTGAACTCTAAGAGGAAGGAACTGGATTTCCTTATTCATGTTTATATCCCCAACATTCTGCCAATCAGTAAGTGTTGAATGAATAGAATATCCAAGAGCTATCCTCACTTTACCTGGGTATGGAACTGGACTTTAATAGTAAGTTATGTTTGTCTTAACCTGTTGCTAAAGGATACTTTTTCTTTAAAGATAATATCATGAATATGTTGTACAAAAATAAAATAGGCATGCGTTAAAAAATGTTTTAACTAAGTTATTGAGGAAACTAGAAAAGTATAAAAGGCCAGTTCAAAAAGATTGGGAAGGCAAGATGCAAATAGAGGCATTCAGGAGTGCTAAAATTAATTTGTTAATACATGAAAAAAAAGATCAAAATTCACAGGGAAATAGTAAAGTAATTTACTATAACTAACAGTGGTAAAGACTCAGACACAATGAAAGATACAAATAATGAGGAAGAGTGGGCTAGACAACACCTGGCATTTCATAGGACACTCAAAGATACTTTTTCTTTTGTCATTTCAAAGTCTTTCACAATCTTTCTGGACAGTCTCTTCTGAGAATGATAATTTCAAAAATTACTCTTAATCACACAAAAAGATTGGTTGTATTAGGTTTGGCTTCATTGTTTACATAGTTGAAGCAAAGGCAGGAGTTAGCTGTTAAAAAAAAAAAAAAAACAACAGCAAACCCAAAATGGAATGCTAAACCCACATCACCGATAGGAGACATATACCTAACCTAACTGCAATTTCAACTTCTCCTAGGAATGTTATCTTAAACCAGCATATCTGGAATTTCCTGGTCAACATCATTGAGGTAATCCACCATATAGACACCTGTCCCCCAAAGAAAGATGAGGTAATCCGCTATTTTCTTGTCCCTGCCTCTTTCTGCCTGTAAAAGTCTTCCATTCTGTTCAGCTGTTCAGAGCTGCTTTCTGTTTGCTAGATGGGATGCTGCCTGATTCATGAATTGTTGAATAAAGCCAATTTGATCTTCAAATGTACTCACTTGAAATTTTTTGTTTTTTTTTAACACAGCAAGCTACAACCTGTGGGCTGATTTCAGCCTAAAGCCTGTTTTTGTACCTCCTGGAGCTAAAGATAATTTTTACATTTTTTTAAATGTTTATTTGTTTTTGAGACAGAGAGAGACAGCATGAACAGGGGAGGGTCAGAGAGAGGGAGACCCAGAATCCGAAGCAGGCTCCAGGCTCTGAGCTGTCAGCACAGAGCCAGACGCGGGGCTCGAACTCACGGACCGCGAGATCATGACCTGAGCCGAAGTCAGCCGCTCAACCGACTGAGCCACCCAGGCGCCCCTATAATTTTTACATTTGTAAAGGGTTGAATAGCATCAAAAGATACATAACTTTTTTGTGATACATGAAAATTATGTGAAAATCAAATTTTGGTCTTCATAATTAACGATTTATTGGAATACAACTGTGCTCATTCATCTACATATTGTTTGTGGCTGCTTTCTCTAGATAATGGCAGAGCTGAAAAGTTGTCACAGGTCCACAAAACAAGGCCAGAGCTAGGATGAAACAATTGAGGTGCCTTGGGCACGGGATTTAAGGGGGCACCAAGAACGAAGTAATGAAAAGAAGCACCTGGATAGCTTAGTCATAAAGGCATGCAACTCTTGATCTTGGAATCATGAGTTTGAGCCTCATGTTGGGTGTAGAGATTAATAAAATAAATAAATAAACCTAAAAAAAAAAAACTAGCAATGAACAATGAATGAATTATACTTTGATGCAACATTTTTAAAAATCAAAAGGAATGCAAAAAAAAAACCACCCAAATGTCAAAATTTTAAACAAAGACAGGATGGGTATTACTGATTTTCCCATTTGCCTCAGGTTCCAATATGGCTTGGCAAAACACTGCTACGTCTCACTTGCCTCACCCTGATCCTAGCCCTATTGAAGGCTTAAATTATTTATTACTGACTACTGAGAAAAGTTTATAAACAACAGTTATTAACCGACTATATCACCTGCCTTGAGGCTGCTATTCCAACTTAAGCACTAAGCTTTAAGACCACAAAATAAACTTCTGATTGGGAGATTTCATAAGGAATCTTAGATTGGAATTTTAAAAGCTTCTATTATTGACTATCCTAAGGATAAGAAATCAAGTGTCAAGGGGCACCTGGGTGACTCAGTGGGTTTGGTGTCCAACTATGGATTTCAGCTCAGGTCAGGATCACGGTTCATGGGTTCAAGCCCGGCATCAGGCTCTGCACCAACAGCACAGAGCCTGCTTGGGTTTCTCTCTCCCTCTCTCTCTGTCCCTATCCTGCTCATGGTCTCTCTCTCTCTCTCTCTCTCTCTCTCTCTCTCTCTCTCTCAAAAATAAAATAAACATTAAAAAAAAGAAATCATCGGGGTGCCTGGGTGGCGCAGTCGGTTAAGCGTCCGACTTCAGCCAGGTCACGATCTCGCGGTCTGTGAGTTCGAGCCCCGCGTCAGGCTCTGGGCTGATGGCTCAGAGCCTGGAGCCTGTTTCCGTTTCTGTGTCTCCCTCTCTCTCTGCCCCTCGCCCGTTCATGCTCTGTCTCTCTCTGTCCCAAAAATAAATAAACGTTGAAAAAAAAATAAAAAAAAAAAAAAAGAAATCAAATTTCAAAACCTCTCTCCACCAGATTTATTCTGTAGTGCTTATGCATTCAGTGATTTCCTCACTGAGATCCCCAAAATAGGCTAAGGTTTCTGGCCTCCCAGTAAGTGAACTTATTCTTATCATTTGTCAACTTTTGTTTTCCATTAAAATGACCTATCCTTGCTCATTTAAAAAGTACCATTCCCAAATCATAAATTCCAAGCAATTGGCCCTCAGACAAGCTTCAAAGCTACACAAATGAACCTATGTGTAGATTACAGAGCCTCAATGGCTATGGTTCATTTATTACTGCACCCAATAATTTCAGAATGGAAGAAAGTAAAATTCTCTATTGGGGTGCACTGCATAACTATTTCATGAATTGTATTCTGATTTCCCCCGAAACTAAAAATATTATATACAGCAAGGACACTAACAAACCTCTGGGGATGTCCCATAAAGCATGCAAGCTCTGAAAACATATAATAACATTTGTCTATACAAATCTATGCTAGAGAAGATGAACATCTCTTCTGATCTGACAACTCTTCCCATCCACTTCTCACAATAGGAACATTTCAAACAAACCTAATTATTTGTAGCATCTCTCTTTTTATAAAATAAGAAAGCAAGTCTTTGTGATATTTTTCTTGGGATCCTTTGAAAATCTCAAAGATACAGGTGTAAAAGTTATCCTGAAATGTTTATTTACTTGTTTGTTTACTTATTTATGAAATTAGCGTTCTGCTTTGAGGAAGGCTATTTATTTTTAATGTTTATTTCTGAGAGAATAAGGGAGAGCCTGGGGGAGGGATAGTGAGAGGGAGACAGAGGATCCCAACTAGGCTCCACTCTGACAGCAAAGAGCCTGATGCAGAGCTTGAACTCACAAACCACGAGATCGTGATCTGAGCCCAAGTCTGGCGCCAAACCAACTGAGCCACCCAGGCACCCCTGGGGAAGGCAATTTCAAAACAGTTGTCAGAGGATCTGTAGATACTTAAGGTAGGATCAAGGGTTACTGAAAAACAATACTTAGTTACTTATTTAATCAAAGTGACAATAAAAGATTTTTAAGGTAAACCTAGAAGGTTAATATGATTGTAAAGAACTTTAGCTCTTTCAGGGGTGCCTTGGTGACTCAGGTAAGATTGTGACTCTTCGTTTCTGCTCAAGATCTCACTATTCGTGGGTAGGAGCTCCGCGTTGAGCTCTGAGTTAACAACCACAGTAGAGGCTGCTTGGGATTCTCTTTCTCCCTCCCTCTTTGCTCCTCCCTCCATGTGTGGGTATGCATGCTCTCTCTCCCAAAATAAATTAAAAAAAAAAAAAAAGAACTTTAGTTCTTTCAAAAGTGGAAAGACTGTTCTTTTTTCTTTTCTTAATCACGAACACAAAATCAACTTAAAGCACAAATAAAATTATTCTGATAAGCCACAGAATCTTTCCTATGTAGTCAGATAACATAAAAGATAGAGTGAGATTTCATCTTATAAATGATAGTTATTAATCAGTCAACGAAGGAAGTAAGCTATTAAAACTGAGTTATCTTTGCTAAAATTTAACATATTTTATAGCCTCTTTCAGACTGAAGTATTATAAAACCAAAGAAAATAAAATTCCCTTTATGAGTCTTCTCTATTATTTTATTTTATATTCTAGAATAAATTGACCCTTTTCTTAAGGATTATCTTAGTTCATTTGGGCCGTTGTAACAAAGTACCATGGCCTGAGCAGCTTAAATAACAAACATGTATTTGTCACAACTCTGGAGGCTAGGAAGTCCAAGATAAAGGCACTGGCAGATTTAGTGTCTGGTGACAACCCTCTTCTTGGTTCATAGACAGCTAACTGTAGTGTCATTACATGGCTGGAAGGGGGTAAGAGAGCTTTCTGGGGTCCATTTTATGAGAGCACTAAACCCATTCATGAAAGCTTCACCTTTATGACCCAATCACTTCCAAAAAGCCTCACTTCCTAATACCATCACATTGGGGATTAGGTTTCAACTTACAAACTTTGGGAGGACACAAACATTAAGTCCGTGGCTAGGGCAGAGTATGGTCTCAGGACCCGTAGGGTCCCTAAAACTGTTTTTTTTTTAAGTTTATTTATTTTGAGAGAGAGAGATAGAGAAAGAGAGAACAAGCTGGGGGAGGGGCAGAAAAAGAGGGAAAGAGAATCCCAAGCAGGCTCTGAGCTGCCAGCACAGAACCCAATGCAGGGCTCAAACCGACAACCCATGAGACCGTGATGTGAGCCGAAATCAAGAGTCAAATGACTAACTGACTGAGGCACCCTGGCACCCTGGTTCCTAAAACTCTTTTAGAGGATGCACCAAGTCAAGACTATTTTCGTAATAATATTAAGCTATTATTTGCCCCTTTCATTCTTATTCTCTCACAACTGTACAGTACAGAGTGTGATATCACAGCAGATTAAATGCAGTAGCAGGTATGAGAATCCAGCTATTTTCTAGTAAGTCAGACATTTAAGAGGTTCCCAATAATGTAAAACAATGCCATTCCTCTTGAATTTTTTGGTTTTAGAAAACAGTTATTTTTTATTAAAATGTTATTTATTTTAACATGCAATTTTAACATGCAACATGTTTTCCAAAGATTCAAAATATAAATATTTTTTACATTTCTCACATAAACAAAAGCTCTGGAGTCCTCAATACTTCTTAAGTGTAAAGGAATATTGAGATTTTTTAAAAATTGCCTTGTTTTAAAAAGATTTTATTTATTTTTATTTATTTTAGGAGAGACAAAGAGAGTGACTGAAGCAGGAGCATAGGGAGAGGAGAGAGAAGATGTTAAGCAGGCTGCACTCCCAGCGGGGAGCCTAACACAGGGCTTGATCCCTCAACTATAAGATCATGACCTGAACCAAAATCAAAAGTCAGACACTTAAATGACTGAGCCACCTAGATGTCCCCAAAATTACCTTTCTTAAGGGAAAAAACCCTACTCTTTTTCTTTGAAAAACAAAAACACATAATTTTATTTCTCTGTCATTCTTGCCCCTGTTATGGTCTCAACCACTCCTAGTGATTATAACTTTAGGGGTGCTTGGGTGGCTCAGTTAAGTGCCTGACTTTGGCTCAGGTCGTGATCTCATAGCTTGTGAGTCCAAGCCCCGCATCAGGCTCTGTGCTGACAGCTCAGAGCCTGGAGCCTGCTTTGGATTCTGTGTCTCCCGCTCTCTCTCTCTGCCCCTCTCCTGCTCACACCCTGTCTCTGTCTCTCTCAAAAAATAAACATTAAAAAAATTTAATAAAAAAAATTGTAACTTAAAAAAAAGAAATTGGCTTTTATTTCAAAGAGAAAAATGATGGTATGGTGTGAAGCGATTAAAATTACTTGAAGTTTCAAACATCTGACCAATCAGCAGCCACAGAAGGAAACATTTAAACTGAAGCAGAAACAGTAAAACCTTGGATTGCGAATAACTTGTTCCATTGAGTGTTTTACAAGATGAGCAAACATTTCTAATAGATTTTGACTTGATAAATGAATGATGTCTTGCAATACAAGTAGTACATGAACATCACATGATTACAACTGAGCCAAAGGTTCTTGAAATTCGCTTTGATATACAAGTGCTGTGGATTACAAGCGTGTTTCTGTAATGAATTATGTTCACAAACCAAGGTTTTACTGTTCTCCCCTAAATATAGCTGCCATTGACCTCTCTGAGAGATTTTCTCATTTGGAAGAAGATTGGTCCTTACCACTGGGAAGTGCAAAATTATCTGTTCATGAGCATAATAAAGACCAATAGAACCTTCCATGGTTTCCAGTTGAAGCCCTAAACCTATCTCTTTGTGAAGCTGGTATATAAACAGTTACCTCTGGCTATTCAGTGAGTTATTCATTACTGGTGACTTCTGTGAGAGTATGTAAATAAACTTTGTCTTTTCTCCTGTTTGTCTATTTTTAGTTAATTCGCATGTCCCTATGAAATGAGCATTAGTGAGTACAGGAAAAGTTTCTCTCCCAACAGGGATCAATTGTTTAACTGTCTGTCATACACCATCATTTGAGCAACTAGCATGTGAACGCATATAACACAACTTCTACAACAACATACATCTCTTTTATACCTTGTTAAGATGCAAAAAGGAACACTTCATTAACATGAATGAAAGATATAGCCTCTTTGTAGCATATGACCTAGGATGAGAAGTAGATAAAGTTCAAATTTTGCTTCATAATCAATGATTCAGTATTCTGGTTTATCTAGAAATTGTCCTGGTGTTGAATGATGCTTATCTATTAATTAACTCAATTTAGGGGCACCTGGGTGGCTCAGTTGTTTAAAATCACGTGTTAATCACGTCTACAAAATACCTCCCAGTGGGGCGCTTGGGTGGCTCAGTCATTAAGCATCTTGACTCTTAATATCGGCTCAGGTCATGCATGATCTCAGGTTCATGAGTTCAAGCTCCACATAGGGCTCTACGCTAGCAGCATGGAGCCTGTTTGGATTTTATCTCTCCCTTTTTCTCTGATCCTCCCCCACTCATGCACTCTCTCTCTCTCTCTCTCTCTCTCTCCCTCCCTCTCTCAAAATAAATAAATAAACTTTAATAAGAGTCCAAGGTTTTAAGTTACCTTAAGATCTTGGAAATTATCTTGAAGGTGACATACTGGAATACAGAATTACTCTTGAAATTAAAAGTTTGTCAGAATAAGGACTTAACTTAGTTAAACAATATTTACATTTAAAAAATTCTAATCATGTAGAAGTGATGTCAGCTTATTTGAGTAATGAAACTGTAGCTTAGGAAAAAAAACAAATCCAAGTAAAATAAAATGTACATAAAGGGCATAAAAATGGCATAAAAATGTGGCATAAAAATTACTTTGAGCAGAAGGCATTTGAGTTTCTGAATTCTTTATCTGCCTAAAAGCAGAATCTCTCTGAAACTTAAGGGAACCCAATTGTCATAAATTCCATCCCTGAAAGCAAACAGGTAAGACTGACTCTTATCACCAAAGATGAGGAACCTCTACATTACCATTTAACAGAGAAGTTTTTCTCCTGTCTATTGCTGATTTATCTTTCCAAAAACCATTCATTTTTCCCATAAGTGCCCTGATCCGTCTGTATACACCAATGAGGGAAAAAGTCAGCAAAGTTAGTTTTGTGGTTGTTTGGTATTCACCTATGGGAGCCACAGCATTTTGCTGGGGCTGCTTTTGAGATACGCTTCTCCATGGTGTGTGTTCCCTGGCTCTCCCAGGTAAAGCCATTGGGCATCTTGGAGGATGAGCTCTTAAACTTTTGAACTTTAAAATTTTGTACAAGGAAAATCACAGTTGTCAATCAAATGTAACATGAACACGTGTCAAAGATTTTCTACAACCCATTAATCAATGAGAGAATCAGGACGGTGTTAAAAAAAGTCAAAGGAGGGGCGCCTGGGTGGCGCAGTCGGTTAAGCGTCCGACTTCAGCCAGGTCACGATCTCGCGGTCCGTGAGTTCGAGCCCCGCGTCGGGCTCTGGGCTGATGGCTCAGAGCCTGGAGCCTGTTTCCGATCTTGTCTCCCTCTCTCTCTGCCCCTCCCCTGTTCATGCTCTGTCTCTCTCTGTCCCAAAAATAAAATAAAACGTTGAAAAAAAAAAAAAAGTCAAAGGAGAAATCAGAGAGCAGCCAAATGTATAGACAATCAGATACACTGAAATGAATTTGGTAAGAGATCAAGACTGGGTAACATTCACAGGGCAATAATCAATCACATTACCAGTAGCAAAACTTCACTTGTGTTTCTATAAAGAAGAATTATTTGTTTTTTCGAAGAGGAAAGAAGTTTCCTTCTACAAGTTTAGGTGCCTGACTGGGTCTGAAAATTAAACTGACAAAGACAGATTAGCAGGAAAAAATCGTGAGTTAATTTACTATTAGATTTACATGACAAGGGAGGCTTCTTAAGGAAATGAAGACCTAAAGAAGTGGTTAAGCCTGAGTGTTTGTATGCTAGATCTGATGAAAAGTGAACAGTCATGGAGAAATAAGATAGGACAGAGAGTAATAAATGGTAGGTGTCATATATGGGAAACCAAGCAAGGCCTGCTTGTTTAGATTCCTCTTGGTGTCCCTCTGTCTTGGAGAGAAGGATAATTCCTTTCTTCTGTGTATAGGGAGGGCACTTCTCAAAAGAGGGTCTTATGACCTACTTCAGTGAGAGAGGCCATGGAAGGGAAAGTCAAAGATACATTTCTGCTTCCACTGTTTCCTCAAACTGAGCTTAAAATTTTCAATATGCAAGTTGCCACGTTTAGGGTTAGTGTGTTCTGAACCCCATCATATTATTATCTGCTTACTACAACTAACAGAGCAATAAGATAGCTCTGAGACAACAAAAGATGTAGATAACAAGGAAGATTAGGCTAGAAAACACCCAGCATTCCATATAACCCCCAGTAATCTCTTACACCTCTTTTCGAAGTCTTCTGTACTCTTTCCTGACAGATTTTCTCCCACCTCTCAGCATGCCTCTTCCCCAGTATCCTCATAGAGTCAGCTCAGTGAGATCTACCCTTTCCTTTCTCCATCCTTCTCCTCCCTTAACATCAGTCCCATTCCCCTTTGGATCCATCTACTTTGTCTCTGTTAACTTTTGGAAAAACCACTAGAAACGAAATACTTTACAAGAAGCTCTTAACCCTATCTATACACCTTGCCTGCCCCAAAGTGTGGATATGTTAAAAGAAACAATAGTAATGATGCTTGTCCTCCGTGAAATCTCTAATTCAAACTCTTTTTTAATGGGTAGCAAAATGAAGTGAAAATTCTTCAGATGGTTTATAGGGAACAAGTTTTTGATGTGGGGCAAACACATAGGCAGTCCAAACCGGACTGTTCTCGACCTTCAGAATTTCTGGCTTCACAGACAAGTTCACAGCAAAGGTTATATGATCTCTAGTGGTCAGGGAAGTAAAGGCGAGGTCAGCAGCAGCCCAGGTATATTGGTGGGTCTTAGGTAAAAGGCATGTTTAGAAACCTGGAATTGTGTGTTCTTTGAAGGGGACAGTGATCACTAGGTAAATGACTAAGTCATGGGGCAAGTCATCTTGTGACAAAATGCTACGGTGGTATGTTTCCCATTCTGTAGAAGGTAGGAGAATTGTCATGAAGTTTTTTATCTACTTAAAACAAAAGTAGATACTTTAAGGTGGTGATTTAGATTAATTTTGTAATATTTTTTATTTTTAGTTTAAAAAAGGGGTTAAAATAATTAAAACTTCGGACACCTGGGTGGCTCAGTCAGTTAAGCTTCTGACTTTGGCTCAGGTCACAGTCTCAAGGTTCATGGGTTTGAGCCCCATGTGGGGCTGTGTGCTGAATGCTTGCTCAGAGCCTGGAGCCTGCTTCAGATTCTGTGTCTCCTTCTCTCTCTGCTCCTCCCCTTCTCGTGTTCTGTCTCACTCTCTGTCTCTCAAAAACAAATAAACATCTAAAAAATCTTTAAAATAATTAAAAATTCAATGTTACAGTATTTAATATTATTTTTATTTTCACATTGTTTCATCTCCTGGCATTTTTAACATTTTGGAGCTTATTGAAACTTACTATGTATGTCTATTTTTAAGCTATTGGAAAATTTTCTCCTGCCGATTATGGCAACACAGCTTCTTCACTTCACTAAATTTTAGTCAGGCTCCTGAACCTTTTCCTAGGCCTATCTTTTACTTCCTTGTAAAATCTAGTTGTAGCAAGAACTCCATTAGTTTAACAAGAACCCCCTACTCTGCGTATCTGATCGCCCCTGATATCTGATCAAGTTCACCATCCTGTACCTACTCCCAACCCCACCCCCCCCACCCCCATGATATCTGATCACCCTGGCCTGTCTTCAGCAAGAATCCCGTTAGGTTGGTTTAGCCAGAGTCACCCTCACCTCTGATGTTTCCTTAGTAACTCTTCATTCATGGACCTCAGTTCTGCCTCCCAGCTATAAATCGCCACCGGCCTGTGCTGTATTTGGAGTGGAGCCCAAGCTCTCCGTTGCTCACTATAAGATCCCATTGCAATGGCCCCTACACCTAACTTGATGGTCCTGAATAAAGTCTGCCTTACCATCTTTAACAAGTGTTATTGATTTTGATTTTCTTTAACAATGGTTGAGAGAGAAATTCTGTGAGGAAATTTATGTATTTGATTTTCATTAATTAAGGAAACACAAGAAAAGAAAGAAGTGAGGACTGGTGGTATCTTAGAAAAGATTCTCATTATTGTCATTTTTGAGAGAAAGCAATCAATAAAGATTAGTATTCATTTTACCATCTTTTCAATCCCTAATTTTATGATCTGCTATCTTCAGACAGCTAGAATTCATTTCTAGCTCTCATCACTTTCCTTTCTCCAAACGGAATTTCTAAGAATATTTTGAGGAAGTGCCAAAGGTATATGTCAAAGCCATAGCATTAACAAATTTTTCTCATTTGCTCTCATTTGCCTCTGAAGGGAGTTAATGACTCACCCCAGCTGTGTCAAAAAGTCGTAAACAATATCCACCATTGCCCAAATCTTTTAAATGATCCTCAAAGCTTGTAAGATATCAATTGTATCTTTGAAAGACACTAAAATAGGTTTCCTCTTTTTATACATCTGGTAGAAATCTTAAGGATATACATGGCAAATTTTGGAGTTGAATATGACAAGATTCCCTCATTTGAAGAACTAACAATGGGGAGCAACCAGGAATAAACAATTAGCTAGGAAAGAGACAGAATAAAAGGAATACTGAGGATGAGGAGTAAAACAAGTCTTTCGGAAGGCCGGAAAAAAAAGGATCAACTAATCCCAATGAGGGAGTGAGAGAGATCTTTTGAAAAGACTTCTTCAGAATAGGGTAGCTGAAGGGGTTTTAAAGGATGATACTGATAATGACAACAATTAACATTTGTTAGACGCACATCAGTGCTGCCTATTGGTGGTCTAAGGCTGGAATGAAAGATAACCTGGGAAAGGTAATTTAAATCCAGGTTATGTAAAGTCTGGAATTACACCTAAGGAATCAGCAATAGATAGGCAAACCTTAGCAGATCTTGACTGGCATAACCTGCCAGACAAAAGTCACTGTTCTCCTCACTCCTGATTTCTCCTCATATCCTGATTTCTCTACTCTTCCCAGGTTAGTATTTTTATGCTCTCTCAGCTGGTATCACACAACTACCCACAGCTTTTCAGTGAATTTAGTGACCCTTCAAAAATCCTATTTGTCACAATTAACAATTATTAAAAGTACACAATCTTCCACCTATATCAACCCCACAGTTTTACGTAAGAGTAGGAAAAGAAGTTTTGTTCTTGTGATTGGTGGTGATAGTGTCAGAATTTCCTAGGAGAGGTTTCAGTTACTTCTTAGAAAAATACTAATAGTTTGTGTAACCCAAAACTCACTCTGGCCCCTTGCCTTCCAAAATTTTTCCATTTTGATTCTACCTTCAGTCAGTTAGTCAGTACTTCAGTCAGTGGGTACTTCCCCTACTACCCCCAACACACACACACACACACACACACACACACACACACACACACACACATCCTCTTTGGGATGGTAATAGTGCATTTAATTGGTTTAAAGGCAGCTATCCAAATCCCTCAGATGGAGATAGGATTCATTAACATCTCAATGATGGCTATCTCTAATCTATACCTTTCCTGCTATGCAAAGGAAAAGTCTATTTAAATCCATTAATTCTCTGATAGAGCCTCCACCAGATCATTTATAAAGATGCTAAGTAAGACGGATACTACCACTAATCCTTAAGAAATGAACTCTTCACACTTCTCATTTATCTCCTCCATTCGCTTCCTTCCTCCAGGCCAGCTATCAGTTTTCAGCAAATCCCACCCATTTCCCTGTCTTTTATGGTGAATCATTAGGAAAATTATAACGTCAGTCCTTAGTCCCCTTTATCCACATTTTCTGCTTGGTAGAATTCCAATAAAGCGAAATTTCACTATATATTCACTTAAATTTTATATGATTTTCACCAAAGTACATTTCACCAATGTACTTGTTTTTTGTTTGTTTGTTTTTGTTTTTTCGTTTGGTAATCCTACCATTTATAAACCCACTAATTTCTGTGCATAAGAAAGTAGGAGAAAGTTAAGGCAGGTTACTTCTCCTGGAGTCAATTTCCTTATCTGTAAAAAGGTCTGCACCACAGACCTTTTAAAAGGTTAATGAGCAATTAAGAGTGAGAGGCCTTACCTAACACAAGGTCTGCAGGTTCTTAATCACCGTGTTCTTCTCCAGCCCAGCTGGAAACTGCCTCTTCTCTGGCACACCATGGATCTTCTCTTATTGGCTTCTGAGGGTCTACCGGTATCATAGGTTTGTGGGGTCTGGCCAACAGTCATTGAGTTTTATCCTCAAATGTCTTCACAGTTCCCAGATATTTTACTCATTTTTTTTCTGCCTTAAGTCCTTTGATTAACCAAGCAGAGTAGTACACAAACACATGCATATATTTTTTCAACGGAACTTGCAGCATTTTAGATGAATCTCTGTTTGATTTAGTAACTCACATATATACAGTTTGGGTGATCATTTATTCGTTCAATCAGCAAATAGTTTGAGCATCTACTCAGAATTGAACACTTCGAAGATAGTGCTGAATAAAACTTTCTTAACGTACCTGCTCCCAGGGAACTTAGATTGTAGAAAAAAGAGTATGTATGTTGGGGGCTGAGAGCTATTTTAGATAAGGTGGTTATGGATAGCCTCTAGATTAACACTTGAACAGAGCAAGGAATGCAATATGTAAGTAGGCTATGCTGTTATCTGTTGGTGGGAGGGAATGGAGAGTCCAGTAAATGCAAAGGCCCCGAGGTGTGAATCCCAGAACAGCAAGGAGACTGTATGACTAAATCAGAGTAACTAAAGGCAGAGTATAGTAAAAGTTAACAGTGGTAGGTAAGAGCAATATCATGAATGACCTTCTTAACCATGATAATAACTTTGGACTTCATTCTGAATGGTGTGGAAAACCACTGCGCAGAATTCCATTTCCAGGTGGATTTCTCTGCTTTAAAAAAGGACAAATGCTGAAAATCAACTCAATCTGTACACCATTTTATTTCTACCCTGGAGCAGACTTTTAATTGTATGATAATAATCTGATGTAGAGATCAGCAAACATTTTCTGTAAAGGACCAGATAATAAATATTATAGACATTTAGTTCCATGTAGTTTCTGTTGCAACTACTCAACTTTGCTTTTGTAGTGCATAAGCACCCGTGGATAGAAGGATGTGGAACAGAGTAAAACTCCATAGACACTGAAATTTGAATTTCATATAATTTTTGTGTATCAGGAAATGCTGTTTTTCTTCTGATTTTTCCCCCACACATTTAAAAATGTAGAAACCATTCTTAGCTCATGGGCCATACGGAAATATGTGTTGGCCCAGATTTGGCCCATAGGTCATAGTTTGCCAACCTCTGACTCAACCATAACTTATTATAATAATTAGGTTTTTATTAATTTGGCAGAAAGAGGAAAATTAATTCCATTTGAAATCTCTTGAGTAATGCATTTATATATTTAAGACAAACATACTTGAAAATGTACTGAAATTTTCTTAGGTGAATACAATATTAAGTCTTTATGGCCAGAAATATATAAGATTATATATAAAATAGGAAAACATATATAGATTTCGTAAGTAATCTGAAAAAGATACCTATGTTTTAATAGCTCAGAAGTAAAACATAGGGTATATCCAGAAATAAAGCTGTAAATGTGGATTTTTCTCAAGAATCTAATGCCAGAGTGAACTTTACTCTAGGCAATAGATGACTACCATCACTGAGTAATTTCCAGGGTGATGGACAAGTTTCAGTGCTGTTAGAGTAGGCAGTTAATTAGGTCCTAACAAGAGCTGGAGGTCAGCAAGGAGGATGTCATGGCCAGCTATCATGAAAGTCAGAGGTCTGTCCATGCAGTACCCCAGAAGAGGTCAGATCTAACCAGACAGGCCCAAGATGACAGACACCATGACAGGAAACCCTTGACCAAATTAGGAAGAAAAAGCAGGAAACCCTGCTTTCCACCCCAAGTAAAAAGTATTCTGCACCCTAGTTAAAAACTGTCAATAAAAGATAGAAACCCAACCCCCAGGGTGCCCAACTCTTTCTTTAGAACTCACCGGCTCTCCTCATAACTCAAGAGTGGACTTTTTGCTTTAATAAACTTTCCCACTTGTGTTACTCATCCATCTGCTCTGTTTTGTCTCCTTGAACTCATTCTTGTGGACCAAAAACCTTGGGTGACTCCTTGTAGTTTGGCTGCATCAAGGCCCCAGGGTTCAGGGACTCCCCAGTTCACCCAGCAACAGCACATTCCCAAAGACTTTCACTATCAATTCATGATACCTGAAGTTTCTTTAAACAGATGATTCTTTTTATTCCATAAATATAAAGTTTAAAATAGAGTTAAGTTTTGAAAGATAACAATAGGTATGCATACCATGGTTATAGCTGAAAACTTTCAAGTACGTGCATTTACATGAATAGTTTTACAGGATATCAATATCCTTATGTTTTTCCAAAATTGAGCTCCCTGAAATGGCCAACTCCCCATTGTTATACAAGGATAGCATGCCTATCTTCCTCTCCATCTCAAATCTTACTACAGTGCTTGGCTCTGAAATGTAAATACTTCTGAGGAGCCAAACAAAGAAATATTCAAGTTTTTGTTCAAGGAAACCCCTGTCAATTATTAATTAAGGCACATGTATCTTATATGCCTTTCTGTTAAAGGTGAAGTTCTGAGGGGCCCCTAGCTGGGTAGGTCAGTAGAGCATGTGACTCTCGATCTCAGAGTTGTGAATTCAAGCCCCACATTGGGTGTAGAGAGTACTTAAAAATAAAATCTTTTTTAAAAAGAAGGTGAAGTTCTGAGAAATAGGGTGTTTGACCCATGTTGAGGCATTGAATTCACAATAGGAAAGGAAGTGTGGATAATGATTCTTATTCTTTTAAACAGAAATGGCATGCTTTGTGAAGCTACCAAAATTTTGAGGTATATTGAATAAAACCCACAGATAAAAATGTAATATCACTCCTTTAGGTGGAATATGCTTATTCAAAAAGGTAGTTTAGACCTGTTTCATTAAATCTTATCTTCATTCATTGATTCCAATTATAATCAATCATCAATTTAATCTTATAAAATATTTAAGGTGCGCCTGGGTGACTCAGTCGGTTGAGCGACGAACTTCGGCTCAGGTCACGATCTCACAGTTTGTGAGTTCGAGCCCTGCGTCAGGCTCTATGCTGACAGCTCAGAGCCTGGAGTCTGCTTCAGATTCTGTGTCTCCCTCTCTCTCTGTCCCTCCCCCACTCATGCTCTGTCTCTCTCTGTCTCAGAAATAAATAAACATAAAAAACATTTTTTAAATAAATAAAATATTTAATATTCGGTATCTTCCATTAACAAGCAACAAACATTTAAATGTATGATAACATTTTAGCTGTTAACTTAAAAATGGGCAAGAGGGTACACAGATTTCCATGTTTATTTCAAAACTTTTGAAAACAATTGGCCTAGAGAACTGGGAGGGGCACTTGGTCACTGCGGGGAGAGCAGGAAGACTGGGAGAGGGGAAGACCTTGGGAAATTTGGAGACAGCACAAAGAGGTTGCTGAAGAACCCAAACACACACATCTATTTTGCAATTTTCCCACAGAGCGGCCCTAATGCCATCTTCTAAATCTACCCCCTTCCTGCCCCTCCATTTGAGATTGGGCAAAACAGAAGGCAAGTGGAAATCAGCTTTATTGGGGTTTTCTTGGGCAGAGTAACAGTTTAGGATTGGCTAGTTTGAATAATTGCAGCCCCAGATCTATAGAGGTGGTCTCTGGTTGTCTGTACCTGGCCCTGGGATAGTTTAAGGCAGGGAAAACATTGGCTTGGGGTGTGAGAGTTAGACAAGGAGCTGGTTGGGACTATTGATTTGGGAGTGACTGGTGTGCATAAGATGTGCTCCCAGCCCAGTCTTTGCCCTCTGAAAGAATTGGCTAGTCCTGGGAGGGTCAGTCTCTCCCATGCTAGCAAGC
This sequence comes from Prionailurus viverrinus, assembly GCF_022837055.1. Classification (NCBI taxonomy): domain Eukaryota; kingdom Metazoa; phylum Chordata; class Mammalia; order Carnivora; family Felidae; genus Prionailurus; species Prionailurus viverrinus. The sequence continues at coordinate 169,499,182 of NC_062561.1, forward strand.
TTTGTAAGATGTCAAAACATCACAAAATAGAGAAAAGTTTTAAAAAATGATTAATCAAGTTATTTGCTCATATCTTTTGCTCACTTCTTTAATTTTTTTAAACATTTATTTATTTTTGAGACAGGGAGAGACAGCATGAATGGGGGAGGGTCAGAGAGAGAGGGAGACACAGAATCTGAAGCAGGCTCCAGGCTCTGAGCTGTCAGCAGAGAGCCCGACGCGGGGCTCAAACTCACGGACCACGAGATCATGACCTGAGCTGAAGTCGGATGCTTAACCAACTGAGCCACCCAGGCACCCTCTTTTGCTCACTTCTTAATTGAGTTGTTTGCCTTCTTACTACTCAGTGGTAAGAGTTCTTTGTAAATTCTGGATAAACACAGATTTGTGTTGTGCAAATACTTTCTCCCAGTCTTTGACATGTCTTTTTGTTAATGATTAGACAATTATTTTTTTAAAGTTTATTTATTCTAGGAGAGAGAGAAAGAGAGAGAGAATCCCAAGCAGCCTCCACACTGTAAGTGCAGAGCCCATGTGATGCTCGATCTCATGACCCATGAGATCATGACCTGAGCCAAAATCAGGAGTTGGACACTTAACCAACTGAGCCATCCAAGCGCTCCAATTAGACAATTATTATTGAATTCACTATATCTTTCCTTAGTATAAAATTACTTAGTTCATTGATTCTTAATCCTGACTCACACATTAAAACCACCTGAACAACAAATATCTTTGCCTGCCGCCTCCAAAGTTCTGATTTCATTTTTCACTGCACCCCGCCCCCCCCCCCCCCACCAATTGTTTTTTTCAAATTCCTTAAGTGATTCTTATGGGTAGCCAGGAAGGAAAACCACCATGTTGGAGAAAACATGTAACAAGACTTTTATAGGCATGAAAGTAGTCAACGGAACTGGCTTGTTTGATATTCTCTGTTCCCACCAATCAATACCCCAGCTACCTGATCAACTATCTTCGGTATCAGGATCTGATTACTTCTCCTCTGGACACGTTCCTAGATGCCAAGTCCAGTGTTTGGCACTTTTATGTATATCATCAAATTTAATTCTCCCGACATCTCTTGAGGGAGTAGATATAATCCCCTCTTCAGCAGATAAAGGAAATAAGGTTGAGAGAAACCAAGCAAATCAATTACAAATACACAGTTAACAGGGGGTAGTGACAAAAAACTTGAACTCTGTATTCTGACTCTAAAACCTGTGTTCTTTCATCTATCCCTCAATTTCACAACCACAAGGCAGCACCAGGTTGAGTCAATTCTCATTACATGATGTCGTTCTTCATCAGAGAACACCACCTCATGTTTTAAGGCTTGGAGAAAGAACAGGGTATTTGAAGTGGAAACGAAGACTACAGCTTCATGCAAAACTTCTTCAATAATTAATTCCCTAGTGCCTTTGAGATTTACTAAAGCAGATCTCTCACAAGAAGCCAGTAACTGTTAAAAGTGAAAAAGAAGCTGTGAGACCCAGAAAATTTTCATGTTTAAGAAATTCACCCTCACTTTTTAAACTAGGCTACTAGGAGGGGAAAACCTTTCATTAAAAAACCTCTTTCTAGCTCAGAGGAAGGAAAAAAACTTCTATTAAGTAGAAGAGAAAGAAGTAGTTTCCGGGACAGCCTCCTAAAGTATTCCCCAGGGCCTCCTTTGGAATTTTCAATTTACGTCCTTATGGTCAGGCAGACAAGAAAGAAAATACTGAGAAAGAAAAAAAAAATCAAATTACTCTGAAGCCTCTCATTTAGAAAAATCTACCAAGGTCTTTAAGAATATAAATTTGGCAAAGAAAGAGGAACGTCTTTTAAAAATTCTCCTAATTTTCCAGAACCCCTAAAGCTTTCACAAAGACTCTTCAGAATGTTTAAAGCTCCATTGATCAAGAAAGAATTCACTGAAAATGTAAGCAAATAGGCATTTATTTGGGCAATTAGAATTGCAATTTGGGAGACAGAGATTCAGGTAGAAACCTGGATCATGTTCCGGGGAAGAAAAGGAGGGGGCAGAGTTATACAGGTAAAAGACTACTAGTATAGTCCTCATTCAGGCCCTCTATGATCAGGGATTAAAACCAGGTTAACTGGGATTGGTTGGATTAATATGCAAATGAGAGACTGAAACTTCTTGAAACACTGGCACTGGTTCCTTTTGAAGGGAAGAATGCCGATCACTAAGGTGTCTTGATGAGGAGGAAGTTAAGTCTCGGCTGAGGACCTACAGCTGGCTGAAAAGTTGTTTTTTTAAGTTCATGGTTTCCCTGATGAGGACTTGAATAAATTCCACCTCCCTTATGGCCTCCTTAACCTAGTTTTTAAAAAAGACTCTTTTAGTTAGGCCTGTTTGCTCCACTTTAAAATCTCCTTTTACAACTCAAATGAAGAAAATGGTAGAACTTACTTAAAAACATACAGTCTTAGGTCTTTTAAGACTATGAGTAAGTAAGAATATTTGTAGGGAAAATAGACAAGCTCCATGAAAACTTCCAAGAAAAGAAAAGAAAAAAGCCCAGGTGCAAAATAAAGAGAGGACAACACAAAGACAACACAAAGAGAATACATTTAGTGGGAAAAAATGAGTAAATTCATGTAAAAATCTACTGAGATGTTTGAGGATATGGATTATACCAACCTGACATTTTTAGGCCAGGCTGCTAGAAAGATAAGAGGCATCAGCGTTGGATGAAAAGTTCACAGAAGTAATTACTTTAAAAAATTTTTCCCAAAAAAAAGAAAAAAGAAAGAAAAAGAAGAGAAAGAAGAAAAGCCATTGTTCAAGATTTCCTAAATAATTAATTCCCCAGCGCCTTCAATAATTAAGATAAACTACTTCAGAGGGGGAAAATACTGGAGAAAGAAAAAAGAGTATTGAAGAAACTATTTTTGCAAAATGACAGGTTTTCTAAATGTAGTGTAGTATTTAAAGCTATACATTTAGAGGAGAGGGTTTTTAATGTAAATGTTTTGTAAATAAATTAATATGGTATTAAAAAACAAACCCATCCTAGGCTTTATACTATGCAAATACAAAGAAGATTCAGTTTCTCTTTTTAGCTAACTTATCAGTCTGGGTAATTGATTCCCAACCATAGTCTCATATTAGAATCACATAGGGGAATTAAAAACAAAATGTATACGCCAATCCTCACCTTCCAGAGATTTTGATTTAGTTGGTCTGGTATAGAGAATTTACACTATTTAAAAAAAATATTCAGAGGCGATTCTTTCAAATTATTCTCGTGGACATAGCAGAGGTAGAGGACCAATAGTAGCACAGAATGGAGGATATGTATTAAGAAACTGTTATGGCCAATTTGACAGAATAATTTTGTGCTATAGAATTTAATGGTAAAATATTTTGGCTTATATTTTATTTGCTTTTATTTTTATTTCTTTTTCTAATTAATTGCTTTTTAATTTACCAACCTATTGGTCTACAATAAAGTGAAATCTCAAAATCAAGAATCACTATTATAAAGGCTTTAAATATTTTCAACATGGATTTTAAAGATTTTGCTGAAAATATAGAAAAGTCTTTTTCTAGCAGAAAGAGCAAATTACTTTTTCTTTGTGATGGAAGTAATAGATGTTGTAAAGTCAAAAGGGTGTTCAGAAATTAACTATACAGAGAAGTGTAGGCAATAGCATGAGCAGAGGCCCTTGCGGTAATCATACAGACCCCAGAGGAGGTCTAGAGGGCAGGAAGAGAAAGTGGGCAGCATCTTTGTCCTTGATAGGTGGATGTGGTTAGCTGTGTGCCTCTGTGGAAGGCCCCAGCTTCTGTCAGATGCCCCTTCCATTTCCCTCCTGCTTGTTTTATCTGGTCCCTTTACTAATTTCTCAGGGCAATGATTGCCAACCTCTACCCACTTTCCTTAAATCCTACCCATGTCTTAAAGTGTTGTCATATTACCCTGTTTAAGGGTGGCATCTTCTTCAAACAGACCCCTGACAAACACTATCTCCACATTTTAATACTTAAAAGCAAGACAAAGCCACACATGTCCCGATTTCCTTGTTTGCTTGAATGCAAACATGAATGAGTTTCTACCAATCGGATGTAACCTTCTGGGATTTGCATTTGGGGCTGAATTTTGCCGGGAAACAGGTGGGGTACAGGGCATCTTTTCTGCTGTCATGGATTATTGGAGAGGCAGTGTTTCAATGAAGTTCATTCAGGGAAGCAGAACCACTCTGAGTATACGAAATAAGGATTTATTATAGGAGTTGGACAGTACACAATTAGGAGAAGGGCTGTGCCAGTAAAGATGTCCCCAACACTGGAAGATCAGGGAAAAGGACAGTGGTTCTGAAGCACTGGCACAGGTGGACAAGTCAGAGCTGGGAAGCCAGGCACATGCAGTTGCTAATATGAGCCCCTGAAAAGCTGGTATTGAAGTCCCTGGAAAGCTCTTCCCTCTTCTTGGCTGACATCTCTGAGTTCACAGTAAACAATTAGTGAACTTTTGCTATTGGTCAGAACTGCCAGCTGTAGGGCAAGATTGGGAACTGGGGCCAGAAAGAATGAGTACAAACTGGATCCCACCTCTATGTCCGTGTCTCACATGGTCTCTAACCACAGTGACCTTCAGAGAGCAATGGCTGCTGCTTCACTTCTGCTTTCTAGATCTCTTTCCTATTTCTCTTTTGGCCAACTCCAACCCAGAGCCATCCCATGTTCTGCAGGCTTTCAGGGAGTTTTAGGGTCTGCATTTCCATTAATGGTCACTAGATGACAGTAAGACACTGATTAGACTCCAATGCGTTGTTAATCTGCAGAATCACATGCAGCCCCAGATTTGGTTGGCTGTCTTCACAGATGCTGTGTTGGCTGAAGTTGAAGTTATCCACATGGGGTTTGGCAGATGTCTATGAAGTTTTCCCCTGTGGCCCCAGGGTTATACCAAGTTGTCATTTATATTTTGACATCACCTGGACAGTCATGTGACTCCACCTGGCCTTGCTGGACAGACCACAGCAGTGGGAGAGTTTGTTGGTGTGATTGAGGTTGTACTTGGCACGGTGAAGAAAAGCCCCTAGAAAATGGTGACTGTGTGATCTGCAAGGCTCTCAAAAGGAATATCACATTCATTTTGTCCATTTTACCTGCAACTAAATTCTTGCCCCAACTGGAAGCTACTTAAGAACTGGCACCTGAAGATACAGAATTTCTAATCTATTATCAACTAAGGATGATTATTGTCTTCAGAAGAAAAGGAAAACCTTCATTTAAGAAACAAAGCATGGGTGTCATCAGTTGTAAAGCAAAAGGTTTAACTACATAATCTGCCTTGTGAAGAGATTTACTAGAGAAATCTTGTAATTTGCCTCTGCATTTTCTTTTTATAAAATATTTGGCAGTTAAAATTAAACGTTGGGGCACCTGGTTGGCTAAGTTAAGCATCCACCTTCGGCTCAGGTCATGATCTCATGGTTAGTGAGTTCGAGCCCGTGTCTGGCTCTCTGCTGTCAGTGCAGAGCCCTCTTCAGATCCTCTGTCTGTCTGCTCTCTCTCTCTCTCTCTCTCTCTCTGCCGCTCCCCTGCTTGTGTGTGCGCTGTCTGGCTCTCAAAACTAAATAAACATTAAAAAAATTAAACATCAACAAGCGTATATAACGTGTAAAGTATAAAGAATAAAATAAAAGCCTCACTTTCTTAAAAGAAGAATGATTCATTCAGCGAGTTGTAGGAAATCTGTAAAGATGGAAATGCATAAAGATAAACGTAGTCCTAGCCTCTCCACATCTCCCTCTTGGCCAGCCGTTTTTCTACATTTCCTTTTATCCAGCTTAACTTCAGTGGTTTATTGTTTTAATAACGCCTTGCCTTTTGCCATTCTCTAAACTATGTCCTTTTATCTTTTCATCCCATGTCTGGCAAAACCTTTGTCTTGGATAAACCTAACTACCCGCTCTGTTCATGTCTGCAAAAGTACAACTGAACATTGATGACAGAAGTCACACAACAGAGATTATACCCACTACAAACTCGTGATTATTGGCCTCAAACCTGCTGGATTTATTTGTCTGGGCAGTTCACTGTCTTGCTCTATGAGGCTATTTCTAAACTTCCAACCTACCTGGTTCCCCTCTGCATCTGCTCAAACCCCCAAAACCTTCCTCTTTGCTCTAAGTAATGACCTCATCCCTTACTTCACAAAGAAAATGGAAGCAATTAGGGAACCTCCCTTATCTTCCCCCTTCCAAACATTCAAACTCCACCTCCACTGTGCTCTGTACCCCTCCTGTTACGCTGGCACAGAATTTTATACCTGGGCAGTCCTCACCACGCATTTTGACTTCGTCATAATAATATGTGAAGTGGGTCTTATAATTCCTTTTTCTAATTTTTTAAATTATGAAAGTAATCTTGTTTATAGTGTTTGCACTTTTCAGAGCTCCCCTCTTAGTATTTTATATTCCTTGGGGCCTGATTCCCTTCACTGAAAATGCTTAGCTGGGGAGAGGTACAAATGTAGGCCCTGGTTTGTGCCATCCTAGATTAGTTAGATGTGGTGCTGTGTTGAGGAATAAAGCAATCTGGGCTCGACCACTCATTTATCTCCTAGGACTACTGCTCAGAGAAGAGAGGCTGCCTCCCTTTATTATAACTGCCTAGCCCATGGTTGTTGGGGGTAGAGGGGGTGGAGGTGGATACCTATTTCTATGATGACACAGAAAGGGGGTGAGATGGGAGAATACAATCCTGCATGACCCTTATCAGCTCTGGCCTGTAGCTGAGTTCTTGCACAAGCCAAAGTGACCCAACACCCCCGGCTGGCACTTGGATGGGGCTGCTACACAATGTGTTGCAATATCCATTGGGCTTGTCTGGGAAATATGGGGAGAAAAAAGGGAGGAAATAAGGAAGCCCTCCCCAGCCCATGCTTGTTCCTGGCATCTGGCCTTCATCTCCTCTAACCTACACATTCCCCTCTCTTCCACAAAGGTATCCCCTCCAGGCACATTCTCCATGACCAATGTGCTTCCCACAACTTGGAGGTTAGCACTGGGACAAACCAACCTCTCCCTATAGCTTCAGCACCACATTTGTAGGGGAAGACACCACAGCCCATGACTGCTAGGAACTGGTGCTACTGCTTTCTAATATGCTTTCTTTTCAGTTCAGAATAACTTGAGAACATGTTTCTATATCAATAAATATAACTCTGTGACAGTTTGGGTGCAAGTGGTTTTATTTGGAAGGTGATCTCAAGAAGCACAAGCCAGAAAGTGGTAAACGCGAGACAGGGTGACAGTGAGAAGAGTAAAAGTGGACAGTCATTAAGAGTGCATTAAGGAGCCTGCCACCACCAGGAGAACTGGGGCTCAGGCCTGGCAGAGCCTTCTGAGTAAATGCTTGGAAAATACCACTGAGTTTTAGTCTGGAGGGAGGAAGGATGGAGCATTTAATCATCCACTTCCTTCCTCTCTGCTTTGCCCCTCAGGGGCTGCAACTCCCCTATACTGCCAGTTACACCTGCTGGCCAGGAGTAAGCTCTTTCTGTGCCATACAAAGCTCTCAGGCAGAGAAGTGAGCCCAGGCACTGGGGGCAGGCACCCTGCCATGCTGGAAGCTGTTCACAGCAGATGCAAGTAAACACATGGGGCTGAGGGGACGGGGGATGGGGACCGACCATCCTTGCTGCATACAGAGTGACAAAAGTAGCAGGAGGATGGTGGGAGGATGGCTTAGGGAAAGGGTAATTAATAATCAGACCTTTCGTGTTTTAAGAATTAAAAATAAAAATGCTGCTTACCTTGTGGATTGTTCCATATAGTGAAAGGCAGACATGGTTCTGACATTATGAAGAGACCAAAACCAGAACCTGGTCCCACCTCAGTATCACTGGCCTAAGATAAACCCTGGGAGAGGTCTGTGTATGAAAAATGGAAAGAGCTGAGCACAAAAATTCCTCTCCAAGGCGCCCAATGAGGGGACAAACTTGGCTGGGATAGCATTGAGGGGAGGGATCACTCATTCCCTTTCAAGGGACAATATGCCCCTACAAAAATCTGTGTCTGGAGTCAGTGGATTTCTTTTTAAATATTTTATTGACTGATTGATTGATTTATAAAGTTTATGTATTTTGAGAGAGACAGAGAGAGCACAAGCAGGGAAGGGCAGAGAGACATGGGGACAAAGGATCCCAAGCGGGCTCCTCCTTGGACAGCAGAGAGTCCTATGCCCAGCTTGAACTCATGAACTGTGAGATCATGACCTGAGCCAAAATCAAGAGTCTGATGCTTAACCAACTGAGCCACCCAGGTGCCCCTATATTTGAATTTCTACTGTCTTTCTTTTGTACCTTTCTGTTGTATTTTTTTGTATCTCTTTCTCTTTCCTAAAAAAAGGGATTCCTCTTTTTGTCTTTTTCCTCTGCTTTGTGTGGATATCTTAAATGTGTTTCAATGTCATTGGTTCACTTTACTGTAAGGTAATATCTACTCCTAATGAATTGGACGTCCTGTAATGCCATCATTTTCCTCCTAAAACACTTCACTGTATTTTTATTTTATTCTTTTTAAAAAAACTTTTTTAAAGTTTATTTTATTATTTACTTTGAGAGGGGGGTGGAGCAAAGAGAGAGGGAGAGAGAATACCAAGCAGGCTCTGCACTGTCAGTGCAGAGCCCAACACAGGGCTTGAGCCCATGAACTGTGAGATCATGACCTGAGCAGAAACGAAGTGTTGGATTCTTAACTGACTGAGCCATCCAGGTGCCACTATTTTATTCTTTTATGTCAAATTTTCTCTGACATTATTAAGCATTGTTTTCTATTTTTTTCCATTTATTGGAATAAGCTTCTTCAAGAGTATGCTCTTTGGATGCTAGTACTCACTTTCTTTTTTCCTTTTGCTACACTTTGCATAGCATAGCACTCTGCATCGTTAAAGATTATCTATTTTATTCTCAACTTTGAATCAGAATAGTTTATTCAGGATTATGATTTACCCTCCTAATACCATATATGGCTTCCTTTTGACTTTCTTTCTTATTTCCTTGGGTACTATTTTTGAGTCTTCACCTGCAGCTAGAAGACTAGATATGTTGGTTTGTATTATCTGTTCAATTATGCAGCTGTATGAGATGGATGGGGAGGAAGCTACATCTATAGTCAATCGCATTCGGAGAAATATATTTCTGCTCTCTCTTTCCTCATAATTCTGTTGAAATTCCTGCACCCAAGGCTAGCTGAGTTGAGATAGTGATATTTCCTAACCAAGTATGAGGATATGTTACCTTCAGGGTTTTGCTCTTCTCTTCAGGAGAGTGAACCACTTTGGTGAACAGTTACAATATTTTTTGTCGTGTGTGTGTGTGTGTGTGTGTGTGTGTGTGTGTGTGTGAGAGAGAGAGAGAGAGAGAGAGAGAGAGAGAGAGTGTGGCTGTACCTATATCCCTGCACTTATCTGCCTTTATTTGCCACTATCACTCAAGTTCGAGATAGTGGTCCCTGGGAATTACCCCCATCTCTCTCCCACTTTGTGGTGTATCTAGGGGAAAGCCTCTCTTGTTTGGTTTCTCTTCTAGCTTCTATGTTGGAAGGTTGGCTAGAGGACTTCACAGAACATAGTCTGTATCTTTTTCTTAGTATGCTGCTGTCCTCAGTTCTGGTATTCCTGAACTGGACAGAAGTTTTTTTTTGTTTGTTTGTTTGTTTGTTTGTTTTACCATATCCTACACTACCATCTTGACCTTCCCACAAAGGAAGCCCTCTTTGACTTTGGTATTTACATTTACTGTGCTCTAAATTGAATTATTCATTATTGATGCCACATGAAGTTTGTAGACAAGATCAGATATGTTACCTTTGTTTAGTATTGATGATATTGTCTTTATACTTTGCTTTTATTTGTTGTTGGATTTTTTGTTTTGAATTCTTTTAAATTCATTTATGGGAGGAATCTTCTGTAAAATCCCCATATAGTTTCAGAAGAATCAATATGCTTTTTGTAGCATAAAAAGCAAGTTTCACCTCTCCTACCAATGAAACAAGATGTATCTAATTGCCATTTTTTGTGCTTTTGAAGTTCAAAATATTCCCTAGCTGATTTTCATTGTACAGCAAATCTCTTACTACTTTCATAATCTTTTACATGTTTTACCTTTTTTTTTTAACATTTATTTATTATTGAGAGAGAGACAGAGCATGAGCATGGAAGGGGCAGAGAGAGGGGAGACACAGAATCTGAAGCAGGCTCCAGGCTCTGAGCTGTCAGCACAGAGCCTGATGCGGGGCTCAAACTCACAAACCGCGAGATCATGACCTGAGCCTAAGTCAGATGCTTAACCAACTGAGCCACCCAGGTGCCCCAGTTATTATTATTATTATTATTATTATATATTTTTTGAATTTTATTTTATTTATTTTTGATTTCACTTTATTTTTTATTTTTTAAAATTTACATCCAAATTAGTTAGTATATAGTGAAGCAATGATTTCAGTAGATTCCTTAATGCCCCTTATCCATTTAGCCCATTCCCCCTCCCACAACCCCTCCATCAACCCTCTGTTTGTTCTCCATATTTATGAGTCTCTTTGTTTTGTCCCCTCCCTGTTTTTATATTATTTTTGTTTCCCTTCCCTTATGTTCATCTGTTTTGTCTCCTAAAGTCCTCATATGAATGAAGTCATATGATTTTTGTCCTTCTCTGACTAATTTCACTTAGCATAATACCCTCCAGTTCCAACCACGTAGTTGCAAATGGCAAGATTTCATTCTTTTTGATTGCCGAGTAATACTCCATTGTGTGTGTATGTGTGTGTGTATATATATATATATATGTATGTATGTATATCACATCTTCTTTATCCATTCATCCATCGATGGACATTTGGGCTCTTTCCATACTTTGGCTATTGTTGATAGTGCTGCTATAAACATGGGGGTGCATGTGTCCCTTCGAAACAGCACACCCGTATCCCGTGGATAAATGCCTAGTAGTGCAATTGCTGGGTTGTAGGGTAGTTCTAGTTTTAGTTTTTTGAGGAACCTCCATACTGTTTTCCAGAGTGGCTGCACCAGCTTGCATTGCCACCAACAATGCAAAAGAGATCCTCTTTCTCCGCATCCTTGCCAACATCTGTTGTTACCTGAGTTGTTAATGTTAGCCATTCTGACAGGTGTAAGATGATATCTCATTGTGGTTTTTATTTGTATTTCCCTGATGATGAGTGATGTTGAGCATTTTTTGATGTGTCAGTTGGCCATCTGGATGTCTTCTTTGGAGAAGTGTCTATTCATGTCTTTTGCCCATTTCTTCACTGGATTATTTGTTTTTTGGTGTTGAGTTTGATAAGTTCTTTGTACATTTTGGATACTAACCCTTTATCTGATATGTCATTTGCAAATACCTTCTCCCATTCTGTCGGTTGTCTTTTAGTTTTGCTGATTGTTTCCTTCGCTGTGCAGAAGCTTTTTATTTTGATGAGGTCCCAGTAGTTCATTTTTGCTTTTGTTTCCCTTGCCTCCAGAGACGTGTTGAGTAAGAAATTGCTGCAGGCAAGATCAAAGAGGTTTTTGCCTGCTTTCTCCTCAAGGATTTTAATGGCTTCCTGTCTTACATTAAGGTCTTTCATCCACTTTGAGTTTATTTTTGTGTATGGTGTAAGAAAGTGGTCCAGGGTCATTCTTCTGCATGTCGCTGTCCAGTTTTCCCAGCACCATTTGCTGAAGAGACTGTCTTTATTCCATTGGATATTCTTTCCTGCTTTGTCAAAGATTAGTTGGTCATATGTCTGTGAGTCCATTTCCAGGTTTTCTATTCCATTCCATTGATCTGTCTGTTTTTGTGCCAGTACCATACTGTCTTGATGATTACAGCTTTGTAGTATAGCTTGAAGTCTGGGATTGTGATGTCTCCTGCTTTGGTTTTCTTTTTCAAGATTGCTTTGGCTCTTCGGGGTCTTTTCTGGTTCCATACAAATTTTAGGATTATTTGTTCTAGCTCTGTGAAGAATGCTGGTGTTACTTTGATAGGGATCGCGTTGAATATGTAGACTGCTTTGGGTAGTATAGACATTTTAACAATATATTTGTTCTTCCTATCCAGGAGCATGGAATGTTTTTCCGTTTCTTTGTGTCTTTTTCAATTTCTTTCATCAGCTTTCTATAGTTTTCAGTGTATAGATTTTTCACCTCTTTGGTTAGATTTATTCCTAGGTATTTTATGGTTTTTGGTACAAGTATAAATGGGATCGATTCCTTGATTTCCTTTTCTGTTGCTTCATTGTTGGTATATAAGAATGCAACCAATTTCTGTGCATTGATTTTATATCCTGCAACTTTGCTGAATTCATGAATCAGTTCTAGCAGTTTTCTGGTGGAATCTTTAGGGTTTTCCATATAGAGTATCAAGTCATCTGCAAGAGTGAAAGTTTGACCTCTTCTTGGCTGATTTGGATGCCTTTTATTTCTTTGTGTTGTCTGATTGCAGACACTAAGACTTCCAATACTATGTCGAATAACAGTGGTGAGAGTGGACATCCCTGTCTTGTTCCTGACCTTAGGGGGAAAGCTCTCAGTTTTTCCCCATTGAGGATGATATTAGCATTGGGTCACTCGTATATGACTTTTATCATCTCGAGGTATGATCCTTCTATCCCTACTTTCTTGAGGGTTTTTATCAAGAAAGGATGCTGTATTTTGTCAAATGCTTTCTCTGCATCTATTGAGAGGATCATATGGTTCTTGTCCTTTCTCTTATTGATGTGATGAATCACGTTAATTGTTTTGTGGATATTGAACCAGCCTTGCATCCCAGGTATAAATCCTACTTGGTCGTGGTGAATAATTTTTTTAATGTATTGTTGGCTGTGGTTGGCTAATATCTTGTTGAGGATTTTTGCATCCATGTTCATCAGGGAAATTGGTCTGTAGTTCTCCTTTTTAGTGGGGTCTCTGTCTGGTTTTGGAATCAGGGTGATGCTGGCTTCATAGAAAGAGTTTGGGAGTTTTCCTTCCATTTCTATTTTTTGAAACAGTTTCAAGAGAATAGGTGTTAACTCTTCCTTAAATATTTGGTAGAATTCCCCTGGAAAGCCATCTGGCCCTGGACTCTTGTTTTTTGGCAGATTTTTGATTACTAATTCAATATCCTTACTGGTTATGGGTCTGTTCAAAGTTTCTATTTCTTCCTGTTTCAGTTTTGGTAGTGTATATGTTTCTAGGAATTTGTCCATTTCTTCCAGATTGTCCATTTTATTGGCATATAATTGCTCATAATATTCTCTTATTATTGTTTTTATTTCTGTTGTGTTGGTTGTGATTTCTTCTCTTTCATTCTTGATTTTACTTATTTGGGTCCTTTCCTTTTTCTTTTTGATCAAACTGGCTAGTGGTTTATCAATTTTGTTAATTCTTTCAAAGAACCAGCTTCTGGTTCATTGATCTTTTCTGTCTTTTTGGTTTTGATCGCATTAATTTTTGCTCTAATCTTTATTTTTTCCTGTCTTCTGCTGGTTTGGGGTTTTATTTGCTGTTCTTTTTCCAGCTCTTTAAGGCATTAGGTTAGGTTGTGTATCTGAGATCTTCATTCCTTCTTTAGGAAGGGCTGGATTGCTATATACTTTCCTCTTATGACCGTCTTTTCTGCATCCCAGAGGTTTTGGGTTGTGGTGCTATCATTTTCATTGACTTCCATATACTTTTTAATTTCTTCTTTAACTGCTTGGTTAGCCCATTCATTCTTTAGTAGGATGTTCTTCAGTCTCCAAGTATTTGTTACCTTTCCAAATTTCTTCTTGTGGTTGATTTCGAGTTTAATAGCATTGTGGTCTGAAAATATGCACGGTATGATCTCGATCTTTTTTGTACTTACTTAGGGCTGATTTGTGTCCCAGTATATGGTCTATTCTGGAGAACGTTCCAAGTGCACTGGAGAAGAATGTATATTCTGCTGCTTTAGGGTGAAATGTTCTGAATATATCTGTTAAGTCCATCTGGTCCAATGTGTCATTCAAAGCCATTGTTTCCTTGATGATTTTTTGATTAGATGATCTGTCCATTGCTGTGAGTGGGGTGTTGAAGTCTCCTACTATTATGGTATTACTATCTATGAGTTTCTTGATGTTTGTGATTAATTGATTTATATATTTGGGTGCTCTCATATTTGGTGCATAAATCTTTACAATTGTTAGGTCTTTGTGGTGGATAGACGCATTGATTATGATGTAATGCCCTTCTGCATGTCTTGATACAGTCTTTATTTTAAAGTCTAGATTGTCTGATATAAGTATGGTTACTCCAGCTTTATTTTGTTGACCATTAGCATGATAGATGGTTCTCCATCCCCTTATTTTCAATCTGTAGGTGTCTTTAAGTCTAAAGTGGGTCTCTTGTAAACAGCATATAGATGGGTCTTGTTTTCTTATGCATTCTGTTACCCTATGTCTTTTGATTGGAGCACTGAGTCCATTGACGTTTAGAGTGAGTACTGAAAGATATGAATTTATTGCCATTATGATGCTTGTAGAGTTGGAGTTTCTGGTGGTCTCTGGTCCTTTTTAATCTTTTGTTGTTTTTGGTATTTATTTATTTATCTATCTATCTATCTATCTATTTATTTATTTATTTATTTATTTATTTATATTTTCATCTTTTCTCCCCTCAGAGAGTTCCCCTTAATATTTCTTGCAGGACTGGTTTAGTGGTCACAAACTCCTTTAATTTTTGTTTGTTTGGGAAACTTTTTATCTCTCTTTCCATTTTGAATGACAGCCTTGCTGGATAAGGAATTCTTGGCTGCATATTTTTCTGATTCAGCACACTGAATATATCCCGCCACTCCTTTCTGACCTGCCAAGTTTCTGTGGATAGGTCTGCTGCAAACCTTATCTGTCTTCCCTTGTAGGTTAGGGACTTTTTTTCCCTTGCTGCTTTCATGATTCTCTCCTTGTCTGAGTATTTTGTGAATTTGACCATGATATGCCTTGTTGATGGTCGGTTTTTGTTGAATCTAATGGGAGTCCTCTGTGCTTCCTGGATTTTGATGTCTGTGTCTTTCCCCAGGTTAGGAAAGTTTTCTGCTATGATTTGCTCACATAACCCTTGTACCCGTATTTCTCTCTCTTCCTCCTCTAGGACCCCTATGATTCTGATGTTGTTCCTTTTTAATAAGTTACTGATTTCTCTAATTCTTAAATTGTGCTCTTTTGCCTTAATCTCTCTCTTTTTCTCTGCTTTGTTATTCTCTGTAAGTTTTTCCTCTATATCGCTGATTCTCTGTTCTGCCTTGTCCATCCTTGCCACCGCTGCATCCATCCGTGATTGCAGCACAGTTATAACATTTTTAATTTCATGCTGGCTATTTTTTACTTCTTTTATCTCTGCATAAAGGGATTCTAATCTATTTTCGACTCCAGCTAGTATTCTTATTATCGTGATTCTAAATTCTGGTTCAGACATCTTGCTTGTGTCTGTGTTGGTTAAATCCCTGGCTGTCGTTTCTTCATGCTCTTTCTTTTGGGGTGAAATCCTTCGTTTTGTCATTTTGAAGGGAGAAAAGGAATTAATGAGGTCGAAAAATTGAAATTAAAAAAATTAAAATTAAAAAATATTAAAATTAAAAATTAAAAACACACCCACACAAAAATCGAATAGATGATGCTAGATCCTAGGTGTGTTTTAGTCTGGGTGTAGAAAGTGGTTTGACAGATTAGAGAAACAAACAAACAAGCAAGCAAACAAAAAAAAAGGGGGGGAGAGAAAAAAAGGAAATCGTTTAAGAATTTGGAAAAATGAATACACTAAAGTAGACTAAAATACACGAAAAGTAGAGAATATAGTAGAAAAAAATATAGAAAAATATTTGTAATTAAAATTAAAAAGAAATATGAATTTTTCATTTTCTGTATTTCAGAAAAAAAGAAAAGAAATGGAAAAGAGAAAAAAGATAGAAAAAAGAAAAAAGGAAAAGACAAAAAAATCATTTGAAAATTAAAAAGTGAATACACTGTAGTAGACTGAAATAAAGTGATGGGAGTAAGATAGAATTTGAAAAAAATTACATAAAAGCAAAAAATATAGTAATAAAAATTAAAAATATTTTTAAAAGAAATTGAAAGTAAAAATGAAGTTTTTCTCTTTCTGCATTCAAGAAAAAGAAAAGAAATGAAAAAGAGAAAAAAGAAAAAGAAAAAAAAGGAAATTGTCTGAAAATTTTAAAAGGTGACTACACTGAAGTAGACTAAACTACGATGATGGAAGTAAAGTAGAATTTGAAAAAATTTACACAAAAGTAAAAAATACAGTAATAAAAATTAAAGACATATTTTTAATAAAAATTGTAAATAAAAATGAGTTTTTCTCTTTCTATATTCAAGAAAAAGAAAAGAATTGTAAACGAGAAAGAAAAAAATTGAAGAGATTAACCTGCTAACAGATTGAAGAAGGACTGAAATTGCTTTGTTTTCCCCTAGAGGTCAGTCCATGTAGCTCTTTATAGTCCACATAAGCCGGCGGTGAGGTTTGTGTTCTTGTAGAGCGAAGTTGGCCCAGTTGGGCAGGGCTCGGTGTAACAGCTCCGCTCTCCCCTAGATGGCGCTGTTGGCCTACTGGGATGAATTGTTGCGGTGCTCTTCGGTGCGCATACACATGCACGGGAGCGCTGAAAAATGGCGCCACTCAGCCACCCAGTTTGTTCTCCTGGATCAGCAGTCGCACACCGGTCCTCCATCTTCAGCTCTCGTCCACTCCCCGCTTTTCCACTCTCTGTGACCAGGCCCCAGGCAGTACCTGTCTCCCAAGTTTTGTCTCAGATGCAGCTGTTTTCCCCGGCCCCTTACTTCCAAAGGACTGCGACTTTGACCCCCTCCGCCCCTCTGCGGGACGGTCTCACCCAGCGATGGCCGAATGAGCAATAGCCGAATGTCGGCTGCACCCAGGAATGCCTGCTGGATCCTGCTGTTGCTGGTGCCCCGAGACTGCAGCCAGGTGCCAGCCTGTCCCCCCAAAAAATCGTGAGACAGTGTAGCCTCAGCGTTTCAGGGACCATGGAAAATTGCAACACGCATCTGGCACCAGGCTTCACCCTCAACAACCTTGCCCCAGCACCAGCTAATGTGGCTGCCTTCCAGGGTCTGCTGGGACCAGGTGGCTTCAACAGTCTCTACCAAGTGTCCTTCCAGCAGTGGAACCGTTTTTCCCAGTGTGGCCCGAGAACCTCCTGGACCCCACTCTGTTCCTGGGGATTCACCTTTCCCATCAGAGCACCGCCAGGTATGGAGCTGTGGAGTTGCAGCCTTTGCGCTCCCCTTGTTTACAGTCTTAACGGAATTTAAACCCTCTCCTTTCTCATTTCTCCGTTTTTAGTTTGGTCCCTGCAGCTGTTTCCAATTTTCCACTTTCTCTCCAGCTGCTTTTGGGGAAGAGTGCTTTTCCTGTATGCTCCCCCCCTCCCCAGTTTCCGTCCTCTCTCCGCCCACAAAAGGGGTTCCCTTCCTTTCGGGGCTTCTTGCTCCCCAAGTTCAGCTCTTAGTGTCGTGTACCTACTGAATTCTGTGGTTCAGGTTGTGCAGACTGTTGTGTTAATCTCCCAATCGGTTTTCTAGGTGTGTAGGATGGTTTAGTGTTGGTCTGGCTGTACTTCACGGATGCGAGACACACAAAAAGCTTCAATGCTGTTCCGCCCTTTATTTTTTAATAAAAAGGGGCCTTAAATGAAATAATTCCAAGGAATAATTAAGTGTGATGAACTCATATGACCACCAGGTGTCAGTCTTGCTCCATGCCATATTTCAACTAGTGTCTATACAGAAAAGTTAACTGCAATGCTGGTTTTCGAGTGGTGAAATATTTTTATCAGCAGAGAAGCCTTATATCCTCTAATTAAGCAATAAGCCATAAAAGGGAATTCATTTTGGTACTAGAAAGACAAAGCAAAAAGAATCCCTTCCTGATTGGCTTTAATTATCAAAAGAAAGAGGTAATTCTTTAAAACATGTGTCAGCTAAGGAATGAAGAAATTATTTCATGGAGCTTAGCTTGTTGTTAATTATATACTGGTTTTATTAAATTGACATATACAGTGGCTGCTTCCTAGTTTTAATTTATGCTAGCACAATTGTGGTGGAAACTTAAAGTATCATTTTCTCCTAAGTTTTGGCAGAAATGATTAAGTACAAACTGGAAATTCTTATAAATGTCTTGAATTTTCCTGTTAAGGAAATACCAAGTGTTAACTTTTTGAAGATCACTCTTTTCAATGTTATGTAGGATTATTTAATTTCATAAATGTTATACAAAAGTTATCTTAAGGATCTGCACATTTAAAAACAAATTAATGTCAATATATTAAATTGCATTTCAATTCTAATTCCTGACATTTATTGTGTAATCATTGGATACCAGGCACTATTCAAAGCCATTTTTATGTTTTCACTCCTTTAATTCTCTCAATAAACCTATAAGGCCCACACTCATCATTTCTTTTTTAGAGTTGAACAAACTGAGTCTTAGAAGAATTCCATTAACTCTTCAAGGTCTGATTTTTAAAATTTTTTTTTCAACATTTATTTATTTTTGGGACAGAGAGAGACAGAGCATGAACGGGGGAGGGGCAGAGAGAGAGGGAGACACAGAATCCGAAACAGGCTCCAGGCTCTGAGCCATCAGCCCAGAGCCCGACGTGGGGCTCGAACTCACAGACCGCGAGATGGTGACCTGGCTGAAGTCGGACGCTTAACCGACTGCGCCACCCAGGCGCCCCCAAGGTCTGATTTTTAAACTCTTCTGAAGTCTGACTCTGGGACCTATTGCTATGCCATCCAGTAAACTTTTATATACCAATCAACTTTAAAAAATTTGTAGATGTTAGGACACTATAGAATATAGAGTAGCTACCCATTTAGAGTACTTTTACAAGTGTGGTTATACATTAGAAAGCTTTACACCTCAGCTTACAGGCTTGATTATTTTTGTGTCAGTCTTGCCTACTCACTTGTTCTAGTAGGGAACACACTTAAACACTGCTCAGCAGCTAGAAGAAAAAAAATATAAAATTTGCTCTTAAAACTATTAACACTGCTAGGTTAAGATGCCAAAAAGAATATGACAATGATATTGTCACAGAGATGTATGGGGACAGATGGTAGCTACCCTTGTGGTCAACACAGCATAATAAATTTATTGAATCACTTTGATGTACACCTGAAACTAATCCAACATTGTGTGTCAACTATACTCAAAACAAACAACCACAAAAAATACTGACTGGGATAAGATGGTGCATCTAATTTAATTCCTTACCCAAACCATATTAAAACTACACACAAGGTATATTTTCAATAATCAAAGCCCCTCAATGTGGTGACAACAGAATTTTGTAAGGTGGAAAGCTAGTGGTTGAGGGCAAATTAACTAGAAGACCAGATATCAAGCTAACAGCCTAGAGGCTGCGAATAAATACAATTCACAATTTACTCCAGAGTCTTTTTTTTTTTTTTTTTAATTTTTTTCAACGTTTATTTATTTTTGGGACAGAGAGAAACAGAGCATGAATGGGGGAGGGGCAGAGAGGGAGACACAGAATCGGAAACAGGCTCCAGGCTCTGAGCCATCAGCCCAGAGCCTGACGCAGGGCTCGAACTCACGGACCGCGAGATCGTGACCTGGCTGAAGTCGGACGCTCAACCGACTGCGCCACCCAGGCGCCCCAATTTACTCCAGAGTCTTGAAGAAGTTCAGGAACTGTTAGTGCCAGGTGCATTTGGAACTGCATGTGAAGTGTATCCATTTATAGGTATGTGTGTATTGGAGTCATGCTATAATAACAAATATGGGTGAATGCTGTTCGAGAAATGGTTAGATTTTAAAATTTCCTCCTTCTCTCTGTCACTCTGGGTAAACTGTCCATTGTCCATCCAGGTAGAGGATTAGAGGTTTAATTCTGGAAAGTGTAAAACAGGATCAGTGCCCTGGAGGTGATGGGAAGGGGCATTTTAAACACAGTTGAGGGAACATGGCTACAATACTAAAAACAAGGAGAATGGGTTGCCATATGCCTAGTGTTGAATGTAGAACCCTCTAGCCATCATCCCTTACGTGGCCTCCAGAAGAGTCAGCTAGACTCTCATTCTCCAGTCAGTGTCAAAATATTCTTAGAAATATGACTAGGCAAAGAGGAAATATCTAAATATATCAACACCAGGGCTTTCCTAACAAATGGCCTGTCCAGATAAAGAGAAGCCCCAAAACCTCTTTTTAGTTTCCTATTCTTTTTTTTCAATTGAATAGTATTCTTTTTTTAACTTATCTGTCATTAGCAGAATCATTCTTCAGCATTCTTGTGTGTGTGTGGGTGTGTGTGTGTGTGTGTGTGTGTGTGTTTTACCATTTTATTTAATTTATTTTTTTCATTTACATTAGCATATAGTGCAACAATGATTTCAGGAGTAGATTCCTTAATGCCCCTTACCCATTCCCCCTCCCACAACCCCTCCAGCAACTCTCTGTTTGTTCTCCATATTTATGAGTCTCTTTGTTTTGTCCCCCTCCCTGTTTTTATATTATTTTTGCTTCCCTTCCCTTGTGTTCATCTGTTTTGTATCTTAAAGTCCTCATATGAGTGAAGTCATATGATATTTGTCTTTCTCTGACAGACTACTTTCGTTTAGCATAATACTCTCTAGTTCCATCCACATAGTTGCAAATGGCAAGATTTCATTCTTTTTGATTGCTGAATAATACTCCATTGTATATATATACCACATCTTCTTTATCCATTCATCCATCGATGGACATTTGGGCTCCTTCCATACTTTGGCTATTGTTGATAGTGCTGCCAGAAACATTGGGGTGCATGTGCCCCTTCGAAATAGCATACCTGTATCCCTTGGATAAATACTTAGTAGGGCAATTGCTGGGTCATAGGGTAGCTCTATTTTTAATTTTTTTTTTACATTTATTTTTTTATTTTTATTTTTTTTCAACATATGAAGTTTATTGTCAAATTGGTTTCCATACAACACCCAGTGCTCATCCCAAAAGGTGCCCTCTTCAATACCCATTATTTTTAATTTTTTGAGGAACCTCCATACTGTTTTCCAGAGTGGCTGCACCAGTTTGCATTTCCACCAACAGTACAAAAGAGATCCTCTTTATCCGCATCCTCGCCAACATCTGTTGTTACCTGAGTTGTTAATGTTAGCCATTCTGACAGGTGTGAGGTGGTATCTCATTGTGGTTTTTATTTGTATTTCCCTGATGATGAGTGATGTTGAGCATTTTTTGATGTGTCAGTTGGCCATCTGGATGTCTTCTTTGGAGAAGTGTCTATTCATGTCTTTTGCCCATTTCTTCACTGGATTATTTGTTAGGTGTTCAGTGTGATAAGTTCTTTATAGATTTTGGATAATAATTCTTTATCTGTTATGTCGTTTGCAAATATCTTCTCCCATTCTGTCGGTTGTCTTTTAGTTTTGCTGATTGTTTCCTTTGCTGTGCAGAAGCTTTTTATTATGATTAGGTCCCAATAGTTCATTTTTATTAGTTTCCTATTCTTAATGAAGGGGCAGGCTGCCAAGGATTTCCAGGCATATGAGGAAAGCTAACAAAGAAAATAAGGACAAAACAGAAAACAAAACAGCAAGTTGGAAGAAATAGAAGCTATCTAGGTAGAAAAAAACTTAAAAACAAAACGAAACTAAACCAAACCCCAAACCAAAACTATTTTTTTAATATTCTTAGGGAGATAGAATGTTGTAACTATGAAACAACAATATGATGCTAAAATTTTTATAAAGAACAAAAAAATAAAGAAGATTGGAAATTAAAAACATTATAGCAGTGGGAAAAAACCAGAACATTAGGAGATGAAATTGAGGCAATCTCTCTGTAAGCATAACAAATATATAAAGAGATTAAAAATAGAAATGAAAAGATAAGAAAATTAGAGGAATAGTCTAGGGAATCCAATGTCCAAATAATAGGAACTTCAAGAAGAGAAAACAGAACTGAATCAGTAAAAAACTGAAGAATGTGAGCTTTCTGATTGAAGGGGACCAAGAAGTGTCCAGAACAATGGATGCAAATAGGCAAATAGACGGAAGGGCAGTGGGAGGAATAGCTAAAATTCTCACTGTGGTACTAACTGTGAGTCATCTGGTCAACAAGCTAACTGGAATCCAGCTTACTTTCTCTGCCAACTGGAGTGACTGCACCCAGGTTCAGCTTCCCATGGGATCAGTGACTTCTGTCCCCTGGAATAGGGGGCCCTATGCCTTTCCACAGTCTCCATTATCCCCAGCTGCAAGCAGCTAGTTCTCATACAACTCCTATAAAAGCTGGCACCCCCAAACCAGACTATGTAGTCCCCTCCCCTTGCATCTAGCTAGGCTTGCCTAAGAGACTTGCTTGAAGAATAGAATGCAGTGGGCATGACATTCTGGGATATCCAAGGCTAACTCCTAAGAAGCCTTGCCGCTTCCACCCAGGTCTTTTAGAACACTTGCTTGTGGAATCCAGCTCGTGGGGGAGAGCTCAAGCAGCCCTGTGGAAAGGAACTGAAGCTCCCCTAAAAATTCCAACTAGCCTTCCAGACAATATAGCAAGTACCAACTTGCTGGCCCTATAATGAGCTCACCTGGAAGCTGAATTGCTAGCCTCAGTCCAGCCACCCCAACAAAAGTTGTATGAAGCAGAAGTGAAGCATATCTACCAAATCAGCCCAAATTACAAGTTTATGAGCAAAAAATTATCAGTGTTATGTTTTTTTTTCCTTTTAATCTGTTAAGGTGGTGAACTGCGTTAGATTTTCTGATATTGAACTCCTTATGTTTTTGGAATGTACCCTTTTTTATCTTGATGTACTGTCACAATTTGGGCACTCTACTGAGCATCATCATCTCTTATGGGAAAAAATAAATTTACCAAACAAGTTAATAATGTAAAAAAAAAATGCATGAAAAATGTTTCACCTATTTCAGAAAATTTCAGACGCAGGGGTAGAGTATCATGAAGTAGTTCAGAGCAATCCCTGGCTGGCAACACTGAAAAAACAATTTGCTTCATTTTACATAATTAGAATTTTCTTTAATTTGGAACACTTACTCCAAACAAGCTAGTTTCTCGTACATTTTCAGCCATTTTGAAGGTTGCGTTTGAAGTTCAGTTTTTCTGTTTGTCTTTTTTGAGATTCAGCTTAGGGACTTGATTAATGGCATTCCATTTAGAAATTAACTGAGGCTTCACTAATCTGAAATAATCAGAGGTGGAATTCTCTCTCTCTTGCTCTCTCTCCCTCTCTTTGTCTTATCCCACTGAATGTTTCATTTAATGAATGTAATCAACTGTTTATGTAAAAATGGAGAAACACAATAAGGCTTGAAAGGCTTTTGAAAATGAGAAGAAAAAAAAAGGAACAAAGCAACCTAGATAGAGGCTTTGGGCCGCTCTAGTTTGAAAAATTTATCAAGTGAAGTTTTTTGGCTTTTCTTTTTATTTATTTTATTTTTGAGAGAGAGAGAGAGAGAGAGAAAATCCTAAGCAGGCTTCATGCTCAGTGTGGAGCCCAACATGGGGCTCAATCCCACAACCCTGGGATCATGACCTGAACTGAAATCAAGAGTTGGATGCTCAACAAACTGAGCCACCCAGGCACTCCTCTGCTTTTCAAATACAACAATATATTTTTTTTTTTTAATTTTTTTTTTCAACGTTTATTTATTTTTGGGACAGAGAGAGACAGAGCATGAACGGGGGAGGGGCAGAGAGAGAGGGAGTCACAGAATCGGAAACAGGCTCCAGGCTCTGAGCCATCAACCCAGAGCCCGACGCGGGGCTCGAACTCACGGACCGCGAGATCGTGACCTGGCTGAAGTCGGACGCTTAACCGACTGCGCCACCCAGGCGCCCCATCAAATACAACAATATTTAAGAGAGAACCTTCTACTCACTCCCTGCTCTCCGACTCTCCAACTCCTACCCCAGCCACACACACACACACACACACACACACACACACACACACCCACACACCCCAATCACTCACTCCCCTACACCTCCCTGCCCCTTTAAGGTGGTACTCTTTTTTTTGTGGGGGGGGGGGGGACAGAGAGAGACAGAGCATGAACGGGGGAGGGGCAGAGAGAGAGGGAGACACAGAATCGGAAACAGGCTCCAGGCTCCGAGCCATCAGCCCAGAGCCTGACGCGGGGCTCGAACTCCCGGACCGCGAGATCGTGACCTGGCTGAAGTCAGACGCTTAACCGACTGCGCCACCCAGGCGCCCCTAAGGTGGTACTCTTTTAACTAATTCCCCAAAGGGTTCTTCCTAAGACAGAACTGCTGATCCCTCCCCTTCCTCCACCACCCTATCATCACCACCTTAAGAAACTTACTTTCTAGGAAAAAGAGACCTAGAGGGAGAAACCTAGAAGCCTTAGCAAATCCTCTTTCAGTACATTTCCATTCCTAAGTTTTTTCCGTAAGAATTTCCTCTAGAAAACTGCCTGCTTGGAAAAATTTACTGAAGTCCCAAATAGCGAGGGACTGGCACTTATTGCCAGAAGTGACACTAGCTGAGAGTAGAGCTCCCATCTGGGAAGCTGTCATTATGTAAATGTATCCTTGTGACAGCCGTTGGAGGAGGACAAATGACTTGTCAGTGACTTCTTAATCAGCTTGTCTCTAGCAATAATAATCTAATCACTGGTCACCTAATTAAAAATGAAAGAAATTAGTGCCTTTCCAAACACTGAGCTTCTAGAATCTCAGGTTGCAGACTGTCATTAAGCAGAGAGCTGTCAGCTGTTTGCATGTCACACCACAGAGAGGCAGAACTTTGTGAGGTGCCTCATGTTCATGTCTGTGATTTGATTACTCTTGCCATCATTCATTTAATGCATTGATCTGGATGATTTGCTGCTATGAGCCCCTGGTCATTTATTTATTCATTCATGATTTCTACCACAAGTATTTATTGCAGGCTTACTGTATGCTAAAGGTATATCCTGGGGATTTAAAGATTAATAGGAAACTGTTCTAGCATTTGGAATGTCTCACTGTAGGGGAAACAGATATAAAAATATTTAACTATGATCTAGTTTGATCACGATGTATTAGAGATAACAAATATGCATGCATATTGCATATTATGGAATAGACAAAATGATGGCCCACTGCCAAGAACCAAGCCACAGAATCTGAGATCCTTTGACTTGGGGTACGTGTTCTTCAGGTTACCAAAGACTCCACCATATCCTATTCTTGTAAACTTAGTCTGCTTCATTCATTTATGTTACATGCCTGGTCCTTGTTAAGCACTTGAGTTTGAGGTCCTAGTATGGAGATAGGTCTAACAGACACCTGCTGGGAGATGATATATTATAATTTAAATACTGATCTTTTAAATGAGTTTTTTTTAATGTTTATTTATTTTTCAAGGGGAGAGAGACAGAGCATGAGTGGGGGAAGAGCAGAGAGAGAGAGGGAGACACAGAATCCGAAGCAGGCTCCAGGCTCCGAGCTGTCAGCACAGAGCCCAACATGGGGCTTGAACTCACGAACCGCGAGACTTCACCCAAGCTGAAGTCAGACGCTTAACCGACTGAGCCACCCAGACGCCCCTTAAATGAGTTTTAAAGAAAATTTTGTGTGGTGTGTTAAAAAAATCCTTTTAAAAAAAGTTTATTTATTTTGAGAGAGAGAGAAAGAGAGAGCGGGGGAGGGACAGAGAGAGGGAGAGAAAGAATCCCAAGTAGTGGGGCTCATACCCATGAACTGTGAGACCATTACCTGAGCCAAACCAAGAGTCATACACTCAACTGACTGAGTCACCCATGCACCCCTAAAAAATTCTTAATTATACTCCTCTCAGGAATGAAAAAAAATACCTCACTAGTCATCTGTGCTGATAGCAGGGAAAATAAATTTTAAACTTATCGATCGATAGTATCTCAGTAGTATCTGTTTCCATTTTAATTGTCTTTTGAAGACATTTATTCTCTTTGGGCTTTTTTTTTAATGCTTTATTTATATTTGAGGGGGAGGGGGGACAGAACTTGAGCGGGGAAGGGGCAGAGAGAGGAGACAGAATCCGTCTAGAATCTTAGAGCGTGCTCCAGGCTCTGAGCTGTCAGCACAGAGCCAGATGCAGGGCTCAAACCCACCAGCAGCAAGATCATGACTGGAGCCCAAGTGGGACACTCAACCAACTGAGCCAGCCACGCACGCCCTCTTTAGGCTTAGTGCTCAGTGTTTGATTTCTCTTCCTTCTCACCTGCTTCTTTCCAGATAATGTTAGGTGTTTGGCAGGCTTTCTTGACTTTGAATGGTAGGGAGGAAAGCATCCTCAGAGTCATTGATGGTCTTACTGCCACGTGTCTACTCTGCTGCCCCAGACCGGCGACTACAGAAGGGAAGCTAGTCCTTAGCTTCTTGTGAGCTATTTGGGCACAGGGACCACTGCAGAGTCCACCATCACAATCATTTGTCCTTGCATCCAACATTTCCATTCATGGTGGCCTCTTTCTCCTGACCTGCTCATGTATAGCCAGCCCTCTTAGCACTTTTAGGCTATATTTGGACACTGAAACCTTCTGGATTCCCTGAAATTCATGAACAGATTGTTGTTTTAATTATACTGGGATGAAAGAATATAGTTCATGTGACATCAGTTATTTAAAACTTGCGGAAACTATCCCTGAGATCTTGTTTGTGATCAATTTTAATAAATACTGCATGTGAGGTTGAGAAGAATATGCTTTTCTAATGGTTGAGTGTATATTAGCTAAGATTAATACAATCTTAGAGACTTAAAATGACATCCATTTTTATTATTGCGCAGTTTCTGTAAGTCACAAGTCTGAGCATGGGTTCTCTGCTCAGGGTGTCACAAGACTGAAATCAAAGTATCTATCAGCAATGATTTCATCTGCAGCCCAGGATCTTCTTCCAAATGCATTCAGATTGTTGGTAGTCTTCGATTCCTTGTCGTTATAAAACAGGCCCTCATATTTTTTGTTGGCTGTTGGCCAGGGGTGGCTCTCAGCTCCTGGAGCCCCCTCTGGTTCTAGCCATGTGGTCCTTTCACACACAGGACATTACATTTTTTAAAGCCAGGAGGAGAATCTCTTTCCAGTCTGAAAAGATGGAGTCCTGTATAACAAAGTGTAATCAAGGATGTAACTATCCCATCATATCCACGGGCCCTGCACAAGCTAAAATTCTTCCTACCGCAGAGCATAAGGGTCTTTATATGTTAATTAAATCCAGTTTTTTAACTGTGCATTCCAATCTCCTCAAATCTCATTTTTTTTGGTCCTCTTGATCTATTTTAATCACTGATGGCAGTTGTGTCGATTACAGACGTATCTGTTTCTTCTTGTAGTTCCATTTTTTGCCTTTTTTCTGTTTTATATACTTTGAGACCATTTTACTAGGTGTATACAATTTAGAATTATGTTGACGCTCTTTAACTCTGATAATGGCTTTTGTCTTGAAATCTAATTTGTTTAATGTAGAAAGTTGGACTTGAATCTTGTTAGTATTTGCCTTATATATGTATATATGTGTATGTATATGTACGTATAGATATATTTAATCTCAGCCACCATATACCTTATATTTTAGGTGTGTATCAGTTACCTCTTGATCTTTAACATACTGCTCCAATATTTAGTAGCTTATTAGAGCAACCGTTTTATTTGTGCATGTTCCTGTGGGTCAGCAATGTGTGTTGGACTCAAAGGCAGTTTTTCTGCAGGTCTTGCCTGGAATTAGTCATGTAGTTGCAAGTCACATGGCAATTTGTCACTAGATGGTTCAAGATGTCCTTATAGGTCTGGCAGTTAGTGTCAGCTACTGACTGAGCGCTCTATTCATATAGTCTCTCATTTTCAAGGAGAATGCCTTGGCTTCTTCATGTGTTGTTGGCATGTGAAAACTGAGAGCAGAAACTGAAGGGATCCTTGAGGACCAGGATTGGAAATTCACAGGTTACATCTCTCATACTTCCACTGTGTTCAGCCATTGGCTAGGAACAGTCAGAGGCTATCTGGTCTTGAACCAAGAATCCAGAGGTGTGTCCATCAATAATGCTCCTCATGGGGGCGCCTGGGTGGCGCAGTCGGTTAAGCGTCCGACTTCAGCCAGGTCACGATCTCGCGGTCTGTGAGTTCGAGCCCCGCATCGGGCTCTGGGCTGATGGCTCAGAGCCTGGAGCCTGTTTCCGATTCTGTGTCTCCTTCTCTCTCTGCCCCTCCCCTGTTCATGCTCTGTCTCTCTCTGTCCCAAAAATAAATAAACGTTGAAAAAAAAAAAATTTAAAAAAAAAAAAAAAAAAAAAAAAAAATAATGCTCCTCATGGCAGGTTCTATGAAAGGGAAGAATGGACAGTGTGCCTCCATGGCAGACACATAGATATGTTTAATACAATAATTAAAAATCTTTCAGACTTTTGCTGTTAGTGAGAAACCATGCTGTTGACTTCTATTTTGAGTTTTCAGTGTTTGTGATTTCCTCTCCCATGTATCATATAAAGGATTCAAAATAAGAAAGAGGATATACCTTTTGGGTAGGGACTCACCTTTACAAAACCAATTATCTTATCCACTGATCATTTAACTCACGCAGAAATTGTAAATTCGTTTCCTGATTTTTGGAGAAATTCAAGTACATTTTTCTTCTAAACAACTAGCTTTAAATGACTATCATTAAAACAATGAAATTATATAGTGGAGATTAAAATTTTTTAAATGTTTATTTATTTTTGAGAGAGGGAGAGAGGCAGGCTGCAAGCAGGGGAGGGGCAGAGAGAGGGGGAGAGACAGAATTGGAAACAGGCTCTAGACTCTGAGCTGTCAGCACAGAACTCGATGTGGGGCTTGAACCAATGAACTGTGAGATCATGACCTGAGCCTAAGTCACATGCTTAACCAACTCAGCCACCCAGGCACCCTAATATAGTGGAGATTTTAAAAGACATTAAAACAACAATTAACTTCTGTTTATCAACTAACTCTGTTTTTCAGCCTAAGGGTATAGTGTTCAGAATAATATTCATTCTGATTCTCTCCCTTCTGCAACACAGTTCATCATCTCTGAATATTTATTTTTCGTTCTTCAATTTTTTTTTCAATATATGAAATTTATTGTCTAATTGGTTTCCATACAACACCCAGTGCTCATCCCAAAAGGTGCCCTCCTCAATACCCATCACCCACCCTCCCCTCCCTCCCACCCCCCATCAACCCTCACTTTGTTCTCAGTTTTTAAGAGTCTGTTATGCTTTGGCTCTCTCCCACTCTAACCTCTTTTTTTTTTTCCTTTCCTTCTTCAATTTTTATCTGGGTATACGGTTGCCACTAATGAAGACTAGTTGTAGTTGTATAACTAAGTTCTGGGAAATGGGATTTTGGTAGAAGTGATATATGTGACTTCCAGAAGTGTCTGTAAAGAGAAGATTAGTGCTCATCTCTTCTTCCTTTTCTCCTTCCTATTGGTTTAATGTAGACAAGACAATTGGAGCTAGGGCAGCCATTTTGAATTAAGTGATAGCTGCATGATGAGGTTGACAGAGTAGTGAGGTAGAAGAAGCCTAATGCTATCATTCCAACCCTAGATCATAGATCTAGACATTTTGATGAGAGAAAAATAAAATTCTATCATGCTAACGTCATTGTTATTTGGGGATTTCTGTCATTGCTTGTTAAAGTGAATCCTAAGCATTCCTTTTTTATTTGCTTGTTTTTGCTCAACATTTTATTGCCAACATCTGCTATAGGATGTGATGGGAGCTGAACTATGAGAGGCAGCCATCTAGGAGGATAAATATGATGGGTTTTTCCTAGCCTGGAAAGGGAGATGTAAAAATAGGAGTTAAAATTGGGGACAAAAACCATCTCTAGCATAAAACATACAGTCAATAAATATTTGCTGAGTGGATTAATGACTATAACAGGTAGCTGTCATATTTTTGAATCAAATATTAAACCTGTCTAGAAGATCTTTTTCCTATACCAGTTAGTCAACTCCTACTAATCTCTCAAGATCCAGCTTAACTGAAACATTTCTGTCAAGCCACCTCAGTTTCTCCTGGCATTGGGTAGTGCTTATCTCCTTGAATATGTCTGTGCATCCCTTATATCTCTGCTATCATCATATCATATTGTAACTTCAGAACAGTGCCCATGACTTTTCTTTGTGCCCTTAATACTCAACATGATGACTGGAAGGATGGAGGTGAAACAAGGAAACAATTCTTCCAAACATACAAAAATTCATATAGGACTTTCCTCTGAAGATTTACTTTTTTTGCAATTTAGGAATATATATATATGTAGAGAGGGAGAGAGATTTTCTTTAAGGAATTGGCTTATAAAGTTGTGGGTTCTGGCAAGTTTGAAATCTGCAGGATGGAATGGCAGGCTGGAGACCCAGGGATTGAGTTGATGCTGCAGTCCCACATCTCAAGGCAATATACTAGCAGAATTCCTTCTTCTTGGGGCCCTTACTTTTTTCTTTAAGGCCTTCAACTCATTGGACGGAACTTGTTACAGAAGGTAATCTGCTTTACTCAGAGTCTGTTGATTTAAATGCTAATCATAATATCTGGATTGGCGCTTGATCAAAAACAAGGGTACCATGATCAAGCCAATTTAACACATAAAATTAACCATAAGAGGAACAATAAAGAGATGTGAGTTTATTTACTAATTTTAAGTTCATGTAGTATTATTTAGATGACCTTGGCCAGGAAAGTTGCATTTATTATTCAGTATTATAGCAAGTCACCATGAAGCAAGAAAAAAACAATTGATTTTGACAAATAAGAGAGAGGCCCTACAGAAAACAATTGGAAACATAATCAAATGTGTTTGATAACTTCAAATTCATTGTTACTGCTTATATAAAGAAAGTTCACTCTCACAGAGCGTTTGTTACATAAAAGAATTAAGCCAAGCTCATGTAAACCAAGAGATGTGGGAGAAAAACAAAAAGAATGTGTACATCAGCAATTTAATTTAAGCTTAAAAGATTTTTACTATCAAGATTTTATCTTGATTTAAATATAAAGATTTATTTTATCTTGATTTAAATATAAAGATTTAAATCACATTAAAAGATTTTAATCAAGTATTTGAAAACCTGAAGATATAATATTTCTTTGCCCAGGACAAGATGTCCTATTCATAGTGCAGACGAAAATGATATAAAAAGAAGGAAAGGAAAAAGTGGTCCCTAGTATGTGTTGATCTAGATTAATAGTTGCAGTGTGCAATGTTGTAAATTTAACTTTTCTTGCTGTTTGTGCACTAAAGTGTACTCAATTGGCCCAAAAGAATTAATGCAACTTCTAAAAGTAGGCCAACTAATTTATAGGCAATAGCTTACATACCAGGAAAACTGGATCAATAAAGTAATGTTATATTTATTTCCAAGAAAGCTAGTAATATTTTTCTCATTGAAAAGTGAGCAGGAATGAAGTCAATCATAAAGTGCTTTTTTTCTGACAGTGGAATGAGCATAAGAAAACACCTCTGAGGAAGGTGTATGAATCACTGACCAGGAAGGCGAGGAGGAAGAGAAGGAAAATGCACATGGCAGGAGAAATCTGATAAATCTTTCTCAACCTGGCAGAAGGAGAATGTAAAGATCTAGGAATTGGGTCAAAATTAAGGCCAACACCAAGAAAGGAAAAAAAAACAAAAAACAAAAAACAGTCCTGACATTATCATTACTGGAATCCCATTCATCCTCATTTTTATTCATTCATGTATCAATCTTCTGTTTATTCAGCTGTAATTTATGGAGCACACACCAGGTGCCAGAGCCTGATCTGGGAACTGAGGCTATCTGGGAACAGGCCTAGTCTACACTGTTCTTGCCTGGCCCGTGTCTGCCCAGTGTTCTCTGGAGGCTGCTGGCACACAAGTTCCTACAGAGGCTGATGGCTGCTTAAGTTTCTCTGCTAAGTGTGTTTGTCAGGTCTGTGCATGTGCTCAGAGATGTGATAACACCTCTGACAGGCTCCTTCACCAGTGGGTCCCAGCGGATGTTTGGTAAATGCCCCAGTCTCCTTACAGTTGGAGGACTGAGGCCCATTTTGCCTCCCAGTGTTGACCTGCTCATTGAGGCTTTCTTTATTGGTTTTCCTCCCTTCCCTGTCTCTCTTCCCTGTTCCCTCCCTTCCAGTGTTGCCTGGGCTTACCTCCCCATCACTAAATATTTTTCAATTTTGAGGGTAAACCACACTAAGACGGGGAAAAAGGCAGACATGATCCCTTCTTGTGGAACTTATCATTTGGGAGAGAGGGCAATAAAAAAGTGAAATAAATTTTATTCTTATTATTGTCAGAACCTAAAGAAGGTAATAACCAGGACTATTGAGGAGTTAGAGGAGAGTGGGCCTTGTCTGGGTGCGCTTGGAGGGCCTCAGTGAGGAGGTGACTTATGAACTGAGGCCTGAGAGGAAGGAGCCAGGTATGTAAAGAGATGAGGGGAAAATCCCATTCCCATGAAGCTCTTTCTTCTCTCACTACCATCCCAGGGTCCTAGTGACACTTAATTCTTTTCCAGCGTTGTTCCCCCATCCCCATAGAGTCCAAATATATTTGGCTGTGACACCACTCCTGGTTCTGGAATGTGTTCTATGTCCACTGAGAAGGAAGGGGGTCCGCAGAGCAGCTGGGATTTATTGCTTTGGGACCAGGCACCACAGGACTTTGGGTTAGGTTTGGGGTACCTGGCCTCCCCAAGATCACGGCCTGAATCCTTGGCTCTGTGGTAAATGGCCTTTGCTGAGATCTAAGCCCCTTCTCTGGATCCATCCTTTTCCGTCCTGCACAGCCAGGAGGGCCTCACGCCCACCCCTGATCAAAGGACAGACGACTGGTGTGGAAGAGGGGAGAATCCGTGGCTGCAGCTACTAGGACTTTCTCTCTCCCTTTCTGCTGGCCACAGCCCCATGAGGCTGCCACTCTGGGCTGCTTTGGATGAGGCAGAAAAGCACGTGAAGCCAGAGCAAAGGGCTTTTCGGATACCAGGTTTTTCCTTTATTCCTTCCATCAGAGGGGAAGGTGAGTCAGGTTCTCACCTGTGTAAATTCTGGGGCATTACACAGGTATCGTGATTACCTTGTGGTAATAATGTATGTTGGGAAAGAGGGTAAGAATAGTCCACTGAATTTGGTAATAAAGGCGTCATTTTCTAAGGAAACATTGTTGACTTCTTTATAAAATCACATCCCATCCTGCAATGACTGTGGTGGAGGACAGAAGCGGGGGGTATCCCCCTTTTTAGCCTGCAGTGGGCCATCTCGCTCCTGCACGCACACCAGCCGTTTACAGCATCCGGGTCCTGCAGCAACGCCGAAGTCCTCTGCGCAGACCCGACTCCTCAGTTTGTGCAACCGCTGCCGCCTCTCTGTCCCCTTCAGAGTTCCTGTTTCCGGTGTAGAGACGGGGACTTGCTTGTTCCCTGGTGACTGGCGGCCTCTGCTTGGAGGGTTGGTCTCACCAGAACAGCTCGCAGAGCGCAGCGTGCTTAGCTCCGTGTTCCGGAAGGTTGCTCGGGCCATGTCTGCACCAGGTTTGGTGGGGGTGGCAGTGAGAAGGAGGTTGTTTTG
Source organism: Prionailurus viverrinus (assembly GCF_022837055.1). Taxonomy (NCBI): domain Eukaryota; kingdom Metazoa; phylum Chordata; class Mammalia; order Carnivora; family Felidae; genus Prionailurus; species Prionailurus viverrinus. Next base: position 169,532,766 of record NC_062561.1, read on the forward strand.
CTCCCCTTGCTGACCTTTGAGAGAACAATTTCAACATTGATATTGTTCTGGGAACGGGGTTATGACATGATGGGAAGCACTGGGCAAGAGGAAATAGGGAAGAAAAAGTGTGTGCCTCTGAGACGTGGGCCATGAAAAGAATAGAAACAAACAAAAACAAGAATGGGAACTCGAGGAATCCACAGGGTAAAGGAATTTTTTAATTTTTAATGAAGACGAGAGATACCTGAGCATATTAGACAGGAGAGGGACTGAAAGAGGAGGAGAGACGAGAGGATTTATGAGGGCAATTTCTTAGTGTCACAAGCCTTGTCTTACTTGCATTGCGCAGTCCCCAATATTGACAGCAGTCTCCTCCTCCATCACCTCATCCTCTTTTGTCCTTCTCCCTTTCATTGTCTTCATGTTTCATGCTGGCTCTGTGTAGAGAGAATATATAATATAAAAGATAAAGTTCTCAGACTCTGCACCCCGACCTTGAGATAATTACTGCTCTCAACAGTTTGGTAAATATTTCTACAGATTTTTTAAATATGTTAATACACACACAAATGACTATTTTTGCAACTTATTTTTTCAAATATCAGATCATATTATATGTTAGCAATTCTTTTCTACTGTAATGACATATTTCAAAGTTTTAATATACCTACCATTTCTTTTCTAAGAGGTATTATTGCCTAGTGGTTAAGAGAAAATGTTCTGGTGTCATACTGCTAGTCTTCAAATTCTGGCTACGCTATTGCAGTCAGTTCTTTCTTTGCGTGAATTTCAGTTGCTATGGTTTTGTTAAAAAAATACCAGACTCAACAACACAAGTCATATTTCACTTACCATGTGAATAATTGCATAAAGAACAAAATGTTGCTGCTAGCTCTTCAAACCACACATCTGTATGTAAAAATAGATATATATTATGATCAGTCACCAATCACATCACTTCTTTCAAAATCTGTTGATGATTGGCCATTGTACATCTGTTACCAATTCACACACAGACAATAAAGCACATATTGTTTTTTAATATTTATTTATTTTTGAGAGAGAGAAAGAGAGAGTATGAGCAGGGGAGGAATAGAGACACAGGAATAGAGAGAGAAGCAGGCTCCAGGCTCTGAGCTGTCAGCACAGAGCCCGACACGCAGCGTGAACTCATGAACCATTAGATCATGACCTGAACTGAAGTGGGATGCTTAACAAACTGAGCGACCCAGGTGCCCCAATAAAACACATAGTTATGTTGCTTCCATGTTTCCCATTGATAAATCTATGTGACATTTTGGAAAAATGGGTACAAAAAAGAAAGAATTGGCTAAAAAAGATGAAAGGGCAGCAAAGAAACAAAAAGTAGTAGCGCTGAAAGTGAAATTCGAGTAGAATTTCTAGAAGGAATGACTGACCAGGGGAATGTTAACATTGCTGCTATGTGAGAGACCCTAGATATGCAGCCAAGGAACTCAGTGAAGGTGCATTGACATAAATGAAGAAAGTGCTTGTGAAGGAAGGGAGGAAGATATCCCAGAAGAAGTGACACTTACAAAAACCTCACAGCACAGAAACCATGAGAAATATTTAACAATATTGAAAGCATTAAGGATAAAACATTGGAAAGTTATCCAAACTTAAAAAATGACGTTACACGGATGCCTCGGTGGCTCAGTCGGTTAAGCGTCTGACTTCCACTCAGGTCATGATCTCACAGTTTGAGCCCGGAGTTGGGCTTTGTGCTGACAGTTTAGAGCCTGGAGCCTGCTGTAGATTCTGTCTCCTTCTCTCCACCCCGCCCCCTCTTGTGCTGTCTCTCTCTCTCTCAAATATAAATAAACATTAAAAAATTAAAAAATAAATTGGAGTGTATTATTATTTGTATTATTTTCTGTGCATTTATAATAGCATGAGTATTTTTAATATTTTGATTAAAAAACTATATCAATTATTATTGGTTATGGTCATTGTATGATCCTACATTACTGTGTAAAGCCAGGACTACTTACATCTAGCTGAGTATCTTGGGTGAGTTATTTCAACTGTTTATAGTTCATTTTTTTCCACCTGAAAAATGGAGATATGATAGTATCTACCTTATAGGGATGCTGTGATAGTTATCTGAGTTAATATCTATAAAGCAACTAGAACAAATAATAGGTTATTGGTAAATAGCATTAATTGAATGCCCTATTATATTTCATTGTATGGCCATATCTTAACTTTCAAACAATCCCTTATTGTTGGATATTTATGTTTGTAAAAATCTTCTGTGATAAACATTACAATGATCATCTGTGTACATAGATCTTTGAACAGTCTCTGATTCTATTAGGTAAATTCTTTTTTTTTCTTTTTTTTTTTTTTTTTTGAGAGAGAGAGCATGCCTGTGTGGTGTACATGAGTGGGAGAGGGGCAGAGGAAGAGGGAGATTTTTAAGTTGCCTCCATACCCAGTACCAAGCCAGAGGCAGCACTGGATCTCACAATTCTGAGATCATGACCTGAGCCAAAATCAAGAGTTGGATGCTTAACCAACTGAGCCACCCAGGCACCCCTGTTAGATAAATTCTTGAGAAGAATAGTAGCATTACAAAAAAATGACCACAGGGCTGTCTGGATGACTCAGTTGGGTAAGCATACAGACTCTTCGGTTTGAGCTCAAGTCATGATCTCACGGCTGGTAGGATCTCTAGTGCTGTGTTGGGCTCTGTGCTGACAGTGGAGAGCCTGCTTGGGATTCTGTCTCCCTCTCTGTCCCTCCCCCACTTGTGCATGCTCTCTCTCTCTCTCTAAGTAAATAAATAAACTTTTAAAAAGTTTATTAGGTTAAAAAAAAACTCTTAAAAATTTAGTAAATATTTCCAGATTGCCTTCCAAAAATGTTCCAAGGACGTAGATCCCTATTTCCCTATAATCACACAGATTCCTTTAAAATTTTTGCTAATGTGAAAGGCAAAAATGATGTCTGATTTTAACTAGTATTTCTTTGATAAGGAATGGGCTTGATCATTTTTCACATGTTTTTTGACCATTTTGTACGTCTTTTGCTGAAAGGTCTGTTCTAGTTCTTTGCTTATTTTCCTATTGATGTGTCACTTTCATAGTGATATTTTTCCTCTTTTAATTTATTTTCACATATTAAATAATGAAACATTGCAAAAATAGTTGCATATACCATCTAACTAAGGTTAAAAGCAATTTTTCCATATTTAGAAGTCCTTCATTCTAGGCAATAACGTATTTCCTCATAACTTAAAAAAATCTTTGTTTTAAAACAATTACAGACTCCTACAAAATTGCTAAAACAGCACACAAAGCCCTGTGAACCCCTCACCCAATTTATCCCATTGATCACATTTTATATAGCTGTAGTGCAATATGAAAACCAGGAAACTGATACTGGCACAAAATTGTTAACTTGATTACAGACTTTATTCCATTTTTATTCCTCTGTGCATGTAAAGTATTATGCGGTTTTATCTCATATGTAGATTTGTGTAACCACAACCATAATCAAGATAGAACTCTTATCTCTGAAAAGGACTTTCCAATTTGTAGTTGTTCCCACACTCATCCTTGTCCCCTAGCAACCACTGATCTGTTCTCCATCTCTATAGTTTCGTCATTTTAAGAATGTATACAAGCACAAACGTACAGTATGTAACCATTTGAGATTGGCATTTTTACTAAGCATAATGACCCTGAGGTCCATCCAAGTTGTTTGCATCAATAGTTTATCCTTTTTACTGCTGACTAGAATTCCATTATATGGATATACCAAGGTTTGTGTAACCATCCATCCACTGAAGGACATTTGGGTTGTTTCCAGTTTTGACAGTTGTGAATGAAGTTGATATGAACATTCATGCACAGGTGTTTGTGTGAATGTAAGTTTTCATTTCTCTGGGATAATTTTCTACGAGTGTGACTACTGGGTAGTAGTATAGCAGATGCATATTTAGTTTTATAAGAAACTGCCAAGTTATTTTTCAGAGTGGCTGTACCATTTTACATCTCACCAGTAAAGTATGACTAATGTAGTTTCTCTGCATACTTGCCAGTATTTGGTGTTATCAATAATTTTTATTTTAGACATTCTGATAGCTGTATAATGATACCTCATTGTGATTTTAATTTGCATTTCCCTAACCGTTAATAATGCTGAACATCTTTTCATCTTTCTTAGTTACCATTCATAACTCATCTTGGGTAAAATATCTGTTTACCCATGTCTTTTAGAGTTGTTCATTCTTATTGAGTTGTTTATTTGTTTTTGCTATTGAGATCTGAGAATTCTTTATAAATTCCAGATGAAATTCCCTGTCAGGTAGGTTGTTTGCAACTATTTTTCTCTTGTCTGCAGCTTGTTTTTTCATCTTCTTTTTTTGTTTTGTTTGTTCATTTATTTATCTTGTGGGGGAGCACGTGAGCAAGTGGGGGAGGGGCAGAGAGAGCAGGAGAGAGAATCTCAAGCAGGCTCTGCACTGTCAGCACAAAGCCCAACGTGGGGCTCAATCTCACAATTGTGAGATCATGACCTGAGCTGAAATCAAGAGTCAGATGCTTAGCTGACTGAGCCACCTAGGTGCCTCTCACCTTTAAAAAAAAAAAAAAAAAAAGTTTACTTATGTATTTTGAGAGAGAGTGTCCACGTGTGCACTTGCATGTGGACAGAGAGAGAAGGAAAGCAGGAGAGGGGCAAAGAGAGAGGGCGAGAGAGAATCCCAAGTAGTCTCCTCGCTGTCACCACAGAGCCCCAAGTGGGGCTTGATCCTGTGAACTTGAGATCATGACCTGAAGGGATATTAAGAGTTGGACACTTAGTCGCCGGTGGTGCCCCCTCATCTTCTTAATAGAGCCTTTCACAGAGCAAATGTTTTAGTTTTTGTTAAAGTTCAGTTTATCAGTTTATTCTTTTATGGCTTTCTTACTGATTTTTAAGTGCTCATGTATTAGGGAAATTAGTCCTATGACTGGTCAGGCATGTTAGAAATAGTTTTTTTTATATAAAAACAAAATTTTAATTTGGTTATTGATGGTACTTTGTTCCACATTAAAGTTTTTCTTTCTGTATAGTCAAATCTTTATCATTTTAGTCTGTTGCATCTTTTGTGCTGTGCTTTTTTTAAACCTCTTCCTTAGAATTCTTGACCTTTTTGGCTTCTCTAATATGCTCTCTAATTTTATTCAGCTGCCCAAAAGTATAAGTCTTTAGAAAAAACTCTTAATTATTGACATTTTAATACACTCACTTTTTTCTCTCCCTGTATAATTTTTTCCATCTGATCTATGCATTGTCACAGCTTCAGCTATAATCCCTAGCTTTGATTTATATTTACAGCTCCAAACTGATTGGACTTTTTCACAAGGCTATCCTTCCATCACCTGAAATTCAGATGTCCTCAGGGGAAATCATTATTCTCCCCCTTTGGTTATCATCCTAGGCTAGAAACTGCAACATCATGTTAACCTTTTCCTTTCTCTTATAAACAGATATCAGTAGTCACCATTTCCTGCTGATTTGTTTTGCAGGATCCTTTAAATCTGGTTTTCTTTGGTTCAGATTCCAGTTATTACTAATTAGAGATGAGATAGCTATTTCCTAAATGGTCCCAAGTTTGTCATTTTTTTCTGCTCAAAATTCTACAATAAATGAGAAAGTAAAAAAGATGTAACACTAATGATTAAAAATAATACATAACCATGGGTAGACGAGAGACTCAAACTTTTATGGAAGAATATTATGTACAACTCTATGACAATTTAAAAATCTGGGAAATTGATGTTTTTGTAGAAGAATATAAATTACCAAAATTGAATAAATAAAAAACCTGAATAGGTCCAGATCATGAAAGGGATGCAGAAGATTTATCATTTGAAAAGGTACTAGGGCTAGTGTTAGCTGCTACAGAGGAGAAAAAAATCCAAACATACCCTCTACCTACAATGAATTTAAGGCCCACTATAGAGCACAGGTTGAATCAAGCAAGCAAGAGCATGAGACTGGTTAGATGACTTGTTGATTCTTTTAAATTAATGGCCTTTATGATTTTCTTCCCCCAAATCGAATACCTTGCATATAGAAACAACAAATAGACACAGGGTTTTTTTTGTTTGGTTTTTCACATTAGTTTTGTTCTCTGGAAACCTCAAGATGGCAGCATTTTACTTTGGAAGAAGCTGTTTATTGCCTGTAGTGCCCATCGTGCTTTTCTATTCATAACAACACCCAGAAGCCAGGTTGTCACAGGAGGAGGGGGTGGGAGATAAGGTGTTATATGTACTTCAGAATATTCTGACCTTTTACACTCTTCTCTAATTTAGCATCCATCCACAAAGAACCTCTGTAAATTGGTACTTCAGGTAAGCCTTCAGGTGAGCAGTTTCTCTACAGTCATTATAGAAACAGGTATTTTATTCTAGCTGCATCTGTTCCGCTTCAGCTAAATGGCTGATTTTTCTGTTCCCAACATGGCACTTGCACAGAAACAATTTTATTTTCATCTTGGATATTAGGCAGTATAGAGTCAATATTTTATTTTTTTTTATTTTTATTTTTTTAGTGTTCATTATTTTTGTTTTTGTTTTTTTTAATGAAATTTATTGACAAATTGGTTTCCATACAGCACCCAGTGCTCATCCCAAAAGGTGCCCTCCTCAACACCCATCACCCACCCTCTCCTCCCTCCCACCCCCCATCAACCCTCAGTTTGTTCTCAGTTTTTAAGAGTCTGTTATGCTTTGGCTCTCTCCCATTCTAACCTCTTTTTTTTTTTTTCCTTCCCCTCCCCCATGGGTTCCTGTTAAGTTTCTCAGGATCCACATAAGAGTGAAACCATATGGTATCTGTCTTTCTCTGTATGGCTTATTTCACTTAGCATCACACTCTCCAGTTCCATCCACGTTGCTACAAAAGGCCATATTTCATTTTTTCTCATTGCCACGTAATATTCCATTGTGTATATAAACCACAATTTCTTTATCCATTCATCAGTTGATGGACATTTAGGCTCTTTCCATAATTTGGCTATTGTTGAGAGTGCTGCTATGCACATTGGGGTACAAGTGGCCCTATGCATCAGTGCTCCTGTATCCCTTGGATAAATTCCTAGCAGTGCTATTGCTGGGTCATAGGGTAGGTCTATTTTTAATTTTCTGAGGAACCTCCACACTGCTTTCCAGAGCGGCTGCACCAATTTGCATTCCCACCAACAGTGCAAGAGGGTTCCCGTTTCTCCACATCCTCACCAGCATCTATAGTCTCCTGATTTGTTCATTTTGGCCACTCTGACTGGCGTGAGGTGATACCTGAGTGTGGTTTTGATTTGTATTTCCCTGATAAGGAGCGACGCTGAACATCTTTTCATGTGCCTGTTGGCCATCCGGATGTCTTCTTTAGAGAAGTGTCTATTCATGTTTTCTGCCCATTTCTTCACTGGGTTATTTGTTTTTCTGGTGTGGAGTTTGGTGAGCTCTTTATAGATTTTGGATACTAGCCCTTTGTCCGATATGTCATTTGCGAATATCTTTTCCCATTCCGTTGGTTGCCTTTTAGTTTTGTTGGTTGTTTCCTTTGCTGTGCAGAAGCTTTTTATCTTCATAAGGTCCCAGTAATTCACTTTTGCTTTTAATTCCCTTGCCTTTGGGGATGTGTCGAGTAAGAGATTGCTACGGCTGAGGTCAGAGAGGTCTTTTCCTGCTTTCTCCTCTAAGGTTTTGATGGTTTCCTGTCTCACATTTAGGTCCTTTATCCATTTTGAGTTTATTTTTGTGAATGGTGTGAGAAAGTGGTCTAGTTTCAACCTTCTGCATGTTGCTGTCCAGTTCTCCCAGCACCATTTGTTAAAGAGGCTATCTTTTTTCCATTGGATGTTCTTTCCTGCTTTGTCAAAGATGAGTTGGCCATACGTTTGTGGGTCTAGTTCTGGAGTTTCTATTCTATTCCATTGGTCTATGTGTCTGTTTTTGTGCCATAGAGTCAATATTTTAATAGTGCAATAGTGTCATACCTTGCCCAGATTGAAATGGTCTCCTTGCCTCCTTAGAGCCTCTTTTCTGGACTTCCTGTCCTGTCACTGTCTTATTCCCAACCATCCTATGGCTTCCCATTGCAATTAAAGTAAACGCAAACTCCTTACTGTGACCTGCATGCTCTGTAGGGTCTGGCTCTTCCCACTTCTGTGACTTCATCTTTTATCATTTTCCCTCTGACCTTTTCACTTTGTTCTAGCTACCATGGTCTTGCTGTTCTGTAACACAGTGAGATTTGTGCATCTCAGGGCCTTTGCACTCTAATTTTTGCATGGCTTACTTTCTTATTTGAGTCTCAAGTGTCAGTTCTTCAGAAAGGACTTCCCTGATCACTATCCTTCTCTCCCCAACCTTGTCCTTATCCTCTTTATTTTTCTTCATTGGAGGAATAATACTACCTAATAATTTATTTTTTGTCTTTCTCAAGCAGAATTAAGTTCCTTGGAGGATTGGAACTTTGTCTTATTTACTCCTGTCTCCTTTTAGAACCTAGAAATATGCCTGACATATAATAGGTGCTCCAGAACTAGTTACTGAGTGAATGAAAAAAAATGAAGCAAAGTTCAATCAATCTGGTATCTCTATTTTATCTCTTTTATAGGTAGCAGTAAGCCAGATACTTGGAAAGTAGAAGTCTAAACCCTAGTGAGGCAGTCTTAGTGACACTAACTCATTAAATTTTTTTAGGCACCCATGATTATCTACATTTATTTTTTTTCTTAAGGACTTCTGATTGAAAAAATTATCTCCCAAATCGTCCTAAAACAAAAATGGTCAGATAAATGATAGCAGTTAGGTATCTTTAGCATTTAAGTAATTTAAAAAATGTCAAAATTAGCATCAGATTTTTCTATAATAGATCTGTGGAATTAATTCTTAAATGAAGTAAATTTTACTGAGACATTATGTGAGTTACCCAAAAGAACTTGTCACTTATGTCAAAAGAGTATCTGCGTTACTAATCCTGGATGATATTTTGTCTGCAAAACAGCTCTGAGGCATAGAATATTCAGGCTGCAAAGAGAAGAGTGTAAATAATTAAGATGTAAATTCAATTATGGCTGTGTCCCTATTACAGTTCTTTTTTTGGTAATAGCAATATACCGTGTCCTCAATTTATAAATGGAATTTAATCGGATGTAAGCATGTGGAAGGAGAAATTATGAAAAGTTCTTGGTAAATAAAAAGCAATTCATTAAATATTCCCAGCTGTATGGATCTAGTTGTACTCAAAATATTTAATTCAGTTTTGCAGCTACATAGAATCCCAAAATTTAATTATATCATAATTTAAATAGTATTCTGTTCTGAAACATATTAAGATAATTCCCTACTTCTTTTTTTTTGCAATAATAAACATTCATTAAGCTGAAATATATTAAATACCATCTTTTTTAAAAAATGTTTATTTATTTTGAGAGAGAGAGAGAGAGATTGAGAATCCCAAGCAGGCTTTGCACAGTTAGCTCAGAGAGGGGCTTGATCCCATGAACCTTGAGATCATGATCTGAGCTGAAATCAAGAGTTGAATGCTTAACTGACTGAGCCACCCAGGCACCCCTAAATACCTTCTTATATGAAATGGAATTGGGAATTAAAACAAATGGCTTGTTTTTTCATAGTAACTGAGTGTTCCTGTCATTTTTGTAAATACTCATTAGCTTAACTCTTAGTATTTTAAAAAACCATTTTGATCATTTTGTTCATGCTTACCATATTATAACAAATAATAACATCTATAATCTGTGAAGTGTTTGCAGTGTGCTAGGCTCTATATTAAGCACATACAGATTACTTGATTGATACTAGTGGTCTAGCCTTGGAACCCAGTCTCCATTTCTTATACATTTTCAATGGGAAAATGGACTCAAATTTTAAAAACACTGACTTACGAATGAAACAAGTTCTTCCGCTTCTTCCTCTTCTTCTTCTCCTTCTTCTTCCAAATGAAACTTCTTAACACAATATATTTATAAGAGAACTATTTAAATTGGGTAACAGCAACGAATGGAAACCTGTGTAGCATGACAAATTAGGGTAACTTTTGTGCGCAGGAGAATATTGAAGTTCTTTCCTATTTTATTTCCAAATAGCATTCTCGGCATTAAAGATATTACTGCTGACAACATTGTTCTCTGCCTATTTGCAAAACTACAAAGTCTGATGCATATATTATTTGCAGTTACTTTCACAGTAAACATTATCATGTGAGTTTGACCTGTTGACTGTGATGTGGCAAAGTACTTTACTAGCAGTGCCTCTTTGCCCTCTCTGCTAAAGGTTGCCTTTGCCCAAATTAGCCCCACCATCTATGACTGCTATAGTTGCCTAAGTTTTCTGCTGCTACTGCTGTGTCTACACATCTGCATTGATATGATTCAGTGAAACCTTGTTAATGTTCTTCAGCTTGCTCTTGTTTGACTCAGTACAAGTTAGTCCATTATAAGGAAGTCATTTTGAACTCAAAATCTGCTTAAAGTGATGACAAGATGGCAACTTATTCTGGCATGCCAGGAAAGAAATAATGGACATTTGTGGCTTATCTGTACTCATCATCTGTTTCCCTATATCGGGGTAAAAATATTCTCCTATAGGGAACTATAGGAGATTGTTGAGTTGATTCTCAACTCTTTCATTGATTCAGTTGAGGCCTTTGGTTCAGCTAGAGTTGAACCTGCCTCTAGAGCCAGTGGTTGCTGCATGGAAGTTGAGAGCAGTATATGCCGTGGCCTAGAGACTAGTTCAGAGGCAGTTTATGTGATCCAGGCAGGCCAGTCACCATTGTAAATATCAGTTTGAGACTTTCTGCTGGAACCAGTGGTAAAGAGAAACTCTCTTTTGTTTTTTGGGGTTGCTAAGCCTATACCTTCTTAGGGCCATTTTGCCACTACTTGAGGCCAGCCTGAAAATGAAGGCAGCATGGGGTAGGCCAAGCTGGGGGGGGTGGATGGAGGATATACAAACTACACCACTTGAGTACCTAGATCTAGCTTCATGTGAAGCCAGTAGTGAACCCTTAATATTATGGTAGCTTAGGTTAGTTGAGTTGGTTTTTGCCTTTTGCAATTGAAAGAATCCTGAATAACGCAATGGTGAAACCATACACCAAATCTCAAGAGCATGATATGCCTATATTTGCCTTAACAAGGATGCAAACAGTTACAATGAAGACTTCTGTTAATATTGAGGAGGGGGCCACAAAGTGCGTTGTTGACATTTTCCTGTAGAGCAAAAAGTGTACTCTAGGTTGCTCATGTTGTGTTTTAGAATTCTGCTTTGCTGTCCTTTACCCTATTTGTAAAACTGGAGTGACAGATAGCAATAATTAGGGAAATATTGGTGCTGTGTCATTTTGTCAACTCTATAATCATAAAACAAATCTTAGTATTTGGTTGAAAGGTATAGTAATTAATTAGTAGAAGAGGAAATTTCAGTTGAGGTACCTAAGAGTTTCCATGTGATAGACATGCTTTGGAATTTAGGCTCTGCTTTCCAGCTTTGTGATCATGGTCAAGTTACTTAATCTCTCAGCCACATTTGCCTTGTACTTAGATCCAATAATCCTGTCTAATAGTGATTTAAAAAAAAAAAATTAAATGGGTTAATTTAAGGAACAAGCTTAGAACAGTACCTGGGCATAATAAGTAGTCAAAATACATTGCTATGATTATTATTCCCCCCTTGTTTTTAGGCATTACAACATGTGGTTTCAGAAAGGAACTCTGGATTTGTACACGATGATTCCATCCTCATCTGTGTTTCCTGACACGTTTGGACAGGAGTCTGGCAGCCCAAGGTACAAAGAGAGACCCTGGGCTACACTTTAGCATGTTTTCAGTTTCTTGTGGGTTAATGGTTAATATAGAAATGCAACAAAGTATGACTGCTTTATCAGGGTTGCATTCAGCCTTGAAGCAATTTCCATTTTTATATGTTCACTTACACCAGTTTGTATGATATGAAATCAATGAGAAGAGAACTGTGTTGGCAAGAACTCTGCCTGTTAAAAAAGAGACATTTTCTTAGACCATGTATGCCTTTAAACACTGTTATTTAAAAATTTGTTATTTCCTTGCAAAAACGTGATTACAGCATTACAAGGAAGATATTGCAGTTGGACAGTAGCCTTCTTTCAGCTCTCTTTGAGCAAATATTGTAAATGTCTAGTGTGAGTGCAGTCACATGTTATAATGGGAAACTAAATAAAAGGATGTAACATTTAAAATTGGTCAGAAAGTCAGAGAAAGGTTGACTTTTTGGTACATTTTTAGATCATTATTGGTTGGCTTGAACTGCTTCATGCTGTTACAGGAACAAAATTATTAGAGAATGAAAATAAAGCATTCAAATGATTTAATGAAGATTTTTGTTTTACTGAGGTAATTGACCTCAGTAAATACCCACATCTCTCAATTAATAACTATTTTTAATACTTTTTCTGCTTCCTTCATTGTCTCACTGCCAACCATCAATTATTACAACTGTGAGAATGCCCGAATCTAGAAGCTACCCCTTTTAATTTCTTGCTTCTAATCTGCAATGGGGAGGGGAGTTAGATCCTTTCTAAAATAAGAGTGAACAAGCTCTGAGTGAAAGTCAGTTTTCCAATGGTGAATGGGGTGTATTGGTTTGTGATTTGTACCCCCTGGATATTTAAAGGCTCCTGTTACTTACTTCGAATGTTCTCAGCCATGTCCAGATGAGGATGTAACTTTTGGTTAAGTAATATGCTTTTATAACAAATTAAAAATTTCAGGGACATCAGGCTAGCTCATTTGGAGGACCATGCGACTCTTGATCTCAGAATCTTGAATTGGAGCTCGACATTGAGCCTGGAGCCTACTTAAAAAGAATAAATAAATTTAAAAAAAATTTAGGGACTTTTTATATAGCTAAGCTCTATACTTGTACATAAGTTATTTTCACTTGGTTATTACCTTGCTCAAACCTTCCAAGTATTTAATGTCAAGAGAGTATTTAATGTCAAAAGGAACATATCTAGAGTCTCTATTTTGTATGTCTTATTCTTCTAAATTGACCCCTTTCCCTTCTCTACCTATCTGTGACATGGCTTCATTATTTCCTGGATATCCCTTGCTTGCTTTTACCAATACGTAATATTTAAACTGTTGGTTTGAGTTAAGGCAAATTTTCCTACCTCCTCATCCTTTTAATTGCCTGTAACTGCATAGTTTTTCCCATTGGGAAGCTGATCAAGTATTGTCTTTGAGTATGCTCTTATCTGCTCTGAACAAATGTATGTTCCTTCTTCAGTAGGAAGATTCTTCAGAAGGAAAGAATATTATGATCTCTTTTATATTCTTCCCATTATCTTGTCTTATGTCTGGTACGTCTATTCAGTCAGGGATGATGGAGCAACACAGGAAGGCTAGTGATTTGAGCAAAATTGTTTGCCCTTCTTTGTATATATCTTTACTTCTCCTGGCACAAGTATTCTTTGTGTAAAGGAGTCTGAATGTTGTCTTGCTACATCAGAATGGATAGGAAAAAATGATTACTTAATCACTCATGTATATGTGTGCAAGGCTTTAAAGGAAACGGGTTCGAAAAATCTGGTTGCATGCACAGAAGGTGAGTCACCAGGTCCACTTGTAGACATTGGATGGTTTCTGGCACTTTTTTCAGATGAGAGGATTTCTTGTCTCCAGTATATGGTTCACATATATGACTGATACACTCTCTTGTCATGGGCCCTTTATATATCTAGTTATATAGGTAATTTTTGTAATTGTTATTCCCATCTCAATGTTTATATTTTGTCAAAGGGAATCTTTTCCATTATGTTTCTTCTCCATTTTGAAACGACTCTAATGGAAAATTTGCTGTACTTATTTTTTTACATTCAAGATGAAGGTTATTTTACTCTACTCATTAATGAGTCACATAAATCCTGTAGGTTTTCTTGACCCAAATTCCAAGTGTTTTATTATTTTTTTAATCTCACAACATGGTAAACACTTATTAGAGATGAATAAATCCTTCCTGGAAATAAAATGTATATCATTAATTGGGCAAGCCATCAGACTCTCCACTTAATAATTCATGGGACCCAGCAAAGGATTCAAAGGTATCTGAGTTGTTTGGTTACAAGATGCTAATGATGGTAAGGTCAAAAGAGCCTCATTTCTGCCCAGTTAGTTTTATGCTGATGAAATTTCTGCTTTAAACATGTACACTGTTTTTTCAGTGTAGGCAGCCATCTCAGTGATCCACCTGCCCTGTCAGGAAGGAAGAAAACTTGAGTGGCAACCTCACCACTGCGAATAAAATTTTGAAGCAAAGTGCTCACAATTCTAGAGATTCAGGGTCAATGTATGTCATACCATCATTATCTATTTCTAAATAATCATAGAAATTAAAGATCTCTGTGATGCTGTGTTCCAATTGGTGTTGACTTGGCCCCTTTCTTTTTTTGGCACCATAACTAGTCCACAAAATGACACAGGGCATCAACCTGCCACGATTTCACTACCCGTACTCCTACATTCTTCTACAAAGCTTATAAAGGAGAGTTAATTACAGATCTGACTAACTACACAAAGCTGACACATATAACATATAAAAAGCTTTTTATTGCCAGATAAATGCTTTCTCAGTTGCAGTGATATTGAACAGCAAGTGATGATACCAAAGGCAGCTAATTACAGGTCTAAATTCCCAATACATTATACTGAGGTACCCTGGACTCCGCCTCCTTTTTCAATGCAGAGGCATGAATTTGAATTAGGTAAAACGTTTTGCTATACCTGTTATAGCTAAAAACTTACATTTCATGACTCAAAAGGGCAAAGGATTAGTGTAAACTTATTTTACATTTAAAATACATTAAGTAACCAGATAATGCTGGCATTTGGCATTCTTGTAATTTTATACAAAGAGAACCCTGATATTCTCATTTTTATTTCCCACGACTTTCTTGTGAAAGACTTGTTCCTTTGTAATCTTGGTGGATATTTGGAAGTTGCAAGGGAAAATGTTATATAGGAGGAAAGGTTTGAAAAATAATCTAAATTTTTATTCTCGAATACTTACAAGTACTTTTTGAGCTCATATCACTCTTTAGATGTCTGATGGAAAAAAAAACTTTACAGTGCTTAGATTGTTTATGTTGTCACTTTCTACTTTCTGGCTATTTTCCAATTGTTCATTTATTCTTTGCTTATAGAGGAATGTGGTTCAACAATCATACAGTAGGCCAAGCTTATCATAACATCAATTTTCAGTGTGGCTACACATTAATGAAAGCTCTCTTGTGGAAAATTTTTATGTTTTGTTAAGAAAAGGATCACTTTGTACAAGATTATTCTATCTGCAATTTTGGGTGTCCTATTGACATCAATTATCCCATTTAAAAATTTAAAGCTTTATTTGTAAATAAGCAACACATGCACATGAAAAAATTTTAAGTGTTATATACTAGTAAAAAGGAAGTTTCCTTACTCATGTCTAGGGTAACCACTGTTACCAACATTTTTTTTTTTAATCTTGGGAGATATATTGTGCATATATACACAAATAAGGAAAATGGTCCACTTTTATGTATAAATGGCAGCATGATGTATTACATTTTTACAACTTTGTTTTTTGTATAACCATGTAACTTGGAGTTTTCTTCATATTCAGCTGTGTTATTGGCTTTTATGGTGATATAATCCATCACAATTCTTAAATACACAAAAGACCTCTGACCTTTTAAGGCATATTTATGTATTTAAAAAAAATTTATTTACTTTTGAGAGAGAGAGAGTGTGCAAGCAGGGGAGGAGCAGAGAAAGAGGAGACAGAAGATCTGAAGTGGGCTCTGCACTGATGGTAGAGCCCCTAATGTGGGGCTCAAACACACGAACTGTGAGATCATGACCTGAGCCGAAGTCAGGTGATTAACCAACAAAGCCAAAGATATATTTAAAACAAAAATACATTATTTAAAGTTTATTTATTCTGAGAGAGAGTGAAAGAGGGGCAGAGAGAAGGGAGAAAGAGGATCTCAAGCAGGCTCCGCTCTCCTAGCACAGACCCCAATGGGGGCCTGAACTCATGAACTGTGAGATCATGACCTGAGCCGAAATCAAGAGTGAGACACTAAACCAACTGAGCCACCCAGGTGTCCCTAAAACGAAAATACATTTCTTTTCCTGGCAATCAGAATACATGATGTTTTTTCTTCCCATTCTAATTTAAAATATTTTTGTGCAAGAAAATCAGTATGTTGCAAATTCAGTATGGTTTCCAGTACTGACACTTTCTGAGTGACTTTGGACATGTTACTCTCTGAATATGAGGTGTTTTTTTTTTCATTTGTAAAATGGGAGAGTACATTTCAAAGGATTGTTGGAAAGACTAAATAAGCTTGTGAGCATGATACACTTAAGCTCATTACATGGCACATAGTGCTGTGTCTAGAACATTGACATCTGTACTTATCTATGTATCCATAGCTGTATCTGTTTTATAGCTATACATACCTGTGTCCATGTCTACAAGAATACCCATATCTTTACTGTGTGATGTTAAAATTAAGATGACTACCTCATCTATAACAAACCCCATGTCTCTGTATCCTTTTTCTAGGCTTTATTTTTCTCCATAGCACTGAGTGACATGTAAGTGACATAGCATACCTGATATTATATGTTTATTTAGTGTCTGTTTCTACTAGAATATAAGCTCCAAGACAGCAAAGACCTTGTCTGCTTTATATACTACAAGGTCCTCTAGAGCCTAGAATTATGCCTGACATGTAATGGGTACTCAATAAATATTTGCTGAATGAATTTAATAATTATTTATTAAACTTGACTCTTAGAATTAAAGTGTACATTGAAATATATTTACTTTCCTTTTAAATATGGTGCATGCTATGTGACAGAATCTTAGAATCAAAGCAATGTGATATTCTTTTTAAAAAATTTTTTTTAACATTCATTTTTGAGAGACAGACAGACGGAGCATGAGCAGGGAAGGGGCAGAGAGAGAGGGAGACACAGAATCTGAAGCAGGCTCCAGGCTCTGAGCTGTCAGCACAGAGCCTAACATGGGGCTCGAACTCATGAACCATGAGATCATGACCTGAGCCAAAGTCAGACGTTTAACTGTCTGAGCTACCCAGGCGCCCATGTGATATTCTTGATGTGTACTATCACAGCTTCTGATCAAATAAAATAATTAGCATTTGTTAGACTCAGATTGTAGCAGGTGAAAGGGATCTGAGTGATTAGGGTACAGGTTCTTCATTTCACAAATAAAAAGAATTCAGTATGAGGAACAAATCTTGAATTAAAAAATGAGATCTGACTCAGGTACTTACTACCATATTAGTTTGGTACTGATGTGTGTTCAACACTCTACAAACCACTAGGGGTATAAAGCAAGGTCTCTGTCCTCAGGAACCTTATTTGAAAAGATAGGTCTAGCACATGTGAACTGTTAGAGGATATGAGGAGACAGCACAGTTCTAAAGGCTATAATACATAGTAAACTAATTCAGAGATGGTCAAGGAAAGGCATCATGGGAGTCATGGAACTTCACCTAGGCCAGGAGAAATGAACTAATTTAGATGGGAAAACTGGGAGAAATATTACAGACAGGGAACACACGTGGAGAACATGGGATGAGCATGAGCGTTCATGAATGAGAAAGACGGAAGCAGGTGACACATTGCAGAAGTACTTGATAGGTAAGTAGTGGGAAATACTGTTGGGATGGGGATGTTGGACAAGTAAAACAAATGTTTTTCACATTTGTTTCTCTGTGATATAAGAATTGAGACTGTTCACTTTAAAATGGAACTGGTGAAGGAACTGGAAAGAAATGGAAAGATGTAAGAAGGAAACCGAAATCTTGAAAGTAGTATTTGAGGCCAGTAGGTGTGGCAGTGGTGTGCTGAATAGTTTAGGTGGCACTTAGGGCAGCCAGAGATATGGAGGGGAGATGTCATTTCTGTGTTGCAGACTTTTGGTGCCTGCAGCTCTTCACTTGCATGTCATTAGGACTGGCTGCCCTTTACTCCTCTTTATCATTGTCAGCTATTTACTTCCTAATGTAACTTTTTCTAGTAATTCTGGCAAGTATTACGTTCTTGGTGAAGTCTTCTCTGAACTTGCCAAGTTGTTGACTACACCTTCTCCTTTGTATGCCCACTACAGTTAGGTGGGTATTCCATATCAATTACTATTTGTCACATATTAAATGGGACATATTTATTTACCACTTTTACTCTGAACAATATTGTACACTCTTTTAGTTCATGTAGGGTCTGACCCATCACTTAATGCAGTACCTGAGGCAGAGTGGGGCTTTATATTACTTCATCAAATGGTTGCATTATTCCTTACCTGAAGTCATTCTGTGTGACATCAGTATCTATCTATTCTATTAGCATTATGTTTGCCTTAGGATTCCTACCCTCTGTGGCTCTAAGAACTTTTGCCACCTCCCACTTAGTCACCTGCTCCATGGCTGATCCTTGAACTAGATTGGACCCCACTTAAACATTAGACCCCTAAGTGTTCTTATATGACTAGGACATCCTATCATTTTGGTTCTCTTACTGCCTTATCCCCTAATATCCTGTCTCTTAATCCCTTCATTGTTTCTCAGGCCATCAGCTTGGTTCTGGGTCCACTTCTTCCTTCTGGCAGAGATCCATGATCTACAGATACTCTTAACTCTTTGGTCCTTGTTTTCACTGTACCAGCTTTGGAGAAGAACCACACAACTGGTTTGGTATGGAACCTTCATGGATTGATGGTCTCCAGTGTATGCTAATCTTCCTTGCTGCCTGGAATTTATTCAGCTCTTTCGCCATCATTTTGGTGACTATTTCAAACCTTCATTACTCCCTTCATATCTTTTTTTTTTTAACATTTATTTTTGAGACAGAGACAGAGCATGAATAGGGGAGGGGCAGAGAGAGAGGGAGACACAGAATCGGAAGCAGGCTCCAGGCTCTGAGCCATCAGCCCAGAGCCTGACGCAGGGCTCGAACTCATGGACCGCGAGATCGTGACCTGAGCTGAAGTCGGATGCTTAACCGACTGAGCCACCCAGGCGCCCCTCCCTTCATATCTTCTAACTCATCATTGCTCTCAAGAAAGGATCTTGACTCCCACTTTACAGACAAAATAATAAGGCAGAAACCTCTTCAGTTTTCCCCAAGAAACCTACCAATTTAATTGCAATGTGTATCTAGAGCTGCTCTCGCCATCTCTGCTCACTGTATTCATACTCCTGCCTTTTCATTTACTAGTTGGTCCACTGCAGTCTGATTCTGCCTGATGCCCTCATCTTGTCATACCACTGAAATTTCTTTTGCTAAGGAAATTTATATTCTTGTAGTTGCTAAATTTCTTAAACAAATTTCAGTCTTAAAATCTCAGTTATTCTCTGTGTTTGACCCCGATAACCACATCGCTGTTTTTGGTCTTTTCATACCCTTGGTTTCAGTAACTTGTCTTTCTTTGGACTTTTCTTCCTTTCTCTGATTATTTGTCCTTTATTTACTTTAAGAGATACTCTTCTGTATTTTTCTCTTAAATGCCACTAGTCTTGAGCTTCACCCCTTCTCCTTTCTCTTCTATCCTCCTCTCTTTTTCTCTTGATGTATGCACATCCTGTAAGTCATGTCATCACAACTCATAGCTTCAACTATTGTTGATAGATAGAATCTCTATCTCTACCTCAAACTGCCCTTGTAAACTCAAGAAAATATAATCAATTGCATAGTTCCATTTTGATGTCCCATGGGCACTATAATCTCAACCTGTCAAAGCTGATTTCATTTTCTTTCCTATACTTCTCCTTTTCCACCTTACTTTTGCCACCACAAACCTGAGAATCAATGAAGACTTCTCCTTTTCTGTCTTACAATATTGAACCAATCTTTATTTTTTATTAACAAAAAATTTTTTTAAGTAAGCTCTGTGGCCATTGTGGGACTTGAACTCATGACCCTGAGATCAGGGGTCACATGCTGTATTGACTAAGTCAGCCAGGCGGCCCTGAACCAGTCTTTTAAGTCCCATCAATTTAAACCCCAATATATGATCAATTTTCTTTATATCCCTAGTGCTACTAACTTAGTCTTGCTTTACAGGATTCCTGTGTTACTGCATCAGCTTTCTAACCAATCTCCTGTTTTCAGTTGTGCTTTTCTAAATTGTCCTTAAGGTATTGTCAGTTTCTAAGAAGCAAAACCATCATGTCCTTCCTATGCTTAAAATATTTTATTTGTTCCCCATCTCCTTCAATATAAAATTCAAATTTCTTGGCATGGTAAAAATAAGACCTTGGTGATTTGGCTCCAGCCTCCCTTTCTACCTTGCCTTTTATTTATTGAGAAGCAAAGAATATGTGCCAAGTGCTCTGCTAGGCAATGGAAACACAGAGAGAGTGAGAGGCAGTCCCTGTCTCTGGTGAATTCACAGTATCTAATAGGGTAGAATGACACATAAACAAATGTTTCCAAATGGGGTAGCAGGTAGAATACCAAGAGCTTGGACCAGGCCACCTCTATAGTCTAATGTCAAGCTGGGCACACAAACACACATGCCACGGACAACTCAAAGAGCTGAATCAGGTTGGAAGATCTATTATTTTCCTGTGGCTGTTGTAGCAAACTGCTATGAACTTGGTGGTGGCTTAAAATAACACAGATTAATTATTTTCTAGTTCTAGAGTCCACACATTTGAGATCAGTTTCACTGGGCTAAATTTAAGGTGTTATAAGGTTTGTCCCTTCTGGAGGCTTTGGGAGAGAATCCATTTTCTTGCCTTTTCTAGCTTTTGGGACTGCCTGCATTCTTTGGCTCCTGACCCCTTCCTCACATCACTCCTGCTTCATGCTTCCATCATCTCCTCTCCTACTTCTCATCTGTAATCCAAATCTCCCCATTTCCCCCTGTTCTAAGGACACTTGATACTACATTTAGGGTCTGCTCAAAGAATCCAGGATGATCTCCACATCTCAACGTCCTTAATTTAATCACATCTGCAGAGTCCCTCTTGCCACATAAGGTAACATATTTAAGGTTCCAGGGATTAGCATCTGAATATCTTAGGGGCCATTATTCAGCCTACCACAAAATACATAATATGTTTGATTTCACCTACTGAGTGGTATTAAAAAAAAAGTTGCTGACAGTGAAAAAGTTTAAGATATTACATAAACATCCAGATTCCTGGCTGCCTCTGGCCTCTCTGGGCCTGCAATCCCACATGGCCACTGTAGGCTGGTGCCTTCGAAGTGGCCTGCATTCTCCAGTCAGCTCACTGCCTCCCAGTTTTTGCTGCTCTGCCCTGAGCCAGCTTTGCTCATCCAGACTGACTTTGGGACCTGACTTTGGAACTGACATTGGAACCCCCCGGAATCTGTTTCTTGTCCTCAACTTTCCACCTTTGTAGGTGTTCATCCCTTCCTGCTGGAGTTCTTTCCCTTATTCCCCCTCCTCTGCAACCACCTAGGTACTCCTGCTCATCCTTTAAGAATAGGTGGAAGTGTCTTTCTCTGGGAATCCTTCTCTACGTCTCCTGTTCATGTGAGTTAGTACCTCTTAGCACCGCTGTTTTAACATTTGGTCCACCATATTTGTTCCCCCATGGAGGCAGAGCTTGAGTCTTTTTCTGACTTTAGCATATCACCCACCGTAGGAACTCAGTAAATGTTTGCTGAATGCGTAAATGTGATGTGCAAAAGTGGTCACACTATTGGTGGGTGCATTTATTGTGAAGTAAAAAGTGCTATTAAGAGTTTTTGGCTATAAAACAGGATAATTTAAATTTTCCACTATAAGCAGCTTCCTGGAAAGACACGGTGGGACTGGATACCAGAAAAGATTTTTAATTCAGGGAGAGTGTTGGAGACTATGGAGAGGAATCAGGGCAGGTTCAGGGAGAGTGGGAAGTCCTGAAGCAAGGCTAAATTCTGGGATTTTGCTTTGTCCAGGAAGACCTGGTCAAACTCAGCTTTGGATCAAGGCCTAAGAACAGATCTATAAATAGTAACATCAGAAGGTGTGATGCCTAGTATCATTTCAATTCTGACATGGCTAAAGTGCTCTAAAGAGACACAGTCTGAATAATAAAACTGGTAAAATCTTGTGGAAGACACAGAAGAGGTGGGAAGCTTACCTGAGTCATGAATTATTCATGCTTCGCTGGAGAACAATGAGGCAGAACTTGGCTTTTATTACTGCTTCTGATACAAAGTGATTAGTTTTAATTTAGATGATTGCACATGCTTATGTAACACACTAAATTCTATTTGGTTATTAGCATTTTTGTTTTGACCATTCCAATTTGAGACGATTTACTTGAGGTTATGGAATTGTTTCTTCCTAATGAATGCATTAGAATTGAATATTAAGATATATGGAAGACTTCTTCCCAGTCCTCACTTAATCAAATAAAGTAATTTTTTCTCTGATGCAGAACCAGAGATGAATGACTCTTTGAACTAAAATTAGATTAAATTGACACAGTCATCTGAAGAGCAGAAATATACACACCCTTTGCTAATATTTATTACAAGAGAACATTCTTGTTATTGCTGTTGATCATAGGAGCTCTGGCTATACCATACAGTGAAACTGAACCTAAGTCACAAGTCTCTAAAGTTGGCAAAGGTGGTTTGGCTGTTTCCCTACAGCTAAGAATATGAGCTATATAATGGTAAATAGAAACAATTTAATGTGAGTTGTTGACCATAATAATCATAATATGAATTTAGCCATAGATAATCTGTTCAATTTTTGCTGAATCCCAGTTGCCACAGGGCTTTTAAATCCAGATTTTTTTTTTTGGTTTACTTGTTTGTTTTCTGCTTGTTTTCAAGTTAGGGAGAAGTAGGTATGGATCCCTTATAAAGCTTATTTGAAAACTCGTGGTACTTTTATGTATGTTAAAGTAGACTCAGTTACTTATTGTTTTGCACTCCTAAAAATAAAGTTAATCAAAGCAGGGAAAATGGCCATTCTCCCTGTGATATCCTGAGTTCTATTGCTATAGGGAAAGTCAAAAGAATGGCTGCAATAATTTAGAAGACAACTGGATGAAATTATTTTTCAGTTAACTAAGACATATGAATAGAACTATAACATTCAAAATCCTGATTTTAGTATTGAGGTGATGATAACCTTTAATCATATGATTAAGACTTAATTAGATTCTCAGGCAATTAGAAAATAATAAGTTTAAATGCCTTTAAGCCTCTGATGATCACAGACTGTGTAAACCTCCGTCAGAGTAAAATGAGTCCCAATAAAATGAGTCCCACGTATCTCTCAAAAAGACACGTGGCCTGGATCCGAAGAAAAGTTTTAGGTTCTACATTTTGAAACATGGGAAGATTTAACACAGATTGCAGAAAATGATTTTTTTTTTTAATTTTTTTTTCAACGTTTATTTTTGGGACAGAGAGAGACAGAGCATGAACGGGGGAGGGGCAGAGAGAGAGGGAGACACAGAATCAGAAACAGGCTCCAGGCTCCGAGCCATCAGCCCAGAGCCCAACGCGGGGCTCGAACTCATGGACCGTGAGATCGTGACCTGGCTGAAGTCGGACGACCAACCGACTGCGCCACCCAGGCGCCCCGAAAATGATTTTTTTTAACCTTGCTTTATGCATTTTTGAACTAAGAAGGTATATTTAGATCCAATAGTGGTTGTAGAATTAATTATATACCCAAATGCATGTCTCTGCTCAGATCACCTGTTAACTTGTCTACCGTTTTTTGCTTTTTTGTTTTCTGAAATAACAGGAAACCTACACCCTAATATTTGGAGATAATTTCAGTGATTTAATTGTATTTAATATGAACTGCCTGGGTGGCTCAGCCGGTAAAGCATCCAACTCTTGATTTTGGCTCGGGTGATGATCTCCCAGGTTTGTGGGATTGAGCCCTGCCTTGGGCTGTGTGCTGAAGCACAGAGCCTGCTTGGGATTCTCTCTCTCCCTCTCTCTCTGTGTATGCACTCTGCCTCTCAAATAAATAAACATTAAAAAAAATATGAACAAAGATAATATTGATTTAGGAAATCTAAAATGTAATATTCTCTCCCAAATTATAAGGATGAAGATTCATTCCTACCAACTCTTTCAATTGACATTTCTTAAAAACCCTTTTGATAGAAGACAGGAGATAACAATATATTTTCAGGGACAAGAATGACAAAGAGGCTGCTGTTTAGTTGCCCTCAGTCTGGATCTAGCCACTAGTGGCATATCTTCTACTGTTTTTTGTAGGTGTGTCCTATCTTGCCATTTCAAGTGCATTTTCTCATAGCACAAAGTGGAATGCTCTCCTCTCCTTTCTGTCTCAAGGGTTATTGTGGTAATGTCCCTTCCTCATGCTTCATGAGAAGCACTGGCTTTCCCCAACTAATCAGAAGAGTTGAAGATCTACCACCTGCTTGGCCCCTCCTCAGCAAGCTGGCCTTAGTCATAACACAATCAATCCCTTCCCACCCCCATGTTTCCCACTCCTACACTTTGAAAACTGAAGCCCATTGAGACAAATGACCATTAGGATATTGATTCTGAAAGATTGATGGCACATACTTGAGAGACTTTGATCAGATTCTGAAGTTCTTTCCTTTGTCTTTGATATTTTTTGCTTTAGCTTCTCATGTAATACTTTCTCAACTGGAGAAGCAATTCAGTGGTAATATCTACTTCCTCTTATCATTTCTAATATTGCTTTTGTTTGCTCACTACTTGAAGATTCTTGGAAGAAAACTGCTATGTGCTTATAAAAGGTATGGGATTTTTTTTTTTTTTTTCTATTTGTGAAGAGATTTACCAAATCGAATGGCTTTTAGATTGAGATAGAACAACCTTGCCTGGAGAAGAAAACCAGGAAAATGTCAGAAAGCAGTGTATTCTTCTGAAGCTTTAAAAAATCTCTGTGAGTTCAATTTCAGATTTTAGATGGGGTCAAAACTAGAGTGAGAGATTTGGTTGTGCTCAGTTCAGTGGGTTTCAGTCCTCAGTAAGGACTCTTGCTTAATGTCCTTGGCCTTTATACCTAGAGAGGAATCCTTCTTGCCTAGCTTGAGGAGTTTTGATAGTGACAGCAAATCTACAAAACCATGATGTCTGAAAACATGTGAAGTGCTTGTAAGGGATCAAGTGGCTCTGATACACTCAGATGACTACTGAGGAGAAGCACTGGGAGGACCTAACACACTCTGAGACCTACTTTCGGGAGAAATAATCACATTTTGTAATGTAGTAGGATAAAATGCTATATTCTCCTCTTACTCTGAGGAAAAAAGTTCCCAATTTTAAATTTGCATGGGAGAGAAAATAAAACCATGGGAAGAGGCAACATCTTTGTCTTAAAGAGGGTAAGGTGTGTTTATGATAGACATAATTTATTCAGTCATTTATTGGGTCTATAAACATTTATTGAGTAACTAGTGTTATGTGCCACGTACTGTTAATTCATAAATAACTAAAGCATTATGCCTCTCAAAGAGGGATTCAGATCAAAGGTAGATGGACATATAATGAAATAATTAATTATAACTGTTTAGATGAGCTTTTCAGAGAACAAAAGTGACTAATGTTTTAGACATTGTCAGATGTAATTCTGTAACATGTCATATTCTACAGACCTTACTATATCTTTTCTATATGGATATCATAGGTAATATTGTTGGCTTCTTGGCAAGGCCTTGGCATATGGTCATAGATTACAGGTGCCTGCTATGCTCTGGAGACAGCTAGTGCACCACCTACATAGACCAGATGTGATGTCCCTGTGCCTAGGAGGGATGACTTATGGAGTACGCAATTTATATTAGGTAGGAGAAGAAGGGAAGGGAACTGTAAAGGTGAAGCAGTTTTGTCTTGTTTCAAAATAAAGAGGTCTTCATAATAATAGAGAACAACCCCTTTATAATAGCAGCAGATATTTAAGAATAAAGTTTAGAAGTATCTAAAATCTTGGGGCACCTGGGTGGTGCTCAGTCAGTTGAACATCCGACTCTTGATTTCATCTCAGGTCATGATTCCAGGGTTGTGGGATCAGGCCCCACATTGGGCTCTTAAGCATGGAGCCTGCTTAAGATTCTCTCTCTTTGTCTCTCTGTCTCTCTCTCTCTGTCTCTCTGCCCCTCTTCCTGGCTCATTCTCTCTCTTTCTCTCTAAACAAAACAAACCAAAAATAAGCGTTCAAAACCTATGTGAAGTAAACTTTAAAACACTTCTAAAAGACACAAACATGGACTTGAAGAAATGCAAAGTATATCCTCTATTCTTGAATAGGAAAACTTAAGACAGTCTCACTACATGAATTTATTAATATGATGCAACTCCAATAAAAACACCACCAGTCTTTAATATAGGGGTAGAAAAGTTGATCCTAAAGTTTCTGTGGAAAACCAACATATGAGAGTTGCCAGGACCAAAAAACAAAACAAACAACCAAAAAACCCCCACTAAATGAGGAAGGACTACTCTTACCAAGCATTAAAACATAATACCAAGTTCCTATAATTAAAGCAATGTCATACTGATATATGAATAGACAGAGAAGTAGAACAGAATAGAAAGCCCAGACAGAGATCCAAGTTCCTACACAAATCCAGTATATGGTAAAGGTATATCTC
This sequence comes from Prionailurus viverrinus, assembly GCF_022837055.1. NCBI lineage: Eukaryota > Metazoa > Chordata > Mammalia > Carnivora > Felidae > Prionailurus > Prionailurus viverrinus. Next base: position 169,559,415 of record NC_062561.1, read on the forward strand.
AAATCACTGGGTCAAAGATGGACTTGGGTAGCCATCTGGGAAAAGATAAAATGAAATATCACAATATACCCAAGAATAAACTTCAAGTTCATCAGAGATCTAAGTGTAATATTCTAACAATTTAAGTACAAAGAAAACATGGGTGAATACATCTTTAATCTTAGTATGGGGAAAGCTTTCTAATTATTCAAAATCTAGAGGCAATAAAAAAGTGATAAATTTGATCCCGAAATCAATATTTTTTTCCTCATCACTTCTGTGCTATTCTTACCAAAGGCACTTAACCCTAATTTAATCATAAGGAAACATTAGACAAACCTAAATTGAGGGGCATTTTACAAAATAACTGGTCTGTAATGTTTTAAAGCAACAAGATCATGAAAGTCACTGAAAGAATGAGTCTCTTTCCACACCAAAGGGATGTGATAACTAAATGTAACACATGATTCTGGGCTAGATCATTTGGCTGTAAATGACATTTTGGGTACAATGGGTGAAACCTAAATGAAGTTTGATGATAAGATGGTGGTGATATATCAGTGTTACTTTCCTGAATTTGATGCTTGCATTTTGGTTAGAATGGGGACTTTCCTTGTTTGTAGGAAAATGACACTAATATTTGGGATAATGATGTATCATGCCAACAGGTTACACTCAAAGGGTTTATGGAAAAGATAAACACTTTATATTTGTAAGTGTTTTGTAAGTTTGAGATTTTATTTATATATGTAATACATATAATGTTGATATTAATATCAGTGATATCAATTAATATCAAAACATAAAATGTTTAATTTCATAGAAAAAATTAAACTAGCAAAACTGATCTTAGAAGAGATTTGAAAATGCAAACAGGAATTAGCAGAGAAGAAGTATGGAAAGTTGTCAGAAAGCAACCCCAAAACATCATTAGGTCCAAATGTTCTCATAGGTGCATTTTATTTAGCTCCTAAAAGTCAGAGTTCCAATGCTGTCTAAATTGTTACAGAACATAGAAGAAGGACTAAAGCTTCCAGATCCTTTTTATAAAATGAGAAAACATTGATACCAGAATCCAAATATGACAGCAAAAAACCCACAACAACAGAAAAGAAAATGACAGATCAGTCTTATGACTATGTAATACATTAAATAAAACATTAATAAACAAAACTCAGCAGCACATTAAAAGGATAATAAATCATGACCAAATGGCATTTTATCTATAAGTATAAGAATAATTTAACATCAGAAAAAACTAATAATATTTATCATATTACTCAAAATGTAAACTTATGTGATCATCTTTATAGATCTTTATAGATGCTGAAAATATATTTAATAATACTCAACATCAATTCTTTATTACATAATAAGTAAAGTGGGAATCAATAGATATGTTTTATCATGTTAAGGAAGAATTCATCTCTACCCTCAAGTGACATCATGTTAATTGAAGATTGTATACTGGAAGTAGTCAATAAAGTGACAAGCAAGACAAGGATGTCCCTATTAATATTGTTCCAGAAATTCTGGTCAATGCACTTAGATAAGACCAAGAAACCAAATGAATGAGCATTGGTAAAAAGGACATAAAAGCATTGTTATTTCTAGGTGATATAACTGTAAACATTACAGTATCATATGTACATCATTATATACATTTTATACCTAGAAAACACCAAAGAAACAAATAAAAAACTATAACAACACTGACAGGATACAGTAACGCAGCAGGGTATAAAATTATATAGAAATATAATAATATTTCTATAGAAATAGAAATAGATACAGATAAGCAATGTTGAAAAACCCAACTATGGGTGAAGGGCTTTAGCATTTCTGGTAACATTTTTGGGATTTTTTCTTTATTATGTGGAGACACTTCAGAGGCGAGTTACCCGAGCCCATTATTGTTCTTTTGTAGATAATCTGACTTATCTCTGGTAGTTTTTAGGATTTTCTCTGTGATTTTAATATTCTCAACTTCATTATGATGTGATTAGATGTGCATTGGTTTTACTGTCCTCAGGACGCAGGGTGCCCCTTTTGTGACCTCATGTCTCTTTACAGTTGGGAGAATCTAAACCATTTTTTAAATTTAAATATTGGCTCTCCCCATTCTCTCTATTCTTTATCCTGAAACTTCAGTTAGATAATGGACTGATCTTTCTGTTCCCCATGTCTCTTATTATTTCTTTCATATTTTTCCATCTCTTTATGTTGCTTTTGAATTCTCAGTGAGATTCCTGGATCTGTCTCCCAATTCATTACTTCTTTCTAGAATGTATTTAGTTTGCTGTTCAGCTTGTGTATTGAGGCTTTAAAAGTCTTTAATTGAGATTATTTATATATTAAAAATTTTTTAACTTTTTTTTTTTATTTTAAAACGTTTATTCATTTTTGAGAGACAGAGCAGAGAGAGGGAGACACAGAATCTGAAGCAGGCTCCAGGCTCTGAGCTGTCAGCACAGGGCCCGAAAAATTTTTTAACTTTTAAGTGAAATTTTAATGTATTTGAAGCAGAGGAGAAATATTCCACAAGCTCAAAACTGTCATACTGACCAGAAGGCCATAAACATTTTTTAGGTGTGAATAAATATTCGTGATAGCATTAATTTATGGCTATCTAATATGCCATTTGTTTAACATTTTCCTATTTTTGACTACTGAGGTTATTTCAAATTTTTGGTAACATAAATAATTTTGAAATGAATGTCTTTATGCATGAGATTCTTTATTCATTTTAGATTATCTTCTTAGGAACTATTGAACCAAAAATAGGTAGTTTTAACATTCTCACTGCTTATTGTCAAATGTTCTTTAAAGGGATGAGCCAATTAAAATGTGGTCGCTTGCATCAGAGTGACAGATTGCCACTTCAGCAGCATTGGTTATTTTAATTTAATTTAATTTTTTTGCTGATCTAAGCGATGAAAACAATATCTTCTTTTTCAAATTTGCATTCATTGGGTTACTGGTAGGAGTGAACATTTCTCCAGGTTTGCTTACTGGCTAAATTTACTCTTTTGAGGGTTGTCCTTCCATGCATTTGATACTTCAGTTATTAGAGCCTTTCTGATTTTCTTATTGAGGCGTATCACTTTTTATAACACCCATATAAAGCTGCTGTCATTTTTGTGGCAGTTTCTCCCAAAGAAAACTCCCAAAGAAATTTATTTATTTCTCCCATAATAAAACTTATGGTTTTATTAATCCATAAGTTGCTGTGAATACATTCACTCTCCTCGAAACAAAACCAATTCTGTGTTCATTTTAGTCAGCTTAAAACTGAGGAATGCATTTTCTTCATGGAGACCTAGAAACTGCAGCTCTGATTTCAACTTGACGCACTTCAAAATGGCCTGTAACGGTGCACTTCTGAGGAGTGGAGATGATAGTGATGTCCTCAAGACAAAGCTGTGTTGCTGCAGCAAGGGACAAGTAGGGGCTGGCCACCTGAAATAATTATGGCCGGTGTATTTTGGCCAATGGAGTTATTACAAGATCAGCACGCAAATCCAAGCTAGTTCATATAACTTACCTCTGAAGTGTATTCACATAATCAGAAAAATTCCAAAAGAAATTATTGGATATGCTGAATAATCTGCCCAGTTAAGTTTCAGAATGTAAACCATGGAAATGCATGTATTTTGAGATTGAGCCATTTTCCTCCCTCAGGTAGTATGGGCTGAATTATGAAATAAGCAGTTAGCCCAACCCTGATTTTTTTTAAGTTTATATATTTTTGAGAGAGAGAGCGGAGGAGGGGCAGGGAGAGAGGGAGAGAGACAGAATCACAAACAGGCTCTGTGCTGTCAGCACAGAGCCCCACACAGGGCTCATGACCAAAACCAAAATCATGACCTAAGCCAAAATCAAGAGCCAGACACTTAACTGATTGAGTCACTCAGGCACTCCAGTCCACCTCTGTTTTAAGAGTAGCTGTGTCTGGAAAACAGTGTGGAGGTTCCTCAGAAAATTAAAAATAGACCTATCCTATGACCCAGTAGTAGCACTGCTAGGAATTTACCCAAGAGATACAGGAGTACTGATGCATAGGGGCACTTGAACTCCAATGTTTATAGAAGCACTCTCAACAATAGCCAAATTATGGAAAGAGCCTAAATGTCCATCAACTGACGAATGGATAAAGAAATTATGGTTTATATACACAATGGAATACTACGTGGCAATGAGAAAGAATTAAATATGGCATTTTGTAGCAACGTGGATGGAACTGGAGAGTGTTATGCTAAGTGAAAGAAGTCATACAGAGAAAGACAGAGACCATGTTTTCACTCTTATGTGGATCCTGAGAAACTTAACAGAAACCCATGGGGGAGGGGAAGGAAAAAAAAAAGAGGTTAGAGTGGGAGAGAGCCAAAGCATAAGAGACTCTTAAAAACAGAACAAACTGAGGGGTCAATGGGGGGTGGGAGGGAGGGAAGGGTGGGTGATGGGTATTGAGGAGGGCACCTGTTGGGATGAGCATTGGGTGTTGTATGGAAACCAATTTGACAATAAACTTCATATATTGAAAAAAAAAGAGTAGCTGTGAAGGAGCATCTGGGTGGCTCAATTGGTTAAGCATCTGACTTCAGCTCAGGTCATGATCTCACAGTTCGAGGGCTCAAGCCTGGTGTCGGGCTCTGTGCTGACAGCTTGGAGCCTGGAGCCTGCTTTGGATTCTGTGTCTCCCTCTGTCTCTGCACCTCCTCCAGTCACGCTCTGTGTCCCAAAAATAAATAATAAACATAAAAAAATTTTTTTTAAAAAAGAGTAGCTGTGAAGACTCACAGGTATGGGAGATATATTCAAGTAGGTGTTAAACAATTTGTGAATATAGATAGTATAAGAGATTAAACAGGGCATATTAGAGAAAACATATCATATGTAATAATCAGCATTATTCAACTTGGAGCTAGTTGGTCCTAAACAGCCAAACCCAAATCATTGTCAAATGACTGAAATTGAACTGGCTGTGGCAGCACCACTAATGCCAGTAAAGCTAGAGGTGAAAGAATGCTGTCCCTGAATGGAAATAAAAATTACATCCTTAAATGTAGATTCTACTTCCCTTTCCCAGTAGAATTACTTAGGTTACCCTCAAGGGTAGGCATATTTGAGGAGTGAGTGGGGGCAGGGAGGCTTTAAATGTAAATCTACTTGTCTGTATATTCTAGTCTTCCTGCCCAGTGCAGGGTGACTCAGAACTGATTTTTTGCTACTGTGCAAGAGTCAGTGTTGTCTGGAGGTCCTTCCCTTCTGCTCAGGGATCCCAGTGACTTTCTCCAGGGCAGCAGCCTTCAGACCCCACACAGTCTCCCAATCCACTTGTACAGACAGTTGTAATCAAAAGAAACCAGAGCCCCATCCTCATCCCTCTTATTTCTGAAAGCTAACTGGAGTGATGAATTTTATTTCAGACTTCCTACACAGAGCCACAAGATTTATTTTCCACTCCTTGGCTTCCACTTCTCAATAAAAGCTGTTAAGCTGACCACGGTAATCAGGTCTTTTCACTAGCAATAAAGCACAAATATCACAGGTTTGAGTTCATTTTTAAAAGAAGCACAATTTAAAAACCTTTAGAAAGTTGATGCCTGGAGCTGGGTGGTATAATGACCTCTCCTTTCAAATCAACATTAGATCCAGATTGCATTTCCAAGTGGGAAGGCTGCTGGGCTACGGAAAGTGACCTTTGGCTGAGTGACTACTTGTTACCTTGTCAGCTTCAGTGCTGCCTGCCATTAGGAAGAACTCCGGAGTAATAAACTATTTACAGCCTGCACTTATCTATCCCCTACAGGGCACTTTCTGAGCAGGGAAAAAAAGGCAATTGATTTTCTCTATTCGATAGTCATCATCTTATACTTAGGTCATCTAACTGCCTAGTACTGCTTATGTTCAATTCTCAGGGTACCTTCTGTAACAAGGGCCACTTTTTTTTTTTTTGACAGATTTTAAAAGCCTCGTGCTTTTGTACAACATAAAAAAAAAAAAAACAAAACCTAAAGCTGTAGACAAATGAGGTGCAGAGACAAGGAAGACAGAAAGAGGCTCTCCTGTCCTGAAGGATCTCATTTGAACCAAACTATAAAAGGAATGTCTAAATTCTCTCCCCACCCACTCCAAATATTTTTATTCTGATGAACTAAGAACTATCTTGAACTCTGAAAATTTCCTTTGGAAAATGTCTTTAAAAAATGAGTTCACTTAATCTCCAAGTCTTGGTTTTCACATTTGAAAAATAAGATAGTTCTTTTCACCTCTAAGATAGTTTAATTTTAAGAAGTAGGTTTGAATAACATGTAGCAAGAAACTTCAATTTTTATGATTAGTTTATGTGGTAGAACACACTTTTAGACAAGGAAGCCAGTGTAATATTTTTAAAAAATAAAAGTAAGTTGCATGTCAATGTTTCAACAGGTATGTATTTTGAAGATATATTCACCAGCATCAGAGATCACCAGAAGCCTAAGACATGGTTCCTGTCTTCAGGTCTTATTGCTGGAGAGATAAGATGTGTAGAAATATAAACCAAGTAGAGATCAAGATAGCACACATATTCATCTGGGACTAACAATAGACAGGACGGACTACTAAGCCAGGTGTTGGGGTATAGGTTGGACATGAGCTGAGTCATCAAGTACAGTGAGTGTGGCTTACAGGAGAGGCAGAAAGCAAGCTCCCACATGGTCTATAGGACTTATATTTTGTGGAAGATAAATTTAGAGAGAGGGGTGGTAAGAGGTTATGGAGGAGAAATATGATCTTGAACTTGGACCTAGATGCTCTGGGAAAAGCCTTTTACTTTGGGCCTTTAGATCAGTAGTCTCCAGTAGGGTGCACACACACTAGGAGTGTCACAACACAGTTCACTGGGATGTGGAAAGAAAATAGAACTTTTATTTATAATTGTGTCTATAAATAGAAATACTGTGTTGCATCCTTCAGAAAGTTCTATTTTAACACACTGGTGTATGTGGATATAATTTATAAAGAGATATATATATATATATGTTGGAGATACACTATTCAAAAATTTTTTTCTGATAGAAGTGAATAATCAAAGATATTTGGAGATCATTGCTTTATATCATTGTCAATATCATAATAATTGCTGCCATTTGTTGAGCATTTAATAAGTGCTAGGGACTGTATTAAGTCCTTTATGTCACTATGTTCTTAAATCTAACCTGTACAATAAACTCTGTGAGGTAGGTAGGTAGTGTATGTGATCCCTATGGAATTTGAACCTCATACAGGTAAAGTAACTTGCCCAAAGTCACTCAGATATAAATGACAGAGCCAGGTTCAGACCCCAACCTGCTGGCTGGCTCCAGAGCCTATGAAATGCATTTTCATTTTTTTGGTCTGACAAAGACTTAATTGTCAGATCCTTGTTTGATACAAATGGTTTGGAGTTTTTACTCTCTCATTTATAGAGCAAAGGTGAACTATTTTCATAATAATAGTTTGTACTCAAACCACGTGGCAGGAAGCTTTCAGATTTTTTAAAAGTATTTTTTATTGCATTGTATGGTATGCCAATCCTAGTGTAATTCCTTGCAACCAGTAAATACAGTTGACCCTTTATGAACTGTGTGGATCCACTTACATATGGATTTTTTTTGATAAATACAGTACATCACTATAAATTTATTTTCCTATGATTTCCTTTCTTTTAAGGAAGCTTTTTAAAAAAAGTTTATTTATTTTGAGGGACAATGTGCACATGTATGCACAAATGTGCATGGGGGAGGAGCAGAGTTAGAGGGAGGAGTATCCCAAGCAGGCTCTTTGCTGACAGCACAGAGCCCAACACAGGGCTTGAACTCTGGAACTGAGACCATGACCTGAGCCAAAATCAAGAGTAGGACACTTAACCAACTGAGCCACCCAGGCACCCCCCCTATGGTTTTCTTAATAATATTTTCTTTTCTTTTTTTTTTTTTAGCTTACTTTATTGTAAGAATACAGTATATATTACATATAATATACAAAATATGTGTTAATCAGTTATGCTTTTGGTAAGGCTTTGTGTCAACAGTATGCTCTTAGCAGGTAAGTAAATTTGGGGGAAGTCAAAATGGATTTTTGTCTGCACAAGGAGGGGGGATGTTAGTGCCCCAAATGCTGTGTTGTTCATGGGCCAACTGTAATTCTATTGATTTGTCAGCTAGTTCTCTAAATCCTTTGGGCATTTTGGGGGTAGAGTTAAGAAGTGATTTAGCTCTATATGTCATACCCTTGGCAGCCAGGAGAGGGCACCGTCTATATAAAGTTAAAGGCATGGGGCAGACCTCCCTTATTACTTGAAGGTAGAGCATAATATGGAACACAAAACTAGAAAAAAAATAGAGAAGCGAAAGGTTAAATTCTGTTCTGTAGAATCCCCTGTGGGGACTCTTCTACTTCTCTGTGCTGCCCAGGACCACATTGACTGAAAACTACTGAAACCTGGGAGTGGCAGGGACTAGCTATGGGGCCATTTCATAGTTGGGGGGTAGGGAGACATTTTCCACCATGTTGCACACACCCACAGTTGGGAATTTTAGCAATTGTAGTACACGGATACGGTGCTTGAAACCAACCCAATCAAAATGGTCCAGTATTGATGCAACGGTAGGGCTAGTTGACCTGAAGACTATAAGACAGAAACTCTTCAGTAATGGAACATATTAGAATCCATGTCCTCTCTAACACATTTACAGCTTCTGTGACGTGGAATAATTCTTACAGAAGCCCCTAGCATGTATAAAATCGTGTATATTATGATCATATATGTAATTTTGGAATAAATACAACCACAAATATATCTAAGGCAAAGATACTGAGTTTGTGACTTAAAAAGAAGGTAGCATGAGTCTATGTTTGCTAGAAAATTGCCTAATAGTTTCTCTTGACTGCCTAGTTAACATCCAGGCTTTGGCAAATTGTAGTCGTTTACACCACTTTTACCATTAGAAGGTCCATATTGTATAACACAGTTGTTTTTCCTGGAAAGTTGGTTCCACCAATTGTTTAGCTGTGAGATTAAGGCAAATTGCTGGACTTTACTCAGTGTGTTTCTAATTTGTAAAATGGTTAAAATAGTAGTTCCTAGCTCCTAGGCTGCTGACAGGATTAAATAAGGTAATATGTTTAAAATGCTTATCTCAGTGCCTATCTCATGCCAAATGCCCAATAAATATTAAGTATTGTTGCAGTTATTTAAAAAACTTCTGAATGGCCTCTTGTACCTGTTATCCCCAATTCTACAGGGCATGGGAGCTTTGTCTTTGGAGCTGAAAGTTTTGCCTCAGTAGTGGTCTTCTATCAGTGAACCAGGGCTGTCAGGCATCATTGTTTGGGGTTTGCTTACCAGAGAGAACTGTCTTCTCTTTGGCCCATGCTTACCACCTCCGGTCTGCAGAACAGTGGTGCAGAGGGTGATCAAAGAATGGGTGGGACAGTGCAAGATCCTGTTTGGCTGACATAGGGGAGGCAAACATGTTTCTGCCCTTTACCTCCATTTTAGAAATGGTGACCTTCTCACTGACTAGGGAGAAGTCTGGTGTGGCTTGTCCTGTCCCTTTGGTTTAAGAGGGAGTTAGAGGTTCTGAGGGAAGTGCCAGGAAGTGATGTAGAGCCAGGGGCTTGAAAAAGAAAGGTCAACTTTACCGAAGACCTATTATATGCCAGGCGCTATTGTAAGTGCTGAGGATATAAGCAAAATAAACACTCTTCCTTCCATCGGAGAATTTAAGAGATTGATGAGGAAGGAAAAGCGTAAGAATTGATAGAATCAGGGCCTGACCCAATCAGGAAAGTTCTTCTTGAGGAAGTGACATTTGAAATAAAATCTAAAGATTTGATAAAATACAGGTCACTGAAGGGATGGCCACAGGAGGTGGTAGTTAACCACTGCCAAAGACCTGAGGCAGAAGAAATAGTGTTCCCAGATCTGAAAGAAAGCCATTGTGAATGGAGTGCAGAGAGCAAAGGTGAGGATGTGCTAGATGCAAATGGAGAGGTCACCAGAGTCAGATCACACAGGATGGAGACCATGGAGAAGCTGCTGCAAGAGTCCTTGCTAATGGTGAGAATGCTGTGGACTAGCAAGGTTGTCCACCAGATGCACTAGATGTATTAGATGTTGTGGACAGGAAGAAACCCTTATCTGTGATGTTTGCTAGGTTCCTGTTTTGCCCTAGTGGCTATATGTTTGTGCTGTTTACCAAGGTTTCAAGTGCAGGAAGAGGACTGGTTTGAGGGAAAAAGTAGTCTAGTTTGGAATATACTAAGTTAGAAACACCTTTGAGATATTGAAGGAGACGTTTTGCATTAAATGAGATTTCCAACCCAGGGCCTTTACCCTTGCTGATTTCCTGCCTGAAACTTCCTTCCTTTAGGTATCTTTATGACTTGCTCCCTCATTTTGATCAGGTCTTTGTTCAAATGTTAACTTATGTGAGGGAGCTTCCTGACCAAGTTGTATAAAAGAGCAGTCCCATTGCTCTTTGTTATACAGTGTGAGGTCCTTGCCTTCTCTGGCCTCTGTTGCCTTAGGATGGACAATCCCACCTGATGGTTTCCTGATATCCTTCCATCCACAATGGCCATTACCTTCCCAGGTTTCTTCTGCTCTAGCAGTGGCCTCATCTTGTACTGAAGCAGTAGCTATATCTTTTTCCAAATATCATAGTTGTCCTGGGATGATTTTTTTTGGTTGTTTTTTAACATTTTTTCAAGTACTAAGGACATGTTTGATCTTTCTAAGGGTTAACCCTAGAAAGCCCTAATAAATGTGTTAGGTTATTTCATTTTCCCCAGGTAACTGGAACACTTAACATTGTCATGAATAAGAACATGATGGTTCAAATCTATTTCCTTCCTGAATTTCAGAAAAACAATTTCAGATTTAATTTTTTTTTCCATTTTGGTCAACAACCTTTTGCTATTTGTTTTAATTTTATTTTTTTTTAATTTACATCCAAATTAGCATATAGTGCAACAATGATTTCAGGAGTAGATTCCTTAATGCCCCTTATCCATTTAGCCCATCTCCCCTCCCACAACCCCTCCAGTACCCTCTGTTTGTTCTCCATAATAAAAGTCTCTTATGTTTTGCCCCCCCTCCCTGTTTTTATATTACTTTTGCTTCCCTTCCCTTATGTTTATCTGTTCTGTATCTTAAAGTCCTCATATGAATGAAGTCATATGATATTTGTCTTTCTCTGACTGATTTTGCTTAGCATAATACCCTCTAGTTCCATCCACATAGTTGCAAATGGCAAGATTTCATTGTTTTTCATTGCTGAATAATACTCCATTGTATATATATACCACATTTTCTTTATCCATTCATCCATCGGTGGACATTTGGGCTCTTTCCATACTTTGATTATTATTGATAGTGCTGCTATAAACATGGGGATGCATATGCCCCTTCGAAATAGCATACCTGTATCCCTTGGATAAATACTTAGTAGGGCAATTGCTGGGTCATAGGGTAGCTCTATTTTTAATTTATTGAGGAACCTCCACACTGTTTTCCAGGGTGGCTGCACCAGTTTGCATTCCCACCAACAGTGCAAAAGAGATCCTCTTTTTTTGCATCCTCGCCAACATCTGTTGTTGCCTGAGTTGTTAATGTTAGCCATTCTGACAGGTGTAAGGTGGTATCTCATTGTGGTTTTGATTTGTATTTCCCTGATGATGAGTGAACTTGAGCATCTTTTCACGTGTTGTTTGGCCATCTGGATGTCTTCTTTGGAGAAGTGTCTATTCATCTCTTTTCCCCATTTCTTCATTCGATTATTTGTTTTTGGGGTGTTGAGTTTGATAAGTTCTTTATAGATTTTGGATATTAACCCTTTATTTGATATGTCGTTTGCAAATATCTTCTCCCATTCTTCTGGTTGCCTTTTAGTTCTGCTGATTGTTTCCTTTGCTGTGCAGAAGCTTTTTATTTTGATGAGATCCCAGTAGTTCATTTTTGCTTTTGTTTCCCTTGCCTCCAGAGACATGTTGAGTAAGACGTTGCTGTGGGCAAGATCAAAGAGGTTTTTGCCTGCTTTCTCCTCGAGGTTTTGATGGCTTCCTGTCTTACATTTAGGTCTTTCATCCATTTTGAGTTTATGTTTGTGTATGGTGTAAGAAAGTGGTCCAGCGTCATTCTTCTGCATGTTGCTGTCCAGTTTTCCCAGCACCACTTGCTGAAGAGACTGTCCTTATTCCATTGGATATTCTTTCCTGCTTTGTCAAAGATTCATTGGCCATACGTTTGTGGGTCCATTTCTGGGTTTTCTGTTCTGTTCCATTGATTTGTCTGTTCTTGTGCCAGTACCATACTGTCTTAATGATTACAGCTTTGTAGTATAGCTTAAAGTCCGGGATTGTGATGCCTCCTTCTTTGGTTTTCTTTTTCAAGATCGCTTTGGCGATTTGGGGTCTTTACTGGTTCCATACAAATTTTAGGATTATTTGTTCTAGCTCTGTGAAGAATGCTGGTGTTATTTTGATAGGGATTGCATTGAATATGTAGATTGCTTTGGGTAGTATCAACATTTTAACAATATTTGTTCTTCCTATCCAGGAGCATAGAATCTTTTTCCTTTATTGTGTGTCATCCTCAATTTTTTTTCATCAGCTTTCTATAGTTTTCAGTGTCTAGATTTTTCACCTCTTTGGTTAGATTTATTCCTAGGTATTTTATGGTTTTGGTGCACTTGTAAATGGGATCGATTCCTTGGTTTCTCTTTCTGCTGCTTCATTGTTGGTGTATAGGAATGCAATCGATTTCTGTGTGTCGATTTTATATCCTGCAACTTGGCTGAATTCATGAATCAGTTCTAGCAGTTTTTTGGTGGAATCTTTAGGGTTTTCCATATAGAGTATCATGTTAATCTGCGAAGAGTGAAAGTTTGACCTCCTCCTGGCTGATTTGGATGCCTTTTATTTCTTTGTGTTGTCTGATTGCAGAGGCTAAGACTTCCAATACTATGTTGAATAACAGTGGTGAGAGTGAACACCCCTGTCTTTTTTTTTTTTTTTTTTTAATTTTTTTTTCAACATTTATTTATTTTTGGGACAGAGAGAGACAGAGCATGAACGGCGGAGGGGCAGAGAGAGAGGGAGACACAGAATCGGAAACAGGCTCCAGGCTCTGAGCCATCAGCCCAGAGCCCGACGTGGGGCTCGAACTCACGGACTGTGAGATCGTGACCTGGCTGAAGTCGGACGCTTAACCGACTGCGCCACCCAGGCGCCCTGAACACCCCTGTCTTGTTCCTGACCTTAGGGTGAAAGGTCTCAGTTTTCCCCATTGAGGAAGATATTAGCGTTGGGTCTTTTGTATATGGCTTTTATGATCTCAAGGTATGATCCTTCTATCCCTACTTTCTTGAAGGTTTTTATCAAGAAAGGATGCTGTATTTTGTCAAGTGTTTTCTCTGCATCTATGGAGAGGATCATATGGTTCTTGTTCTTTCTTTTATTGATGTGATGAATCACATTGATTGTTTTGCAGATATTGACCCAGCCCTGCATCCCAAGTATAAATCCCACTTGGTCATGGTGAATAATTTTTTTAATGTATTGTTGGATGCGGTTGGCTAATATCTTGTTGAGGATTTTTGCATCCATGTTCATCTGGGAACTTGGTCTGTAGTTCTCCTTTTTAGTGGGCTCTCTGTCTGGTTTTGGAATCAAGGTAATGCTGGCTTCATAGAAAGAGTTTGGAAGTTTTCCTTCCATTTCTATGTTTTGGGACAGCTTCAAGAGAGTAGGTGTTAACTCTTCCTTAAATATTTGATAGAATTCCGCTGGAAAGCCATCTGGCCCTGGACTCTTGTTTTTTGGCAGATTTTTGATTACTAATTCAATTTCCTTACTGGTTATGGGTCTGTTCAAAGTTTCTATTTCTTCCTGTTTCAGTTTTGTTGCTGTATATGTTTCTAGGAATTTGTCCATTTCTTCCAGATTGCCCATTTTGTTGGCATATAATTGCTCATAATATTCTCTTATTATTGTTTGTATTTCTGCTGTGTTGGTTGTGATCTCTCCTCTTTCATTTTTTATTTTATTTATTTAGGTCCTTTCCTTTTTCTTTTTGATCAAACTGGCTAGTGGTTTACCAATTTTGTTAATTCTTTCAAAGAACCAGCATCTGTTTTCATTGATCTGTTCTACTGTTTTTTTTTTTTTTTTTGGTTTCGATAGCACTAATTTCTGCTCTAATCTTTATTATTTCCTGTCTTCTGCTGGTTTTGGGTTTTATTTGCTGTTCTTTTTCCAGCTCTTTAAGGCGTAAGGTTAGGTTGTGTATCTGAGATCTTTCTTCCTTCTGTAGGAAGGCCTGGATTTCTAGATATCTCTTATCACTGCCTTTCCTGCATCCCAGAGGTTTTGGGTTGTGGTGTTATCATTTTCATAGCCTCCATGAACTTTTTAATTTCCTCTTTAACTTCTTGGTTAGCCCATTCATTCTTTAGTAGGATGTTCTTTAGTTTCCAAGTAACTGTTACCTTTCCCAACTTTTTCTTGTGGTTGATTTTGAGTTTCATAGTGTTATGGTCTCTATGCATGGTATGATCTTGATCTTTTTGTACTTGTTCAGGACTGATTTGTGTCCCAGTATGTGGTCTATTCTGGAGAACGTTTCATGTGCACTGGAGAAGAATGTATATTCTACTGCTTTAGGATGAAATGTTCTGAATACATCTGTTAAGTCCATCTGGTCCAATGTGTCATTCAAAGCCATTGTTTCCTTGTTGATTTTTTTATTAGATTATCTGTCCAGTGCTGTGAGTGGGGTGTTGAAGTCTCCTACTATTATGGTATTACTACCAATGACTTTCTTTATGCTTGTGATTAATTGATTTATATATTTGGATGCTCTCACATTTTGGTGCATAAATGTTTACAATTGTTAGGTCTTCTTTGTGGATAGGCCCTTTAATTATGATATAATGTCCTTCTTCATCTCTTGATACAGTCTTTAAAGTCTAGATTGTCTGATATAAGTATGGCTACTCCAGCTTTCTTTTGTTGACCATTAGCATGATAGATGGTTCTCCATCCCGTTACTTTCAATCTAAAGGTGTCTTTAGGTATAAAGTGGGTCTCTTGTAAACAGCATATAGACGGATCTTGTTTTCTTATGCGTTCTGTTACCCTATGTCTTTTGATTGGCGTATTTAGTCCATTGATGTTTAGAGTGAGTACTGAAAGATATGGATTTATTGCCATTATGTTGCTTGTAGAATGGAGTTTCTGGTGGTGTTCTCTGATCCTTTCTAGTCTTTGCTGCTTTTGGTCTTTATTTATTTCTTGTTGTTGTGTTTTTGTTTTTTTTTTTCATCTCTTCTCCCCTCAGAGAGTCCCCCTTAAAATTTCTTGCAGGGCTGGTTTAGTGGTCACAAACTCCTTTAATTTTTGTTTGGGAAACTTTTTATCTGTCCTATTTTGAATTACAGCCTTGCTGGATAAAGAATTCTTGGCTGCATATGTTTCTGATTCAGTACATTGAATATATCCTACCACTGCTGGCCTGCCAAGTTGCTGTGGATAGGTCTGCTGCAAACGTGATCTGTCTTCCCTTGCAGGTTAAGGACTTTTTTTCCCTTGCTGCTTTCATGATTCTCTCCTTGTCTGAGTATTTTGTGAATTTGACTATGATATGCTTTGTTGATGGTCAGTTTTTGTTGAATCTAATGGGAGTCCTTTTTTTGTGCTTCCTGAATTTTGATGCTTGTGTTTTTCCCCAGGTTAAGAAAGTTTTCCTCTATGATTTGCTCACATAACCCTTCTACCTCTATTTCTCTCTCTTCCTCTTCTGGGACCCCTATGATTCTGATGTTGTTCCTTTTTAGTGAGTCACTGATTTCTCTAATTCTTAAATTATGTTCTTTTGCCTTAATCTCCCTCTTTTTTCTGCTTCATTATTCTCCATAAGTTTATCCTCTATATCGTTGATTCTCTGTGCCTTATCCATCCTTGCTGCTGTGGCATCCATTCGAGGTTGCAGCTCAGTTATAGCATTTTTCATTTCATCCTGAGTAGCTTTTACTTCTTTTATCTCCACAGAAATGGATTCTAATCTATTTTTGACTCCAGCTAATATTCTTATTATGGTGATTCTAAATCCTGGTTCAGACATCTTGCTTGTATCTGTGTTGGTTAAGTCCTTGGCTGTCATTTCTTCCTGTTCTTTCTTTTGGGGTGAATTCCTTCGTTTCGTCATTTTGAAGGGAGAAAAGGAATTAATGAGGTAAAAAAATTAAAGTAAAAAAATAAAATTAAAAAATATTAAAATGAAAAAATTAAAAACAAACACATACCAAAAAAATTGAATAAATGATGTTAGATCCTAGGTATGTTTTGGTCTGGATGTTGAAAGGGGATTGATAGATTAGAGAAAAAAGGGAAAAGAAAAAAAAAAGGAAATAGTTTGAAAATTTGGAAACATGAATACACTGAGGGAGACTAAAATGAAATGATGGAAGTAAAATAGAATTTGAAAAAATTTACACAAAAGTAAAAAATATAGTAGAAAAAAATTAAAGAATATTTTTAATAAAATTTAAAAAAATGATTTTTTTCTCTTTCTGTATTGAAGAAAAAGAAATGAAAAAGAGAAAAAAGAGAAAAGGAAAAAGAAAAAGAAAGAAAATTGAAAAGATGGACCTGTGAACAGACTGAAATATGACTGAAATTACTTCATTTTACCCTGAAGTCAAACTATGAAGCACTTTGTAGTCCATAAACTAACCAAGCAGAGAGACTTGTGTTCCTGAAGAGCGAAGTTGGCCCAGTTGGGCATGGCTTAGTGTAATGGCTTCATTCTCCACTAGATGGCGCTGCTTAGCTTCCTGGGGTTGATTGCTGTGGCCCTCATAGGTGCGTTTGCACATGTGCAGGAGCAGTGAAAATGTCATCACCCAGCTTCCCAGTCTCTAGTTAATCAGAACTCTGTTCTCCCCGGTCAGCAATTGTGCACCCATCCTTTGTCCTTAACCTCCATCCACTCCCTGCTTTTACACAATCCGTGACCATAACCCAGGCAGCACCTCCCTCCTGAGTTCTGTCCCAGACGAGGCTGTTCTTCCTGACTCCCACTTCTGAGGGACTGCAGCTTTTACCCATTCTGCCCTCCCCTGCAGGAGGGTCTCACTGAGCAATGTCCGGGTGCTGGCTGTACCCAGGAACGTTTGCGGGACTGTGCTGCTGCTGATGCCTAGAGACTGCAGCTGGGTGCCAGCCCACCCCAGAAAAAGTTCGCGAGATAATGTAGCAAAGTGTTTCAGGGATTATGGAAAATCACAACACATATCTGGAACCAGGTTTCACCCTTAACAGCCTTGTTCCAGCACCAGTAAATGTGGTTGTTCTCCCGGGTCCACAGGGGCCTTGCCTTTGGGGCACCCACACAGCCTCTACCAGGTGTCCTCCAGCAGGGGAACTGCCTGTCTCCATGTGGCCTGAAGAACCCCAGACTCCACTCTGCTCCTGGGGATTCGCCCTTCCCACCAGAGCACCGCCAGGTATTGAGCTGCAGAGTTTCAGACTCTGTGCTCACCCTTTTTATAGTCTTAATGGAATTTAAACCCTCTCCTTTCTCCTATCTCCCTTTTTAGTTCAGTCCCTGGGGCTGTTTCCACTTTTCCACTTTCTCTCCAGCTGCTCTTGAGGGGGGTGCCTTTCCATATTCTTCCCCCCACCCCCATCTCCGTCCTCTCTCTGCATGCAAAAGCGGCTCCCTGCCCTCCGTGGCTTCTCTCTCCCCCAGTTCACCTCTCTGCACCATATACCTGCTGAATTCTGTGGTTCGGGTTGTGCAGATTGTTGTGTTAATCCTCAGATCAGTTTTCTAAGTGTGCAGGATGGTTTAGTGTTGGTCTGGCTATATTTCATGGACATAAGACACACAAAAAACTTCCATGCTGTTCCACCATCTTGGCCCCTCCCCTCAGGTTTAATTTTTATCTAAGCAGTATATTTATGTAGCAACGAGAACACCAAAAAAGAAAAGTTGTATAAAGGTTTATAATGAAAAGTAACGATACCTAAGCCTATTTTTTCCAAAGAAGCAACCAGTTAAATGTCCTCTCTCTGCCCCCAACTCCGTAATTGTTTCCATGCCACTAAATATACCCATAATACTCATTCTTATTTGTCAGTTACATGATTGTCTGTACTGCCTGCCTTGAAAGATAAGGACTTAGATAAGTTCTTTTCCTTAGCTTATTTTCTACTTATTCCAATTTTTGATAATTATTACTTTAGTTCTTTTGGTTACATTTGAATATTTAAATATTTATTTAAATATTTCCCCCTGTATTTCTTTTAGAATATTTATTTAAAATTTTTCTTAAAAACTTTTTAAAAATAAAGTTTTTCTTGACTCCTACTATATTAGATGAGAATATTTACATTTTTCATTGTGTAAAATATGGTCCATTGAATAGAAAAGGAGTGTGCTGGGTCCTAATGTCATGACCTCTGGGTCACTCAAAGACTAATATTCCTGTAAAAAATATTCCCACATGAATTCTCTTTTAATATTTTACATTAAATCTAGCCATAATTTAGTTTGCTTATTTGGACCATGAATTTTATAGTTTGTTTTTTTCTGAAGTTTATAATTTTTTCTTCTTGAAGGAGGAAACTTTTTTTTATCATGTCACAAACATCGTCTCTTCTCCTTTTGCTGTTTACTGTCTTGAGTCTGTTCAGTTTTGCTCAAAGACATTTCTTCTAATGGTTGGTTCCATTTTCATAGGATTTTTGTTTTGTTTATACAGTTTCTTTTTTCTATATCCTCCATGCTGATGGTTTTCTTTCTATGTCTGTGATGTTTGACTGTGTTGATTGTTCCAGATAACTGGTTTAGAGTGCCTGTGCTGTTTTTCCATCTGTTCTGTAGCCTCATCAGAATGGCTGACCGGGAGTTGTGTAGACATGGTGGGTAGAGGCTAGGAGGGAGCTGGCCATAAGGCCGTGTTGGCCCCAAATGTCAAAACAGTAATGGCTGCAGTTATTAAGCTACCCTAATAACTCTAATTCTCCTCAGGCAGTTCACTAAATTCTTAAGAGAAGGTCCCCGTGATTTTGCCTGGGAATAACTACTGAGTAACCTGGACAGAAAGGTGGAGAGCAGGGGAAGGAGACTGCCAGGTGGAGCTGTTCAGGAGAGAGCTGGTCTATCAACCCCTCTCTTTTTGGTTCCTACCTTCCCATATTATCTGTGTCCCTCTTTTTATCTTCCAGAAATTTCTCAAAATCTCTCCTCCCTTGATGTGATAGGGATTTCTTCCTTTTTTTAAAGTGAAGTATAGTTGGCATACATTGTTATATTATGTTCAACATAGTGGTCTGACAATTCCATACATTATGTAGTGCTTACCATAATAAGTGTAGTTGTCATCTTTCACTAGGTTTATTCCTTTACTATATTATTGGGGTCTAGGGAAAGAGAGGAGAAAAGCACTTGTTCTAAATTTGCTGTTGAACAGGAAATCCCAATTTGTATCTTGAAATATATGTGTATCATATTTCTATAGAACGTTAAATGTTTGAATAAGAGATTTAAGTATTTTACTCATTGACAATGTCACTTAGATTGAGAGATTTTGGCCTAAAATAGAGCATCTTGCACTGAACCCAAGCTGAGAAAATCATACTGTATGAACTTCACTGGCCTAGCCTTTAGATGAAATTTTAAATATGGCATTCAGATAAGTACCCCCTGTAAAATATAAAATGCTGACTAAGCACACAATTGTAAAACACTCATCAGACCCAAGCTCAGATAAAATGGAAAACTTCTGGGGCGCCTGGGTGGCTCAGTCGGTTGAGCATCCGACTGCAGCTCGGGTCATGATCTCACAGTCTGTGAGTTCGAGCCCCGCGTCGGGCTCTGTGCTGACAGCTCAGAGCCCGGGGCCTGTTTCAGATTCTGTGTCTCCCTCTCTGTCTGACCCTCCCCCATTCATGCTCTGTCTCTCTTTGTCTCAAAAATAAATAAACGTTTAAAAAAAATTTAAAAAAAAAAAAATAAAAAAAAAAAAAATAAAATGGAAAACTTCTTAGGAAGCAAGAGCATGAAAGAATATGGAAGAGGGTAATGAATTCATGAGTCAGCTAGTAGAACTTCTTGTATCAGAAAAATGAATACCACATTTTCCATAAACATTTAATTTCCATTTGAATGTTGCTATTGGGTTTGCTATAATTACCTCTTTAGGAAAATGGTTCCACTTTCTGACCATAATTAGCTCCAGGAATATTTTCCCAATTTCAGTTTGAGTCTGCCCTTTGCTCTTGCTTTACTGTTCTTCAGACCTCTTCACTCTAAAGTCTGTTTTCCTCTCAAGTCCCTCTTTTTAAGTGTTTTGCTACCTGAAATGTCATTTCTTTAATCTAAATAAATCCGATCTCTTGACTTCTTTTTGGTAGCTTTCTTCTCATACTAGCAACTGTTTTTGTTTAGTTCTAGAATTTAAGGTTTCTCTTAATATTCGATCTGCCAAATTCAATTTTCACATAAATGTATAAATGAATCTTTTATCCAAATATAAAACAGCATCCTAACCATTTGGTAGTGAAACCCTTGCACCACCTTTCAAATCACAGTTGGGTAAACCTTCCTTTACTAGACGCACATGTTTTTAGTGTGCTTGTAGATAGGTGTCGTGGGGTGCACTCCTAAGGCAGTTTTGAAGAAATGTGCTATTCACTGCCTTATATAAACTTTTTTTTTGTGCTGTCAACTCATAGATTTTGCAAGGTTACTTTATCAACTGATAAGACCCACAGCTATTCATGCAAACCCAGTCATTCATTTTTTCAACACCAATTATGTGTTAGCCACTATAAAGCAGTAGTGAATTGCAAACAAACTTGATCCCTACTCTCATGGAACTAGGAATCTAGTAGTTGAACAAATGTCAACTGTGATAAGCACTATGAAGGAAAAGCATGGAATTAACTCTGAACGGACAAACAGTGTTCAGGAAAGCTTGCTTGGGATCACGGGTACAATATGCAAATATATTTTTTTGGGTGCATGTGTGTAAATGATATTTGAGGAGTATTTGGGGCTTAAGCAGTTTTACTTTTAAAAAAATTATTTATTTCTGAGAGAGGGAGACAAAGATTGAGCAGGGGAGAAGCAGAGAGGGAGACCCAGAATCCGAAGCAGGCTTCAGGCTCTGAGCTGTCAGCACAGAGCCCTACGTAGGGCTTGAACCCATTAACCATGAGATCATGACCTGAGTCAAAACCAAGATGGCCACTTAACCGACTGAGGCACCCAGGTGCCCCAGCAATAGGTTTTAAAAATAGATTTGTTGGAATATTATTCATATGACACAAATTCATCCATTTAAAATATACAAGCCAAGTTTTTGGTATGTTACATTATTAATTTTTAAAAATTGTGGTCATATATATACACACACACACCGTAATATATATATGTAAACCATAAAATTTGCCATTTTAATGATTTTTATAGGATTCAGTGACATAATTACATTCATACATTAATACAGTGTTAGGCAACCATCACCACAAGAACTTTTCATCACCTTAAATTGAAACTCTGTTAAGTAATAATTCCCAGTTCCCCTCCCCATCCCCTGATAACCTCTATTCTAATTTCTGTCTCTATGAATTTGCCTATTCTAGGTACCTCATATATTTGGAATCATATAGTATTTGTCTTTGTATGCCTGGCTTAGATAATGTGTTCAAAATTTATTAATGTTGAAGCATATATCAGAACTTCATTTTTATAACTGAATAGTATTTTATTGTGAGTATATATACCTCATTTTGCTTATCAGTTCATCTGTTGATGGATACTTGGGTCATTTCCACCTTTGGCTACTGTGAACAATGCTGCAATAAACATTGGTATGAGGGCTGCCTGGGTGGGTCAGTAGGTTAAGGGTGTGACCTTGGCTCAGGTCATGATCTCCCAGTTTGTGAGTTTGAGCCCCATGTCAGGTTCTGTGCTGACAGCTCTGAGTCTGGAGCCTGGTTCAGATTCTGTAGGTCCCTCTCTCTCTGACCTTCCCCGCTCGGACTCTGTCTCTGTCTCTGTCAAAGATTAATAAACAGTAAAAAAAAATTTTTAAATCGGTACATGAGTATTTGAGTTCCTTCTTTCAGTGCTTAAAAAAATGTTTATTTATTTATTTTGAGAGAGACAGAGACAGTGCAAATGGGAGAGGGGCAGAGAGATGGGGAGAGAGAATCCCGAGCAGACTCAGTGCTGTCGGCTCAAAGCCCGACACGGAGCTCAAACACAAGAAACCATGAGATCATGACCTGAGCTGAAACCAAGTTGGCCACTTAACTGACTGAGCCACCCAGGTGTCCCTTTCAATGCTTTTGAGTAAATATCTGGGAGTGAAGTTACTGGTTCATACGATAATTTTATGTCTAACTTTTTGAAGAATCACCAACCTGTTTTCCATAGTGGCTGTACCATTTTATATTCCTGTCTGTGATTTATGATTACCCCTCACCCACACCTGTTATTATCATTTAAAAAATTATAGCCATCCTAGTAGGTATGAAGTGTGTTCTATATCTAACTTTTAGGGAAAACATCAGACTATTTTCCCAAGTGGCTACGTCACTTTACATTCCCACCAGCAGTGTATGAAGGTTTCAATTTCTCCATATCTTGCCAACACTTGTTATTACCTGATGATTTGATTCTAGCCATCCTAGTGGGTATCTCATTGTGATTTAAATTTGCATTTCCTTGGGGGCACCTGGCTGGCTCACTCAGTGAAGCATGCAGCTCTTGATAGTGAGGTTGTGGGTTTAAGCCCCACGTTGGGTTGTAGAGATTACTTAAAAAAAAAAAATTGAAAAAATTTTGCATTTCCTTAATGACTTAATGATATTGATCATCTTTTCATGTGCTTATTGGCCACTTGTATGTCTTCTTTGGAGAAATGTCTATGTAGATCTTTTGCCCATTTTTAAATTGGCTTATTTATCTTTTTATTATTGAGTCATATAAATTCTAACAGCAGTAATTTCAATTCATAGCTACTGGGCAATGGTTCAGAAAGGAGCTCTTCTTCAGCCCAGTAATAAAAAATGCCTGTCTGTAATACCTGGGATGTTTTTATGAGTCTTTGATTCCTTTGGGGTTTTCACATGAAGTCAAATGATTAATTCTAAAAAACAAGAGAATCTCATTTTAATCAAAAGTAATAGTCAAATAGCTAAATCTTACTGTTTCCCCCCACAATTTTTTTTTATTGTTCTGTGCAACAATTTTCCTTGAGTTTTCAAAATTGTTTTTGGTATAGTGTTTAGCTATTTCCCAAAAACTTATATTTATTTCCACTATTTATTCTTTCTTACTTGGTTAGAATTATTGAGTTTCACAATATGTCATTTATTTTTTAAATTTTTTATTGAGGTATAATTGATGCACAACATTATATTAGTTTCAGAGATACAACATAATAATTCTATATTTGTATATATTATGAAATGATCATCACAATAAGTCTAGTTAATATCCATCACTGTATGTCATTACAGATTTGTTTTTTCCTGTGATAAGAACTTTTAAGATTTACTCTTTTAGCACGTTTACAGCATGGCAATGGTAGTTAATAATACTGTATTGTATAATTATATCATTTATAACCACTCATGGGTCATAGGCAATTTTCATGTCAAATTAATTCACATTTGACTAATGTCAAATGCATTCAAGGTTATTAATGAGAAATCATACCTGGGATTTATAAAGCAATTTCTGCATACAAAGTACTCTTCAGATAGTAGCTAATTATACTTTATAATATACCTGAAAGATAGATTTATTATTAATAATATTTGTCCTGATGTCAAATTCCATGAAGCACCCACTTGACACAAATGTCTAATGTGATATAAATTAATTGAGAAGAATCTTTGCTTCTCAAGTTGCAGGCAACTGTTTATCCAGATATCACATCATTTATCTCTTGGCAGATGTTTTTTCCAAAAGCAATACTCAAAGTGTTACAAATACTTGATAAATTATACCTTGTCTTAATAGAGGAACCATGAATAAAATTCTGCCTTTTGGTATTTGATTTTGAGATAAAAGGAAAGGAAATTTATTAGAAATGTTTAGTTTGAAAGGTGAATGTCTTGAGAAGTGATCAGCCTCTTCAAAGCACTGTGAATTTCAAGTGGGTTATTTGAATACATAACAGTGGGACAAGTTCAATGATTACTTAAGATAAAGGGAGTGCTAGGGCCCACAAGAATTGAGTTCTAATTTAAACCCTGACATTAAGTACTTTAGTGATGTTTGGGCAGGTCTCTTAACCTCAGTTATTTTATTTATATGATCATGAAGTCACTATAACATAGTTCTATAAACTAATAGTCTGAATGCATTCCTAATTAGGAGTTGTTCATCCCACACAATATTTCTTTTAAAATTTGATCTACTGTCCTAAATTTTTTAAAATGGCAGATCATGTGTACAAATTCAAATTTGTGACATCTCTTGAAAAAGGTGATCTGGCAGTAGTTATCTATGTGCTTGACTGACATTTGCTTGGGAGTAAATAGCTACCTACTCCCTCCCTTCCCACCCCCAGCTCAGCAGAGCATGGCTGTATCATTTGTCACAACAGGTTACTCGTTTTTTTTTTAATTTATTTTTTTTAATTTACATTCAAGTTATCATATAGTGCAACAGTGATTTCAGGAGTATATTCGTTAATGCCCGTTACCCATTTAGTCCATCTCCCCTCCCACAACCCCTCCAGTAACCCTCTGTTTTTTCTCCATATTTAAGAGTCTCTTATGTTTCATGCCCCTCCCTGTTTTTAAATTATTTTTGCTTCCCTTCCATTATGTTCATCTGTTTTGTCTCTTAAAGTCCTCATATGAATGAAGTCATATGATATTTGTCTTTCTCTGACTAATTTTGCTTAGCATAATACCCTCTAGTTCCATCCACGTAGTTGCAAATGGCAAGATTTCATTCTTTTTGATTGCCGAGTAATATTCCATTGTATATATATACCACATCTTCTTTATCCATTTATCCATTGATGGACATTTGGGCTCCTTCCATATTTGGCTATTGTTGATAGTGCTGCTATAAACATTGGGGTGCATGTGTCCCTTTGAATCATCATAACAGGTTACTCATTTATGTCACCTGCCCAGCTTCTGTAGTCACTTCAGTGTACTACAATGACAGAAAAATAGAGTATTTTAAGTTAAAAAAAAAAAAAATATATATATATCTGTGGTATCTATGGTAGAATTCTAAGATGACCTTAAGATTCCTACACCGTGGTGAGCAAACTCTGTATAATTTTCTCTCTTGAGTGTGGTCTGAACCTGTAAAAATGATGGATGTCACTGTTGTGATTATGTTATCTGGCAAAAGAGATATTATAGATGCAATTAAGTTCCTTAAAGTTTGGCTGTGACTTAATCAAAAGGGAGATTATCATAGGTGGGCCAGACCTAGTCAAGTGGGCCCTGAAAGAGACAAGAAGCAACAGCAGATTCCTTGCTGTTAATCTCAAGGAAGAAGAAAACAGTCATGTTGTCAACTGCCCATAGTGAAAGGTGGTCTTCTAGTAGCTGAGGTCCTTGATCCCACAACTGCAAGGAACTTAATTCTGCTATCAACCTGAATGACATTGGGAAGAGGACCCAGACATTACATGAGACCCCATCTCTTGCTGACATCTTAATTTCATTCTGGTGAGACCCTGAGTAGAAAATCTAGGTAATTCGTACCCAAAGTCCAGCTCCAAAGAAACTGAGATAATAAAAGGCTATTGCTTTAAATTATTCATTTTTGTGGTATTTTGTTATGTAGCAATAGAACACTGATATATTATCTATGAAGGAATGATTAAAAGGATACATATTTGTAAATGAAGGTATAGGCTAAAAAATTGAATCTTTATGTAGATATTTATTTCATTTAAAAAGAAAGTAATTGGGTGCCTGGCTGGCTCAGTCAAGAAGAGCAAGTGACTCTTGATCTTAGGCTCAAGAGTTTAAGTCCCACGTTGAACATAGAGATTACTTTAGAAAAAAATAAATGAATAAATAAATAAATAAATAAAAAGAAAGTAATGACTATAAAGGGTTAGCATCAAAGAGTTTTTTGGGTGATGAAACTGCTCTATATTCTGATAATGATGGTGGTTACCCAAATCTATCCATAAGTTAGAAGCCATAGAACTATATACCAAATGAATAAAAGTTCAATTTTACTGTAAGATAAAAAGACCAAAAAAAATGTAAAAAGGTAAAAAGAGAACATAGAGACTTAAGATGAGGATCTGAGAGATTAAAAATCCTGAGTTTTTATTTTTATTTATTTATATTTATGTACTACTTATTTTATTTTTTGAAGTTTTATTTATTTAAGTAATCTCTACACCCAACGTGGGCTGAGACTCTCGACCCCAAGATCAAGAGTCAGATGCTCTTCTGACTGAGCCAACCATGTGCCCCCATCCTGAGTTTTTAAACAAGAGTTTGTCTTGACCAAATATTTACTTTTCAAAGGCTCAACGTTATGAGTCATGATTCTCATAAGGGCACTAATCCCATTCATGGGGGGGTCCACTCTCATGACCTCATTTAATTCTAATTACCTTCCTAAAGCCCCATCTCCAAATGTCATTATATTTGGGGTTTAGAGTTTCAACATGCGAATTTTAGAGGGACACAAACATTCCGTGTATAACACTGCACTATTTAGCATTATTCTGGAGGCATTAGCCAATATAATTAGACCGGAGAAAATAATTAGAGGTATAAGTACAAAAAGAAAAAGGAAACTATCTCTGTTTTCAGGTTACATGGTAGTATACCTGAAAAATTCTTGAGATTCATGATGAAACCAACAAACAAAGAGCATGGAAAGGAAGTGACACATACAATTAACATGTAAAAATAAATAGAACTTATAAACAGGCATAAGAACTAGTTACGAGATAAATCAGAAAAGCCCTATCCACAATAATAGCAAAAAATAGAAAATATTTAGGAGTAAACCTAACAAGAAATGTTAAGAATTTCTGTATTAGTTTCCTATTGCTGCCATGGCAAATTATAATAAATTAAGTGGTGTAAGAATTACATATCTATTATTTCACAGATCTGTAAGTTCAGAGTCCAAAACAGTGAGAAATGGACTATAATCAAGGTATCTACAGAGCTGAATTGATTTCTGGAGAGGCTTTGGGAGAATGGTTCTTGCCTTTTTTTTTTTTTAATTTTTTTTAACGTTTATTTATTTTTGAGACACAGAGAGACAGAGCATGAATGGGGGAGGGTCAGAGAGAGAGGAGACACAGAATCTGAAACATGCTCCAGGCTCTGAGCTGTCAGCACAGAGCCCAACGCGGGGTTCGAACTCACGGACCGTGAGATCATGACCTGAGCCAAAGTCGGCCGCTTAACCGACTGAGCCACCCAGGCGCCCCGATTCTTGCCTTTTTTAAGTTTTTGATGCTGCTTGGATACCTTGGCTCATAGCCAACTTCCACCTTCAAAGCCAGCCATTGGTTGATTCTTTCTCATACCATGTCACTCTGACATTGACCCTTCTGCCTCTCCCTTCCACATTTGTGCACTTCAGAATCTCTCCCTCTTTCCTTCCCTCCCTCCCTCTCTCTTTCTCCCTCTGGTGTGATTATGTTGTGCCCATCCAGATAATTCAGGATAATCTCCCTATTTTAAGATCAGCTGATTAGTAACCTTAATTTCATCTGCTATCTTAATTCTCCTTTTGTCATTTAATGTAAAATCTTCACAAGTTCTGAAGATTAGGATGTAGGCATCTTTGGGAGGCCGTTTTTATGCCTACTGCAACTTATATGAAAAAAATTATAAAACACTGCTGAGAAACAAAAAGTAGATGTGAACATTAAAAAAAAATCCCTTGTTCTTGGTTAGAACTTCTAAACATTATCAAGATATCAGTTCTACACTAAATTAATATATATGTGTTGTATTACCCCAACAAAAATTCCAGCAAGTTTTTTTAAGTTTATTTATTTATTTTGAGACAGAGAGAGAGAGAGAGAATGTGCATGGAAGGGGCAGAGTGAGAAGTAGAGAGAGATAATCCCAAGCAAGCTCCATGCTGTCAGCACAGAGCCCATCATGATCCAGCAAGTTTTTTTTTTAAGTTAAGCCAAATAAGTTTGTTGCAAGATTTATGTGGAAAAATGAACACAAAAGAATAGTTTGGAAAATACTGAAAGGTAACATTTCTGAGAGGGGACAAGCACTACCAGCAATTAAAACATACTCCAAAAGCTTTTATAATCAAAACAGTGTGGTATTGGTACAAGGATAAAGAGGTCAGTGGGGTAGATAAAAAGTCCAGAAATAGAACCAAATATATAAAAATAATAGTGTATGATTAAGGTGGTATCTCAGATCACTGAGTCAAACATATATATATAAACTTTTAAATAGATCAGAGATCTGGGGTGCCTGGGTGTCTCAGTCGATTAAGCGTCCGACTTTGGCTCAGGTCATGATCTCATAGTTTGTGAGTTCGAGTCCTGCATCAGGCTGTGTGCTGACAGCTTAGAGCCTGGAGCCTGCTTCAAATTCTGTGTCTCCCTCTCTCTGCTTCTCCCCCACTCATGCTCTGTCTCTCTCTCCAAAAATAAATTAAAAAAAAATAGATCAGAGATGTAAATGTAAAAAAATAATACAGGTATTAAAACAAAGGTGAATTGCTCCGTGGAGAAAAGTTGAGTTAAGTGGAATTTAAGTCCAGAGGCAATAAAAAGAAAACATTGATAGACTGGATGACATAAAATTTAAAAACTGCATGGCAAAACACACTATAAGCAAATTCAAAAGACAGTTATCAAATTGTGGGGAAAAATTGCAATATATACCACAGGTGAAGCTAATATCCTTAATATATAAAGAACTTTTAAAAATTAAGAAAAAAGATAAAGGGCTTGATAAAATTGAGCAAAAGATGTAAACAGACAATTCATGGGGTGTCTGGGTGGCTCAGTCAGTTAGGCATCAGACTTCGGCTCAGGTCATGATCTCAAGGCTTGTGAGTTCAAGCCCTGTGTTAGACTCTGTGCTGGCAGATCAGAGTCTGGAGCCTGCTTTGGATTCTGTGACTCCCTCTCTTTGCCTCTTCCCCAGCTCACACTCTGTCTCTCTCTATCTCTCTCAAAAATAAACACTTAAAAAATTTAAAAAAAAGTAAACAGACAATTCATAAAGATAGATATAAAACTGGCCCCTTAATATTTATAAAGATGTTCAACATTACTCATAATCAGATAAATAAACAAAATAAAGCTACACTGAGACAGCATTTCTCAACAGAATGGCTAAAATTCAAAAGTTGGATGGTACTTTCTGTTGATAAGTCTGTGGGAAAATAGGCACTTTCATATATTTCTGATTGGAATTCAAAATGGAAGTGAGTTTGGCAATGTCAAACAAAATTATGCATTCATTTATCCTTGGACTAGAAATCTCACTTCTAGGAATCTCTCCTAAAGATACACCTCCAACAATTTAAAAATATGTATGCATAATTTTCAGATCACAACACTATGAAACTTGAAATCAACCACAAGACAATATTTGGAAAGCCTCCAAATGCATGGAGGTTAAAGAACATCCTACTAAAGAATGAATGGGTCAACCAGGCAATTAAACAAAAGAAAAATTAAAAAATACTTGAGAGCAAATGAAAATGAAAATATGACAGTCTAGACCCTTTGGGATGCAACAAAGGCAGTCCTAAGAGGAAAATACTTTGCAATCCAGGCCTATCTCAAGAAACAAGAAAAATCCCAAATACAAAACCTAACCTCACACCTAAAGAAAGTAGAAGCAGAACAGCAAGAAACCCCAAAGCCAGCAGGAGAAGAGAAATAATAAGGATTAGAGCAGAAATAAACACTATAGAATTAAAAAAAAAAAACACAGTAAAAGAGATCAATGAATGTAAGAGCTCGTTTTTTGAAAGAATAACCAAAAATGATAAACCCCTAACCAGACTTCTTAAAGAGAAAAGAGAGAGAACCCAAATAGATAAAATCACGAATGAAAGAGGAGAGATCACAACCAATACCACAGAAATACAAACAAGTATTAGAGAATACTACGAAAAATGATATGCCAACAACTGGACAACCTGGTAGAATGGGACAAATTCCTAGACACCCACACACTACCAAAACTCAAATGGGAAG
The DNA here is from genome assembly GCF_022837055.1 of Prionailurus viverrinus. Classification (NCBI taxonomy): domain Eukaryota; kingdom Metazoa; phylum Chordata; class Mammalia; order Carnivora; family Felidae; genus Prionailurus; species Prionailurus viverrinus. The sequence goes on from NC_062561.1 coordinate 169,589,648, forward strand.
AAATAAAAAATTTGAATAGACCCATAACCAGAGAAGAAATTGTATCAGTTATCAAAAATCTCCCAACAAATAAGGGTCCTGGGCCAGATGGCTTTCCAGGGGAATTCTACCAGACATTTAAAGCAGAGTAAGTACCTATCCTTCTCAAGCTATTCCAGAAAATAGAGATGGAAGGAAAGCTTCAGACTCATTCTATGAAGCCAGCATTACCTTGATTCCTAAACAAGACAGAGATCCCACAAAAAAGAATTACAGGCCAATATCCCTGATGAACATGGATGCACAAATTCTCAACAAGATACTGGCAAATCGACTTCAACAGTATATTAAAAGAATTATTCACCATGATCAAGTGGGATTCATTCCTGGGATGCAGGGCTGGTTCAATATTCACAAATTAATCAGTGTGATACATTACATTAATAGAAGAAAGGATAAGAACCATATGATCATGTCAATAGATCAGAAAAAGCATTTGACAAAATATAGCATACTTTATTAATGAAAACCCTCAAGAAAGTTGGGATAGAAGGAACATACCTTAATATCATTAAAGCCATATATGAAAAGCCCACATTTAATATCATCCTCAATGAGAAAAAACATGACAGGGATGTCCACTGTCACCACTGTTGTTTAACATACTGTTGGAAGTCCTAGTCTTAGCAGTCAGACAACAAAATGAAATAAAAAGACATCCAAATTGGCAAAGAAGTTAAACTTTCCCTTTTGCAGATAACATGATACTCTACCTGGAAAACCTAAAAGACTGGGGAGCCTGGGTGGCTCAGTCGGTTAAGCTGCCGACTTCGGCTCAGGTCATGATCTCGAGGTCCTTGAGTTCGAGCCCCGCGTCGGGCTCTGTGCTGACAGCTCAGAGCCTGGAGCCTGTTTCAGATTCTGTGTCTCCCTCTCTCTGACCCTCCCCTGTTCATGCTCTGTCTCTCCCTGTCTCAAAAAATAAATAAGACGTTAAAAAAAAAAAGAAAAAGAAAACCTGAAAGACTGCACCCAAAAGCTGCTGGAACTGATACATGAACTCAGCTACAGTCACAGGCTATAAAATTAAGGTACAGAAATCAGTTGCATTTCTATACACCAGTAATGAAGCAACAGGAAAAGAAATCGAGAAACCGATCCCATTTACAATTAATTGCACCAAGAACCATAAAATACCTAGGAATAAACCTAACTAAAGATGTAAAAAATCTCTATGCTGAAAACTATAGAAAACTTATGAAAGCAATTGAAGAAGACACAAAGGAATGGAAAAACATACCATGCTCATGGATTGGAAGAACAAATATTGTTAAAATGTCAATACTACCCAAAGCAGTCTATACATTCAATGCAATCCCAATCAAAATTGCACTGGCATTCTTCTCAGAACTAGAACAAACCACCCTAAAATTTGTATGGAACCACAAAAGACCCTGAATAGCCAAAGAAATCCTGAAAAAGAAAACCAAAGCAGGAGGCATCACAATCCTGGACTTTTGCCTCTACTACAAAGCTGTAATCATCAAGACGGTATGGTACTGGCACAAAAACAGACACATAGACCAGTGGAATAGAATAGAGAACCAAGAATTGGACCCACAAATGTATGGCCAACTAATCTTTGACAAATCAGGAAAGAATATCCAATGGAAAAAAGACATTCTCTTTAGCAAATGGTGCTGGGAGAACTGGATAGCAACATGCAGAAAAATGAAACTGGACCACTTTCTTAAATGCGACACAAAAACAAACTCAAAATGGATGAAACACCTGAATGTGAGACAGGAAAGCATCAAAACCATAGAGGAGAAAATAGGCAACAACCACTTTGACCTCAGCTGCAGCAACTTCTTACTCAACACAATTCCGGAGGTGAGGGAAGCAAAAGCAAAAATGAACTTTTGGGACCTCAACAAGATAAAAAGCTTCTGCACAGCAGAGGAAACAATCAACAAAACTAAAAGGCAATAGACAGAATGGGAGAAGATACTTGCAAATGACATATCAAATAAAGGATTACTATCCCAAATCTATAAAGAACTTACCAAACTCAACTCCTGAAAAACAAATTCCAGTGACGAAATGGGCAAAATACATGAAAAGACACTTTTCCAAAGAAGACATCCAGATGGCCAACAGACACATAAAAATATTCTCAACATCAGTCATCATCAGGGAAATACAAATCAAAACCACAATGAGATACCACCTCACACCTGTCGGAGTGACAGGTGTCACTACAACATTAACAACTCAGGAAACAACAGATGTTGATGAGGATGTGGAGAAACAGGAACCCTCTAGCACTGGTGGTGGGAATGCAAACTGGTGCAGGCACTCTGGAAAACAGTGTGGAGATTCCTCAAAAAATTAAAAATAGAATTTCTCTACGACTGAGGAATAGCACTAGTAGGAATTTATCCAAAGGATACAGAAGTGCTGATTCACAGGGGCACATGTACCCCAATGTTTATAGCAGCACTTTCAACAATAGCCAAATTATGGGAAGAGCCCAAATGTCCATCAACTGATGAATGGATAAAGAAGATGTGGTTTATATATACAATGAAATAGTACTTTGCAATGAGAAATGAAATCTTGTCATTTGCAAAAATGTGGATGGAACTGGAGAGTATTATGCTAAGTGATATAAGTCAGAAAAGACTATGTTTTCACTCATGTGGAGTTTGAGAAACTTAACAGAAGACTATGAGGGAAGGGAAGGAGAAAAAAAAAGTTTCAGAGAGGGAGGCAAACCATAAGAGACTCTTAAATACAGAGAACAAGCTGAGGATTGATGGGGGTGGGGTGGTGGGAGAGAGGGGAAAATGGGTGATGGGCATTGAGGAGGGCACTTGTTGGGATAAGCACTGGGTGTTGTATGTAAGCAATGAATCATGGGAATCTACTCCTGAAGCCAAAAGCAGACACACTATATACCCTATATGTTAGCTAACTTGAAAATAAATTATATTTAAATTAAAAAATAAAAATAAATAAATAAAAATATGCGTGCATAGGTTATTTACTTCACCATTATTTATAATTACACAATATTGGAAACTGCCTAAATATTCCAACGTAAACTATGGTACATAAAATGGGGGCACTATACAACTGTAAAAAGAATGAGAACAATCTCTATGAAATTATATAGGTATGTGCAAAAGAAAAGACAATAAAAAATCATACTTGCATCTTGTTATTACAAAGTAAAAAAGATCAGAAATGATAAACAAGAAACCAATTTTTTTTAATGGTGACCCATAAGGTGTGGGTGTGGGGGCATAGTGTGGAAAGGATACACGTGAGAGTAATACTTCTCTGAGTGTAACTTTTTATATAGTTTTGGCTTTCCAAGGCATGTTAATATCTTATATATTCAAAAGTAAAACTAAATCAGTAAGTATGAGAACAGGGACAAAACCTTAAAACTGAAAGAACTTATTCTGATTTTACCTCAAATAAATACCAGAACCATACTCAGGAAGAGAAAACAAAGAAATCAAAAAAGAAGTGATACAAATAACTTATGCACATGGAATTTCCCTGTATACCCTCAGTTTGGAGTAGGGAAAGGCTGGAAAAGGGGAAGAATTGCAAACAGGCCATGATCACTTCTTTTTTTAAGACTTTTTATTTTTAAGTAATGAATGTTTACACCCAACATGGGGCTCAACTCACAACTGCAAAATCAGGAGTCACGTGTTCTTCTGACAGACCAGCCAGGCACCCCTATGATCACTTTTAAGTAGGTGTATTTATGTCATGGTATGGCAAAAAGTTCTGAGAGGACTTTGGATGCCTAATAGGATTAAGCTAATGAGTAAATATGTTGATGTTGGAAGCAAGAGTTCTTTTTTTAATTTTTTAATTTTTTATTTTTTAATTTACATCCAAGTTAGTTAGCATATAGTGCAACAATGGTTTCAGGAGTAGATTCCTTAATGCCCCTTACCCATTTAGCCCATCCCCCCTCCCACGATCCCTCCAGCAACCCTCTATTTGTTCCCTATATCTAAGAGTCTCTTATGTTTTGTGCCCCTCCCTGTTTTTATATTATTTTTGCGTCCCTTCCCTTATGTTCATCTCTTTTGTATCTTAAAGTCCTGATATGAGTGAAGTCATATATTTGTCTTTCTCTGACTAATTTTGCTTAGCATCTGTTTTGTATCTTAAAGTCCTGATATGAGTGAAGTCATATATTTGTCTTTCTCTGACTAATTTTGCTTAGCATAATACCCTCTAGTTCCATCCACATAGTTGCAAATGACAAGATTTAATTCTTTTTGATTGCTGAGTAATACTCCATTGTGTGTGTGTGTGTGTGTGTGTGTGTGTGTGTGTGTGCGTGCGCGCGCACGCGCGTGTATGTATATATATATTTGTCCATTCATCTGTCGATGGACATTTGGGCTCTTTCCATACTTTGGCTATTGTTGATAGTGCTGCTATAAACATGGGGGTGCATGTGCCCCTTCAAAACAGCACGCCTGTATCCCAAGGATAAATACCTAGTAATGCAGTTGCTGAGTTGTAGTGTAGTTCTATTTTTAATTTTTTGAGGAAACTGCATATTGTTTTTCCAGAGTGGCTCCACCAGTTTGCATTCCCACCAGCAGTGCAAAAGAGTGCCTGTTTCTCTGCATCCTCACCAACATCTGTTGTTTCCCGAGTTGCTAATGTTAGCCACTCTGACAGTTGTAAGGTGGTATCTCATTGTGGTTTTGATTTATATTTCCCTGATGATGACTGATGTTGAGCATCTTTTCATGTGTCTATTGGCCATCTGGATGTCTTCTTTGGAAAAGTGTCTATTCATGTCTTTTGCCCATTTCTTCACTGGATTATTTGTTTTTTGGGTATTGAGTTTGGTAAGTTCTTTATAGATTTGGGATAGTAATCCTTTATCTGATATGTCATTTGCAAGTATCTTCTCCCATTCTGTCTGTGGCCTTTTAGTTTTGCTAATTGTTTCCTTCGCTGTGCGGAAGCTTTTTATTTTGATGAGGTCCCAATAGTTCATTTTTGCTTTTGTTTCCCTTGCCTCTGGGGACGTGTTGAGGAAGAAGTTACTGCAGCTGAGGTTCAAAAGGTTTTTGCCTGCTTTCTCCTTGAGGATTTTGATGGCTTCCTGTCTCACATTTTGGTGTTTCATCCATTTTGAGTTTATTTTTGTGTAGGGTGTAAGAAAGTTGTCCAGGTTTGTTTTTCTGCATGTTGCTGTCCAGTTTTCCCAGCACCATTTGCTGAAGAGAATGTCTTTTTTCCATTGGATATTCTTTCCTGCTTTGTCAAAGATCAGTTGGCCATACGTTTGTGGATCCATTTCTGGGTTTTCTATTCCTTCCATTGATTTGAGTGTCTGTTTTTGCACCAATGCCATACTGTGTTTATGATTACAGCTTTGTAAAACAGCTTGAAGTCCAGGATTATGATGCCTCCTGCTTTGGTTTTCTTTTTCAAGATTGCTTTGGCTATTCAGGGTCTTTTGTGGTTCTATACAAATTTTAGGATTGTTTGTTCTAGCTCTGTGAATAATGCTGGTGTTATTTTGATAGGGATTGCAGAAGCAAGAGTTCTTGATGAGGAAGAAGGGACACACAACTGTGGAATGTGAGAAGGGATTGGAATTGGAAATACCAGTATATACTCATGATTTCTAAAGTGTGTATGTGTGTATGCATATATTAATCTATAGCCCTACAACTCTCCTAAAGTTTAGCAGCTTAAGACAACAATCATTGTTTATAGTTTCTGTGGGTTAGGAATGCAGGAATAACTTACCTGGGTGGTTCTGACTCATTGTCTCTCATGAGGCTGCAGTCATCTTCAAGGCTGATTAAGGCAGGGGATCCACTTCCAGGCCTACTCATAGGATTGTTGGCAGAAAGCTTCAGTTGTTCATTCTGTGGGCTTCTCCATATGCTGCTTACGGGGCATCAGACTTTTCTCAGAGACAGTAAAGAGAGGGAGAGGGAGAGAGGAAAATCAAAATGGAAGCCACAGTGTCTAATAACCTGATCTCAGAAGTGACATATCATCAATTCTGCCATGTCCTGTTGGTCACTCAGACCAAACTTCTCACGAAACTTAGAGACAGGGATTGTTGGGGGCCATCTTGGAAGCTGGGTATCATAAAATATGTGTATATATCTGTATGTCTATTTGTTTGTATGTATGTGTATGTATATGTGAATACACATACATATATTTCCTAGCTCTATCTACTTAAGGAGCTAAGAAGTAAAGGCATGCCGGTAGCAGTCAGCATACCTAGCATCCAGATTTTGGTCTCTAACATTATTGTCAATAAAAACAACTAGAGATTCTTAGATAAATAGCTGATTCTGGAATTGGAGCAAGTAGGTACAAGATGATACAAGAACATCTTTTGTTACTCCAGAAAGTAAAGAAATACTAAAACACATGATAGGGAAATGTCACAAGGATCTACCACCAAATCTGTGACCATTTGAACATCTAATTAAGTAAAATAAATCATCAATGATTGAAAAAATATGAACTTATGAATTCTTACTGATGATTGATAGGTAGGTAGATAGATGACTTCTCTTACTTCAAGTAGAATGACTGGGCCTTACTGGTAAATGTAGACTGAATGTTGGATTTAGGAAATTATCACTTGCAACCATAATGGTAAAGACTAAATCATATAAGAATCATCAATGCATGTTAAACTTAAGAGGAAAGTTTAGTGAAAAGCAGGATATTTGCATAGTCTTAAAGTATCTCCCCACAGACCACTTATTGGTTGCAACTGAGGAAAAAATCCAGTAATTACAGAGTGGGAAAATTGGACAACACCTTGACCAGATGATCAAATTAAGATTATCAGTGAGGGACAGATGTACATTGTGTGCATCCTAATGATATGCTCTAAGAATACAACATCGCTGTCCTGTGTAGTACTCCACCCAAGAGTACAAAACCTTAATCTAATCAATAGGGAACATCAGACAAACACAGAAAGAGAAACTTTCTATGTAAAAAGAAAAGTATACAGAGCAACAGTATTCTTTAAATATGCCAATCCTGTTGGGGTGCCTGGGTGGCTCAGCCAATTAAGTCCAATATCAGCTTGGGTCATGATCTTACGGTTTGTGAGTTTGAGCCCTGCATCAGGCTCTGTGCTGACAGCTTGGAGCCTGGATCCTGCTTCAGATTCTGTTTCTCTCTCTCTCTCTGCCCCTCCCTTGCTCACACCCTGTGTCTCTCCATCTCAAAAATAAATAAACATTTAAAATTTTTAAAAATAAAAATGTCAATGTTGTAAAAGAGAGAAAGGCTGTGGAGATGTTTTAGATTAAAAGAGGCTAAAGAGGCATGGTGATTACATGCAGTTTCCCAGCTCTAGACTCAGTCCTGTGCTAGAGAAGGGGAAAGTGCTATACAGGTCAGCTGGCAAAATTGAAATATGGGCAGTAAGTAGTTTTTACGTAAAAGTACTGTGGTAGAAGAAGATTGGTCCATCCTGTTGGCCAGAGATTGGTTTTAATGCTAGGTCCATCACTCCTAAATGTACAATATCTGTGTCTTTGCTTCCTTGTCTCAAAAGGTAGATCACTAAACCTACCTCATGTAGCTATAAAAATTACTCAGCCAAACTTAAGTGCCTGGTGCAGAGAGGCCTTCAATAAATGCCTTGTCTTCGACAGCAGGAACACCAACTGATAATTATCTGTTTAGTTTTTTTTTCCATGTAGAAAACCAAATATAATCACTATAAAGTGATCTCTCTACCCTAATGGTATGAAAAATTTAAATAATTTTCCTAAGCATTTATCTTACCACCATAGAGCAGTCAAGGCCATTGCAACATGTGCTTTGATTTTTTTCTAACTACTTTAATAAATGATGTTGGCACAGTTGCTCAGATTGACTGTATAGCCCCACCATTTGATAATTAACTTCCAAAACCAGTTTTGATTATTTTCAGAGTGTTAGATGCCTGCTGAACACAAAATAAGACATGACACTAACTCAGCAAGCTGGTTGTCTTAATGCCAAGACTGTCTTTTCTTGTGTCTTATGGCTTCTATTTAGGGCATTCTGTAAAGGGCATTCTTCAGAAAGATAAGCAATATTTTAATAAATATAAGATTGAATTAGAATATTCAATTAGAATTCAAATTAGAATAATACTGGATTGAGTTAGAATATTGAATTAGAGCATCTACATTCTTTAACTGATTTCTCGGATTTCTTAGACTAATGAAACTAATATTGAAAGAGACTACATAATTCCCTACCACAATTTTTACCTATTTAGTAGTCTTTTGGTAATTTGACTGATGAGAAACACCTCATTAGAAGTCTGAACAGTCTCTAAAAATCAGCATACAGTACAAAACAAAACAGAATCTCTGGAATTTTCACATAATTGTGCCCCATACATTAATTACATCTCCCACTGATCCTTTAAAGCAGGATGAGATCAGTTTGTGCACCTATAGTGCTTCTTATCTATTCCAATCTTTAAGGCATTTTAGTAACACTTAAAGGAAGAAATTCATGGGCATATTTTAAAAAATGTATCTTTGTTTAAAATAAAAAATGTATTTTTGAAACAATACGTTCACTTAGTTCAATGTTCGGAAGATGTAAAAGGCCATATAGTGAATGTCCTCCTTGAGTTTCTGTTCCCAAACCACCCAGTTCCCCTCTCTGAGCAATGGTGGGACTTTCTTGTATATCTTTCCAAGCATATTTTGTGAATATACATGAAAACATTAATACATACTGCCTCTCTCGTGGGTGAATGATAGTGTACTGTACACACTATCCACAACTTGTTTTTATTTTACCCACAGTAGTTCTTGGAGATCCTTCTATATCAACTCACAAAGAACATTCCCATTCTTTTCTGGGGTTGAGAATATTTCATTGTGTGACTGTACCTCCAGTCTACTGAGAGATGTTTAGGTTGCTTTCCATCTTCTGCTCTTGCAAGCAATGCTGCCATTAATATCCTTGTATATGTGTCACTTTGCACATGCTTAAACATAACTGTAGGTTAAATATTTAGAAGTGGAGTTGCTATGGCAAAAAAATCCATTTGTAAATATGACAGATACCATCAAATTGTCCTCTATGAAAATGTTACCAGTTTGCATTTCTCTACAATAGAGAAGTATGTCTGTTGATCTCCTTGATCTTACCACATAGTGTGATCAACCTTTTTTTTTTTTTTTTTCATTTTTAGGATAATTCTTTTCTTTCTTTCTTTCTTTCTTTCTTTCTTTCTCTCTCTCTCTCTCTTTTTTCTCTCCCTCACTCTCTCCCTCCCTCCCTCCTTTCCTTTCTAAGAGTCACACGTGAGCAAGGGGCAGAGAGAGAGAGAGAGAGAGAGAGAGAGAGAATCCCACGCAGGCTCTGCACTGTCAGTGTGGAGCCTGAAGCTGGTCTCCAGTTCACGAACTGTGAGATCATGACCTGAGCCAAATTTGGATGCTTAACCAACTGATCCACCCAGGCACCCCAGTCTTTTCTGATTTTTGACAAGCTAGTAAACACAAAGTGCTGTTTCAATAAAGTCTTATTTGCATTTCTCTTGTTCTAAATGAGATTTAACATTATCTTATATGTTTAAGATCCACTTGTATTTCTTTTTTTTTCTGTGAACACTAAGTTCATATCCTTTGCACAAACTTTTTCCTTGGGTTTTGGATCTTTCCCTTTTTTATTTTATTTTATTTTATTTTATTTTATTTTATTTTATTTTTTTATTTTTTAAATGTTTATTCAATTTTGAGAGACAGAGAGAAAGACAGAGTGAGAATGGGGGGGGGGGGGGGCGGGGGCAGAGAGAGAGGGAGATGCAGAATCCAAAGCAGGCTCCAGGCTCCAAACTACCAGTACACAGCCCCACCCAGGGCTCACACCCACAAACAGTAAGGTCATGACCTGGGCTGAAGTCAGATGCTTAACCCACTGAGCCACCCAGGTGCCCCTTCTTTTTTTTTTATTTTAGAAGGTTTATATATAATTAGGAAAATTAACCCTTGGTCTTTGATATAAACTGAGAATATTTTTTCCAAGTGTATTATTGTAGACGTTTTTACAGCAAGTATTAAACAATTTATTGAGGTATAGCACACACACAAAACATAAAGTAGTGATTTTTTAAAAGAAAAGTGAAGACACTCATGTACCTACCATCCAGATCAAGAAATACAAGATTTTCAGCATGCATGGACATGTTAATTCCAAGAAAAAAATGCCAAAATAAGTCAAACAGATAAACCATTTTGGACAGATTAGAGACTATCAACAATTAACATTTTAATTTTCATTATTTAGTGGAATTGCTTAGATAGTGTTATCAACATGGTGTATTTTATAAAACAGAAAATTGTAACAAATAATGATTTTTTTTCTGGCTACATTGCACATTTTAATACCAGCCTACTCATATTCTTTTCTGATTAAGTAAAACATCCCTACAGTAAGTACAATAGAGATTGGCTTGAAGAATATTAATTTTAGATGGGCCCCAGAAGAGTGATTCATCACTTTGCTCTTGGAGCAAGATTTAGGGATGTTCCACTGTACTCAGATTTGCTACTAATTATTTTAGGATTTCTGAAGCATTTTAAATAACATAGAAGCTTTTCTTGTTTGGGTCAATGATTCATTCAAATGCTCATTTCCTCTGAGTATTCTAAATGTTCTAAATGATTGTCCATTGAAACTTCTCTTCAAGTACATCACTGAGAGCCTGTGGCAGCAACATCCAAGCGAATAATTTCAAGGCTGAACACACAGCATCAAAAAGGCCTCTTTAAAATATCTTGATTTTAAAAGGCATGCATGAAGTTTGACCTCAAACCATTACTAATGGCTATTAAGACTGATAACCGAACTCTTTGAACAAATACAATCCAACCATAATCTCAGATTGGTTCAATTATGTTTTGTCTTCCCATTTTAACTTAATTTTTAATAAGAAATCTTCACACCCAATCTGGATTTTAGAAATGCCCAAATTTATATCAGCTTGGTAGCCCATGAAAATCGCAAGTGAGGAACAGAAGAGCTCCAACTGCAGAAGTACAAGTAATCTGTAGCAGTACAGTGTGTTCCAGACTAAATTTGATCATTTTGATTTTTGGCTTTGACTGAGCCCCTGGGGAATCATGGAGAAAATGTATCAACTTTGTAAATTTAGGGTTTTTTTTTCTTGCTTGCTTTACATATCAAACACACCAAAGACTCCTTTCTTGCATAGCAATATTTTAAACTCCCATCATGGGTGATGTCCTTTGTATAATAAGACTTCCCTGTAAAAATGAAGAAATCAGAAAATCAAGGCTGCAGAGATTAAGAGAATAGCTAGAAGCCATAATGCATAGAAGAATTTTTATAGATTAGGAAAGAGCTTTGCCAGCTGTGAGACAATTTCACCTCTCTTTTTTTGTAACAAGCAGAATGTGGTATCATGAGCGAGAAATCCTCTTTTCAACCCCAGGACAAGAATAGCATTATCCTCACTGTGGATATTCAGATATGTGCTCTGTATATGTGCTTTGAAGATCTTAGAGTATCTTGCAAAACTTCACGCAGAAGGGGCACACATCAGCTTTTTTTGAGGCGAGTTCAGTATTTCAAAATATCCAAAATTTGACTAAAATATCTCTTAGTCAAATTTGATCAAGAGCTAGATCTCAGCACAGTACAAAAGCAGGCAATGCTTTTCATCCCTGTCTTCCTTGTTTGTACCCACACTGTTAGTATTCAGAACTCAGCCTAAATCATTGAGGATCCTTGACCCCACTTCTACAAAAACACCCACTCTTGTCTCCACCATGAAGAGGCAATAGGGTGAAGAAAACACTGAATGGATATCTAGGTTTTATAGTTCTGACTCTACAATGAAGTACATGTCAGCTAAGATGTTTCTACATTTCAGTGGTCTCTAAGTATCCCAGAGTATCAGCATTCTGTATTTTACACTGAAGTATAAATGACTGACAACCAGGTTTGTTAATTTACTTCACATAAAGTAAGTTCAAAACCTGGAAATAAAAGTCTGTCCTTCATCTCAGCTTGTCTGTTGGAATTGGGGGAAGACAGAGCAAAGCAGGGACCACATAAGCATGCAGGAAGAGGGACAATGAGAAGAGATCATCAAAGGTTATATGCTGCTATTTCTGTTGCTTCTGTTCCTTCTAAAGAAACCAACACAAGGTTGGCTGGAGGTGGCTAGAAGCTGGGTTATAATAGGTATATCTGGCTTGAGTATTGCCAGGCTAAAAATAAAATATTGGCCCATATTTCTATAGCTCTGATGCCTCCTTTGATTTTTTACAGAAAGTATCGTTATCTTTCCCTTATTAAAATTTCATCTGAAGAACAGGCATAAAGACAGACCTATAGACCAATGGAATAGAATATAAAGCTCAGAAATAAATTTTTGCAAATATAATCCAATTATTTTTGACAGGAATGGCAAGACTATTTATTCAGTAGTCTTTTCAACAAATGGTGCTGGGAAAACTGGATATCCACATGCAAAACAATGAAGTTGGACCCTTGCCTTACAGCATATACAAAAATTAATTTTAAATGGACCAAAAGCCTAAATGTAAAAGCTAAAACTATAAAACTCTTAGGAAAAAAAAAACATGGGGAAAAGTCTTCACGACACTGGATTTGGCAATGAGGTCTTGGATATGACACCAAAGGTATAGGCCACAAAATAAAAAATAGGTTGCACTTCATCAAAATTAAAAACCTGTACATCATTGGACACGATCAACAGAGTGGAAAGCAACCTGCTGAATGAAACAAAATATTTGCACATCATGCATCTGATAAGGGATCAATATTGAGAATATATGGAGAACTCCTAAAGCTCAACAACAGCAACGAAGAACAAACAATCAGATTTTAAAGAGGCCTTGAATAGACATTTCTCCACAAAAGATATAGGAGTGGGCAAGAAGCCCATGAAAAGATCCTTAATATCACTAATCATCAGGGAAATGCAAATCAAGACTACACTGAGATACCACTTCACATCTGTTACTGGGATGGCTACTATAACAAACAAAACAAAACAAAACAAAACCTTAAAATAACAGTGTTGGTGAGAATGCGGAGAAATTAGAACACTTGCACACTGTTGGAATGTAAAACAATGCAACCACTGTGGAAAGCAGTAAAGTGGTTCCTCTAGAAATTAAAAATAGAATTGCCATACAATCCAGCAATCCCACATCTGGGTGTATACAAAAAATAATTGTAAGTAGGATCTCAAAGAGACATTTGTATATCCGTGTTCCTAGAAACATTATTCACAATAGCTAAGACATGGAAGAAACCCACGTGTTCATTGACAGATGAGTAGAGAAGCAAAATGTGGAATACACATATAATGGAATATTATTTAACCTTAAAAAGGAAGGAGATTCTGATGTGCTATAATATGAATGGAACTTGAAGACATGCTAAGTGAAATAAGGCAGTCACAAAAAGACAAATACCATATGAACCCACTTATATGAGGTATCAGTCGTAATCACAGAGACAGAAAGTAGAATGGTGGTTGTCAGCAGCTAGAGGGATGAAAGTTAGGAAGTTATTGTTTAATGGGGATTGAGTTTCAATTTTGCAAGATTAAAAGAGTTGGATATGGATGGTGGTGATGGGTACATGGCAATATGACACTATTAATATTATAATACTTAATACTACTGAATCATGCCCTTAAAAATGGTTATGATGGTAGCATTTTATGATATGTGTATTTTACCACAATAAAAAATGAAAGAAAAAAGATTTATAGGGGTGCCTGGGTGGCTTAGTCAGTTAAGCATCTGACTTCAGCTCAGGTCAGGATCTCATGGTCTGTGAGTTCAAGCCCTGCGTTGGGCTCTGTGCTGAGGGCTCAGAGCCTGGAGCCTGTTGTGGATTCTGTGTCACCATCTCTTGCCCTCTCCTGCTCACTCTCTCTCTCTCAAAAATAAATAAGGATTAAAAAAATCTTTTTTTTATATATAAATCTATATAAAGAATTCCCAGATTAATTTTAACCAGATAAGGGTTGCACTTTGAACTTCACATACGTAAGATGTGAGGCTATTGGCTAAGCAATGTACTAGACCACACAGTCCTTTACCAGTCTGTGAAATCTACACTATTCATCACTAGATCCTTAGAACCCAACAAATGCTTGTTCTGTAGCAAATGCCCAATAAATATTGGTTGATTGAAGATACAAACTTTGGTTGAATGAAGTTTTTCTTTTTCCTTTCTCCTTTTGTTTAATGGAAGAAAGGGAAATTAGAAATTAGTAGAGTGTTAGAAAAAGGGCCAGTCCCAGTAATTATTCATCATGCTGAAGTGCTCAGAGCTAGCAGTTGTGAGAAAAAAGTTTTTGATAACCACTGGTTTGATTCTGGAACTATCTTCTAAGATAGAAGTTCTTAGCTCTAGCTGCACACTGAAATCGTCTGAGCCATTTAAAAAAAAAATGCAGATGTCCAGATCCTATGAGAAAATAACTGAACCAACTCCTAGGCATCAGTGTGTTTTATAATTACTCCAGATGGTTGTAATGCATAGTGCAGTTTCTAGAAGCAATATAGCTTCCAAGGATAATTTAAGACAAGTTGGAAGACAGTTATTAATACCACATGGAGAATTAGCCAGAGAAATATTAAACTATGGCATCATAACAATTTTAGGATTGATTATTGGGAAAGGTATCAAATTATCTTTTTCAGGCAGTAACTCATTTCCTTGTTTGTTTTTCTTCTCTCCCATGAGTTACTTCAAACAATTGTCCTTACATGCAGTTCCACCCCATTTGGAATCCATTCCAGTAGGAGGCAGTAACAATATGGAGAGTCATCTGCCATCACTTGGTGATGCTTGTACTTCTGACCAAACTACAACTGTAGCACACTCCCTCTTCAACACAGCCTATGACTTAAAAAATAATTATAGCTAATGTTTATTGAGTTTTTACTGTATGCCAGGGTGCTATTCTAAGTGCTTTATATGTATTTATGCTAATCTTCACAACAACACTAAAAGTTAGGTGCCATTATCATGTCTGTTTTATGTATGAGAAATTTTAGAGAGGTAACTTCAATAAGTTGTAGAGCTGGGAGACCATTCTTGGTTGTCGGGCAAGCAAGCACAACCTCTGTGTGTTCCCAGCTAACTCCTTCCTCTCCACTGACCCTAGTTGGCCAGGGTCCCCTCATCCTTTGCAGCTGATCCAACCCCTCAATTAACAATTTAATGTCTTTATTTTGTTGGAAGTAGCTGATAACACTAATAAAATGAATATTTTTTCGATCCTCACCATGTGCTGTTAACTGTTGCTGCTGTGTAGGACTCATTCTTTCTGAATACTTGCTTCAGCACTACCAGCTCACCCCCACCCTGCCCTCTGAAGATCTAGGGTGCATCCATCTGAGATGTCAGAGATAGGTGCTGTCAGTCAAGAGCTACAGCAGATTGCTCTGCTAAAGCTACCTCAAAATGTTAACATCCAGAGTGATAATTCCATGGCGGAAAGCTAAGGTTCAAGTACATTGAGAAAAGAGTAGGGGCGCCTGGGTGGCTCGGTCGGTTGAGCGTCCACTTCAGCTCAGGTCACGATCTCGCGGTCCGTGAGTTCGAGCCGGCGTCGGGCTCTGGGCTGATGGCTCAGAGCCTGGAGCCTGCTTCCATTCTGTGTCTCCCCCTCTCTCTGCCCCTCCCCCGTTCATGCTCTGTCTCTCTCTGTCTCAAAAATAAATAAAACGTTAAAAAAAAATTAAAAAAAAAAAAAAAAGAGTGGAAGGAAGGGCTTACAGAGCTGGGGATTCAAAACCAAGTCCATGAGGTCAAGAGTTAACATACACTGGTAGGAGCTCATAACTCACATCTGGAGGTTTATTTTACAAACACCTTTCAAGATGTGTTAAAAGCTCAAGTTCAATGCTACATTCTCACACTAGAATGATACTTCCACGAGGGCAGGGTTTTCTCTCCTCTTGCTTATATCTCCACTATCTAGAGCTCTGCCTGCCATATAGTGGATGATCATAAATATTAATCATAAGCATTTGTGGAATGAAGGAATGAATATGTGCCTCATCATATTGTAATGTGCATGAAAAAAATTTTAAAGAACCACCCATCTGGTTTGTTTATCAGCTTCCTAACATCCTCTGGGCTCTCCAAGAGTTGAGCCATTGATTTTTAAAATTCCAGGGTCTAGGTCCCACTGGTTTTAAGAACTCATGAAATTCGGTCTCTCTCACTTTCAAAATAAAGTGTTATGGGAATCTGTCTTCTCTTTGTGGGCTTGCTGGTGTGATAGTCATTTTATTCCTTTAACACACATTTACCTCAAAAAGGCTAAGGAAAAAAATGTTTTCCTCTTTAAAAATTATAGTGTCTTTCCCCAAAAATACTCTATGGCATAAAATTTTCTCACCCTTCTCTGCGCCACCAACTCCCTCCTGACCACAGATAGTCTGTTTAGCTCTCAAGCCACATCTCTGCCTTTTACTACATTCTTTAATGTGGCCTCCTCTCTCCTTTTTTTAGTTGTAGAGTTGGTTCTGCCAATCTTTGGGTCATTTTGGGGGTTATTTATGGTGATGTGAGTGTTATCTAGTTATATCTGTGTTATGAGGTAAGTTTAGGGCCCTACTACTCCACCATCTTCCCAGCCTTCTCCCAGAGAAATCTTTCAAAAAAAAAATCTGATCATATTAGTTTCCCTACCTATCTCTTCAGTCTCACGTCACACCAAAATTATCCCTGGATATCATGCAAAGTTCCTTCATAAATTAGATGATAAAATCAAGTTGGATAATTTGAGGAGAGGTTAATAAAGTTATAGGCAATGTTAATGGCTCATGGGGCTAGTAGTAATGATACTGGGACCACCTGATGTCTGATGGGGCAGGTGGGGGAAGAGTCACCGTTATAAGGAGGTAGTAACTGTATAGAAATATGTGGCTTTGGTTAGAAGGAGACAGATAATCCATGACTACCTGTCAGGGAACGTGCTGGGGGAGCAAGTAATCTGACTCATTCTCTTTCTACCCTCTAGCCCCGTCCTGGTGCCTCTCATTGGTTAAACTCAACCAAAAGTCACGGGTCCAAAAGAGATCATTGTGACCATGCATCAGCCTCCAGGGACCCTCCAGAACAGGGCAGAGAAGGCTAGATAATGACAAAGAGACAAATGGAAGATAGCTAGGATATTTACTAACTCAGGAAGAATTTTTAAATACAGAAAGAGTATCAAAGCAAAATAAAAACCACCTTATACAACCAATAAAAAGCGATCATAATCATAACTTCAGATAGAATAATAGTCTACTTGATGTGCTATATGCAGTTCCAGAACAAGACTTCCCAGGTATTGCAGAGTTCTTTTTTCCATTAGCATTGACTAAGAGTTACACTTGCTTATGTTGTCGTCACTAACCCCCCCCTTTCCAGACGTGGGACCCCTCCTTCTATCTGTGTTAGTCGACCCAGTTCACGAATGTTCCCTCTCACTAAGCCTGGCCTAACCACTTTGGAGATTGTTCTCTTCTTTTGCTTTTTAACTACTTATTGCCTCTGAAATATTTCGCTTTGTTTTTATACTAATGAAGGAAAATTTGGTTAGTTTTTTTTAACCTATTAGGCATGTGTGGTTATTCTCTATTTAAAAAAATTAAAAATATGTTTATGTAAACAAAAATGATCATATAAGATATTCACATTGAAACAAAGTGAGTTATTTAGATGAAATTGATACATGTCTTTAAAAAATCTAGTAAGTGGGGAACCTGGGTGGCTAAGTCAGTTAAGTGTCCAATTTGATCTCATAGTTCATGGGATTGAGCCCCACTTTGGGCTCCACACTGACAGTACAGAATCTGCTTGGGATTCTCTCTCTCCCTCCCTCTCTTTACCCCTCCCCTGCTCACTCATGTGCATGCACGCTCTCATTCTCTCTCTCTCTTTCTCTGTCTTTTTCTCTCTCAAAATAAATAAATAAACTTAAAAAATCTAGCACGTGTTTTGTAAATATTTGTCAGCTATTTAAATTGTGACAGTCTTATGGGAAATGACTGTATGCTTGTGCTGCCTAGAATATATTTAGAATATTGAGGAATTACTTTCATAACTTTTACTTCCAGAAATTTGGCAGATTAGATGTTCTGAAAAACTCTCCTGCTATAAGCACCTTGAAATGCTGCATAAGGTCAAATATACATCTTTAAACTGTATACATGAGCTCACAATAAAACAGTAGAAATCTACAAGTGTCAAAAATGGAGAGAGAGAAGCCCCTGGGTAGTGATGTCCACTGGCTGCCCTGGGGCATCTCAAGTCTTGAAAAATCAAGAGAGGAGAGGCTGTGTGGGGATCTAAGACTAGGCATAGGACCCTTTCCACGTGGGGGGCTGGAACTCACATACCTACATGAAGTCCAGACCCTCAAAAAGTCAGTATTTCTCTTTTTCTTTCTAGAAGAGGATGATAGATAAAGTTTTTAAAAATAAAAACTTGTATTAGATATTTGGGGGAGGGAGATATAAATATAAAGACCAAATTCTGCCTATGGGAGGAGGATAAGAGGGAGAGTGAAGGAAGTGAATGCACTGAAAAAAGGACACTTCTAGTATATGTGCAGTGTTTTTTACCTCTTGGGGTATGGCTACCTCAGTTTGTTATATTTTTGTTTTGTGAATTATTTTAGAATGAAAGACCATAAAGAAAAAAACAAGGTCACAAAGTAGCATATATGGTATGTCTGTCTCTATCTGTGCTATGTAAATGTGCAGAACTTCTAGAAGGATGAACTCTTAAACATAGACTTACACAAATTGCAGAAGGATTCATATAGTTAGGTAACACAATTTAAGACATGGAACAATACTATCTATTAGCACTTAAAGATACCTATCTACATAATACCATTATTATAAAGAGATTGTATATATGAGAGATTATATATATGTAATATATATGTATATATATTACATATATATGTATATATATACACACATATGTATATATATATTACATATATATGTATATATATACACACATATGTATATATATATTACATATGTGTGTGTGCCTATGTATAAAATATGTAAGAAGAGGGGTGCCTGGGTGGCTCAGTCAGTTAAGCGTCTGACTTTGGCTCACGTCATGATCTTGCGTTCATAAGTTTGAGCCCTGCATCAGGCTCTGTGCTGATGGCTCAGAGCCTGGAGCCTGCTTTAGATTCCGTGTACATACATACATGTATAAAGAGATTGATGAACACCAAATTAAGTATAGTGGTAATATTGCAGGGCAGGGTGGAGAAGGCACCTACAAAGGGCCACCCTAGGTAAATTGGAACAATTTTGATAATATGATTGTCTCTAAAGCTGGGTGGGAGTAGTACATGAATTTCAGTTATGTTATTCTTCATTCCTCTTTTTTCTCTCTTAAATATTATATACTGTAAAGCTTTTATAATGAAATTTTTTTTAAATTTTTTTTTCAACGTTTATTTATTTTTTTTGGGACAGAGAGAGACAGAGCATGAACGGGGGAGGGGTAGAGAGAGAGGGAGACACAGAATCGGAAACAGGCTCCAGGCTCTGAGCCATCAGCCCAGAGCCTGACGCGGGGCTCGAACTCACGGACCGCGAGATCGTGACCTGGCTGAAGTCGGACGCTTAACCGACTGCGCCACCCGGGCGCCCCTATAATGAAATATTTTGGTGTCATAATCTTCTGAATAGCACTTGGGCATGCTTGAGGTCCTAAAGAAATGCTGGTGATCTGATACTTTTATTTATTTTTTTATTATTAAAAAATTTTTTAAGCTTATTTATTTATTTTGAGAGAGAGAGAGAGAAGCGGAGAGAGACAATTCGAAGCAGGCTCCACACTGTCAGCACAGAGCCCCATGTGGAGCTTGAACTCATGAACCATGAAATCATGACCTGAACCAAAACAAAGTTGGATGCTTAACCAACTGAACTACCCAGGTGCCCCAATCTGATACTTTTATGGAGTGACCACCTCAGCTCAGAAGTGCCTCTTTGATTTTTTTTCTAATTCAATGATTTATTTTATTAATAGTATTTATTGAACTCCTACAATGTTTCAGTCCCTGTTTTACATGCTGGAGATACATCAGTGATTAAAACAGACAGAAACTGTAATCTAGTGCATATCAGATTCAGACAATCTTAAGAAAGTCTGGAATCTGCAAGAAAAATCGTTGGATATACTCTCTTATCTGCTGTTAATGGGGTTAGTAGATAGTTGGTAGAGAGTGCTGGAAGGTTTTTAGATTCATTTCTGAGAGTGCTGTATATCCTCAATCTAGAAATTGCAATCAAATCCTGTGTCAGAATATGCTAAAGTGCACCTATAATTACTATATCACATCCTATTTGGGTAGACTCATCAGATAGGCCTGGAGGAAAATTGAGTTAGAATTAAATTGAATATTATGACAGTTTTTTTCATTTATCAGTTGTCCTGATAAGATAGTCTTGATATTGCTGTGGTTTAGATTTGCATCCTAGAAAACACACAGGAATCTTCTACTGAATCTGAGAAGTCATCATATATCACACTCCCTCCCAAATATTGATTATGATTAATTTGTTCCATATTACTGACTGATAACAAGTATCTTTTTCAAAGGAGTAGAGGATCATGCCTTCTTTGAAGGATAAAACTCAGTCTACTTGCTTGTCCTGTCACCCATCCTCTCACTTAACAAACCACCTAAAACATGATGCCTTACAATAGGGGTGCCTTTGTGGCTCAGTCAGTTGAGAGTCCTACTCTTGATTTCGTCTCAGGTCATGAACTCATGATTTGTGAGATCAAGCCTGGCATTAGGCTCTGGGCTGACAGTGCGGAGCCTGCTTGGGATTTCTCTCTCTCTCTCTCTCTCTCTCTCTCTCTCTCTGCCCCTCCCCTGCTCACATACACATACTCTCTCTCTCTCTCTCTTTCTCTCTTTCTCAAAATAAATAAATAAACCAAAAAAAAACCTATGATGCCTTGTAACAATAGTCATTTCATCAAGCTCAAAATCTGTAGTCTAGGAATTTGGACAGTGTTCAGGTAAGCAACTCTTCTGCCTCATGGAGCCCTGATTAGGGTCACTCAGTTGTATTCAGCTAGTGGTTGTTTAGATTTGGAAAGTCCAAGAAGGATTAATTCATGTGTCTGTTGCCTTATTTGTATTGACTGATGTCTGGGCTCAGCCAGGCCCCTCTCCCTTTTTTTATAGTTTGAGGGCTGCCTACATGGTTTCTCCACAGGGTAATTGAACTTCTTACATGGTGACTCAAGACCCTAAGAGAGTGTGTTCCTGGAGTCAGGAAGTATGAGCTACCAGTCTCATAAGGCCTGGACCCCATACTGGCACGGCACCACTTCCAACCAATCCTATCAGTCAAAGCAGTCACAGAACACACCAGATTCAAGGGGAGTAGACATATATTCCTGAACATATACCAGGGAGGAAGGTCAGTGAATTTGTGCCAATCTTTAATCCATCATACCATCCTTTATCCCTGTTAGCTAGTGAAACTACATTAGGGTCATTGGTATTCATTGTCAGAGCCCATACATAGGCATAGCTCACTGAGACAAGCAGAATCAGTCAAAGCACAATTGGTCAAAAGGTGACTGATATATCAAAGTGTCTCTTGGGGTGCCTATAAACCAGAGGAAAGTAAGATAATATAATATTGGGAAGCAGGCCAGCCAATTAGCTGGAACAATGACTCAGCAACTGGGAGTTAGGGGTTACAGCCAGAATGTCATTCCTTCATTTATTCAGTCCATTCCACTTAATAAATACTTATTGAGTGCGTAACCACCTGCCAGTTACTACTAGGTGCAAGGGTGAGATACCTGTTCTCATGGATCCTATAGTCTGTTGGAGGTTAACAATAAATGGGTAAATGATTCAGTAATCTACAAAACATTACAGATTTGGCAGGGAGTGAAAATCTATTCATTGTCAGAAATAACTCTGTATAGCATCCATGTTTATTTTATTTTATTTTATTTTATTTTATTTTATTTTATTTTTAATCATGATTTTTTATTTTTTTATTTTTATTTATTTTTTATTTTTTATTTTTATTTATTTATTTATTTTTTTATATGAAATTTATTGACAAATTGGCTTCCATACAACACCCAGTGCTCATCCCAAAAGGTGCCCTCCTCAATACCCATCACCCACCCTCCCCTCCCACTGTTCCATCAACCCTCCCACCCCCCATCAACCCTCAGTTCTCAGTTTTTAACAGTCTCTTATGCTTTGGCTGTCTCCCACTCTAACCTCTTTTTTTTTTTTTTTTCCCTTCCCCTCCTCCATGGGTTTCTGTTGAGTTTCTCAGGATCCACATAAGAGTGAAACCATATGGTATCTGTCTTTCTCTGTATGGCTTATTTCACTTAGCATCACACTCTCCAGTTCCATCCACGTTGCTACAAAAGGCCATATTTCATTTTTTCTCATTGCCACGTAATATTCCATTGTGTATATAAACCACAATTTCTTTATCCATTCATCAGTTGATGGACATTTAGGCTCTTTCCATAATTTGGCTATTGTTTTTTTTTTTTTTAATTTTTTTTTTCAACGTTTATTTATTTTTTGGGACAGAGTGAGACAGAGCATGAACGGGGGAGGGGCAGAGAGAGAGGGAGACACAGAATCGGAAACAGGCTCCAGGCTCTGAGCCATCAGCCCAGAGACCGACGCGGGGCTCGAACTCACGGACCGCGAGATAGTGACCTGGCTGAAGTCGGACGCCCAACCGACTGCGCCACCCAGGCGCCCCCAATTTGGCTATTGTTGAGAGTGCTGCTATGAACATTGGGGTATAAGTGGCCCTATGCATCAGTAATCCTGTATCCCTTGGATAAATTCCTAGCAGTGCTATTGCTGGGTCATAGGGTAGGTCTATTTTTGATTTTCTGAGGAGCCTCCACACTGCTTTCCAGAGCGGCTGCACCAATTTGCATTCCCACCAACAGTGCAAGAGGGTTCCCGTTTCTCCACATCCTCTCCAGCATCTATAGTCTCCTGATTTGTTCATTTTGGCCACTCTGACTGGCGTGAGGTGATCCCTGAGTGTGGTTTTGATTTGTATTTCCCTGATAAGGAGCGACGCTGAACATCTTTTCATGTGCCTGTTGGCCATCCGGATGTCTTCTTTAGAGAGGTGTCTTTTCATGTTTTCTGCGCATTTCTTCACTGGGTTATTTGTTTTTCAGGTGTGGAGTTTGGTGAGCTCTTTATAGATTTTGGATACTAGCCCTTTGTCCGATATGTCATTTGCGAATATCTTTTCCCATTCCGTTGGTTGCCTTTTAGTTTTGTTGGTTGTTTCCTTTGCTGTGCAGAAGCTTTTTATCTTCATAAGGTCCCAGTAATTCACTTTTGCTTTTAATTCCCTTGCCTTTGGGGATGTGTCGAGTAAGAGATTGCTACGGCTGAGGTCAGAGAGGTCTTTTCCTGCTTTCTCCTCTAAGGTTTTGATGGTTTCCTGTCTCACATTCAGGTCCTTTATCCATTTTGAGTTTATTTTTGTGAATGGTGTGAGAAAGTGGTCTAGTTTCAACCTTCTGCATGTTGCTGTCCAGTTCTCCCAGCACCATTTGTTAAAGAGACTGTCTTTTTTCCATTGGATGTTCTTTCCTGCTTTGTCAAAGATGAGTTGGCCATACGTTTGTGGGTCTAGTTCTGGGGTTTCTATTCTATTCCATTGGTCTATGTGTCTGTTTTTGTGCCAAAGCATCCATGTTTAATCTGGTTATCCAAGTGGTACCGAAGAACCAAGATCAGGAGGAAGCACATTCTAGAAAGAGTAAGAAGAAAGCACAAGGTAGGAGGAACTGGATGAAGGTCAGTGTGTTTGGAGCACTATGAATGATGAGAAAGTTGTAGGAAATGAAAATGGAGAAAGATGGAGAAGTCAAATAACTGAGGGCCTAAAACTGTGGTTAGAGGAATTTGGATTTTATTTGGAGTGTGAAAGGAAGCCAATAAAAGAGTTTGATTCAGGAGAGTGGCATAAGTGATTGATGTTGTAAAAACACCTCTGGTTACCGTGTGGGGAATGGACTGTGAGAGCACAAAACTGGAGGAAGGAGACCATAGATTAGTGCAGTGTGTGTGTGTGTGTGTGTGTGTGTGTGTGTGTCCCCCGATAAGAACTGAAGACCAGGTATTAGTGGTGGAGATGGAAATAACAGATGGGTTCAAGAGATATTCAGAAGGAAACCTCGGTAGGGCTAGGTGATAGATTGGAAGGGTACAGAGGGAGAGGAAGGCATCAGAAGGAGTGCTAGGTAACTGGGATCCCCTGTCATCTCAGCTCACCCAAGTTAGGAGAGAATATTTAGATCATTATTTTCACTCATCTCAAGCCCGCTTTTGAGAGTGAGGCTTCTGTATCACCAGGTGGCTTCTGTAAATGCTACCAGCAGTGAGCCCAGAAATGTTCAGAGACACTAAATATATTTTCAAAGTGCCTTTCAATTCACTAAGGGAAAAAAAGAGGGGAAGTGCTTTCCTCACCTTTTCACTGTCAGCATATTAGGCTGAGCCAAGAAACATGAGCTTTCCCTCCATATGAGTGTCATAGTGCATCTTTGAAAAGTAGCTAACCTGATTATGGAAATGAAGTTGAGAGACTCAAGCTCTGTGGGAGACTATGACTTGTTCCCCCCGCCTGCCACAGAAATAGCTCTAGGATACCTCACTTCCCTGCTACATGGTGCTATTCCTCTTGATTTATTTTCTCAGGTGAAGGAACATTGAGTGATCACGACTCCAACTTTGTGCCATTGCGCCCAGCTTTCATCAATCACAGCTTCAGACACTGGACCAAACAAGATGCCAGAAAAAAATTTGAGTGAGAATTATTTTGGGGGCATATCTTTACAATTCTTCAGGTTGTCATTTATCATATTCTAGTCTGAGTGGGGGTGAGTTTGGACTCACATAAAAAAATAAAACATAAAAAAATGTAGAGTGGAGTTATGGACAGGCATACCCTGAAGACACAGCAATGGAGGGTTATAAATGTGCTCCACTAGCCAGATGTTGTGGTCTCTGACAAGGAAATGTTGTGGGTTCAAATTTCAGCCTCCTTAGCTTCACAGCTTAGCTCTTGTTCATCTCCCTTGTTAAAAATTTCTCCCTTGTTAAAAGATTCATGTGAGCAACTTGTACAAATAAATCTAACTATCAGAGTCAAAGCACTTTGGTATTCAAAAATCTGTGGTTCAAAATCTTTGGTCCTTACTTCTAACCAGTAAATTTTGCTTCAACTGAATTGTTTCTCTGGCTCTTCACATTCAGCAATATGCTCTGTTCAACTTTGAGCAAGATATTTTAGAATTATTTCTAAATCAGTCTAAGATATGCACAAATAAATAGAAATTTGTGGTCAGTATCTTCTGTTCTATCTGTATACCATGCTAACAGTTCTAAAGACCATAAATGTGCAGAGTAAATATTTGACACTCAGCCACTGCATGGAACACTCCAGTGGATACCGTTTGTACTGTCTTTGAGTCCTCGCCACTGGATAGTTAGCCAAGCGAGGCCCTTCACATGCCCCATGAAAGTTGTGGAATGAGGCAGCCTTGTTGTTCACCATCCATGAATCAACTTCATGAACCTATTAAATGCCCCCTTCCTGCCTGTGGCATGACCTGTGGTACCTAGGGGAAACCTCTAGGCATTCTTGGACTTACCCAGCTATAGATGTGACCTGATAGTGTGCTTATATAATTTATAACTTGGCTTTTGCTTTGGTTTCTGAATGTATTCTGTCCTACTGTATGAGAACCCTAACCCAAGCCCCATCTAGTTATTTTCATTCTCTTTTCCAGGCGAGTGGAATCTGTTCCTTGTGGCCACCCCATGCTGTATTCCAACACTTGGCTAGGATCTTGGCCTAGCAAGCCTAATTCACCTTAGTCTCCTCCAGAAATTCGTTCTGTAAACCTCATCTGCCAGATCCAATTCAGATCAAGGCCAGGTGTGCTCACCCCCTAAAACTCTGTACCTTGTCCTATTGTGAAATCATGCCCAACCTTGATTCTGACATTTTGGGCTTAGTCCCCACTTCTTGCAGGATCACCTTTAAGGATCTTGTGGGCAACACAAGAGATGACATTATCCCATCATAAATCCATGTCATTGGACATGTAAGTGTGGGCTAAGTTATATATAACTTCAGTTAAGAGCCTCTTGACACAAAGTTTTAAATTTGATTGCTGAAACATGTCAATAAATATCACATATTTTCTATTTTCATTCTATATGAAAAGCATAGAATATTTGGAAGATCAGTTCACAAGCATTGGATCCTCTTGCATGGGGTCAACTAGTGACAAACTTTCTCATCCTGAACTGTCATTCTCTCCTTTCCATCCAAGCTCCCCTATCTTTTCACCCTAGGGAACCCTTAGAAATTTGGACCAAAGGAGGAAGTTAGATATAAGAGATGCAAGCCACAGGTTATCTTCAATTGTTGTTTTCCTTTGTGGTGAGGAGAATGAGATCTGCCCTTGTCTTCCTAAAAAGACCCATAAGGCTCTGGACATAATGAGTTCTACTCTGGGAAATAAACCAAAAAATGAAATTTGGATTATTTTAATGCTGCGCTTCAGTGATCCAAAGAAAACAATGAGTTGAATATTTGCAAATACTGTAATGTGACTTAGTTACACCATTGCAGTCTAGATACAGATTTAAGACACATGAAATCCCTCTGCTTCCTGGTGGCCCCCCAGGGGTGACATCACTTGTTATGAAGTTAAGAGGGAGTAGCTCAAAGAATGTAATGGAAAAATCCCAAATTCAAATGTAATTGGTTATGAATTCCAGAAAGTTCACTGTGTTTACCCTGGAAGACTGCATCTTTTAGGAATCAGGAGTCTTTTGTTGAACATGAAACTGTTGAAGATCCTATTCCTCCTACTTACACACCCAGATTTTGTTGATTTGAAACTCAGATGTAAGCATGGGGACCTTCAGCCACTCCCTTTTTGGCAGGAATGGGAGGTAGGATATCTCAGGACAAGGGGCAAAACCCCACTGCTTGTCTTGAACAACCTCTCCCCATTTTCAGAATGGGAGGGTTTGGGTAAATGGCCAAAGACTGTTTCCCTGGTTGTGTGCAGTAGGCACAACACAGTGAAAAGAGCAGTGCTTTGGTGTTGGGCTGCTGACCTGGGTTTCAACCCTATTACTGACTGTGTAATCCTAGGAAAGTGCCTTGATCTCTCTGAGTCTGCTTCCTTATATGCAAAATTGGGGATAAAAATACTTACCTTGCAAGAATTGTTGTGAGAATTGAAGATAACTATTTTTCATGTTTCCCAAAGAGTAGAAATTCATAGCCAATAATAGCGGTTATAAGTATTTGTGATTATTATTACTACTATTATTATCTTATCATCTCCCTCTCCTAATACTTCCTTCTGAGAATTTCTTACAAATTCCCCAGTGATGACCAAGCTCTGAGAAACCTTCTATTTCTTCTTTTGTCTTCAGGTGGACTATCTCCCAAACTTACCCCAAACTGCTGAGATTTCCTCAGCCTGACCACACCCCACAAGGGTCTTCCTACTCAGAACCTGAATATTGCTTCACTCACCTTTGCAGAGCCTCCTGTCTCATGCTCAGAGAGTCCCAGAGACAGTCTGTGCCTCCACTGTGGTCGTTAAAATCAAGCCACCAGCATGAAGGCTCAAGCCACCAGCATGAAGTCTTCAAAGAAGACTCAGTTATTGTTTGTGCCTTGAATAAAGGAATTAGCTTAATCATTACACTTTGCTATCAGAAATGGCCAAACACAATTTCTAACTTTCAATAATTTTTATACCATAATCATAACTCTACCTATGACCATAGATTTTAAATTTATATATGACGTAAGTGTAACTTAAGTGTAACTTTTGTAAGTGCAACTTTTTTATATCTCCATGATTTAATTAAACTAACTCGGGACTCTATCCTATCCCCACTCACTGTAGAGGGAAAGATGATCTTGATTTTGCAGATTGGACATAATTTAGTCACATTCAGTTGAAAATTTAGCCTCTCAGTTAATTATATTCAATTCAGGATTTAGAGGCACACAATTCAAAGTTTGTAACCTTTCCTTCCATTCGCCACTCTGTACTGTTATGTCGGGGTAGCATGTCTGGTCTACAGGCCAGCCTCAGCTCTTCAGCAGCTGCCATTGGCTTTTTAGGGATCTACCTCTGAAGCACTCTATCTGTTGCTGATGTATCTGGTTGGGGATCTTGGACAGAAATATGATTCTGATATTTATTGTCCCTGCCAGAGCCTCTGGTGAGGGGATCCATGTCTTCTGCATCCTTCTCACCCTAACTGGGACTTCTTTAAAAAAAATTTTTTTTTTTACATTTATTTATTTTTGAGACACAGAGAGACAGAGCACAAGCATGGGAGGGACAGAGACAGAGGGAGACACAGAATCCGAAGCAGGCTGTCAGCACAGAGCCTGACGTGGGCTCGAACCCAGGAGCTGTGAGATCATGACCTGAGCTGAAGTCGGACACTCAATTGACTGAGCCACCCAGGTGCCCCTGACTGGGACTTCTTTTATTCCTCTGTCCCTTATGGCCCTTCTCAGTGCCATATAAAGGATGCATGAACTTCTGGATAACCACTGTATTGTTCTTAGGTCGTTTCCCTGCTTAAACATACCACCCCTGCCTTCCTACTCCACTCCATCCACCCTGTGACAATGCCAGCACATTGAGAGGAAGTCTCCTTTCACAGATCCAGACAGCAAGTGGAGCAGAAACCTTCTCTATGTTCAGCCTACTCCCAAGTTACCTGGGATTTTTGTAGTCTTATGTTCCTTCCTTAGCCTGAGGCCCAGGGGATGGGAAACATTGCTTGTTGCTATTCTGATAGCTTTTCATCTTGTCTTTCTTGCTAAAAGAAACCCAGTTTTGTTCAGGATACCAATGTGGTTAGTGTCAATATTCACCTTTTCAAGTTCCCTTTCACTAGGGATGGGCAATAAGGTATAAATGGGGAAAAAAAGATATAAATGGATATAACTGGATAGGCCTCTCCGAAGGTATTGTTTCTAGGACTTAAAAAAACTTAAAAAGCTGTTATGTATCTTTGACTTTTCTCCTTCTTAATTATTGAAGTGCGTCCATGATGACAGGAGGTAGAGTACTCACCTTGTAACTGACCAGCCATAAGCTAACATGGCAATCGGATGCCAGGAGAAGACTGGAACGTTGATGAATTACTTACCTTCAAACTTCTTGTTAGAGGGGAAAAATAATCTCCTACTTACGTAAGTCATTGTGATTATGTCACTTGTACTTGTAGCTAAAAGCAATAAAAATGATCAACTTGGACACCATATATATCCTAGTCTTGCCACTTCTAAATATGTGTGACTTTTCAACTTCCACTTGTACCCCTAGACTAGCAAGTGTTTTTATTAACATTCTATATGTCAGGAAACCGCTGTTATATCATTGTGGGGAAATGAAACTTCTCTGGATTCCTCAGTGCTCCTGCAAAAAGCTCCAGTGGCCTGAGACAGAGAAATGTGAAAGATACAAAGATAGGGAATACTGGCTTTCACTTCCCCTGGATGCATTTTCACATGCCATAAGGATTAGATTTGTAGCCATTTGTTTTTCTAATGATGTAGCTAATTGTTCTGATCTGAAAGGATAATACAACTTCTCTTATCTCCTCCAAATCCAAACATCCTGAGATAGGCACTTAGATTAGCTCCTAGGAATTTATGTATAAAAAGAGATGAAAAACCAGGACCTCTCTAGGTTGGAACACACCAGGCTTTTTGACTCCTGGAGAGATTTTATTTACAATCCAAATAGAGTGAGAACCCAGCATCCTTTCCATTCTCAAAGGATCAGAAGTTTTTAAATTTCTTTCTTTTCATCTTTTATATGGGGAAGGACATAGAGGTGGCAGTTTCTTTCCTGTGTGTAAATGGAGAAAATCCATTATTCTCTGCCCCTGCCCCACACACCTAAGTTAAAAGGTTCCATGGCTCTCATTGAGAAGTCTGGGGGATCGGTGTGAGGGACAGACTCTGCAGTCCTATTCTGGTTGTTGATCTGGTTGTATCAATAAAGAATTCCCAGATGCTTTATGTCCATAGGATTCGCATATAAAAAGTACAAGGAGCATAACACGTCCCCAGTTCTTGACAAAACAATCACATCTTTATCCGTACTACTCTGTGGTCTAGTTTATAGCCTCTATTGTTTGATTCCACTAAGTTCAGACTCATTTAAAACTGCAAGTTCTACTTACTCTAAACTACCCGACTCTTTTACATTCTTACATGAAATGGACTTCATGAACTTAATTTGGAAGTCCAAGTAGGAACATTAAATCTTTTATCTTTGCTGTACTCTTCCCTTACTCTGAAGAGGGCCTTTAGAGAAGTAATCTTACAGGAATAAAATATCCATCATACAATATTTCAAAATATGAACCTGTTGTACTTTTCTGTGTTAGCTAGTATGATATAATGTCACGTGATGCTGTAATCTCTCACAACATTGTAAATTTAAACTGTTGTCAGACTTCTTCAGAACCACAGTGAGCAGTACCTCTGCTGACCTTATTGTTTATTTTGTGCTATGCCATTTCCCTCTGTCTCTTTTTACAATGTCTTTCTTGCATGACATGGTGCTGTGCATCTTGTGGTGGTGTAATGTATGCCCATCAACCAGCTTATCTTCTTTTTCTCTTCAAATCTGGTACGTTAAGTGGCCACAAATTCTTTGATCCTTTTCCCATTGAGAGGTGAGGTCAATTTTCCTTCGCTCTGAATTTGCGCACCGTCTGTTAATAGCAACCGTAGAGTACAGCAGAAATGACACTGTTTCTGAGTCAAGGCCCTAAAAGATCAGCTACTTCTGCTTCATAGAAAACACTCCTGCATCTTAGCCACCATGTAAGCAACCCAATTACTCTCCAGAAAAGATTGCACGGAGGGGACAAGGGTCCAGCTTAGCTCATGTTTCTAGCTCTCCTTGTCAAGGCATTGAGCCTGTGAAGGAAGCTATCCTGAACCGTTCAGACCAATTCCAGTTAAATACCCAAGTGACTCCAGTGGATATCTCGTGGAACAGAAGAATTGCCCCACTGAGCCTTACTTAAATTCCTAACCCCCCAAATTATGAGATATAATTAAATTGGATGTTGTTTTAAGCCACTGATTTTAGGAGGACTTTATTACACAGCAGTTGATATCCAGAACACCCAGGCTCATCTCTGTCCTTCCTCTTTGTCACCAGCATCCATTTTTTCCCTTCTCCTGAGGACAGTCTCATAGCATCCCCAACATTGATTATATCGAAATGCTATTTATTATGATAACAGTGGTTCAAGGAACTGTATAGAAAGTTAATTACCAGACAAATTGCTTAATAGCCTAGAATGTGAATTGTAATAATTATGTTTAGAGATCTGCAGGATCTAGGTCTGTCTTCTTTTTGGTTAGACACTGTGTTCACTAAGAAATAGATTTTTTAAAAGCCAAATCAACACTATCATTCCTTATGCTGACGGAAGTATTAGTATTAATAAACCCTGAATAGCCTCAAGGGTTGATTTCTTTTCCATTTAGATCTACTAGGATTCATAAAACATAATTTTGTTTAATGCAAAGAAATACATCCAACATGCAATGATGCAGTTTTTGTCCCAAAGCTTAGAGGAAAAAATAACATTTAAAAAATTTAAAGCAGAATCAAGATTGAATTTCTGTTTCTTGGAAGGATTTAGATGAGAAAGGAGGAGGTGAAGAGGTTGCAGTGTGTTTGCATAATCACACTGTTTTGATTTTCCTTTGAAAATTTTAGAGTCCTTCTTCCTCCAAAGTTCTTTTTTGTGCCAGAGCCTACCCAAGTGGCACGGTAGACAAATCTAGGTCCCAGGTTCCTCCAGCAGTGCATATTGGTCCAATCAGACCCAAACCCCCTTACTGTCCTGAGATGAAATTCATAGGTAACATAATCTATCTATGCAAATATTTTGAATAAAATATATAATGCCCTAATTTTAATGTAAAAGAGAAATAGAAGGAAATAATTTATGACACGGTATTTTAACATGTAAGAACTTGCACTCAATAATACTGCAAGAATAATGAAGAATCACGTCCTTGTACACACATACACATAGAAGCACTGTGATGGTGACAGCCACCAGTGATTCAGAGGTGATATATTGGTGACTCAAATTCCACAAACTCTGTTGTCACGGGTGATATGGTTTTCTGGGATGATGGATTGCCATTAGTAACAGACTGAACAAAAAGTAAAATTATCCCTTAATATACATAGTTGTTGCACTCTTATTTTTAATATTCCATTGCATGTTAAACTCATTATACATTAAAACCATCCCAACTTACTTTGTTTTCATGAGTGTCCAGTGGGATATTCAAAAGTCATGTGGCTATGAGACAGTTTTCTATTATGTAAGATTGTTTAGCACATGAACAATATCCAGCATCCCTACTCCCTCCTTCATCACTGTGATGAAAATATTTCCCTCCACAAATTTTGGAAAAGCTCCCTAGAGTAGAGTTGCCAGATTCAATCCAGGATGCCTTTTATATTTGAATTTCAGAGAAACAACAAAATATTTTTCAGTATAAATATGTCTCGTGAAATATTTGGGACATGCTCTCACTATAAAAATAACTGTTTCTCTGAAATTCACATTAACTAGGCATCCTGTATTTTTACTTACTAAATCTGCAACCATACCCTAGATGGAGGTACCAATCTCTTGAGAACCTCTGCTCAGCAGGCCACTCTCAAGACTTCAACATCTGGAATCCTGGCCCTGGGAAACACTGAGCATCTCATGAGGAGAGGCATAGGGTGTGAGGACACAGTCGCTTTCCCTCTGTTTCATCCATTGCCTGCAACATGCAGAAAATCTCTAACGCTGGAACTGGTTTTTCGGTTTGTCCAAACTTGCCTGTGGCGCTGCATTTTATTTGTAATTCAGTTCTCTATGCTAATTTTCATTTAAAGGAAATCAGAAAGGAATCCAAGTCTGAATTTTTCTAAGAAACCATCTAAGACGTTTCCTTTGTGAGGAGAAAGGGACAGTTAACCTGTCATTGATTTTCACGTTGGCATCTTTTCTCTCTGGAGATAATGAAGATAAATAGAGAAATAGCATAGCACTTTATTGCATCTTTTGCTGCACATATTTCTTCTGAATACCAAGTACAGACATGGGTGATATTAAGAGAAAGGAGAAAGAGAATAAGGGGGAGGAATTAAGGTGTACATGTCTGTCTCTCCTATATGACTAAAAGCTTTTCTGAGGAGGGATGTTAGGATTCTTACTCATATGTCTCCCCAGAGGTGTCTAGCATAGTACATGGAACGGTGGAACTTCAGTTTCTCCCTAATGTGACAGAAACAATCAAAGGCACCAGAGTAAAGCAGATTTCATATTAAATAACATGACATATATGAGTCAGAAGTAAATTATTTTTACAAGACCTAAAAAAAAGTTTTGGAGCAAATTTCCTCAATTTTACAGATGAAGAAAATAAGATTCAAGAGGTCTTAGCTTCTTAGAATAATATGTTGGACCTGCAAGCCGGGCCTCCTGAAAATGTCTCCAGAATTTTATTTCATTAGAAATATTTTCAGAAGGTTCGAGCCCCAATTTGCCACAGTAGCCACTGTTATCACACACACACACACACACACACACACACACACACACACACACCTCTTTTTTTAGCCTTTTTCCCTGCCTCTCTCACGTCCTCACACCATCACTTCTAAAATAAACTACTTATACTTTTTCTTATCTCGGAGTCTGCTTTTAGAACCCAAGTTAAGACAATGGTGTGATGGTATAATTTTCTTGTTTTATTATTTTTTTAAATTTGGTATTTTATGCACTGATCTTTTTGTAATTGGTGAATTGGCCTACAGAGACCAAAGTGATTTTATTGCATAGACAAAATGTGGTTGTCATTGGGGCTATTGGCAAATGTTTTGTTTCTCCTCTTTCTAAGCATGTAGTGGGATTGCATGCCTCCTCTCCCAAAGCAGATATGGCCATTTGACTTGATATGGCTGATGAAAGTAGTGGAGGTGATGTATCTTTAAGAGCCAGTGCATGGCCCCTTATGTTAACTAGTTTTTGTTTTTGTTTTTGTTTTTGTGTTTTTTGTCTTACTGTGTGGTGGACAGACTCCAAGATGACCCCCACTGATCCTCACATCCTACGGTGGTTCGTGTCCTTGTGCAGTCCTCTCCTCTTGAGTATAGGCTGTTCTGGTAACTTGATACTAACAAATAGAATATAGCAAAGGTGTTGGGAAGTCATTTCCATTATTATATTTATTAGATTGTAGATTTGTCTTGCTAGCACATTCGCTTCCTTCCTGGCTTTAGTGAAACAAGCTGCTATGTTTTGAGTTGCTCTGTGGTGAGGCTGACATGACAAGGAACTGAGGCCCCCATTCCAACCACGTGCAAGGTACTAAATCCTCCCAAAAACCACATGAGTGAGGAAGTGAATCTATCCCCATTCAAGCTTTCAGATGAGAGTCCTAGCCTTGGCTAATGTTTTAATTACAGTCCTGTGAGAGACCGAGAAGCCAATAACCCAGTTAAGCCATGTCTGAATTTTTGACCCAAAGAACCTACAAGACTCTTGTGTGTACTGTTTTAAACTGCTAAATTTGTAGTAATTTGATATACAACAATAGAAAACAAGTTGGCAATTGTGGTAGTACAGAGATATAACCTCCTGCAAACTGGGTCCCAGCTGAGCAAGTGAACATGGAGTGCTGTTGAAAAATAAAACTTTGGGGGAGGAGTGCCTGGCTGGTTCAGTTGGTGGAGCGTGCAACTCTTGATTTCCAGGTTGTAAGTTTGAGCCCTATGTTGGGTGTAGAGATTACCCCCCCCCCCCAAAAAAAAGAAAAGAAAAGAAAAAAAGAAAAAACTTTGGTATTTAAGACTACAGTGGTTTTGGAGCTGTTGCCGAAGCGTAGTTTAGCCTACAGCAGCTGAATTGCAATGCAAGTCTTTTGCTTTCCCCACCTGTTTACCTACATTATTAAATAAAGAAAAAGTTCCAAGGGCACCTGGGTGACTCACTCAGTTAAGCATCTGACTTGGGCTCAGGTCATGATCTCACGGTCTGTGGGTTCAAGTCCTGCATCAGAGCCTGGAGCCTGCTTCAGATTCTGTGTCTCCTTCTCTCCCTGCCCCTCCTCCACTCGTACTCTGTCTCTGTCTCTCTTTTTCTCTCAAAAAGTAAATAAAAATTAAAATTTTTAAAAAAGAAAGAAAAATTTCAGTTGCGATATATGATAGTCACCTTGAGTTATGCAGAGAACAGAATTTTGAATGCAACCAAACTTAGTTACAAAATATCCTCTAAATTAATATTCATCTATAATAATCTTTGTCTTTCTTAGCTACTTGTTTTAAAACGTAACCTCCTCAAAGTTAAGGCCTATTCAAATCTCATCTTTGACATGCAAATACCCTAATACTAAGTGCTAATATCCTGCCAAATTTCTGAGTAGTTGCCTCAAACCTAAAACAGCTAGTTCTCCCCTTGTTGAAAATAACAACAGCCCAGCATCTTGCTGTAGCTTGGTGATTTGCCTTTCTGACATTTTGTGTTTAGCAGGAGGTTAATTAGACACAATTGCAACACTGCTGTGCTGCCCTAGGGCACAACACAAAGGGCCAATTTGGAGACAACTGTATCTCGGAAACCCTAGGAGATACCAGCTTGAAATTTCCAGCAGGTTTAAAACAGAATCTTCTTTACAAATTTAGTAGCTTTATTGGAACCTTAGGTCTGCAGCATAAACCGTAATTGGACTAAAGTTTTCATGGCAATGATCTGCTCAAGGACATAATGAAAAGTCAACTTTTCAATGTGTTTATCTGCTTCTTGACTCCTAGGCACAATTGGAAATGCTAATATCCAGATGCCCTTCTACAGAAAAAAAAAAAAAAACCTGAAGGCGTTTAATTTGAATGATAGAATGCGGCTTTTTCTGTCCCCAAAACTAACTCATACATTCAGACCACCAGTGAAAAAGAAAGCAAATATAAACGTGGGAAATGAGTATAGTACAGACAACTGCTTAGCGCACTGTATGCTCTAACAAAAGGAAGAAGTAACCACTCCTGGGATTTGAGGCATCTCCTGGGTAGGCAGGCAAGCCTGAGGCTCCCAATTACCTCAGATGCTAACTCTGAAAGCCCTTGTTCTTCTTTTGGCCAAATATGCCTTCCTCTAAGACTTGGCATAGGTCATGTCACTTCTCCCTGAGAGTCTAATTGGTCCTCTGAATTCAAGTCATTGATGGAGACAGGTCTGATTCCAGTCCCAGACCCCTCACTTACTCATCGCATGAATTTGATCAAATTACTCTGTTTTCCACAATGGGGATAATACTTAAGAGGTTGTGGAGAAGATTAGGTGAGACAATAACTGGAAAGTCCTTCTTGGCCACCAGCTGGGTGCTTTGTTAAGAATTTGACTAATTTTTTTTCCCCAAGGATGGAAAACTTATTCAGGTAATGTTTGAGAATTCATATGTGCCACAATAGGATATTAAGAACGAAAAGGTAGAAATCTCACTCTTCTTTAACCCTGTCCTACTGCCCAACCAGATCCAGACACTGCATCACTGTCATTGCCATTTTGCTAAATGGAAGCCTGCAGGCACTAATCACACAGGCAACTGCATGTGTCGTAAAAATGCACAACTTTTCCATTAAAAGCTGTCCGTCTCTTTCTCTCTGGCTACACTGGCGATTCTCCAGTTAGTTCAATACTTTAAAGGCTGCAGCAGCATGCAAAAGAATTTCATTTCATTTTTTTGTTTTTTGTTCTTTTAAAAAAAAGTTAAGAAAGGTCTCCAGGAGATGGTGAGTTTTATTGTCTTGTCTGGACAGAGGTTTGATTTGCTCTCAAATGTTCCAGGGTGGAGAGACTAGGAGGAAGCACAGGATGCAGAGGTCTATTCGGTGTAATCTTCTCCCTCGTTCTCATCTTCGCCATCAATGGAGAGAGCAGCATACTTGCTTGCAGAACTGAACTTGGAAGCTGGACTTTCTTCAGGTTTCTTTGGCTTAGGTGCAGATCGGGAGTCTTGATGCTTTTTGCCATCCTTCCTATCTGACCCCTTCCAGTGGTCTTTGTTTCCTCTGTGTCCTGGACCATGGCTGGAGTGCCCACTTTGGCCTTTTGGGACACTCACCCCATCTACTTTGCTTTCATCTTTCCTTGCTGGTCCTTCCTCAGATGGCTGAGCCGGAACTACTTTCCCCCCACCACTTGTAGGGGACTGCTGCTCTGTGTCTGAGCTCTGAGATCGAGCAGGAGGGTTAGAACTTCGCTTCACCCAAGCATTCTCCTTTGGCGGAGGGGCTGGCAATGCCTTTAGAGGTTGTTCAGGTTTGGGAATTTGACTAATTTTTTACACCACTCATTCTATATAGCAGTTAATTAATTTGGGCTTTGAAATCTCTGAAAAAGTGTTACACTTGCCATGTTTGTATCTTGCTCCTCAGCTATCCAATAGATTTTGTAAAAGCAAGGATGAATTGTCATTATTCTTTAGGTCCAGCCAACTCCTACCATGCAGTAAGAGTTGGTTTTATGGTATGAATGGGAAGGCATTCCTCACACGGCAACCTGGACCTGTCACAGGGCCTGGCTCTCAAGAGTGACTTAATATATTGAATGATTGATGAGACACAATAGAGAGGTCACCGTAATGCTAATTTCAGTGACCTTGATGGCATATGATAATTTCACTAATGTGAATTGTAAATGTGAGCATTTAAAATGAATAAGTTCTATTTTCAACATCTGTGTGCAGGAGGCATTCACTTTGCTGTTTTAGAAAGTTAGAGTCATTTGATTTGTCCCTATATGAGTGTTTTCAGGCACATTCCTATATTAATTAAGTCTGGTTTTTTTTTCAGGGATTTCCAGCAGTACATGCCCCGTGTATTCAGGCATGAAAGGCAAAATCCTCTATACATATACATACATATACATTTGGAGAGGAGATTTGGAGCTTCTCAGGAGAGGGTAAAATTGTGGCAGGAAGGTCTCAGATGCTCGAGGCTGTTTTCTCTTCCAAGGAGAAATTCTCACATTGGCCTCTTTTCCAAACTGTACAAAGGAATACATGCATCTGTGAAACTTCTAAGACCCGGAGACATTGCTCTGAATCTAGTGTAAACTCTTTTGTGTGTAGCTAAGCAGGACTAGTGAATAATACAAGTATACTAATATATTCCATTGCTGCACTAAAAATCCTTGGAAATGGAATTGTAATAGAAGAGAAATTTAAAGACAACTTCACTGCCAGGAGCTCCTGTCAGCCTGCAGCTGCCCGGAGTGTGAGGAGTGGCAGAGAAGAGGCCTGATCCACAGCAGTCTGAACAAGTGATGGATTTTACCTACAGGCACAAATTGGATGATGCATGTTATTCCTCTGCCTTTTTGCCCTCTGTGGGTGGTATGTTTGCCTGCAAGTTTTACTGAAACTGTCCGTTTTAGTCTAAAGATATATTTAGTACCAATTACTTAGCAGCAAATGTGTTTCTAAGAGAGATAGAACTTGTGGTTCCACACTTTAGCCACATCTCTCCATTTTCATTTCCCAATCACATTCTGGCCTTTTTCAAAGGATCCGGGGGCACGTCACCTCCTCTCCGACACTCCAGTCTTTAGTGAAGAGATGTGAAATCTGCACATGCACGTTACTCAATACAAAAATGCTGCTCAGGGTGCACATTTACCATTGTAACCTGCACCGTGTATTGTATTGCATGCATTACAGTGTATGCTGTTAATGTTGATTTTTTAAATAAAATCATCTTGACATGAGCAGTGTATTAGTAGATACATCAGGTGATAGCAAATATTATATCATGAGGACAAAGATAATGATGATGATTATGCTGGTTCTCACAGTAGGTGAGGTTTTCTGGGTTGTTCCATCAGTTAAGACATAGGTTAAGCTGTGGTAACAAAGAGATCCCAAAATACAGTGGCTTAAATTAGATAGAAATTTCTTTCCTTTTCGTGTAGCAATCCAGAAGCAAACACCTATGTGACTAAAGGGACATATGTTCATCCAGAGACTGGACTGCTGGGTTGGCCCAATCATCCTTAATATACAGAATTACATTCAATTTAGGATCCTTCTCTGGTTTTGCTAACTGATAAATGAAAGAGGTCACTGTTTCTAGAGCTGAACCCTTTCTCTAGTTTCATGAGGCATAAATAGCATCAGGTAATTATTGATCGGAGTGTAAATATGCTTTTCTTTTTGTTAGCTCCATAGCCTCCATTTATCTAATTCAGGGTTCTTTTGGTTTCTGCACATAGCTGATGAAGGAACAGTCTTCTGAAAGCAGAGATTTAATAATTAAAATGGTCAACTTTGTACAGAAAACTTTTTGGGAAAATATGTATTTTTAAAATGTAACTACAAAGAAAAGTAAATATTATAAACACATTTCTGTGATTGCATTTTATGCAATTTCCAAAGAATTACATATATAAGTGTAAGCCTCTTTTTACTCTTGGATCTATAGTCATATTTGTATCACTGTACTGAGCAAAATATATTTGCATTTCAGAGGTAGGTTGATATTTGTAAAATATCATGTCACTTATGTTTATACATAATAAATTCCTTAGCTAGTTAGTAAACAATTCTCAAAATGGGGAAAGGGGTAGAAAATTTGTTTAGTGTAATTACAGAACACAGAAAAGCCTTTAAAGAAAATAAAAGACTTGTTTGTTTTGACTCACAAAGTTATAATATAGAATTTTTTTCATTATAAATGATTGAAAATTAATATTAGACCACTTTTCTCTTTTAAATACTCTAGTGAATTGAATTATATAATGTTGCAAATAAAAATTTAGTCATGTACAGCAGATTCTTAAAAGTTTACATGTGATGAAGAAAATAGATTTCCAATTCTCAGATTGCTTTTCAATTTTCTTGCTGTTAAAATAAAAAGTGTCATTGAATTTACACTTCTGACTTCCTCTCATCCTTCTATGGATCAGAGACTGAAAGGTCTGGTTGAGTGAGTTTTATAATATGAATCTTCAAATCAAATCCAATTAGGGTGGCCTTCAAAAAGACTAACCAATTCTATATTTACGCTGGAATTCAGCCTCAACTTGTAAAAAAGCAAACTATACAAGCATGTTGGCTAAGACTTAGTGAAATTTAAAGTCTGTAAAGATTTCTACTGGGATGTTATATCCAAAGTTGGGATTTAGTCTGGGACCAAAAAAGTGAAGCCTTGCAGAAGGGCCACTAGGTTAACACTATCACAGCAAATAACGGCCAAGAATTGGGAAGGGGAAGTAAGCACAGAATCAGACAGTCAGTCTCAACATCACTGATAATTGATGATGTTGGCCATAAGCAGGTTGTATGATAATACTAGAAATATCAAGGAAAGAGTGACAGAGGAGAGTTAGCTGTTTATGTTGTATAAAACGAAAAGAAACGAATTTGGTTGGGAAGATGGTGGCGTAGGAGGATGCTGGGCTCACCGCATCCTGCCGATCACTTAGATTCCACCTACAAATGCCTAAATAACCCAGAAAGGGGCGCCTGGGTGGCGCAGTCGGTTAAGCGTCCGACTTCAGCCAGGTCACGATCTCGCGGTCCAGGAGTTCGAGCCCCGCGTCGGGCTCTGGGCTGATGGCTCAGAGCCTGGAGCCTGTTTCCGATTCTGTGTCTCCCTCTCTCTCTGCCCCTCCCCCGTTCATGCTCTGTCTCTCTCTGTCCCAAAAATAAATAAACGTTGAAAAAAAAATTAAAAAAAAAACTTCATTGCTAAATAACCCAGAAAACTGCCAGAAGACTAGTAGAATGGAGTCTCCGGAGCCAAGCGCAGACGAGAGGCCCACAGAAGAGGGTAGGAAGGGCGGAGAGGTGGTGCGCACTACACACGGACTGGCGGGAGGGAGCAGGGACGGAGGGGCAGCCCGCTGGCCAAGCAGAGACCCTGAGTCTGGCTTGCAAAAGCAGAGGGGCCAGACGGAGTGTGTTCGGACAGCAAGCGGGACTTAACATCTGGAAGGTTATAAGTTAACAGCTCTGCTCAGAGAGCAGGAAGGCTGGAGGACAACAGGAGGGAGAGTTGATGAGCCCCGGATGACAGAGCTCAGCTTGGCGGGGAACAAAGGCGCTCGCAAGCACCATCTCCCTCGCCCATCTCCCGGCCAAAATCCCAAAGGGAACCAGTCCCTGCCAGGGAACTTGCTTGCACCAAGCAAACACCCAACGCTGTGCTTCTGCGGATCCATCCCTCCATCGGCGGGTCTGACTCTCTCCTGGTGCCAAGGACTCCTCCTGAAGCAGGTCACCAAAGGATAAGCGAGCTGAGCCTGCCCCTCCTGCCCCTGTGCACCTTGCCTATCAACCCCAGCTAATGCACCAGATCCCCAGCACCACAAGCCTGGCAGTGTGCAAGTAGCCCAGACGGGCCACGCCACCCCACAGTGAATCCCGCCCCTAGGAGAGGGGA
Organism: Prionailurus viverrinus; assembly: GCF_022837055.1. NCBI lineage: Eukaryota > Metazoa > Chordata > Mammalia > Carnivora > Felidae > Prionailurus > Prionailurus viverrinus. The sequence continues at coordinate 169,631,318 of NC_062561.1, forward strand.
AGAGAAGGTACACACCAGTCTGACTGTGGCCCCAGCAGTGGGCTGGGGGCAGACATCAGGTCTGACTGCGGCCCCACCCACCAACTCAAGGTATTCAAGACAGCAAGGGGAAGTGCCATGGAGTTCCGCACCACCCCAGGGACTATCCAAAATGATGAAACGGAAGAATTCCCCTCAAAAGAATTTCCATGAAATAACAAGAGCTTGCAAACTGATCAAAAAGGATTTAAACAACAATCCTAAAATTCATACGGAACCACAGAAGGCCCCGAATAGCCAAAGTAATTTTGAAGAAGAAGACCAAAGCAGGAGGCATCACAATCCCAGACTTTAGCCTCTACTACAAAGCTGTAATCATCAACACAGCATGGTATTGGCACACAAACTGACACATAGACCAATGGAATAGAATAGAAACCCCAGAACTAGACCCACAAAAGTATGGCCAACTGATCTTTGACAAAGCAGGAAAGAATGTCCAATGGAAAAAAGACAGTCTCTTTAACAAATGGTGCTGGGAAAACTGGACAGCAACATGCAGAAGGTTGAAACTAGACCACTTTCTCACACCATTCACAAAAACTAACTCAAAATGGATAAAGGACATGAATGTGAGCCAGGAAACCATCAAAACCCTAGAGGAGAAAGCAGGAAAAGACCCCTCTGACCTCAGCTGCAGCAATTTCTTACTTGACACATCCCCATAGACAAGGGAATTAAAAGCAAAAATGAACTATTGGGACCTCATGAAGATAAAAAGCTTCTGCACAGCAAAGGAAACAATCAACAAAACTGAAAGTCAGCCAACGGAATGGGAAAAGATATTTGCAAATGACATATCAGACAAAGGGCTAGTATCCAAAATCTGTAAAGAGCTCACCAAACTCCACACCCGAAAAACAAATAACCCAGTGAAGAAATGGGCAGAAAACATGAAAAGACACTTCTCTGAAGAAGACATCTGCATGGCCAACAGGCACATGAAAAGATGCTCAACGTCGCTCCTCATCAGGGAAATACAAATCAAAACCACACTCAGATATCACCTGACGCCAGTCAGAGTGGCCAAAATGAACAAATCAGGAGACTATAGATGCTGGAGAGGATGTGGAAAAACGGGAACCCTCTTGCACTGTTGGTGGGAATGCAAACTGGTGCAGCCACTCTGGAAAACAGTGTGGAGGTTCCTCAAAAAATTAAAAATAGACCTACCCTATGACTCAGCAAGAGCACTGCTAGGAATTTATCCAAGGGATACAGGAGTACTGATGCATAGGGGCACTTGTACCCCAATGTTTATAGCAGCACTCTCAACAATAGTCAAATTATGGAAAGAGCCCAAATGTCCATCACCTGATGAATGGATAAAGAAATTGTGGTTTATATACACAATGGAGTACTACGTGGCAATGAGAAAGAATGAAATATGGCCCTTTGTAGCAACGTGGATGGAACTGGAGAGTGTGATGCTAAGTGAAATAAGTCATACAGAGAAAGACAGATACCATATGTTTTCACTCTTATGTAGATCTTGAGAAACTTAACAGAAACCCATGGGGAAGGGGAAGGAAAAAAAAAGAGGTTAGAGTGGGATAGAGCCAAAGTATAAGAGACTCTTAAAAACAGAACAAAGTGAGGGTTGATGGGGGGTGGGAGGGAGGGGAGGGTGGGTGATGGGTATTGAGGAGGGCACCTCTTGGAATGAGCACTGGGTGTTGTATGGAAACCAATTTGACAATAATTGCATATATTGAAATAAATAATTAAACAAACAAACAAATAAATAAATAGAAAAGAAAAGAAAAGAAAAAAGAAAAGAAAAGAAAAGAAAAAAAAAAAAGAAAAGAAACAGATTCTTTGCCAGACTGGTCATATTTGGAAGACATTTTCATATTATAATCATTGTTTTGTGTGTGCATGTTCCTCACTACTGTATATATAGTTGATGGTGCAGAGTGCTTTATTAAATATCTTATCTTTCTAGATGTTCTGAAGTGCCTGATATGTGTTGAAAATAGAGATTATAAATCTCACATTTTGTCAATATATTTTTATTAAAATTCACATGCAATATTGTTTGGGGGGGATAGAGAAAATATCTCTTTAAGCAGGAAAATTGTATTTGTGCACTGTTCTGGGGAGGGAGAGTAAATGCAGAGACCACTATTCCACTGTGTTTATAATGGGGCAAAATTAACCATTGTTCCTTATGTCTGTGCATTTTTTATTACTCTACAGGATATATAGTGTATAAAATAGACAATTGAGTTGTAATTTATAATATCCAGCCTTTCTAGATGTTAAAAGAGGTTGCCAGTCTATGACAAAAGTAGAGTTAGTAAACTAACACATTTTGAAAAATTTGTGCTAAAATTCCAAGGAAAGATTGTCTTCTGAAAATTTGAGCATTACAGTCCCCTGGGTTAGTGGAAGAGGGAGAGAAAGGAAGGATTTTAGGCCAGAATGTTCACATTTTGAAGACATTTTCATATAATAATTGTCATTACATGTGTGTGGTTTATTCAAGACTGCTGTGTATTCAGTTGGCAGATGAAGTCTTTATTTGAAACATCTAGTAGAAATACTGGATGCATGTTAAATGTAGAGGAGGTAGTAAAGTAGCACTTTGTAAATTTTTTTTTGCTAAAACTCATAGGAAATATTGTCTTTTGGGAATGAAATTGTTAAATCACCTGTGTGAGCATTGTACTACTATTTGTACTAGTTCAGTGGTTTGAAGGAAGTGGGAAGGAACGAATTTCAAAAGTTAATAGGCTAATGTTTTCATCAACATTCCCAACAAAACTGTTTTTCTGTATGTTATGTGCATTTTTTTGGCTGTATATAGTTTAACTAATGAACAAACAAATCCTGATATTGCAATGTCTAGTCTCTAGATGTTAAAGAGCTTACCAGTATATGACAAAGTAGTAAAATTAGCACATTTTGTACCTTTTGTCTTGAAATTCAGAGAAAAGCTTGTCTTTTGTAAATGGCTTTTGGATATAAATTTGTTGCATCACCTCTAAGCATTACACATGCCTGTTCTTGTCTACTGGATTGGTGGAAAAGATAGGGAAGTGAGGAGGGAATGTTATAAGGCCAAAATGGTTATATTTAGAAGATACATCAGATTATAACCATTGTTAAATGCATGCAGTTTTCTTTAACAGTGCTGTATACCTAGTGGGTAAATAAGCTTTTGTGTGAAAAATGTAGTCTTTTTAGATATTTATAAGTGCTTAATGGATTTAAAATCAGAAGTAGTTAATAACACTTTTTGTAAACAGCTTTAAAAACTTGATGGAAAATGTAGTCTTTAGAAATGGCATTCTAAACCACCTCAGTGGACAGTACACTCTCTGTACTTGTTCATTGGGTTAAAGGAGGCAGGGGGAAAGAAGGTGTTTTGCTAGTATGTCTTAGAAAATTTCAGTTTATTCATTGCCCTATTTGTTATGTTCATTTTATTTAACTTTACTGTGCAATTATTTCTACCTACCTCTCTGTCCTTCTCTGGTTACTACATCCTGATTTCTTCTCAGAATCATCTTCTCAATTTCCATTTCGTGTGCCCCACAGAAGTTCAGGTGACTTGGTTAGCACTGCACATTCCCAAATTTATAGTAACGGGTTCAGAGGTGGACACACACACACACACACACACACACACACACACACAATCAGAGCTGCTGAAATGTAATCAGACTTTGTGCTGGGTCTGCTGACAGGGAGGTACATTTTTTTTTTCTGTTAATACTTGCACCTGGAAGATGGTTGGCCTGTAATTATTTTTGCCATCTTGTCACCATCTAGAAGCTAAGAATGAAGAAATAGGGACAAGAGCAGAGCCACAAAACGTTGGAGACACACTAGGTTCCAATGGCATTACTTCTCTTTCTTTTTTAATTACAGAATAGCTAACATACAGTGTTATATTAGTTTCATGTGTACAAGGTAGTGATTCAACAGTTCTACATATTACTCAGTGCTCACCATGTTAAGTGCACTCTTATCCCGTTTCATTTTCTTCATATAGCTGTTTCTAAAGCCAGATCTGCATTGGACCTTTCAGACACAAGAAACAATAATTTCCTTTGTTTGTGTAAACTACTTTGGGGTTGAATTTTCTGAAACTTGTAACCAAAAGAGTTATGAACAATCAACTGAACAAAATGATGATTTGCTAAGAAACAAAAAGCCAAATAGTGCGTTTTTTTTTTTTTCTTGTCCTGACTCCTGAAAGAGAGGTCAACACAAAGTTTCTGAAAGTCTGAGCACATCTACCAGGGGGAAGTTAAGTGTTTTTCTGTTTCAGGCTCACTGAAGAGGCTTGCACTAGAACAATAATAATCATTTATTATCTCTCATGGTTTCTGTGAGTGTAGATGACCTGTCTCTGCTCCACATTCTTCAGAGCTTCAGGTGCAAGGTTTGAAACTCACCAGCTAGAGTCTTCTGAAGGTTATTTATTCACATGTTTAGTGGGTGATCCTGGCTATTGGCTGAAGACCTAGCTGAGGTTGTAGGCCCATAGGCCCATGTGTGGCCTCTCTATATAGTTTGGGTTTCCTTACAACATGGTGGTGACTGGTTTTCAATGGCAAGCATCCTGAAAGACCAAGCAGAAGTCACAGAGCATTATTTCTACCACATGTTGTTAGAAGTGAGTCCTGCCTATAATCAAGGAGAGGAGAATTAGATTCCATCTTCTGAAAGGAGGAGTGTCAAAGATTTTGTAGATATATTTTGAAACAGCCACAGATGAGCAGGGAGAAGAACTTCCCTGATACTAGGGAGAACTGTGACTAGGGAAATTGTCACTAGGGAAAAAAGTGTATTTTTTTTTTTGATAACCACTTCCTTTCAGATTTCTCATGTGTATTTAGGCATGATTGGGAGAAATGATGTGGGCTTTTGTATTGGCTTTTCTATGCATTTTTCAAAGTGAACTGTTGGGGATACTGTGTAGTCATTATGATTTAAGTTTTTGAAGACCATTCAACATGAAGGAAAACTATTATGAAACATTACATGAAAAACAGAGCATAAGATTTTGTTTACACTTGGTAACTATGACAAATTTGCCAATGTGTATGAATAAAAACTGGAAAGGAACTCAAAGTTTTATTTGTTTGGGTGTCAAGATAGTGGAGGCACATTTCTCACATTTTCATTTCCATTGTCTTTGCTTGAACCATGAATATTCCTTTAAGAAGTTGTTTGTTAATTTTAAAATAGTGCTGAAAAAGTTGCTTTGCTCAGTCATGAGTGGCATAGTCACTTAAAGAAGTGATTCTCCTTTGGTTAGGTGAAAACATGGGGCATGTTTCCTGATTAGGTAAAGCATGTTAAAAAGAATGGGCTTGGTATCATTAAGTCAGAGAATAGAGATTTCTATAAAACTTAGAAATCAAATGAAATCTGTAAGTTGTAGAATATATACCCCCAAATTTTTAAAGTGCCCTTTAAAATAGTATCATGAAAAGAACAGAGTTATATGTGATTTTTCTCTTTTTGTTCAAGTATAATTAAAACACAGTGTTATATTAGTTTCAGATGTAAAATATAATGATTCCATTCTATACATTTGGGTACAAACAAAAACAAGTGCATTTTTGACACTAGCTTTTATGAAAAGAGTATATGATGCCGGGCAATGATTGCTGGGCTGATTCAGTAACCACTAAGCCAAATTGCAAATTAGATGGATCAATCAAAATGGAAAGAAAGATGCCCCAGTGAGGCTCTGACTTGTACATTATACAAAAAAGAAATAGAGAATAATGTATTTTTTGGACAACTTCCTCCCAATGTCAGTTGAGTAAAGAGCATATTTCAAATCTTTTTTCAGAATATGTGCCAAAGTATGCTCAAAAGGTGCATTTTGGAAGAAAATGTTATGCCTTTGTGATATTTGCAAATTCTGGAGAAGTGACACTTGCTCGTCAGAAATGTACATATAGGACTCATGAAGGCTGAAAGCTGATTTTGAATATGGCACATGTTTCCCATAGAAATTATCTGCATGCAAAATGACAGGATCTGAGGAAGAAAGGACTAGTTATGTGTAAAATTGTTTAACTGCAAGTGACATTGATGTAGTGTAACTTCAGGAACAGTCTGGACTCCCATGAATACCATAAATGTGGAGCACTAGAGCTTTCAGATGAAAGAACTTGGATAATTTCTCCCCTGCTCCAGAAATAGTGGAAAACATTTTGAAAAGAGAGCCAAGTTAATTATCTATAGTCTGACTTATACATCCTTTTTATTTGTCCCCCAGGACTTCCCAACAGCTCCTATAGGCCATCTCACTGTCCCCAAGACAGCCATGAATGAGAAAAAGGACAGCTAGAAAAGTCTCTAACTTAGGCAAGAGTTCACCTGGTCAGCTGAATGAACATATGGCAGAGACTCATGTCTATGCCCACATCGTGCCTAGGACAGATTGAGAAGTCAGTCAATGTGTTGAATTAAACACTTGGTATTAAACTCAATTGAATTTTTCAAAATGACAGCAAAGCTGCCCTGACTTACAGACCACCAGGCCAAGAACATTCTTCTTATGAAGTCAACCCCAGTTCAAAGAGAACAACCGAGATACTAAATCTAAACTCTCTTTTTCAAACTGTTCTCTTCACTTTGCAGAGGGCATAGGCTTTATGTCCATTGTGGCAAGGAAAGCCCCTGCTTAAGCAGAGTGTCCAGAGATCCTATTTGAGGGGCCATTATTCAAACTGTTAAGCCACAGTGACTCATATCTTTGCATTGCCAATGTGAAATGAAGGCTGAAATGTGAAGCTGAGAAAAGCAATCAGCAAGAGTGTGAAAAGCATGCAGATGGCGAAGATGCCGACAATAAACCTCGTCGTGATACCAATAGTTTCAATTCATGTAGGCAGAGAAGTGCAGGCATATGATGAATATGAATGTAATTTCCTTGCCCAGTCACTTAGCAACCTCAACATGCTGCCTCAACATAGGGGAAGAAAGAACTTCCCACTGCAAATCTTTATGTACTGAAAGAAAGAAAAGAAAAGAAAAGAAAAGAAAAGAAAAGAAAAGAAAAGAAAAAATAAAGAAAGAAAGAAAGAAAGAAAAGAAAGAAAAAGGAAGAAAGAAAGAAAGAAAGAAAGAAAGAAAGAAAGAAAGAACCACTAGTAAATCTTTCCAGAAAAGTCTAGGATCCTAAGTTGGCTCATTGGTGGGTCAAAGAGTTGACCATGAATGAAAAAGACCAATATACAAAATCAGGGTGGAAGAACATCAGAAGAAAAATCAGAATCACCCTTTCTTAATATTTTAAGTAACTGGCATACTCTTGAACAGAGCTTTACTTCCACACACTTAGAAATTTCAAAATACATTTACTATAACACAGAATTAATTCCCTGCTCTAAGTCAGGTTAAACACAATTCATTGGGGATGACTAAGGGAATGAATTTGTTTCAAAATATTAATGCTACAGATGGAATATCCAAGTCAATTTTGTAAGTGAGGATTTGGGGGGGAGGAAGTTCTAAATTTTCTCTTAGATAACTGGGTCAAGAAATCTCATTTTAAAGAGATACTGGAGAACATCCAGCCAACCCTTTCATTAGGCTCATCGTTCTGTCATTCTTTTTGACCACATACTTTCCTCTGCCATTTTTCCTCCTAAATAAAAATAACCCTGAATATCCAGTTCATCTGGAATAAGCAATTTGGCCAAACACTGAGCTGTTAGTATCCATTATACTTAAAAGCTTAATAATGAGATAAGTGAGCTAAAAAAGAAAAATAAACAATTCTATTACCACCCATACTTACCTGAGTCCAATTTCCCATAACCGGATTAAGGTTAACTGAAAAGAAAGTTAAAGACAAAATTAATTTTAGGGTTGAAGACATTTTAGTAAAGCACTTCTGAAACATATGACCTACAAAAGAAGGATCTTCATTATGGATAATTAGTATCCAAGTTTTAAAATCTGGCTTCTAGAAACACACTCTTCTGCCAAAGCTAGGATACTTAGAGAGCTGCTGTTTGGCTCCATCTTTTTTTTAAAATACCAGTCAGGACACAGGCTGTTTGATATCAATGTTGTGATATCACTTCTCTTTGATAGAATTCCAGTCCATGTTCAAACTTATTAGAGCTTCCATGGAAAAGTAAAATGTAAAAATGTTAATTTTAATAATTTAATTGTATGTCTTTTGCCTTTTTGGGTTTCTGTTTTCTCTAAAGAAAATTTTCAAGTTTTGTCTAATCAAAAATCTGTTTGGATATTCAATAAAAGAAAATGAAAAAAAATAGGCAAGTGGAGAGGATAATAGTGCCTTTAAAATTGTAATTATAGAAGGCTGGTCAGATTTTGTTTTAGTTGCACAATGAAACACTATGTAGTCATTTAAAATGATCCATATAGGGGCACCTAGGTGGCTCAGTTGGTTCAGCATCCAGCTTTTAACTTTGGCTCAGGTCATGATCCCAGGTCATGGGATCAAGGCCTGTCCTGGGCTCTTCCACTGAGTGTGGAGCCTGCTTGAGATTCTCTCTCTCCCCCTTTGTCCCTGCTTGCACTGTCTCTAAAAATAAAAAAATAAAAAAATAAAAATTAAAAAACCTATAAAAATAAAAAAATGATCCATATATATGTTTATTGAAATTAAAGAGATTTTTTGCACAGCATCATGGGATCAAACACCATGTTGGGCTCTGCACTGAGTGTGGAGCCTGCTTAAGATTCTCTCTCTTTCTCCTTCTGCCCTTCTTCCCCACTCTGTCTTTCTCTCTCTAAAATAAAAAAAAACTGTTGTATTATATATAAAACAAAATTATAAAATCTGTTATATTAACAACAACAACAGAAAACCTATTACCCCTCATTGATTGGGGATGAAGGGGAAAGATCCTATTTGCTACCTTTGGAGCAATAGCACCATTCCTTATTCTGAAAATTGGGAATGAAAGAGAAAAAAGCAAAGACTTACTAGATCTTTTTAAGAGAAACTATTGTTTATCCCCAGTTTAGAGAAAGTTCTTTATTACAGAACATCATCAGCTAATAAATACGGAATAAGTGAAATAGAAAAATCACGATTTTGTGGCCCCATTTGAAATAATATTACCAGTAAAAATCATCAATGAATGCTAAAATCATGAGATGAAAAGTTGTGAGGAGCAGAATATATTAAGGGTCCTAAAATATTATTCCGTGGATTATTTGTTAATTGCAAAGGAGATAACATGCATTTCCAATGGAGATATCTGGTGATCATCACCTTACCTGAGATTTCAAACCTAATATTACTGATAGCGGGGAACCGTGACATTTTGTGCCTCCTGATGTGATTCATTCTGAGGTATATAGTATAACATATAGAGTATTCACACCAAACATTTAACCTCAACCCAATCAAAGTTTAATCCTTACTGCCTGTATGCAGAATATAATGTTGACAGAGAATAAACTAAATGACATCAAGAACAATCAGGAAAATCCAAAAATGTAATAAGGCATTATTCTAGAAGACAAATCATTTATTTCTTAAAAAGTTAATGTCAGAGAAGCAAAGGATAGAGAGCTTAATATACACACACATGCACATACACAAACGCACAAACATACACATATATATTATAAAGACAAATGGGTAAATTCGAATGTAGAGTGGAATGAAGATGATATAGAATTTCTGTCAATTTTCTTAGGTTTGATAATGGTTTTATGATTATGTAGGAGAATGTCATCACTATGAGTTACTGAGGATGATCGACTGTCCTGAGCGGGGTTCTCAAGACACAGGGCATTCAGTTTAAAAACTAGGACAATTGGGCACCTGGCTGGCTCAGTTGGTTGGGCATCGGACTTTGGCTCAGGTCATGATCTCATGTTTTGTGAGTTCGAGCCCCACATGGACTTGATGCTATCAGCCTGTCAGCATGGAACCCACTTGGGATCCTCTGTCCTCCTCCTTCCTCTCAAAAAATAAATAAAACATTTAAAAAACCTAGGAAAATCAATGGCAAATGAGGATAAACTGATCACATTGTATCCATGAAAGAATTTAGGGGTGAAGTAACATGGTATCTGCAATTGATTTTCAAATGGCTTAGCAAAATATACATATATACATATGTAGACATAGATAAAAACAAAGGTAGTAAAATGTTAACAATCATTGTATTTGGATGGTATATAATTACCGAATTTGGGTAGTGTGTGTATGATTATTATCACTCTACTCTTTCACCATTTGTGTATGTTTGAAATCTTTGGATTAAAATGTTGGAAAAATAGGCTTACATAACAAAAGGTAATGCAAATTTGAAAACAGGATTAAGGTTCTAATAGAACTAAATTTATTTTTAAAAATTCTAGAAACTGGAATGCCTGGGTGGCTCAGGCAGTTAAGCGTCCAACTTCAGCTCAGGTCATGATCTCATAGTTCATGAGTTTGAGCCCTGATTAGCACAGAGACTGCTTCAGATCCTCTGTCTCCCTCTCTCTCTGCTCCTCCCCCCACCTCAAAAATAAATAAACATTTAAAAAATACTAGAGATAGGAGGAAGATGGCGGCGTAGGAGGACGCTGGGCTCACTGCGCGTCCTGCTGATCACTTAGATTCCACCTACACCTGCCTAAATAACCCAGAAAACCGCCAGAGGATTAGCAGAACGGAGTCTCCGGAGCCAAGCGCAGACGAGAGGCCCACGGAAGAGGGTAGGAAGGGCGGCGAGGCGGTGCGCACTCCACGGACTGGCAGGAGGGAGCCGGGGTGGAGGGGCAGCTCGCCTGCCAAGCAGAGCCCCCGAGTCTGGCTGGCAAAAGCGGAGGGGCCTGACGGACTGTGTTCCGACAGCAAGCGTAACTTAGCCTCTGGGAGGTCATAAGTGAACAGCTCTGCTCAGAAAGCGGGAAGGCTGGAGGACAAAGGGAGGGAGAGCTGCTGAGCCCCCGGAGACAGAGCTCAGTTTGGTGGGGTACAAAGGCGCTCGCCAGCGCCATCTCCCCCGCCCATCCCCCAGCCAAAATCCCAAAGGGAACCAGTTCCTGCCAGGGAACTTGCTCGCTCCGCGCAAACACCCAACTCTGTGCTTCTGCGGAGCCAAACCTCTGGCAGTGGATCTGACTCCCTCCCGCTGCTACAGGGCCCCTCCTGAAGTGGATCACCTAAGGAGAAGCGAGCTAAGCCTGCCCCTCCTGCCCCCGTGCACCTTGCCTACCCACCCGAGCTAATACACCAGATCCCCAGCACCACAAGCCTGGCAGTGTGCAAGTAGCCCAGATAGGCCACACCACCCCGCAGTGAATCCCGCCCCTAGGAGAGGGGAAGAGAAGGCACACACCAGTCTGACTGTGGCCCCAGCGGTGGGCTGGGGGCAGACATCAGGACTCACTGCGGCCCCGCCCACCATCTCCAGTTATACACCACAGCACAGGGGAAGTGCCCTGCAGGTCCTCACCACTCCAGGGACTATCCACAATGACCAAACGGAAGAATTCCCCTCAGAAGAATCTCCAGGAAATAACAACAGCTAATGAACTGATCAAAAAGGATTTAAATAATATAACAGAAAGTTAATTTAGAATAATAGTCATAAAATTAATCGCTGGGCTTGAAAACAGTATAGAGGACAGCAGAGAATCTCTTGCTACAGAGATCAAGGGACTAAGGAACAGTCACGAGGAGCTGAAAAGCGCTTTAAACGAAATGCAAAACAAAATGGAAACGACGACAGCTCGGATTGAGGAGGCAGAGGAGAGAATAGGTGAACTAGAAGATAAAATTATGGAAAAAGAGGAAGCTGAGAGAAAGAGAGATAAAAAAATCCAGGAGTATGAGGGGAAAATTAGAGAACTAAGTGATACACTAAAAAGAATATACGCATACGCATAATTGGTATCCCAGAGGAGGAAGAGAGAGGGAAAGGTGCTGAAGGGGTACTTGAAGAAATTATAGCTGAGAACTTCCCTGAACTGGGGAAGGAAAAAGGCATTGAAATCCAAGAGGCACAGAGAACTCCCTTCAGACGTAACTTGAATCGATCTTCTGCATGACATATCATAGTGGAACTGGCAAAAACAAGGATAAAGAGAAAAGTCTGAAAGCAGCAAGGGATAAACGTGCCCTCACATATAAAGGGAGACCTATAAGACTCGTGACTGATCTCTCTTTTGACACTTGGCAGGCCAGAAAGGATTGGCACGGTATTTCCTGTGTGCAAACAGGAAAAATATGCAGCCGAGAATCCTTTATCCAGCAAGTCTGTCATTTAGAATAGAAGGAGAGATAAAGGTCTTCCCAAACAAACAAAAACTGAAGGAATTTGTAATCACTAAACCAGCCCTACAAGAGATCCTAAGGGGGACCCTGTGAGACAAAGTCCCAGAGACATCACTACAAGCATAAAACATACAGACATCACAATGACTCTAAACCCGTATCTTTCTATAATAACACTGAATGTAAATGGATTAAATGCGCCAACCAAAAGACATAGGGTATCAGAATGGATAAAAAAACAAGACCCATCTATTTGCTGTCTACAAGAGACTCATTTTAGACCTGAGGACACCTTTAGATTGAGAGTGAGGGGATGGAGAACTATTTATCATGCTACTGGAAGCCAAAAGAAAGCTGGAGTAGCCATACTTATATCAGACAAACTAGACTTTAAATTAAAGGCTGTAACAAGAGATGAAGAAGGGCATTATATAATAATTACAGGGTCTATCCATCAGGAAGAGCTAACAATTATAAATGTCTATGCGCCGAATACCAGAGCCCCCAAATATATAAAACAATTACTCATAAACATAAGCAACCTTATTGAGAAGAATGTGGTAATTGCAGGGGACTTTAACACCCCACTTACAGAAATGGATACATCATCTAGACACATGGTCAATAAAGAAACAAGGGCCCTGAATGAGACATTGGATCAGATGGACTTGACAGATATATTTAGAACTCTACATCCCAAACCAACAGAGTATATTTTCTTCTCGAGTGCACATGGAACATTCTCCAAGATAGATCACATACTGGGTCACAAAACAGCCCTTCATAAGTTTACCAGAATTGAAATTATACCATGCATACTTTTAGACCACAATGCTATGAAGCTTGAAATCAACCACAGGAAAAAGTCTGGAAAACCTCCAAAAGCATGGAGGTTAAAGAACACCCTACTAACGAATGAGTGGGTCAACCAGGCAATTAGAGAAGAAATTAAAAAATATATGGAAACAAACGAAAATGAAAATACAACAATCCAAACGCTTTGGGACGCAGCGAAGGCAGTCCTGAGAGGAAAATACATTGCAATCCAGGCCTATCTCAAGAAACAAGAAAAATCCCAAATACAAAATCTAACAGCACACCTAAAGGAACTAGAAGCAGAACAGCAAAGACACCCCAAACCCAGCAGAAGAAGAGAAATAATAAAGATCAGAGCAGAAATAAACAATATAGAATCTAAAAAAACTGTAGAGCAGATCAACGAAACCAAGAGTTGGTTTTTTGAAAAAATAAACAAAATTGACAAACCTCTAGCCAGGCTTCTCAAAAAGAAAAGGGAGATGACCCAAATAGATAAAATCATGAATGAAAATGGAATGATTACAACCAATCCCTCAGAGATACAAACAATTATCAGGGAATACTATGAAAAATTATATGCCAACAAATTGGACAACCTGGAAGAAATGGACAAATTCCTGAACACCCACACTCTTCCAAAACTCAATCAGGAGGAAATAGAAAGCTTGAACAGACCCATAACCAGCGAAGAAATTGAATCGGTTATCAAAAATCTCCCAACAAATAAGAGTCCAGGACCAGATGGTTTCCCAGGGGAGTTCTACCAGACATTTAAAGCAGAGATAATACCTACCCTTCTCAAGCTATTCCAAGAAATAAAAAGGGAAGGAAAACTTCCAGACTCATTCAATGAAGCCAGTATTACTTTGATTCCTAAACCAGACAGAGACCCAGTAAAAATAGAGAACTACTGGCGCCTGGGTGGCGCAGTCGGTTAAGCGTCCGACTTCAGCCAGGTCACGATCTCGCGGTCCGTGGGTTCGAGCCCCGCGTCGGGCTCTGGGCTGATGGCTCAGAGCCTGGAGCCTGTTTCCGATTCTGTGTCTCCCTCTCTCTCTGACCCTCCCCGTTCATGGTCTGTCTCTCTCTGTCCCAAAAATAAATAAACGTTGAAAAAAAATTAAAAAAAAAAATAGAGAACTACAGGCCGATATCCCTGATGAATATGGATGCAAAAATTCTCAATAAGATACTAGCAAATCGAATTCAACAGCATATAAAAAGAATTATTCGCCATGATCAAGTGGGATTCATTCCTGGGATGCAGGGCTGGTTCAACATTCGCAAATCAATCCATGTGATACATCACATTAACAAAAAAAAAGATAAGAACCATATGATCCTGTCAATCGATGCAGAAAAGGCCTTTGACAAAATCCAGCACCCTTTCTTAATAAAAACCCTTGAGAAAGTCGGGATAGAAGGAACATACTTAAAGATCATAAAAGCCATTTATGAAAAGCCCACAGCTAACATCATCCTCAATGGGGAAAAACTGAGAGCTTTTTCCCTGATCAGGAACACGACAGGGATGTCCACTCTCACTGCTGTTGTTTAACATAGTGCTGGAAGTTCTAGCATCAGCAATCAGACAACAAAAGGAAATCAAAGGCATCAAAATTGGCAAAGATGAAGTCAAGCTTTCGCTTTTTGCAGATGACATGATATTATACATAGAAAATCCGATAGACTCCAGCAAAAGTCTGCTAGAACTGATACAGGAATTCAGCAAAGTTGCAGGATACAAAATCAATGTACAGAAATCAGTTGAATTCTTATACACTAACAATGAAGCAACAGAAAGACAAATAAAGAAACTGATCCCATTCACAGTTGCACCAAGAAGCATAAAATACCTAGGAATAAATCTAACCAAAGATGTAAAAGATCTGTATGCTGAAAACTATAGAAAGCTTATGAAGGTAATTGAAGAAGACATAAAGAAATGGAAAGACATTACCTGCTCATGGATTAGAAGAATAAATATTGTCAAAATGTCAATGCTACCCAAAGCTATCTACACATTCAATGCAATCCCAATCAAAATTGCACCAGCATTCTTCTCGAAACTAGAACAAGCAATCCTAAAATTCATATGGAACCACAAAAGGCCCCGAATAGCCAAAGGGAGTTTGAAGAAGAAGACCAAAGCAGGAGGCATCACAATCCCAGACTTTAGCCTCTACTACAAAGCTGTCATCATCAACACAGCATGGTATTGGCACCAAAACAGACACATAGACCAATGGAATAGAATAGAAACCCCAGAACTAGACCCACAAACGTATGGCCAACTCATCTTTGACAAAGCAGGAAAGAACATCCAATGGAAAAAAGACAGTCTCTTTAACAAATGGTGCTGGGAAAACTGGACAGCAACATGCAGAAGGTTGAAACTAGACCACTTTCTCACACCATTCACAAAAATGAACTCAAAATGGATAAAGGACCTGAATGTGAGACAGGAAACCATCCAAACCCTAGAGGAGAAAGCAGGAAAAGACCTCTCTGACCTCAGCCGTAGCAATCTCTTACTCGACACATCCCCAAAGGCAAGGGAATTAAAAGCAAAAGTGAATTACTGGGACCTTATGAAGATAAAAGCTTCTGCACAGCAAAGGAAACAACCAACAAAACTAAAAGGCAACCAATGGAATGGGAAAAGATATTTGCAAATGACATATTGGACAAAGGGCTAGTATCCAAAATTATAAAGAGCTCACCAAACTCCACACCCAAAAAACAAATAACCCAGTGAAGAAATGAGCATAAAACATGAAAAGACACTTCTCTAAAGAAGACATCCGGATGGCCAACAGGCACGTGAAAAGGTGTTCAGCGTCGCTTCTTATCAGGGAAATACAAATCAAAACCACACTCAGATATCACCTGACGCCAGCCAGAGTGGCCAAAAAGAACAAATCAGGAGACTATAGATGCTGGAGAGGATGTGGAGAAACGGGAACCCTCTTGCACTGTTGGTGGGAATGCAAATTGGTGCAGCTGCTCTGGAAAGCAGTGTGGAGGTTCCTCAAAAAATTAAAAATAGGCCTACCCTATGACCCAGCAATAGCACTGCTAGGAATTTATCCAAGGGATACAGGAGTACTGATACATAGGGGCACTTGTACCCCAATATTTATAACAGCACTCTCAGCAATAGCCAAATTATGGAAAGAGCCTAAGTGTGCATCAACTGATGAATGGATAAAGAAATTGTGGTTTATATACACAGTGGAATACTACGTGGCAATGAGAAAGAATGAAATATGGCCCTTTGTAGCAACGTGGATGGAACTGGAGAGTGTGATGCTAAGTGAAATAAGCCATACGGAGAAAGACAGATAACATATGGTTTCACTCTTATGTGGATCCTAAGAAATTAACAGAAACCCATGGGGAAGGGAAGGAAAAAAAAAAGAGGTTAGAGTGGGAGAGAGCCAAAACATAAGTGACTGTTAAAAACCGAGAACAAACTGAGGGTTGATGGGGGGTTGGAGGGAGGGGAGGGTGGGTGATGGGTATTGAGGAGGGCACCTTTTGGGATGAGCACTGGGTGTTGTATGGAAACCAATTTGACAATAAATTACGTATATTAAAAAAAATAAAAATAAAAAATAAAAAATACTAGAAACTGAAAACCTATTAGAAACTGAAAATATAGCAAAAGTGAATACCTCTATAGAAGGATTGACAGATAAAATTAAGGAACTATTCCAGAAAGTAGAGCAGAGGAACAAAAAGATGGAACCTAAGACAGGAGAAAATGAAAAGCACATTAAGTTTAATATTCAAATAATTGGAATTCCAGAAAGAGGAAAGAAAGAAAAATACAAAGGAAGAAATCATCAATGAAATAATTGAGGAAGAAATTCCTAGAATTACACAACTTAATTTCTAGATTGAAAGGATGCCCCAAGTATATAGCACAATGGATGAAAAAAGAACTATACTGAGATTCATCCCTGTGGAATTTCAGAACACAGGGCACAAAAAGAAACAAAGAGAAAGGGAAAAAATTGATCAAATACTAAAGAAGCTAGAATCAGAATGCTTCAGACTTCTCAACAGCAACATTGGAAGCTAGAAGCTGATAGAATAGGGGGGCCTCAAACAATCTGAAAGAAACTAGTCCCAATTTAGATTTATGTTCCCAGCCAACAATGTGTTAGGGCAATATAAAGCAACTTCAAACATGCAGCTTCCTCAAAATATCACCTACCATTTATGTATTTTCAAGACTCTTGGAGATTTAGTCAAGAAAGAGAAAAACCCAGGACAAAGAGAGCAGGAGAGTCAACCAGTGGGGGGAATCCCAGGATGAGAGTTGTCCATCAGACCTGGCGTGCTACCATTCCAGCCTGGAAGAAGTCAGAGGCTCTGTAAGGCCCTTTATTAGGAAGAGACAATGGAGGTAATGCTAATGAATCTGACAGTCTTGAGAGGAGCTTTTGACAACTGATGAGAAGTCAGGGGATGAATTAGTGAAAAGTAAATAAAAAATCAAGAAAACAAAGACAATTGCTAATTCCAGAGAAAACAAAAAGTTGTACAGGAAAGAATAAATAATCAGACTTTACCATTTATTTCTCCTAGACCTAACTTGTACATAATCATAATAAAATAAACTGATATTAATCTAATTAAAATTATGATATAATCATATCCAAAGTATAAGATAAAGGAAAGGTAACACATGTATGGTAGGAACACGGGAGGAAAAGGAGTAAAACTTTCATCTTCCATAATGGGAAGACATTACATAATGTCTAAAATAAAAATCAATGGTAGAAATTCAAGTACATTATTTCAAGTCATGTAGATAAATACCAAAATATTTAGCTGAGATCAAATCTGTTGTCTCTTCGAGAAGTAAATGCTGGGGTGGGGATGGAAGAGTATTCTCTTTCATTACAAACTTTGTAGAGCTGTTTGATTCTAAAATATATGCATTTAAAATTAGGTTTTATTAGTTAAAAATAGAGAAAAAGACAAAGAGCTGGAAAAGAATAGAGTCCAGAAAAATAAAACCAGTAATTAATGCACAGATGTATAAAGGGAAGATATGGACTGTTTTTGAAGTCTGTGGAAAAAATATGAAAAATAACCCTTTTCAAAATGCAGTCTGAAAAGAGTATAAGACATTTATTTAATAAATCCAAAGTGGCAATGATGTGACACACATCCAAGCATAAAAGGACCTAAATGGTGTTAAAGAAATATACGAACTGGTCACTTCCATGGAGAACTAGGACATATTGCTGAAAATGAAGACAGGAATGTAGTAGGTGGAAAATGAATATAAAACAAAACAGACATGTAATCAGTTTTTAAGAAACAAGGGTGATTCGAGTCACTATCATCTGGTTGTTCTTATGTCAACAGATTAAAAAGTTATGGTGCAGCTATTGAAAGAGAAAAATTGCAAACAAGTAGAGCACAGCTGAGCTATGTCTAACATAAAGCTTAGATCTGTGGGGAGGGCACATCCTACCAAAAAAAATTCCCAAGGAGGAAAAGAGAGAATGCTGCATAATTGATGGATGTAGGTGTCAACTGATCATTGTATGTTAGCCCTCCAAATTTCATTGGCAAAATTAATTTAAAACAGACTTGAATAAGAATCTAGTTCTATTAACAATGCTTGGGTGATTATAAACAATGGGCAAATGATTAATGATAGCATAATTAACTCTAGGGCGATGTGTAGTCGGGTGTTGCAAGGGTCTTTGTTGGGTCTGGTCTAGTTTAATGCCTTTAATGATCTGGAAAAGGGAGTGAATAGAATTTATAGATGCTACTCAATTTTCCACTGAGTTCATGGCCCTAAATAGAATGTTTTCCTGGCATGGTATGGATGGCACTCAATGTGGCAGAGAGAAGGATGGATTACAATCTCTAGTCCTTCACCCTTGAATGCTTGCCTTGTATATTAGAATTAATACTCTTTTCACCTGGTCCATTTTGCAAGACTTAGCTTTCTCTGAAACATTTATCCCTCCAATTCCCTTTACTATACTTTCTGCTGAGAGAACATGTAAAACAGCTCTCCTCTTTCCTGTATGTCAGTTACTATTACTCTCTCAGGGCTTGAATTTATGCTCTGGTCTCTCGTATGCATTTAGCGTACAATTCTACTGGAAATTTAGTTCAAATCTGACTGTCTTGTTCTGTGAGTTGGACAAGCAACTTGTGTATATATTTGTATATATTTATAAGTTGTATGTGTCGTTTGATCTAAATACTTTTATGTCCCTTTCAAAATCTGCTTCTTTAAAATCTTTCCCTTTAATTATGGGCTGCACTATGCCATATTATCTGTTGATAAGACATTCTGCACTCTGTAGTCCAATTAGGAAATATCATTATTGTCTCTGAGGTTGTGCCATCCACTTCCATCTTAGTTCCCTAAAAGAGGTTATCAACTTGATTCCACTTCCTTTGTGCTTTTGATGGCTTATTGAATAGGCTTATTTCATCAAAATGTTCCAGTTATTTGAAGGTTATGACAGTGCTTCTGTTATCCACGCATTGGGTATTCAGGTGGGGAGGAAATCTAATACTGCAGGGCCTTCATTTTAGGGAGAAATTTTAACCAAAGTCAACTTTTTCCCACAATGGGTGAACACAGAAGCAAAAGTGGTATATGATTTTCATAACTGCCTTCTCTCTGTTCTCTTTCTTTAGGGAGCAAAAGAGGGAAGAACAAAACTTAGGAGAGTGAAGGGGTGGGTGTAACAACTTGAGAGTTGATGAAATCATCTGCTTGTACACAGTTGGCCCTAATTGCAAGAAATCTTGATGTAAAGTTAAAAGAATCAAAATAGAAATGAGAGCAAAACAATGGATTGAGCACATGCATTTACCTCTCTCTTCCTAGCTCAAATTCCTTTTAGCAATAGAAAATATATTTTACTATGAATAAATCTTCAGCAGCACAAGAAAGCAAATCTACAAATCGTGCTATCAACATATATATAAAAAAAGATGGGAAATTCCCAGAATATAGAAAGCAGATAGGACAAAAATGGAGGAAAAAAATAGCCTCAAACATATACACACACACACATACCCACACAAAACCACCACCGCCACCAACAGCAACAACAATAACAACAACACAACTTTCAAGGTAATGATACATTCAGAGAAACTTCAACCACAGACTGGATAACAGACTAAGCTAAGTTTTTCAGTGCATCCACCTATTGTGAAATCTAAGGGGAAAAAATGGACACCTCCAGGAAGAGAAGGTACAGGAACATTGGTTTGCCTGGGGCAGGACACAGGGAAGATGGGGTGACTCTACAAGTGAGTTTAACGTTTCAGATCAAAGCTTTAATGAATTGCTGGACGTTGAGGGTGAGCAAGCTTAACAACACGTGGCCTCTGTGAGCTTCAAACACAAGGGCTGTCCTAACACTTCCAGTCCATCTCACAGATGCCACGAGTGCCTGCAGAGACCAAGGGCAAGGTAGAGACGGTAGAAAGCCTCCCTCCTGGGGCAGGCAGGGAGGAAGAGAGCAACTGCCCCTGAAGAGACTTGACAACTAATTGTTAGGAGTCTGGCACTTCGAAAACACAAAAACAACAACAACAACAAAAATTGTACAACATTACTGAGACAATTGGGAAAGTATGAACACTTAATTTCATAAGACACTTTTTAAAATATGAGAATAGAATGTGGTTATGTAGTGCTGATGTGGTCATGTCCTTGTTCTTAGGAGATCCACAGTGAAGAATTTAGAAGTGAAATGTAGTCACGTCTACAATTTACTCGTAACTGGTTCAGTTAAAATGGTACAATTTACTCTTAACTGGTTCAATTAAAGTGGATATGTATGTGGGTGGACAGAAAGAGAGAGGGAGGGAGGGAGAAAACAACTGTAAAATTTTGACAACTGGTGAATATAGGTGTACATTATATGTGTGCTTATGGTATTAACAATTTTTCAACTTTTCTGCGGGTTGTAAGAGAGAGTAAGGACCCGTTAACATTTAAGTTCAGATGTCACTTTATTTTTAAAACTTCTTATTGAAGTATAACAGCTCTAACAGATGTATAACATTTATTACAGAGAAGTAAACAAATTGTAAGTGCACAGTTGCATGCGGTTTTACAAACTGAGCATACCTGTATAATAGCACCCAGATAAAGAAACTGTGTCATTAGGACCCCAGAAACCCATATAAAGCAAAGGTGAGGCACCTAGGTGGCTCAGTTGAGCAGCTGACTCTTGATTTCAGCTCAGGTCATGATCCCAGAGTCGTGGGACTGAGCCCCACATTGGGCTCTGTGCTGAACGTGGAACCTGCTTAAGATTCTCTGTCTCTCTCTGTCTCTCTCTGTCTCTGCCCTTCTCCTCCACTCACTCTCTCTCTCAAAAAAAAAAAGAAAAAGGAAACTTGTACCTTTCATGTTTGAATCTGCAGCCCTCTTAGAATTTTCCTTTTGTATATAGTGGGGGAGGGGTTACATATTCTTTTTTTTTCTTCCATATTGATATCCATTTTACCCAGCACCAGTTATTGAAAAGGGAATCCTTTCCTCCATCTCACTGCAGTGTCACCTTTGTGATGAATGAGCCCTGAAGACCTACCATAGAGCATGATGACCATAGTTAACAATAGTGTATTGTACGTGCGAAATGTGCCCAAGTGTTCTCACCATTAATAAAAAGACAAAGAAAAGTATGGTAACTATGTGAAGTGATGGATATGCTACTTACTTTGATTGTGGTGAAAATTTCACAATATATACGTATGTTAAAACATCAAGGAGTACACTTTCGATATATATATCATTTTTATTTGTCAATTATACTTCAATATATCCTTTAAAATATATATAAGTATCCTAGACAATAGATATTATTCAAATAAAACCCACTGATTCATACTATTCTAACAATTAACTATCCACTCTGAGTCCAGTTTTCTTACATCCCAGGGTAGTCAAGGCAAACGATGATGAGTGAGAAAACAGAAAGAAATCAGAGCTCAGAGTTCACATGAAACTTGCTAAAATCAGACATGTTTGCAATTCCAATTGATAGGTTACACTTCCCTTCATTTTGCTCCTTTACACTCCTGTTGAAAGGAAACAAAAGTGGAGCCATGTCCCAGCATTATCACTCCTTATGCAGGTCATGGCTGCTGTCAGCTTCTTCTCTAAGGAGCAGGCCCTCACTCCCCAGCTGTTCTGTGTCATCACGGCCTGCATATCTTCACTGTCTTTCGTCCTAATTTTCACATTCCACTTGCTGCTCCTGGGTTTGCTCTGTATCATTTCCATGTTGTCTCTGAATGACATGTGAGTCTTGTAGTTACTCTCTTTTCATGAGAGTGTTACAGTATCAAACACTAACTAAATGCCATGATATCTTTGTGAAACTGATGGTAATACTGTCAAACCTATGGAAAATTTCTTTAGACAAGGGAATAGAGAATGTATCTTTGTCAACAGGCTTCTCTGTTAATTAGATTGAGAATTTCATGCCAGCCACATTTAAAGTCTTGTATGATATTAATACTAATCAGCATTTATTAAAATTCAGATATATTCACAACTGTTGTAGCAGCTGAGTGCCTGTAAGTTAAATTGATTTCAGTCCTTAGATACCCATTAACAGCACTGCTTCCCATTTTGGTAATGGAGTACAGTTGTTTGGGGGTGTTTATGAAATGACGTCTATTTGATTTATAAGTAACCTTGACTAGGAAATCTCTGTGTGTTAGAATGTAAATGATCACCTCCCCCACTTTGATTGCCACTCTGCAGCTGTGCATTCCCATTTCCAAATCGTAAGAGACCAAAAAAGATCTGCAAACACAACAAATACTAAGTAGAAGAATCTTTCACCCTCAAAGCAGATATAATAGGGGTGATAGCGTTCAGAGTTGCTTTTAACCAGCCCAACTGCGAGCCCTCTAAAGGAGACTGTGTGGTGATGTAGTGAAGAGACCTCAGGAGGTTTTCTGTATTCAAAAGAAGAAATTTTTAAATTCTGGCTCAATATGCTGGCAACCTGTTCTCAGGCACATTTTAATCCTCAAGAACTTTAGAGTGTGACTTGCACTGTATTGATTTGAAACATTCTATCAAAGCATGCTCCAGAGCTTTGGAGGGCAGAAAATAACACTCTCTTGATTTCTGCCCCAAATGGGACTTAAAGTTGGTTCAGAGACTTGCTGGAATCAACCTGATTGCAGAGCTCAAGGTCTTGGCACCTCTCTGATGCTCTGAAGAAGTGTACGTAGAGGGAATAGAAGGATGGACATACCGTTCCTCTGCTTCAAGAATATTCCTTTCAGGGTACATGTATCTGAAGAACTTTTTTTTCATCTTGATAGATTATGAGTGCATTGGCCAAGGAAAGATAAGAGCTACTCTTCTCTAGGGAGGGGTGCAGTCAGGCAAACACTTTGAGAGGGTTCCCATTCCAACCTGAGTCCACCTCCAGGTGGTAACAATCTACTTTCCAAGTTTTAACTTAAGAATTGCATCAGTTTTGGGGTGCCTGGGTGGCTCAGTTGGTTAAGCATACAACTTCAACTGAGATCATGATCTCGGGGTTCCTGAGTTTGAGCCCCACGTTGGGCTCTGCTCTGACAGCCTGTTTTGATTCTCTGTACCCCTCTCTCTCTGCCCCTCCCCCGCTTGTACTCTCTCTCAAAAAAAAATTAAAAAAAAAAGAATTGTGGGTGTGCCTGGGTGACTCAGTCAGTTAAGTGACTTCGGCGCAGGTCATGATCTCACATGAGTTCATGAGTTTGAGCCCCGCGTGGGACTCTATGCTGACAGCTCAGAGCCTGGAGCCTGTTTCAGATTCCATGTCTCCCTCTTTCTCTCCCCCTCCCTTGCTTGTGCTTATCTCTCTCTCAAAAATAAACATTAAAATAAGCTAGGTTTCTATAAAAAGATAAGAATTGCGTCAGTTTTATTTTGAGCATAACAGCAGGCTCCACAATGTTTTGTATTTCAATGTTTTATTATTCAATATTGAATCACAATGTCCCTTACATAGGTGTTGCAAAACAAGTTTATAATAGTGCTTACTTAACTTCTAGGGGGACTCTTTATGTACTAGATTATTCTTTGTGTAACATTAAAATGGAATATTTGTATAAGACAGGTTTCCATGGGCTCCATGGCTAGAGAATTATCTCCATGCTGATGTTCTGAGTGTCTCAATTTTACTTTACAGGTAATAATGCACTGTTTCCAGAGACTATAAATCTTTTTTCAGGGAACTTTGTGAGAAGGAGGCACATGAATGATTGTACAACTCAGTAGGAAATGTAAAACCATGCAAGTCACATTTGGAATAATGTAGATGATAGAAAACATGGCAAGAAAAGGGAGGTAAGAAAATATGTAACATTGAAGCACAATGACCTGTGTGCATCAGGAAGATTATCCTCACAGAAAGGAAAAGGACAAATGTATTCTCCAGGGGAAAGAATGGAGCTGTTGTTGAGATTGGAAACCTTGCTGACCTAAGGTAATATGATAACAATAACAACAATAAAACCCACATGTATTTTATGGATCATTTTTGTGAGTCTCCATTTTAGGTACTTGTCCTATCTACCACATATTACCCATCTTACGTGCAGTATACTTTAAAAATTGAGCCATCCCAAAGTGAAAAGTTTTACGTATTCTTCAACGCTGTTCATGGTGATCGTCCTCACTCTTTTTTTTTAAGTTTATTTATTTTGAGAGAGACAGAGACAGTGTGAGTGGCAGAGGGCTGAGAGAGAGGGAGAGAGATAGAATCCCAAGTAGGCTCCATGCTACCAGTGCAGAGCCTGATGCAAGGCTTGAACTCATGAAACTGTGAAATCATGACCTAAGCCAAAACCAAGAGTTGGATGCTGAACCCACTGAGCCACCCAGGTGTCCCGTGATTGTCCTCACTCTTGTTCTGTCCTTCTTGTACTTAGATCTCTGCTTCCACCAGAGTCTAACCTCTTGGCTCTATACTTTCAGCTTCACTCCTACCTCTGACCCAGTCCTGCATTTCTCCTGCAGAGTGTTGGCTGGCTTCCCTTGTCTCTCTAAACCCTGGGCTCCCTCAAGATAA
The DNA here is from genome assembly GCF_022837055.1 of Prionailurus viverrinus. Taxonomy (NCBI): domain Eukaryota; kingdom Metazoa; phylum Chordata; class Mammalia; order Carnivora; family Felidae; genus Prionailurus; species Prionailurus viverrinus. The sequence goes on from NC_062561.1 coordinate 169,656,503, forward strand.
ACCCTCAGATCCACCGCCAGCAATTTGAGCAGTGTCTAAGTCAGCCAAGCTACCATTCATTTCCAATGTGAGTTCCTCAATTCATGATGAAGTCTCAGACCAATGATTTCTTTCTGTAAGGAGTTTACCAGCCAGGCTAGGAGACACATGTAGAATTTGCGTGTGTGTGTGTGTGTGTGTGTGTGTGTGTGTGTGTGTTCCTATCATTTTGTTTGTTTCTTTGTTTTGTATTTTTTTTTTTTTGGAAGGGTAACTTTTGATGAGGGAAAGAATTATATGGATTCCCCTAGGCGGCCACTTTTTTAGAGGAATATAATTACATTTCTCTTAGAATTACTGTTTTTATGCTATTGTAAATCCCCATGCTTATGCAAATAGGAAAAGGGAAGAGAAGGTTTTAGAGATGGAAAAACAGGAGAGAAAGTTTTATTACTTGAGGTATGAGTAATTTACTCCTCCCAGAAGCAATATTCCCATATAGGACTTATTCTTAAAATTGATCAGGCCCACAGTGGGAAAGGTTTACTTAAATCTGCTTTCTTGAAGTCATATGCCCAAAATTGAAATATGTAATGAAAAGAGCATAGAGCTAGACAGGTCAAATTCTAGTTCACTCACTCTCTGTGTAGAAACTTGGCCAATTTAAATATTGTCAACTTCACTATTCTTACCTGTAAAAATGGAAGTTATAATTTTATCTAACAGGGCTTTCTAGGACTATAGGAGATAATGCACATGAAAATCCCTTACACTGAGGCCTGGCCCCAAATATGCACACAAGTATTTCCCTTCCTGTCACCATTTTTGTGGATACCAACTAGTTCATTTAATTTATTGCTCCCATTCTTGGTGGGGTTAACAGTTATCTGGGCATATTAGAATGAACTGGTTGTAGATCTCTATTGACTGTTCCTTGGCAGACATGTTTATTTTATTTTTTTTATGTTTATTTGTTTTTGAGAGAGACAGAGACAGAATGCGAGTTAGTTAGGGGCAGAGAGAGAGGGAGACACAGAATCTGAAGCAGCCTCCAGGCTCTGAGCTGTCAGCACAGAGCCTGATGTGGGGCCCGAACCCGCAGACCTCAAGATCATGACCTGAGCCGAAGTTGGACGCTCAACCGACTGAGCCACCCAGGTGCCCAGCAGACGTCTTTAATAATGAGCCCTTTTTCTTCTAATCATGAGGCTGTATAATACGGGTATTTCAAAAACTAAAGTTGTCTTTAAACTGCATCTACTGAAAGTGAGGATCTTTATTTATTTATTTTTTAATATATGAAATTTATTGTCAAATTGGTTTCCGTACAACACCAAGTGCTCATCCCAAAAGATGCCCTCTTCAATACCCATCACCTACCCTCCTCTCCCTCCCACCCCCCATCAACAGGGAGGATCTTTAAAATATGTTCTGAATTTGGGCACCTGGGTGGCTCAGTTGGGCATCTGACTTCCACTCAGGTTATGTTCTCATGGTCCGTGGTTCAAGCCCCGTGTCGGGCTCTGTGCTGACAGTTCAAAGCCTGGAGCTTGCTTCTGATTCTGTGTCTCCATCTCTCTGGCCCTCCCCCTCTGTCTCTGTCTCACTCTCTCTCTCTCAAAAATAAATTAACATAAACACTTTTTTTAAAAAAACATGTTCTGAGTTTGCCTAAAGAACACTATCAAACAGAGAAGAGCAATAGTCCCAAGGGAATATTTAGTCGGAAGGAAGGAGTGGAAATCTGGTTGAAGCCAGCTGACGTGTTACCGAGCTTTGTGGCCCCTTCCCCTCTTGGGGCTCTCAGGCCCTCTATACCTTCACCTGACAAAGAATGTCACAGTTGGAAGAGGTACTTATGTGTCTCCAGGCTACACAGCAAGTCTCTGCTCCTATTTGTGTTTCTGGCCCATACTCCAAGCTGGGTGCACTGGATTTCCCCAGTGCAGTCTGCTCTCTTGGTTGCTGTTGACAATTAAGATTTGCAGCCTGAAGTGATTTGTTTGAGGGAGGGAGCAGCAGCTTTGGGTGTCCTTTGCTGTGATTGGAGGAATGGGCTTTCAGCCTCCATAATAATGCACAACAGCTGCTGAAGGACATCTCATTCTAAGTGACACCACATTGGAAATGGAGAACCAGCCTCCACAGTCATTTGTACAGTCATTTGTATGATTGAATTTCCCATTTTGAGGGAGGCAGATGACATTTTTATCTCAAAACAATTTAGCTTTCTTTCTGTGTTGAGGAGGAACTAGATCTACCAGCAGAATACAAAACAGGTTATAGAAAGAGAGAGAAGGTCTTGATGGGAGGAAATGAAGCAAACCAAACAAAGCAATAAAGTGAGGAATTTGCATCCACCTGTTTTTGTGCACAATGATAACAAAATAGCTATGTCTTCCCTTGAATGCTTATTCCCTTAAATTGGCTCCCCCCAGGTGTTCATAATAAAGTTGGGGACAGCCAAAAGTTTAATTTGTATTTATCACATGGTTGAATTGCTGGGCATTTGAGCTGCTTGGGAAATAGGAGAGATATCTGGGAGAGGAGTGAGAGCTGTCCTGAGACATCGAAGGTGCCATAGCACAAGAGCCTTGAATGATTTAGATGGATTGTCCACTAACGGAACTCCAGCTCTATCCAATCCAGGAGTGGATGGCATAATCTTTTATCCATTGTCGTATCCAAGGTGGTGTCAGACTGTATTCTGCTTGGTTTTGATATCTAAATCAAGAAGGGCATTGTGATGGGGAAAGGCTGGATTGTAAGACCTAACTCCATGTAGGGTCCCAAATAATGGCATTTTGAGAGAGAGAGTTGTGAACTTGAACTACCAAATATATTGTTTGCTGCAACTTCTGGGCTATTTGTGTGGTGTTTTCCAAATTTCCAAATTCCTTTCTGCTCTTTTAGAATTTATCAGAAATTCTCTTAAGACGGACAATGCATTTCCTCCTGACTTCCCTCAGGCCTTCTTTGGTACACCTCTATACGTTTCACAGACACAGAGTCAGAGGGTTGGACCCTGGCCTTGGGAGATTACTAAGTACCACTTTGACTACATCTTCCTCTAATCTGATTTCCTTTGTAGTTGAACATGTGGTTGGATGTTCTAAGTAAACCCATATTACACATGAACATCTAATACTTGAGTCTGCTCTTAAGAAAGTGGTTTGAATCTATTTGGAGACCATAATATGTTTGCCTATGCCTTAGTGAAAAGGAATAGAACAACAAGAGCTGATTCTAAAATACAGATGTGCTGGGTACAAAGTAGGGATGCAGGACCCTCTACAGAGTTGGCATAGAAGTGAAGGAGCAGATCTCACTGCAGCCAGATATCTAAATTCCAGGGTGTATGTGTAAGGTGGTAACATCATCCCAAAGCTATGTGTCTTTAGGGTGACTTGTTCCTCTTTCTACTGACACCTCTAAGAGCAGGAGTGGAGTCAGAAAGGAAAAAGTAGCATAAAAGAGTGTTCTGTCCTGGGACAACTTCTTTCCCAAAGACTTTCCAGTTTTACCAAAAACCATATGTCCTCTTTGCTCTCAGACATCAATTTGGAAATAAGGAAAATTGTCCTTTTCAAGAGAAAGAGGAAAATTTAAATGGGTCTTAGAGTCTGGTAAGAGAAAATCTGCTTAACATGAAGTGTCATGAAATAAAATGCTTGTGAAAATAGGTGAGTGGACTGAGATCTCCTATCTCCTTATTTGGTGATGGGATTACATTTTGTCAGGAGTACCTGTTGAGTTAGTACATGAAGATGTGGAAATGATTAACTACAACTTAATTGTGAACCAAAGCTTCTCTCTATTGTGTGACAGAAAAGATGTGAAAGTTAGAGAGAAATTTATTATTTGTAAACAAGAAACACATAGTCTTGGTAGCCATTGGCAGCCATTTCACTACCATTAGGGAAGACAACCTAAGACCAAACTAACACAAAGAGGAGGGCAGAGCCAAGCACCACAGAGAAATGGGGCCAGAGCCCTGATCAAACCATGCTTGAAGCCTACATTACCTCCAAACTGTTTATTACATGAGCCAATAAATTACTTTTGATGTTTAAGCCATCCAGCATGTTGCGTTACCTCCAACCAAATTTATCTTTTATGTCAAATATATGTTTATTTGACATAAAAGATAAAAGCTCGATGTGGGATTCAAACACACTAATGGTGAGATCGTGACCTGAGGTAATATTGAGAGGCGAACACTTAACCAACTGAACCACCCAGATGCATCCCAACCAAATATATCTTAACGGGAACAGAATTTGTTCCCAGAAATAAGGTGTTGAAAATAACAGACTATAAAAAATGAGACTTGCTGACTGGAAACTGGGTAGAAGGCAGTGAACACACCATTACAAATTGGCAGTCATTGTCATGTGATAGCAAAACAATTAGTTAAATATAGGAATTGTGACCCTGTGCCTACTGAGTCTATAGCATTAGAAAACCTGGTAAGAAAAATTCAGTAGGTTAGAATGCCATGTGGTCTTCAATATGATTCTAAAATAAAAACGCAAGCTGAGGCTTAAGAGGGCTTGTACAATTACAAAGCAGAAAGTATATACTTCCTTTTTTTAAGTTTATTTATTTTGAGAGAGAGAGAGAGAGAGAAAACAAGTGAGGGAGGGGCAGAGAGAGAGAGAGAGAGAGAGAAGCCCAAGCAGGCTCCACGCTGTCAGCACAGAGCCCAACACAGGGCTCGATCTCATGACCGTGAGACGAGTGAGGAGCAACTCCTAAGAGAAGGGGACAGGGGAACATTCTGTTTAGTAGTGGGGTGAGTGTGCATAGTAACATAATTGGTGACTTACATACAATAAATCCTCAATAAATGCTACTGAATGGATGGACTAGTCTTGAATTCTCCAGCCTTAGAAATGATTTTTACTCATTTCTCTTAGTCTGGGGATGTCTGTTTAACCTCTATGTCACCCCTATTCTCAGTCTGAGGTCTTTGTGCCTAACTTCTCAAGAAACCGTTATGACTCTTTCAAAAGTAAAGCCACCAGTAGGTCAGGCCATTTACTTGTCCCATTCCTTCTGCAAACTGAAATAGCCTCTGTTTCTAAGTCTTTGCTATCCCTCAGCCTCAACTCTTGGCTCCCCTTTGAACTTTGTGGTTTCTTCAGCCACAGTCATGAGAATTTTCTAGAAGAATCATCTTATCTTTCAGATGCAAGATTTACTTAAGGTATGTAAACGCCAATGGCAAAAGTGCAATCACATACATTTAGGAACTTAACTACCATTCACATGGGGATTCTCCATTTATTGTAAATCTCTGATTGTTACTGGTGATGAGTACAGAATGAGTACTTCCTGAGTCCTATTTCTAACCAACAATAAACATGGAAAATCCTCAAGCCAGTTTTTGAGGGGTTTCCTCATTGAGCTTTCTTGCCAACTGACTGCCTTATTCCAACCAAACATGTGGAACACAGACAAAGTTCCGGAAGAGTGATCATTAGTTGACTATAAATAACTGGGAGACAAATGGCCACTGAAAGTACAAGGAGGATTCTCCTGGCAACTAATATGACACAGAAGAAATGGAAATGGATAACTGCTTTCTTCTTCTTGGTACAAATATAGAGAAATGGAATCGTTTCTCAATGTCTTAGAAATAAGAAAATTCATTCTTCTAAAAAATAAGGCAATAAAATCTTTGGGAGAAAAGAAAACTCAGAATCACACCATCTTGCAGCATAACTACAAATAAGAAACTCAGATAATTTCAAGTAGAAACACATGGTATACGGTATTACCACTGTGAATCCTGCTGTCTGAAAGCAACACAAGAATTTAAAATATTGATTCTGGCAACACTTTTATGACTTTCTGAAAAGGAAACGTGGACTGCCATTTTGCAGAAAGGATAATCTCAAAAATATGACCATCTTGAGAACAAGAACATGCAGACATTGGACTCTTTATTTCTTGTCTATTATTGCTAGATTTCTCAGAATTTACAAAAACAAAACAAAATACTTTGGTAGCATTTCCTAAGTTGGAAAAAAATAAGAATCTCCTATCTGGCATGTCAGATTAGTCATTGAGAAAAATGCAAATTAAAACAGCTTGTGAGGAAAATGTGATATTCTGTGAATATATCTAACAGGTTTAAAAAAGAAAGTGGTAGAGGATAAAAGGAAGCTTATGATATTAAGAATAGCTTATGTGAGTTCTTCAAAAATATCTATCAGGGACTTGCATGCTGAGAGCTTCATAGCTCAGCACTGGAAAATGTCATAGCCTCTTTTATTAAATAATGGTCATTTATTGACCATTTAGTATTAATTACAAATACTAAATTTTTTGTTACTGTGTTTTTTAAAGCAAAATATATTTAATGAGAAAATCATGAGAACTAAAAACTCAAGATAATTTCAAATTTTGCACCAAATAAACTATTTGTGAAATTAAGGATTTTTTTCCCAAAGAAAGTCATATTTTAAATGCATATATACTGTATTTCTCTTATGGGAGGAAATGGGTGTGAATCTCAAGATTTGTGTCTAGAAGATGACATAAGTGAGTATTGGCATGTTCTCAGATAATTCCCAGTCATCCAGAAAAATTGTAGGCGGGGTGGGGGATGAGGAGAATCAAAGTCAAAAGAAAGAAGTGAGTGACTTTGAACTTCCAATAGTCATGGAGAGATAATGGCTGTGACCAAAGCTACAGCATTAATAGAAAGGCGGTGGAAGAAGGAGTGGTATGTGGTACGGGGGGGGGGGGGGGGGGGGATTGTTTTTTTGTTTTTCTTTGCTTTTTTTTTATTATGAAATTTATTGTCAAATTGGTTTCCATACAATACCCAGTGCTCATCCCAACAGGTGCCCTCCTCAACGCCCATCACCACCCCTCCCTCCCACCCCCCATAAACCCTCAGTTTGTTCTCAGTTTTTAGGCATCTCTTATGTTTTGGCTCCCTCCCTCTCAACCATTTTTCTTTCTTCACCTCCCCCATGGTCTTCTGTTAAGTTTCTCAGGATCCACATAGGAGTGAAAACATATGGAATCTGTCCTCTGTATGACTTATTTCACTTAGCATAACACTCTCCAGTTCCATCCATGTTGCTACAAAAGGCCATATTTGGCAGGGGGTTTTGATCTGATGCCCTCCCTTGCTGGTGGTGTAAAGGGAGATCACGAGTTGATTTCAGGGGTGTGTGAAATCATGGAACATTTGCCTTGGAAGAGACCTTTGATGAGCTCCCACCCTGCATTTGACAGACAGGCAGACCAAGCTGGGCTGGAGGGTTAGCTCAGGGTCACGGCGTGTCTTCAGCTCTTGTTGGCTGATGACCATTTATAGGTGAGAGCATCTTTGGTCCTCAGCACCACAAACACAAAATCTTTGAAGGCTCTGCCCTTGGGAAAGAAGCATAGGTTTAGTTTCATTTTCTAAATTTTCATTTTCTGTCTTTTAAAAGCAGCTTCAAAACTGTACAATAGAAAATACGTACTTTGAAGAATTCTAAAGTAACCAAGATTTTTCCTATGACTTGAATTTTGGATCCACCTGGGGGCCATGGTGAAATTTAGAGGTGAATTTTAGAATCCCAGAATATTTGCTTTTAAAAGGCCTTAGAGAGCATGTAAAAGCATATCTTTTTTAAAACTGGAAAGAGCTGTTTTTATGGCTATCTCCCACGCCAGCATTTCTCAGGAAGCTAAGTGACTACAGAGCAGAAAGTGGGGCTGTCTCTCTTGGCCTCCACTCTGACACTACTCCCACTGTTCCCTGCTTCCTCTCTTGCTCCCCTTTCTTCCTTAGCAAGAAAAGAAGAGAGAGAAATCTGAAATTCTCATAGTGACCTATAGAGGTATTTGACTGTGCTACTATATAAAGCCTTTTAAGTATCTGACATTTTTGCCAACAATCTGTAGTGTCTATTTGGGGAAGTCATTATTCAGGCAAAAAATCACTAGTCTGGGCCTCTCATTTATAAACCATTGTGCACGGACTGTTTTGGAACTGCACTTTAAGAACCCCTGATGAAAAATGATTCTTTCCTCCATGCATTCATTCAGCAAATGTTTATTGACAACTTACTCTCTGCCAGAAACTGCTAGGTATGGAGAGAAAAGAAGTCAAAACACAAGGCCTTGCTCTGAGGGGTTTACAGTCTAGTGGGAAAGAAAGACCTATGTCAAACATAAGTACACTCCCATGTTATGGGTGATGTGCCTCAACAACTGTTGATAGCACAGTACTTAAGCATGTGGATACTTAACTCACGCGGCCAGTGAGGCATCTCACTTGTAGGCACTTCTTAAAAATTACGTAATCTCTCTGAATTTCAGTTTCCTCATTTTCATCCTGGAGACAAATAATAGTTCCTATGGCATAGGATGTTATAAGAATTGAGTGATATATAATTTATAACATTACTGGCACATGGTAAATGCTCAGTAAATGTTAGCCATTATCATTATTCTTTCTACGGTAGAAGCACAAAAAAAGTGTCTTATTTGACTTGAGAGGGTCTAAAGATGCTTCATGGGAAGATTCTACTCTGCCAAGTCTTGAAAATGCACCACATTTCTGCCAGATAATTGTGGAGAGAAATAGATTGTGGGCGAGAGGAGTTATATGAGTAGAGTGCTGAAAGCAGGACACAACCTGACACACTGGAGAATCTTCAGGCCTTAGGGAGTAACCAATGCTTAGGATGCAGGCCTGGCTCTTCTATATATAAGACAGAGGCAGGGACTGGGCACCAGAAAGACCTGGTTCTGTCCTACTCTCCATGCCCTATGCTAGCCACTCCAATGCCTTGGCCTTAGGTTACTTATTGGGGAATTAAGGTGGTAAAACTAGATGATTTCTACTGCCCCCTAGCACCATTCTATGGTTTTAACTTAGGATCTAATCAGGTCAAGCCAGAAGAGTTATCTTGCATTCTGGGCAAAACCAATGAGTGTTATGAGTTGGCACACTGCTTAACAAAGGTATCAGGGCTTTAAGGAACTCTTCGTGGGGAGGTGGGGAAGTATGAGGAAAGGATCGAGGCAGACTCCTGAGCAGCCACCATATTAAAAGATTGACTCATTCTTATAGCACACTAAGCACTTCCTGAAAAGTGTAGGATTAATATGACATGTATTTGTACTGTCTTGAAAACTAGTGAACTTGTTCAGTTCCTACTATGCTCTGTTCAAGTGTGTCTGCTTCTGTCATTATGCGGTTTTTCAATCAATGGATATAAATGATAATGTGGGGATCTGGAAACAGTTTTAACCTGTTGAACAGTTTAACCTGTTTTAAGTAGGACAATCCTGAGAATCACTAGATACTGCTACATTGCTATGAATTGACTTTTATCCCAAGGCTAAAGATTCATCCACACCACATGAAGCTTAAAAAATGTTTTTTAAGAAAGTAAAATGATGCCAAGGCAGATAGAATAATACTAAGGGAAATAAAATACAACCAAAAATGGAGAAGCATCCCTTGAAGAATGAATAGTCTTAGAACTTTTGGAGCTTTTCTATATCAGAAGTCTTTTTTGTTGTTGTTGAGTTTTTCATTTTAATTCCAGTATTGTTAACCTACAGTGTTATATTAGTTTTGGGTGTACAGTATAGTGACTCAACAATTCTGTACATTACTCAGTGCTCATTTTGGTAAGTGTTCTCTTTAATTCCCATCACCTATTTCACCCATCTCCTCCATGCACCTCCCCTCTGGTAACCATCAGTTTATTCTCTGGAGTTAAGAGTCTTTTTCTTGGTTTGTCTCTCTCATTTTTCTCCTTTGCTCATTTGTTTTGTTTCTTAAATTCCACATATGAGTGAAATCATATGCTCTTTGTCTTTCTCTGAATTATTTCACTTAGCATTATACTCTCTAGCTCCATCCACGTTGTTGCAAATGGCAAGATTTCTTTTTTATTTAAATTCAAGTTAGATAACATACGATGTAGTCTTGTCTTCAGTAGAACCCAGTGATTGTGTCTTACATATGACTACCAGTGCTCATCCTGAAAAGTACCCTCCTTAATGTCCATCCCCCATTTAACTCATACCCCCTACCACATTCCCCTCTAGCAACCCTGTTTATATTTAATAGTTCCTTGTGGTTTGCCTCCCTCTCTGTTATCTTATTTTTCCTTCCCTTCCCCTATGTTCATCTGTTGAGTTTCTCAAATTCCAATATGAGTGAAGTCATATGATATCTGTCTTTCTCTGATTTATTTCGCTTAGCATAATACCCTCAAGTTCCATCCACGTTGTTATAAATGGCAAAATTCCATTCTTTTTTGTTGCAGAGTAGTATTCCATTGTATATATCTACCACATTTTCTTAATCCATTCATCAGTTAATGGACATTGGGCTCTTTCTATAATATGGCTATTGTTGATAGAGCTGCTATAAACATTGGGGTGCATGTGCCCCTTCAAATCAGCATTTTTGTATCCTTTGGATAAATTCCCAGTAGCACAATTGCTGGGTCATAGGGTAGTTCTATTTTTAATTTTTTGAGGAACCTCCATACTGTTTTCCAGATTGGCTGAACCAATTTGAATTCCCACCAACAGTGCAAAGTGGTTCCCCTTTCCCTACATCCTTGTCAACATCTGTTGTTTCCTGAGTTGTTCAATTTAGCCATTCTGACTGGTGTGAGGTGTTATCTCACTGTGGTTTTGGTTTGAAGTTCCCTGATGATGAGTGATTTTTTCATGTCTATTAGCCATCTGGGTGTCTTCTTTGGAAAAGTGTCTATTCATGTCTGTTGCCCATTTCTTCACTGGATTATTTGTTTTTCTTCACCCAATTATTTGATTATTTGGGTGTTGAGTTTGGTAAGTTCTTTATAGATTTTGGGTACTGAACTTTTATCTGATATGTCATTTGCAAATATCTTTTCCCATTCCATCAGTTGCCTTTTAGTTTTATTGATTGCTTCCTTTGCTGTGCAGAAGTTTTTTTGTTTTTGTTTTTGTTTTTGTTTTTTATATAGTCCTAATAGTTTATTTTTGCTTTTATTTCCCTTGCCTCAGGAAACATATCTAGAAAAATGTTGCTTCAGCTGATGTCAGAGAAATTACTGCCTATGGTGTCTTCTAGGATTTGTATGGTCAGGTCTCACATTTAGGTCCTTGATCCATTTTGAGTTTATTTTTGTGTATGGTGTAAGAAAGTGGTCCAATTTCATTCTTTTGCATGTAGCTGTCTAGTTTTCCCAGCACCATTTATGAAGAGACTTTTTCCCATTGCATATTCTTTCTTCCTTTGTCAAAGATTAATTTACCATATAATTGTGGGTTTATTTCTGGGTTTTCTATTCTGTTTCATTGATCTATGTGTTTATTTTTGTGTCGAACCATACTTAACACATCTTTGTAATATAACTGGAAGTCTGGAATACATCCAGTTTTGTTTTTCTTTTTCAAGATTGCTTTGGCTATTTGAGGTCTTTTGTGGTTCCATACAAATTTTAGGATTATTTGTTCTAGTTCTATGAAAAATGCTGTTGGTATTTTGATAGAGATTGCATTAAATCTGTAGATTGCTTTGGGAAGTATAGACATTTTAACATTTGTTCTTCGAATCCTTGTGCATGGAATGTCTTTACATTTCTTTGTATTATCTTCAGTTTCTTTCATCAGTGTTTTATAGTTTTCAGAGTACATGTCTTTCACTTCTTTGGTTAAATTTTTCCTAGATATCTTATTATTTTTTTATGCAATTTTAAATGGGATTGTTTTCTTAATTTCCTTTTTGGCTGCTTCATCATTAGTGTCTCTGTCAGAATTCTTGCACTGAAGATGCTAATAATATGAGAAGAATTATGGACTTTCTGTAATCACTCCCCACCTGTATGCGTTTGGAAGCTCCCTAAGACACAATTTACATAAAAGAGATTTGCATGGCAGAAATTACACCAGACTCTGATTGGTCCTACTTGGCACTGACTTCACATTTCAAAAGCCCAAGTGAGCTCCATGTTTAAAGATAGGATTCATTCATTGTGGAAACTGCCCTAGGAAGGCTGCTGAACATAGGTCAGTATCTCCAAAACAGTCTTTACCCTAACCCAAGGACATTATCCTCCCTCCATTAGGCATATCTTAGAATATTCACAGAGATGGTGTTCTGGGATGTTTAGGCTCCAATGTAAGAAATGCAGAGCGGTAGTGGGGGATTTGAGACTGGAAGAGACAAAAGTGTGAAAATCACTTGTTAACTGGGGATAAAATGGCATGCATCCTTCAGCCTGTGCACAGGGTTCAAACTATGACCTGAAAAGTATTTAACATTAACAGAAGGCATTGTCTACTCCCACCACCCCCATTCACCTATGCTCTTCTCACAGGCTAAGCAAGAGTTCTTCTCTTTGTGCCTGGTTACCTACCCTCTCAAGCAGCTCCTTCTCATCCCCTGAAATCCCTATCCCTCACTCTGTACTAGGCAGAGCTGGGTTGTGTTATGGGCAATGCCTGCCTAGAAAAGGAAATTAGTTTGTTTCTGTGTGGATTCAGAGGATAGATGTAGAGCCATTCAAATAGATCGGGATCAGCATGGGCTCCCTAGTTGGATATTCAGTTCTAGATTTTTAGAGGGTCAAATGGGGATCTAGATGACCATTGACTAGTTATAGACTTTGCTGAGGAAAACATGGGCCTCTGGCTTTATCACCTTTCTTCCAATGACAGTTCATGACTTAATGATGTCTTTCATTCATTTAAATTAGTTGAATACTAGATAGAACTTAGGAATTGCCCATAAATAAGTTACAAATAAGGCAGTCATTGAGACATTCACATCAAAATTCCCTAAATGTATGCACAGAGACAGGAGAAAGTCTAGGCAACTCAGAAATAAAAGAAATTTCCAAAATACCATGGTTGGAAAAAAAAAGTCTGGGGATTTGGAGTGAACTATCAGCATCCATTTATTGGAAGCACAAAAGGATGAGCACTCTTTGGCAGATATTCCCAGCATTGTCTAAAAAACAAACCCAGAAACCTTCAGCCCATCCTAATGATACATTTGTGAATATGCCATTCTTCTGAACTGGTGAACTCTAGAGCCTGTGGTTTGGTGTATGGGAACTGATTACTTTGCTTAAATTATACAAAGATTTCATTATTACAATTTCCTTGTCTTTATGGATTCCTCCTAGCATTCCCCATCTTTTTTTTTTCAACATATGAAATTTATTGTCAAATTGGTTTCCATACAACACCCAGTGCTCATCCCAAAAGGTGCCCTCCTCAATACCCATCACCCACCCTCCCTACCCTCCCACCCCCCATCAACCCTCAGTTTGTTCTCAGTTTTTAACAGTCTCCTATAGCATCCCCCATCTTTGATAAGAATTTAATCAACAAATAAGTTCTTTTCTCTTCAAAAATCTCAATTTAGGGCAGTAGCATTTTTTTTTTTAATTTGAAGAGGCTTTTTTCTCCCTTCTACTTATATAAATAATTTAAGTTATTGTGATTTTTGGTCTTTTTTTTTTCATTCTTAGAAAAATCTTCTGTTTGTGGTTGGATAATTTAGGTCCTGGCTGTATCTTATGGTCCTGACTGTATCTAAACTCTGAACCAACAATTTGGTGGAGTTCTCACTCTGAAGTCATCATAGCTTACATATTTGGTAATCCACAATGTTTCATACACTGAAATACAGAAACCACGGAAACAAATCTTGCTACGGTGTTAACATCATATAGATGCTTCAGGGTAATAGGCAGCAAGTGTATCAAATTCCATTGCATTCTGGACTGTGTGCTAGCCGAGGTGGGAAGACATCATAAGAGAGATGTGGGGAAAAAAACAGAACTCCCCATGATGACCAGCACTGCCATGTAAAGAAAGTCAGAAAGTACTGGAGTGAAGGTGCCAGACAGAAGTGAGAAGATGGATTTTTAATGCCTGCAGGACACACACAATTTGCATGTTTTATTTCATTTAATCTCCGCCCAAACCTCTACTGTTTTATAAATGAGGAATCTTGTGTGTCCAGAGATGAAGCAACTTAGAGAACTAAGAAGTGACGGTGCCAAGATGAAAATCTTGCTATAATTTCAGGTTCAGGAGAAAGAACTTGCTGGGAGGACAAGTTTACCCCCTTACTGACTGGTGCACAAAAGTTTGTTGTTTCAATTAAATGAACTTTATGTGGTCGTTTTCTAACTACATTCTTAAAATAATTACTGTTCTGAAGCTTGTTCAGTGGCTCCGGGATGTTTTATTTTAGTTTCATTCATAAAATAGAGTTCCACTGTTGATAAAATGCACGTGTTATATACCAATGCCTAGGAAATAATGAAATTAGTTGTTTAAATGATTACTGGTGAATTTCATAAGTAAATGTAGCACATTGTGACTTATAAAGAAAAGATTCTATTAAGAAGAAGACACTTCTTTGTTGCTGTGCAATTGGAATTCTGTCACCATCCCATTTCTTTCCTCTTTTTAGCAATATTTAGTGAAAGAATTCATATTGTTTGATTATATCTTCTGAACAAGCTCTCTGCAACCCACACCAGTCAGGGTGCAATATCTGCCATGTCACCCAAGCTACTCTAGTCTGTGACTACTTTGTTGGCCAAATCGAGCCAGCCAAATTCAAGGTCTTTTTTTTTTCTCTCTCGTTGTATGTGACCTCTCTGAAACATTCAGCATAGATGATGGCTCCGTTCTGCAAACCCTTTCCTTCCTTATTTTTGAGGATAGTGCATTCTCCTGGTTTCCCTTTTGCTTCCCTAACACCTCTCTCTCTCTCTCTCTCTCTCTCTTTTAATGTTTATTTATTTTTAATAGAGAGAGGAGGGAGGGACAGACAGAGGGGACAGAGGATTGGAAGCAGGCTCTATGCTGACAGCAGAGAGCCTGAGGTGGAGTTTGAACTCACAAACTGCGAGATCATGACCTGAGATGAAGTTGGACACTTAACCAACTGAGCCACCCAGGTGCTCCCCTAACACCTCTTTCTCAGTGCTCACTGCTGGATCTTCCTTTTCAGTTCAGCCCCTAAATATTGGAGAGATCAGCACTCTCCTCTCTGTTCCTCTTAGCCACCCTCTCCAGTCCCATGGCCTTAACTATTATCTACATGCGCAATAACTGATCCCTACCTTTAGTTTCAGATTCATGTATTAATGAATCTCCACTGAGAAGTCTAACAGGTCTTACATTTAATGTGCCCAAAATAAAATTCTTGATCTCTCCCCTCTCAACCCATTCCTTGCCTATTCTGTCCCATCTTGGTAAATGACTGTATTGTCTACCCATTTGCTCAGAGCGAAAACATGAGGAGTCATCCTTGACTCCTTTTTCCTTTACTTCCTACAGCAATTCCTTCCAATTTATCAGCAGGTCCTATCAACTCTATCTCCAAAATATATGAGTCACTTTACCTTGCCACTGACAGTTTAGTCCAAATAACCATAATTTCTCCTTGGTTCCTGCCCCAGCCTTCTGCTTCCACTCTTCCCCATTCCTGAATGATCTATTCTCCATACCATAGTTCAGGGGTTCTCAAACACAGCACCACTGATATTTTAGACTGTTGGCTGTGGGGGCTGTCCTGGGCATTATGGGATGTTTAGCAGCTTCCCACTAGATGTCAGTGGCACTCACCAGTTGTGATGACCAAAGAGTATCTCCACACATTGACAAATGTCCCCTAGGGGGAAAAATCACCCATGTTGAAAACCACTGCCATAGCCAGAATAATTTGTATCTAAAAAATGAATCATGATTAATACTAATAACAAATATTAAAATGAAAAATGAAATTAAAACTATGTCAATTCACTACTTTGAATCCTCGAGTGACTCCCCAAGTCCTTCATCATGTCAAGGAAGGCTCTGCATGATCTAGCCCATGCCAACTTCAGCTTGACTTTGAGGTCCCTGTTGGCCTTATTTCTATTCCTTACATGAATTAAGCTCATTCTTGCCTCAGGGCATTGCACTTACTGTTCTACCTAGGATGCCTCTCCTGTAACTTCCAAACTTCTTCATGGCTATTCTCACCACATATTGGACTCAGCTCACCACCCCACTTTACATTTCCAGGTCTGCTTTCTTCATGGCATCTATAGTTACTTGAAATTACTTTATCTATTTGTTTACTTGTCTGTCTCCCCAGCTACAACATAAATTCTGTAGAGGAAGCCCCTAGTCTGTTGTATACCCCTCCTACACCTCCAGCACCTAGAACAGTGCTGGGCACATAAGTTAAGTGCCTGAGAAATATTCATTGAGTTTTAAAATTCTTCATGTCTTGGCGTAACATATTGATATGGTTATTTGTGAAGCTTCACAGTCTAATATTTATAGGTGTTTTTAATAGAACAGGGTACTGGTCACACAGAGCTCAAATGAATTCCTGTGTTTGATGAAAGTGTGGAGTGTCCCCTTTGTAAAGGAAAGCTGCCCATGTGATTGGATTGTGATTGGAGCCCAAATGCCAATAAACAAAGTTTGGCAAAGTTAACACCATGAAACTCATCTTTTTCAAGTGACCTAAGCCGTGTTGAAACCCATTCCCAGAGGTGAAAGCCTCATGAATCTATCTATTGTGCCATCGAGACTTCTGTTTGATATAGGCTTTGTCAGGGGGATGAGGTATTGACGTTTTAATGTCTGTGGATTATGGTAATGCGCTTAACTATATTGATCTGTTCAGCATTCTGTACTTGCTTTGGCTGCCATCCCAAAAACTCCAAGAGAAGGAGGTGTCCAGATGGCCATCACATGGGCTATGAAAAGGGATCAAAGAAGCAGCACATCAGTGTAATTCATAAAATAGTAGTCATCAAATTTTGACACGTCACTTAAGCCACAGGCCTAATGCGAAGGTGCTTAATGAGCTAAATTAATCCTACCAGTGACAAAATTGGTGTGTGTGTGACAAGAATGTGGACTTCCCAGCTGACCTGCAGTCTGGGAGCTACAGAGAAGTAACTTTCCATGGGTGAGCCCTGGGGCTCTGCCATTCAGGCAAGGATCTCAGAAGCAATGCAGGAATGGGCCACACAGACAGGAGGTGCAGAGTACTGGCGGGTCCAGGCGGACCTGGCAACAGAACCAAGACAAGAGTTAGTGGAGTGAAAAGTACTCAGGGTCTGAAGTTGGGCGGGCCTGGATTTACCCCCGCAGCTCTGCTGCTTACTAATAACTTTTTTTTTTTTTTTTACTACTAACTTCGTATCTGCGTGCCTGCCCTGCTTCCTGGTTATTTCTTTATACCTTCCTTTTTTTTTTCACCTATAAAATGAAGGAAATAATATTTCTTTTCTCCTAAGATGGTAAGAGTGTAAACTATGCTAATATAAAGTACCTGGATTGGAATAAGCATATAGTTCTCCTTTCCTTTTTTTCTATTCCCTTCCAGACTTTGTAGCGTCTGCCCTAATTAAGACACTATGTGCATTTCCTACCTGACCTTGAAACAGCAAGGACCTTCAGAGAAGGAGCCCAGAGTCAATCTTCTGTTCTCAGCAGCTTTTGTCAACTGCCTCAGAGGGAAGATTAGCCTGTGTGAGGTGCTGACATTGAGTTACCCTCTGTTCTGTAAAGGTGATCTAAGGTTTGGCAGGAGCTGTTGGGGAGGGAGCGCTAGGGGAGCATCTGTGCCTACCTGCTAGCCCACAGGAGAAGAGCAGGGAACAGCAGACCCCTGTCCTGCCAGGCTTATCCCCATCACAGATGCCACAGACACTTTACAGCCATTATAATAAAAGCTGAGTCTGCCAGCCCTGGCTTCATGAGACAAGGGGATAAACAATAGCTAGCAGATTAAATAACACGGGACATTTTATATTCAAGTTTGAGAGTTTACTAGAAACCGAGAGCTTAATAAATAAAAAGGACTGCAATAGACTTTAATAAAGCAAACAGACCAAGGAGTCATTCATTTACAATATGAAGGATTTGTTTTCCAGGGCAATCATGCAAAAAGGCTTAGCCTATCCTGCAGATGAAAAAGTAGCCTGACCCTATCCTGCCCAGCTGAATGAACTCTGCAAACAGGATTTTCAAAGTGCTCTTTTTCAATTAATGTTTTAATATTTTGAGCCTTTTCATGGAAATTATAGCTTTAGCTGTTCAAGATGACTTAGCGACTGCCTGATTTACAAATGCACCCAAGCAATGCCAATGGCCTTTGCAAATTAGATTTTTAAAATAATTCACATGGTGGCTTTTTAATGTACTCAAGTGCTTTCCATATGCCGCCTTCCAGCCTCATTCTGAAGCACAGATTTTTCAGAGCCTCGGACACATTTCAACTTTTCTTTCATACTCTTCCCTTTCCCTTTTAGATAGCCCCAACACCGCTTTTATTTATCACATAATGAAAAGAGAACCACAGGGCTCAAGATGACGAGATGTCAACATTAAGGCTTCCTTCCCATTGAGTCTCAGATCATCACCAGATCTTCAACCCTCTCTCATCATTTTGCATTTATATTGTTGTCATAGTGTCTTGCTGTTTTGATCTACTCTATACACTGTGACAAAAGTATTCTTAAAACATCATTCTTACCACATCGTTCCCTGCTCAAGAAATACAAGAGCACCTTGCTATTTCCGGTCTAAATTTTCAACTCTTCATCCTGACTTGTTTCCCCCACTTTTAAAAATAGACTATTTTTTTAGAGTTTTAGGACCACAGCAAAAATTCAGCAGGGATTATAAAGAGTTCCCATACACTCCTTGACCTCACACATGCACAGGCTCCCCACTATCAACCTCCTGCATGGAAGTGGTGATTTGTTAAAATCGATGAGCCTACATTGATGCGTTATCACCCAAAGTCCATAGTTCATTCATGATGCTGCACATTCTTTGGGTTTTGACAAACGTACAATGGCATATATCCACCAATGTGGTAGCATATAGAATAGTTTCACTGCCCTAAAAATCCTTTGTACTCTGCCTATTCATCCCTTGTTTCCTCCCCGATCCCTGGCTACCACTGATCCTTTTACTCTGTCCATAGTTTTGCCTTTTCCAGAATGTCATATAGCTGGAATCCTATATCATGCAGCCTTTCTAAATTGGCTTTTTCCACTTAGTGATGTGCATTCAAGTTTTTTCCATGTCTTTTTGTCCTTTTTAGTGCTGAATTCATTGTCTGGATGTACCACAGTTTATTTATCCATTCACCTACCAAGGGACATCTTGGTCACTTCCAAGTTTCCACAATTATGAATAAAGCTGCTATAAACATCTGTGTGTAGGCTTTTGTGTGGACATAAGTTTTCATCTCATTTGGGTGCCTCCTAAGAAGCACGATTGCTGAAATGTATAAGAATGTCCTGGGGTTTTTTTTGTAAGAAATTGCCCAAATGTCTTCCAAAGCAGCTATCCCACTTTGCATTCCCAGCAGCAGTGAATGAGAGTTTCTGTCGTTCCACATCCTCACCAGGATTTGGTGTGTTGCCAGTGTTTGGGGTTTTCATCATTTTAATAAGTGTGCAGTGTGACTTTTAAATCCATCTTTTGGGACACCCAGGTGGCTCAGTCGGTTAAGCATCTGACTCTTGATTTCAGCTCATGTCATAATTTCATGGTTCATGAGTTCCAGCCCCAGATCAGTCTCCGTACTGACATTGTGGAGCCTACTTGGGATTCTCTGTCTCTCTCCCTCATTCTCTGCTCCTCACCTGTTCGTGCCTGTGTTCTCTCTCTCTCAAAAATAAATAAACTTTAAAAAATCCCTCTTTCAATTCACCTTGTCTTTCAAAATGTATTTTCACTCTTCTCAAACAAAAGCCTTGACTGTTGTCTAGCTTGTGTTCTGGGTTCCCACCAGCCTCTGTCCCAGTTCTGTGCCTTTGCCCATATTTATTCCCACATAAAAGTCTGCTCCCTTCTGTGTCAAAGCATCTTATGCCCTTCTTTGTGGGATCTTCTTCACTGTACCAGACATTACTTTTTTTTTCTCTTGCTATGAATTTCTCTAAGGATATGGCTCTCAGCCTTCAAGAACTTCAAGTTATACTAATGGCTGGGTCCCATACCCAGAGATCCTCATGTTATTGAGTTGGGTTCATGGGCTTTTAAAAGTCTTCCAAGTGATTCTAAATATGCTACTAATGTTGAAAACAAGCACTAGGACTTGCAGTCCTCACCGGACAAATTCTTTACTATATACTAAGTACATTATATAATGAAGTTCTCTGGAGGTAGGACTCAGCATTGGTATTTTTTTTTAAGTTTACGTATTTATTTTGAGAGAGAGTGAGAGAGAGAGAGCGCGAGCAAGTGGGGGAGGGGCAGAGAGAGAGAGGGAGAGAGAATCCCAAGTAGGATCCACACCATCAGCACAGAGCCCTACACAGGGCTCAAACTCACAAACCATGAAATCATGATGCAAATTAAAGTTGGATGCTTAACTGACTGAGCCACCTAGGTGCCCCTCAGCACTAGTAGTGTTAAAAGCCCCCTAGGTGATTCCAGTGGATAGTTAAGGCAGAGAACCACTGGCATTCTACCTTACAATTTGCTTCATATTTTATCTACCCAAGTAGATTGCCAATTAATAAATGGTGTTTCTGCATTTTGATTGCTGATCCCATACCACTCCTCCATCTTTAACACATGCCACAATACTGAACACACCACAGAAAATAGTAAATAAATATGTATGTAGATAAGTACTTCTGGTGGACTGTTTGATTTTTCCCCATATAGGGTCCATGGGTTAGAGGCAAGATCATGTATTTAAATCTCAAATGGGTCACTGTCTTCACTCAGATTAAATTCCCATCTCACAGCCAAAGGCTAAATATTTACTCTTGCTAATTTCCCTCCAAATGTATCTGATCCTCTAGAGCAGGAACCAGCTGAACACGTGTAGATGATTTAGTACAGTCTATTAAACCACTGAGGAAAAGAAGAATGTCAGTAAGAGATGAGGAAAAAACATTTACATTCATTACTATTTTTTTGTTTTGAGGAATTTGCTGCTGCTTTCTCTGTAATTGTGTTATAATGCCTTCAATACCAACTGCTGACTTAAAAAAAAAAAAAGATAACAGTAAGATAGTTAACAAGACAACAAATGCCACTTGCTGGCTAAGCTGAGTTTCTAGGTTTTTCTTGCCCACTCCAGCCCATCCTGAAAATCCGATTCAGCCTTCTAGAAATTAGTCTGCATTTCTTTCCCAAGTGCAAAGTAGATCAGGAAAAACCCACTGATGGTCAGTCACAGCAAAGCTGCCAAGGGATGAATTCTTCCCCATATAGTGAGACCACAAATTAGCCCATTGACTCGGTTGTCGGCAGTAGTGTTTGGACTTTGCCTTTCCCAAAATTCACCTTTTTAAAAGTTTCCTGTTCATTATACCAGAGCAGTAAGAAGGGTTATTTTGTGAAAATATATTGTTTTCAAGGATGCAGGTGATGTTGAAATGAACTAAGCTCATCAAAATGCGGAAGCTGGTTTCTGGTTCAGGAGGTTGACTGAAAACCTGTATTTATTTCTCCTTTCCAGTGTCCCATAGAAATGACAGTAAAGACACCTGAAGAGGGATAAACCCATAATAATATGTGAGACTCATCCTTTCTTTTCCTCTTTCAAAAAAAAAATCTCCTTCAAGAATCCTTTACACATTTCTCTAAAAAGAGTTGATAACATTTCCCAATACCACAACAATGTAGAAATCCACCCTCTCCTTTACCATTTATATGCTCTTCTAGGACCATATTGTTGACCGTATATGTCAGCTGTACATTATGAGCTGGCTTGTCATTGATGGATCAAGCTTTGGAATGTCTGCCATGCCTACAACCCTTTTCAGAGAGATCATCCCTAAAGGGGCCTTGCTGGTGCATAATGCCTTAGGGGAATGAAGCAGGGTAGCCAATCAATAAACCTGACTGGAGACACTTTAGGGGGCCAACAGGTGAGCTTTGGCTAAATAGGTCTCTCTCAAGGAGTTCTGAATTTAACGGCATTAGAACAAATTATTCATTTTGGGAACAAAGTGAAATGCACAAAGAGAGAAGGTAAGACACTGAAGTTGTGAATACTCAGAAG
This sequence comes from Prionailurus viverrinus, assembly GCF_022837055.1. Lineage (NCBI taxonomy): Eukaryota > Metazoa > Chordata > Mammalia > Carnivora > Felidae > Prionailurus > Prionailurus viverrinus. The sequence goes on from NC_062561.1 coordinate 169,678,515, forward strand.
CAATAAGAATAGAGAGAGAAGGAAAGTAGAGAGAAGGTGGTGGGAAGCAGCAGGAACAGTAAAAGCAAAGATAAAAAGTAAATGAATGAAGCCAACAGAAGCTAGATGGGGCTTCGGCAAATCCTTTTAAAAGAGGACAGCCTTGGTCAGCATGCATCTTAGGCTTTAGCCTTTCATAAAAATGAAAGTCCTATACACCCGAATATCAGTGCAGGAAGAGATAAGGAATCTCCTTCTTGTTTAAGCCACTGCAGTTGAGTTTCCCACTATTGAAAAATGAAAAGTTTCAAGTGACATGTTTTTCCTTTTCATCTTTGTTGTCCTTTGTTTCTTAACTCTGGACTTCTGATGCACAGAATTGAATTCACCTTAAATCTTGGTTAATGGCACACTACCATCATTGGTCCATTTGTAGCCCTGTTTAATTTTATTTCTTGGTAATAAATACCCACAAACTATCACACAATCCAGGAATTCGAACATTAACAATTATTTGATTCTCCCATGTATTCCTCCCCATAGTATGCTCTTGCCTTACTGCCAGAAATAACAAGTTTTTCAAAGTTGGGGTTTATCATTGTCTTGCTTTTCTTATTCATTGTGTGAATGTATGGTTAAACAAAATGTTAATTGTTTTTGAACTTTGCTAAAAGAGTAAAATATTGTATGCGGTCTTCTAAGATTTGCTTTTTTTATTTAACAGTATGTTACAAGATTCATATATACTCTACATGTAGTTATAATTCATTCATTTTCACTGTTGTATAATATTCAATAATTTGTACACTTCCTTGCTTCTGGGTATTTTAGTTGTTTCCAGTTTTTGTTTGTGTGTTTGTTTATTGCTGTTATAAGGTTGCTATAAACATTCTTGTATAGAACTCCTGGTGCATGTTCCTTTGGGTATATACAAAGTATAGTTTCATGCCATAGGGCATGTGAGTGCTCAACTATACAAGATAATGCCAAATTATTTTCCAAAGTAGTGGAACCAATTTGCACTCCTACTTGCAACATACGAAAGATGTTCTTTATCTACACCTTCCCAATACACAGAATGTTAGATTCCTTAAATTTTGCCCATAAAGCAGTTATAAAATGGTATTTCATTGTGGCCTTGTTTTTTTAACAGTGAATATGTATTGCTTGTAAAATCAGGTAGAAACAGTAAACATTTTAGTTCAGACACTCACATCACATACATAGAAACCCCAAACTTACAAGTTCCCCATGTTTCAGTGTTCATAAGAAAAACATTTCCCAGTGATATTATGAGCCAAATATGGACAAGAGCATAGACCATCTAGAGTTTCCTTTCTAAGCTGCTTACCAAGACAAACATAAATTGAGGGTTTTTTTTTTTTCCTCACTTAACTGTAAAGCAGCTCGTCAAGGGGATGGAGCCTATGGCAGTGAGGGAAAGAAAGGCCTGGATTTCAGTTTTAAGATTTCTTTTGAATTCAAAGTCTGGTTCCATAAGTTGTATTTATGTGACATCAAGGTAACTATTTTAACTTAAGGGGAAAAAAGTGGGTCTTTGGCATCACGTAGACTAGAGATTCAAGGCGTTGGATTGGATTTTTCGTGTTTAACCAGTCAGTTAACATTTATAGAAAGAGCCCCTCTTCTGCCAGACTATGGTGTAGTTACTTTCCTCTTCCAGAGAGGAGCTAAAAATCATTCAGAAGATCAACTGGCAGGTATTATATAAACACCAAATGCAACTAAAACATTCATTTCAAATAGGGCTGTAGTAAAACCAACAAGGCTCAAAGAATTGCAGTACTCTGAAGGAGAAAGCAATACAAAAGCCTCAGAAATACTGATATTATTAGTGAAATAAATCCACAATATTGAATTTGAGAAAAATACATCCCAAACACCAAAACAATGGTGACACCAACAAAAGAACAACAAAATCTCTATGTCAAAGGAAGCACCCAGTATTAAAGTAAATAAAATTCCTTTCTGTAACCAGAAGGACTACTGCTTCCCACACGTTCAAACTAAAGTGCTTTTATGCTGCAAAATTATAGTTTATAGTGGCATGTGTGGTTAAGGAAGTAGCAGTGAAAATGTCTACCTATCTGCTGGAAGAAACTAAAGCCATGTGTAATGTAGAAAGGATAAACTATTTCCTGTTATTTTCCTCAGGACATAAAGTCAATTCAACTCAACAAGTATTGACTTCATTTCTATGTAGGAAGCCCCCTCCTTTTTAGTTTGATTTAATTCACATGAGTTTATTGTGCATCTAATGTGGGTCACTGGTGAAGGATGTTAAGTGTTTAATGGCACAGAAGGCTCCGTGGCAGTGGGGGGATTCAAATGGGGGCAAGACCCTATGGGGCTGAAGGGCAGAAAAGACATCAGATGGGAGTTAACATCTGAAAGAGACCTTAAAAGATTGGACTGGTGGAGATAGATGGCTGCAGCGTTCCAAATAGAACAGCACAAGCAAAAGCACAAATATGTAAAATCATTATACTTTGAAGCAAGACCAATAGTTTAGCATAGCTGTAGAAGAGGAGGAGAAAACATTCAAAAGGATAAGTGGAAGCTGCATTGATCAGAATTCTTTAATTTTTTTATTTTTATGTTTAATTTTTTAAAATGTTTTATTTATTTTTGAGACAGATGGAGACAGAGCGTGAGCAGGGGAGGGGCAGAGAGAGAGGGAGACATAGAATTTGAAGCAGGCTCCAGGCTCTGAGCTGTCAGCATAGTGCCCGACATAGGGCTTGAACTCACAAACTGTGAGATCGTGACCTGAGCCAAAGTCGGACGCTTAACCCACTGAGCCACCCAGGCGCCCCTGGTCAGAATTCTTTAGATTGAAGGTCACTGCAGCATAAATAAAACCGGACAAACTCAGAAAGACATGCACTGTCCCACATCACTGGAGAGGCCAGGGGATGCTCTGGCTTCAATCAAAGCTAGATCCAGGGACTCCCATCTTGCTCTCTAAATGCCACTTCTTTTCTCTCTGTTGACTTCATTATCATGTTATGCTTGTTAACTCCTTGCAGCTCCAATCTTTTATCATTGTTACTCCTAGCAGTGTCAACACAAAATGAGTTTCTCTTTCTCAAATGTTTAGGCAAAAGCCTCAGAATAGAGACTCATTGTTCCAATTTATTTCTGCCTCTCCCAGAACTATTTACTGTGTTTTGGAGGATAAGTCACATGTCCACTTCTAGAGCCAAGAAGAGGGATCAGTGCCAACCAAACCATATGGATTAGGGAGGAGGGAAACCCCAAAGGAAACTTAAAGGCATCTACCAAAAAAGAACTGCCTATTGGGTAGGAAAAATTACAGATGTCCTATCTTGGGGCCATATTTTGGGGGCTCTGAACCCGGTCTGAAGAACATGCACCTGATTCAGCAATGGAGGGCCCCTAAACGTTTTTATGCAGAAAAGCACCAGGATTAGAGCTGTTCCAGAATGAGCTGTTCACAGGATGGAGGGCAAGGAAGAGTTAGGAGTGACTGCAAGTGAGATGAGAGATGAGAGGAGCCAGTGGTAAATGTCTGAAGAAAATAAAGGTATGAACTAGAAATGTGGCCCCGATGTTTGAAAGGCAGTGGATTCAAGAGACATTTTTAAGTCATACCAATTGGTTATTGGCTTCATTCTTTGGAAGAGAAAATGAGGTATCAAAGATAACTGTTGTTTTCAAACCTAGTCAACTGGAGAAACAGGGGTGTCAGGAGGAGAACTTATCTGGGAATGAATCTAGTTTAGCTTGTCAGTGCTGAGATTGAGGATAAGTGGTGCTCCCAGTAGAGATTTTATTGGGCATCTGGGAAGTGAAGTCTCAGCAAAATGCAGAAGCAGAGCCAAGTCCAAACTTTGGGAAGCACCAAGGTAATCCCAGGAGGCAGAAAGGAGAGAATAGGCAAGAGCATTCATGAAGCAGGGAGTGAGCAGTCTCTCTGGTTTCTTGTGTGGTTTCATTGGAAGTTTCAGTGGAAGTCTCAGAGTACTGGGGGAGAGGGTTATGAGCTCAGGTGTACAGGGCAGCTGGGAAGATAGGTGATGAAAAGGAAATGGTGCCATCTGGGAGAGATGCAAAAGGCAGGACTTTCTCCCTGTCCATTTGCTGCAGATTAGAGTCAAAGTCTATTTCCTCCTTCTCTTTTAAATATTGTGGCATCTCACCAAAAGGAGTGAAGCAGGAGGATGTGGATAGCCACCATATCCTTGCAGGGGACCAGGAGGTCTGCGTATGCTACCGTGGGGACCATGCACAACAATGCAGATTCCTCATTCCTACAGTGGGACCAGGCCAGCACCAAGTGCATGTGGAGGAACGAGTCTTTAATGAATCTTGCTGTTTTGAAAAGGCTGTTCATCTGTCAGCCTGACCAAAATAAATAGGCAGAAAGAAAAGAAAGCCCTAAAGAAAGCCCTTCTCTTTGGCACTCTGATCATAGCTGAAGCTGACGTTCCACAGAATGTAATGATTTATTCAATCGGAAGATGACTGGCTTCAGGGCAACAGGGGGATTTTCTTCTGTAAGAATTTCTGTCATGGCCTTTTTTGACCCTTCACCCTGGTGATTGAAATTTAAAAGTAAAATGAATGCCTTTGCCATGAGTTATTGAGTTTTCCTACCCTGCACTTAGCATAGCTTGCTGTTTGGGGGGAAATGGGATAAAGGGCTCTGTTCAGTCAAATGTCTGAATCAATGATCTCCCCAAGCATCTTGGATTTAGATGGCGAATTTGAGGATGTAGAGAACATGGGTGTTTTGAATAAGGGACACAGCTTTACTGGGGCTTGTTAGAGAAAGAGAAGCGTATCGGCAAATTGATGATGAAACTTTAGTGAGGAAGGCATTTGCAGTTGGAAGGGTGATTTTAGGCTATTCCAGGGAACCAGACAACCTCGGTTTCCAAGTCCCCTCTGCTCGTGTCGACCTGGTTTCAGGAAACTAATGCACAGAAACACCAGCCCTGACCTTACCAAACAGGCAGTAGAAAGACAATGAACTGTCTTGGATTTGCCAAAACAAGTGGTGATTTAATTGAAAAAGAATGGATATCAATTAGATCATGGGGCAGACAAGGCCAAAAGGAACGATAAGACAGTTTTTTATTTCCCTGAAATTGTTTTAGTGATAGTTTTTATATTTAAACCAAAAATTTCCAAGATCTTTTTTTCTTAATGATAGTCATGTGAACTACAGGAAAGGCCACATCAGAAAGTCGGAGAGAATGAATGTGTGTTGTAATAATCTGTAGTGGACAAAAACCTATGCACTCAGGACCAGCCTGTGGTTGGCATTATGTTTTTCAAGCTAGAAGTTCTCCATGAAGTCATCAGCATCAGTGACAAGGCAACTTAAAGACAGTGAGGCTAGAAATAGAGATGTCCATGTTAAACAGCTGGGACAAACAGGAGAATTCAGAGAACAGTGTCTGATTGGAGCTAGGAACACCTTTTTCTAAAATGGCTGCTTGAACCGCACTGACTACAGCAGCCTCACACTAGAAGGATAAAGAGAGCTGAGAACTTTCTAAAATTCTTCTATCCACTAAGCATACCCACTGTGTATCAAGTGCCAAGGGACTGTTCATAGAAGCAAGGCATTTAAGAGGTTAACAAGTGAAAAACAAATACATGAATACTTATGGTGTAACACATAATATGGTAAATTTCATAAGCATACAAAAATCTCACAGCGAGCTCTCTGGCAATCTTCAGGACCCACTGAGCTGAGTGACTGCCTGGCAAATCAAGATGTGACTCCAGTATCCAACAAACATTAATTCGGCAGTACCTGCTAGGAAGTAAGTTCTACGGGGCAGGGCATTTTGCCTGTTTGGTACACTAGTATTGCTAGTTACAGTAAGGACAAAGACAGCAATAATAGCAGTTCCTCCTCATTGAGGGCCTGTTATGGCCAGCACTGTGGTACAAAGTTTACAAATATTAGCTCATTTAATCTTTCACCAGCCTTATGAAATAGATATTTCTGAGGCAGTTGCGAATTGGGTTGGAAAATCATCTTGCCTAAAGTCACACACAGAGAAGCAAAGATGAGAGCTGAGCCAGACATTGAAGAACAGGTAAAAGGGCAGGGAGGGGGCTGAGCAGTAAGAAATATGGAAGAAAAGTATAAGATTAGCTTGATGCAAGTCACGGGGCAAGTCATGGTTTGGCAGCCAAGTCCATATAAGAGAATCATAGGTAACAGAGAATGTTCCTGCTGGAGAGCATCTGGTCTAAGACTTCTCACACTTTAATGTATATACAAATCACGTGTGGATCATTTTAAAATGTAGACTCTGAATTTAGCACTTCTAACAAGCTTCCAGGTGATATGATGCCCCTGGTCTAAGGCTTCAGTTTGAGTAGGAAGAGTCATCCATTGGTCTCAAATGCTGATCTAAGAACCAGGGCTTAACAGTGTATACAGTCCATGGTGAAATGAAAATAGTAAAAGTAATAAACTGAACTTTTTATATAGTTAATTCTATTCAGTTTTTTCTTGTTATTTATGTTGTTTACTTTATTTGCAACACAATTCTATTAAAATAGACTATGTGAATATCAGAATTAATCAGTCATGGACTAAAACTCTGGCAACCCTATGTCAGTCTTCAAATTTTTTTTTCCAAAACACCTAGGAACCACTGATCGAATCAAAACTCTCATTTTATAGATTCGGTAACTGAGACCTAGAGTAGCAAAGTGCTTTACCAATTAAAAGAAGGTGCAGGCTGAGAGTCTTCTGGCCCTAAAAGGCAAAAGCTAAGGCTACAAAAGTAGATATATTAAAATACACTGCAGACAGCAATACCTGTCGCATGGAGAAACCTAAATTTAATCATGCAAGCAAAGGCAAATTGTTGAATATTTGGATAAGGGGAAGTGACATAGTAAAAATTATGACTTAGGGCAACTGATCTGACAACAAAGTATAGCCTAAGTGCCTAGAGGCAAGGAGATGAATTCAGAATCTAATATCTGGTTACCTCAATCTATAAAATAGAATCTAAGATGCCATCAGTTATAAGAAGCACTTATGTACCCCAAAGAAAGAAAGGTTCCTACCAATAAAATTGTAACAAAATGATTTATCGTTTTGGAACTTTATTTTATGTGTATTTAATTGCTCTTGTGTACTTACTTGGACATTGTTTTCATTTTTATCATATGTTATTCTTGATCATTTATAAAAGTAAACTCTGAGCCAAATGGATTGAGCAAGGCCATGGTTCCCGTAACATGTACCAATCCTCCTCAAGGAACTCACAGTATCATAGTATATTTTACATTTTTAAGGGAAGCACAGTGATACTTCGACATCTGTTAGACATGGTACCAACTATGAGCTGGAGATTATTGGCAATTTTAATATTAGCTCAGGCTACATCCCTTTTGATGACATTGTATTTTGTGAAGGTGGGTTATTGGCAATCGCTGTGAGAAAAAAGCAAGTACTAAACTTTCAGTTATGAAATATATTAGTCATGGGGATGTAACGTACAGCATGGTAACTATAGTTAATAATACTGTATTGCATATTTGAAAGTTTTCTAAGAGAGTAGATCTTAAAAGTCCTCATCACAAGGAAAATATATATAACTATGGTGATGGATACTAACTAGACTTATTGTGGTGATCATTTTGCAATATATATAAATATCAAATCATTATGCTGTGCACCTGAAAATAATATAATGTATGTCAATTATACTTACTTAAAAAAAAAACACAATGCAAAAATAATGTGGAACAGGAAATGAGGGTGGCAGTGTGCAATCTAATTCCAAGGATTTAGAGTTGTGCAGTACCCAAAAGCATTACCCCATTAGAAGGTAATTCCAGTTATTTAGGAAGGAAAAAATATATATCATTTTTTCAAAATTTCAAATGGCTACTAAATTGTTGGACCTAAATAATTAATAATTGGAACTATTGGCCTTGACATGCTGTGAACAAGTACTTAGACCCTCGTAAGGCTGAAACCAAGAAAATTTGTGAATCTCTGGGTTAGGATGTTCGTAAAACTTCTTCACATTCATAGTGCAACTCTTCTGGATCGCTCTGATTCAGAGTAGTCTGCACCCATGTTTTATCTACACATCATTAGCCTCTGTGCCAGTAGATGCATTGGTGATGCATCATCTTCTAAAAAGTGCTCCACTCGAGTCTCTGCAAGTTTTTTCAAGCCCTATTCATTCTCAAAATGTTGTTTCTGGAAGACATCTTAGGATGTTTAATAGAAGTATTTAGATAATAATCGGGACTCATATTCCTTCCTTAAACAATCTGTTAGGAGCTAGCAGTTGAGAACAGTGAGTTCCATTCATACCATCGGGAAAAATATGTCAGACTGAGCTAGCAAGTCAAGGACAAACATACCACAACTGCTATCTGGCCAATAGCAATTGTTAGTTGCCAGTGTGTAAAACCTATTTCACTTGCAAATATGTTACAATGTGAAAAAAGATAGATGCATCAAGAAACCAACAAAATGTATTGATATCTATCTCACATTGCTATGAGAGTTGAGGTAATAATGTGAAAAGATGATTTATAAAACATAAAGCACCACCGGTAGAATTTTGATGAGGCACCAGGTGATAGGACTTGGACACGGGTATTGAAACCGGCTGTAAAAAGACAGCCTCTTTAACAAATGGTGCTGGGAGAACTGGACAGCAACACGCAGAAGGTTGAAACTAGACCACTTTCTCACACCATTCACAAAAATAAACTCAAAATGGATAAAGGACCTAAATGTGAGACAGGAAACCATCAAAACCTTAGAGGAGAAAGCAGGAAAAGACCTCTCTGACCTCAGCCGTAGCAATCTCTTACTCGACACATCCCCAAAGGCAAGGGAATTAAAAGCAAAAGTGAATTACTGGGACCTTATGAAGATAAAAAGCTTCTGCACAGCAAAGGAAACAACCAACAAAACTAAAAGGCAACCAACGGAATGGGAAAAGATATTCGCAAATGACATATCAGACAAAGGGCTAGTATCCAAAATCTATAAAGAGCTCACCAAACTCCACACCCGAAAAACAAATAACCCAGTGAAGAAATGGGCAGAAAACATGAATAGACACTTCTCTAAAGAAGACATCCGGATGGCCAACAGGCACATGAAAAGATGTTCAGTGTCGCTCCTTATCAGGGAAATACAAATCAAAATCACACTCAGATATCACCTCACACCAGTCAGAGTGGCCAAAATGAACAAATCAGGAGACTATAGATGCTGGAGAGGATGTGGAGAAACGGGAACCCTCTTGCACTGTTGGTGGGAATGTAAACTGGTGCAGCCACTCTGGAAAACAGTGTGGAGGTTCCTCAAAAAATTAAAGATAGACCTACCCTATGACCCAGCAGTAGCACTGCTAGGAATTTACCCAAGGGATACAGGAGTACTGATGCATAAGGGGCACTTGTACCCCAATGTTTATAGCAGCACTCTCAACAATAGCCAAATTATGGAAAGAGCCTAAATGTCCATCAACTGATGAATGGATAAAGAAATTGTGGTTTATATACACAATGGAGTACTATGTGGCAATGAGAAAGAATGAAATATGGCCCTTTGTAGCAACGTGGAAGGAACTGGAGAGTGTTATGCTAAGTGAAATAAGCCATACAGAGAAAGACAGATACCATATGTTTTCACTCTTATGTGGATCCTGAGAAACTTAACAGGAACCCATGGGGGAGGGGAAGGAAAAAAAAAAGAGAGAGAGAGAGAGAGGTTAGAGTGGGAGAGAGCCAAAGCATAAGAGACTCTTAAAAAATGAGAACAAACTGAGGGTTGATGGGGGGTGGGAGGGAGGGGAGGGTAGGTGATGGGTATTGAGGAGGGCACCTTTTGGGATGAGCACTGGGTGTTGTATGGAAACCAATTTGTCAATAAATTTCATAAAAAAATAAATTAATTAAAAAATTAAAAAATTAAAAAAAAAAAGAAAAAGGGCTACGAGGTTGAGGCACTGAAATAGAATCAATGGGATTTAAAAATCAGAACACAAAGTGGCTTGTTGAGCAAGTCTCAACTCAAGAAGACTGGCCTATAAGTGCTTGGTGAGGTACGATGAGAAATGTATAGGCAATCTGTTGGTCCTTTTTATTATATCCCATTCCACAGTTAGGGCCATAGACTCAAGTTATATGCTTCTGGTCCTGATGTTTATTCAATGGTAATATCTAGAGTCCTTGGTAAAATTATGATGGAAGGGAAGAAAGCGTTCTAGATACTTTTAGTAAATCGTTTATATATTTCACTTTTGAAAAGCAGTTTATTTATTTATTTATTTATTTTTTAACGTTTATTTTTGAGACAGAGACAGAGCATGAACAGGGGAGGGGCAGAGAGAGAGGGAGACAAAGAATCCGAAACAGGCTCCAGGCTCTGAGCCATCAGCACAGAGCCCGACGCAGGGCTCGAACTCATGGACCTCAAGATCGTGACCTGAGCTGAAACCGGACGCTCAACCGACTGAGCCACCCAGGCGCCCCTTGAAAAGCAGTTTAATTTGTAGTTAAGTTACAAATTCACTCATTTTGGTAGAAACAGACCTGAATTACAAGTTCCAACTATAATTAAAAAAAAAAATTTTTTTTAATGTTTTTAAATTTATTTTTGAGACAGAAACAGAGCATGAGCAGGGGAGGGGCAGAGAGAGAGGGAGGCACAGAATCCGAAGCAGGCTCCAGCCTCAGAGCTTTCAGCACAGAGCCCCACGCGGGGCTCAAACTCATGAGCTGTGAGATCATGATCTGAGCTGAAGTCGGTTGCTCAACCGACTGAACCACCCAGGCGACCCCCCCCCCTTTTTTTTTTTAATTAAAAAAAATTTTTTTTTAAATTTATTTTTGAGAAAGAGAGAGACAGAGCATGAGCAGGGGAGGGCAGAGAGAGCCGAGGATACCTTTTTTTAGTGGTATGACCTTGGACCTCCAAGCCTTCGTTTCCCTATCTCATAAAAAAGGAATAATTAGAATAGCAATCCATAGGGTTGTAATGGGATCGAATAAGATAAAGCATACGTCACAGTGTTTGGCTTACATTTAGTATTTAAATGTCAAAAAGACAAAGATATTTTAGTTCTTTTGCCAATTAATAAACAGATGCAAATGTGTATCATATGTAAGGTCTTTCTGTTGATTCCATCTTCACCAGTTTGCTATAGTCTATGCTGCTGTCATTTTTTTTTTTTTTTCAACTCAGAATCCTTCTAACTGGAAATCTTGTTTCCACTCTTGACCCACTGGAATCTGTTCTCCACCCTCATTTCTAAATGTTCTTCCAATTCTGTCACCACTCAGTTTAAAATCCTTCCAACGGTTTCCAACTGCACTGAGAATAAAACTCAAATTCAGTACCTAGATTTTCCAAGTCTGATGTTCCACTTCACCTCCTAACCATATCACTTCTCTCCAACCATGTTGATCTGCCTTCTGTTCCTTCACCACACCAAGCCTATTCCTACTGTAGGGACTTGTATGTTCCCTGTGCATAGCACTTTTCACTCTGTGATATTTTTCTTGTTCATCAGTTTATTTAACAGCCATGTTTTCTCCATCTACCCCCAGCCCCATCCTTCAGAATGTACACTCCATGACAGAAGACATTGTCTTGTCCTTTGCTATATATCCAGTGCCTAAAGCACTATCTGGCATGTACCAAGTATTCTATAAATAATTGTTTAATCATAAATGAACACATATAAATTAAAAATCTGCATATACCGTTGTATATATTTACCCTTTTTTATATACATTTCTTAAGAGACAATATTCTATAAGCAGTAAATAACAGCATAGATTACAATTTATATCTGGTAGTGAAAGATTGAAAGAGTCCTACCCAGGTACTGACAGACTGAATTTACACAAAGCCAAGGAAATGATGTCTTATTGTCATTTCCTTTTGTTTTAAAAGTGTTCAGTAACCAAGAGCTCACTGTAGTGTTTTTCCTTTTATATCTAGGAGGCCTTCTGGTTCTAGTTCCTGAAAGATTTCCTTGTCAGTTTATTTGAGCAAACAATATATTGCAAAGATTGACTTTCTATAGCAATTTGAATCCCTTATAGTTACTTGATTCTTCTAGTATTCAACAAATAAGCTATTCTAAGATACCAGACTAGAGTGTGCTCTGAATAGCCATCAAATGGAGGAGACGTTTGTCTCTCTATGTATCTATACACGTATGGGAATCAATCTCTCTCTCTCTCTCTCTCTCTCTCTCTCTCTCTTTCATTTCCTCTATTTGTTGTTGGTAGAGAAATTTTCAATTTACAATAGAAATGTATGTCTTTGAATCCTTTACTCACAAAGCTGGCAAAAACTGTGAGCCAAACACATTCATTCCAGTATAAAGAACCAGTCTCTTTTAAGTACTCAGCAGTAACAGCTTATAAATCTGTCTGCATAATCGTAGTTATTCAAGGAAAATCTGTAACTTAATTACTGGGAAAGTACAGCAGAAGGAAATGGTCCTCAAACTCTGAATCAGTGTAAAAAGATTCTGTTTGATTTATTTAAATTAAAATGTTTATTGGGGCGCCTGGGAGGCTCAGTCGGTTCAGCGTCTGACTTGAGCTCAGGTCATGGTCTCATGGTTTGTGAGTTTGAGCCCCATGTCGGGCTCTGTGTTGACAGCTCAAAGCCTGGAGCCTGCTTCAGATTCTATGTCTCCCTCTCTCTCAGCCCCTCCCCCACTCACACTCTGTATCTCTCTCAAAAATAAATAAACATTAAAAAAAATTTTAATAAATTCAGATGTTTATTGAACAACTACTATTACTAGTGGTAATAAGACTAGACACAGGAAATTACTCAGCAAATATTGGCTTTCCCCTCAATTTCTTGGTTCCTCCTATGATTCTGGGGACTTGTCTTCAAAGGTACTGTAAGTCAACTCAGACATATACTGAGGCTGGTAAAGGTGGGGGCAGCAGCCCAATTGGACAGTGTGCTGTGCCCAGCATTGGACAGGACATTTCATATACATAAAATCTCATTTTCATCCTTGTAGGTAGGTATTTTATTCCTATTTACCAAAATAGGAGATGGAGTCACTGAGAGATTAAATAGATTGCCCTATAATATGTGGTAGACACAGAATGCCAGTTAAATTCTGATCATTCATAGCTACATTCATTTCACTCAAAACACTTTATCAATCACCTTGAACTCCTGAAGCTGAGGATTCAAACAAACAGGACATGCTCCAAATGCTCAAAGAGCTTTTACCTAATGTGGGATGAAACATACAAAACAAGTAACTTTTAAAAAGTGAAAATATTATAACAGAGGTATGCTTGGTAGGACAAAAGAGAAGAAATGTATGACTTTGCAAGTGTTAAGTGACGGTGAGCAATAGTGAAAACTTCCCCAGGATGTGATAACAGATGAGTCTTGAAAAAATACAGAAGCACCCATGGGGCAATGTACAAGAGGAGGAGAATGAGGAGATGAGGCATTATGGGAGTGAGAGGGGAGGAAGGCAGTCTGGGTGTTGGGAACTGCAAATGCTAGGTCCGGAGGGCTTTAGGGGACAGCAGGTCTTCCCATTTGGTCTGGAATGTGAGTGTGTGATGGCGGTGGCAGAAGATGAGCCTGAAGAAGGGAGTAAACGTGTGGCAGGAGGGGCTTGTGTCAAGATAAGGAGTTCAGACCTTACCTTTAGGTAATGGGGGCCCAATGAAAGATACCATTCTCAGAATGGTATCACTTAAAGGTCCCCTATCAGTGGTATGGAAAAAAGACTAGAAAGAAACCTATTCAAGGAGGCAGGGAGACCTGCTGTCTTGGCAAGAGAGACTAAAGTTTTGAATCAAAGTCTCAGTAATGTACCTACCTGGTTACTTTCCACTGTCCCATTTAGCTTGGTGTGCTCTTTGAGGAATCTTTGACCCCTTGACAATGTTAACCAACTTCAAGGACAGGAGACCCTGTTCATAGTCAGTGTCTGGCACTCACTAGTCTATTCAGTCCTCCAGTTGGATTTTATGTAGGTTGTTGTCCCAATGATGTTGACCTCACAAGGTCCTGAAATTAGCCCATTAGTCACTCCTTGCTTTGAGCTAAGGAGACTCCTATTAAAGTACCTCAGACTCCCTGGGAGGAACGCAGCATTGCCAGCCATTAATGCCCTGCCTTTAATTGCTTCACCACATTAATTGGGTGTCTCCCCAGCAGGGCCCTAATCAAAGGGGGGCATAAGAGGTAAATGTTGATAAAGTGATGGACTAAATGAGATTCAAAGCGTTTGGCACAAGCTGGGGAGAAAGAACTGTGCTCAGCAAACTGGGCAGAAGTGAAGCATCAAATACATGGAAGGAAAAAGTCAAGAAAGAAGGAGGAGCAAAGAGCTTTAAATATGAAGGAGGCCAGATGGGCTCATCAGGAAAGGAACCCACTTAGGATATCCCTTTCACCATCTATGACAGGTCATCTGTCCTAAAGAGAGACCATCACCTGAGATGGGAATGTAGACTAATCAATGTTGTTCCTTCCTTCATTTCATCCAGCTCTTACAATGTGCTGAGCAGAGTACTGAATGCTTTCTACACATTTTCTCACCCAGGCTTTACTACCATGCAATGAGCTAGGCTTCCTGTTTCCAAGTTTCCCAGGAGGAGACTGAGGCTCAGAGAGCTTAAGTAAATTGCCCACAGTCATTCAGCTGAGTAGCAGAGTCAGAATTTGAGTCTAGATGTATCTGGTTCCCAAGTCTTAACCGGTAACTCACCTGCTTCACCAATCCAGCAATCACTACCTTGACTCTTCTGAATGGTGTGGGTTCAGCCTATAGAGGTAGCCTGACCTTTAGGAGTCATTGGATGCATTTTAAAAGATTCCAGCCCCAAACCAGCTCCCATTTACATCAAATTTAGACACTTTACTACATCCTTACCATAGCACAGAGCTGCACTCCATGGCTTATCAGAAAACTTATCCCTGCAGTTTGAATACTAACAGAGGAGTTTACATCCCCCCCAAAACTGCTGGATTCTTGCAGCAGTAAGTCATAGAGTTGGTATTACAACCCAGGTCTGTGTGACCTTAAAGCAAAGGCATGTCCACTTTATGACTCTCTCAGGAAATGATGCTTGCACTGAACTTGAAGCATGGGTCATAGAGGTAAAGAGGAAAAGCTGCAGGCAGAGGCAATACCATAGGCAAAGGTGTGTAGGCATGATGCAGCAAAAATTGCTTGGAGAATGGTGAGGAGCTTAAGGTGCTTGTGGGGTGGGAGAAGACAGATAGACAGCAGGAGATGAGAATGGAAAGGCCATTTGGGATGACATTGGAAAGGTGATGACCTGGGAAACACCCAGTGGAGAAGAATGCCCTTGTCAGCGAGATGATGCAAAAGCATCTGATAAATATTGAGAGGACAAAGACTATAGTGGAGTTGGCTGGTTATTACTAAGTTGTATTGAAGCCTTACAGAGGGATGATTAGAAATCCTAGTAAGAGCGGTTAACAAACAGTTAAAAGCTAAATGTGAGAGCTTACCTGACAGTTTACAAAAAACCCTTATCTCCTGCTGTGTGGGAGAGCAATCACAGCTGAGGAGCAAAATCAACATCTGATAATTGAAGTTGCTGAACTCTAGTGATATTTAAATGCTCAAAGTAGGTCTTGTGTACAAGGGTAAGGGCTGAGGTCGGGAAAACCTGGGACCCTGAAACATGAAATAGAAACACCCAGAGTGAGTGTTTCTGTGGATCTTAACTCTGTACAGTCCCTGAAATCTCAGAGTTTGAAAATGTGGCCTACCTCTCCGGAGGAAGAGTTCCCAAGAGGAAATATTCTGCTGAGCTCTCTTCCTCATTACACAATGGATAACACCCTCAGGAGCTCATCCCACCTTCTCTTCAGGCTGCCAGACTAATTACTAGGATTAAATCCCCACATAACTTTGCTGGAAACATACTGGGCCTGAGAGAAGGAGGAAAAGAGATTTCTGTTAAAGAAGTTGGAAGAATTAAGCAGTATGTATACACATAGACTGGGGGAATAATCCTGGGATTGAATTTTGAAGGTGCTTGATCAAAGGGTCAGAGCATAAAACTGGATAAGCAAAAAGTCAGCAACTGGTGATGCTTTCTCAGGACATAGGATTTACCACCCTGCATTGGACCCAAGGGGATGAGACAAACTTTCAACCTGGGTGACTCTTAGAAGTCTGGAAAAAATGATGTCTTGTGCTGGACAATGTGAATGCCTGAACTTCCCTGTATATGGTAGAAGATGGAATATAAAGGCTGCAGAAAGTGGGATGCTGGAATAGATACATTATGTGAAACCAGAAGACATTCTGCAGGATAACATTCCATGGAGGGCCCCAGAGGATATACCATTCACCAAGGCTTTCAGGAATGTTTTGGTGAGAGGGACACCAGCAGCACTCAAAGTTTCAGTGGTGGCCACCTATGCAGACCAGGGATCATGGTAAGATAGCTGGTCACAGAGCTGGACTCATGATGAGAAGTGAAGTAAAGAAGACCAAGCAGTGATGATCAGCTACTAAAAGCCAGCAGGCCACAATAATCATAACAACCAATAAGGAGAGTGGAACAGCCAAGGATGCTTGACTTCAGGGAGTTGTGGAAAATTAATAGAGCAAAAATTGGCCAGTTTTGCCTAATATCTATAATCAGAAGCAAGACCAGAGGGCACAAATAAGCTGCATGAGCAAGTAGTCTACCCTTCCACCACAGCTGCCCCAGAACCACTGTCCCAGATAACATCTATGAGTATATGTGGGGCCCCTTATGACCAGCTGTAGGTGGAGGAAAATGTCTAGGTTTGGTCTGCATATGGATCAGCTTAGTATGTGGGTACAATCCAAAAATGGATTGCAGTTGTATAGCCACATTCAGGGATGGCCTTGAAATACGGTGGAAAGGGAAAATCTTCCCAATGAGCAGGTGATATGCCTCATCATTTACTTTGTGTGCAGGAACAAATGGCCCAAGGCAAGACTATAGGTTCTTGGGCAGTGACCAATAGCCTAACAAGATGGTCAGGGGCCTAGAAGAAAAAACACTAGAAGATCAGACATAAGGAGTTCTGGGGTAAAAGCAAATCGATAGCGTATGGTAGTGGGTACAAAGTATGAAGATTTTCACACATTAATACCCAGGAGAAAGCACGCACTATGGAGGAGACCATGAGCAACTAAACAGAAAAAATGACAGTTGGCATTCACCAGCTTTCATCACCGCCACCTCAGAAGTGGAATGATGGGTACATAATGAGAGTGGCGCAGTGGCAGAGATGGAGACTGCACATGAATCTAACAACATGTATTATCATTTGCTAACTGCCACTGCCTCTGAATGTCCAACCCATGAGCAGAAGAGAACAATCAATGTTGATCCCCCAATTTGGCACTATTATTTCAGCAAACTATCATCTTGGTAGCAAGTGAACTACATTGAACCCCTTTCACTTTAAAATGTTCTCCCTCAGGAGTAGATACTTATTCTGGATATGAGTTTACCTTTCCTTTCCATAGATCCTCAGGCAGGATCACTCTCTGAGGGCTTACGGGATGCTTGATCCATAGGATGTAGTCCACATAACATAGCATCCAATCAGGGAAACCACTGCTCAGCAAAGAATCCACTGTTTGCAATACACATTGCACCTTCCGGAATCTGCCACCCTCATAGAGTACTAGAAGAACCTATTGAAGACACATCTGAACTAACATCCTTAAATGCAGTACTCTGCAAGGATGGGGTGCCATCAGAGACCTCTAAATAGCCTCAGTAGGAAGAATACATGGATCTGGGAACCAAGAGTAGAAATAGAGATGGCCTCACTTATCATCATTCTCAATGACCCACTTGAGATCTCTGTGTTTTTCATTCCTTCAGCTCTGGACTCTGCAAGGTTGGGGGTCATGGTCACCAAAGGGGTACATTCTTGTGAAGGAACGGAATAAGGATCCCCATGAACTCTAAGCTATGACTGCTGCCAGATCACTATGGACTCTTTGTGTCCAAGTACTGGCAGATAAGACATGGAGCCACCATCTTGTCAGAAATAACTTAACCCAACCAGCAGGAAGAGGTAGGGCTGCTATAACAAAATGAGGGCAGAAAAGAAGATGTATGGAACCAAGGTGGTTTGCTTAGGTGTTTCTTGATACTTTCTTGCCTAATGGTAACTGTGAATGTATATGTGTAGCAGCCACAGCCTGAGAAGGTTATGATTTCTAAGAAATCAGACCCCTCAGGAATGAGTTTTTGAGTTATGCCACTAGGTAAGCCAACAAGACTGGAAGAAGACAGCTTAGTATGGGAGGAAGCGAGGGGAGGTTTGAGATCAATGGTAGAAACAGGGGTTGTAACTTATCCTTGTAGGATAACTCCCTCTTCTAAGTTTCCCTTAAGAATAGAGGCACATGAAGACCATGGAAAGCATGAACGGAGAAGTGAATTTGGGCAGTATATGGTATAGACTGTGACAATCACGGATATGCTGTCCAGATCTCCAAATTGTTGTATGAAACATAACTGATTGATGAATTTTGTCTTCTACCATGGAAACACTGAGACCATACTTTGCACAGACTGCCCCTAATGACTGACTGAACACTGCAGGGTCATAGAACCAGCCCACTTCTGCTCAGCACAGGATCCCTCTAACAGGAAACTTTTGCTCAGTGATGTCTCATCATCATCAAAGATGAGATTTTTCTTAGAGTTACACTGTGGTCTGTGGCTTTTCCCATCCAACCCTTCCTTCCTTCTCTCCTTTCACAGGTATCAGACCTGCAATGATCAGTTAAGACCAGTATGACCAGTCTTACCTGAAAGACCAGTAAGATTGGGGGTTGAAGGTGACTAGAAAAGAAAGCAGAACTGAAAGGACCTCTTCTTGGATTAGAGAGGCTTAGCTTCATAAGCTCAGGAGAAGTCAAAGAAGAGGGAAAGACTGAAGGTACCCCAGAAATGGGATAGAATTAAAGACATGAGGAACAGAATGAGGATGAGGGCAAGGGAAGGGGTAGGAAGTTTAGCAACTGCCTTAGAGTCTATTTTTTCTAATGTTACAGGACTGAAGATCATCTCCTGAGAGAAAGAATGGGGAGTAAGGGATAGTGGAGGCCAAGAGGGGGGACTGAGTGAAATAGCCCCCAATGATGAATGGACACGAGAACTTTCTGGGACATGTGGAAGGCTGAGGGGAGGGGCCTTTGCTGAAGCTGGAACCATGCATGTGTAAAATCAGCAGTGGGATTTTCTTCAACATCCCCTGGGTGTCTCTGTGTGGAACTGGAGGTATCAGACAACATGAGAAGGATACGGGGTGGGAGAGTAGCAGGCTCTGACAGGGACTCTGACGTGGAACAGTGGTGAGCAAGAGGAGAGTCTTGGTAACTTATTTAAAACAGTGATTTACCAAAATCCAGATTTGGAGGAAGGATACCTACTCCCACTTGATGGAAAAATAAACTAACTACCTTTACTACTGCATCTTGCCTCACTGTACCACATGAAAGTATTTTTTACCGACAGATGAAGTCCTGGTTCCCTCAACTTTCGTGTATGGAAAAACTCTTCCAAGGTCTGGAATTGGATGGATAAATCTCATCTAAATCTTATTTTATACTTACTTTTAAGATTGTGTACTTATTTGAGATTTTATACTTACTCTTAGGAATATTCAAGAAGGGTGGCTATGACTTACTTGGTTAGAATCCTAAGTCATTAAATATATTAGTAGTAAATACTACTTTTTTAAAAAAAATTTTTAAAGTGTTTATTTTTGAGAGAAACAGAGACAGACAACGTGTGAACAGGGGAGGAGTAGAGAGAGAGGGAGACACAGAATCCAAAGCAGGCTCTGAGCTGTCAGCACAGAGCCCGATGTGGGGCTCAACCTCACAAACTGTGAGATCATGACCTGAGCCTAAGTCGGACATTCGACCGACTGAGCCACCCAAGTGCCCATAACTACATTCACTTTTTAAGAACTGATGAACAAGTATTTGGGCTGAATTCAATTTTCTTCTTCTCTTTTTACAAACATCCGGGCTATTTTACATATAAATAAAAAATGATTTTTACCAAGCATGTGGAAAGAGTTTTATAGCTGTGTGAGATGCCAATCTTTGCTATGTGTGAGATGAGACCCCATATTTTTATGGTGTGATTGACAATCTATGTGGATTTCAAATTTCTTAATCTGCACTTTTTAAGTGAGTTTATGGTTTTGGCTGGTGTTTTCATTACATGTTAACTGTGACACATCATAGATAGTAGCTAGGTCAAGGAGATTTTTCTTAAAAGAGAACAGAAATAATTGCCCTGGCTGTGTTCAAAATGGGCTCTGACAAGAATTTTAAGAAGTTTCACAAATGAGATTGCTCTTGGAAACTTGTTTACTCATTATGAGAACTCTCATCCATTATCAGATAAAGATAATTTGAGTCAAGTAAGGGTGAAGTTCAAAATGAAAGCAATAAAGGATTTATTTCCAAATCTGATGATGACTATGTTCCCATAAGCATTCTAGTGAATTTAGATTTATGCACATATGTGACTCTGCAACATGCCTTAAAATTATGGTGGATTCCCTGTGGTGCCATCTTCGCCAGCTGGCCCCGTGCAAATGTGAGACTGGACTATTAACCATACAACATTACAGACAAATATGAGAAGCATGGTCCGGGCTGTCATTCTTTTTTTATTTTTTAAGAAACTAACTAGAAGAAATGTGAAAAGATTCATTATACCCAAAAGAGGCAATGGAATTGCTTTCCTCGTGTTTTTCCTATTGGAGCTGAAAGAAAAAGTTTGCCAAATTATGTGTAATGAATAAGCACTTCTTGGAGGAGAAATATTATTAAAATACTATTTTAAAAATCCAAAACGAATCAAATCTGCCAAAATGTTTGTGAATTGTTAAAAGAAAAATTAGTTCAATGACAGTGCCAGGAAGAATTTGTGCGGCAGGTTGTGGACCACTGTTAATGAGGTAAGACCCTCACATATGTGATACACAATTTACAGTGGGTTTATGTGTCCGTTTGTTCTGTAAGTGGACAGTTCAGAGCTCAGGATACATCTTGCTAAAGAAAAAGACTGCCACAGAACCACTGTGGGCCGGATTCATATCCTAATAGGAGTTTTAGACACCTAAGCCTTCAGATACCTAATCCCACAAGGCTGCCCATTTTCTAAGTGAGAGTGGAGGCCCAGAGGTAACCTGCATGGAGCTACCATCAGGACCAGCAGTATCAATCTGGGCTGTGTGTCCTGTGAGAGGGCCATGACACTTGAGAGGAAAGACCTGAAGCTCAGAGAGATTCTACGCCATTCTTAGTCCAGGGAACTGCTGAAATAAAGATAGCCACTTCCATATGCAAATCTTTCTCTGTGGCCTAGCCGACTTCTAACTGTGGTGTGGCAGCTCTGACCTCCCCAGCCTCCATTCCAGAAAAGCTGAAGCTGTTTCTTGCCCAGGCTGGAACCTGATTCCCCAGCAGCGTGCCCAGGGGTAGAAATAGTATTTGTGAGTTCTAAAATACACAGAACTGCAAAGACTGATCAGAAACAGAACCCAAACCAGCTTAGTTTAGTCCCCAGGAGGAGAGATAATCAGGACTTGGAGCAGTGGGACCAAAACTGACAGTAAGAAAGCTCTACAAAGAGATGGGAAATGGAAGGGGAGTAAATTTCTAAGCCAGAAAGGTTTGCAGCAGCAGCCTGGTAATTATGGGTGGACACACAGGAGAAGGATAACCAAACTGAGAAAAAGTTGTTTCTTCTTTTCTTTCTTCTTTTCTTTTCTTTCCTTACTTCCTTCCTATAAACTCTTGGGGTGGTTTTTAAGTATATCCACAATTTTGTTCCTTCTCCTCTCATCAACTGGTAAAATCTGAGGAGCCTCTCTTGAATCTGAGCGGACCTTTTGGCTACCCACACAAACAGAATTCAGTGGAAGTAACATTGCATCACTTCCAAGGCTTGATTAGAAAAGCCCATACAGCTTATGCTGGTATCTCTTGGGATATTTGCTCTAATCACTCTGGGAGGCTTTGGCCACCTTGTAAGAATTCTGCTACCCTCATGCTACCTGACACCACATGGAGAGACCACAGAAAGAGAAAGATCCCCAAGGAATCCAAACTGTTCTAGCTCCAGCTGTTAAAGTTTCCCTAGTCCAGGCATTAGTTTTGTGAGTGAAAAAACCTTCACAGTGACCCCAGGCTCAACCACCTTTCCACTGCAACCATGTGAGAGACTCCAAGTGAAAACTGCCTGAGTCCTGTGGACTCCCATATTTGAATGCATAATAAAGAATTGCTATTGTTTTGAGTCAGACTGAGTTACCTAGCAGTAGATAACCTGAACAGACTATCTATAAAAGAAGCAGTTACTTTTTCTTTCTCAAAAGGACAAATATCCTGGAGGTCTGGAGTCCTCTTTGCTCAGAAAAGTTTAAGAAGTTTTAGTTTTCAAAAGCCTGCCCCCTCCCTTTTTAACAGCAGGATTATTATATAGAAAGGAGAACTCTGTTGATTGAGCAAGAGAGAATCTAGCTATTAGAATGGATGCCCTGCAGAGACTAGAAAAAGTGGAGGGTCGATGGTGCCTGGTGGTTGACATTTATGCCAGTGGCTAACTTGAGTGCAGAGGTAGAGGTTGTCATGATTAGCAGAAAACCACGTAAACACTGAGGATCTCAGTGCAGCTATGATGAGCACACCACCAGATTCTCCTCTCCACGTTTCCTGAACAGCATAAACTGCCTGGAATTCTTACATAATGCTAGATGGAGGAGGGCCTCCTAAACATGACTGATACTGAATTTCCCATCATATGATATGATTTTGAAATCTTAAGAAAAAAAAAATCCTTTCTTTAAAAAAAAATTTTTTTTTAATGTTTATTTTTGAGAGAGAGACAGAGTGTGTGCGGGGGAGGGGTAGAGAAAGAGGGAGACACAGAATCCGAAGCAGGCTCCAGGCTCTGAGCTGTCAGCACAGAGCCCAACGTGGGGCTCGAACCCACAGACTGTGAGCGTGACCTGAGCTCAAGTCAGACGCTTAACCAACTGAACCACCCAGGTACCCCCCCCAAATCCTTTCTTGTCCCAAAGATTTGTTAAAGCAACCCCACCCAGATATAGACACACATTTGTAAATGACAGAGATTCCCTTCACCATCCCAGAGTGTTTGTTATCCTTGCAAGAGGATTTGCTATTAATAAATTAATGTCTCATTGAGGAGAATTTTAGGCATCTAAAAAAAATGAAAACTTAAGAATAAGTCAGGGAAAGATAGTTATCTGGGGCTTTGGAAGATCCATTAAGCCACCCTTGCTCCTGGGATCCCTGTTCCTCCATTTCTGAAATGACAAAACTCCAAGATGTTTTGAGCTTTTAAATCTCCAAGGTGATATTTGTTTGCATATTTGCAGAGATATCAAATGTGAAGTTTGTTTGACACAAAATGCCCAGCCACACATAGCTGTTGCGATGAATCATATCCTCTGTATACCAGAGAAGATACCTCAAACTGTTCCCATTTGATTTCCAGATAGCCTTTAAAATAACCAAGTGAGATTAGTCATTTAGATTTAGAGACCCGAAACTGATTGTTGGAAGCCTTTAAACCTTAATGTTGCCTCCTCTTCCTTCCTGGTTCCCCCTAAAATATCCAGTCATTTGTCTTTGTCCCTGAAATAAAATTAGATCCACTAAGGTCTCTTCTCAATATTTTTTTCTGTCTTAGCCATGTGTTACAATTGATCAGAGTAATTAACAGCGATCCCATCTAGGTGGGAAGGTATTTTGATAACCTGACTACCGATCTGAATTCCAACTCCACGAAGGAGACTTGGCAGAATGTTGTTAGGGTGTTCAAATATATATGCACTGTTCAGAATCAAAGAGGGAAAAAATGAAATTCTGATAAAGGTGGCCCAAGATGAAGGCACTGAACTCCTGTTCCTGAGAACTGCTGAGGAGCTCTTTTCTAGGTAAGGTGTGCCCTTGCATGCAGACAGGACATAAAGGTATCAAAGGAACAAATAAACAAACAATGTGTTCTCAGAACCACCCAGCCTGATTACCTCAAAGAAGAAGTAGGAATAGATCAAATCAAAGCATTTTTTAAAAGATGCTGGGGTGACTTTTTAAAGATAAGCATCCTAAATGCCAGATGGCTAATGAAGGTCAGGCAGGCAACCTCTGTAATTTGTCATTATGTGTTTAGTCATGTGCCTTTATTAGGAAATGATGGATAACTTTCTCCTTCGCAACTGTTAGGGAGTATTTTTTCTATAATATGTAAAAAATTAAAAATACGACCGCCAAAATGTAGCATGAAAGCAATTTAAAGTTGTTGTTGTTTTCTTGTAGAGTTAAGAGGGCAAATGAACCTCACAATAGCCACGTTTATGCAGCCAAATGAGATTGTTTGCTTACACCTGGAGGAGTCTTAGTGAATCTGAATCACATTTTTGCTAACTTTTGACTTCAAGAACCAAAATTGAAGAGGATGAAGCTGAAGCAAACACTGTTAAAATGGCTTTTGCAGTACAGTTTTTGGAGACTAGAGGGCATAATTGTTTTAGCTGATCCAGGACGATGAAAAGCAAAATCTATTAATGTTTGTTACACAGTGACCTAGAGGTTTTAAAATTTGGATCATGAATGCGAGCTTGTTTTTCATTCCAAATCCAAATCACTGTCCAGTGGAAGGAGCAGCAGAATAAAATGTGCATTTTCTGTGGCTGTTGTGGATGTTTTTGTGGAGGCCCTGGGCTTGTGAGTAAAAATAGAGCACACTTCAATGGGTCTTTTGCTTTAGCATATTTTCCTGTCTGAGATCTATTAAGCTGTCCACTCGGTCTTTACTTGGGCTTTTCCTCCCCAAAATAGCAGCTCTCCTCCCCCCCCCACCCAAAAAGATGTGTGTATGCATGTGCATATGTATGTATTTATACATTGTACTCAACAAGGATCTCCATAATTAATTGAATATTTTTATAAAATTACAGGGTTGATTCTAGGTAGGGAGATTATCTTTTATGAAAAAAAAATTTTTTTTTAATGTACGCCTCACAATAAATTTTTGTTTCCAAACAGGTTAGCTAGCTGATGACACTGTTTGGTCCTAACGCTGTTTTTACCTTTATTTGTCCTCTTCTTACTTAGGACTTCCTGGTAAAGACTTCTTCTTTACCATTTTAGCTTCTTTAACATAATCTACTTCTGGTTTCCTCTCCTCACATATTATACGTGACCCCAAGCTCCAGATCACTGTCCTCTGCATTAATTTCTTCTGCTTCTGTTCATGCCAGCACACCCATATGGATGAACAGTGGAAAAGTGACTTCCACACTTACAAATTCCTGCTTAATTTCACCAAGTCTTTGCCTCACAAACCACAGTTCTTATTACCACTGTTAAAAAGGCAAAATTCAACCAAGTAAATGTAAAGATCCAGTTGGCTTTACTCAGTGATTCATGAATTGGGTGGTATCCCATCTAACACGGAGAAAGGAGCTCCTAGGAGCTATACAAAATGGAAGGATTTTTTAGAAGCAGAAATAGGGCAGGCCAAAGAGACAGGATTGTTTCAGACATGGCCACTTTCCCTTCGGGGCAAGGGCAAGGGGTCTTATTTTGCAGATTACCTCACCAGCGTTGATCAGGAAATTCCAGGATGGTTGGTTTAAAATCCACTCTTGGGAGAAGCTGAAATTCAGTTAGATTAGATATGAGGTCCCACAGGGGCTTAGCAAAAGTGACTCCATTTGGGATCTGTTTCTTTTTAACACCACATTCAAATTTTCCTTGACTGATAGTTGTCTTTCCTCTTTTTCTGCACATTGAAAGCCCTCAAGCAGAATATTTGTCAACTAATGAATACAAGTACTGAAGGAAAGGGTGAGGGCCTTTAATAAGTTTCTAGATAGGGGATACACATCTCACTAGATAAAATGTTAAATACTTTTATTTATTAAAAAAAATTATTTATTATTTCTGAGAGAATGAGCAGGGAAAGAACTGAGAGGGGGTTGGGGTGGGGATAGAGGATCCAAAGCAGGATCTGTGCCGAGAGCAGAGAGCCTGATGCAGGGCTTGAACTCATGTACTGTGAGATCATGACCTGAGCCCAAGCTGGATGCTTAACCGACTGAGCCACCCAGATGTCCCTTAAATACTTTTTGAAACAAACTTTTTACCTCCACCTCCAAAGTATATTTCAAATCTGTCTATGGTAAGCAGAATTTTGGTCCCCATCACCTTTCCCCCCTGATTTTACTCTTGTGAATGTTACTTTCCATGGCAGAATGGATTTTGCAGATGTAATTAAAGTTACTAATTAGATAACCTTCAATAAAAAGATTATTCTGGATTATCCAGTGTAATCACGTGAGCTCTTAAAAACAGAGCTGTTTCTCCAGCTGGTAGTAGAAGATGAAGTCAGATATTTGAAGCATGAGAAGGATTTAATGTGCCATTGTTGGCTTAAAGATGAAGGGGCCATATCAAGGAAATGGGAGCCTAGCTCTGTAACCCTCAAGGAACTGAATTCTGCCAACAAACTGAAGGAGTTGGAAAGTCGAATTTTCTTAAAGGCCTCCAGATAAGAACCCAATGCAGTTGATACCTTGATTTCAGTCTTGTGAGACCCTGAGTAGAAGACCTAGTTGAGAAATGCTGAGCCAGACTTCAGGGCCATGGGACTGTGTAGTCATTATTTACAGCAACAATAGAAAAGTATTGTATCATTAATTTTTCTTATGTAGGATTGAAAAAGTCTTTACTGTTTAAGCTGTTTTCATTTCAGTTCTTCTGTTGTTTATAATTGAAAAGGAAAGTTTATGTCTCCTTCTCAAGCTGTGAAAAATAAGTCCTTAAATTAGAACTTTTCTGTCTATACCAATGGGCTGTTGAATGTGTTAGCACTTTGATGAAAGAATGCAACTCTCTTTGCATTAGCTGAATGGCTGTCAAAGGCTAGATTCTGTATATTCAGTGTACAGATCCTACTTTCAATCCTTGTAACAGCTTTTATGTCTCACAAGGAAATATAAATAATCAAATTGGGGGAAAAAATAGTAACCATCTCTGATGATGAAGAACAAGAAACATTCAAAAAGGAAGCAGGCATATAAGGAAACAGTTTATTTTTGAATCTGACTCTAATGCAAAATATCCAGGATTTCAGAAGCCAGCTACAGAGCAGAAGCATTTCTATTTTTAAGGCTTATGAATTTCAGGCCACAAACTGAACTGAATAAATAAAAAAAAATGTTTTAAGTTTATTTTATTTATTGAGAGAAAAAGAGAGAGAGAGTGCATGGGAGTGGCAGAAAGAGAGGGAAAGGGAGAATCCCAAGCAACCTCTGCACTGCCAGCATGGAGCCTGATGTGGGGCTCGAGCCCATAAACTGTGAGACCATGACCTGAGCTGAAATCAGGAGTCAGATGCTTAACCGACTGTGCCACCCAGACACCCCCAAAATTTAAACTTTATATGGCAGCTTAATTGTTTACTCTTGAGTCCTGTAAAAGAAAAATTGTGCCAGGCTAGTTAAACAGGCAAGGAAAACTTTATTCAAGATTATTGCAAAAGGAGAGAGAGACTATTGGAATAGAGGAGAGAAATTGAACTCTACTGAGGCAAAAGTCAGGAGGATTTCTAAATGCTGGGGTGAGCTAATGGAAAAGTACTGGGGAACTTGAGAAGTTAGTCAATGAGATTAGACCATCTGTATTTACTAAGTGTTGCTTATCAAAGTTAGATCCTATCCTCCACCAAGACTGAGACAGGGTCTCCATCTTGATGATTCCATTTCAAAAGGATGGCTCCCCTGTTCTCAAGAAAAACATTTTTGGTTGTAGAAAATTTACATTTCAAAGAAAAGTAGAGAGAATTTACAACTGCAAGTTTTCTAAAGTAAAAGCCAGGGCGCTTGGCTTGCTCAGTCTGCATAGCATGTGACTCTTTATCTCCAGGTTGTGGGTTTGACCCCAATGTTGAGTGTGGAGATTACTTTAAGAAAAGATAAAATCTTAAAAAAAAAGAAAAGAAAAGAAAAGAAAAGAAAAGAAAAGAAAAGAAAATGGCAACCAGACGCCTATAGTCAGAAAGAAGTTTATCTAAAATTTAGTCAAGTTAAAGGGAATGTTAGGGCCATCTTGGTCAGTCCCCATTTTACTTAGCTTTCAGAAAATTTAAACATAGTCTTTTTGAAGTTTTATTTCCCAACTGCTGGAGTCATTCAATCCCCTATCTACCTTCCACCAGTTGTTCCATGGTTCCAGGCACCAAGGGCCAAGGTGGACTCCTCTGAATATCAATTGTCCACAACCCAGTTTATGGCAGACTGTTCCACTATGCTGATTAGCACAGCTCCTTGCAAGACCTGTAGTTATCCAATGCTTCTCTGCCATATTTAGGGCATGGGAATTTTACTTATAAATGATCCATGAGCCAGTCTGCCTAGATACCCAGGATGGTTCTCTCTCTGACACATTCTTCATCTCATCAGACTAACAAGCCTGAATGGGGCAAAAGGTGGTAGAAGTAGAAAGAAAAATAACTTCTCAAATACATTTTCCTGCCACACGTCCTAAAAAGTAGGCTGATTCACTCAACAAACATGAAAGCATAAGATGCTAATGTTGTGCATTTATGTGCTAATTAAGGAAAACAAAGAAAATGCATCTTATTAGCCTCAAGTGATTAGAGTCTGAGTTTAACCATCCATCCATATAGTTTATATAGTATTTAAAGACTTGTCTGAATTGGAGTAGATTTAAATACTAAATTTTTTTTCTTAGCACCTATACTAGAAACCATAGTAATC
This sequence comes from Prionailurus viverrinus, assembly GCF_022837055.1. Taxonomy (NCBI): domain Eukaryota; kingdom Metazoa; phylum Chordata; class Mammalia; order Carnivora; family Felidae; genus Prionailurus; species Prionailurus viverrinus. The sequence continues at coordinate 169,707,373 of NC_062561.1, forward strand.
ATTCATTTTTAAATATGCTTTTACTATCTTATTCTTAAAGGTTTTTGATTATAGGCTATTGCTAGCTGTATGGGGATTTTCATATTTTAAGTTTTTGTCTTAACCTTTCTGATAATCACTTTCAGTAAAAAAAAAAAAAAAAAGAGGGCAGTATATAATGTACCACACAGAATTTATCTATTTGTGTAACTCTGCAAAAACAAAGTTTGGTTTTGCACATAATCTCTGTATATGAGGAGAGGCCTGTGATAAAATCCTTAGAGCTCATTTATGTGTTGCATATGGCTCTGGTATTCCTGTCAGGAATAAGCATAATAATAAGTCCATTCAATGATTTCTGAGGAGATTGAACAATAAAATATCAAGAGTTTTTGTTTTTGTTTTTGTTTTTAAGAAAACCTTGCAGTTTTAAATAACATAGCAGATACCAACAAACATTAAGGTTGAACTAACTACTCAATTCATGACGTTGCCATGACAACAGATCTTGAAAACTGAAAGTGAGTGTAAAGATGAATAAAAATTTGGGTTGTGGACCTCATCAAAGGATCAAATCCTTAATGTTTTCAACAAAAAAATGTTCTAATGCCTGCCCCAGGTTTCTGTAGCTCCCGGGACAAACAGACCCCCTCCCTACTGGATTTTACTTCTCTCTTTGCCTCCTAAGGGTTTCCTGATGCTGCCACTCCACCCAGCCTCCTGAGTCTTTCTGCTTCCCTTGACTCTTAACTGAAAAGTAGGAAAAAAAAAATTTTAATTCCATTAAAATGGAATGGCAGTACAGCAGAAACAGACTGGAATGCTCCAAGGGAGATTTTAATAAGAAAACAAAGGAAAACAAAAATAATAGTTTAGCCTCCCAAATCATTTTTCAATGATTTCCAGGTGTGGCTCTCTTGGCTTGAGCAGTTTATGGAACTGTGACTAGGGAGACCTAACCCATCCCAGCTTTCCCAGGAACTCATTCCCTGGATTTAGCATACAAGCTAGGAAACCTTTTGGTCTTGGGAAACTGGGACGGTTGGTCACCTTACCCGTCTGTGAGGGAGGATACCCTAAAACCTTCTTTTCCAGTTCTTGGACTTTTTCCTACCCACCTCCTATGGCATCCCTTGAAGGTAGACATTGATGATAAGAAGGTTGAATGAGCTGGTCTGTCTGAGAATGGAAAGGTTCCACTTATTCAAATATGTTAGTGTGGCAAGAGCTAGTCGGAAGGCCATTGTGCCATGAACTTGCAAAGGAATATTTCACTACCTTAACAAGTATTTTTAGAAGTAGATGTCCTCAAGCCCCAGTAGTGGATGGCTTGCCAAAAGTTTATCACAAGTATTGCAGGGACTGATATCAATGATAAACTAGATCTTTGGGTAGTGTGAATAGTCTGATAATAGCTATTCAACTGAGTACTGTGTAAAAAGTCAAAACAAAATGTCTTTAAAGACCTCCTGATCAAATAATCCAGCACACATGATCTATTGTAGACCCAACCCATAAGTATGGACAAATACCCTCAAAAGTGTTAAAATACCATATACAGTGAGTAATTGGAAGTGAATAATTGACTTTTCTAGAATTAGAGCTACCATTAACCTCAAATTTGAGTGAAATTTTTATAAATAACCTAATCTTTTTAAAAATTTTTTGTTTTGTTTGTTTTAAGTTTATTTATTTTGGGAAAGAGCCGGGGGGGGGGGAGGGGCATAGAGAGAGTTTGAAATAATTCCAAGCAGGCTCTGTACCATCAGCGTAGAGCTTGAGGTGGAGCTCAAACTCAAGAACCATGAGATCATGACCTGAGCCGAAACCAAGAGTCCGATGCTCAATTGACTGTGCCAGGCACCCGTTTAACTTTTATATTTTTTTACGTATATCCATCCATATAGAAAGGAATGAGAAATACAGAAAAGAATAAAGACAAGGAAAACCATCAATAATCTTATTACACAGAGATATCCACAGCTAATATTTTATCATTTCTTTCTGATGTCTGTCTGTATACACCAACACATGTACACGTATGTATCATTTGGCTATAATGTGCATGTGCTTTTCTAATTGCCTTTTTTTTTTTTTTACATAACATTTGTTTTCAACAGAACATTGTATCCCCTTCCAAATTTATGTGTTGAAGCCTTAATCACCAATGTGATGTTATTTGGAGATGAGGCCTTTCGAGATGATTAGGATTGAGGTCATGAGGGTAGGACCCTCCTGATGAGATTAGTTCTCATATAAGAGGAGACAGCAGAGAGCTTGCTCTCTCTCTCTCCCTGACATGTGAGGACAGAGGAAGAAGGCAGCCAGGAAGAGAGCTGTCAGCAGGAACTGAATCAGCCAGTCCCTTTGATCTTGGACTTCCCAGCCCCCAGAACTACAAGAAATAAATTTCTGTTGTTTAGGCCACCCAGTCTATAGTATATTGTTATGACATCATAAGCAGACTAAGAAAACATTATATGATAAACAAAAGTTTTTCTATGTTGAGCATTCTTCAAACACAACATTTATAATGGCCAGTCATCTAACATACAGCATGAATGTCCTGTACTTATTGTACCAAACTGCTCATTTAATTCATTTAGATTTATAATATACACTTTTGGTTGTCCTTTCTGTTTTCCAAAAAGAACAATGAATTTGGTCAGGAGTATACTGCTCTTCCAGGTAACCGCGCACCTCAAAGAGAAATGATTCTACTAGGAGCTCCAGGAGTGGCCCTGGTTAGTGTAAAAATACAATTCTTTTTCCCAGTGATTATTTCAGAAATGGCATGTGACAACTACTAACCAATAAGATGTGAAAGGAAGTTCTGATGAAGAGATTCCGGGGAGGTTTTCTCACATCCAAGACAGAGCCAACAGAAGTGATAGTCTCTCTTCTTATAGAGCTTGTGAATTGTGGATATACAACCATCTTACTTTCTGCCAGCTCTGAAGATCACAGAGAAAGGAATGAAACCTGGTTCGTTGATGACATCAGTGAACCACTGAATCACAACCCTGAAGCCTACGTACTCTGTTCTTCCTGTTGTGTGGGATAACTTTCCTCTGTGTTTAACTCAGCTTATGTCATAGGACTTCTGGTACTTGTATTTTATAAGTCTTGCTGTTACAGCCATCTTTGTGCATAAATCTTTGTTCGTATCTCAGATTATTTCCCAGAATGGAATCTCTAAAGAGAAAACCCTGGGTCAAAGATAATGAACATATTTAATATTTTTCGTGACTATTCCTAAATTTATTCTGAGAAAGGCTGCATCAGTTTACACTGCTATCAGCAATATGTGAACAACTATTTCAATGCACCTTTACTAGCATCAAATGTTATTGTTTTAAAACTTTTTATTGATGTGGTAGAGAAATAATGGTGCCATGCTGTGATATTAATCTGCATCTTTGTTGAAGGGATTAAACATGTTTTCATATACAGTACTTATTAGTCACTTGCATTTAGCCATCTGTACGTTGTTGTCTATTCATGTTCTTGGCTACTTTTTCTTACTGTTTTCTTAAGTGGAATTTAAGGGTAATTGTACTTGTTATTTTGATATATATCTGGTTTGGATGGAAAGACATATTATCAAAGGACAGAAATTGATCTTGGCTTTTTAGTTTATAAAATGAAAAAATAAAAAACAACATGAAACTCACTAGAGACACACAAAAAAAGCTTCTCTAAAAGATGTTCATATCTGTGGAGTTTGGGTAAATTCATGAAAGAGTTTAATAGTTATAATCCAAATTCACATGGAGCCTTCTAACTTTTTTATTTCTCTAATCAGTACTCTTGGGCTATTTAACTGCTCATTTTAAAGCTTCATTTATGACCTGTTCAGCAATATTTAGGTTTCCCTCCACTGCTTTAATAACCCACTATGACTACCCTCATGCACCCTCTTGCTAAAAATTGTTTTATGTCAGAGCTTAGCAAATTTATGATCGGCTAGAGAGAAATATGTGTATGTGAAAGAAAAAATGAATTCTAATAATAATACATACTCGAGGTATAGGAGGCAACACTTGTTCATTTTTATTCTGAAAGAGCCAGTTTTCAGCATTTCTGCAACCCTGGAAAATAGCATAATGCAGTCTTCATTATTAATGTGTTCGATTATACCTTTTTATTTAGGTTGGCATTAGCTAGGTACTCTCTTGAGAGAAAAGGGGAGACATGATGAATGATACTCATTCCCTCATTGCCAAACTCTTCCCATAACTTTGGCTGGATTATAAAGAAGAATGTTACATAGTACAGCAGCCTGCTTTGCCCCACAGGAAAGTCTATATCACCTTTGGGTCTGGCTTGCATGGAGGAAGAGTGGCAGCCTCTTCCATGTGATTCAATAGGTCCCTCTTAGGCTGGAGTGTAGGAGCTAGGAATCCTGAGTGGATGGTCCTTGAGTTAGATGGGCCTTGTTCTAGAAGTCAGGCAAAAGGGCTGCAGTCACCGAGGTTTGCAGCAGGGCTTTAGTGACCCAGGAACAGCTTGCAAGGGGAAGATGAGTAGCAGGATGGAAAGAAAAGCAAATCCTGGAAGCTGAAATACACAGTGGTGGAAAGAGTTTCAGTCAGAGGACAACAGGTCTCTTCCAGATTTGACAGGCAGCAAAGGACATTCAGAAATGTGGGATCCCAGTGGTTGACTTTGGAAAACCCAAATTCCAGGTCTGTTGAAGGGTAACAAATTCTATAAACTCATTTTAGCAAGGAGAAGGGTACGAAAGGGGTATCGTAGGACCCAAGGGCAGGTATTCAAGAAGAAATTGGAATCAAGAACAGGAAAGTCACCAGGAACTCAGGCCATGGTCAGCCATCTCTCTTCTTAATGTATATCTGTTATATTCTTCTCTCTACATGTCTCATAACTCATTGTGGCCCACAAAGAATGTGGCATCTCCCAGCCTCTGAGTTTATATATCATAGTCCAACCACACAGATTCTGAATCTCTCTTTGTTACCCTTAGTCTCTTGCAATTTTTTCTCTCTAGAAAGGTAGATAGATGACAGATAGATAGATGATAGATAGATAGCAAGAGTCTATTTCAATTTCTATTCACTAATCAGCCCGTTTCTAGTCCACTCATTTGTGTTCATGGCAGGTAGGGTCACAGTGAATAGACAGGACGATGGGAACTCAACCTTGGGGATTAGAGTGAGAGAGGGGTAGCAAGATGGGCAGTTAAAGAGTTATTGTGAGCCATCTACTCAAAGTCTGAATTTCATTGGATTGAAGAGGAAGAATGGGGCTCTCACTGTACTGCCTGCTCCATATTGAGATTGGTCTTTGATATATGGATTCAGCTATTGTTGAGTTAAGGACAGTAGACTGAGTTAAGTTGAGTTAAGGACAGTCTTAAGAAAGTAACTGACAGGGGTGCCTGGGTGGCTCAGTGGGTTAAGTGTCTGGCTTTGGCTCAGGTCATGATCTCACAGTTTGCAAGTTCGAGCCCCATGTTGGGCTCTGTGCTGACAGCCTGGAGCCTGCTTCAGATTCTGTGTCTCCCTCGCTCTCTGCCCCTCCCCCACTCATGCTCTCTCTCAAAAATAAATAAACTTAAAAAAAAAAAAGTAACCAACATAGTTTCTGCCTTAAGGAATACTTGTGAGGCGTGGTTATATAAGCACTTATAAATTCTTCTAGTAAGTAAGCATATATATATTTAATACATATTTGTTTTTATGCTTTAATAATTACTGAAAACTTTCTGCTATAATGGAGTAATAAGGTCTGGATTTGGCCTCCCATCCTCAACAGTTAAAAACTCAGATGAAATCTAGACAACAAATGGTTTTCAAACATGAAATAATGGGTAGTGCCAGGACTGTAATCCACAGGAGAGGAAACCCATGATTACTTCAGTTTACTGCCTGGAGAGGCTATAGCACAGATAAGGGAACTCAAACAGGGCCTGGCAGTTTCATGAGTTGAAAGTTCAAGGAGGCCAGGGTGGCTAGAATTTGTGGGACAGAGTAATGAAGAGAAGGCAACTGCAAAGAGAGAGAGCTCTGGAGATCTGCAAAGGACTTTCTTCAAATCTTTATCTGAGTAATGATCTGTGCAAGTATGCATGTGAGGAAACTACCCAAGGCCAGGGAATGAACCAACAAAAAGGAATAGGAACAAGCATAAACATCACTAAACATCACATAGTAAGAAGTAAGTTGTGTTCACACAAGCCCAAATGAAGATTTCCTAATACGTGAGACATTGGGTAGTCCTCTCAAATGGCTATGGCCTTACTGGTGGGGCCAAATTAGCTCTACGCCAAAGACTGTTCTGGGTCAAATCAGACAAAATTTAAAAGTAAACCTCTAAATGATCAAAACAAATTCCAAATGTTCCTGAACAAAGCCCAACGATAGTTAAATGAAGCAACAAAATATAACACTCAACAAAATAAAATTCAAAATGTCTAGCATCCAATAAAAAACTACCAGGCATGCAAAAAGCAGGACCATAAGATCCTTAGATAGGAGAAAAATCAATCACATATATTTTAGAATCAGCAGATAAAAACATTGAAACAGCTATTGTAAATATATTCCATATGTTCAAAAAAGTGGAAGAAAAATTAACATAATAAAGAGAGAAATTGAAGATTTAAGAAAGACTTAAATAGAACTTTTAGAGATGAAAATACAATATATGAAATGAAATCTGAAAGCAATATCTAAAATGAAAAATACCTTGGATGAAATTAACAGCAGATAGAAACTACAGAAACAAAGATCACTGGACTTAAAGCCTAGCAATAGAAATTATCAACAGAGAGAAAAAGACTGAAAAAAATTAATAGAGCATCAATGACCTGAGGAATACTATCAAGCAGTCTCATATACATGTATTGGAGCCACAAAAGGAAGAGCAGGCTACAAAATGGGAAAAAAATTTTTTTGAAGAAATATTCTCCCAAGTTTAATGAAACCTATAAACCCACAGATACAAGAAAATGAAAACACTTCAAGTCAAGAAATATGAAAAAAAAATTGGCATCTGGATGGCTCAGTCGGCTGAGTGTCTGACTTTGACAGGTGGTGATCTTGTGGTCCATGAGTTCTAGCCCTGCATAGGGCCCTGTGCTGACAGCTCAGAACCTGGAGACTGCTTCAGATTCTGTGTCTCCCTTTCTCTCTCTGCCCCTCCCCTGCTCATGCTCTATCTGTCTCTCTCAAAATAAATAAATAAACATTAAAAAAAATAAGAAATATGAAAAAAACAACACTTTGGTAGGCAGAATTGTGGTGGTCTCTCAAAGATATCCATGTCTTAATTCCTGAAACCTGTGACTATGTTACCTTATATCATCTGCAAATTAAGGATCTTAACTTGGGAAGATTATCTGATCTATCTGGGAGGACCCAATATAAAGGCCTTGTAAGACTCAGGCAAAAAAGTCAGAGAGAAGGAGATGTGGCAATGGAAGCAGAGGCTGTGATGATGCAAGGGCAGGCCAGGGGCCCAGGAATACAAGCAGCCTCTGGAAGCTAAAAAAGGCAAGCAATGGATTCTCCCCTAAAGCCCCTAAAAGAAGGCAGCCCTGCCATGACCTTGATTTTAGCTCCATAAGGCTTATTTTTTTTTAATGTTTATTTATTTATTTTTGAGAGAGAGAGAGAGAGAGAGAGCATGCAAGCATGGGAGAGGCAGAGAGAGAGGGGGACATAGGATCCAAAGCAGGATCTGTGCTGACAGCAGAAAGCCCCATGTGGGGCTCAAACCCGTGATATCACAACCTGAGCCGAAATCAGATGCTTAACCTACTGAGCCAATCAGGCGCTCTGCCATAGGACTGATTTTAAACTTCTGACATCTATAACTGTAAGATGATAAATTTGTATTTTTTAAAATTGAAGTATAGTTGATACACAAAATTTGTATTCTAAGCCATTAAATTTGTCATCATTTGTTGCAGCAGCAATAGGAATCTAACATGAATAGGAATCTAACATGAATCTAACACGATGAACAAAGTACATCATAGAGAAATTGCCAAAAATAAGTGATGAACAGAAAAATCTGAAAAGCAGTGAGAAAGGAGAAAGGAACACATTGAATATTGAAGAAAAATATCTTAAAAGCATCCAGAGGGGGAGAAAATGTACATTATATATAGAGGAACAGACCCATTCTGAACACCTCTGATTTGATGTTGGAGTTCACTCCCTATGCCTTCAGTATATGTTTCAGTTTGAAGGTTTTCCCATTATGAGTAGTAGTAATTACTTCCCTTCTAATGAGCCCCTGCTAGAATCCAGGCTTTTCGGGTAGATTATTACTATTGTCAACTAAACTAACCAGTGAGTTTGAACCCAAAGGTAGGTGACTAGTAATGGAAGAGCAGCATTCAAATCCAGATCCTCTTGAGAGGATCTGCTCATTTCACCATGAGCACTTACTTTTCTTTCCTTAGGAAGAGCCCACATATCCCTCAAAGCCTTACTTAAGTCCCATCTCTTCAGTGAAATGTTTTCCTCCTAATCACAATAAATCTTATTGTCATTAAGCTATGGTAGGTTGTCTTTAAGGATTACGCCATCCCCTCCTCCACCTCTGCGAACCATACCACGGCTATCAAGGTCCTGTGGAGCCCTCCCCTGGGATGACTCTATAACTCACTTTTGGCCAATAGAATGCCATGGAAATGGAATTGCATAACTTCCAAAGCTAGATATTGAATAACCTAGTAGCTTCTTTCTGGGTTTCTGAAATGAGTCCCTCTTGGAACACTTGCTCTGAGGGAGGCCAGCCGTCATGCAAAAATATCTGACTACCCTTAGACTGCCATGCTGTGAAGAGGCCAAGGTAGTTACATGAAGGGACATGTGGAGAAAGAGTCAAATGTCTAACTAACCCCAAATGGTTCCAGCATCCCAATCCCAACTGAGACAGAAGAAAATGGTATCAGATGGAAATCTGAATGTGGACAGAGAAATGAGAAGCAGCAGAAATGGCAAATATGTCCAGAGATAAAAAAATAACTATGTTTTTTTCTCATTTGAAAAATCTTAAAAAAAAAAGATAGTTGACTTTAAATAAACATAACAGCAGTATATTATGAAGGTTATAGCATGTGCAGAAGTAAAATTTATGGCAATATGACAACACCACAAAAGAAGAGAGGCAAGAAATGAAAGCATACTATTAGGTTCTGAAAAGACACTTTGAGGTGGTACAATAGTATTTAAAGGTTTACTGTGGTACATTAAGGATGTATGTTGTAAACTCCAGAGTAGGAGTCGCCAAACGAGGTTCTGTGAGCCAAATTTGTTTTGTAAATTCAGTTTTATTGGAACACAGCCAAGCCCATTTGTTTTCATATCTGTATGACCCACAAAACCGAAAATACTTATTCTCTCAAATTTAGAGAAAAATTTGTCAACCCTGCCTTAAACAACTACTAAAAATCCCATAAAACAAAGAAGCATAACTAACCAAGTCAATAGTGCAGAGAAAACAGAAACATAATAAAAACTCAATCCAAAGGTAGATAGTAAAAGAGAAATCAAGGAATAATCTCCCCACTGCATGCCACACGGTTGAGAATGCTAACCTTGAATTTTCTTCTCCCTTTCTGGTTGCCCCTTCTCAGTCTTTTTTCCCTTCCTCGGTTCCTTTCTTAAATGTTGCCTCCCCGCCCCCCCATCTGCCTCACTAGCTTGTCTGCCACTTGCCACGTGCATCTTCTTTTCCACACATGCAGAATCATCATCAGTTCTAAATACTCCATGCTGTTTCATGCATCTGAGTCTTACTTAGCCCATGATATTCCCTCTACATGGAGCTCCTCACTCCTTCCATCCCCCAGTTCTTACCTCTGCTACTGCCCTGTGCCCTTGCTGACTCTAGTTAACTCTTGCTCAGAGGATTCACCTTAGACATGATCTCATCCATCCCACAAGCATTCCCTCATCCCACACCGCCCATGCCCAACCTTCTTTCTGCTACAAAAGTACCTTCTGCACTGAATCATAATTATTTATTTACTTGTTTGTCTTTTCCATGAGACTCTAGGATCCTTGAGGTCAGGAGTAATGTCTTATTTGACTTTATTTTTTTTTATCCCTGTTACCTATATAGAGTGGGTGTTGAATAAATATTTGTTAAATAAATAAATAAAAGATGAAATGAATATCTACTTGTAAAATGAGGCTATTATAAAATAACAATAACAGAAGCTAACATTTGTTAAAGGACACTTATAGACACTGTCCAATGTGCTTTACATTCATTGGCTTACTCAATTTTTAGAACAACCCTGTTAGGTATGTAATTCCTAAGTTTCCTAAGGTGGTGAAAGATTCGGACCTAGGTGTTCTGATGCCACAGCCTAAGTTCTGGAATGTTAAAAATGAAATAAACTGTAGAGACTATGTGTCCTACCCCCTCACTTTACTGATGGAGAAGCTGAGATTCACAGAGCTGATGTGTCTTGAGCTTCAAAAACGATAACTGAACGTTCAAAAGTATTTATAAATTCTCTGTCTTATTTAATTTATAAACTTAGTATCTTCAAGCCATGGACACTTCCCAAAAATGGCACTGCGTGGGGGCGACTGGGTGGTGCAGTTGGTTAAGCAACGGACTCTTGATATCGGCTCAGGTCCTGATCTCGCAGTTATGGGACCAAGCCCTCTGCAATGAGCCTGGAGCAGGCTTGGGATTCTATCTCTCTCCCTCTCTCTGGCCCTTCCCCACTCCCTCTCTTTTTCTCTCTCTCTCAAAATTAAATAAACATTTAAAAAAAGGAAACGGGACTGCGCGGTTACAATTGGGTAATAGTTGCAGATGCAGAAAGCTTCTTCTAGGACCTGCCGTCTTAATGAAAGAGTGGAGTGTGCACCACCTAATAAATGTGTAGAAGTTCTTGGAAGAAAGGGAGCTGCTGCCAAAGATAGAGGAAGAAGCTTCATTCAAAGAGAATTTCTAGGTTAAAATACAGCTGCAGAAATGTTTGTACCAAACATTGAAAGCAAAGGAGAATAGAGACAGAAATATAATAACTCTGCTATCTGTAAACAGACACCCATCACTGGCACTATATGAAACCTATCTGTGCTTGTGTTTATGCAGATGTGATATCCTAAAAGTCTATATGCTGGAGTCCTGGCTTCCTATCCAAAACCTAGTTAGGTTTTGTGTTTTCAGCTTTGAAAAGAAATAAGACAGAGTCTGAGATTGGTCATTTTTACCACCCCCTAAAGTAGAACTTAAATTTTTTATGTCATGTTTTGGAAATTATTATGTTTTATTATTTCTAGCAAAGGTTTTGTTTGTTTTTTGTCTCAAGTATTTAACTGGTGAGCAGATATTAATAGCAAAATAATCCTATATAATAATGCTAATGGTGAGATGGGTAATATTAGTTGCAAAGGACAGGTAGAATATGTTTTGTATTCCCCATGTTCTAACATAAACAGATCATAAAAATAAGTTGCTACTGAGACCTAAGAAATCAATACAGACAAAGCAGACAAGCAGAGAATTTCTCAAGAGTAACCTTGTATTTACAGGATACAAAGTCTGGTGGTTTTAGGTTAAGTTTTTTCCTAATGAACTTTCAGCAGAAAGATTCCCCAGATTCCCAAAAGGTAGGCCACTTAGGTGGGTTCAAATACTGAATGTTAAATTAGAAACATGATTGGCTTTGATTATGATGGAGATATATCTTCTATGAAATATGTTGTCTATTATTTATTCTCAATTTATTATTGGTAGAGAGAATCCCAATTTATTATTCAATCTAATTGTCATTTGAGATAGTTTTCTAGATTTAAAGAAAATATCCATGGTGACAACCATATATTTAAAAAAAAAATTACATCCTAAAGCACATTTGGATCTTTTGTCCACTTTTATTACAAAGCAAAAAAAACAAAAACAGAAACAAAAACAATTCCTTTGAATGAGCACGCATTTCCCGTCACAAGAATAGTTTTCAACTTTCCAAACTCTGCGGACTTTTAGTCCTCTGAGACCCACTTCTGGATTAAACACCAATCTCTCTCCTTAAGGAGATAGGCTGTGGATGCTTTCTTTTTATGAGGCAATAACTGCAGTCTCTACTGAATAAACTCAGTGGCTGAGGTGTTTGTAGGAAATAAACTCAAGGCTAAAAAGCTAAGGGTGTTTTTAGCCTAGGATATAATGATAATTGAGTATTTCCAGGAGTGCACCCTTAGGTTAACTCTATTATACTCAACTGACATCTCTCTCCACCTTTCTTTTTTTCTTCAAGCTCTTTATTGACTCCACATTTAGAAGATAGCTCAAAATTTTGCAATAAATTTCTCATTTTTTCCATAATAAATGCCTTATTTTTATTAACCCAGCTAAAAACTTGCTAATTATTAGGTCATCACACAGCTTTCAAAATGTAAAAAAAGGTGCTTGGGTCTCTGAGGAAACTCAGCTATAAGAAGCACAGGGAAAATATTTATTAGAACCGGATGTTCTAAAACCAATTAAAAACTATAGTCATAAGATAAGGAAACAAATAAACAATTTTAAAACAGCCTTAGGCTCTGTCCTTTAGGGAAATTGGGATTTGACTGTTTACTACCTTAGCTTAATTTCAGTTCTGAAATCCAGTTTGTTACCCATATATATAAGACGAGCTCTCTGTAAATAAAATGGAGTCTCTCTGCTTGCTTATTGCTTCATCGTGAAAAAAGTAGCTGAACAGATTTCACCAAATTTATAGGGTCTGTTTAGGGTGGTCTGATACAACAAACAAAACAAACAGAATTAGGTTACAAGTGTATCCACACAATTCATTTTGAAAAGTCATTAGGATGGTACTTCAAAGACACGAAACCACAGGCTTTCAGGTTTGCAAGGGTGATCTGATCCCATGGGCACACACATTCCATAGGTCTCCAGAATGAGTAAAAGGAGTGATAATTTATTCGGCAATGGTTAGTAACTGTCTAGCACAATGTTTGGTTGGCCTGCTTGCTGCTGCAATTATTTTTTTAATATATGGCTCTATAATCAATTCTAGTATGTTCTTAGAAGTGGATATCATTTTCGTTTTTTTTTTTTTATTGTAAGTTCCTTAAATGGAAATTTAAAGGGTGAATGCTAATTTGTTTTATGATACAATTTCACAGAAGCACAAATCTATTTATTTATGAAATAAACTGTTCTGACACAATAAGAAAATTTCTGATAATTAATGGTTCTGAATTAATTCATATCCTGTAGCAGATGCTATTAATGTCCCACTCAGATCCCGTGGGCTAACCTGAAGCTCACCGGTAACTTCAGTGCTTCCCACATACACCAAGCACTTCCTTCCTTAAGTGCCTGGATCTCCTGCTCAGCCCATGTGTGCTGCAGACTAGGAAGGCCAGGGAATTCATCCCTTGAAGAACAACAGTCAATCAAGGAAGGATGAGAACCGGTAGATAAATGTGCCAGCTTCTTTGCTCCTTGGCAGGTCAGTTCTGAGCCATGTTCTATAGTCTCACAGAGTTGCCAAGGGGATTGAGCCCACACAGTAAGGTATTAATATCCTTTATTGGCTGACCTCCTTTCTCTGCCTTACCTCCTCATACTTGTGCTTCTGAGATCACCTCCCAGATGAGCTTACATACATCCAAAACCTTGTGTCAAATTTGCTTTGAGGGGAATCCAGAGTAAGATAAACTTAAAGCATTGGCAATTTCTTATCTTGGTAGTACTTTTTTTTTTTTCTTTTTTACATCTAGTTTGGTGGTTAAAATCATGAGCTTGTGCATTAAGTAGGCCTAGATTTAAATCCTGGTTTTATACTTAGCTGTGTAATTTGGGGAAAGTGACTTAACCAGTCTGAGCTTCAGTCTTCTGTATCTGTAGAGTGGGGTTAATAATAGTACCCACTTTAAGGTGTGTGTCTTGTGTCTATTAAGTTAGATAATACACTTAGCACAGTGTCCAATACATATAGATAATAAATGTTAGCTGTGGTTTAATAGCTTTCTGTTTTGTGCTAAAAGAATTTTAAGAAGTCTGTATTCATCTAAAGTAATTGATTAGGCTTCAGATGGGCTCATAAGGAAGGTAAATGGTTACTCACTGAGAATGATATACCAAGAAACATCTAGAAGCAGCCTACTCTCCAAATCCCTGTCAATGACTGTCTCAATGGTGAACAGGAAGATGGAAGCTCTATCTTCACTTACCCTTAAGCCACACCACTTACATGAAGCTTTCCCCAGTCGCTCTAGCTAAGTGGGTATTCTCTTCCTTCAGTGATGATAGGTAAGATTTACCACCTGTGCTATTAATTTTAACCTTTAACCGTGTGCATTGTGGTGGTTAATTTTACATGTCAACTTAGCTAGGCCAGAGTACCCAAGTATTTGGTCATAAATTATTCTAGACGTTTCTGTGAAAGTATTTTAAAAATGAGATTCACATTTAAATCAGTAGACTTTGAGTATAGCAGATATAATGTGGGTGGGCCTCATCTAATGGACCCTCTATAATGTGGGCGGGCCTCATCTAATCAGTTGAAGGCATGGATTAAAAAAAGACCGACCTCCCCAGAAGAAGGGGGAACTCTGCCAGTGGACTGCCTTTGGACTTGAAATACAATATTGACTTTTTCCTGGGTCTCTAGCTTGCTAGGCTACTCTGCAGATTTTTGGACTTGCCAGCCTTCATAATCTTGTGAGCTGTTGCTTTAAACTAACCTATCTCTGTCTAAAATTTTCTATTGGTTCTTTCTCTCTAGAGAATCCTGATTAATAAGATCTTCATAAAGTTTTATGCACATTCAAAATTTAGTGTTTTAGGAAAATGATATGATAAAACCATCTTTGGAAGACATTTAAGAACCTATTTACTAATATATAATTATTTACTTGATAAAATTAATCTAATTAATTTTAGTATAATATAAATATTTAAGACAATTATATTACACAGTAATATAGAAATTATTTTTTCTTCAGACTTTTTGATGAAAGTTAATGTTTCAGGGTCAGGAAGACAAAATTACATCAGTAATAAAAGCAAAGTTTATTGTTTATTACTAGAAACACACAACTTATAGATATTTTTGAACAATAAGTAAATAAAATGAATTTAAAAATCACAACCTTGGATATCCGGGATGATCAAGGACACTTATAGAATCTTAACACAGGATGAGCTCCTATGGGTTCCCCTCATTGTAAAGCATGAATGAGAAACTTAGGCCTATAAAGGTCATCTAACTAGTAAAGGGCAGTGCTTGAATTAGAACTCAGGCTTCCATGTTCTTTTACTTCAACCTAACACTTCCCTATAAAGCAGGTGACACCCAAGGACCTACCAGAGGCAGCCTGGAGCCCCTCCTCCTGCCAGTCTTGCTCGTAGCAAGGACCCAAGAATGTCCTTCAAGCCATACCACCCACCGCTGCCACTGAGGACACCGCCACTCAGCGCTCGCAAGCCCCTGCCCCAAAGCTCCTGAACATCCTGTTCCTCTAGACTCTTGATGGCAAACAACGGCTACTGATTCTGGCTAATTTAGTCTAAGAACAAACAAAATGAATCTGTTGTAAGGTTATTGAATAGCCCACTGAGCTGGCAGGGCAGCTGGAGGCTAGGCAGCTGGAATCCTGACCTGGAAACAGACAGGAACCAAAAGGTTCAAGTTACAGTCAAAATCACATCACTGTAGCAGTCTGTTGCCATCCAACACTCATGCCCTCTGCCCGACTCCACATTCCGGGGCATTGGCTGCGATGAGGCAACTGTCATGGGCCATCCCCTGACTCTCACCTCAAATAGGAGTATCTAATTAGCCAAGACTGGTAACGTCCGCCTCATCCTTCTGCCTCCCCAAGAGAATGAGCTGCTGGGAGAGGGAATATTTCTCACTCTGGAAGTTCAATCATGGGAGGTGGGGCCTTCTTTAATTTTTGTCATTATCATGGCAACATTTTACTAGTATATTTTGAAAAAAAATCATTATTGTCTTTAGTAGAGACTAAGATTAAAAATGCATGTAATTTTCATACAGGTAAAATCGAACTGAGCATATAATAATGCATTGCTGGTGACTCCAGTTGTGCTAAAACTTTAATATATTCACTGTCAGAGACACTTTATAGATTTTTTTCCCCTATCATACCACCCACAGTGGTATGTTAATAAAGTTACAAACTGTAACTTTGATAGGATTGTAGACAGGAACATACTTAAAATGACACTTAAAAAGTAAAGTGTAAAAGATTTTTTTCTTATGTTTTTATTTTTATTTTTGAGAGAGAGAGCATGAGCAAGGGAGAGGCAGAGATCAAGAGAGGGACAGAGGATCTGAAGCAGGCTCTGCACTGTCAGCAGAGAGCCCGATGTGGGGCTCAAACCCACGAACCAGAAGATCATGCATGACCTGAGCCCAAGTTGGATGCCCATCCGACTGAACTACTCAGGTGCCCTAAAGTGTATAAGTTTTAAAATTTCACAGGACATTACAAAGATATTGTGCTATCTTTTACTCGAATTGGTATTCAAATGTTTGGTCTATTCACTACAAAGCGACTGAAAACTCCTTGAGAGCCTAAGGCAGGCTGTAGCTTGCATTGTTTTCTTGGTGCCCACAGACCTCCAGGATTCTGTGACTAGCAACCAGTTAATGAATGAATTACTGGCTGGCTGATTAAATATATTATTATTAGTTCCTTTGCCTCAGCCGGATTCATATTTCATGAATTCGTGCTTAATCATGAGAAATAGAACAAATTCCCACTCTGGGGGAGGGGGGCTGGCCTTGACCATGGGCAAATTCTTTGCCTCACTGAGGATTATTTCCTCATTTCTACGTGGGGATGATAAAGGTGCCTATTCCTCATAGGATCATCCTAAGCATTAAAAGAAAGAGCAGTGTCTGACCTCTGGCAAGCACTCTAAGAATGCTAATCATTGCTATTACTTCTGCCTGTGGGTGGTGTAGGTGGTAAGAATGCTTCCAGCCCTTGTGGCCTAGTTAATTTTGCACTAAATTGTTGGCCACACCCTTCTTGGGCTGTCCTTAGGGCAGGATTGGTAAACACGATGAAGCCAAAGGGAATGGAGATTTTGGTGAGAAGCAGGAACCTGTAAACCTAGCTCTACTGTAGGGTTTAAGATAGGGGAATAAAGGTGTTTCTAAAACATTTCTGTATATCACAGGAGAGCAACTGGGGGTGTGGGGCGTTCTTCTGTATGATTTAAATATTACATGATTCACATTTAAAAAATGTAAAAATCTACCCTTGATGACATAATTGAGCTACGAATGTCATTTTGTGTTTCAGGCAGTGTGGGATGTGTTTTTTCCTTTCTTATTATGGAACGATGTATACAGCCAACTGATAACACCACTAAGTTTACTGCTTAGAATTTGTTGTATTCTCAAAGATACTCAAAGACATAGACTGACATTTATTGCCTCATAGTTTATAATACAAAATACTGTAAGTGGCCTACATTTCACCCCCCTTCACACACACACACACACACACACACACACACACACAGCACAGCACAATGTCTATGGATACTGTGGAACACTGTTGTTTATAGTCAACTAGCCCTCAACGTCCATTTCTACCCTTTTCTACATTCTTTCCCACAGAATAGAACTACTTTTCTCAAACTCTCTTTCAGCTGTGGTTCAGGATGAGCATTTGCTTCCACCAATGAGAAGCACGTGAAGTTGGAAGTATGAGGGAGGCCTTTTTCTTCATAGTTAGCTATCAGCTCATCAGTGTTTGCAGTCAGACTCAGCATTCCCGTGTGGACTTACCAGCTTTGCCATTGCAGGGCAGTGTCCCAGAGGCACTGGCCATCAACTTCAGTGGGAGCTGAGGAAGTTCAGCCCTCCAGCGGTGGAAACAGCAGCAATTTGCCGACCTCTGGGTGAAAGTGGTGTGCCCTTGAAATCAATATCTAGTAGCAGAATACTGTCTTCTACTCCTTGGACCCATCTCACAATTTTGTAAGTACCTAGTTTCTGGCTTCAAGTTACTTTCTATCTGAAAAATACCTGGAGTGATTTCTCTTTCCTGTACTGTATACTGACAGATACTACATGGATGTCAAGAAGAATTAAAATCTGCATAGGCTATAAAACAATATATTAGAGTAGAAAAATAAAAGTAGAGACACATATATGCTTTTTTATGCATGGAAAAAAATCAAGATTTTAAAGAAAATGAAGTTAGTAATTGCTTCTGGGAAAACAAAAACAGTCTGAGATGGGAGAGAGATTTACATTTTGTTTATATACCCCTTAAATTGTTGGCTTTATTTTTTTTACCATGCTCACGAAATACATATTTTTCAATCAAAAGATTTTAAAATATAAGAAAATGTCAAGTTTCCATAATAATTTGCAAACAGAAGAAAGCATTCATTAACTCATCAATCTAACATAATATCATTGTGTTTTTACATAGTCCCTCTAAATCTTTGTTAATTAAAGTTTTATAGTAAGTGAAATATGTACACAGACAACTTTATAGTCCTTTTGGGGGGTTGGATTTTTTGTTTTTTCAGTTTTTTGTTTCTTTGTTTCTTTTTTGCTTGTTACACTTAGGAAGTACTGACCATGTGTCAGCCATTGTTTCCTTGAATTATATTTCATTGAGATACAGTTTGTAGGATGCACCATTATCTTATGTATCATTAAGAAAGAACTTAAAAACACCTGCTCACTAAACCCTAACACAAACAACATGTAGGCTTTTTCCACCTCAATTGAAGCTCACATTTCTAGAAGTTAAGCAACTTCTATCTAAAGGTGACAGGACATTTCTGATAATAGTGACACTTGACCCTTTAATGATGGTTCCTCACAAGGCATGAATTGGTTACACTAGTCTCTATTACTTTAAAATTTCTTTCATCTATTTCAAGGGATTTCACAGTTCTCTTGCTTTTGATAGCTTTGCTGGTGTATGATAGGCTCAAATTTCAGTCCCAAAATGTAACACAGCTTCCTCTTCAGGGTTGCTTTGCATGAATGTATGCAATTGCAGTCTCTCCATCAGGGACAAATAGTTGTTTGCTAATATCAAGTTTAAGCCCTCCTACTCTATTTCTGTGCCTTTGTCCATACACACTAGCCTTTATTTCCATGCTGAATCATAATGTAATTTTTAAGGCATTTTAAACAGCAATTAAATTCAAATTATAGAGTACCACCATGTACATAATTCAGGTGATGTGACAACCACATGAACGGTGATGATCGAGTTGACATGTATAGGCAATGATAACTCTGTGATTGTAAAATACCATCAATTGTCAGTGACAGCCCAGCACCAGAGATGTTAAAATGTGAAAAAATTCTCCTTCAAATAGATAAAACATTGTCCATTTGATCCTTAAACAACCTTTAAGTCACTTCTTTAGTCCTCAAATGAGAAAACCGAAAAACAAATTGGTTATCAATGTGCTTGGTTATTATGGAGCAGGTCTTTTTAAAATGCAGTCAGTCTGGTTCCAATGCTCACCATCCTAACCATTAAGCTCTGTTGTCCCTTTATTGTTTTAAGACTTTTCCTTTATTGCTACATAATACTCATATTATAGCTGTTTAATATTCCATCAAAAGGACAAACCAAAACTTAATTAACCATTATCAAATATTAGATAATTAGATTGCCTCTAATTTTTCCATCATAAATGATGCAATTAACATACCAATGCATGGCTTTTCACAACCCAAAGGGATATGTTTTATTTTCTAATAAAAATGCAATACTTATTCTGGAGGTTTTGGAAAATACAGAAATTATAAATAAGCAAACAATAGTTACTATAATTTCATCATCTGGGGGCAGTCATTGTCAACACGGTGGTGAGTTTCTTTTCAATTTTTTTTCCATAGATCTTTTCATATAATTGAAATTATAGTAGAAATGCTTTTCTGTGTTCTACTTTATTCTCCTGGAGTGTTGTATTAGTTTCTTGGGGCTGCCATAACAAATTACCACAAACTTTATGACTTAAAACAACAAAATTTATTGTTTCACAGTTTTGGAGGCCAGAAGTCCAAAATCAAGATGTACAAGGGCCATTGTATGCCCTCACTTATGACTGATCAAAACATGTTGCTTTTCTTAAGTTGTAAGATTATAATCACAAGTGAAGAGAATAACTCGTTGTGAATATTGGCATCTCATTGCATTCTCTTTGGGATCTAGACATACTCAAATCAAGGGAAACTAATTCTCTGTCATTAGTAATTAACACTTTTGTGTCTTTAAAGAAGGCTTGGAGAGATGGCACATGAGGATGTGACTCTGTCAAGTTGACAGGTCCCGTGCCCTGTGTGTTGCCAGTCAGTCTACACTAGACATGTTCACTTCAGGTCTTTGTTCTAAACACCACAAAGTAGAAATAAGACATTTCCAATATCTTGGCGATTATCTTATTAATAATGTTGCTTTCTGGGGAGGTGCAGAGGGTGGAAAGAAAAAAATGTTACTTTATGAAGAGACTGATGATTCCAGTGTGTTGGACTTATAAGGACTGCTGTCCTGTATATTGAGGTGGTTAATTTGAATGTAGAACTACACTTCAATCTGGATAACAGATCTGGTGGAAAGGCAGTGACATATAGAAAGAGGAAATAAGAACTCAGACGGATCTGAATTCAAATGCCAGCTCTGACTGCTTTGTTTTCTGTAACATCCGGCAATTCAACTTACTTTTGAGATTAAAGGCCTTCTTTGGTAAAAGAAAGATTTTGCAAAGATTATTTTAGACAGTTATGAAGATTAGAGATTGTATGTAAAAAATATCGTGCAGCCAAATTATTTTATACAGCAGATTATTCTTACAAGGAATAAGACAATGGAATGGACAGCTAATGCTCTTGTTCATTCCTGGGATGTCATTAGGCTTCACAAGTAGTGACACCTGCTACCTTAATGCCAATGTTATTTGTTTTGCTTCAATAATGTCAACCAATTAAATCCTTGGTGACAGATTTCCCATGGACAAGTATATTCTCTTTCTCCCCCTCGTAAAAGAAAAACTTTGCGGGGTGAGACACAATCATGGAGTCTACCTACATTTAAGGATATATCTATACTGTAATAAACCAAATGAATGATTCACTGCAGCACATTGGAGAATTGACTTGACACAGATGCTCTGACCTTTCAAATAAAGTAAATAAAATGATGGACGATAAATTGATGTTTCTAGAACAGCACAGCTTAGTAAAGTAAATATAATTAGCAGACTAGCCTATGGTACTTCAGCACTGATAATTTTGATTCGAGGGTGATCTTGAAAGGACTTATCAGTGAATGAAACATTAATGAAGACATGCTATTCTTTTTCATATTGTAAAATGAAATTATCATCCTGTTACATTAAAGGTCTTTTGATACATTTATTATATGAGGCTTTAAATTTACAAAGTTTTGTGGTATTTAGAGAAGTCTAACTGCTCATTTGGGAATTAAACCAAAATAACTTTGTCAAGAAGAAACCCCTGAGTTCTGCCATCCAGCAAGGGACTGACTTGGAGAGCAGCTGAAGGGTCATGTACCATGGGCTTCTGAAGGAACAGCAGGGACAGGAGTTCTGAATGCTGAAGTTCACTGCCCCATAGTCATGAGTTCTTTGAGAGCAGAAATGTTGTCTTTTATATATTTATTCTTTATATAATCTGGAACCTAGCACAATGGGGCTGGAACAGAGTCAGTGCTTCATAAATATTTTTGAATGAATAGTCTAGCAAGTGAGGCAGTGTTTTCCATTGTGGGACAGCATCATTGTTTGGGAAGTTTTTCACATTTAGAACCTACAAAAGTAGTTATTTAAAAATATTTGCATTTTTATTCTCTACCCCTAGCATTCTCCATGTGATAGTGATTCATTAGATAGAAAAGGGAAGCATATTAAACTTAGAATTAACCTTTTCTCTTGACATGTAATTAGCTAGGATTTATGAGATGCTAAAGGCTGAAGTCTCTGAGAAAAGGAGCATAAATAAGGATTTTTTGTTTTATTGAGCTTGGAATAATACAGTTGTTTATTCTCATGGAAAAATTATTTCTTATATATTTTGACTTGAAAGAAGCTAATGATCTTCTGAACAGCTTTAGAAATACTGTTCTAGTCCAGTCCAGGAATAGAGATCTGATTTTAGCTTTTTCCACTAAAATTGACGATCTGATAGGTCAAGTCTATGTAAAACATTGCAAAGTGTGAATTCATTTTTCATCCTCATTTTGTTAAGATAATTTTATTGTTGTGTTCCTATCACAATTCAAAATTATACTGTTGATAGAGTAACATTTTAGATGGACCAAATAAATCTTAAAGGAAAGACATATTAAAACTTACATTGAACTAGAACTTATAAGGATTTGTACTGTTTTACACTATGTTGCAAACAAACTTTTACCAACTAATTCGTTTTTAAGCTTGCACTTTTATTTAGGAAGAAACATCTTTTCCCTCAAACATAATAGGCTACCTTCAAGAGAAAGAAGTGCCTTATAGTAATGAAACATTACAAAGCATCAAATTTTTCACTTATTTGGAAAAAAAATTTAATCGACTTACCAAATGAAATATGAGAGATTCTTAACTTTTGGAATCCTTCTCCTAAACTTAAAAATAGCTCACATTCTCTGTGTTGTCAAGAACATAGACAACCAACCTCATTCCCAAACTGTCTTTTACTTTATAGTTCTTAAGCTGCTTCTCCTTCTCCTTCTCCTTCTCCTTCTCCTTCTCCTTCTCCTTCTCCTTCTTCTTAGTAGGCTCTATACCCAGTGTGAAGCCCAACATGGAGCTTGAACTCTTGACCATGACTGACAGAGCCACCCAGACACCCCTGGGCTTCTCTTATGAAAACCTCTCTAACATCACTTAGATATTTTCATATACTATACTTTGTCATGTCATCCAATTATGGAGTCTAGAACAAGCAACTGGACCTCTGGTCCAAACATCACTTTTCCTTATCCATACTATAGTAAATCACTCTTTAAAAAAAGTCTTTTTGGGGGCACCTGCGTGGCTCAGTTGGTTAAGCACCGACTCTTGATTTTGGCTCATGTCATGATCTCAGGGTCATGAGATAGATAGAGCTCTGAATTGGGCTCTGCACTGAGCATGGAGCCTGCTTAAGATTCTCTTTCACCCTCTCCCTCTGCCTCTCCCCTGCATTCTCTGTCTCTCTCAAAATAAATAAAATAGTTAGAAATTCACTTTCTAAACTTTAAACCATTAAAAGGAGACATTTGTATTAGATTTAACAGCCCTCTGTGGCTTTCTATTTATTGCAGTTTTCAAATAGGAGCTTTCCCTATCATTATTGTTATTATTACTACAATTACTATTGTAATTATTACTACTGTCACTAGTATTTCATGAGTACAACTTATGTTCTGCTAATCTCCCTTCCCTTCTTGCTAAAGATAGGTGATCTTTTGCTAATAGGCTTTTATTATAGTCTTCACAACCCTCCTTTCCCATATTGGCTTTTCCCAGTCATTTGAATAACATTTATTTATTGTTTTCCATGATTTAACAATTGTTATTGCAATGACTTTTATAGTAGACTTTTTCATAAATATATTTTAAAAGCATAAAATATGTTAGTGAAGGAAGTAAAAATGCAACAAAAGTTAAAAAGATATAGGGAAAGAAAGAAGCAAAGTTTACTTAGCTGAATTGTGGTCTCTTGCTTGAGAAGTTCCTTATCGTTCTTATGAGACCTGCCGTTAAGTCAAAGATAGGCTGATCTAGGTTCTTCTTGATCTGTGATGAATATGGGCAGGAAAAATGGCTTCTAGTTACCTGTTCCATTACGTGGTCACCAATAATCTAATCTGGGTATTAGTTTTCATTCAGTATTTTGACTACCATTCTTGGAAAATTTCTTGTTTTCTGTGACAGCAATGGTTTCTCTCAGAGTTGCTGATCCAAGGTTAAAGCTAATTATTTCCCCAACCTTTTTAAAAGTGTCTTATTAAATGGCACCTGTCTGTGCTTATATATTAGGTACCAGAGCTTTTAGGAAGGAAAGCCAGGAGGATGGCAGACATAATTTTTTTTTTCTCTGCTGCCAGGACAAGGTGACCTGGAAAACAGTCACTGTGTTAATGTTAATGAGGATAAACAACTGCAACCAAACTCAGATCGCAGAGCCCAAGTCACCATGTTTAGATCCAAGCACACTAGGCTCTGTGGTCTGAATACAGAGATGAATGAGGTGCTCTGACCCCAAGAAGCTGGTGTAGCTTCTTTTTTTCCTGTGAGGATGGGAAACCCCTATAGATCTGGGGCATCACTGTTGGAATAATGCAGTGGAACTCTTGGAGAAAGCCAGTTGAGCAAATCTCAGGAGGAGAAAAGTCAGACTTCTTGTGACATAAACTTTTCGAAAAGGATGGGACTGTTTGCAACTAATACTATCAAACTCCAGACTTTTAGTACTAGACTTATCAAAGAACTGGTATGCCACTATCTTTATTTCCTCACCACCAAATTCCTTAACCTCTTGAGATCATCTAGCCTGATCACTCCTTTGAAACTACATCCTGATCACTTAACTGAAACTACATACTAAAAGGACATAATTTCCTGATTGTTAATTTAATGGTAAAATACAGACAGACCAGCAAGGTAGTTAATAGAATGGGCTTGGAATCAGGCAGACCTGCGTTTAAATTCTGAGTCTACTGCTTACTAACTAGCTCTGTGACCTTGAGAAAGCATTTTAAAACCTCCTCTGTGAAATTGGGATAATAAAATCAATCTCATAAGATTATCATAAGGATTAAGTGAGATAAAATATGTAAAGCACCTGGCACAGAGCAAGGCACATAGTTGTTGCCCAATAATTTCATGGTTATTATTTTTCTTTCACAGTCTTTATTTCTCCTGACATTTCTATAGCATGTGAAAAATGTCACCATTTCATACGCACTAAAAATTTTTCTTTCTTCTTGTAGGCCACAAACCTTAAATAATCTTTAATGTCCAATCCTCGGACTGGTATTCTTTATTTCATAAGAAGCTATTATCGGTCTTTGCCTAAAGGAATGAAGGGAGGGACTCAGAATCAGAGAAAGTTGTACCACTGTGAGAGAAGTAGCCCTCAGTGGGACAGAGCCAACCCAAAGCAACCCTTGTAGGAGCTGGAGTAGTCAATAATATCCTGACCTCACTCTTCTTTCTGATCTACTTCTGGGTGCCTATTGGCTGAATCCAACTGAGGCAGAGAGCTTAAGAGGCCATGGATATAGTCCTCAGAGGTCGGCCTCCCAGAGTAGAGAGCAAAGTGGAGAAGAATAAGGAATAGACATGGACGGCCAAATGGGAGATACCGATACATAGAAACAAATTTAAAAATATGTGTAAGATGTTTAAATGAAAAAATATAACATTTTCTAAATAAAAACCCACGTTTATGGAGAAGTAGACTCAATATTCTGAAAATGTCAATTTCCCACAAATGAATTCATAAATTCAATGCAACTTGAAAAAATACCAAGAGTATTTGATGGAACTTTTTTTTTAATGTTTATTTATTTATTTTGAGAGAGGAAGAGAGATGGGACTGCAAGCTCGTGCAGCCACTCTGGAAAACAGTATGGAGTTTCCTCAAAAAACTAAAAATAGAACTACCCTATGACCCAGCAATTGCACTACTAGGCATTTATCCACGAGATACAGGTGTGCTGTTTCGAAGGGACACATGCACCCCCATGTTTATAGCAGCACTATCAACAATAGCCAAAGTATGGAAACAGCCCCAATGTCCATTGATGGATGAATGGATAAAGAAGATGTGGTGTGTGTGTATATATATATATATATACACACATATATACATACATACAGTGGAATATTACTTGGCAATCAAAAAGAACGAAATCTTGCCATTTGCAACTACGTGGATGGAACTGGAGGGTATTATGCTAAGTGAAATGAATCAGTCAGAAAAAGAAAATACCATATGACGTCACTCATATGAGGACTTTAGGAGACAAAACAGATGAACATAAGGGAAGGGGAACAAAACTAATATAAAAACAGGGAGGGAGACAAAACAGAAGAGACTCATAAATATGGAGAACAAACTGAGAGTTACTGGAGGGGTTGTGGGAAGGGGAATGGGCTAAATGGGTAAGGGGCACTAAGGAATCTACTCCTGAAATCGTTGCATTATATGGTAACTAATTTGGATGTATATTTAAAAAAATAAAAAAATTATAAAAAAAAAGAAAGAGAAAGCACATAAGCAGGGAAGGGACAGAGAGAGAGGAAGAGAATCCCAAGCAGGCTCTGTGCTGTCAGTGTGTAGAGCCTGACATGGGGCTGGATCCCACAGACCACGAGATCATGACCTGAGTTGAGATCAATAGTCGGAAGCTTAACTGACTGAGTCACCTAGGCACCCCGGAACTTTTATTTTTTTTTAATTTTGTATTTAAATTCAAGTTAGTTAACATACAGTGTAATATTGGTTTCAGGTGTACAATATAGTGATTCAAAACTTAACATACAACACGGGTGATCATCATAGCAAGTGTACTCTTTAATACCCATCACCTATTTCACCCATTCCCCCCAACCCACCTCCCCTCTAGTAACCATCAGTTTGTTCTCTATAGTTAAGAGTCTGTTTCTTGGTTTGCCTCTCCCTCTTTTTTTCCCCCTTTGCTCATTTGTTTTGTTTCTTAAATTCCACATGAGTGAAATAATATGGTATTTATCTTTCTATGATTTCTTTTCTTTAGCATAATACTCTCTAGTTCCTTGATGGAACTTTTAAAGTTAATTGTAAAATGTATAAAGAAAAACCAGGGGTGCATGGCTGGCTTACTTGGTGGATCATGTGAGTCTTGATTTTAGGATTATGAGTTTGAGTCTCAAGTTGGGGGTAGAGATTACTTTTTAAAATATATATAAAGATGGGGCACCTGGGTGGTTCAGTTGGTTGAGCTTCTGACTTCAGCTTGGGTCATGATCTCATGGTTCCTGAGTTCAAGCCCCGTATCAGGCTCTGGGCTGTCAGCATGAAGCCTGCTTTGGATCCTCTATCCCCCTCTCTCTTTGCCCCCCCCCCCACTCTCTCTCTCTCTCTCTCTCTCTCTCAAAAATAAGTAAACATTAAAAAAAATGTATAAGTTGGGGCACCTGGGTGGCTCAGTTGGTTAAGCGTCCGACTTCAGCTCAGGTCATGATCTTGTGGTCCGTGAGTTCGAGCCCCACGTCGGGCTCTGTACTGACAGCTCAGAGCCTGGAGCCTGATTCAGATTCTGTGTCTCCCTCTTTCTCTCTCCTCCCCCACTCATGCTCTGTCCCTCTCTTCTCAAAAATAAATAAACGTTAAAAAAATAAATTAATAAAATAAAATAAATAAAATAAAATAAAATAAAATAAAATAAAATAAAATAAAAATAAAAAAATGTATAAGGAAAAACCAAACAAAGCAAATGAACAATACCAAGACAATTTTAAAGAACAAAGTACAGGATACTTGACCTAGAACTCTCAAGCCTAATTATAAACTTATGATAATTAAGACATTTCCAAAGCCCCCAAACAAGCCCACATATATATGGAAACCTAATATATAACAGAGGTCATATTATTGAACAGTGAGTAAAGTGTTAATGGTGCTAAGAAAAATGATTATCCATGGGGATTAAATTTTTTTTTATTTCCTACCTCACAAAATATACAAAAATTATTTCAGGTTAATTAAAGACCTAAATGTGAGAAAAAAATGTAAATAATAAGTAAATATAGGAAAATATCCTTATGATCTTGGTATAAGGAAGGATTTTTTTAAATCCTAAAAAAAAGTATTATGATCTTTGATAGAAAAAAAATTCCTGAAACAACTCACAAAAGGCATAACCCATAAAGGAAAAGATTTATTTATATATTTGGTTACCTTAAAATTTAGAACTTCTTTTCATTAGTAGACATGATAAACAGAATAAAAGACAAGTCACAAAGAAGGCAAAGAAGGCAAGTATTTGTAATACAAATACTGGCAAAGAACTAGTATACAAAATATAGGACTAACTACAAAGCAATAGAAAAACACATGTAGCCCACTAGAAAAATGGGCAGATGACTTGAACAGGAACTTCTCTAAAAACTCAATGGCTAATTCAAATATGAAAAGATGCTCAATTTCATTAGTAATCAGGAAAACACAAATTTAAATAGCAAATCTGACAATACCAAATATTAGTGAACACTGGAAACTCCTAATCCTATTAGTAGAACTGTTAATTGGTATTATTTCCTTGGAACAATGTTTAGCAAAACCTAGTAGAGTTGATTCTACTCATATTCTACCCCAAAGGAAGTCTACTCCTGGGCAAGTGACTTAGAAGAATTCTTGCCCAAGTGCACAAAGAATTATATATAACAACATTTATACCAGTTTGGTTTATAATGTGTGAAAGCTGGAGATAACTAATGGCTCCGTTACAGTGGAGTGAATGAATTGTGATACAGTCATACAACTGAATACCCTATAGAAATGAAAATAGACCCTTAGCAACATGATGGAATCTCACAAAATATTGTTGAGTGAAAGAAGCAAATAAAAATAAAATACACAAGACATGGTTCCATTATATGCAGTTCAAAAATCAACAGTATGTCATTAGAGATGCATATATAGGCTGTAAAACTATAAAACAAAGCAAGAGAACATTATCACAAAAGTAAATATGGAGGTTACCTCGGGGGAGAGGGAAAACGCTATGTTCAGGCAAAAAGCACTAGGAGCTTCCAAGTATTGACAAAGTATTTTTTGTAACCTGAATAGTAGATACTCAATGTTTACTTTATTGTTTTTCTTTGAATTGTGTGTATACATTTTACACACTCTTATGTATATATATTTAACAATAAAAAAACATACTTTCTCTCTTTGTTAAAATAGATTTACATATAATATTATACCATCAGCCCACTTAAATACATTTGAACTGTTTCTTAAATTAAAAAAAAGAAGAAAATATATTTGATTTACATATATATAATAGTTGTATATCACTTTTGAAAGAAAATATTGGTAAATTCAAGTATATTAAAATTGAAATAACTCACTTTTATCTATATTATGATAGATATAGATATTATCTATATTATGTATAGATATATGTATGTATGTATAGATATAGATATATTATCTATATTATGTATGATGTATATTAATTCTATATTTTTATGGTTAGGAATAATATATAAAATTAATCAGCATTTACTACATGGCTCAACTATGATTAATGTTTGCATATATAGTATATTTATTTACAGATTAGTTCTGATTCCTCAACAACCTGAAAGTTAGACATCATTATCCTTATTTTTTACATAGACACTGAAAACCCAAGTTAACCAAATTGACACCAAATAACTTAGCCATTGGGCCGACAGCCCGGTCATACCAATAACGCCATTTGAATCTGATCCCTGAACTGCATTGCTTTCAATTATATTACGGGATGGTCCTGTTCTTCACTCTGCTGTGGTCTTTAGATACACTTTTTCATAAGTGTTATCTGAGGAAGCTTTAGGACTTCCTAGGAGGAAATGATGCCAAAGCTATCAACACTGGAATTAATTACTTATTCCAAAATTCACTTTCTTAATATTCAAGATGAAGAGTCTAACAATAATTCCTTTTTCATAAATTGAGATATAACTGACAAGGGGTATAATATAACAAAGTGTATAATCCTTTCTTTAAGCATTAAAGTCTGTGTTATTTAATCATGAAAATATAAAACTGTCCTTCACTTTTAGATTAATGGTGTCCCTTTTTTGGCTAAGGGTAGGAAACTGAAAAGTGGCCTAAACTACAAGAAAAGAACATAAATACAAGCCAGGTTCTCACATCAGAAGGCCATTTTTTTTTTTAACACTTATTTGTTATGGTAACTTCTCTCTAAATCACCTTAATTATGATACACCCAGGATAAATTTATGAAAAGTCTAAACTATGTAATATGCTTGACAAAATATCTTCTTTCCAAATTCAGTTCAGAATTATTTGATCAACCTAAAAGTACAACACCTAGTAGTTAAGTTGCTTTTATGGTCCAGATGTAATGAATGATATAGAAAGATTTCTGCTTAGTATATCAGTTGCTAAAGTCTAAATGGTAATTGAAAGTACTTAAGGATACTTTAAAAATTATATTCTTAATAATTAAACTAATACATAATAATGTAAACATTCTTCTTGTCACTGGTTTTCTCTTAATTTGTTGAAGAAGAAAAGGCTTACTAAGTAAGCACTGCCTACTTCAACTTAGCTCCATTGAGTACTGAAACTTTTTTTAAATTAGTTTGATACAAATTAATTCTTCTACTGATACTACTTTTTTTCAAAAAAATTTTTATGTTTATTTATTTTTAAGAGCAAGAGAGAGCATGAGCAAGGGAGGGGCAGAGAGAGAGGAAGACACAGAATCTGAAGCAGGCTGTAAGCTCTAAGCTGTCAGCACAGAGCCCAATAGGGGGTTCGAACTCACAGAATGTGAGATCATGACCTGAGCCAAGGTTGGACACTTAACCAACTGAGCCACCCAGGCACCCCTACTGGCACTACTTTTAATATGCTCTGTAGGAAATGTATCTCTGATTTTAAGAATGCCTAAGCATGATATATAGAGCAGATAAAATTAGAAATAATTTCAGCAATGATGAATTATCCTATTAAAGAATCTGTTATTTTAAAATATTTTAATCTCCAGGGGCACCTGGGTGGCTCAGTTGGTTAAGCGTCCAACTTCGCCTCAGGTCATGATCTCACAGTTCACAAGTTCGAGCCCCGCATAGGGCTCTGTGCTGACATCTCAGAGCCTGCTTTGGATTCTGTCACCCTCTCTGCCCCTCTCCCACTCATGCTCTGTCTCTGTCTCTCTCTCAGAAATAAATAAACATTAAAATTTTTTTAAATCAAAAAAATAAAATATTTTAATCTCCTATTTCTCACTGATAAATTTAACAGGTATATATAATCCTCTAATGGTTCTCAGGAGGAACTGATTTTGCTTCCCAGGGGACATTTGGCAATGTCTGGAGACATTTTTATTTGTTATGGTGGGTGGGGGTCAGTGCTAACAGTGGGTAGAGAAGCTAGGGATGCTTCTAGACAGCCTACAATGCACAGGCCTGTCTCTTGCAATAAAAAATTATCTGGCCCCAAACAGAAATGGCAATAGTGCTATGACTGAGAAATCCTCCTCTAGGCCCAAACTAAAGGTCTCACTACAGATTTTTGTCTCTAAAAGTTTAGGATATATAAAAAGATAAAATAGAAATTATATACATATATATATGTACATATATACACACATATATGTATATATATACATAGATTGTATGTATACATATGTATACATATATACATATATGTGTGTGTATATGTTCACACTGAATACAAATGTATGAGATGTGCGTATAAAGTAATGAGACCACTTTGTTAGCATGTGAAATTAATTGTTAACATTTAGATAATGGTTTACTGTTTATAAAATACTTTCTTGACACTCTCTCCCAGGTAATATTATCTATACCCATAGAGTCAGTTTTCATCTCTATGATTATGGCTTTCAAATATTTATCTATAGCCCAGACTCCAGTATGTTACCACATCCTGCTGATTTTCTGTCTTCATATTTCCTCCCTCCTGCCCTCTGCCCTGAGGACCACTGCATTGGTTTGGCCTCATTCTTATTTGTTTGGATTACCACGTGACTCTGTTGTCCACAGTCACACCATCTTGCGGCTAGAAAATAAGGAAATCCCTTTTTCTTAGTGCACAAATTATAATAGCTTCAATCCTGACTAATTCACAGATCAGCTGGCATCAAATTACCTGCCAGCTGCTTCCAAGAGCTCCCAAGGTTCTTTCATGTACTCTTCTGAGGAGGTCCACAGGGTTCTTGTGCCCACTAAGGCTGAAGGCAGCAGTGTATTCCTGCAAGGTCCCACTGACCACTCAGCTGGACATGGCTTTCTGCAAACTGGTACCAGCACATTGATCCCAAGGAGGAGGTGTACTGCTCTCACCTTTTCATCTCTTTCTGAAGCACAGGATAAGCCCTTCCTCAATTCCCCACAGTATAACTGAATCCAGACTACAACTTTTGACAAAACTTTGCTTCAGGTTTAAGAGTAAAAACAAAGAATGTAGAATGAGGTACTTATGCACAATGTGCACAGGCCAGACCCATGCAAAGATTCCATAGGGGAATCTCATTCCAAGCCAGTCTTCCCTGGCCAGGATGGCTTCTCCTCTAGAAATGCCCCAGGAATCTCCATGACTTGGAATCCATTCCAAATGGATGCTGGTGCCAGAAACAGGAGATTTTCCCCTCACCTGTCTGAGATGTACTGGTTTCCATTCTCCATATGATTGACAGAAGAATTTAAATTCCTTGCATACCTCCCTAAAAGAGATATGGTCCAGCCCCCAAAGATAATCATATCGGAAATACACTGGCCAATATTAGTTCACTTCCTAAAGTTTGGATAATTCAATGTTAAGTAATCTCTCCTGGGACATCAATAACCGATGGAATCTGGGCTACATCAGCCTCAGTCTAGTTCATTTTCAGTCTCTCTTCATGCAGGGTTTAAAATCTTGGTGTCAGTCTCACAAAGAATCATGTTGTTATAGCAGAGGTGACTTTCCAACTAATCTCCTTCCATTCTGGCCTCATCAAGTCCACATCTTTGCTGCTGCCAATGGTTCCATAAGGAATGCAAATCTGATAAGAAACTTTTAAAAACTGAGAACAAACTGAGGGTTGATGGGGGTGGGAGGGTGGGGAGGGTGGGTGATGGGTATTGAGGAGGGCACCTTCTGGGATGAGCACTGGGTGTTGTATGGAAACCAATTTGACAATAAATTTCATATTAATAAATAAATAAATAAATAAATAAATAAATAAATAAATAAATAAAATAAAAAGTAAAAAAGAAATCAACTAAACAGCAAATAAAGAACTAAAAAATTTTAAAAAAAAAGGATGCAAATCTGATCAGTTGCTGCTGCTGTTGCTGCTGCTGCTGCTGCTGCTTTTCTTTCTAATTCTATTAAAACTGTGTTAATTTGCATGCAGTTCAGGAGTTTAAAAAATAGGAACCTAGGCAAAAGTTGTAGATATTGCTGAGAAAGGGCCTAACCCTGACTCAGCCCCGTGACTATTTATTTCCAGGGCTTTGGAGACCTGGTAGTTGACTCCAAGTGGTTTAATGGATGGGAATGTGGGCCAGGAGTAGAGAGTTGATAGGAATGGTGTGGAGAAAGAAGTCCCTCCGTATGTCCCTCCTCCTCCCCTAGAAGGGGAGGGATTCACCAAACTCACCCACGGGGTGCGTGTAGACAGGCCCCTAGTGTTGCTATTGCAGCCCTAAGTACATAGTTGCTGACTGCATTGTCAAGACCTGACATGTGCTAGCAGTCATTCATTCAGCTTCTGAGCCCACCTCCAGCTGGCTGCTCAGTCACATCAGGCCCGGAGAACCTCAGGCAGGGCTCATCAGATGTCTGTCCCTAAGCCACCTGGGCCAGGCCGAGGACGCCCTCCTCCCCTGCCTGCCTCTGCCTGCCCTCTCCTGTGCCCTGCTGTTTCTGGAGCTCCTCTTACTACCTTCTTGGATTGACTTGTTGGATTTTTAAATTTCAGTTAAGTGGGAACTTCATGCTGTGTTCTCAACTAGTCTTTTCTTTATGAAGACTCCACCATGGTTCAGGGCCTCTAGGTGGTTCAGTTGGTTAAGTATCAGACTTGATTTTGGCTCAGGTCACAATCTCTCAGCACAGAGTGTCTTAGAATTCTCTCTCTTCCCTTTTCCTGCTCTTGCTCTTTCTCTCAAAGTAAATAAATAAACTTAAAACAAGAAAAAGAAAAAGAAAACTTCCCCAGTAGTTTCACGTGGACTTCATGACTCCCCTCTTGTTGTTTCCTTAGCCCCATCACTTCTCTTTTCCCCACCTACACCCTATGTTCAAGTACAGACATTCAGGACTACTACAAATCAATAAACTTGGATTCTCTCTCGTGCCTCTGTCTTTGCTCTTGTGTAGGCCAGGAATGCCTTTCACCCCATCATCAGTTTCCATCTCCTCCAGGAATTTGTTCTTTGCCTCATCCCCAAGCCTGGGTTAGGAACACCTTCTCTCTGGTATGGAGCACGTCGTACTTCCCTGTGGCACACCTCTTATCACAGTGAAATGGTTTGTCTTTCCATGAGTCATGGGAGCTTCCTAAGGCAGAGGAAATGTTGTTGCCTCTGTATTCTCAGATATCTGGCACAGGGCCTGCATTAAACTAAATGCTCAGTTAAGTTTCATGAAGGTTGACTCAATATTTTCATTTGATCCCCTTGACAACCCTTGGAAGCTAATATTATTTCCAAAAGTGCTTGTAAGCATTAAATCTATTTAAGACTAAGATTAAAACAACCATGAAAATTATGGTTACAGATTAGAACATAAGGTATATGGATCATGACAATGTAGAAACAATGTAACAAATAAGAGAAGAGAGGAGAAAGGGGTGTAAAAGTAGGGTGTGTGGAAGATTTGATTTTCTCTATATTGCAGCCAAGGTTATAAAGTCAGGTTTTAAAGCTGACAGTTCAAGTCACAAATGTACAACCACATTTCAAGATATAAAAGTAAACATTAGAAAACAGAAAAACAATGCAGTTAATTAAACTCAGGTCTTAGAGGGCAGGGATATTATTCATGGTTGGGAATATGTATAAAGGAAAAAGAAACAGAAAATATAGTATATAAAGTTATGGTAAATTTTAGCCTAAAAACAACCTAGAATGCAACTTTTGTTTTACATTTCCAGAAGAAACGCATACATAAAATATAAAATACAAACATAAAAATATAAAGATCATAAACAGGAAAAGATAGAAGCTAGAAAACATAAGAAGGGATGTCTATTATATCAATTAATTTACCTATGGAAACAAAATGACCCTCAAAAAGATTATGAAACAAAACCTAATTAAATACTATACACAAGAGATACCTAATACGAAGTACCTAGAAAAGTTGAGAACTAAAAAGTTAAAAAGTCACAGAATGAAACAAACAGAAATAACTCACTGAGAAAATATTTACTACAAAATAGTAAGAAAAAGATTGAAGGAAAACTCAATAGAAAAGTGGGCAAGAAATTTGACCAGATACTAAGACCACATCTTTTAAAAAATACACAAAAAGGTGCTCTACCTCATTATTAATCAGGAAAACACAAATTGAAGTCTCTATAAACCCGCCAGAATGGCTAAATATTAAAAAAGACTAAAAATACTAAGTGTTGGCAAAGATGTAGAGAAAAGAGTACTCTCACACACTGATGGTGGAGTATATAAATTGGTAGAACCACTTTGGAAAGCAATTTTGTGTCATGTCATAAAGTTGATGAATGTGTTCTCTATCCTGTAGCAATTGCATTTCTACCTACATACTCAGCAGAAATGTGTGCATAGGTTACCAGCACTTGTGCATAAGAATGATCATTGGCCAAAAACCTGAAACAATTAAATGTCTGTCAAGGGTCATGACATAGTCATACAGTGTAAAACAATACACCAAATGAATTCTAGTGGAAGGCATGGTGCAGATGAATCTCAGAAACATAATGTTGGGCCAAGGAGAAAAGTCTACACAGCGTAGATTCCGTGTATATAAATTTTAAAAACAAGTGAAACTAAAGTCTAATGTAAACAAATGCACACTTAGATGGTAAAAGAATAAGAAGAACAGGAAGTAACTACATAATGTTTCTCATTAAAGTAAGAGGAGAACCAGGAAGAGGGAGGAGGGAGGTGGAGGAAAGAGAGGAAGAGGGGAGTGTGAGTGGGAATGGAGGTGGAGGTAGGGTGCTTCTTGAGCTTTATCAGTGATTTACCTCTTGATCTGAGTTGGTGATTACATGATGTTAGCAGTAGTTTGTTCTTTCTTTTTTTTTTTTTTTAATTTTTTTTTTTCAACGTTTATTTATTTTTGGGACAGAGAGATACAGAGCATGAACGGGCGAGGGGCAGAGAGAGAGGGAGACACAGAATCGGAAACAGGCTCCAGGCCCAACGCGGGGCTCAAACTCACAGACCGCGAGATCGTGACCTGGCTAAAGTCGGACGCTTAACCGACTGCACCACCCAGGCGCCGCAGTAGTTTGTTCATTCAACTGCATGTCTACATTCATGCAATTTTCTAGATATTTTATTTCTAGATTTTATTTAACAATAAAACATTTTTTTAAGTAAAACATAACAAACTCTAAAAACTTCCCCTGAACTTTTCAATGGCCTTTGAAAGATGTTTATGAATTTTTGGTATAAGAATATCCTCCTTGGGGGGCACCTGGGTGGCTCAGTCGGTTAAGTGTCTGACTTCGGCTCTCATAGTTCATGGGTTCGAGCCCCGCATCAGGCTCTGTGCTGACAGCCCAGAGCCTGGAGCCTGCTTCAGATTCTGTGTCTCCCTCTCTCTATCTGCCCCTACCCTGCTTATGCTCTGTCTCTCTCTGTCTCAAAAATAAGTAAACATTAAAAAATTTTTTTAAAGAATATCCTCCTTGGGGCACCTTAGTGGCTCTGTCAGTTGAGTGTCTGACTCAATTTCAGCTCTAGTCATGATCTGATAGTTTCGGTTTCGAGCCCCATGTAGGGCTCTATGCTGCCGGTGCAGACCTACTTGGAATTCTCTCTCCCTTCCTCTCTCTCTGGCCCTTCCCTGCTCACACTCTATCTCGAAATAAATAAATAAACTTAAAAAAAAAAAAAAGGATATCCTTACTTTAGAGGTCTTGAAAACTAAAAATACAAAAGAGGCTATAATGATAAAAAATCTGTCAAATACACATTTGTGTGTGGAAACTATCACTCATTTAGCAAATTCATTTCTCTCAAAGGCTATCAGTCCTAATGCACTTATAATGCTACCAGGTCTTTGCTTTGAGATAATATTCCTTTGTTCACTCAAAATCAACTTTTAAATTTTAAACAATAACAAATCCATGGGTCATAAAGAGGACATAGTCTAAGATGATAAGAAATTTCTCTGAGTCTGGTGGCATTACTTCAGTGTTTGGCAAAAAGTGGTAAACACCTAATTTTTAAAAATTTCTAATATTCATTTGATAGTAACTATTTCTAAAAATATATATAAAATTAAAAAGTCAAGCATTTACAATTGATTTTCTAGTAGCCGTTAGATAGGTATTGAGAAAAAATGATTGAAATTGTGTATTCTAATATATTATTATATTAATTAATTTAGTCCCCTATGGGGCATTTGGCAACAATGTTTGGAGACATTTTTTGATTGGGGCAATAAAGTGGGGGAGTGGTACTAATGGCATCTATTGGGTAAAGTCAGGGATGGTGTTAAATATCCTACAATGCACAGAAAAGCCCCCTGACAACAAAAAGATGATCTGGCCTCAAATGTCAATAATATTGAGGTTGAAAAACCTTGGAATAAATTAGCCAAGAGAGAAGAGTTATTAGATATTGTTAAGCAAAAAAGATTAAAGTTAATTGGTTCCATTTCTGTAAAAAAAAAAAAAAGTGTGAGTGTATGTAATGTATATAAATATACACATACATGCACAAAAATGTTAATAATGGTTGAATGCTGAAATCATGGTTGAATTTTAAGGTTTTTTGCTTTCATTTTGCTTATCTGAAATTTCTGGGTGTTTTTTTTTTTTTTCTGTCATTCATTACATTACTTGAACCATAAGAAAAAACAAAGTTTAGTTTCTACCAAAGAAAGAACATTGGTTTTGGTACCAGAAAGAACTGTTTTGTTTTTTTTTTTAACGTTTATTTATTTTTGAGACAGAGAGAGAGACAGAGCATGAACGGGGGAGGGGCAGAGAGAGAGGGAGACACAGAATCGGAAACAGGCTCCAGGCTCTGAGCCATCAGCCCAGAGCCCCACGCGGGGCTCGAACTCACGGACCGCGAGATCGCGAGATCGTGACCTGAGCTGAAGTCAGACGCTCAACCGACTGAGCCACCCAGGAGCCCCAAGAACTGGGTTTTAACACCAGTTGTCTTTCACTGAAAGTATTACTATTTTTAATGTTCTGAGACTGCTTTCTTTTGGTAACATGGGGAATTGATGCCTCTCATATTGCTCTTTTTGTTTTAGTTTAAATACGAGTACACACACATACACACACACACCTCAAGAGAAAAAAAATTGAGTAAGAATTCATTTTACTATTATCTTTAATGTTTGAGGGAAAGTATATTTATTTAGAGGGTAGGAAGATAGATGAAGGTGTGTGCAGATTCTGAAGGTCATTTCTAGGCATGTTCACATGTTAGAGGTTAGCCTCCCATTTACATCTATGTCACTTAAAAACTTTGATTTAACAATGAATTCCTTTTTCTTTTTCCATTCAAAATACAATCAACAAGTACCTATAATGTACTAGGCATTGTGCTAAGCACAGTGAAAATAAATGGGGCAAAAAGACTCAATCTATTTTCAAGGAAGTCTAATGAGCAGAGAATAACACAAACAACTGGTTATAACACAATGTAGCAAATACCATCACAGACATATCCACAGGATATTATGGGAATAAAGAGGAGGAACAATTAGCTAGTACTACTAGTATGCTAGTACTATGCTTATGCCATTCTCATGATTAGATCTATTTTTGGTTCATAAATAAAACAGATTGATAAAGTTTTTTGGGTTTTGTTTCATTTTGTTTTTTCTTAGAGCATGTAAGCAGGGGAGGGGGTAGGAGAGACAGAATGAGAGAGACAGAAAGAGAGAGAGGGAGAGGGAGAGAGAGAATCTTAAGCAGCCTCAACGCTTAGCATGGAGCCTGCCATAGGGCTCAATTCCACTACCCTGAGATCATGACCTGAGCTGAAATCAAGAGTCAGATGCTCAACCAACTGAGCCACCCAGGTGCCCTGATAAAAGTAATTTTCTAACCACAAACAGGAAAGAAGACAGTAATGGATATGAAGGTCTAGAAGGTGCCTAAATCAGAATTACAGAGTTGGGAGCAGCGATAAACAAAGGAAATTAAAGGATATTATATGTACACAATCTCCCTTAAAGCAGAAATTAGATGGTGGGGTGAACTTGAGTCTGTTTCCATCCTGTTACCATCAGATGGTTCTGAAATGCCTGGCTGTCATCTGGGGTAGGAGATGAAAGGCTCCTGAGTGGGAAGAAAAAGGATCAGTGTACAATAAATAATTTATATGTTAGATTGGGATAGAGTTCTTTAAAAAAAATTGTTTTTTTAATATTTATTTTTGAGAGAGAGAGACAGAGAGACAGAGTGTAAGCAGGGGAGGGGCAGAGAGAGAGGGAGACAGAATCCGAAGCAGGCTCCAGGCTCTGAGCTGTCAGCACAGGGCCCCAACTAGGCCTCAAACTCACAAACCGAGCTATGAGATCATAACCTGACTGACACTCAACCAACTCAGCCACCCAGGCGCCCTGGGATAGAGTTCTGTTAAAAATCTGCCTAGAACTGCAACTATTTAACGTGCTAGTATTACTCTCTTGTGCTAGCAGGAAGTGGTTAAGAAATAAACATTTTGTGGCGATATGAAGATATTTGGGATACCAGGAATCAGTGTGCTTCATACTGGACTATGCTTTGAATAGCTGGTGGATTAGAGAATTGAGATGAAGAGTACATGGTTCCAAAAGAAGTCAACATCAACTGAAGAATACAGTGAAGAGAGCAGCAGAACAGAGGTTCGAATTGAATATGGGTCTTTGGTTGACAGAGAACTTTTCCAGCAACTTAGTTGTTTATACAGTAGTTCCTCCCTTATCTTCTGTTTCACTCTCTGTGGTTTTAGTTACCCATGGTCAACTGTGCTCCAGAAGTAGATGTTCCTCCTTCTGACATACAGGTTAGCAAGTAGCCTAACGCTATGTCACAATGCCTATGTCACTCACTTCACTTCGTGTCATTCACCTCACTTCATCACATCACATAGGTATCACCTCACATCATCACAAGAAAAAAGGTGAGAACAGGACAATAAGGTATTTTGAGGGGGAGGGAGAGAGAGAGAGAGAGAGAGGCCACATTCACCTATTACAGTACATTGCTAGAATTGTTCTATTTTATTATGTTATTGTTAATCTCTTACTGTGACTAATTTATAAATTAAACTTTGTCATAGGTATATATATATAGGAAAAATCATTATATATATATATATACACCTGTATATATATGTACCTGAATATATATATATATATATATATATATATATATATATATGGTTTCAGGTATCCACTGGGATCCTGAGCCTTATCTTCTACAGATAAGGAAATAACTACCACATTTCATTTAGAAAGCAATAAGAAACCGTAGACGATATATTGTTTTTTTCAGATTTTCAAAAATACCTGTTTTGATCAAACTGGAGATCATAAGAAACTGCATGATGCTTACTATAAGGAAAGACTATTAGAACCAAAATTAACTGCCAGGTTCACTGCCCTACTATGAGGCCACTGAAGATAATGGGCAGAG
The DNA here is from genome assembly GCF_022837055.1 of Prionailurus viverrinus. Lineage (NCBI taxonomy): Eukaryota > Metazoa > Chordata > Mammalia > Carnivora > Felidae > Prionailurus > Prionailurus viverrinus. The sequence continues at coordinate 169,747,917 of NC_062561.1, forward strand.
AACATACTGGGTAGTCCCACTGTTGGTGCTAGGCAAATACTGGAGTCCTCCAGCTAAAGTCCTCACACATTCTATTCCCTAGGTCTAGAACACCATTTAAGGCGGCTGATTCCTCCTCATCGTTCAGTTGTCAGTTGAAATAGCACTTCCTCAGGAAAATCTTCCCTTTTCTCCTCTTCCCCATCTCCATCCCCTCCCCATAGGTATCTCCCAGTAATAAGCTCTCGAAGTTGTAATTAGATAATGGGTTTGGTGGTTAGTTCCCTCTTCCACACCTCAACCTCTCATCCTTCAATAAGCTTTAGAAGGGCAGAAGGGCGGGGATCCTGTTTTTCTCACAACAGGTGGGCATCATCTCCAGTGCCTTGCGGTACTGGTATATAGCGTGTAATCGATAAGCATGTGTTGAATGAACGGATAAGCTTTTGTTAACTGTTTACCAATGCCAGGCCCATAGAAGCACTCAAATAAACAGCACTTACTGAAATACACACTCATTAGCTCATTTCATTTGCACAAAACCAGAAGTAAGAAACCCGGTATAGCGGTCTAGAAAACTACGGCAAGTTAAGCAGCCCGCCTGAGGTCAGGCGACCGCAGAGCAACAGCGCCGGGCCTGGGAGCCAACCCTGTCCACTTCCTTGGCCGGGTCCTTCTCGGTTACGCCAGGAGGCAGCCCTCAGGTTCGCCCTCCGCGGCTCTGCCTTCGCTGCCGACCTGCGCCCTGCAGAAGCTCCTTTCTTCGGTTCGAAGGAGTCCCCCCCAGCGGGAAGTCGCGCCGAGGTGGCGAAGAAGACCTTCCAGGGGCGGCGGGGCAGGCGTGAAAGCCGCTCCTGGAAGGGAACCGATCCGCCTGAGTCGCATCCTGGCGTGGGGACTCAGGTGAACAGGGCCCAGAAGGCCACAGGCTCCGCCACCGCTAGGACCAAGAACAGTCTGCGGAACCCTGGCTCAAGATTCCCCAACCCGCGCCTCCGGCCCCACGCGTGCTCCCCGCGGCCGCTCTAGGACGCCGGAGGGGCCTCCTCTCTGTGGTTGGGACCCGGCCTACCGCCGGGAGCCGCCCACCTTGGGGACGGGCCGCTCGAGTCCCAGGCGAGGCACGGGCCTTGCGTTAAACCCAACACCCCGCGAGCTGGAGCAGAAGCTGTTAGAAGGCAAGGAGGCCCGGGGGACGCTCTGGCCTCTGTACCTGACTCCATGTCCTGGCTGTCTCCGGAAAGTCTGATCAGTTTTGCCCAAAATTACACCTCTTTTGCTGTGTGGCAGAAAGAAAAAACAAAACAGAAAACACCCTACCATTTCTTAGTTTGTCATTACTATTTTCTGGTGATTTCTCGTGTGTACCCCTGGTTTTGTTTCTAATTGTTGCTGTAGAATCTTTGATGTGATGGAAGCATTTGAGTTACCCCTCTCTGCAATTCCCTGAGCACTGGGTGGAATATGGCACCTGGACTTCTTTCTCCTAGCAGAGCTAACACCCTTAGAGAAAACAATTGCTCTACCTAATGTTGTGGTTAGAACCACAAACATTAAAGATGAGCAGGGCTAGAGCCCATAGCACTGGCCCAAATGCAAACAGAAACAACTGGTACTGAAAATAGAGGGTAATGGAAATAGCAAGACAATGAACTGCTATGTGTATTTCTAAATGTGCAGTTATTGACTAAAAAAACCTTTCATGAACTAGTATGTGTATTTCTAAGTGTACAGTTATTGACTAAAAAAACCTTTCATGACTAGGTTTACTAAGAATTGGAGTGCCTGGATGGCTCAGTAGAGCATGTGACTCTTGATCTCAGGGTTATGAGTTCCAGCCCCATGTTGGTTGTAGAGATTACTTTAAAAAAATGTGTATTAAGAATTGTTAATAATTCTTAAATGTTCTGCAGTAGAGGAGTTTCTGCATTATGAAGGCAATTTAGATGATTTTAACAAGATGGGGAAGCATGACTTCATATGTTTATTCTTTATTAAAAAGGCTTTTGTCAGTTCCCCAGGTCTTTAAGAAGCCTAATTCCATTTATTTTCACAGTTGTACTCTGATAAATACCAATTCCAAAATCAAATATTTCTTTATGTTTAGATAGATATAGGTAGAAACATTCTTGTGTGGGTCAGTGAAGAGATATGAATAATTTAGCTACACAGAAAAAAATAGAATTGATGCTCCTGACTAGTTAAAAACCCCAAGGAATTCGGTTTCGGTTGGAAAGTCCTAGAGCTATTTCACAATACTTATTAACGAGCTTATTATATTATCCATTTTAGGAATCTGTCTTGGCAATCTTTTATTCTTAGTGGTTCCTTCTAATAACGTCCTCACTTTATTGCTGTGTGCATAATGATGTTCTTTAGTATATCCAAGAGAGTTTTTGATGTTGGAATATGCAATGACTCAAGTTTCACTCTAGCAGCTTGAAAGAGTGATAATGAGGTGCTCTCCTTTTTACATTTATACTCCCCTTCCGGGCGTATAATTTCATTTAAAAGTTGGTATTATTCTTCTAGATTTTCTATTCAATAATGAAATACAAAGCAATGATTGTTCCCCTAAGAACAACTTTAAGTTTTCTGAAAGCTAGGATAAGGACTTTGCAGCAAACTCTAAAGGTATCATTTGGGAATTTAACACAATATGCCTCAAACCCAGATAAAAGGAAAGGTTCTAAATTAAAGTATGTGGATGAAGATCTATAGTCTGGCACTAAATCAATGGAGATGTAGTGGGTGGCAAATAGAATTGCAGGAAGAAAGTGAAGCTATCTGGTTGGTTGCCTGGAGCTTTTATTTGTAGGGCTCAAGTCCAGCTCAGCATTGCAGGAAAAATTACTTAAACCACAAAGACAGAAGGAAAAAGGGTATTTGAGGGTGTGAAGCTCAATACTAAAAATAATAGTAACAGTGACTAGCACTTATGTAGCATATATTAAATCCAGGCACCACGATAAATATTTTATGTGCCTTAGGCCATTTAATCCTCTCAACAACCCTGTGAAGTTGGGTTAAGACTATCCTCATTAAGACCAGTTAAGTTTCCTCAGCGTGGGAAATTGTGGAGCGTGTTCTCAAATTTAGGTCTGTCTGATTTTTAAACCTATAAAGGGATTTTTATGTCAGCTGTGTTCTTTTTTACTTTAAAATAAATGATCTTCCTTACTGTTTCATCATTTTGCACACATGCTCCTTTCCTCTCAAATTCACTCCTCTTCTGAATCAATAGACCTAACTGGCGAGGCAGGATGTTGAGTAAGTGATTCTTGCATTAGATCACCTGGATTCAAATCACAGTGCCTCTAATAACAGCTGTGAGACCATGAATCATGTATTTAACCTCTTTGCTTTTTTTCACATCTGATAATATTAGTGCTACCCCACAGGGTTTTAAATAATACTTAAGTGAGAGTGTGTATAAAAACAGTTGGTGAGTATCTGAGCATATAAGTACTCAATTTATATTATTTTTCCTAGAACCCAATAGTGAATGTGACAGCATTCTCTAACAAGAGCCTAAGAAGCCTCAGAGGCATAGCTGGCATTTGCTGTAGGAGAAAGAAGTAAAACATTTACCTCTATCTGCTTTTGGAACATGTGAGGGTTCACTCAGGGTTGGGAAGAGGAGATAAGTAGAAGTTTGTCAGGGACTAACTCCAATTTATAACTGCTATAGGAAAGGCAGTTTCTGTGTGTTGTATACGATTAGTGATGGACTGAGTACCTAAGAGTTCTTTCTAAATTTGAACACTCATTAACATCACCAAATACCCAGTAAAAGCTCAGGCTCACCCTCTAAAAAAAAGATTTATAGAGAATGCCTTTGTCATGTGGATCAAACCTGGCTTTAAAGGTTTCTGGTAGATCTTTTAAATTTTTTTCAATGTTTATTTATTTTTGAAAGAGAGAGACAGAGCATGAGTGAGGGAGGGGCAGAGAGAGAGGGAGACACAGAACCTGAAGCAGGCTCCAGGCTCTGAGCTGTCAGCGCGACTCTGGGCTTGAACTCACAAACTATGAGATCATGACGGAGTTACTTAACTGACTGAGCCACCCAGGTGCCCCACTGGTAGATTTTTCTTAACACACATAATATGGATGGTCATTATTGCTGCACTGTGGTTTGAGTCTTAGTATGAACATCCAGATTCAGAAAACAAATACATATGGATGTGATTAGTCTAAGTTTATTTTAAAAAGGATTCACAAAAGGATTTCTCTAAATATGTTTTTTGTAACCTTTTTAGGCATTTGAATTTTACTGTGAATCAAGAGTGCTATTGAAATAACAGTAGCAAATGTTTAGTGAACTCTTACCATTCTAAGCTTTTTATACATATTACTGTATTTATTTTTAAGACCAAATAAATTAGAAATTGTTTTGTGTTATTATCTTCATGTCACAGATTGGGAAACTGAAGTACACAGTTTAAATAATCTGAGTAAGATCATCCAGCTATGATTTCACCGGGGCCAATTGTCTCCACAGCCAGAGCTTTGACTCAACCTTTCTCCTCAGAAAAGTGTGCCTTATTGTACACAGCCATATCACATCATCTTCCAATTTTCCATACAATTTTACAGCACATGGACTCTCTGAAGTCCGATTGTAAACCCCGTGATAAAACCTATTACAGATAGTGATTATCTCTAATACACACACCCACACACACATTCCAAAAATACAACTTATAGACAGTCTTTTAGGAAAACTTTGTAATTAGAGAAAGGTTTTAATGTTCTGAAATGGAAAACACCCTACAGAATCCCCATATTATCAGTCCTCTTTTAGCGAACCATGAGCAGTCTTTTTGTAGCTGCTTGTATAGTATGTGGTAGTGATTAGCACCCATCCCTTCTTTGGAGAACTGCTTTGTCCCCATGAAGTGTGTGATTCCAGCAGAAGCTGCCATACACCAAGTTTCTAACATTGTCAGATTTTAGCTTGCATGTAGTATATTTCCTTTAATGACACCTTATTATCCTTTGACATTGCCTATTGCAAGCATCATGCTGCTACAGCTTTGATTTTGTTTATAGTACTTCTAAATATATCTATCACATTCACTTGTCTATTTTGTTTTTCTATTTTGTTTTATTTTCATTTGTGTCAAGTCTTAAAAGATTGTGTTTATTTTATATGAAAAATATTATTGGGCTCACATTATCGGTGTGAGTCAGTCCCTTGGCTTGTGTGTAAGTGCTAGGGCTGCCATAACCAAATACCACAGACTGGGTGCCTTAAACAGCAAGAATTTATCTTCTTACAGTTCTGGAGACTAGAAGTTCAAGATCAAGGTGTTGGCAGGTTTGATTTCTTCTGAGGCCTTCCTCTTTGGCTCGCAGATGGCTGCCTTCTTTCTGTGTCCTCACATGGTCTTTCCTCTGTGCGTGTGCATCCCTGGTGTCTCTGTGTATGTCCAAATGACCTATTCTTATAAGGACTCCAAATCAAATTGGATTAGGGCTCACCCTAATGGCCTCATTTTAACTTAATCACCTGTTTAAAGGTCCTATCTCTTAATACAGCCATATTTTGAGGTACTGGGCTTCAACATGTACATATAGGGGAGACACAGGTTAACCCATAACAGCATAGCTTTTGGGTTTTTGCACATTGCAATACCAAGTTTATTTTCTTTCCAGAGCATGCCATGGGGCTTCTTTCTAAATATTGCTTAAGATAAATTACATATTAAATTTGTATATTGGACTCCAGGATTCCTGGTGATTATTTAGAACTCTGTGAATTTTCAATGTACCCAAACAAGGTATCTGAATCTCCTTACATGCCAGTAGTTTGACAGTTTGAGAGATAGCTGAGTACAGATCTCTTTTCCTAAAGTTTTATTTTTTCTTTTAGAGATAGACTGTGATAAAGTTATTTATTTTTATTTTTAAGTTTTTAATGGGCTTTGTTTTTGGATGACTTGTTTTTTTTTAATGTTTATTTATTTTGATAGAGAGAGAGAGAGAGCATGAGTGTGGGAAGGGCAGAGAGAGAGGGAGACACAGAATCTGAAGGAGGTTCCAGGCTCTGAGCTCCGAGCGTCAGCACAGAGCCCGACGCAGGCCTCGAACTCATGGACTGGGAGATCATGACCCGAGCCAAAGTTGGATGCTCAACCGACTAAGCCACCCAGGTGCCCCTGGATGACTGTTAAAAATTGTCCTTTAGACACAGGAGTGCTGATGCATAGGGGCACTTGTACCCCAATGTTTTTAGCAGTACTTTCAACAATAGCCAAATTATGGAAAGAGCCTAAATGTCCGTCAACTGATGAATGGATAAAGAAATTGTGGTTTATATACACAATGGAATACTACATGGCAATGAAAAAGAATGAAGTATGGCCTTTTGTAGCAACGTGGATAGAACTGGAGAGTGTTATGCTAAGTGAAATAAGTCATACAGGGAAAGGCAGATACCATATGTTTTCACTCTTATGTGGATCCTGAGGGGAGAAGACCATGGGGGAGGGGAAGGAAAAAAAAAGTTAGAGAGGGAGGGAGCCACACCATAAGAGACTCTTAAAAACTGAGAACAAACTGAGGGTTGATGGGGGGTGGGAGGGAGGGGAGAGTGGGTGATGGGCATTGAGGAAGGCACTTGTTGGGATGAGCACTGTGTGTTGTATGGAAACCAATTTGACAATAAATTTCATATTTAAAAAAATTGTCCTGTCCTTTATTGGAGATTATTTTATCACTACAGAAAGCTCCACAAATATAATACTTCTTTTGCTTCTAGACAGCAGAAATACTTTATGAGTACAGATTTATACAGCAGAAAACTGGGGACATGTTATGTAATAAATCATTGTTGGATTGAGTTGAATTATATTTGTAATTTTTTGTTAAAATTATGTTCAGTCATCTTAGAATCTATTATTTTACAATACTAATGTCATCTTAAAGATACTTCTTAATACATCCTGTGTTCTTTACCTGTTTTCCATCTTAATGTTACCATGGTAATCCAAACCAACCACCATCATTGTTCCCCGGACCACTTCAGCAGTTTCCTGGTTTCCCCTCTTGCTCTTCTACAATTCAGTCTCCATGTAGGAGCATAAATGATCTTTTTTCAAAAGAGTAAAACTGATCACTATCACCTTGCTTTGAACTCTTTGTTGGCTTCTCAGTGCAGTTAGAATAAAATGTAAAGTCTTGTTCCTATAAAGCTGTCCTCAATTTCCGGTTTATATACCTGCCTCCTTTCCCCTAAGTTCATTATGTTCCAGTCACACTGGTCCTCCTTCTGTTCCTGGGACATTTTAAATTGTTCCCATCTCACTCTGTGCTGACAGCTCAGAGCCTGGAGCCTGCTTCAGATTCTGTGTCTCCCTCCCTCTCTGGCCCTCCTCTGCTCACACTGTCTCTCCCTCTCCCTCTCTCTCTCTCTCTCTCTCTCTCTCTCTCTCTCTCTCAAAAATTCAACATTAAAAAAAAGATTTTTTTAATTGTTCCCATATCAGGACCTTTATGTGGGCTATACTTTGTAATCATTGTTAATCATTGTCTAGAATATTCTATTTCCAGACCTTCCTATGGCTGCCTCCTTTTGTCTCTTCAAGTCTCACTTTAAGTGTCACCTTCTCAGACTCTTTATCTAATATTAGCAAGGACCATATCTGCACCTAGTAACACATTTGTCATATTACTATTTGTCATATTACTTTGTTTCATTTTCTGCATATTTTTAGCAGTATCTGAAAATGGTCTTACTTACTTAACTGCTTATTATCCTTCCCCATTGAAATGGAAGGTTTCCTGCTGGTACACATTAGAAACTTAATAGAGTGCCACTTGGTAAAGTAATAAACATAAAATGCAATAATAGATTTCAAAGTATTTATTTAAAAATGAAACTTCCACAAAGCTATAGTAATTAAAACAGTATGGTACTGGCATAAAAATAGACACGTAGACCAATGGAACAGAATAGAGATCCCAGAAATAGGCCCCCATATATATGGTCAACTAATGTTTAACAAGACATCCAAGAACACTCATGGGGAAGGGATAGTTCTTCAACAAATGGTGTTGGGAAAACTGGAGAAACACATGCAGAACAGTGAAATTGGACCACTGTCTTACACCACTCACAAAAATTAACTCAAATGGATTAGACCTGATACTGTAAACTTCCTAGAAGAAAACTTCCATAGAAGAAAACTTCCTAGAAGAAAACTTCCTAGAAGAAGCTCCTTGACATTGGTTTGGGGGATGATTTTTTTGGATGTGCCAATAAAAGCAAAAATCAACAAGTGGGACCATATCAAGCCAAAAAGATTCTGCACAGTAAAAGAAACAATTAAAAAGTAAAAAGGCAATGTACTGAATGGGAGAAAGTATTTGTAAATCACATATTGGATAAGGGGTTAACATCCAAAATATATAAGGAACTCATACAACTCAATAACAAAAAATTTGATTAAAAGATGGCAGAGGAACTAAATAGACATGTTTCCAAAGAAGACATTCAAATGGCCAACAGACACATGAAAAGATGCTTAATCATCAGGTAAATGCAAATCAAAACCACAATGATCACCTCATACCTGTTAGAATGTCTATAATCAAGGGGCACCTGGGTGGCTCACTTGGTTAAGCGGCTGACTTCGGCTCAGGTCATGATCTTGTGGTCCGTGAGTTCAAGCCCCGCGTCGGGCTCTGTGCTGACAGCTCAGAGCCTGGAGCCTGTTTCAGATTCTGTGTCTCCCTCTCTCTGACCCTCCCCCGTTCATGCTTTGTCTCTCTCTGTCTCAAAAATAAATAAAACGTTAAAAATTTTTTTTTAAATAAAAAGAATGTCTATAATCAAGAAGACAAGATAACAAGTGTTGGAAGGATGTGGAGAAAAGGGAACCCTTGGACATTATTGGTGGGAATGTAAATTGGTTTGGCCACTATGGAAAACAGTATGCAGTACCCCTCAGTATAGAATGAAATTCCCCCTCTGCTCAAAAAGCAGGAAAAAATGCTTCCAAGTACTAAAATAAAGGTTTTTTTTTCCTTTCTTCTTCAGCCTCTCTCCCAATTTGTAATGGTGGTTTCATTTACTAAGTAAAGAGAATCTTTAATTTTAAATTATTAGCATGACTTTTATTGTTCATCTTTCTATTGTATAATGCCAACTTTAATGCAAATATAAGAACATTTAACCCATATATGAAATCAGCAAAATTACAGAATTCATATTTTGTAGCTTGTATATGAATATCTGTTTCATTCTTACCAGGATAATGAAAAACACACAAAACTAACTCAACTTTTTTATTTCACTTCTTGATATGTGCACATCTATCAACCCTCTCTAGCTTTCGCTGATAAGTAAGAAAGGACAAAAAGGGAAGTTAACTCTATGATGCTTATCTTTTCTTTCCTCCTGTGTCTTCATTTTAGTATGAGTAGTTGGCCAATACAGGAAGTGACACAGTAAGAAAGAATATAATAGCATTCTTCGGATGCTCAAGTTTCTTGGAATGCCACTGCCTTCTTTCTGCGTTTGCAGCAAGTTCTGATTTGAATGACAAGTATGGTCTCTGGGGATTGTCAGTGCCTCTGTTTACTCAGTCACAGACATAACACACTGAACCTTATACTCACTTCAAACTCATGCATTGAATTTGAATCTCTTGCATTGTGGTTCACTGGAACGCTGTACTCATGAGGTGCTGCGAATACTAATGAGAATAGAGTGGAAAGGAAAGGTGGTCATACATATTGTGCATATATTCTCTGTTTATTTCTATGCTCTTTTGTCCTTTTAGATTTCATTTACAAAATACAAATTCAAAGATAAAACTATCAAATGTTTCAAGATGATGGGATACATGGCTGGCTCAGTCACTGGAGCATTCGACTCTTGATCTCAGGGTTGTGAATTTGAGTCCCAAGTGAGTGTACACATTATGTAAAAATAAATTCCTAAAAAAGAATTCAAGATGGTGATCAAGAACGGGGCCTTTCTGAATATAGGGACCTATACAACAGCACTATACTTGTGTTAACCTCCCTGAATGTGTCCACCTTTCCTTTAATGTAATAGGGAAACTGTGTATATAGTAAACCTATTATCTTAAAATCTTTGAGGGAAACATCAAGGTTACATATTTTCTAGGGCCCCTGGAATACCACTGTCCAAGGTATTAATTTATTAAAAGCTTTTCAGTTGATCCTTAGTAAAAGGAGCTGCATTTAAATTTAGCAAATCAAGATTTTTTGAAAAACAAGGCCAGAATAAATGGTCTCTGCAAAACCAAAGCTTTTGACTTTAAAAGCAAATAATAATGCAACAGTGTGTTTGGTAAGAGCTAAAACTGAGTGGGAGAGTTACTATTTCAACAAAATAAATGAAATATATGTTAGATTTTTTCCAGTTTTTAAAACTGTATAACTGTATATAGACAAATACACATTCAAGACATTATATGCAGTTAAAAATATATACCTATTCAGCCCTGCCTTCATTAGAAATAAACTCCCTAGAGCTAAGCTATAATGTGAGCAATGGGAAATCTATAAGGTGAGCCCATCCATCCATGGCACTTATTATTTATTTCCTGTCATTCCATGGTAACATATTGCAATATGACAAGCATCTGGCAAATAAATAGAGGGTTTTGGTTAAAAAGGGGACCAGAATATTAGTGTAAGTTTATTAGAGTATATTATTTTATAGGAAAGTAATAATGGCTGAGAAATATTCATTCATTCACTAGTGGTCCAGACATGAATTCTAGTTAATCATTGATGTTGTCATAGAGACAAAATTTGAGTTGAGCCTAAAATAATGGAAAGCATTTCTTTAAAAGTAGAGAGTTTTATACTGGCTACCTGCCCTTTGTCAGATGTGTGATTTGAAAGTATTTCCTCTGGCTTATCTTTTCATTTTCCTGCCAATATCTTTCACAGAGCAAAATTTTCTAATTTTTTTAATGGGCGCCTCAATGACTCAGTACTTAAATGTCCAAATCTTGATTTCGGCTCAGGTCATGATCTCATCGTTCATGGGTTCAAGCCTCACCTCGGGCTTTGCACTGACAGCACAGACCTTGCTTGAGATTCTCTCTCCCTCTCTCTCTGCCTCTCCTTTGCTTGCATGCACACTCTCTCTCAAAAAAATTTTTAATAATTGTTTTGTTGTTGAATTAGAATTAACATCCTATGTTATATTAGCTCCAAGTGTACAACATAGTGATTCAACAATTCTAGACATTAGTCAGAGCTCACCATGATAAGTTCAGTCACCATATGTAACCATATCATGTTATAATATTACTATTTCCTATACTGTACTTTTCACCTCATGACTTACTTATTTTATAACTAGAAATTTATACCTCTTAATCAACTTTATGTATTTCACCCATCCCCCCCATCCATCTGTCCTCTGGCAACCACCAGTTTGTTCTCTGTATTTAAGAGTCTGGTGTTTTTTGTTTTTGTTTTGTTTTTGTCTTTTTTTCCTGTATTTTAGATTCTACATATAAGTGAAAGCATATTTGTGTTTGTCTGACTTATTTCACTTAGCACAATACCCTCTTGGTCCATCCAGGTCATTACAAATGACAAAATCTCATTCTTTTTTATGGCTGAGTAATATTCTATACTATACATTCTAAATTTTTTAAATGTTTATTTAGTTTTGAGAGACAGAGACAGAATGTGAGTGAGGGAAGGGCAGAAAGAGAGGGAGACACAGAATCTGAAGCAGGCTCCAGGCTCGGAGCTGTCAGCACAGAATCCGACGCAGGGCTCAAACTCACGAACTGTGAGATCATGACCTGAGCCAAAGTCAGATGCTTAATTGACTGAGACACCCAGATGCCTCTATATATCACATCTTCTTTATCCATTCATCTACAGGTGGACACTTTGTTGCTTCCATATCTTTGCTAGTATAAATAATGCTGCAATAAACATAGAAATGAATATATCTTTTTGAATTAGTGTTTTCACTTTCTTTGTGTAAATATGCAGCAATGGAATCATTGGATCATGTGGTATTTCTATTTTTAATTTTTGAGGACCCTCCATACTGTTTTCCACAGTGGTTGCACCACTCTATATTCCTACCAACAATGCACAAGAGTTCCCTTTTCTTCACATCCTCACCAACAATTATTATTTCTTGTCTTTTTGATACTAGCTATTTTGATAAGTGTGAAGTGATATCTTCATTGTGGTTTTGATTTGCATTTGCCTGGTGATGAGGGATGTTGAGCATCCTTTCATGTGTCTGTTGGCCATCTGGGGTGTCTTCTTCGGAAAGATGTCTATTCATGTCCTCTTCCCTTTTTTTTTTTTAATTAAAAACTGTCATTCTTATTATTTACATTCCCACTTGTATTCCCTTTAGAATCCTCTTCCCTTGTTTTTTTTTTCCCCCTTTTTTCTCTTTGGTATTTTTAAAATTAATTTTTTAGTTTTAATTCCAGTATAGTTAACATATAGTGTTACATTAGTTTAAGGTGTACAATATATTGATTCAGTAATTCCATACATTGCTCAGTGCTCATCATAAGTGTACTCTTAATCCCTATCACCTATTTTACCCACCTCCCTACCTGCCTCCCCTCTGGTAACCACCAGTTTGTTCTCTATAGTTAAGAGTCTATTTCTTGGTTTCTGAGTATTTGTGTTGTTGATGTTCAGATGTATGAGTTTTATATATCTTGGCTATTAACCCCTTATTGGATATATCATTTGTATTTATCTTCTCCCATTCACTGGGTTGCCTTTTTGTTCTGTTGATGGTTTCCTTTGCCATGCAAAGCTTTTTATTTTGGTGTAGTCCCAATAATTTATTTTTACTTTTGTTTCCCTTGCTTGAGGAGACATATTCATAAATATGTTGCTAAGGGTAATGTCCAAGAGACTACTATCTATGTTTTCTTTTAGGAGCTTTATGGTTTCAGGTCTCCCATTTAGGTCTTTAATCCACTTTGAGTTTGTTTTTGTGTATGGTGTAAGAAACTTGTCCAGTTTCATTCTTTTGCATGTAGCTGTCCAGCTTTCCCAACACCATTTCCCTCATTGTATGTTTTTGCCTCCTTTGTCAAAGATTAATTGACCATATAGATGTGGGCTTATTCCTCAGCTGTCTATTCTGTTTCATTGGCTTGTCTTTTCATTCTTCTGCCAGTATCTTTTATAAAGCTAAATTATCTAATTTTGATCAAGTCTAATTTACCAATTTTTTCTTTTATGTATTGTGTTTTTGATGTTATATCTAAGAAGTCATTCTTAAGTAAAGGTCACAAAGATTTTTTCTGTTTTATTCTAAAAGTTTTATTGTTTTAAATTTTGTATTTAGGTCTAAGATTTATTTTGAGTTAGTTTTTATATAGGGGGTGAAATATGGGTCAAAGACAAGCCACAGAAGATATTTGCATGTTAATGTTCAATTGTTCCAGGACTATTTGTTGAAAAGATTATTCTTTCTTCACTGAATTGCCTGTGCACCTTGCCAATAATCAATTGGCCATATTTACATGAGTGTATTTCTGGACTGTTTATTTTGTTCAATTGATCTGTCTGTCTGTTTTCTCCAATACCCCACTGTCTTGATTACTGTAGCTTTGTAAGTCTTAAAATCAGGTCATAGGAATCTTTCAACTTTGTTCTTTCTGCTAAAAATAACAACCCAGCTTTAAAAACGGGCAAAAAGCTTCGGTCAGACACTTTACCAAAGAAGATTCATGGATTGGGGTGCCTCACTGGCTCAGTCAGTGGAATGTGTGACTCTCAATCTCAAGGTCATGAGTTCGAGCCCCATGTTGGGCATGGAGCCTACTTAAAAAAGAAAGAAAGAAAGAAAGAAAGAAAGAAAGAAAGAAAGAAAGAAAAGATATATGGATTGGTTTGGAAATAAACACATGAAATGATGTTCAACATTATTAGTCATTAGGGAAATGTAAATTAAATATTGCTAGACATCTATCAGAATGATAAAACAAACCCATCACTCCAAGTAAGATGAAAATTTATGTTCACACAATAAAACCTGTATGTGAATGTTTATGGGTACCTTATTCATAATTGTCAAAAGCTGGAATAAAAATGTCTGTCAGCTGGGAAATGGATAAACAGTGAAATACTACACTGCAACAAAATGGAAGAAGCTACTAATACACACAATAACGAGTGAATCTCAAGTGCATTATGTTAAGTGAATGAAGTCAGAATCAAAAGGATATATACTATGTGATTATATTTATGACGTTTTTGAAAAGGTAAAACTATACAAATGAAGAATAGGTAAGGATTGTGTGGGGTAAGGGCTGACTACAAAGAGATAATGTAAGGAGATTGTGTGTGTGTGTGTGTGTGTGTGTGTGTGTGTGTGTGTGTATGTACATGTGTTCACGCAGATTTGAAACTATTCCACATTTTGATAGTGGTGTTGGTTATATGGCTATGCATTAGTCAAAACTCATAGAACTGTACACCAAAAAGAGTGCATTTTACTGTAATGTAAATTAAAAATAAACTACATGTAGAGGTATAAAGTATTCCATGCTGGAGGGGAAGTGGGAAGGGTAACAGTGACGAGGAAGAAAAGTCTTATATAGTTAAATTGCTTATAGATTTGTAAAGTGCCCTGAAGCCAAGTTCAGAAACTAAATTTGCCTCTAAGCCAAAGCTTGAATGTGAGAACATCAAAACAAAAACAATGGTTAGGTGGCTCAATCTATTGGCAGTGTGCACCATAGAACCCTAAGGAAGCAGAGAAAGAAACCAGTTAAGAACTGACAAGGGCTCCCCTATGGTAAAAATCTTATATATTAATAGAAATTTATAAATTGAAAATTCACTCATTTACTCCATCTAAATTAATCCTTGTAAGAACCAGTGAAGTTAGAAGTATTATCTGTGATTAACAGACCCCAAAATGGAGGGTCAGAAAGGTTATGGATATGCTAAAGTTCATACTATATAACTGTGAAGCTAAGACCTGAATCCTGGCCTTTTGATTCTTTCCAGTTCTCTTTATTCTCTCACATCATTTTATTCCTTTCCTTCCTTGCAGTTATCACAATATGTAGACGGTCTGTTAATTTATTTTCCTTGCTTAGTGTCTGGATCTCCCTCTGAACTCCAGGGGAGGAGCCCCGACCCTATAGCTCCCTGTTGTATCCTCAGAATCTCTCACAGTGCTTGGCACATAATTGGTGTTCAACAAATTCATTGAATCAATAACCACTGGAGTTAGAAAGCAAAGATAGAGCATAATTATGTCTAGTATTATCCTTTTAAACGTGTGTGCTAGTGCTTTCAACAATAGCCAAATTATGGAAAGAGCCTAAATGTCCATCAACTGATGAATGGATAAAGAAGATGTGGTTTATATATATAGAATGGAATACTAAGTGGCAATAAGAAAGAATGAAATCATGCCATTTGCAGCAACGTGGATGGAACTGGAAGGTATTATGCTAAGCGAAATGTCAGGCAGAGAAAGACAGATACATGTTTTCACTCATATGTGGATCTTAACATATGACAACATATGAGAAACTTAATGGAAGACCATGCGGGAAGGAAAGGGGGAAAAATAGTTACAAAAAGAGAGGGACAGAGGCAAGCCATAAGAGACTCTTAAATACAGAGAACAAACTGAGGGTTGAGGGGGGTGGGTGAGAGAGTGGGGAAGTGGGGGAGAGGGGAAAGGGGATGAGGGGTGGGGGAGAGGGGAAAATGGATGATGGGCATTGAGGAGGGCACCTGTTGGGATGAGCACTGGGTGTTGTATGTAAGTGATGAATCACAGGAATCTACTCTGGAAGCCAAGAGCACACTGTATACACTGTATGTTAGCCAACTTGACAATAAATTATATTTGAAAAACAAGAAGAGAAATCCTTCTATAAATAATAATTGACTGCATACTTTCAAAAAAAAATGGTGTATCCTATGTGCAGTGATGGGGACAGATGCTCCTTGTGCTGTTCTTAAACCCCGTAGTTCTCAAATCTGGCTGTACAATAGATGACAGATCTGTACCTATTGATCTTTTTAATTATTGCTTCATTATTTAAAAAATTTTTTATCAAAGCATACAAGGGAAATGACACCCTAAGATTTATAACAGAAAGGATCCCCTAGCCCTGTTACTTTTCAGGTCTCATCACCAGCCCCATAGTTGGACTCTCCTCTCAATACTGTTGTTTATCCTTCCTGTCATGAAACATGCTTACTGCACCTTTTATTGATTTTTCAGTATTAGGAATTATCTGCTGACTTCCTACTATGGAAAAAGTAGATTTAGCTCTCTCACATTACTTCCACTCAAGAGTTTCCCTCATCCTGTTCTTAAAATATTGGAATAACTACAATATTATAATATGGGACTAAATATTCAACATTTAGATTAGGATAATTATGTAATTTTTTAAAGTTGAGCCGCATGTATACTATGATTACAGTTTTGAAAAATGAAGTTTTCTATAAATTTTTTCCTGTAGGTAATAATTGCTTCGTTTTCCATTTACTTTATTTCTTAGATGCTTGCCCTTAAGTCATCCCCAAATTGTGTTACAATACTAATACATCTCTCTGTGTAGTGAAATACATTGATCTCACTTTTTTTTTTTTTTTCCCCTCTTGGACACTTCAGTTCTGGAGAGTTTCGTTCTCTTGCCTCAGTCTGTACTGGCTGCTTTTTAGGCCTGTCATACAGTTGTAATGCTAGAAATTTTCCTCCTCATCATCCTGGGTATTCCCTTTTCGTTTCTCTGGTGTTGATTCATGTCTTCATCTTTTTCAAATCCCCTTTTTTGGTGGAAAACATACCTCCCTGAGAAAAGGTTTCATAGGAGTAAAGCTTTTTGTAATCTTGCATGTCGGAGAACACCTTTATTTTATCTTAGACTCGATTGATTGGTTGAGTTTGTAGGGAATTCTGGATTGTAAATGCTCTCCCTTTGGAGTTTAAAAATATTTCTCTATTTTCTTCTGGTTTACAGTATCATTATTGAAAAGTCCAATTTCATTCTTTGTTATCATGCCTAAACTTTTGTCTGCAATCTGTTATTCTATGTGAAGCATTCAGGGAATTTTCTTTATCTCTGCTGTTCTGCCGGTTCAGGATTAAATGCCTGTCTGTGAGTTGTCTTTATTCATTTTGCAAGGGCTCCCTAGAAGGATTTCAGTCTGGAAAAACACTTCTTTCACTTCTGGCCTTTCTTTAATAATTCCACCCCTTCGCCCATCCACCTCTTTTTTGTATGTTTGTTTTTGCTTTTTTTTTTTTTTTTTTGGAACTCCTAGATGTTGGATGTTCAATCTGGATTGGATTCTGGATAGTTTCCCATAAACATTTTTGTGGTAGACATCTTTGCTGTACGCATTTTTGCCACAGACTTTTTCACTGCATAACTAATTGGCCTTGGGGCATTTTTGCCATAAAAGATAAAATAAAGAAAAATAAAATAGGGACACTTAAAAAGGTCATAAGAAAACATGAAAATATTAATAAAATTAAATATTAATGTCTTCACTTATTGTGAGGCATCAGTTTTCTAAATACTAAGATGCAATATTTTTTTTTGTTTTTTTGTTTTTTTGTTTTTTTTTTGTTTGTTTGTTTTTGTTTGTTTTTATTTTTTTAATGAAATTTATTGACAAATTGGTTTCCATACAACACCCAGTGCTCATCCCAAAAGGTGCCCTCCTCAATACCCATCACCCACCCTCTCCTCCCTCCCACCCCCCATCAACCCTCAGTTTGTTCTCAGTTTTTAACAGTCTCTTATGCTTTGGCTCTCTCCCATTCTAACCTTTTTTTTTTTTTCCTTCCCCTCCCCCATGGGTTCCTGTTAAGTTTCTCAGGATCCACATAAGAGTGAAACCATATGGTATCTGTCTTTCTCTGTATGGCTTATTTCACTTAGCATCACACTCTCCAGTTCCATCCATGTTGCTACAAAAGGCCATAGTTCATTTTTTCTCATTGCCACGTAATATTCCATTGTGTATATAAACCACAATTTCTTTATCCATTCATCAGTTGGTGGACATTTAGGCTCTTTCCATAATTTGGCTATTGTTGAGAGTGCTGCTATGAACATTGGGGTACAAGTGGCCCTATGCATCAGTGCTCCTGTATCCCTTGGATAAATTCCTAGCAGTGCTATTGCTGGGTCATAGGGTAGGTCTATTTTTAAATTTCTGAGGAACCTCCACACTGCTTTCCAGAGCGGCTGCACCAATTTGCATTCCCACCAACAGTGCAAGAGGGTTCCCGTTTCTCCACATCCTCTCCAGCATCTATAGTCTCCTGATTTGTTCATTTTGGCCACTCTGACTGGCGTGAGGTGATACCTGAGTGTGGTTTTGATTTGTATTTCCCTGATAAGGAGCGACGCTGAACATCTTTTCATGTGCCTGTTGGCCATCCGGATGTCTTCTTTAGAGAAGTGTCTATTCATGTTTTCTGCCCATTTCTTCACTGGGTTATTTGTTTTTCTGGTGTGGAGTTTGGTGAGCTCTTTATAGATTTTGGATACTAGCCCTTTGTCCGATATGTCATTTGCGAATATCTTTTCCCATTCCGTTGGTTGCCTTTTAGTTTTGTTGGTTGTTTCCTTTGCTGTGCAGAAGCTTTTTATCTTCATAAGGTCCCAGTAATTCACTTTTGCTTTTAATTCCCTTGCCTTTGGGGATGTGTCGAGGAAGAGATTGCTACGGCTGAGGTCAGAGAGGTCTTTTCCTGCTTTCTCCTCTAAGGTTTTGATGGTTTCCTGTCTCACATTTAGGTCCTTTATCCATTTTGAGTTTATTTTTGTGAATGGTGTGAGAAAGTGGTCTAGTTTCAACCTTCTGCATGTTGCTGTCCAGTTCTCCCAGCACCATTTGTTAAAGAGGCTGTCTTTTTTCCATTGGATGTTCTTTCCTGCTTTGTCAAAGATGAGTTGGCCATACGTTTGTGGGTCTAGTTCTGGGGTTTCTATTCTATTCCATTGGTCTATGTGTCTGTTTTTGTGCCATAAGATGCAATATTTTTAACTGAGCTTTGTATTACATTATGAAAGCCTTCTACACTATCGTTTGTTCTTGGCATATACTCACATGCTCCTTGATAGATGTTCTAAAGTTCTATGAAAAATGTGGAAAAGGGGCTCCTGGGTGGCTCAGTCGGTTAAGCGTCCACTTCGGCTCAGGTCATGATCTCACAGATCGTGGGTTCGAGCCCCTCATCGGGCTCTGCTGACAGCTCAGGGGCTGAAGACTGTTTCAGATTCTGTCTCCCTCTTTCTCTGCCCCTACCCCGCTTGCCCTCTGTCTCTCTCTCTCGAAAATAAATAAAAAGCATTAACAATTTTTTAAAAGTGTGGAAGAAATGTAATGCTGTAATGCATTTATAACTGAGCTTTGTTACTATTGTAACTGATATGTTACCATTTTCTAGGATAGTATGTAATCTGGCTTTACACTTCACACTTGCAGCAAATTTTATCACCACATTTCCTATTAAGTAGATACATGTAGTTGTTATCATCCACTGTTTTAAGACCACCACGTCTACTGCATAGACTATTATGAGGGGGCTAGCTAAGATTTATATAATATGAAACATGGGAAATTTGTCACTAGAGAAACAAAGCCAAACTGGCAAGTAGCTTTGATACATTAATGCGGCAGAAGGCAGCTGATTAGTCAATGGAGAAATGAAACCAGACTGTCAGCCAGTTATTTTATCTTTTATGGCAAAATTACCTTACAGCTTATCAGTTATGAGAGAAAATGCTTGCGGCAGTGATGGCTACAGCAAGATGCTTATGGTGAAAATACTGGACACACCTGGATTGATCCTAAATTTTCTTTTCTTTCATGTTTTTCAACTGTTTGTCTGTTTGCTCTTCTTTTGAGACTTCTTCACTTCTTCACTTTGAGATAAACTTCACTTTATCATCTGCTTCTGAATTTAAAAATTTGTTATTTTTTAATTTCCAAAAGATCATTTTTCTTTGAAAATTTATTTTATTATTTTTCAAAAATTTGTTTAAATTTATTTAATTATTTGAGAGAGAGAGAGAGAGAGAGAGCGCACTGGAGGGAGAGAGAGAGAGAATCCCAAGCAGGCTCCTCACTGCCAGCACACAGCCAGATGCAGGGCTTGAACTCATGAATCATGGGATCATGACCTGAGCCCAAACCAAGAGTTGAATGCTTAACTGACTGAGTCACCCAGGCATTCCAAAAATTTCTTTAAAAAAAAATCACCCTGTTTTCAGTCATGGATCTTTTCTTTGTTTAAGAATATCACCAATAGTTCTGATTTTTTTTTTTCTTTCTGCTATGGTTGCATTCAACTCCCTCCCCCTACCTCTGCAATTTTTTTTTGTTTGTTTATTTGTATTGTTGTCTCATTTTCATAGCTGTGGGTTTCCTCAAAAGTGTGGTGATCCCAAGATGTCTATTCATATTTAAGAATGAGGGAAGCTGCCTGCATGGCTGGAACTTGTGGATTGGCGGACCTCATTTTGATGTGATTTGGCAGGTGATCACACTGTTGGAAACTTTCCCCCCAAACCACTGCTCCCCCCAGTATCCATAAAAGTATTTTTCCTTAGGCAAGTAAGTTTCCTTAAAAAGGAATCCTCTAAAATTCTCTCTGAGGGATACAAATCTGGAAAGTGCCATTGTAGGAGCTAAGTGGGAGAGGAACTTTGATTGTTCAGTATGCAGTCTTTCACTTACTCCCTTCATCCCAATGTGCAGCAAGACACCTTAATCCTATACTCAGCCAGCTATCTCCATGTCTTCAAGACCAGAGCTTCTCCAGTTCACCCCCACCAGGAGTAAATCTTATTGTCTCTGGATTGGGCTAGGGCAGTGTGTCACTGGGCTAGGGTGACTAGTGTCACCAGCTAGGGCTGGTGGTTTGGGAAGTGAAATGAAGGTTTACCTACTCTCGATATAGATTATCAACCAATTCTGTTGTTTTCAGCCTCTCTTCTCACTTAATGTCTTCAGAGATCTCTCGTTCTTGGATTCCAGGTGATCTGGATCTGTATTCATGCTGGGCCAAGGAGTTTGGAGAATAAGCAGATATAAGTGCCTATATTCAGTCCATCATTATTGACCAGATTCACTGTTCTCATTCCAAACAGATTTTCTGAATTCCTCCCAGACCTTTCAAGCTGGAATCTTTGGGGGATAAATCTAGGAGTATGTATTTTTGAAAAGGTTCTCCGGTGATTCTGATGAAGCTAGTGCATGAACCCACATTTGGAAATCATTACTCCAGCACCCCCCAACTGGCACACACTTGATAGTTATCTCTGAAGTTCCAGTGACCTAAAAATAAGGGAATGAGAAAGAGGACAGGTAAATTCTGACATACAAAAAGGACAGATCTTGAGTGATCCAGGGACATTTGGGAGAAGGCATGTGTTGATTGTGACTGTTGCTGGTAGTATTTCTCGATGGTGAGCAGGTCGGGGAAGCAGGGGAAGCAATATCAGAGTGCTAGGAGGACAGCCAGTCTTTTGGCTAGGAGGGCTGGTTGTGAGATGTGTTAATGGATTTGATATCTATTTGGAGGACAGAATAGAAATTTTCCTCCTCCAACTCTACTTCACCTTCTTTTCTCCCCTCCTTTCCCTATTTTATTTTCCTTAAACACATTTGTAAAATAAAGGAAGCCACATAGCCATTTTGAAATTTTGAAATTTTGAAATTTGGAAAGCCAAAACAAACAAACAAACAAACAAACAAAAAAACCAAAACAAAAGAAAAACCAAAAAAAACCCCCAAAAAACAAAGTCCAAAAGAAAATCTCAGATAAATGTGACCGCTAGTGACAATATATATTCAAGAGAACAGTTTTCAGAATCAAAGAGATTTATATGTACTGAAAACAGTGCAGCATGTAAGACAGTTATGATTTCCATATTGGATGGATCATGATCTCCTCTTGAAGAGTGGTTCATGGGGCATCTGGGTAGCTCAGTCAGTTGAGCGTTTGTCTCTTGAATTCGGCTCAGGTCATAATATCATGGTTTGTGAGATGAAGCGAGGGGTGGAGTCTGCGCTGACAGCATGGAGCCTGCTTGGGATTCGCTCTCTCCTTTGCATGATTCCTCTCTGCCCCTCCCCCACTCATATGCATGTGTGTGCACTTGCGCTTTTTCAAAATCAATAAATAAACATTAAAAAAAGTGGTTTGGGGGCGCCTGGGTGGCTCTGTCGGTTAAGCGGCCGACTTCGGCTCAGGTCATGATCTCGCGGTCTGTGGGTTCGTGCCCCGCGTCGGGCTCTGTGCTGACAGCTCAGAGCCTGGAGCCTGCTTCCGATTCTGTGTCTCCCTCTCTCTCTGACCCTCTCCCATTCATGCTCTGTCTCTCCCTGTCTCAAAAATAAATAAACGTTAAAAAAAAATTAAAAAAAGGGGCGCCTGGGTGGCGCAGTCGGTTAAGCGTCCGACTTCAGCCAGGTCACGATCTCGCGGTCCGTGAGTTCGAGCCCCGCGTCAGGCTCTGGGCTGATGGCTCGGAGCCTGGAGCCTGTTTCCGATTCTGTGTCTCCCTCTCTCTCTGCCCCTCCCCAGTTCATGCTCTGTTTCTCTCTGTCCCCAAAAAATAAATAAAAAACTTTAAAAAAAAAATTAAAAAAAAAAGTGGTTTGTGCTGGTGGTTAAGAATGAATTGTCGGTTAGAAATAGCAGGGAGTCATAAAGCAAAGAAGCTGGCAAAAATGAAGAAAAGAAAAGAACCATCGATTAAGGAAAAGAGGGAGGTATATGTATGGTGACTGTTGAACAAAGATGGCACACGACCAAGGTTTCTCTTGAAGCCAGTTATGAGAAACTGTTAAACAGGAAAATGGGACCCGTGAGAGGGGAGAGGGGATGAGGGAGATGTGTGTTGGGGTGCTGGGTGGGTAATGGCGGAGAGATAGGATAAGGCAAGAACTTTTAAAATCATTTTTAATTGTCCGATGTTTGACATCGACATTATTGTATTCATTTGTCCAGGTAAGCAATGTTATTAGAACAGACCAAAATTGGTATTTGGTAAAGTAGAATATATACTGAAAACTTTTTTAAAAAGTTTTTTTAATGTTTATTTATTTTTGAGGGAGAGATAGAGACAGAGTGTGAGTGGGATAGGAGCAGAGAGACACAGAATCCGAAACAAGCTCCAGGGTTTGAGCTGTCAGCACAGAGGCCGACATGGGGCTTGAACTCATGAACCATGAGATCATGACCTGAGCCAAAGTCAGGCACTTAACTGACTAAGCCACCCAGGCACCCCTATGGTGAAGACTTTTTATAAATCTATAGCTAGGCAGTACTGTAGCATTTTAAAAGTCATGGTAGTACCTGGTGTAGATCTAAATTTTAATGATAGATTAGTGTCTTAAACCCTAATGCTAACAACTTCAGCTGAGATACATATCCCTCTAGACCCTATGGGGGTGGCTAATATTTTACAAAGCCTATGGGTCATGTAGACAGGAAGTTAGTTTCCTTCATTCTTCCATACTTTTTCCTGCATTTACAAGATGTAAGAAAAGTTGCACAGTATTTTTGAAATCAGATGAAATCAAGTCTTTATTAAATTTGTGGCAAAGTAAAGTGACAATTAAAACAGATGGAAAATTTAACTGGATTTTCTGTAATTGCTTTTTTCAGCTTCAAAAATGTAGCATAGGTTTTTGCTACAGTCATTTACTTCAAATACATTCACTCAAAACTGCATTTCTTAACACAATGCTGGGCATATGGCAAGCAGTTTTTTAAGTTTCTTGAGTGGATAGGTGAGAAACCAGAAAATTTTTGAAGAACTGGAAAGGTTCTTATGTTTTCAGAGATTTGAGTTTCTTATCATATACATATAAATACACACACACACACACACACACACACACACACACACGTGAACCAAACAGTTCTAATTCACCATTAGACTCTTATTTGAAGCTACTTTTTGCAAATATGTAACACAAATTCACCAGACACATCTTTTCTGGTTTAGATTCCCTTTGTATAAAGGTAGAAAAATCCTCAGGTTCTTGGAAAAGATATGCTCTAGCAAAATAATGCCCAAAGTTGTATTTTGGCTTTATCTAACCATTTAATTCATAAATATTCATGGATTTCATTCATATTGACATGATATAACATTTAATATTAACAGGAAATTAATTTCTATTTTAAGAGGTTTATTCACATATGCTTAATTTATGCCATTAGCAATTGCTACAAAATATATACCAAACATTTAGCTTATCATTTCTGATTCTATTAAGATGTTTTTGTAGTTCAATAATTAGGTATCACTTAATCTGAGATAATTTTTGAGAACAAATTAAAGACTAAAATATGATGACTTACTTAGCTTCATAGTCTCAATATTTTGGGTATAAATATTTATGGGGAAATAGAACTTAAAACAAAATCTTCTCCCAACCCAGAAATCCTCTCCTGTAAGATAGTGAAGGAATAAAACACAGAATTAAATCACAATGTGATGTGCATTACAGGCAATTAGGAAAGAGATTTTAAGGACAGAAAGAAATCTCATCCCTCAGCCAAGCAGATATAACCCATTACATATGTTTTCAAGATAAACAGTAACCAGTTCTCCAGTAAGAGGCCTTGATGGTACCATTTCCACAAATAATTCATCTTAATTTTGTTTGGTAATTGGGGTGACCATCTGTGTTAGCTAATTAGCTTTATCCAAAGGAAAAACAAACTTCTATCTTTATGACAGAAGGTAGTTTTGCAAGTTGGAGTGATTTGCCCATTGAAGTTAGGCTCTTAATCTCCCATGGAAAGTGAGTGTTATCTCCTTTTGCTTTTTATGGCAGTATAACTGACATATAATATTCTATTAGTTATAGGTGTACAACATAATGATTTGATATTTGTATATATTGCAAAATGATCGCCATTATATGTCTAGTTCACAGCTGAAACCATACAAGAAGAGCTTGGTTTCTTTTATTTGTGATGAGGACTCTTAAGATTTACTATCTTAACAACTTTAAAATATGTAATATAGTATTATTAACTATAGTCACCATGACATACATTATATCTCCAAGGCATATCCATTTAACAACTGCAAGTCTGTGTGCTTTTTGACCCCCTTCACCCATTTCAATCCCACCCATCCCAACCATCAATCTGTTCTTTGCATCTATGAGTTAGCTTTCTTTCTTTCTTTTTTCTTTTCTTTTTTTTTTAAGATTCCACATAAAGTGAGATCATAGGGTATTTGTCTTAATCTGCCTGACATTTCACGTTGCACATGCCATTAAGGTCCATCCTCAAAGTTGTCAAGATTTCATTATTTTTTATGACTGAATAGTATTTCACACACACACACACACACACACACACACACACACACACACACACACTTTCTTTATCCATTTCTGGATGCTGTGTCTGTCTCTTGATGTTCACATTTCAAAGCATTATCTCCTAAGTATTTAAAGACATTCCTGGGAGGTAAAGCCAACAAAACTAGCTGAGAGAGACCTAACTAATTTTAGAAAGGATGTAGATACACTTCAAAGAAGTAAGAATGTTCTCAACAATTACAAGGTTTCTTTTTTCTTTTTATTTTTTTTTAAATGTTTATTTATTTTTGAGACAGACAGAGACAGAGCATGAAGAGGGGAGGGCCAGAGAGAGAGGAAGACACAGAATCTGAAGCAGGCTCCAGGCTCTGAGCTGCCAGCACAGAGCCTGACGTGGGGCTCGAGCCCAGGAACCTTGAGATCAGACCTGAGCCGAAGTCGGATGCTTAACCGACTGAGCCACCCAGGCGCCCCAATTACAAGGTTTCTAAGGCAAATGTTCTGGGAAAGGGAAATCTCTTCCCACATCTTTAAGAGGAAGAATTAAGCCTCTTATTTAAAATTTTTATTTGTCTTTACAGCATGTTTTGCTTTCTTTGAACCAGCAGACAAGAAAAGTCCAATGTTAAGATTTGTTTCGCTATGTGTAGGGCTGTTCACTATAATTAAACAAATAACCCTGTTGAAAAAAATATTCACCATTCTTTTTTGCCTCCCACGTAATTCAAAAGTTTTAGAGGGGGAAGGTGGAGATGGGGTTGACGTTAATATGCTCCAGGCAAAGAATGTGGTTCAACCAATGTACAGGATACAATGCCTTAAAAAGTCGGCTACAGGAACACACCCTCGAATAGTGAGTGACTAATAACACCTATCATACTGTTACAGATCACCTAGTGATCTTTGTTTAGCTGACATTAGTCATTTTCCACTAAATTCTTTTGGTGAAGAACGCTTCTGAAACAACCGTTGCTGGAAGAGCAAACCAATTTGGGTCTCTGAACATTCCAGACTCTGGAAGAGATAAGGTCTTATTATTATAGGGTACCACTGCAGGTCCTGCTGTACGCTTAACAGTATCCATCACAATTCCAGCACTGAGTGCCTAACTCTTTTTTTTTTTTAAGACAGTCTCAGGCACTGGAAATTAATGAGAAAGATTTCAGTTCCCGCTTTAGCTGAAATCCATTCCCAAAGTATCAATATTACAACTGATGCAACTAAAATGTACAGGAAAAGGTGACTGATTCTGAGAGCGAGAGGTGCACATTGAGGGGTACGAGATCCGCGGCCCCAAAGCAGCTTCTGTTCCTGGATATTTCAACTCCCGGGATCGCCCAGCACCCCGCGGGCACACTTAACATTTTAATCACGCCTCCGCCCCCACCCTCCGAATTCCTTTCCGGCTAACGACCCGCCGGGTAGTCCCTTCCAGGCGGCCTCAGCTTATCACCCCCGGCCCGGCCACTTCCCGGTCGCGGCCAGGCGAGCCTCCCAAAGTTTCCTGTGACGCCGCCGTCCGCCTCCGGCCCCATCCCGCCCTCACTCCCACCCCCGCAGCCCTCGACTCCGGGTAGAGAGGAGCGGATCACAGGAACGAGGAGGGGAACGCGAACAGGAGGACCTCGGGACCCCACCCGAGCCGGGGACCAGGCCCAGAGGGCAGCAGCCAAAGCTCCACGCTCCCTTGGCCGCGCCCGCAGCCCCGGGTCCGCGCGCGCCCACCCGGCCTGGACCCTGAAACCCACCCCTCGGGGTCCAGGGCCAATCGGCCGCGCCCCGCCTCCTGGGAGGTGGGGGAGGAGGGGGTTGGGGGCCGGGCGGCAGCGCCCGCCTTCGGCTCGTGCCCATTGGCTGGGGCCTCGAGGGTGCCCGAAGACCGGAGTGCCGTTTGATTGGCCGCAGAGGCTCGTGACAGCGGCGCCCATTGGCTGTGGTGGTCCCCGTGACGCGGGGTGGCGACTGGCTCCCGGGTCTGAGGGGCTCCTGCTTGTCAGGTTCTAGGTAGGTGAGTTTCGCGCCGCCGGCGGCTGGCGCTGTTGCCCGGGGCAACGCCGAGGGACGGGGGACTAGGAGGAGAGGCCTGCGGAGATAGGGGGCAACACCCCCTGCCCGCAGGGGGGCGCCTGGGACTCAGCCCTGGCCCGCGGCGGCTGCGCCGAAGGCTCTTCCTCCGCCCTCGGCCACCCCCACTCCCGCCCCAGGCTGCAGGGTCTCCCGCCCGTCCTCCACCCGCAGCGGAGCATTCCTGGTTGGGGATCGGGCCGCGCTGCACCCCCCGGGCCGGCGAGGCCGGCCCCTCCCACCAACCCGGGACTGGAGGCTGAGGGGGCGGGTGCCGGCGCGAAAGGGCTGAGGCGGGCTCAGCGGCCCCGCCCCATCGCCGGGGTCGGTGGGCTGCGGGGTGTGGGGCGGTGTTTGCGGAGCTGTGGGCACCACCCATCATGCCCGTACCCCTTCTCTCCGAGCGCTCCTTTCCTGGCGCGGCCCTCCCGCTGGGGCGACCACCCCCAACCCCTAGGTGTTCACTCAGTCCCATCCTGCCTCTGGGCCCCTGCAGTCCCCCTTGACCCGCGGAGCCCGTCCGCAGCCCGTCTTCTGTGCCTCAGCTTCCCCACCTCCCGCTTTATCTCCCACCTTCGATCACTGCTCCAGTCTTGACCAGAGGTGACCCCCTAGACATAGTCAAGAGTTAAATTGTTAAGTGTGAAGCTAATGCAGCCGGGGCAATTTCTGCTCTGTACTCTCTTTGCCATTTAGGGTTGAGGAGGTGTTTGGAGGCACCTCTCGGTCAGCCTCAGAGTCTTTAGTATCAACTTTCTGAAACGCTAACTGGGTTGGTGTTGGTAGAGCCGGGCCGGTACGTCGTGCACAAATTGATTTAATTGTGAAGTTGTCGTTTTTTACTTTGTACATTTGTGATCTTGGTATTTAGTGCTGTGCAGTCCCAAGTCCAGTAATTTATTAAGGCTGGTAGCCTTTCATTTTCGTTTGCCTTATGGTTAAGAAAAAAAAGTCTTGATCTTTTTAATTTGTAAAAAGCTGCATATATTCATAATGGTCTTACTGTTACTTTGGAATAAAC
The DNA here is from genome assembly GCF_022837055.1 of Prionailurus viverrinus. Taxonomy (NCBI): domain Eukaryota; kingdom Metazoa; phylum Chordata; class Mammalia; order Carnivora; family Felidae; genus Prionailurus; species Prionailurus viverrinus. Next base: position 169,776,325 of record NC_062561.1, read on the forward strand.
CGCTCTAAAGGTGCAGTAGTACCATTTTCCTTTCTCCAGGCATTTTAAGATAAAACAGTTTCTCCAGTGGAGTAGTCACCGTGTATAAAAGTGTTGAGGAAAAATTAGTAAGAAAAAAACCCCAAAACTATTTTAGTGATTAAAGACTAGAAAACACTTTTTAACTTATGGAATGGGAATAGGATTTAAAAAAAAAACTTGCAAAATGTAATTACTTCGCGAGTTTAGTGTAGTCTTGGTATACCTTTATGGTCTTGAGAAAGAAATATTCACGAAGAACCACACGTTTGTCAGAATGCAAAGGAAAGCTGAATGTAATCTTTTGGGATCCAGGAATCATTTTTGCTACTACTCTTGAACCGAGGGAACTATATATACTTCCAAAGGTGTTGTGAATATATTCAGAGTATATGAACGTACTTGGAAACCTTTTCCCTCTTTTCTTCCCAGATAGACCTTTGGTCAAGATCTGTTTCCCTTCTGCACTGATGGTCAGCAGCATTTAATATATACCAAATAAAATTATTTAGGGTCCAGTTAATGCAGCTTCTGCACTACTTGAAAGGTTGATGTCAATAGTTTGGAAGTAAGAATTCACACTTTTGGTAGAGAAATCACTTTCATTTCATCTTCGAATTTTACAGGCTTATAACTCTGGTCTGTGAACATTTCAAGCTTATTTTCTCCTTTATTTAACTACGAAAAATTTCAAACAATGAAGTAATTAGCCGACCACCTACGCAGCAATAACTTTTCCAAGGTAGCTGTTAACATGGTATATTCTAAGAAAAAGAACTGAAATGATCAAGTTTGAAAACCAGCATAAATATATATCATACCAAAATATTGTAAGGAACTCAGTTTCTTTTTGCAGATGGAAATAGTGTTTATAAAAACAATAGTAAGTTAATTTACATGACATTTACAAAGCAATCTTGTGAGTGACTAGGAAGTCATCATGTTTTGTAAATCAAGGCCCAGATGAGTAAGCTGCATTTTGGTAATAAAAAAAGAAATCAAATGAACTTGTACAAATACAAGTTTGTTTTAAAATTGGACTCCTGTATTAATAGTTTTGTACTTGATTTTTAAATGACCATCTTCTTTTGAAGACAGGTCCAAAGGACCATCACTTATTCAGTGTTTCAGTAACACACTTAATAAATTGGATCAATCTTATGTATGTTGTTTTGGAATAAGTATATTTTTGCAATGGAAAAAGAAAGCCTACAAATGGGAATTTTTTAAAGAACTGTTTCATGGAAAATGAAGTAATTGTCTAGAAACATTTAAGTCAGTATTTTGATAGGATTCAAAAGTGTCTTGGGTGGTGTTTCATGGTGCTGATAGCAGAATATTTGAAAACAGACCTTCAGTTTATAATAAAATAATAATAAATGGGTATAAGTTCACATATGTGTATGTTATATTTGGAATTTTTCCATATTTAGGAAATCCCTGCATTCTTCTTTGAGTATTTGAATCCTGCTTTTCAGTTTTAGTATACCCTAAATGTGTTTTTCTTACTTAACCTCATTTATATAACTAATTTCTTAAATATTGAGATTAAGAGCTATGTCTCAGAATTTATAGATCTCAGATTGCCTTGTTATTATTTCTCCATATTTCATTTGGCATGCTTATGTATGGTTAATTTACCACACACTGAGAGATTAAAGAGAACAGGCAGGTCATAGTTTTGGAATGTGAAAAAAATAAGATGTTTACCTATGTTAAAAAAAATTTTTTTTTAAACATTTATTCATTTTTGAGAGTGGGAGAGACAGAGCATGAGCAGGGGAGGGGCAGAGAGAGAGGGAGACACAGAATTGGAAGCAGGCTCCAGGCTCCGAGCTATCTGCACAGAATCCGACGCCCGGCTCGAACTCACGGAGTGCTAGATCATGACCTGAGCCAAAGTTGGACGCTCAACCAACTGAGCCACCCAGGCGTCCCAAAATGTTTACATATGTTTTAATTGAAGTTCCAGTTTTTTTTCTCTGCCTCCTTCCCTCTTTTCTTCTTTCGTTCCTATTTTTATTTTTATTATAAAAGTTAAATGCTTTAAAATCAATTAAAAAGACTATAGAAAAGAAAAGTCACCAATAATTCCATGGTGGTTGATACTTTGGAAAATAAATGAAACTTTTGTTTCTTCTATAAAGCCCTACCAATCATTGCAGTTCGATGGTCTCTATTGCAGTACATCTGTACCTGTACCTAATCTTACAGTTCTTGAACTTGCGACTTGGTTACCCTAAATTAGAAGAGTCCTCCAAGGTCTGGAAGAAAAATGGAAAAGAATAAATAGAGGACAGATTAGAGCAACAACAACAACAACAACAACAAAAACAAGAGAAGCAATTTCTCACTTTTTCTTATAAGTATAAATGTAATCTTAGTTACTCATGTGAAACTTAAGTATGGCTGACAAAATATGGGACCTCCCAAGTTTTTTCTTTGGAATTCAAAATATCTAGGTAAGAAGTTTACTTAGTGAGTTTCTACAAAAAGTTTCCAATTTCTCCATTTTGGAGGATATTACATATTTAACTCTGAAATATCATGGGCGACATTATTTCTTAACTATTCATATATACTTATCAAGCTATGAAGTATATAGATTTAGTTTATATATCATCACTTACTAAAAACTTGATATTGTCTCCTCCTTTTGAAGGTTCTAATTAAAATGCTAAAATTTTTAATGTAGGGTTTTTTTTGCCAGGGTGTAGTGAAAGAAGATTCATTTCTTTTGGAGGCAGATAGTCTGGATTTCAGTCACAAATCAGAATTTTCTTCTGTGGAATCTTGGGCAAGTTATGTAATCTCTTTAAATCCTAGTTTCCTCATCTGTAGAATGAGGATAAGATTGCCTCACAAGGTTGTTATGAAGAAGAATACGACAATCTAGGTAAAATTCCTGAATTTAGGAAGTCCTCAACTTTCATATTCAGTTGATTACATGGTAGCTTTAATTTTATCTCTCCTAGTATTACTGTGTTTATTCTACCATCCTAAAAGTCCCCAAATTTAGACCTTGGATATTCAGTAACGTAAATTAAGTTTATATAAATTGAAAGACATTTATATTTGTACAAATGAAATAATTATCAATATCTCATATTAGCTGTTCTTTGTTCTTCAAATTACTGTGTTTCAGTAGGGGTAGTTGGAAATTCACTTTAAATGCTTTTTACCTCAAAATATGTCTAGTTTGTCTGAATTCCTGAATTATTTTTCTTTCACCTTGGATTATCATCTCTTGGTAGATGGTTTCCCCAAATTCCTTTCATTTTAACCACAAATATTTGCTTAAAAGTGCTACAGAAAAGCTAAGTGTTACTTTCTTAAATTTCTAACTAGTGTTCTTCCCTTCCTTAAACCGCATTTACTTAATATGTTTAAAACTTAAACTTTATTCTCCTGGTGCCTGGGTGGATCAGTCGGTTAAGTGTCCAACTTTGGCTTAGGTCATGACCTCACAGGTGGTGGGTTTGAGCCCCTCTTTGGGCTTTGTGCTCACAGCTTGGAGCCTGGAGCCTGCTTTGGATTCTGTGTCTTCCTCTCTCCGTTCCCTTTCCCTGCTCATGCTCTGTCTCTGTCTCCCAAAAATAACGTTTAAAAAATAAAATGGAAAAAAACCCCTTATTTTCAGATGTAATATTACGTAAAACTCTTACATGAATGTTTTCCTTCTACTACTGATGTATATGATTATTTTTTAGGGGAGCATTATTTTATAAATATCTACATTTAAAAATGTGTACTCTGTAAGTGTAGGATTCTAATTCCTAAAAGTACACACTTAACACTTAAATGTGAAGGGTGTCATGAAGCAAGCAGTGAGCTGAATAGAGTTAGGACTTGGACCACATAGTTTTTATGTGTTACCCAGAAATAAAACAAAATTTTGTAATCTAAGTCAGTGATTCTCATTTTTTCCCCATCCTAGTATAAGATATTTACATGTGTGACATATTCTAATGTGCAGTTTCTTAGTCTGCTCTCTTTAATTCCATCTCACCCTCTGTGACTCAAGAAAGCATATTGGGGGTGTCTGGGTTGAGTGTCCCACTCTTAATCTCGGCTCAGGTCATGATCTCATGAACCATGAGATTGAGCCCCACATTGGGCTCTGTGCTAACAGTTTGGAACCTGCTTGGGATTCTCTCTCTCTCTCTCTCTCTCTCTCTCTCTCTGCCCTGCCCCCTCGCTTGGTCTCGTTCTCTCTCTCTCAAAATAAATAAACTTAAAAAAGAAAGCATATCAGAATGCAAGTAATTGAGAGTGACATAATTGTGGGGATAAACTTGAATCTACTCTGATTTACCAAGGAAAGGGAGTCATTTAAAAATGTCTATAACTGCTATTAGTAACAAATCCTGAGACACACCTTATAGTACTGCAACTGAGACCCAAGTTACTTCCACATTTTCCTGAAATGAGTGCCTCTTCATTTGTCAGTCTTGTCACGTTACAGAAGAAAAGATTACTGTATTAATTTTATGTAACTGATAATGAAGAATCTTACATTTAAAAGAATAACTGATAATGAACATTTAAAAATATGTGAACAATGGGGCACCTGGGGGGCTCAGTTGGTTGAGTGTCTGACTTCGGCTCGGGTCATGATCTCATGGTTTGTGGGTTTGAGCCCTGCTTCAGGCTCTGTGCTGACAGCTCAGAGCCTGGCGCCTGTTTCAGACTCTGTCTCCCTCTCTCTGTGCCCTGACCCTGCTTGTGCTCTTTCTGTCTCTAAAATAAATAAACATTACAAAAGAATTAAAAATATGTGAGCATCAACACCATGGTCTTTATTGTAAATAAAATAATACTAATTATTATACAAAAATTGAAATTAGTTTTCCAGTCTAAATTATTTCACTTGCTGAAAAAGTATTTCTGTAGTGGGACAAATGGTTTTAGGAGAATGGGAACCCTTCAATGCTAGAATATTTATATTCTAGATGTTTAGTATATAAAAATGCTCTTTACATTGGCTCAGTCGGAAAAGTATCTTTAAAATTACATTGCCGTGAATGAGATTGCTTTTAAATAGCTCATCTTGTGTGGATGTAGTATATATAACATACAGTTAGAAGTGAAGACTTAGAAAACCTATGTTCATTAGACCCTTGACATTAGCAAGTGTTATTTCTCCAAAGCCTTGTGGATCTAGGATATAACTACCCACATAAAATATATTTCAACTTAATTGAAAATTTTAAGTGATCCCTTCAGACCCTTAACAATTCCACTGTTCAACAGTTTTTTGTTTCTAAAATGAAGTCTGGATGATGTTGCATTATATCATTAGTGTATTTTACAGAAAAGATTCTTATTCTTGGTTTTTATGACCTGGGGTTTGCAGAACAAAAGAACATTTCTGATTTGATCACAAAGTCTGCCGCATTGTCACAAGGATGAAAAGTTAGTTCTTGGTCACTGGATGCCTAATTCTTGCTGCTCTTTCTTGAATATGTTTTGTCCTTGGAGTTGAACACTTCTGTAGTTTGTGTCCTTTCTGCTCTTTGAATGTCCAGCTCTGGAGGATTTCCCAAGCTTCCCTTGTTAGTTGGTTGGGGCTTTTCTGTTACATTCATATTCTACAAAGGAAAATACATTTGCATCTTTTACTGATATTCAATTTGGGTAATAACTGGGTCAGTAGCTGCCCTAGAAGCCATACCACCTCTTACTTCACGAAAATGTTTATACAGTGTCCTCATTTCCTCTTGAATTATATTTCCTTCAACATCACATACTCTGTATATACTTTCTTATACAGATTAACCGTCATTTCAATTTTCATTGAGTTTTTAAAAATTTGCTTTGCTTAGAGGAAAGGAAACATTTTTAGGCATCACTTTTTTTTTTGTATAGAATCTGATTTATGGTAGATTTTCTAATGATGCAGATTCAGTCACTCATTTCAAATTCATTCAGAATTTATGAATTTATGTATTCTGGTTAAGTACTATTACTTTGTCAGGCCTCTTAGCTTTCTATGTAATGCATAGAATAAATTGGCAATAGTAAAGTAATTAAAGGGATCTAAACAATGTAGTTGTCTCAGATAATTATTAGTGACAACTTGTTAGATCACTATTCCAATTATTTATAAACAGTTATGTTGGACAAAGTATAGAATCTTTATCTAGATTTATATATATTAGAACATTTTTACAAAGCAGGAATGATTTGTTTCTCTTACTGTTATGTAACATATTATTATGTAACACAATATGACATATTGTGTTATAATTATTTATTCATGTATATTACTTTTTTCTTCCCCTCCTGAACATTTTTTTAAAAAAATTGTATCCTAATTAGTTAACATATAGTGTAATTATGATTTCAGGAATAGAATTTAGTGATTCATCACTTACTTATAATACCCAGTGCTCATCCCAACAAGTGCCCTCAGTGCCCATCATACATTTAGCCCATCCCCCATCCAACACCTGCCAGCAACTCTCAGTTTGTTCTCTGTATTTAAGAGTTTCATGGTTTATCTTATTTTTGCTTTCCTTCCCTATGTTCATGTGTTTTGTTTCTTAAATGACACTTATGAGTGACATTATATATTTGTCTTTTTCTGACTGACTTATTTTCCTTAGCATAATACACTGTAGTTCCATCCATGTTGTGTTGCACATAGCAAGATTTCATTCTTTTTAATTTGCCTAGAGATACTCCATTGTATACATATACCACATCTTTATCCATTCATCAGTTGATGGACATTTGGACCCCTTCCATAATTTGGGTATTGTGGATAGCACTGGTATAAACATTGGGGTACCTGTGCCCCTTTGAAATAGCATTTTTGTATCCTTTGGATAAATACCTAGTAGTATAATTGCTGGGTCATAGGGTAGTTCTATTTTTAATTTTTTGAGGAACCTTCATACTGGTTTCCAGAGTGGCTGCAGCAGTTTGCATTCCCACTAATGGTGCAAAGCATTTCCCATCCTCGCCAACATCTGTTGTTGCCTGAGTTACTTTTAGCCATTCTGACAGGTATGAGGTGGTATCGCATTGTGGTTTTGATTTGTATTTCCCTGATGATGAGTGATGTTGAGCATCTTTTCATGTGTCTGTTAGTCATCTGGATGTCTTCTTTAGAAAAGTGTCTATTCATGTCTTTTGCCCATGTCTTCACTGGATTATTTATTTTTTTGGATGTTGAGTTTGATAAGTTCTTTATAGATTTTGGATACGAAATCTTATATGATATGTCATTTGCAAATATCTTCTCCTATTCCTTGAGTTGCCTTTTAGTTTTGCTGATTGTTTCCTTTGCTTTTTATCTTGATGAGATCCCAGTAGTTTTTGCATTTGTTTCCCTTGCCTCATGAGACATGTTGAGTAAGAAGTTGCTGCGGCCAAGGTCAAAGAGGTTGTTGACTATTTTCTCCTCTAGGATTTTGATGGCTTCTGTCTTACGTTTAGCTCTTTCATCCATTTTAAGTTTACTCTTGTGAAGGGTGTAAGCAAGTGGTCCAGTTTCATTCTTCTGCATGTTGCTGCCCAGTTCTCCCAGCACCATTTGCTGAAGAGACTATCTTTTTTCCTTTGGATACTATTTCCTGCTTTGCCAAAGATTAGTTAATCATAACATTTGTGGGTCAGTTTCTGGGTTCTCTGTTCTGTTCCATTGGTCTGTTCCACTGTGTCTGTTTTTGTGCCAGTACCATACTGTCTTGATATTACAGCTTTGTAATACAGGTTAAAGTCTGGAATTGTGATGCCTGCAGCTTTGGTTTTCTTTTTCAACATTACTTTGGCTATTCAGGATCTTTTATGGTTCCATACAAATTTTAGGATTGTTTGTTCTAGCTCTATGAAAAATGCTGGTGGTGTTTGTTCTAGCTCTATGAAGAATACTGGTGGTATTTGGATAGGGATTACATTGAATGTGTAAATTGCTTCGGGTGTATGGACATTTTAACAATATTTGTTCTTCCATTCCATGAGCATAGAGTGCTTTTCCATTTCTCTGTGTCTTCTTCAGTTTCTTACATAGCTTTCTATAGCTTTCAGTGTATAGATTTTTCATCTCTTTGGTTAGGTTTATTCCTAAATATTTTATGGTTTTTGGTGCAGTTGTATATGGGATTGATTTCTTGATTTCCCTTTCTTCTGTTTCATTATTGGTGTACAGAAATGCAACCAATTTTTGTACATTGATATATATCCTGCGACTTTGCTGAATTCATGAATCAGTTCTAGCAGTTTTTTGGTGGAGTCTTGAGTTTTCTACATACAATATCATATCATCTGTGAAGAGTGAAAGTTTGACTTCCTCCTTGCCGATATGGATGCCTTTTACTTGTTTTTATTGTCTAATTGCTGAAGCTAGTACTTACAACACAATGTTGAATAGCAGTGGTGAGAGTGGACATCCCTGTCGTGTTTTTGACCTTAGGGGGAAAGCTCTCAATTTTTCCCATTGAGGATGATATTAGCTGTGTGTTTTCATATATGGCCTTTATGATCTTGAGATCTGTTTCTTCTATCCCTATTTTCTTGAGGGCTTTTATGAAAAAAGGATGCTGTATTTTGTCAAATGCTTTTTCTGCATCTTTTGAGAAGGTCATGTGTTCTTATCCTTTGTTGTATTAATGTGATGTATCACATTGATTGATTTATGGATATTGAATCAGCCCTGCATCCCAAGAATAAATCCCACTTGATCATGGTGAATAATTCTTTTAATGTAATGTTGGATCTGGTTTGCTAGTATATTGTTGAGAATTTTTACATTTATGTTCATCAGGGAAATTGGTCTGTAGTTCTCCTTTTTAATGGGGTCTTTGTCTGGTTTTGGAATCAAGGTAATGCTGGCCATGTAGAACGAGTTTGGAAGTTTTCCTTTTTTTCTATTTTTGGAACAGATTCAAAGAATAGGTATACTTTTCTGTAAATGTTTGGTAGAATTCCCCTGGAAAACCATCCGGCCCTGGACTCTTGTTGTTTGGGAGATTTTTGATTACTGATTCAATTTCTTTACTGTTTATGGGTCTGTTCAAATTTTCTATTTGTTCCTGTTTGAGTTTGGTAATTTATATGTTTCTAGGAATTTGTTCATTATGCCCAATTGGTTGGCATATAATTGCTCATAATATTATCTTATTATTGTTTGTATTTCTGCTATGTTGGTTGTGATCTCTCCTCTTTCATTCATGAATTTACTTTTTCAGGTCCTTTCCTTTTTCTTTTTGATCAGTCTGGCTCGGGGGTTATCAATTTTATTAATTCTTTCAAAGAACCAACTTCTGGTTTCATTTATCTGTTCTACTGTGTTTATTTTTTAATTTTTTAATTTTTTTTATTTCGATAATCATAAATTTCTGGTATAATCTTATTATTTCCCTTCTTCTACTGGTTTTGGGTTTATTTGCTGTTCTTTTTCCAGCTCTTTAAGGTGTAAGGTTAGGTTGTGTATTTGAGAGCTTTTTTCCTTCTTTTTTTTTTTTTTTTTTGTCTTTTATTTTTAAACATTTTTATTATTTTTTTAAATATGAAATTTATTGTCTAATTGGTTTCCATACAACACCCAGTGCTCATCCCAACAGGTGCCCTCCTCAATACCCATCACCCACCCTCCCCTCCCTCCCACCCCCATCAACCCTCAGTTTGTTCTCAGTTTTTAAGAGTTTCTTATGTTTTGGCTCCCTCCCTCTCTAACTTTTTTTTTTTCCTTCTCCTCCCCCATGGTCTTTTGTTAAGTTTCTCAGGATCTACACAAGAGTGAAAACATATGTTATCTGTCTTTCTCTGTATGACTTGTTTCACTTAGCATAACACTATCTGGTTCCATCCACATTGCTACAAAAGGCCATATTTCATTCTTTCTCATTGCCACATAGTATTCCATTGTGTGTATAAACCACAGTTTCTTTATCCATTCATCAGTTGATGGAATTTAGGCTCTTCCCATAATTTGGCTATTGTTGAAAGTGCTGCTATAAACATTGGGCTGCAAGTGCCCATATGCATCAGCACTCCTGTATCCCTTGGGTAAGTTCCTAGCAGTGCTATTCCTGGGTCATAAGGTAGATCTATTTTTAATTTTTTGAGGAACCTCCACACTGTTTTCCAGAGCAGCTGCACCAGTTTGCATACCCACCAACAGTGCAAGAGGGTTCCCGTTTCTCCACATCCTCACCAGCATCTATAGTCTCCTGATTTGTTCATTTTAGCCACTCTGACTGATGTGAGGTGGTATCTGAGTGTGGTTTTGATTTGTATTTCCGTGATGAGGAGCGAGGTTGAGCATCTTTTCATGTGCCTGTTGGCCATCCGGATGTCTTCTTTTTTTTTTTAATTTTTTTTTTTTCAACGTTTATTTATTTTTGGGACAGAGAGAGACAGAGTATGAACGGGGGAGGGGCAGAGAGAGAGGGAGACACAGGATCGGAAACAGGCTCCAGGCTCTGAGCCATCAGCCCAGAGCCCGACGCGGGGCTTGAACTCCCGGACCGCGAGATCGTGACCTGGCTGAAGTCGGACGCTTAACCGACTGCGCCACCCAGGCGCCCCTTTTTTTTTTTTTAAAAGAAGGCTGTCTACTACACTTGTTAGGTGCAGTGTTCTTTTTTTTTTTTCAACGTTTATTTATTTTTGGGACAGAGAGAGACACAGCATGAACGGGGGAGGGGCAGAGAGAGAGGGAGACACAGAATCGGAAACAGGCTCCAGGCTCTGAGCCATCAGCCCAGAGCCTGACGCGGGGCTTGAACTCGCGGACCGCGAGATCGTGACCTGGCTGAAGTCGGCCGCTTAACTGACTGCGCCACCCAGGCGCCCCCCGGATGTCTTCTTTAGAGAAGTGTCTTTTCATGTTTTCTGCCCATTACTTCACTGGGTTATTTGTTTTTCGGGTGTGGAGTTTGGAGAGCTCTTTATAGATTTTGGATATGAACTCTTATATGATATGTCATTTGCAAATATCTTTTCCCATTCCATTGGTTGTCTTTTAGTTTTGTTGATTGTTTCCTTTGCAGTGCAGAAGCTTTTTATCTTCATGAGGTCCCAATAGTTCATTTTTGCTTGTAATTCCCTTGCCTTTGGGGATGTGTCAAGTAAGAAATTGCTGCAGCTGAGGTCAGAGAGGTCTGTTCCTGCTTTCTCCTCTAGGGTTTTGATGGTTTTCTGTCTCACATTCAGGTCCTTTATCCATTTTGAGTTAGTTTTTGTGAATGGTGTGAGAAAGTGGTCTAGTTTCAACCTTCTGCATGTTGCTGTCCAGTTCTCCCAGCACCATTTGTTAAAGAGACTGTCTTTTTTCCATTGGATGTTCTTTCCTGCTTTGTCAAAGATGAGTTGGCCATACGTTTGTGGGTCTAGTTCTGGGGTTTCTATTCTATTCCATTGGTCTATGTGTCTGTTTTTGTGCCAATACCATGCTGTCTTGATGATGACAGCTTTGTAGTAGAGGCTAAAGTCTGGGATTGTGATGCCTCCTGCTTTGGTCTTCTTCTTCAAAATTACTTTGGCTATTCATGGCTCCTTACACGAATATACTTTGGTCTTTTGTGGTTCCATACAAATTTTAGGATTGCTTGTTCTAGCTTTGAGAAGAATGCTGGTGCAATTTTGATTGGGATTGCATTGAATGTGTAGATAGCTTTGGGTAGTATTGACATTTTAACAATATTCTTCCAGTCCATGAGCATGGAATGTTTTTCCATTTCTTTGTATCTTCTTCATTTTCCTTCATAAGCTTTCTATAGTTTTCAGCATACAGATCTTTTACATCATTGGTTAGGTTTATTCCTAGGTATTTTATGCTTCTTGGTGCAATTGTGAATGGGATCAGTTTCTTTATTTGTCTTTCTGTTGCTTCATTATTAGTGTATAAGAATGCAACTGATTTCTGTACATTGATTTTGTATCCTGCGACTTTGCTGAATTCCTGTATCAGTTCTAGCAGACTTTTGGTGGAGTCTGTCAGGTTTTCCATGTATAATATCATGTCACCTGCAAAAAGTGAAAGCTTAACTTCATCTTTGCCAGTTTTGATGCCTTTGATTTCCTTTTGTTGTCTGATTGCTGGTGCTAGAACTTCCAACATTATGTTAAAGAACAGCGGTGAGAGTGGACATCCCTGTCGTGTTCCTGATCTCAGGGGGAAAGCTCTTAGTTTTTCCCCATTGAGGATGGTATTAGCTGTGGGCTTTTCATAAATGGCTTTTATGATGCTTAAGTATGTTCCTTTTATCTGGACTTCCTCCAGGGTTTTTATTAAGAAAGAATGCTGAATTTTGTCAAATGCTTTTTCTGCATCGATTGACAGGATCATATAGTTCTTATCTTTTCTTTTATTAATGCGATGTAGCACATTGATTGATTTGCAAATGTGGAACCAGCCCTGCAGCCCAGGAATGAATCCCACTTGATCGTGGTGAATAATTCTTTTTACATGCTGTTGAATTCGATTTGCTAGTATGTTGTTGAGAATTTTTGCATCCATGTTCATCAGGGATATTGGCCTGTAGTTCTCTTTTTTTGCTGGGTCTCTCTCTGGTTTAGGAATCAAAGTAATGCTGGCTTCATAGAATGAGTCTGGAAGTTTTCCTTCCCTTTCAATTTTTTGGAACAGCGTGAGAAGGATAGGTAGAATGTCTGGTAGAATTCCCCTGGGAAGCCATCTGGTCCTGGACTCTTATTTGTTGGGAGATTTTTGATAACTGATTCAATTTCTTCGCTGGTTATGGGTCTGTTCAAGTTTCCTATTTCTTCCTGTTTGAGTTTTGGAAGTGTGTGGGTGTTTAGGAATTTGTCCATTTCGTCCAGGTTGTCCAGTTTGTTGGCATATAATTTTTCATAGTATTCCCTGATAACTGCTTGTATTTCTGAGGGATTGGTTATAATAATTCCATTTTCATTCATGATTTTATCTATTTGGGTCATCTCCCTTTTCTTTTTGAGAAGCCTGGCTAGAGGTTTGTCAATTTTGTTTCTTTTTTCAAAAAACCAACTCTTGGTTTCATTGATCTGCTCTACAGTTTTTTTAGATTCTATATTGTTTATTTCTGCTCTGATCTTTATTATTTCTCTTCTTCTGCTGGGTTTGCGGTGTCTTTGCTGTTCTGCTTCTGTTTCCTTTAGGTGTGCTGTTAGGTTTTGTATTTGGGATTTTTCTTGTTTCTTGAGATAGGCCTGGATTGCAATGTATTTTCCTCTCAGGACTGCCTTCGCTGCATCCCAAAGTGTTTGGATTGTTGTATTTTCATTTTCATTTGTTTCCATGTATTTTTAAATTTCTTCTCTAATTGCCTGGTTGACCCATTCATTCTTTAGTAGGGTATTCTTTAACCTCCATGCTTTTGGTGGCTTTCCAGACTTTTTCTTGTGGTTGATTTCAAGTTTCATAGAATTTGTGGTCTGAAGGTGTGCATGGTATGATCTCAATTCTTTTATACTTATGAAGGGCTGTTTTGTGACCCAGTATGTGATCTATCTTGGAGAATGTTCCATGTGCACTTGAGAAGAAAGTATATTCTGTTGCATTGGGATGCAGAGTTCTAAATATATCTGTCAAGTCCATCTGATCCAACGTATCATTCAGGGCCCTTGTTTATTGATCCTGTGGCTAGATGATCTGTCCATTGTTGTAAGTGGGGTATTAAATAAATCCCTTGCAATTACTACATTGTTGTCAATAAGGTTACTTAAGTTTGTGATTCTTTTATATATTTGGGGGGTCCTGTGTTCGGCGCGTAGACATTTATAATTGTTAGCTCTTCCTGATGGATAGACCCTGTGTTATTATGTAATGCCCTTCTTCATTTCTTGTTACAGCCTTTCATTTAAAATCTAGTTTGTCTGATATAAGTCTGGCTACTCCAGCTTTCTTTTGACTTCCAGTAGCATGATAGATAGTTCTCCATGCCCTCACTTTCAATCTGAAGGTATCTTCAGGTCTAAAATGATTCTCTTGTAGACAGCCAATAGATGGGTCTTGTTTTTTTATCCATTCTGATACCCTATGTCTTTTGGTTGGAGCATTTAGTCCATTTACATTCATTGTTATTATAGAAAGATATGGGTTTAGAGTCATTGTGATATCTGTAGGTTTCAGGCTTGTAGTGATGTTTCTGGTACTTTGTGGTCCTTGCAACATTTCACTCACAGAATCCCCCTTAGGATCTCTTGTAGGGCTGGTTTAGTGGTGATGAATTCCTTCAGTTTTTGTTTGTTTGGGAAAACCTTTCTCTCTCCTATTCTGAATGACAGGCTTGTTGGATAAAGGATTCTCAGCTGCATATTTTTTCTGTTCATCACATTGAAGTTTTCCTGCCAATGCTTTCTGGCCTGCCAAGTTTCAGTAGATAGGTCTGCTGCTATCCTTATGTGTCTACCTTTGTAAGTTAGAGCCTGTTTATCTCTAACTGCTTTCAGAATTTTCTCTTTATCCTTGTATTTTGCCAGTTTCCCTATGATATGTCATGCAGAAGATCGATTCAAGTTACGTCTGGAGGGAGTTCTCTGTGCCTCTTGGATTTCAATGCCTTTTTCCTTCCCAAGATCAGGGAAGTTCTCAGCTATGATTTGTTCAAGTACACCTTCAGCCCCTTTCTCACTCTCTTCTTCTGGAATTCCTATGATATGGATATTATTCTGTTTGATTGCATCACTTAGTTCTCTAATTCTCCCCTCATACTCCTGGTTGTTTTTAATCTCTTTTTTTCTCATATTCCTCTTTTTCTATAATTTTATCTTCTAATTCACCTATTCTCTCCTCTGCCTCTTCAATCCGAGCTGTGGTCACCTCCATTTTATTTTGCACCTCATTTATAGCTTTTTTTATTTCCTCATGACTATTTCTTAGTCCCTGTTCTCTGTAGCAGTAGATTCTCTGCTGTCCTCTATACTTTTTTCAAGTCCAGCAATTAATTTTATGACTATCATTCTAAATTCTTGTTCCGTTATATTGCTTAAATTGTTTTTGATCAATTTGTTAGCTGTTGCTACTCCCTGGAGTTTCTTTTGAGGAGAATTCTTCTGTTTTTTCATTTTGGATAGTCCCTAAGGTGGTGTCCAATTGCAGGGCACTTCCCCTGTGCTGTCTGGAGTAACTTGTGTTGATGGGCGGGGCTGCAGTCGGACCTGATATCTGTCCCCAGCCCACTGCTGGGGCCATGGTCATACTGGTGTATACCTTATCTTCCACTCTCCCAGGGGCAGGATTCACTGTAGAGTGGTGTGGCCCCTTTTTGGGCTACTTGCACACCGCCAGGCTTGTGGTCTTCTGTCATGGGACTTGGTGTATTAGCTGGGGTGGATCCGCAAGGTTCACAGGGGCAGGAGGGGCAGACTCAGCTCACTTTGCCTTTGGTGGTCCACTTTGGGAGGGGCCCTGAGGCACTGGGAGGGACGCAGACCCGTCATATGGATGGATCCACAGAAGCACAGTGTTGGGTGTTTGCGGGGTGCAAGCAAGGTCGTTGACAGGAACTAGTTCCCTTTGGGATTTTGGCTGGGGGATAGGAGAGGGAGATGGTGCTTTCCAGCACCTTTGTCTTCCTGCTTAGCTGAGTTCTGTCTTCCTGGGCTCAACAACTCTCTCTCCCAGCGTCCTCTCGCCCTTGCCGCTCTCTGAGAGCAGAGCTGTTGACTTTTAACATTCCAGATGTTAAGTCCCGCTGGCTGTCAGAATTCACAGAGTCTGGCCCCTCTGCTTTTGCAAGTCAGACTCGGGGGCTCTGCCTTGCCGGACGGGCTGCCCCTCTACTGCCCCGGCTCCCCCTGTCAGTCCGTGTCATGAGCACTGCCTCTTCGCCCTTCCTACTCTCTTCCATGGGCCTCTTGTCTACGCTTGGTTCCAGAGAGTCCATTCTGCTAGTCTTCTGGTGGTTTTCTGGGTTATTTAGGCAGGTGTGGGTGGAATCTAAGTGATCAGCAGGATGAGGTGAGCCCAGCACCCTCCTATGCTGTCATCTTCTCATTTTTTCCTTCTTTAGGATGGCCCTGATTGCTATATACTTCCCTTTTTTGCCCACCTTTGCTGCTTCCCAGAGGTTTTAGACTGTCGTGTTTTCATTATCATTAGCTTCCATGCACTTTTTAATTTCCTCTTTAATTTCTTGGTTAACCCTGTTCATTCTTTAATAGGATGTTTTTTAATCTCCAAGTTTTTATTGTCTTTCTAAAAATTTTCTTGCAGTTGATTTCAAGTTTCATAGTGTTGTGATCTGAAAATATGAAAGATATGATCTTGATCTTTTTGTACTTGTTGAGGGCAATTTGTTACGCAGTATGTGATTTATTGTGGAGAATGTTCCATGTGTACTTGAGAAGAATATTTATTCTGCTGCTTTAGGAAAAATGTTCTGAATATATCTGTTAAATCCATCCAGTCCAGTGTGGTATTCAAAGCCATTGTTTCCTTGTAGGGTGTTGAAGGCCTAGAATTATTGTACTATTATCATTGACTTTATGTCTGTGATTAATTGATTTATGTGTTTGAGAACTGCCATGTTGGGACATAAATATGGCTACTCCAGCTTTCTTCTCATGACCATTAGCATGATAGATGGTTCTCCATCCCCTTACTTGCAATCTGCAGGTGTCTTTAGGTCTAAAATGAGTCTCTTGTAAGCAGCATATAGATGGGTCTTGTTTTTTTTTCTTTATCCATTTTGATACCCTATGTCTTTTGATTGGAGATTTAGTCCATTTACATTTAGAGTGAATACTGAAAGATACGAATTTAGTGCCATCGTGCTATCTGTAGAGTTGGTGTTTCTGGTGATGTTCTCTGGTCGTTTCTAGTCTTTGTTGCTTTTGGGGTTTTTTTTTTGTTTTGTCTTTTCTCCACTTGAGGAGTCCCCCTTAAAATTTCTTGCAGGGCTAGTTTGGTGGTCATGAATTCCTTTAATTTTTGTTTGTCTGGGAAACTCTTTATCTCTCCTTGTATTTTGAATGTACTGTCCCAAAGTGCTGCAGTCTTCCCCTTTCTCTTTCTCTCTCTGTCCCCTCTCTCTGCAAAAATGTCTGTTTACCCTCCCTGGCTTTTCTCTTCCCTGGTTCACCTTTTTATCTTTGCCCTCTCTTTGCAAAAATGGCTGTCTACCCTCCACAGCTTTTGTGTTCCCCAGTTCACCTCTCCACACCATGTACCTGCTGAGTTCTGTGGCTCAAGTTATGCAGATTGTTTTGTTAATCCTGAGATCAGTTTCCTAGATGTTCAAGATGGTTTGATCCTGATCTAGCTGCGTTTCAGGGACAAAACTCTGGTTCTCCTGGGCTGTTCCACCATCCTAACCCCTCTTTCTCCTCTTGAACATTTTAACCTCCAAGGTAGAAACAATATCTGTCAGAAAAAGTTTTTGAGTAAATTACATGGATTCAGATACTGATATAGGGGAGGGACATTAACGTTTGTTTGGTGGCTGCTGTGAGTACATATACTTTTTATGTACTTGTTTTGATTTTCTTGACAACTCTAAATTGGATAGCTTGTATATTCTTTTTGTGATCTGGAACCAATGTTGGGTCACATCCTTTATCCTAGGAGAGCCAGCTATAAAAGTGTTTACTGGGGTTTGAACTTAGTTCTTTCATATGCTAAACTTGAAGTGAATGCAAATGTTAAATATCTAAATATAGTAAACCATTAGCAATCCTGGTTTTAACTATAACAGTTTCAACTATCTGGGAGTGATTCTAAAGGTCCATGTTGAAATATTTGCGGCTTTGCTGTTATGAATTGTTATTGGAAGTGAGATCCCAAGATATCTGACTCTGGCTACCTGCCCAATGTTCACATCTTGTCTTGCTTTATTTTCTGTTGGAGGTTGTCCTATTGTAAAAAAAAAAAAAAAAAAAAAAAAAAAATTCTGAAAGAGAAATTCAGCTGCTAGAAATGAAGAAAAAGAAAAGAAGTCTAAGAAAGTAGTGGATATTAGCCAGAAAGTAGTTATTTTTGAATATGTATAAAAATGGAATGTTGAATCCAGTGAGTCTTTTACCTGGTTGTGAGTCAATCCACTACACCTTCTAGGGAAACGAAAGTTGCCTTGTGCAACTGAGTGTTCTGGCTCTGTCAAAAATTCTCATAGTTTTAGGGGTACCTGGGTATCTCAGTTGGTTGAGTGTCTTACTTTAGATTTTCGCCTCAGGTCATGATTTCACTTTCCTGGAGTGAGCCCCACATTGGGCTCTGCACTGACAGCAAGGAGCCTGCTTGCAATTCTCTGTCTCCCTCTTTCACTCTCTCTGCCCCTTCTGTGCCTGCATGCATTCTCTCTCTCAAAATAAACATTTAAAAAAAATTTCATTTTTTTAGACAGATTTCTTGAAAATATCAGGGATCTTAAGTTCATAAATCCTTTTCCACTTACCTTCTCTCTCACCCTTAATAATATTTGAACGAGATTTGACTGTTTTTAAATAGCTGTTACTTTTTGGAAGTTGATGTGGTTCTTACAAATATCTTCAAATATTAACATAAACAGCAGTATTGTCACATATAAGATAGGTGTCCTTTTCTGAGTTTCACAATTAATTATTACACAATAGTAGCTAGACCTTGGTGATGGCCTCTTTCTAAAGTTCTGATTTCCTATTTGTGTTTTGGAGCCTAATTTACCCTAAGACTGGAGCTGGCATTCTAGCATCGAAGTGGCTTGGCTTAGAGACACTTGCTATTATATATAGTAATATAGTTGTTGGAGGAGGATGAAGGTGGTGAAGAAATAGACATGTCCTCAAGTTGGCCTACATTATAAAAATAATTCTGAAATGTTTCATGTAACACAAGAGGTGGGTTGTGCAGGAATGGGACAGAGAGCAGGGGGCCATGTGACTCTTCCTTTTTTGGTCATGTAACAAATGTTAATAGAATACTCACTCCATGGGTATTCATGGCTCCATGATAATTATAAAGTAGGGAGAAGTTTCAGACTGTTTTCCTGAAAGATAGTATGATGTAGTGGAAAGGGCTTGAATATTAGAAGCAGATCTGCTTGGGGTTGAATCTATACTACCAGTAATTTGCTGTATGAATTTAGGCAAATAATTTAATTCTTACAGATTTATAGCTTATAGCTTTTTTCACATTAAAACTCAATATCAGTTTCATCTGATAACTGATAAAAATATTAAATTTTTGAATTGCTTTCAGTTGCATGAGTTCAATACCCTACTCTTATTAGCTTAGCCACTGGCTCAAAAAGTAGAACACTAGTGTACTTTCTTTAGATGTAGATGGATTCAAAGGTTCAAACAATGGCCTTAGGACATACTCAGTGGCTTTCTGTTGTATTGGATATACTTTCAGGTAGACTTTCTTTATGTGGAGCCCTCTGATAGATCCAGGCTTACATTCTTTTACTTTAGAAGGACCAACATAAAAAGCATTTCTCTTACTCATAGTTTTTATATAAGTCCTGGGATTACATCTCATTGTATGAATTGTGTGATGTTTTCATCCTTGATCCTGTGGTCAGTGGGAAAGTAGAGGCCAGATCTGGATCAGGTACTAACTACTGGAACTGGGAATAGGAAGTATTGGCCAGTCACATGATCTGAATCATGTGGACTGAGGTCACTGAAAGAAAAAGACTACAGTGTGACCATGGGAAGGGGCAGTGGATGTTGGGCAGGCATAACCAAATATTCACTATAATCTTACCAATGTGCATACATGTCTTTCTGCACCTATACAACCTTGAAAAAAAGCCCGCACCTGACTTAATGTAAAATTTTCACTTACAACTTCCAATGCATTTACCATCTGCTCCCCAACAAAAGAAGGCAAGTCAAAGACTCATTTAAATACTGCATCTAAGTTTAAGTCTAAGATCTCTGGGTAATTTCTCTCAGTCCTTTTTGAATAGATAGCCTTATGGTCTAGTAACTGGTTACATGATAAATATAACTAGTTGTAATAAAGTCTGTGTTCATTGGTAGAAAGAATATAGCATAAACACAATAAAAACTGTCAATTACAAAAGAGAAAAAGAAGAAACAACCCACAATCCATACTATGTGCATATTTCATTGGATAGGTATGGCAAGGACTCTTTGCCTGGCAGTGGAGGAAGATTTTTGGTTAGCCGATATGGCTATCTCTGCTTCTACCACCCAGGATGGTCTTCTTTGTTTTCTTTCCTCCTAGTTACAGCCAAGATGAGTATTGAGAGATATTCCTGTACTGGGGACTGCATTGCCTCAATAGCTCACTTTCTGTTGATGAGGTGTTGGGGTCCCAGGAACCATCTTAGGGGCTAAGCAGTAAAAAATCTTTGTTGGGATTTTCTTAGGAAATAAAACTCTTCATAAACATAGTGTTTTATTTATTTTCATTTGATCACCTTCTCCCAAATACCCAAAGTCTGATCCTAGTCCGTGAATCAGATCATCTTCTGGTATGCCTCTGAACAATTTGTGCATCACGGTAACCCAGTGATTATACAACATGGAGCAATTCTTACCTCAGGGTACATTTGGCAATGTCTGCAGATATCTTTGTTGTCATAACAGAAGGCTGGGACTGGGGAAGTAGGTAGATGTTGCTAGCATCTAGTAGGTAGAGCCCAAGAATACTGTTAAACATGCTCTAATGGATAGGATAGCCTCTAACAACGAGAATTTCCAGTTCAAAATGACAGTAGTACTGAGGTTAAGAAACCACGAATATCCTAGGCTTCTCAATTTCCTTGTTGGCTTCTCTTTCTAGCCATTGAGAGCAGCTTCTTTAGGTAATAGTGCAGAGCTGATTTGTCCCTGCTACCAGACTATTTCACAGTGCATAGTTCTTTATAATGGGTAAATATGTTCTTTGCTAGGATGCTTGGGGAGGAGCCTGGAGCATTAGGCTTCTCTCATATTTTGGGGCACCTGGCTGGCTTAGTCGGTAGAGCATTGAAGTTTTGATCTTTGGATTGTTTGTTCGAGCCTCATGAGATATTTTAAAAATTAAAAATAAACGGTTTTTTAAAAAAAAGGGCTTCTCATATTTTGTTTTTATGTGGTTAAAGGCTCTAATTTTAGTTTAGGGATATTTGGTTTTCATCCCTGTAAATTATAAGATTATCAGCCATCTTGGATTTATAATGAAAGACTGAAAAGATTTTCTTTTACAAAGACCACTCAAAGTGTGCTTCTCTTTTGAATGACCTTACTGAAGACTGTTGCACAGTTGGCAATATACTATCATCCCAACATTTTTTAATAAGTATCCTATAGTTCCATCCTTAGTAGCTGCATAGTCCGATTTTATAAGAGTTGCCAATTTACCAGTTGCTTTTCTTATTAAGGATTGCTGACTTCTCATTCTACAGTAGAGGAATTCCAAATACCCTTCACTTTCTTTTATTGACTCAGTTCCACAGTTCAGGGCTGTCAATTGTAGTGCCTGATTTCTGGCATGAATTTTATATTTGTCAGGCTTCTTTTAGATTGCAGCGGTAGAAACCTAGTTAAAAAAAATTAATCCTTCCCATATCTGTAAGTGGCACTTCCATCCTTGTTTTTGCCCAGACCTCCAACCTTGACTCTTTTTCTTTTGTTTCCCACCAACAATCTTTCAGCATATTCTGTTGGCTTCAAAATATGAAATCTGACCAACTGCTCACCACTTCTTTTTGGGGTTCACTCTGGCTCAACACCATCCTCTCTTTCCTTCTGTGTAACTCCTAACAAGGCTCCCTCCTACTACTTTTGTTTTCATAATGTTAGCCTCAGAATATTAGTAAGAGGCCAATTAGTAATTAGTGATATTGTACTAATATTAGTATAATTTCTTTGCTCGGAATCTTGCAGTGGCTTCCCATGTAACTTCAGAGTACAGGCTCAAGTCCTCAAAATGAGCTAGTGTTTTGTGGTCTTGCTCTCCCTCCCTAATGCAGGACTTTTTTCTGAACTCAGATTTTTCTGTTGTCTCTTCTATGCAGGCCTCTTGCTCATCTTTAAATAAGTTTTTTGCAGTTAGCATTTCCCTGGCCTGGAATGCTCTTCTCCAGATGTCCATATGACCTACTTACTTTTCTCCCTTAGGTCCTGGCTCAAATATCACTTCATGCTTAAAGTCTTTGATAACCAACATCAGTTTGAAATCGCCTACCTGCCCTATATGTCTCATTACTTTTTCCTTCCTTTTCTTTATAACAGTTGTCAACACTTTATGCTATGTATTTTATGTATTTATTTTGTATTTTATTTCTTCTGTAGAATACAATCTCCATGAGGGCAGGAGTTTTTGTCCGAGATATTTTGTAGGAAAGTGCATGGCACGTAACTTAGTAGGCTCTCAGCAAATACTTGTTGAATGAATTAGTAAATTAAAAAAATAATTTGTTGCCTCATGTAGCTGTTAAGTCTGAAACACTGGTGGGACTGAAATTACCCTGCAGAGGTGAGAGATTATTCATTAAGCAAATCTCTCCAGGGGAGAATGGGGAAGTGTCTTTGGTTTAGTACCCTAGAATACAAGTAAATATAAATTAAAAAAAAATAAGGTAACAAAGGAAATATAAGAAGAAAAAAAAAAGGAATATAGGTGAATATCTTTCAGGGAAGGGATGGAGAGAGCTTTATTTCTCCAAAGCTCATTGGAAGTCTTAATCTTTAGGGAGACACGATCTTTAGCTTCTAAGGCTGGTTGTTGTGCAATTATCCTGTAGTACCTTTTGCTCAGAAGTCTCTGATTGCGCAGGAACATGAGAAATCCAGAGAGAATTGTTTCTCAACAGTAATTCTAAAGTTCTAGCAGCTACATCTATTCACATCTGAATTCACCAGAACAAAGGTGTAATTAGATCTAGGGACAAAATATTTTCAGAACTTTCATTCTCTTTCTGCCTCTTGGCTTTTGTCTTCTCTGGGTTGGCTCTCTGGTGAGTGGGTACTTACCGTGTTCTTTCAGTTCAGCAACCTCAGCCAAAAGAGAACTTTCTAATTAGTTCTGGCAAATTTTTTGGGAGTTTTAGTTGTCTAATTGAGTCATGTACCCATTCCTGAACTACTGCTTGGTGAAGGAAATATGCTGACTTTCCAGGCCTGGGTTTTGCACGTATTCTAGGAACTTTGTGCTTATTTTAGGAATCTGAGAGTGGGAATGATTAGTGTCACTCAAACTACATGGATTGAAAATAAGAGAAGGGTAGTTCAACAGAAGAAAATTGAGATGCTGCTACCAAAAGAAGGGGAGTAAAAAACAACATAAGTCTGTCACTTGTATGCACATGCAACTCAAACTCATTAAAAAACAATTTAGAATCTTATATATAGGCATTACTGCCATATCTATTTAGATGCCTAAGACAGAAAATTTAAGAAGGTACTGGCTTTCAGTGTCATGCAGCTACAGGGTGGCTCTTGTATAACCCTGAGAGTGAAAGTCTCCATTGATTGTGCACCCTAGACACCCCTCATACCTCACTGTAGTCCTAGTCATGAAGAGAAGCCTATTTAAGGAATAGAAACTATATTTTTACTATGAATGTGAGTTAAAGATGGTAGCCTATGTAGTTGGGGAAGTTGGTGAGGAAGATTAAGGTACACCACAAAGTAGTAATTGTGCATTTTCAATGTGTCTATAGAAATCTTTTTTTAAAAGTTTATTTCTATTTATTTTGAGAGAGAGAGAAGGAGACAGAATCCCAAGCAGGCTCTGTGCTGATAGCTTGAAGTCACAAACCATGAGATCATGACCTGAGCTGAAATCAAGAGTGAAGACACTTAACTGACTGAGCCACCCAGGCGCCACAAACTTGTCTATAGAAATCTTTGCTGAGTTCTGATGAGGATGGTAATATCTTAGAAGTAACACAAGGAATATACTTTTTGTTCATAGGTTTATAGTAAATTCAAAGAAAGAAATGTTGCATTTAGAAATGCTACCAAGGAAGTTGTTACTTATTTTTTAATCAAAGTGATTTCAATATCAACTGGAAAATGGGTTTTTTTTCATTGAAAAATAAAAATTATAGACATGAGTTGAGTTGGAGAGTGAGACATAAATAACATGTGGCTGCTTTGACTAGCTTCCTTGAACAGGACACTTGATACTGCTGAGTGTTAGACATGAAACCTTAGTTGAATAGTTGTCTTTCTTGTCCTTACATCTTTGAAAATAACTGTTTCTATATTATAGTGAAAGACCAAATCATGAAATTCTAGGTAATTCTCAACTATCTTTGCTGATTGAGAAGTGGCTAAAAAAAATTCAAATTAAGTGGATTGTCCAGTAATTTTGCAGTCTGTCTCTGGAGTGGAATTTAGATAACATATATAATATGTACATTTAAGCATACACTCATACATTTTGTTCTTTGGAAATATTTATAAGTAACACTGTTTACTGTGTCTAAGGGGTTTAATTGAAGATATGCTATTGATAACAGTATAAAAGAGAAGCATGATTAAAATTTTCATTTAAGTATCATTTGAAGTCATGAATTCTATCATTTAATGTAGAAACTCTTGTCAAAGCCTCACATTACACCAAAGTGCAGAAGTCAGGGAAAGCCATAATTTAGTTTGGAATTTCATTGATTCAGTACTCGCTTGTTTGGTGGCTTTAGTGTTCCATGTATTATGTAGGATGATGACCGTATTAAGATAATAATCCCTGTCCCCGATCTTGTCACAGTTTAATGGAAGAAGAGGGATGTAATAATACTCTCGTTATGTGCAAATTAGATTTCCCAGTTCTGGTTTTGAGAACCTTGCCCAATCTAGAGGAGAAGAAATGCTTGCCTGGGGAGCTAAGAAGGAACTCTTTGGAAATAAGTAAAAAGCATAGAGGAGTAGGAGACTTGGAAGATACTCTGACACATTACTCCTGACCAGGAGGAGTAATCTTATTGCTAACCTCCATGAAATATGCTCTGATTCTTGTGAAAGTCAAAGATGTAGGGGAAATGACAGGAAACAGAATAGGCAAACAAAAAAAGAAGAGTTTGAAAGAAGGGAAGAGCTTCGTTTATAACCAAGAAGTCAAGATTAGAGACACAAGGGCTTGAGTTAAAAAATGAGGAACTGTGACAGAGCTATAAACAGCATTTATTGCCATCAATGATAAAGAAGAGAACAGCTTAGAAATTCTTATAGTTTCAAGGGTTGAGAGAACAGCTGATGGAAGAATCAGGATTTGGTATACTCATATTAGAGACAATATGTGTTTACTGGGAGAATCTTTCCTAAACCTTCCCAGCTTTTGAGAGTTTTTCTTTCATCATTAATTACTTCTTTAGGCTGTAATAGAATATATTTTAAAATGTTTGTTTATTTTTGAGAGAGGCAGGAGAGGGGTAGAGAGCGTGGGAGAGAGGCAGTCCAAGCAGGCACGTTGCCATCAGCACAGAGCCCGACATGGGGCTCTATCTCATGAACCATTAGATCATGACCTGAGCTGAAATCAAGAGTTGGAAGCTCAACCAACTGAGCCACCCAGGTGCCCCTAGGTTGTAATAGTATTTTAAGAAATGTGATTACTTGCTTCTTTTGACATGCTTCAAACTTGAAATTAGTTTTATGCTGTAAAAATGGAGAAAAACATGAATTGCCTATTGAAAACTGAGGGAATAGGTTACAGGAGAAAGTAAGGCGTTACTCATTGAAAAAGTTATGGAAAGGGGAGAGAGTAAACAGGGTAGATAAGCTAGGTAAGTATAGCATTCTTAATGGGCTGACTCTGATACACTGTCACAATTAAATTCCAATAGTAGCCTACTATACTCTATGTGTACATTTTTACCTTTTTCTCTGTAGTTAACATTTCTGACTCCTTGAATTTCTTCTTGCAGCTCATGTTTTCTGGCCAGACTTATGGTCATTCCCGTGAGACTTCACTGCACATTTTCTCAAGTGTGTTCCTCATCCCTAATGTGTAATCCTTCAACATGGACCTGCTACTTTAGCTAAGATATGACCAGCAATGAATAGTAGTAAGGTAGGAGTACTTTACTCTTCTTAGTGAATTGCTAAAAACTGAAACTGTGAAACAGTTTTGATTTGTCTTGGTTTTGTAGTATTTGTGTTAGATTATTGTACCTAGGCAATCATTTTATATTTATGTTGTTTTTTGCTTGTCATTTATTCTACAGAATTTTATCTCATTTGTGATGTAATTATTATTTTTTTCAACTAACATTTACAATCAGCAGAATCCCAGTCTATATCTTTTTGCAGCCTGTATGTCCACTAGTCCTATATTTTCAAGCACCTGGCACCAAGCTCAATATATCTTATTTTCTTCTCAAACAGTTGCTCTTCCTTCTGGTTTCTGTATTTCTATTAATAGCATTATTAATTCCATTGTTTTACACAGTCCTATATTCATTTATTATTTCATTAATTTGTTTGATGTACATTGACAGGCTTCTGTTAAGTAGTAGACAGGTTGCTGCTTCTGTGGATATGATGATGAATAAGCTGCATATTCCATCCTTATAGCTTGTATTTTAAAGGAGTGGGGACAGGCTTAAAAATGAACTGACAAAATAAAAATTAATTGTAATACACTTTTTTGAAGGAAAGCAAAAATCAGATAATTTGGAGATAAGGAAGTAGGAGCTGCCTTAGATAGGGTGGTCACAAAAGGAGTTGATGTTTAAGATTCACCTGTATATGAGAAGGAGCTATTTCCAGAGTAGGTGGTGTGTGTGTATGTGTATGGTGTTTTTGATGTGCAAAGCATTCTCATGAGAAGGAATAGCGAAGTGAAATGTCAGGCAGAGAAAGGAAATATGGTATGTTCTCACTTATATGTGAAATTTTAAAAAGCCTAAATTCATAGAAATAGAGTTAGAATGGTGGTCACCAAGAATTGAGGAATAGGGGCAATGGGGAGATGCTGGTCAAATGGTACAAACTCTCAGCTATAAGATAAATAAGATCTGGGGATATAATGTACAACATGGTGAGTATAATTAACAATACTGTATTATATGCTTAAAATTTGTTAAGAGAGTCGGTCTTAAATGTTATCACCACACACACACACACACACACACACACACACACACACACTCATAATTATGTGAAGAGATGGAGATGTTAACTAACTTTATTGTGGCAATTATTTTGGACTTTATACATATATCTAATCATCACATTGTACACCTTCAACTTACATGTTATATGTCAATAATATATCAGTAAAGCTAGAGGTGATGGAGGGAATAAGGGATTAGTGGGTACAAAGACTTTGGAGCAGGAGAATTGGTAAGTTTGAGGAACAGAAAAAAACCCAGTGTTGCTGAATTAGTGAGGGAGGCAGAGATGGGTAGGAAGAGGTTATAGAAATATGCAGGGCTTTGAAGGGTTTGGAAAGAAGTTTGTATTTTATTTTAATTAAAAAAAAATTTTTTTTTAACGTTTATTTATTTTTGAGACAGAGACAGAGCATGAACGGGGGAGGGTCAGAGAGAGAGGGAGACACAGAATCTGAAACAGGCTCCAGGCTCTGAGCGGTCAGCCCAGAGCCCGACGCGGGGCTCGAACTCACAGACCGTGAGATCATGACCTGAGCCGAAGTCGGCCGCTTAACCGACTGAGCCACCCAGGCGCCCCTGTATTTTATTTTAAATGATATCATCATTTTAGCTGCTGTGTGAGGAATGGGCCGGCCTGGTGAAAGTGAAAGCTGGCAGTTTTAGTTGCTGAGGTGAATAGTAGTGGCCTGGTAAGGTGCTAGCAGCATGAGACAGAGAGATGGATGGATTTGAAATGGATCTGAATCAGAATGTATGGGACTTTGAATAGTTTGGGTGTGGAAACAGAACATTCTGAAGATGACTCCAAGATTTTGGGGTTTTGAGCAACTGGGTGGATGCTGGCATCTTGTCCAGAAATCTTTTAGATAACTATCTTTACCATTATGTCAAAGATTGGTTCTTTCACTGAAAGGGAAATTAATTGTTATGTTAGAAATAATGTTAGTGCTGGAAATAAAACCATCTGGCAAATTTGTAATATGTACTGCTTAGTACTTTGTTTTGCTTTTTCCCCTGAAATTTAATTTATATGAGTTTTTGTTTTTATTTTTATTTTATTTATTTCTTTTATTAGTAGTTCTGTCTTTTTTGTTTTTTGTAAAGACTTTTTAATATATTTTGAAAGAGAGGAATTACTATTTATTGTTTGTGTTTTATGTGACAGGCTTTTGGCTAGCTGTTTTAAATACTTTATTTTATCCTTACAATAGACCATTGAGGTTTTCTACTTTGCATATGGTTACCCTTTGAGTTCTAGAGCTGAGAAAAGTTGTAGAATATGGGAAATATGTAGATGGAAGGATCTTAAAGATCATCTACTTCCTCCTCTTTCTGCGGAGACCTAGAGAGGTTCTGTGACCTGCCCACGATCACGCAGCTGGTTTTCACATTTGCGGAGACCAGTGCTGCTTATAGTCCTTATGTTTCAGTCCAGCTGGCCTCCCCTCATGCTATCTTCCTGTTCCATCAGCATTTCATAATGAAAATGTTGAGTGCTGTAGAACAGTGGAAGATATAGGCAGTGTGCACCCATATTACCTTTCTTATATATTCACTCACTGTTGAAATTTTGCCACTTTTTCTCTCTTTATATATTATATATTTTTAAAATCATTTGAAACTGTACTGGAGAGATTATAATATACAATTTTTAGTATGCGTATCTTACATGGGAACGTGGATAATTTCTTGCATGTTCATAATATCAATATCACATATGAGAAAATTAACATTATTTAAAAATATGTTTAATATAATGGTCCTTATTGAGATCTCCCCATTTGTCCCTAAAACATTTTCCTAAATTTATGAATCTAGGATTCAATCAGGTTTCATGCATTGCATTTGATTCTTTATTCTCTTTTAATTTTGAACAGTCCCTCTTTTTTGTTTTTCTTGATCCATGTTTTCTTTAAGAGATATAGTGTGTGTATATACTTAATGTCTCTCTAGGGAATTGCCTAGTTTCTTAGAACATTATTCATCTAAAACTTATTTGCAGTTTGCTTCTTTCCTTCCAGTTCTCTGAGGTTGCTGGAGATAAAATTGTTTATTCCAAGCTTTTATTTTTTTTTTAAACCATCATCCCAACCTTAAGTAGACAAAGTAGGAAATTTACATTGTATTTGATCCAATGGCCCCAGTCAGTGATTGAAATTCATTTAAAACAACAGAAATCTGAGACAAAACAACAAATCATAATTCTGAAGAAATTCCTCTACTTCCCACCATTACCTACCCCCACCTTCTAACCTAGGGATGTATATCTAGTCGCCATGGATATTATCATGATACATTATAAAGCAGTAGCAGGCTAAGATTTTGTCTTGGAAAAATGCACAGTTTCAAGTGGGAAGCAGATTAGAATGCAAATGATAAATAAGCACATTAGTAGAGACCAGAGCTCTGCACAGTGAGAAAGGATTGAAGTACCTGCTCTCTCTGGTACTTATGTAGAGCTGGCATTCAGTGAGTGTTCTTCTTTCCTTGCTTGGTTTTGAGTTTTACAGATTTGGTTGTTTTTTTTTTTTAAGCGTTAAATGGCATTTAGGAACAAGTGGTATTTTGGTGGGGGGGAGCAGTGGGAGGTAAATATTAAGCAGCATTTTTAAAGAGGGGAGAGTGACATTTTACAGTTGAGAGGAAAGAAGAAAGTGTCAAGGAGGAAGGGACTTCTCAAGGTGGTTTAGGGAGATCTGTGTAGGTTTTTTCTTCTTTTTGTTCCAGCCAGGCTTGGATTATAGTTCTATGCTTTTACTACACTTTGCACAGGGATTCGTTATAGTTATTGCTATGTGTTAGAACTGCTTTTCCTCTGATAAGCTCCCGGAGTCTGTAACCAGTATTTTTTTTTTTTTTTTAAATCTATGTGTACCCAGGACTTTACTCAGTACCTGGCATATTGTAGACATTGAATAAATACTTACTGGATGGATGGGTGGATGGATGGATGGATGGATGGATGAAAGAAAGAAAGACTTTTACCAAGACCTAGTGCAAAAAGACAGATTCCTGTGCTGGGAAACCACAGTAATGGTGGGATCCGGTTTGATCGATTCATTGTTGAGGTGCTCAGTTAGAGCAGGAATTGGTTCAGGAGTCTGGGAGAAGGACCAGAGATGAAACCAGAGCATTCCATGAGTGGGAATACAATTGGGTTCTTTTTCAGAGAAGTAGCTAGCATGATGTAAGCACCTTTGTCATTTTCTAAATAAAATAAGTATATTTAAAAGAGAAATGTTTTCTAATATTAAGCATTCCATCTGTGAATTTGATTTTTACGTTCTTAATATTCAGTCTTAAAAAGTTTGTTGGGAAATCTTTCCTTTTCCTTATATGTGTTTATATTATAAAATGAATACATGCTTATGATAAAAATACAAACTAGAAATACATAAAACACAAAGTGACATTCATCTTACTAGTCCAGGTCTCACTCTTCACAAGTAGCTAATGTTAACAGTTTGATGTACATCAAGTTGGACTTTCAAAAAAATATATATATTTTAAAACACACATATTTATGTTTGTATAGTTTTACAAATAAAATCATTGATGCCCATGTTCTGATATTTGCTTTTCCTCCTTATCTATTTTACCTATGCTCCATATAATTCCAAAAGTTATTGGATATTTAGGAGGATGGAAACACTAGCAGAGGATAGTAGCCTAAAATCAGAGTAATTGAATGTTAACATTTAGGGAACTTAGAATAAGAAAAATGCCTGCTAAAAGTTTTATTAGTTTAATTGCTGTTAATTTAGAAGTAGTTTTTGACTTATTTAACCTATATTAAATTATAAAAGTAATCATTTTTCATATTATGCATTATAGAATTAACACATAAGAAAGTAAAACTTTAAGATTTATTGAGTACATGAACATGTAACCATGAATAGGACACACTGTCATTACTGCTCTTTGATAACAAAGAGCAGAGGCCAAGAAACCTGCCTGGAGGTGGCGATATGAACATACTCCTGAAGTACTGGTAAGAGTTAGCTAAGCTTTTTAAAGAAATGGCTAAGGGATGGGGCGCCTGGGTGGCTCAGTCGGTTGAGCGTCCGACTTCGGCCCAGGTCATGATCTCACAGCTCGTGGGTTTGAGCCCCGCTTCGGGCTCTGTGCTGATGGCTCGGAGCCTGGAGCCTGCTTCGGATTCTGTGTCTCCCTCTCCCTCTGCCCCTAACCCATTAGCATTCTGTCTCTGTCGCTCTCAAAAAAAATAAACATTGAAAAAAAAATTGGCTAGGGGAAATGAAGGAGAATTGAATCAGAGTTGGAGGTTGTTAGGACAAATGCAGTAGTAAGAAAATCAGGGGAAGTCATTTGATTTAATATGTGTAGGGAAAGAAGTTAGGGGGTTTCATGCCCTGGTGTTGGGACAGTCCAGGTTTATATCCGTTGTCACAGAATAATAAAGAGTAGTATGCCATTGTACTCTTAAAAATACCCTAGTTCTGGGTAATAAGTGGCATCACCCTTAAAGAGAGAATATAGGGTGTCCTGATCAATATTAGGGAATTCAGCTGGAGATCTCTCTGAGATTGAAGAATAGGTATAGTAAGAGTTAATAGTACCAAAAAAAAAAAAAAAGGTAAATAGTAGCTTATGGCCTAGAACTAGAATATTACAGTTTACCATTGCAGAGATGAAACTGTTTTGGATTTAGGCTATGGGCAATAGCGGTGGATGGTTGGAATGAAGCTGGATTGAATGGATCTTTGGAGAAGAGAAAGACTATAGAGGTTAGAATCTCCATGGATGAAGATAAGAGTTGGGTTAGAGGATAACATTGGGGGACAAGTGGAGATTGAAAGGAAGATTTGGAGACAACAAAGCTAGATGGGGTAAAGCTGAATAAGGAGAAGAAAATTTTGAATGAGATTAGAAGAGCAATGATTTGGAAATGGCACTAAAGAATCAGGATAATGTTACCCATCCTTTCACTATCGCCCCTCCCCCACCCAATTCCCATGGATATGGGTGGCAGAATGTAGGGAGAGAGTAGCCTCCACCTGTGAACACTGTATTTTTGGGGAGCCAGATTTCCAATAGGGTAAACAGTTGAAGTGTGCAGATTTAGGAGTTTATTTACAAACCGAATGGAATTCTAGAAAAATAATTTGGGAAGACATGACTATAGAGAAAGGATAGAGGAGGAGTGGGGATTGGGCCTTGCCTTTTGGGAAAAGATTGAATTATACAAAGAAGCCAAAAATGGAACTGATTTTCCTCCATGTTCTTTTTTTTCTTCCTTCCATGTTCTAAACAGTGGTGCAGGGTTAGCCTAATCTGGGTTCTCTGAGAGGCTGTCTGGCTTTGGCTTAGTTCATTTCAACTATAACTGATGAAACTTTAATAGATGCCATTCTGCTATGGTATGCCTTTAATGAACCTATTTGAAAGTACACATATGGATTTTGAAATTATTTTGACTTTTCCTGTATTGCTGCTGTCTTTGAAGAGAAAAAGATTGTTTGGCTTTAATTTGAACACTGAGCTCTTTTATAATAATTGATCACCTAGTAAGAGTTTAAAGGTTAAGAGGTATCTAGATAATGGTTACATTTCTAGAATTTAGGCCATACAAGGTAGTATGCAATGTGGCTATACTTAATTGTATTAAGTTTATGTATATACATAAACTTTTCAACCTTTGTTCCCTCTTTTCCTTCAGATTAGCAATGTTTCATAAACATGTCCCTCATTTTCCTACCTGTCACTTAACTTATGTTTAAACTTCTTCTTGGAGAATAACTCTGCTTCATCACTTGCTCTTCATGTTCTATCTTGTGGGGGTGCTCTCCTTCTCTCTCTCATGCTTTATTAGTAAGTCTTTTTAATAAGTCTTTTTAATAAAGTCTTTTTAATAAAGACTTTAGTAAGACTTTTTAATAAGTCTCTCTGAAGCCAGGCACATTATATACTTTATCTCATCTAAGCTTCATAACAACCCTGCAAAGTAGGTATCACTATCCCCATTTTAAAGATAAGAAAACTGAGTTTCTAGGAGATTAATTAAAATGCAGTTACACTGCTATTAAATGGTACAGTTATCATTTCCACCCAGAACTATCTGTTTTCAAAGCTGCCTCCTGCATACATGTTTGCAGATAGATACATGTATCTGTGCTCTTTGCTTAAATACCCCTCAAGGCTTGTTGGAGATATTCTTTTGTTTTTAATTAAAATTTTTTTTACCAGCTTCCTTGAGGTATAACTGACCTATGTAACATTGTCATTTAACATACAACATAGTGCGTTTATACATTATGTGATACATGTGTATATATTGTGACATGTTCTTTTTTTTAATTCAGCAAATATTTTATTATTTTTTTAAATTTACATCCAAATTAGTTAGCATATAGTGCAACAATTATTTCAGGAGTAGATTCCTTAGTGCCCCTTACCCATTTAGCCCATCCCCCCTCCCCCACCCCCTCCAGTAACCCTCAGTTTCTTCTCCATATTTATGAGTCTCTTCTGTTTTGTCCCCTTCCCTGTTTTTATATTATTTTTGCTTCCCTTCCCTTATGTTCATCTGTTTTGTATCTTACAGTCCTCATATGAGTGAAGTCATATGATACTTGTCTTTCTCTGACTAATTTCACTTAGCATAATACCCACCAGTTCCATCCACATAGTTGCAAATGGCAAGATTTCATATATATATGATATATATACATATCATATCTTCTTTATCCATTCACCCATCGATGGGCATTTGGGCTCTTTCCCTAGTTTGGTTATTATTGATAGTGCTGCTATAAACATGGGGGTGAATGTGTCCCTTAGAAACAGCACACCTGTATCCTGTGGATAAATGCCTAGTAGTGCAATTGCTGGGTCATAGAGTAGGTCTATTTTTACTTTCTTGAAGAACCTCCATACTGTTTTCCAGAGTGGCTGTACCAGCTTGCATTGCCACCAACAATGCAAAAGAGATCCTCTTTCTCCGCATCCTCAACAACATTTGTTGTTGGTGTAACTTCATTGTTGGTGTATAAAGATGCAACCGATTTCTGTGCATTGATTTTATATCCTGCAACTTTGCCGAATTCATGAATGAATTCTTGCAGTTTTTTGGTGGAATCTTTTGGGTTTTCCATATAAAGTATCATGTCATTTGCAAAGAGTGAAAGTTTGACCTCCTCATGGCTGATTTGGATGCCTTTTATTTCTTTGTGTTATCTGATTGCAGAGGCTAAGACTTCCAATACTATGTTGAATAAGTCTATTTATTCTTAATACACTGTAAATTGTTTGAAGGCAGTAATCCAGAATTTATTTATCTTTGTATCCTAATGCTCTCTCGCCCATGTTTATTCAATAAATGGTTGTTGATTTATATTAATACTTTAAAAGAAAGAATAAAAATTCTGTTAATAA
Organism: Prionailurus viverrinus; assembly: GCF_022837055.1. Classification (NCBI taxonomy): domain Eukaryota; kingdom Metazoa; phylum Chordata; class Mammalia; order Carnivora; family Felidae; genus Prionailurus; species Prionailurus viverrinus. The sequence continues at coordinate 169,810,683 of NC_062561.1, forward strand.
TTCTGTTCTCCCCAAATAATTACTTCAAATACATTTTTAAAATTAAACAACAGTTCTTTTAAAAACATGCATATTGTTCATTTGCTTATGGACTTGTACGATGTTCTTTCTCAGTGGAATAGTACCATCCAATAATGTTGTTCCAGGAGGCTGTCTGGACAATCCGGTGCTGTTTCTGGTGAATTAATTTTTATTTTAAATTAAGCTAAAAACAGCACTTTCAAATAAAGCATAAGAGGTGTTTTAAATACTGACTCTGTAAGATGGCCAAGGTCAGCATATATTAACTGGTAATGAATAACATTGTCTTCATAGTTACACTTTGGTGACTATTCATTCCTGCCTGTTTAATGCTTATGAAAAAAAACACCTCACTTTGTATTCATATGAGGTCAGTTTTTTTGCTTTTTATAATCCTGTTTCTTACTTGCAAAATTGGTGGCTTTTTGTGACTTTATTTCTGTCTTGCTGCAGACAGCTTAATATTTTGTTCAAATAGTTACTGTTTCCGACTTTTGTCAGTATTGAAGCATATGAAAGGTAAGAAATACCGTTAGGTAATTATATTTGTACTTTAACTGATTAATGATTTGATAGTTTTTTATTAATGAATAAACATATTCTGATAAAGTAATTTGAACCATATACTGATTTTGATTGGTTTTATTAGTCGTGGATTATAAATTCAAACTGTTGAATTTCTTGCCTACTTGTGAAAATATCTCTTGGAGAACGAATGAAGTATTTCCTATTTCTATTACACAGTTATTTACTTATTTGCAGATTTTAAAAAATTAGCATACCTTCTTGGTATATTTGAATCTCTTCATCAATGTTAAAATAAAGAAAATAATTCAATAAATATTTTTGACCAGAAGACATCATCTCTGTTAAAATAAGCCACCCTTACTTGAAGGAGAATATTCAGTACAGATTAAACTTTGTGTATACTATATAAAAATCATATTCCCATCTGTATACTCGGAGAATGTAAACATTGCCAGTTGTGGAGCCAAAAGTTGAAAAGCAGGAGAAGTTTTAGAACAAATACTTGGATATACCCTTGTACTTACAAGAAATAACTTGGGAATTCTATTATCCTACCAAGGTAACTAGTTATCTGTTTTATATTTTGCTATTTAATAACTTCCATTTTTGTTTAAAAGTATGTATAGATTTCTTTACTACAACATGAATTCTAATATTTGAAAATATAGCAATTTTTAATAGTTGTTTTTAAGTGTTTAATAACTAAGGTGAATTGAAAAGTCAACGTAACTCACTTGATTCTCAATAACAAGCTGAATAAAACAGATTTAAATAAACCTAGTCAATAGTTTATTAGTTTCATTACTCTCACTTTTAATTAAAAAATTTTAAAATATTCATTTATTTTTGAGAGAGAGAGAGAGAGAGAGAGAGAGAGCATGCATGCAAGTGGGGGAGGGGCAGAGAGAAGGAGACAGAGGATCTGAACAGGCTTGAGCTGTGAGCGCAGAGCCTGATGTGGGGTTAGAACCCACAAACCTTGAGATCATGACCCGACAAATCAAGAGTCAGCCACTCAACCCACTGAGCCATCCAGGTGCCCCTATTACTTTCATTTTTTTAAAAGATGCTATTTAAAAGTAGACATCTTTGCTAATAACATGCATGTACTTTTGTATAATATTCTGTTCCTGTCTGATTTGTACTTACTATCTAAATTATAGATATTCTTATTTTAAAATTTCATTTACAAATCTAAAAAATGTTAATTCTTATAATTATTTGCAATAAATTGAATGTCTACTGTATTCTAGGTAGTAACTTAACCCCCAATGATATAAGGATGAAAAATATGTGATATTCTTATTTCCATGTAGCTCATAATTTAATGGGAGAAATGTATTTCAACAAATAGCTAACGTATACCATGAGAAGTGTTATATTCATCACAGATACATACATGAACCCTGAGATCTGAGAAAAGGAAACACTAAGTCAGCCTGGATGGTTGTGGTTGTGGGGATAGTCAGAGAAGCCTTCACAGAGAATACTACTTTAAAGTTTAGTTGTGGATAATTCTCCAGGCACATGAGGGAGGAAAAGCATTTCGACTGAAGGAACATCTGCAAAGGCACAGAGACTTTTAAGGAATCATAGTAGTAAGAAGTTGTATCGTTGCTGAGGGTAGAAGGTTGTCTGGGGCCAGCTTTGATTACCAAGCAAAGGAGTTTGAAATTGAACCTGTAGGTTAGGGTTGTAAAATTAATACCTAGTATTATTAAGTATCCTAAAGAATGAAGACTGCAAAGTAGGGACTACTTAGTACAATGCTGTGTAGCCTCAACCACCTAATTCTTTTAAGAGATTTTTATGCAACAATATGCAAGGCACAGTTTTAAGCACTGGAGATACAGTGGGGGAACAGAGCAGAGTACTTCCCTGACCAGTTGGAACTTACATTACAAATCAGTCTATAAAGTAACCACCCACCTGACCCCACCCTCTGTCTCTGTCTCTCTCTGTAATTTTTGGCTACAGCATAACCATAGGCTTTGCTTGAGATTTTTTTCACCTTCCTCAAGGTTAACATAGGCAGCTCTGTCTTACTCTGGAAGAATGTAGCTAAATGTGTGATGCCCTCTCCATCTTGTTCTTCCTCCGACCTATAGTTTGAGATCTGAGCATTACTTTTCTAAATATTGGAATTTCTATTGAGGTAATTGTATATTAACATGAAGTTATATGAAATAATAATCCCTTGTACATTCTGTCCAGTTTTCCCCAATGGTAGCATTTTGCAAAACTATGTATAAAATGACAACCAGAGTATTAACGTTGACACATTCCACTAATCCTATTCATAGAAATAGGATTTTTAACTGTAGTCTGTTTTGATTGTAGTCATTTGTTGTGTGTATATTAAGTTCTATAAAATTTTATTACTAGTCTAGATTCATGCATCCACTACTACCATCAAAGTACCAAACAGTTCCAACATTGATAGAATCCCTTGTGTTCCCCTTTTATGACCACACTCACTTCCCTAATCTGTTCTGCAAGCCATAAATCCAAGCAACTCCTACTCTGTACTTTTTCCAGAATTTTTTCATTTCAAGAATGTTAGATAAATGGAACTTTTTGGGATTAGCTTTTTTCATTCAGTAGGGTTCTTGGAGATTCATCCAAGTGGTGGCCTCTGTGGATAGTTTTTACTGTGGGTAGTATTCCATGGTATGTTTTCACTTGTTGAAGGAACTCTGGGCTGATTCCAGTTTTTGGCTATTATAAATAAATCTTCTGTGAGCATTTGTGTACAAGTTTTTGTGTGAAGATATGTATTCATTTCTTTGGCATAAATGTCCAAGGGTGCAATTGCTGGGTCATAGTATAGTTAATGTTTAGTTTTATCAGAAACTAGAGTTGGCTGTACCATTTTGTCTTCTGACCAGCAACAAATGAGTGATCCTGTTTTTTCATATCCCCACAATCATTTGGTCTTGTCATTATATTTTATTTTAGTCGTTCTGATAAGTGTGTAGTGATATCTCATTGTAATTTTTTTAAAAAATAATTTAATTTATTTTTTAATAGGCTCCATGTCCAGCATGGGGCTTGAACTCATGACCCTGACATCAAGAGTCACATGCTTTACCACTGAGCCACCCAGGCACCCCCTCATTGTAGTTTTCATTGTATTTTCCTGTTGGCTAATTATGTTGAATATCCTTTCATGTGCTTATTTGCCATTTTTATGTCCTTTTCTGTGAAATGCTTGTATATGTCTTTTGTTTATTTTCTTTTTTCTTTTTTTTCTTAGTTTATTTATTTTGAGAGAGAGGCTGAGAGAGAAAGAGAGAGAGAGCGTGTGGGAGGGGCAGAGAGAGAAGGAGAGAGAATCCCAAGCAGGCTCTCTGTTGTCAGCACATGAGATCCATGAGATCATGGTTCATCCTGAGCTGAAATCAAGAGTTGGACACTTAAGCAACTGACCACCCAAGCACCCCTGTTCATTTCCTAGGCAGATTGTTGTTGTTAACTGTTGAATTTGAGAGATATTTATATATTCTGGATACTAGTCTTCTGTCAGATATGTTGTTCGCAAGTATTTTCTCCCAGTCTATAGCTTGTCTTTTTATCCTTTTCACATGGGCTTTCACAAGCAAAAGTTTCTACTTTTGATGAGGCCCAATTTATTGATTTTTCTTTATGCGTTGTGGTGTGTTTTTTTTTTTTTTTGTCAAGTCTAAGAACTTTGCCTAGCTTTTAGATCATGAAGATTTCCAAAGATACCTTTTTTTTTTTTCTTCAGTGTTGCAGTTGTTTACATTTAAGTTCATAATCCTTTTGAGTTAATTTTTGTGTAAGGTGTTAGGTCAAGGTTTTCTCTCTGTCTCTCTCTTGCTCGCTCTCTCTCTCTCTCTCTCTCTCTCCCTTTTTTTTTCTTGGCCTGTAGAGATATTCAGCTGCTCCAGTACCATTGAATTGTTTTTGGATCTTTGTCAAGAAGCAGTTGAGCATAATTGTGTGGGTCTTTTTCTGGGTTCTCTATTCTGTTCCACTGATCTGTTGTTTATCCTCTACCAAGATCACAACTGTCTTGATTTCTGTAACTCTATATTATCTTATTCCCCAAGATGGACATATTTGTTTGAATAGTTTTTCCACCTCACTCTCTCCTCTCCTCTAGAGCTCAGATGATACAAATGTTGGATCTTTTCTTATTGTCCCAAGGCTTTATTCTTTTTGTTCATCCATTTTCTCTGTTTTTTTGGATTAGTTGAATTCTATTGCTCTGTGCTTACATTCACTGATTGTATCCTCTGCCATCTCCACTCTTCTATTGAGCTTGCATCTAGTGAGGTTTATATTCCTGTTCTGCATTTTTAGCTCTGTAGTTGCCATCTGGTTATTTTTATAACTTCTGTTTCTTTGCCTAGATTTTCAATTTTTTACATTTGTTTTTAGGATAATTTATAATTGATGAAGCATTTTTTTTAATATATGAATTTATTGTCAAATTGGTTTCCATACAACACCCAGTGCTCATCCCAAAAGGTGCCCTCCTCAATACCCATCACCCACCCTCTCCTCCCTCCCACCCCCCATCAACCCTCAGTTTGTTCTCAGTTTTTAACAGTCTCTTATGCTTTGGCTCTCTCCCACTCTAACCTCTTTTTTTTTTTTTCTTCCCCTCCCCCATGGGTTCCTGTTAAGTTTCTCAGGATCCACATAAGAGTGAAACCATATGGTATCTGTCTTTCTCTGTATGGCTTATTTCACTTAGCATCACACTCTCCAGTTCCATCCACGTTGCTACAAAAGGCCATATTTCATTTATTCTCATTGCCATGTAGTATTCCATTGTGTATATAAACCACAATTTCTTTATCCATTCATCAGTTGATGGACATTTAGGCTCTTCCAATAATTTGGCTATTGTTGAGAGTGCTGCTATGAACATTGGGGTACAAGTGGCCCTATGCATCAGTACTCCTGTATCCCTTGGATAAATTCCTAGCAGTGCTATTGCTGGGTCATAGGGTAGGTCTATTTTTAATTTTCTGAGGAACCTCCACACTGCTTTCCAGAGCGGCTGCACCAGTTTGCATTCCCACCAACAGTGCAAGAGGGTTCCCGTTTCTCCGCATCCTCTCCAGCATCTATAGTCTCCTGATTTGTTCATTTTGGCCACTCTGACTGGCGTGAGGTGATACCTGAGTGTGGTTTTGATTTGTATTTCCCTGATAAGGAGCGACGCTGAACATCTTTTCATGTGCCTGTTGGCCATCCGGATGTCTTCTTTAGAGAAGTGTCTATTCATGTTTTCTGCCCATTTCTTCACTGGGTTATTTGTTTTTCAGGTGTGGAGTTTGGTGAGCTCTTTATAGATTTTGGATACTAGCCCTTTGTCTGATATGTCATTTGCGAATATCTTTTCCCATTCCGTTGGTTGCCTTTTAGTTTTGTTGGTTGTTTCCTTTGCTGTGCAGAAGCTTTTTATCTTCATAAGGTCCCAGTAATTCACTTTTGCTTTTATTTATTTATTAAAAAAAATTTTTTTTTCAACGTTTATTTATTTTTGTGACAGAGAGAGACAGAGCATGAACGGGGGAGGGGCAGAGAGAGAGGGAGACACAGAATCGGAAACAGGCTCCAGGCTCTGAGCCATCAGCCCAGAGCCCGACGCGGGGCTCGAACTCACGGACCGTGAGATCGTGACCTGAGCTGAAGTCGGACGCTTAACCGACTGCGCCACCCAGGCGCCCCTCACTTTTGCTTTTAATTCCCTTGTCTTTGGGGATGTGTCGAGTAAGAGATTGCTACGGCTGAGGTCAGAGAGGTCTTTTCCTGCTTTCTCCTCTAAGGTTTTGATGGTTTCCTGTCTCACACTCAGGTCCTTTATCCATTTTGAGTTTATTTTTGTGAATGGTGTGAGAAAGTGGTCTAGTTTCAACCTTCTGCATGTTGGTGTCCAGTTCTCCCAGCACCATTTGTTAAAGAGACTGTCTTTTTTCCATTGGATGTTCTTTCCTGCTTTGTCAAAGATGAGTTGGCCATACGTTTGTGGGTCTAGTTCTGGGGTTTCTATTCTATTCCATTGGTCTATGTGTCTGTTTTTGTGCCAATACCATGCTGTCTTGATGATGACAGCTTTGTAGTAGAGGCTAAAGTCTGGGATTGTGATGCCTCCTGCTTTGGTCTTCTTCTTCAAAATCACTTTGGCTATTCGGGGCCTTTTGTGGTTCCATATGAATTTTAGGATTGCTTGTTCTAGTTTCGAGAAGAATGCTGGCGCAAATTTGATTGGGATTGCATTGAATGTGTAGATAGCTTTGGGTAGCATTGACATTTTGACAATATTTATTCTTCCAGTCCATGAGCAGGGAATGTCTTTCCATTTCTTTATATCTTCTTCAATTACCTTCATAAGCTTTCTATAGTTTTCAGCATACAGATCTTTTACATCTTTGGTTAGATTTATTCCTAGGTATTTTATGCTTCTTGGTGCAATTGTGAATGGGATCAGTTTCTTTATTTGTCTTTCTGTTGCTTCATTGTTAGTGTATAAGAATGCAACTGATTTCTGTACATTGATTTTGTATCCTGTGACTTTGCTGAATTCCTGTATCAGTTCTAGCAGACTTTTGGTGGAGTCTATCGGATTTTCCATATATAATATCATGTCATCTGCAAAAAGCGAAAGCTTGACTTCATCTTTGCTAATTTTGATGCCTTTGATTTCCTTTTGTTGTCTGATTGCTGATGCTAGAACTTCCAGCACTATGTTAAACAACAGCGGTGAGAGTGGGCATCCCTGTCGTGTTCCTGATCTCAGGGAAAAAGCTCTCAGTTTTTCCCCATTGAGGATGATGTTAGCTGTGGGCTTTTCATAAATGGCTTTTATGATCTTTAAGTATGTTCCTTCTATCCCGACTTTCTCAAGGGTTTTTATTAAGAAAGGGTGCTGGATTTTGTCAAAGACCTTTTCTGCATCGATTGACAGGATCATATGGTTCTTCTCTTTTTTTTTTTGTCAATGTGATGTATCACGTTGATTGATTTGCGGAGGTTGAACCAGCCCTGCATCCCAGGAATGAATCCCACTTGATCATGGTGAATAATTCTTCTTATATGCCGTTGAATTCTATTTGCTAGTATCTTATTGAGAATTTTTGCATCCATATTCATCAGGGATATTGGCCTGTAGTTTTCTTTTTTTACTGGGTCTCTGTCTGGTTTAGGAATCAAAGTAATGCTGGCTTCATAGAATGAGTCTGGAAGTTTTCCTTCCCTTTCTATTTCTTGGAACAGCGTGAGAAGGATAGGTATTATCTCTACTTTAAATGTCTGGTAGAACTCCCCTGGGAAGCCATCTGGTCCTGGACTCTTATTTGTTGGGAGATTTTTGATAACCGATTCAATTTCTTCGCTGGTTATGGGTCTGTTCAAGCTTTCTATTTCCTCCTGATTGAGTTTTGGAAGAGTGTGGGTGTTCAGGAATTTGTCCATTTCTTCTAGGTTGTCCAATTTGTTTGCATATAATTTTTCATAGTATTCCCTGATAATTGTTTGTATCTCTGAGGGATTGGTTGTAATCATTCCATTTTCATTCATGATTTTATCTATTTGGGTCATCTCCCTTTTCTTTTTGAGAAGCCTGGCTAGAGGTTTGTCAATTTTGTTTCTTTTTTCAAAAAACCAACTCTTGGTTTCTTTGATCTGCTCTACAGTTTTTTTAGATTCTATATTGTTTATTTCTGCTCTGATCTTTATTATTTCTCTTCTTCTGCTGGGTTTAGGCTGCCTTTGCTCTTCTGCTTCTAGTTCCTTTAGGTGTGCTGTTAGATTTTGTATTTGGGATTTTTCTTGTTTCTTGAGATAGGCCTGGATTGCAATGTATTTTCCTCTCAGGACTGCCTTTGCTGCGTCCCAAAGCGTTTGGATTGTTGTATTTTCATTTTCATTTGTTTCCATATATTTTTTAATTTCTTCTCTAATTGCCTGGTTGACCCACTCATTCGTTAGTAGGGTGTTCTTTAACCTCCATGCTTTTGGAGGTTTTCCAGACTTTTTCCTGTGGTTGATTTCAAGCTTCATAGCATTGTGGTCTGAAAGTATGCATGGTATAATTTCAATTCTGGTAAACTTATGAAGGGCTGTTTTGTGACCCAGTATATGATCTATCTTGGAGAATGTTCCATGTGCACTTGAGAAGAAAGTATATTCTGTTGCTTTGGGATGCAGAGTTATAAATATATCTGTCAAGTCCATCTGATCCAATGTCTCATTCAGGGCCCTTGTTTCTTTATTGACCGTGTGTCTAGAGGATCTATCCATTTCTGTAAGTGGGGTGTTAAAGTCCCCTGCAATTACCACATTCTTCTCAATAAGGTTGCTTATGTTTATGAGTAATTGTTTTATATATTTGGGGGCTCCGGTATTCGGCGCATAGACATTTATAATTGTTAGCTCTTCCTGATGGATAGACCCTGTAACTATTATATAATGCCCTTCTTCATCTCTTGTTACAGCCTTTAAAGTCTAGTTTGTCTGATATAAGTATGGCTACTCCAGCTTTCTTTTGGCTTCCAGTCGTATGATAAATAGTTCTCCATCCCCTCACTCTCAATCTAAAGGTGTCCTCAGGTCTAAAATGAGTCTCTTGTAGACAGCAAATAGATGGGTCTTGTTTTTTTATCCATTCTGATACCCTATGTCTTTTGGTTGGTGCATTTAATCCATTTACGTTCTATGTTATTATAGAAAGGTACGGGTTTAGAGTCATTGTGATGTCTGTATGTTTTATGCTTGTAGTGATGTCTCTGGTACTTTGTCTCACAGGGTCCCCCTTAGGATCTCTTGTAGGGCTGGTTTAGTGGTGACAAATTCCTTCAGTTTTTGTTTGTTTGGGAAGACCTTTATCTCTCCTTCTATTCTAAATGACAGACTTGCTGGATAAAGGATTCTTGGCTGCATATTTTTTCTGTCTAGCACACTGAAAATCTCGTGCCACTTCTTTCTGGCCTGCCAAGTTTCAAAAGAGAGATCAGTCATGAGTCTTATAGGTCTCCCTTTATATGTGAGGGCACGTTAATCCCTTGCTGCTTTCAGAATTTTCTCTTTATCCTTGTATTTTGCCAGTTTCACTATGATATGTCGTACAGAAGATCGATTCAAGTTACGTCTGAAGGGAGTTCTCTGTGCCTCTTGGATTTCAATGCCTTTTTCCTTCCCCAGTTCAGGGAAGTTCTCAGCTATTATTTCTTCAAGTACCCCTTCAGCACCTTTCCCTCTCTCTTCCTCCTCTGGGATACCAATTATGCGTATATTATTTCTTTTTAGTGTATCACTTAGTTCTCTAATTTTCCCCTCATACTCCAGGACTTTTTTATCTCTCTTTTTCTCAGCTTTCTCTTTTTCCATAACTTTATCTTCTAGTTCACCTATTCTCTCCTCTGCCTCTTCAATCCGTGCCGTGGTGGTTTCCATTTTGTTTTGAATTTTGTTTAAAGCATTTTTCAGCTCCTCGTGACTGTTCCTTAGTCCCTTGATCTCTGTAGCAAGAGATTCTCTGCTGTCCTCTATACTGTTTTCAAGCCCAGCAATTAATTTTATGACTATTATTCTAAATTCACTTTCTGTTATATTATTTAAATCCTTTTTGATCAGCTCATTAGTTGTTATTTCCTGGAGATTCTTCTGAGGGGAATTCTTCCGCTTGGTCATTTTGGATAGTCCCTGGCGTGGTGAGGACCTGCAGGGTACTTCCCCTGTGCTGTGGTGTATAACTGGAGTTGGTGGGCGGGCCGCAGTCCGACCTGATCTGCCTCCAGCCCACCGCTGGGGCCACAGTCAGACTGGTGTGTGCCTTCTCTTACCCTCTTCTAGGGGAGGGATTCACTGTGGGGTGGCGTGGCCCGTCTGGGCTACTTGCACACTGCCAGGCTTGTGATGCTGGGGATCTGGCGTATAGCTGGGGTGGGTAGGCAAGGTACACAGGGGCAGGAGGGGCAGGCTTAGCTTGCTTCTCCTTAGGTGATCCACTTCAGGCGGGGCCCCTCTTCCGTGGGCCTCTCGTCTGCGCTTGGCTCCGGCGACTCCGTTCTGCCAATCCTCTGGCGGTTTTCTGGGTTATTTAGGCAGGGGTAGGTGGAATCTAAGTGATCAGCAGGACGTGCGGTGAGCCCAGCATCCTCCTACGCCGCCATCTTCCCTCATCCCTCGATGAAGCATTTTTAAGTTGGCTGATTTAAAACCCTTTTCTCATAATTCCAACATCTAGTTCATCTCAGTGTTGTCATTAGTTGATTGTCTTTTCTCATCGAAGTTATGATTTTTTTTTGGTTCTTGGTGTGAGAGGTGATTTTCAATTGAATCTTAGATATTTTATCTATGATTTTAGGAGTCTCTGGGGTCTGTTTCACTGTTTTATTTTCACAGGAAGTCCCTCTTTAGGTTTAGCATGCAGGTCTCTTGGCCTCTTTTTATGGGTTGTGGTTTCAATGACAGTGAAGTTTCAGAGTCATTTGCTGTTATTTTAGTTTGCTTTGTCTTGTATCATTAGGGCTCCCACTGGTTCCTGCTGGTGCTGCTTGACAGAGTAGAAGATGTTTTTTTTAGGCTGAACTACTAGGTATCTATTGGTAGAAAAGGTCTAAGGTAGAATTTCCTTACTGTGCCCCCTAGCTGTCCTGATGTCTATGGGCAGGGGAAGAAATTCTTGGAGAGCAGCAGCTTCAGCTTGGTTCCTTTTGTTAGTTCTGCCCTCCAGTTCTGGTGTTTCTGGGTGCGGAAAGAGACCCCCAGACCTGTGAGGACAAAGGTTTCCTGACATGATAGCTGGGTCTCTGTTGCTGGTTCTTCTTGCCTCATTCAGTTTCTCTTGGTGGAAAAGCGGATTCTCAGGCTTAGCAGGTAAGGAGAGTGCTTGCCCTGACTTTTTATTTTTGGTGAGACTCATAAATGATTTCTCTTTCTGGTGGTGCCTGACTCTCTGTTTGTTGTCACAGGGACTCCTATTGGATCCTAGGGGAGTTAGCCTACAGATATGGACTGTCTTTTGTTTCTAGACTGGAGGTTGGGAAAAGTTGGGTCTGGGTGACTTCCTCTTGGGTGAGGAGAACATGAGATACTGCCTTCATGCTGTTCTTCTAGTCCTAGGACCAAAGCAGGCTGCCCCCTTCCCCTTCCTCTTCTTCTTCCTCTTCCTTTCCTCCCTTGCCTTGCCTTGCCTGCCTTTCTTTCTTTCTTTCTTTCTTTCTTTCTTTCTTTCTTTCTTTCTTTCTTTCTTTCTCTCTTTCCTTCTTTCCTTCTTTCCTTCTTTCTTTCTTTCCTATTATTTTTAATTTAAATCCAATTTAGTTCACATATACTGTGATAATGATTTCAGGAATAGAATTTGGTGATTCATCCCTTACGTATAACACCCAGTGCTCATCCCAACAAGTGTCTTCCTTAATGCTCCTTGCCCATTTAGTTCATCCCCCCACCCAGCACCCTTCCAACAACCCTCAGTTTGTTCTTTGTATTTAAGCACCTCTTATGGTTTATCTCCCTCTCTGTTTTTATATTATTTTTGCTTCCCTTCTCTGATGTTCATCTGTTTTGTATCCTAAATTCCACATATGAGTGAAATCTTATATTTGTCTTTCTCTGACTGACTTATTTTGTTTAGCATAATATACTCTCGCTTCATCCATGTTGTTGCAAATGGCGAGATTTCATTCTTTTTGACCTCCAAGTGATATTCCATTATATATCTATACCACATCTTCTTTATCCATTCATCAGTTGATGGACATTTGGGCTCTTTCCATACTTTGGCTGTTGTTGAAAAGGCCTCCATAAACATTGGGGTGCATGTGTAGGAGGCTGCCTACTATCTACCTTTCAGAGTTCTTCTTTGGTTGTCTTTTGTGTTGTTTCTAGTGTTTATACTTGTGTTTTGTCCAGTGGAACTGGGAAAAATGATCTCTGCCATCTTATCTGTACCAGAAAGCTGGGTATTACTTTTAATTTTGGTTTCTTTGTTGTGTGAGCATGGAGGTGGTATGGAAACATTGGCTGGGGCTGAGTTTGGCCTTGTTGGGGGACCCGAGATATATGGTCTCTTATGAAATTTCACTAATTATCCTGTGCTCCTGGATTTAATTTCATCCACCAGTTTTTCACAAAGCCCTAGAAAATGGCAAGCCAAGGCTGCCCTCTCTGCATTTTCTAACGGTCCTGTCCTGGTACAGAGAGGCTTCTTTCTTTAGATATTTTCTTGAATTTTTCCTGGGTTGGCCTGCTTCTTTTCATGTTGGAGTATTCATTGTGTATTCTCAGGTTTCTGTTAACTCTTATTCCTTAGAATGTCTTCTGGAGATTGGGGTAGTGTTGGGCACATTGCCATAGTATCTAGAACACCAGAATTTTCTCTTTTTTTTCTTTGAAACCATGCTGTGAAAGTTGTGGCATACAGTTGGCATTCCTTATTTGCTGATGATATGTTTAAATTTTTGTTTTTTCTTAAAAACAGTGTTTTGTTCTTTTAATTAGTTATTGGTGGTAGGAGCTTCTGAGGTACTGCTTCACTAAACTGACATTACCCCCAAATTCCACTAATGACTTTTTTGCAGTTTTCACATCTTCCTCTGCCTTTTGGTGTTGCAAATGTCTTCTTTTTCATCCTGGCATCTGTTTCTCTGCCAAACCTCTTTTATTTGCTTACTTAATCTCTGCCCTTTGTTTGACCTCTCTTCCTCCTTTGTCCTTGACTCTGCTTTTCTGTTGATGTTCAGTCCGTGAATTTCATCTATCACCTTTAAGCAATTGACTCTCACATTTGAATCTTTAGCCTTAATATTTTACCTAAGCCTTTATTTCCTGCTGAAATGAACATGTTCTCATTCTTCCTATTCTATTGGTATTGTCATCATATCTTATTAAAGCCTTGAAGTTGTCACTGAATCATCTGTGTCTCTTTTGTCCCCTAAATTTATTCACCACATCAAGGATCTTTCTTCTTAATTCTCACTGATATTGTCAATTATAGAATCTTGTTTTTCAAGTTATATATTGCTATGACTTATTAATTTGTCTTATGTTTCATTTTATTTTTTTCTCTCTTCAAGCTAATTTTATACCTAGCTTTCAGTTTAAAATCTATTACTATTTCTTTCTCTTTTTATTGCTATCACATACAGATAGAAGAGTACATGAATCACAGGCACTCAGCCTGATGAAATTTCACAGACTGAACATACTTTCATGTAATAACACCAACAAATTAGTACCTTAAGAAAGTCACATTTATGATCATGTTTTTTTGCCCTAAAAAACAATTAATTCAAGGAATTTGGTCCTTATTAGTTTCCTGAACAGTGGAATAGGAGATAAATTGACACTGCATCTCCCACTGCTTGCCACATATAGCTTGGTTTTGGAGACATTTTTTTCTTTACCTCATACTCCCTTTTTTGTCCCATACTGCTCCTACTTCTTGAAATACATTTCCCATTTGACTTTTTATAATCTAAATTCTGGTCATTTTCCACCCTATCTCAAATCTTGCCATCTCTAGGAAACTTTGTCGGCTTTGTCCAGCCTTCATTACTTTTTAAATTTCTCTTCAAAAATTCTTTAATTAGTTAATTAATTTTTTGAATAGGCAATATCAATGTTTACTTAGCACAAAATTCAAATGTATAAAAGGATATATAATGATAAGTCCTTCTCTCATTCCAGTGCCTCAGCCACTATGTGTTCTTTAGGAAATATTTTTGCGCTTAAAAGGAAAATTAATTTCTATCATTCTTCCTCCTTGTTATAGCATGTAAACACACCAAGTTCTTTATCTCAATTTTTTCAGTTAGTAGTTTTTAATGATAGGTCCAGAACGATACACAAAAGATTTTCTTAGTTTTTGTTAGGTCTGAATGATATTCCACTGTTGGACACTGAACAATTCACATAGACTATGATTTGAGTGGCACTCCCTAGAATTGTTATTATTATCGGATGCAGCAGCCTTGATTGTAATTAACCTAGTCAGTTCTTTTTGATGGGTATTTCTGGTTTCTTTTGTTGTTATCTCAAATACTATTGAAATGAATAGTCTAATATTAATGTCACTTGACATCTTTGGGAAAATTGTAGGATATCATTCCCTTAATTCCTAAAATATTTGTCATCTTTACCAACTTAACTGTTAGACATAGTCTTAATTTATTATGGAACTGTTTTTAAAATTTTTATCATTTGTCATTCCTTAAGAGAGTTACCATAAGTAAAATTATTTTATATTCCTAGACCTAGAATACTGGTGTATATAAATAAGCCCTTAGGATGGTCTGGAATCTTTCTCAGATAGCTGCCAGATTCTATTTCCCTTTTTGTTCTTTTGAGCTCATTTTGAAGTTCCTGATAATGGAAGAAAAAAATATTATTAAAGTTTAGATCAGAGCTAGATGTATTTGGAAGTAGAAGTGATATTTATCCTAAGTTACGGGAAAAATGAACCACAATCCTAGATATAGTTAGAAAGGAAAATGTTTCACATTTCTTTGGCCTCAAAAATGATTCCTAAATCTTCCATCGAAAACATGGGATAAATCCAAAATCTATAAAGACTTATCAAACTCAACACCCAGAAACCAATTAATCCAATTAAGAAATGTAGAGTAGATATGAATAGACATTGTCCCAAAGAAGACATACAGATGGCTAACAGATACATGGAAAGATGCTCAACATAACTCATCAGGGAAGTACAAGTCAAAAGCATGATAAAATAGCACCTCACACCTGTCAGAGTGGCTAAAAGTAACAACACAGAAAACAGCAGATGTTGGTGAGGATAAAGAGAAAGGGGAACCCTCTTACACTGTTGATGGGAATCTAAACTGGTTCAGTCACTCTGGAAAACAGTATGGAGGTTCCTTAAAAAGTTTAAAATAGAACTATCCTAAGACCCAGCAACTGCTTTACTAGATATTTACCCAGAGGATACAAAAATACTGATTCAAAGGGGCACATGCACCCTGATGTTTATAGCAGCATTGTGAACAATAGCCAAATTAGGGAAAGAGCCCAGATGTCCATTGACTGATGAATGGATAAGAAGATGTAGCATGCATATATATATATATAATGGAATATTACTCAGCCATCAAAAATAATGAAATCTTGCCATTAATAACAGCGTAGATGGAGCTAGAATGTATTATGCTAAGCGAAATAAGTACGTCAGAGAAAGATAGATACCATATGATTTCAATTATATGTAGAATTTAAGAAACAAAACAAGATGAACATAGGGTAAGGGGAAAATAGAGGGGGAGGCAAATCATAAGAGGCTGTTAACTATAGAGGATAAACTGGGTTGCCGGAGGGAAGGTGGGTAGAGGATGGGCTAAGTGAGTGATAGGCACTTGTGATGAACACTGGATATTATATATAAGTGATGAATCATAAAAGGGTATATATATATATATATATACATATATATGTACATATATATATGTATATATATATATATATATATATATATATCGTATATACATATATAGTGATGAATCACTAAATTCTATCCTAAAACCAATATTATACTATGTGTTAACTAACTAGATTTTAAAAACTTAAAGAAAAACAAGGGCACCTGGCTGGCTCAGTCAGTAGAGGATACAATTCTGGATATCAGGATTGTGAGATCCTATGTTGGGTGTAGATATTACTTAAAAACAAAACAAAACAAAACAAAACAAAACCATGAGATGAGGTAGAATGTACCTTCTACTGAGACTTAGATGAGCTGTAGGTAAAATGACAGAAAAATGTTCTTTTTGAATTTTTGTGTTCTGTGAAGATATAGTACATCAAAGTAAAAATTTTATTTTATTTATTTATTTTTAATTTTACTTATTTGAGAGAGAAAGAGGCAATGCGAGTGGGGGAAGGGCAGAGAGAGGGAGAGAGAATCATAAGCAGGCTCCATGCTACTAGCACAGAACCTGACACGCGGCTCGAACCCACAAAACTGCAAAATCATGACCTGAGAAGAAACCAAGAGTCAGACACTCAATCGACTGAGCTACCCAGGCGCTCTTCAAAGTAAAAATTTTAAAGCAACTATATCCAAAGTGAAAAAACTGGAATTATGCTACTCCATATTAAAGTGAATAAGTCAATTACTTTGTATTGACTTAATTATGTTAAGGTCCATTTTGTGTTCTGGTTGCTGCTTTGGAACTGATGAAGCACAGCTTTCCACAACCTTTTTCTCCCCTCTGCTTATTTGATCATAAAACGGGACAGTTTTCAGTTGGAGAAAAATCGTAATTTGTTCTCTATATGGAAAACCTACATTTTTATCATCTCTTTAGATGTTATCACTGAGGTTAGACACATAAATCTGTTCTTATTTTTCTGTCTAACTTAGAGGATCTCAGCTGAATTAACAAGAAAGTGACTTCTGGTATGGATGAGCCAAAACTAAAAATAAGAGGTGTGTTTCTTCATTTCTTCTAACTGGCCCTAGACGATTCATTGCCTGAAGTTTTGTGAGTCTGGAGAGCAAAATAAATTCTATCATAGTTTTGGGGATTTATAGAAAACAAGCAGGATATTTTGGGGAGGTTTCTGAGACCTGACCTTTAGATCATCACCAGTTATGCTGCAGTGATTTTTAAAGCAAGTTTATTGAGATATAACTCACATGCTGAAGAATTTACCCACTTGAAGTGTATCATTCAGTGGTTTTTATTCTGTTCACAGAGTTGTGCAACCATCACCACAATTAGTTTTAGAACATTTTCATTGCCCCAGAATGAAAGCCAGTACCTGCTGGCAGTCACTCCTCATTTCTTCCCAAGTTTGCCAGCCCAGGCAACTATTAACTAATCTACCCGCTGTCTGGATTTTAGACTTTTCATATAAAGAGATCATACAGTATGTCAGTCTTTTGTGTCTGTGTTTCTTTTACTTAGCATAATGTTTACAAGGTTCATCCATATTGTAGCTTTTATCATTACTTTGTTCCTTTTCATTGCTAGTAATATTTTGTTGTGTGTATATAATATGTTTTATCTGTTCATCAGTTGATGGATATTTGGATTGTTTCCACTTTGTAACTATTATGAATAATTCTGCTCCAACATTCATGTGCAAGTTTTTGTCTGGGCATATGTTTTCATTCCTCTTGGGTATATACCTAAAAGTGGAATTTCTGGATCATACGATAACTGTATGTTTAACTTTGGGGAACTGCCCCAGGTTACATTTCCACCAGCAGTGTATGAGGGTTCTAATTTCTTCACAGTCTCCAACGCTTGATATTATCTATGTTTTGGTTAAAGACATCCTATTGGTGTGGTGTGGTATCTCATTGTGGTTTTGATTGGTATTTTCCTAATGGCTAGTGATACTAGCCATTTCCTAATGGCTAGTGATACTGATACATCTGCTTATCGGACATTTAACTAGCAAAACTAGTTAAATCTTGTTTGGAAAAGTGTTTATGCAGATCCTTTGCCCATTTTTAATTTATTTAATTGTATTTTTATTACTTAGTTTTAATAATTCTTTATATATTCCAGATAGAAGTCCCTTATCAGATAAGTATTTGCAAATATTTTCTCCCATTCTATGCTCTTTTCACTTTCTTAATGATGACCTTTGAAATACAGAAGTTTTAAATTTGATTAAATCCAGTTTATGTATTTTAATTTTGTTGCTTTTTCTTACGGTGTCTCATATCTAAGAAACCGTTTCCTGAGCCAAGGTCACAAAGATTTACTACTGTGTTTTCTTTTGAGAATTTTATAGTTTTAGCTCTGATATTTAAGCCCATTATCCAAACCTTTAGAGTTAAATTTTTTGTGTATGGTCTAAGAAAGGAATTCTGCTTCATTCCTTTGCATGTGGAAATCCAGTTGTCCCACCACCATTAGTTGAAAGACTTTTTTCTGAATGAATACACTTGGCACTCTTGTAGAAAATCATATAATCATAAATGTGATGATTCACATCTGGACCCTGTATTCTATTCCATTGATCTCTGTGTCTCTCCATATGCCAGGACCACATTGTCCTGATTATTGTAGCTATTCAGTAAGTTTTGAAATTAGGAAGTATGACTCTTCCAGCTTTGTTCTTCTACTTTAAGGTTTTTTTAAGATTATCTTTTCAATTTCTGTAAAAAAAAAAAGCTAGGTTATATGTTAATATGGATTAAGTTAAATATGTAGGTCAAATTGGAGAATATTGCTTTCTTAACAATATTAAGTCTTTTGGATCCATTAACATGAGTCTTTCCATTTATTTCCAACCTAAATAATTGGAAATAATTATAAGGAATAAATTCCTTGATTTCTTTCAACAATATTTTGTAGTTTTAAGAGCACAAGTTTTAATTTATTTTATAAAATTTATTCATATTTTATTCTTTTTAATGCTATGGTATATGGAATTGGTTTTTAATTTCATTTTTCAGATTGATCATTGCTAGTGTGTAGAAATACAGTTGATTTTTGTCTTTTGATCTTTACCCTGTAATCTTACTGAGGTCATTTATTAATTCTAAAACTTGTTTTTAATTGCCTTTCTTTCTATATTCAATTTCACATCCTCTTCAAATAAAGATAGTTTCATGTCTTTCTTTTCAATTTCCGTGGAAATCACTTCATGTATCTCATTGTACTGGCTAGATCCTCCAATATGATGCTCAATAGAAGTTGTGAGAGTGGACATCCTCATCTTGTTCCTGATATTTGGGTGAAAGCATTCAGTTGTAGTGATTTTTTTTAAACTCTAAAAAGAATGGGCCATAACTTTGCCTTGAAAACAAATTTCCTTTTGATTTAAGAGGTGTTTTTTCTTCTGTTTACATACACAGATATGTGCTGATTAGAAGGCTCACAGTACGGAGTGGAGGATAAGACAGTGCCTTACAAAAATGGGGTTTGGGAGTGACCTGAAGAATTCACATGAAGCTGTGTTAAAATTGCAAGACTGGGAATTACGATTACTGGAAACAGTGAAGAAATTTATGGCTCTGAGAATAAAAAGTGATAAAGAATATGCATCTACTTTACAGAACCTTTGTAATCAAGTTGATAAGGAAAGTACTGTTCAAATGAATTATGTCAGCAATGTATCCAAGGTAAGAAGAATAGTTTCATTACTTATTGTGTATGGCATTATAATTGTGCTTAGGGCAAATAGATCATATTGTTGCATGAACATACCCAAGTTAGCATTCTAGGGCAGTGGTTCTAAAATCTTGCTGATTATCAGAATCTCACGGGGGAAAATTTCAAAAATTATAAATTTTGGACCCTACCGCCTGAATCTGAGATGGTAGATGTGAAATTTTTGAATTTTGAAATAAAAAAAAGTAGATGTCTAACTTACTGTAATGATTTAGTTGGGTTTGACAACCGTTTTTTACAAATTTTGTTTTCTTTATTACCCTTCTTCCTTGGGTCTCTTGAGACCTGCTATTTTCTTTTGACACAAACTTCCATTATAACCCACCTTCCCTAATTTCTTCTGTGAATCGTTAATGTAGTGAATCACATGGAATATTTTAACATGTAGCTGTTCTTTGCTGTCATTCGTTACTAAAGTACTTGTATACTGATGAGTTAATCACACTCAAAAGGTCTTTGGATAAGCAGTATGTTTTTTTATCTCTAAGATTATAAAAATATAATATAAAATTTAAAATTAAGAGCCATAAAAATAAAGGCCAAAATTGCACCATTGATTGTTCGTTGAAGGTATTAAAGGTGAAATATTACACACCTTAATAATTTTTCCTCTTCTTTTCTTCTGAATTGGGGGAAGAACGGTTGCATGTTTGTGAGGGCTGAGCAATACAAATGGGAGTTCTGTCTGGTCCTTAAAGACTTTGAATCAATCCTCTGTTTCAGTATCACCTCCTCTTCTTTCATATAGGTTTCTCCAGTTCGTGAGCTTCACTGGAGTTCTAGATCTGACCCTATAAATTGGCCATTTCTTTTTTTTTAATTGAGAAAAAATTGATATCCTAAGGTATACAGCTTGATGTTTTGATTCACATATATCGTGAAATGATTACCACCATAGGTTTAGTTAACATCCATCATCTCATATAGATACAATAAAAAGAAAAGAAAAAAAAATCCCTTTGTGATGAGAACTCTTAGGATCTATTCTCTTAATAACTTTCCTATATATCATAGAGCAATGTTAATTATAGCCACCATGTTGTACATTACACACCTAGTCCTTACTACCTTATAACTATAAATTGTACCTTTTGAAAATATGCCTCTTGTGTTCTATTCCTTTGTTTCTTCATACCTGCTCAAATCCAGCTCTTCCTTTTGTCCCACACCTGTGCTTTAGGGTGGAGGAATTGGAGAGGAGAAAACAGAGACTGAGTAGCTGAGCCATTTCCATGTTGAAAATGAACAAGTCATAAATAAATGAATTATCTGTAACAGTTCAGTGTGAATCTTTTTTTTATATCTTCCATGTGTCTACTTAAATACTTATTTTTTCCTTTAGTTTCTTGGAATACAGTTATAGTAGTTGTTTTATTCTTTCTTTCTTTTATCATCTGTGTTACTTCTGGGGTCAGTTTTGATTGACTAATTGTTCTACTGCATCCTTAGGCTTGGTAGTCTTTGATTTGATACCAGGCATTATGAATTTTACCTATTTAGGTACTGAGTATTTCTATATTTTTAGAAATATTCTTGAGCTTCGTTTTGGGATTGGCGACAGTTGGTTACTTGGAGACAGTTTTATGTTTTTGGCTCTTGCTTTTAATTTGTTATGTGGATCAGAGCTACTTGTATTCTAGGATGAATTTATCTCTTCTACTGAGGCAAGATCATTCTCAGTACTCAAAGGATGCTCCTGATATTATGAGATTTTACATTTTGGGTGTTAGGCCCTGGCACAATTCCATGGTCTTATGTGAGCTCTAGACAGTATTCCGTGTGATCACTGTAGGTGGGTTATTACCTTGGCGTAGAGTAGTCTCCTCGTATTTGTGAGCTAATCACTACTTAGCTAAACGATCAAGGGAGAACCTTTGCAGATCTGCTGAGTTTTCTTTTGGTGCAGCTCTGTTCTCTGTACTACTCGGTCCTTGTCTCTTCTCCAGTAATCTGTCTTGGTGTCTCTGTGCTTTGAACTCTGTCTCTTTAACTTACAGAGATAGATTGCTGAGTTCTGCTTCGCTCTTCCAACTTGGGTTTTAGCCTGGACATTTTCTCCATTCAGTAAGCTGGGATAACCTTAGGGGTCAGTTCATTGATCTGTAGACTCTCTCAAGGTTTACTGTCCTTCACTGCGTGATGTCCAGTGGCTTGAATGCTGTTGTTTCATGTATTTTGCCCAGTTTTTAGTTGTTTTATGCAGATGGATAAAGCAATGACTGTTTCTCTATGTTGACTGAAAGCAGAAGTCTTTCATCCAGTGATTTTTATGTCTTTATTTAAAAAAATTAAAATGTATAGCAGATTTTCAAGAATAAAACAAAGATATCTCTGTAAACTCTATTCATTAATTGTTAACATTTTGCCATATAAACTCTTTAGTTTGCTTTCTCTGTCAATATAATTATATATTACTTTTTTTCTTGAATGATTTGTGAATTAGTTGAACACATCATGTTCTTTTATTCTTAAATATTTATTTAAGTATTTTCTGAGACTATATCCACAATGTAATCAAACTTTGGAAATTTAGCATCATTACCATGCTATTATCAAAAACATATTCCGTATTCAACTTTTGTGAATTGTCCTAGTAATGTCCCTTTTTGACATTTTTTTAAACCCTGATTCAAGATATAACCCAGAATAACTCATTTCATTTAATTGTTTTGTCTCTTAAGTTCCAAATGTAGAACATGATTGTAAGAAATCATATTCTGTGTTTTGGTAATTTTCTTTTTTTTACTAAAAGTTATTTTGAAGTGTGTACATTCTGTCTTTAATTCTGAGGGCATGGCTTTTGGGAGGTTTTATTTTTTTCCTTTTTGTTTGTATTGTTTTGGGGAAATTTTGGGAGATAGAAGCCTCAGTAGTTATGTTTGCTTTCAATTACTTGGACTGTTTCCCCATCGTTCTTTGAGCACATTTTTTATTTTCTGGCATACTAAGATATCCCAGGCTCATCTTGAATGTTCCCTTTTCTAGTCCTGGAATAAACCCTTTCCCCTAGGATCCTGTTTCCTTCTATGACAGAGAATATTTACATATTCAACCAATTTACTGCATATGAAATTTTATGTCTCGTAGTATTTTGCAATCACAAACAATACTGCAAAAAATAACTTTGTTACAGATGTGTTTTTGTGTATTATGAGTATCTTCAGGGTAAATTTCTGGAAATGAGATTTCTAGGTCGAAGTGTAAATGTCCATGTCATTTTGTCATATATTTCCATTGTAATTATGAATTTATTTTGTAGCTCTTGTACAATTTGGTATATCCACTAGGAATATCTGAAAGTGCCAGTTTCTATTTAATCTGTGCAAGAGAATATATTGTCAGACTTTTGAATTTCTGTTAGTCTGGTAGGTAAAAAATGATATCTAGTGTAGCTTTATTTTATATTTCTCTGATTATGAGTGAAATTAAACATCTCTTCATGTGTTTAACAGCTATATTATTTTGAGGACCTTTAAGGTATATTTTACTTTGTGTTTTCTTATTCATTAAAATTACACCTGTCAGAAATAAAAGATATTATAATAGGAAAGGAAGAAGTGAAATTGTCTGTGTTTGTAGATGGTACAGTTTTATACATAGAAAACCCTAAAGACTACACCAAAAAACTGTTAGAACTAATAAATTCAGTAAAGTTAAAGGATACAAAAGCAACATAAAAAATCAGTTGTGTTTCTATACAATATTAATGAACTATTAGAAAAAGAAATAAAGACAATAACCAATTTACAATAGCATCAAAAAATACTTAGGAATAATTTAGCCAAGGAGGTGAAAGATCTGTATACTGAAAAATTGTAAGACATGAAAGAAATTGAAGAAGACACAAATAAGTGGAAAAATATTCTGTGCTAATGGATTGGAGGAGTTAATATCGTTAAAATGACCTTATTCCCCAAAGCCGTCTATAGAGTCAGTGCAATCCTTATCAAAATCCCAATGGGATTTTTCACAGAAATAGAACAAACAATCCTAAATTTGGATGGAACCACAAAGACCCCAAATAGCCACAGTAATCTTGAGAAGGAAGAACCAGATGGATACATCAAATTCCTGATTGCAAACTTTACTGTAAAGGTCAAACAATCAGAACAGTATGGTATGGCATAAAAACAGGCATGTGGACCAGTAAAATAGAATTGAGAGCCCAGAAATAAACCCATGTGTATATCATCAATTAACATTTGACAAGAGAGCCAATAATAGTCTTTTCAACTGGATGGCTCAGTTGGTTAAGTGTCCAACTTTGGCTCAGGTCATGATCTCATGGTTCGAGAGTTTGAGCCCCACATTGGATTCTGCACTGCCAGTGCAGAGCCTGCCTGGGATTCTTTCTCTGCCTCTCTCTCTTTCAAAATAAATAAATTTAAAAAAATAAATAAATGGTGTTGGGAAAGCTGGATATTGACATGCAAAATAATGAAATTGGACCCCTCTCCTACACCACTCACAAAAGTTAAGTCAAAATGGCTTAAAAACTAAATATAAGACCCTCAGCTGTAAAACTACTAGAAGAAAACATAGGGAAAAAGCTCCTTGACATTGGTCTTGACAACAGTGTTTTGGATATTGAACCAAAATAGCAAGCACCAAAAACAAAAATAAGTAAGCATCAAAAGTAAAAATAAAAAGATTCTGCACAGAAATAAACATTCAGCGAAATTAATAGGTAACCTGGGAATGGGAGAAAATATTTGCAAACCATCTATCTGGTACAGAGTTAGTATTTACCATATAAGTAACTCATACAACTCAATAGCAAAAAAAAAAAAAAATCCAATAAAAAATGGGTGGAAGATCTGAGTACAGTTTTCCAAAGAAGACATAACAAATGGCTAACAGACACATGAAAAAATGTTCAACATCACTAATCATCAAGGAAATGCAAATCAAAAGCACAATGAGATATTATTACTTCATACCTATTAGAATGGTTATTATCAAAGAGACAAGAGATAACAAGTGTTGGCAAGATTGTGGGGAAAAGAGAGTTCTTGTGTTCTGTTGCTGTGAATGTACATTGGTATAGCTACTTTGAAAAAAAGCATGGAGATTCCTCAAAAAATTAAAAATAGAACTAATATATGATCCAGTAATCCCACTTCTGGATATATATCTGAAGGAAATATCTGAAAAGATATCTGTCTCCTTGTGTTCATTGCAACATTGTTTACAATAGCCAAGATATGGAAATAACCTAAGCATCCATCAATGAATGAATGGATAAAGAAAATGTGGTGTATATATACAATGGAATATTACTTGGTTATAAAAAAGAAGGAAATCCTCCCTTTTGTCATAACATGAGTGGATCTTGAGGGTATTTTGCTAAGTGAAATAAGTCAGAGTAAGACAAATGCTATATATTCTTACTTATATGTGGAATCTAAAATGGCCAACTCATAGAAATAGAGATTAGAATGGTGGTTACGAGAAACTGGGAAGTGAAGAGGGTGGGAGAGAAGTGAGGAGATGTTGATCAAAGGGTACAAACTTCCAGCCATAAGATGAATAATTTCTGGGGATGTGAGGTACATCATGTGATGATATTTAATAGTACCATGTTATATACTTGAAAGTTGTTAAGAGAGTAGATCTTAAATGTTATCACCACAGGATAAAAAGGATGATTAATGTGAGGGGATATGGAGGTGTTAAGTGACCCTACTATGGTAATCACTTTGCAATATATACATGTATCAAATCATTGTGTTGTACACCTTAAACTTGCATGTATTATATGTTACTAATATCCCAATAAATCTGAACAAAAATAAGTAAATATACAATTACACCTATCAGAATACAGGCAACTCTGCTGAAATAGTATAGTGGTACACATAATTCTCAACACAACCTATTTGAAGGGACATACTGGTTTATATTTTGAACACAAAGTAGAATGAAATATGGGCTATATTACATATGCTACATGGGAATCAAAAGTAATGAAAAATGTGTTTTGATGAACCAGCCTTGTTATTTAGTAGTCACATAATAAACATACTGTAACTAGAACCTATGTAACTAGATTTTCAACTGTATATATTTTAAGACTAATTCTTAAGTCTGAATGTGGAGTCAATTCCGCTGTAAAGCTTGATTTAAAAACATGAATTTGTTCCAATGCAATTGATATATTAGGGAATACTTTGAGCACAATGTGATTTTGTATTTATGCACACATCTGGAAGAAACACTAGGTGAATGATGAAAACTATCCAAATGAATAGAGCTGCTTAGGAATATATAAAACTCATATAGGCACACACATTTGTCATTTATTAGCTACCTCTGTTAATGTCTTGTGTTACAAGCCACACCCATCCACACGTGATATTGCAACTCTCCAAATTCAGATCACTCTTTCTACCACTTCACAAAAACTTAACAGTCTTCAGCTCTTCTGCCACCTACTTTTGATAAGTCAACCTCAGGTCTTTTCAAAATAAAGTGCCATATATACTGTAGTACTATATATTTTGTTACCATTTAATATATGTAAAACCATGCAAAGTTTTTATTAGGTTCCTGTCTTTTTAAAAATGTGTCCCTGATAAATTTTTTGACTCTTGTGCATCGAACACCATTTTTTTTTTATAAGCCCTGTGGTTTTTAATGTGTGATTTTGCATTACCCAGTGATGACTGGGGACACAAATGTTTTGTTAGAGCAGAACTAGTATATTAGAATTACTTGGGAGCTTTGAAATACTGATCCTTGGGCCCCATCCAAAACCTATGAAATTAGAATCTGTGGTCATGGGATTCAAGATTTGGTATTTTTAAAACGCTGCCAGGTAATTCTTATTGCAGGCAGAATTGTGACCCACTGGCCTGGGCAAACCAGAAAGCTTTGAAGAAAATGTAAAGACAGGCTCTTGTGTATGGGAAGTACTTTGCACTTGCAGTTCAATCTTTGCAATTCTCAGTTTTAGGGAAATTTAATGACTTGTCTCCTAGATTTCTTTATCTCATAAGGACTCAGAAATTCCAAAAACATTCTTATGTAATAGACAAACTCTGAATAAAAATTGTTGTTTCAGAGAACTATTTATTTTGAATTATTTTG
The DNA here is from genome assembly GCF_022837055.1 of Prionailurus viverrinus. Classification (NCBI taxonomy): domain Eukaryota; kingdom Metazoa; phylum Chordata; class Mammalia; order Carnivora; family Felidae; genus Prionailurus; species Prionailurus viverrinus. The sequence goes on from NC_062561.1 coordinate 169,837,451, forward strand.
TGGCACAGAAACTTTGCATTCTTCATGGAATTTTATTGTTGTGTCTTAAAAACATTCAACTTGGAAAGAAAGCAAGTTGGGAGATATGGTCTGTAGGGGAAACCTATTTATAACAACTATTATTTAGGTATTTTTCAAGCTTGAGTCATTTTGTTGATTATTTTCAATGCTTTACTGTAATTATAGCTACAGTAGTAGTTTGTTCTTTGACTCAGTGTCCCAGGATAAATACTTTTTGGTATAATGAACTCAGAAGTTTAAATTACTTTTGGTTTATGTAATACTGATTTACCTCACCACACAACTGCTAGTTCAAAGGTGGAAAGCATGATTTGTTTTTCTAAAAGGTATAATTTTTCCCTATATGTAGGGAAAATTCAAAACTTAAAAATTGAAGTGCTTACTTTTTTTTAATATTGTATATTCATCCTAATATAGCTGATAGTATACCTAAGAGTCAAATAGGATTTTAGGGTTTATGCTAATTATTTTGGAAATGTGTGATACTATGTAGTATATGCATTGTAGCATATGATCCCTTTTTTAAGAGGGATATAGGAGAGAATAAAATTTCTGTAAATGGAATCATTATTCCTCTTTTTCATTGTGAAATAAGAGACTCATTTATTTCTAGGAAATATTTTTGGTCACAAAATGACAATGTAAAAAATCAAATTTAGGAATATAAAAAATCTTTTGAAAAATACATTTCAGGTAAAAACAGTATTTTATAATATAATAATACCATTCAGTTTACACATCAGGATTCTGAAAAATGTTCTAAAAATGAAAGTCTCAAACTAGTAATTTGTTTTCTTGGGATAGGGAAATGTGTATTATATGTATGTTTATATTAAAGTAGTGCTATTTCTAGTTATCCAGTGTGGTGCTGGTATTGGTTAGGCAGAAGATGATGATTTATTTCCTAATTGTTCTGCTTAAGGAGATTTTAAGTGTAGGTCATTATTTTAGTTAGAAAGCCAAATATAGTGCAAGGCCCCTTTTATTTTTACTTTCATATCAAGAATGACTCACTAATCTTGGCCTAAAAGGACTTCTTCACTTTAGATGTTACTCATGCTGCAAAGTAGGTGGCCTGAAGGGGAGATGGATTTTCCCTGTGGCTGTTGGCCTCTAATGATAAAGCACTAAATAAAGATCAATCAATGATTACTGTGTAATTTGTAACCAGTTTGTAAAGTACTCTCATTAGTTTAGCTTAGATAGTTATTCTTTGGATGCATGTATTTTGGAGATGTAATAAAGATGAACATAATCTTTAGATGCAAGTGTCTTTAGGTTACCATACTTCTGGGTCCTCCAGCATGTTAGGTTGTTTTGGATTTAGCACTTTCAGAGGCAGATTTAATAGCTGTATGACCTTGACAGATGATTTAATCTCTCTGACACCATTTATAAGATGAAGATATTTGCCTCAGAGTGTTGATATAAGGAGTATATAAGATAAAGCCTATAGTCTAGAAGAAGTCGATAGCATTAAAAAGGAGGAGCGGAGGGTGGTCTAGACAAGCAAGGTTAGCTTTAATAGGGGTGAGGTTGGGGAGAAGAAAGGGAAACCATAACCCCTCCTCTTGGTTCTGAGTTACACAGGTTGTGAGAGAAGAAAACAACATTTATTTTACAGAGTTTCAGAGAGAGAGAGGGTCCTAAGTATAGAGTCTGGTTCATAACTTCTGGGAGCAAATACACAATTTTAAGTTTTTCCCTCAGAAGTTTATATGAGGGTTTTTTTTAAAGAGATTAGATTGAGCAGTAGCTCGAAGTGTTGGCTGGATTCGGGGAGGAAAAAGAAGCCTGCTTTTAAAGAGATGTCAAGCTGAAAGAGCCAATCAAGGAGATTTCGGGGATACAGGAGATAGGGGATAACAGAACAACTGCCTTAGGACATGGATGGGGAACAGGAATGGGATGCAACGGTTTGGAAAACCGGAATATCACACTGAAGCTAGAGGGAGTAAGTAAGCATTTCCAGAAGCAGTACTGTAATTTATTGTTTTCTTTAAAACGTCCAAATAGGTCAGCCCTGTATTAACAAAAAACCACTAGAGCTGGATCAACAAAGTAATCTTCTGTGGACATGAGCTATAAAACTCAAGGAGTTTATGAGGATGACAGTATAGAGGGAAGTAGCTAAGGAGAGAAAAATCGTATGGTGCAAGGGCTGGAGAAGACTGCAGAGGTCTTTAGCTCAGCACCTAACTTTTTGGTGGGAGCCACTGCTGAGGTTATGTGATTTGCTTCTGAAGGGCAAAGGTGACTCTGGCCTGTTATCTTTCTGGATCTTGTTCTGGAAGAATGAGAATTGTGGCTTTTAAGTCCAAGAACAAAAGCAGATGAAGGGTACTGAGGCTAGGAAGCTGGGAGAAAAAGTGGTGAGCAAGAAAAGGTGATGTAGTTTTCTTCCTGGCCTGATCTGTGTTTAGATATCTAGACTTACTCTTATTAGTAGCAGTAGCAATAGCAATATTTTGGTAGTCATGTGGTCTCTGGAAATGGCTATCTTCTGAGATTGGGCAATGAGTGAGCTAATGTAGCTCAGTGTATTATATGGTACCAGTCTTTGGAACCCAACTAGTGACTTTAATTATATTGATTATTTTTATTTTATTTTATCTTAAAAATATTTATTTATTTTTTGTTTACCTAGTATTTTTATTTGGGATTTGTTTTGGTTATTGTGTTAGTGTTTGATAACCTTAGAATTTATAATACTTGAGGTAACAAGGGCTGGAAAGTTTTGACCCTTCCATTGTTAGAAAGGCTTTACCTTTACTTAGAGAAGCCGAAATTCCCTTGCCGTTGAAGGACATACTTATCACAGATGATCCATCCTTCTCTGACTCACCAAATAATTTCATTTTTTGGTTCTTTAAAATCTCCCACCAAATGAGAATATATCTGCTGTTCTAGATACTGTGACATAAACTATGCAGGGAAGGAAACTAGTGTATTCCTGCTACAGGGGAAGAAAATTTAAATGTTGTAAGAAAAAATCAGAGATCTCCAGGAACTCATCAAATGAATTATAAAATTGACAGGGTTTTGTATACATAACTAGCTTATTTTATGAAGATTATTATACTATCATTATGAAATGTTTGAAATGATCCAAGGCTATTTGCCTCAGATGTGGTACTGACAGTGTGTTTTCTTTCATGCTTCTTGTTTGGATTCACTGAGCTTTTTGAATCTGTGAATTTTTTGTTTTTCATTGAGTTTTCACTGTTTTCAGCTATTATTTCTTCAAATACTTTTCCTATTCCTCCTCTGTCTCCTTGGAAGTTCCTTATTACGTGTATAATTAGATGTCTATAAGGTGTTCTGCAGCCCACTGATACTCTGTTTATTTCTGGATTCTTTTTTCTCTAAGTTTCATTTTTGATAGTTTATATGGCTTTGTTTTGTTGATTTTTGTGAGGGAGCACAGTTAAGTTACTTGGAAAGAGCATGATCCTTTTGGATCTTGATTTTAATTTCCTTAGGCAGGGTCAGAGCAGTGTTAATTCTGGGGCTAGTGACTCCTCACTGCCAGAGCTCTTCCCAGTACCCATGAATTATGAGTTTTTTGGGAGTGGCTGGTAGGAATGCACTATTCCTGACCATATGTGAACAGAAGGTACTGTGCCTGTAATCTTTTCAGCTAGTTTCCCCCCAGCTCATGTAGTTTCCTCATGGGCATGCACTGACCAGTTTTCTGCCAAATACCAGAGTGAGGCTCACTGCAGATGTCCAGGCTTCTCTGTGTGCCTCCATCCTCTCCAGGAGTCAGTGTGCCTTGAACTCTAGCTGCCTTGTTCTTCCCAGACTCTCTGTTCTGCCTCCTCAACTCTAGGATTCTGCTCACACCTCCTTTGGTTTCTCCTCCCTGTGGGGTGGCCTCTAAGTCAGTAAGTCAGGGCAATTGTAGGGTTCATCTTGTTTGTTTTTTTCTCTCAGTGGTCACTTCATATCTTTCACTGCCTGAAATCTAGTATCTTGAAAACTGTTATTTCTTATATTTTGTCCATTTTTTTTTTCAGGGGAAAGAGTAAATTTGGTCCCTGTTATCCCCTCTTGGCTGATTTTATTTTAAAATATTTTCCTAAAAGCATTTTATTTTTCTTCTGGTAAGGTGTAATTAGTATTTATAAAATCAGACTATTTATTTAGAATTCAAGATAATTCAGATCCAATGAGGCTTTGCATTATTGTTAAAAGAAAAGAAAAGAAAAGAAAAGAAAAGAAAACAAAAACACATGCAAGCAGTGCGAGGCCCAGAGTTTTCTCTTTGACTTTTAATTTGCCCCCTATAATGGCCATGTCACTCCCCTGCCAAGTTTCTATAATTGGACATTGTAATTAGTATAAAGTCAAACTTTTTACTATGACTTTTAAGTTTATACTTGTTCTGGTCTTACACTCTGATTTTCTCCTTGCACTTCCCTTAGGAAAGTACCTCCAGGCAGAAAAGTGGGGCAATTTCAGGTCTTTCATTTTTCTTTAGGGTTCCAATCCTGTGCTGCCTGTTATCCTGTATCTAAAAACAGTTTCATATATATTATGCTCACTTTTGTAGTTTTAGTGGGAAGATGGGTTTGATTCTAGTTACTATGTCAAGGCTGGAAGAAGTCCCTTACTTTAGTTGCTATTTTCTCTCTTCTTCCTAGCCTTCTTCCTAGCACAAAGGAATCATGGTTAATGATTATTGGTTTCTTTTGGCTCATTTCTGAGTCTCTGCTAATATGCATGATTAATTTGTTAATTCTAAATGACTAATACATAGAAATATAAGCAGTTCTGGAAGGATCTGTACTTCATATTTTATACCTGTTTGCTACTGTATGTGTCTCAATGGAATAAAATGGAAATATTCTATCATTTAATTAAAAAATTAATTTAGACTTTATTTCCCCAAAGTAAGTTAAACTAGTATTTACTTTCCTTATGGAAGAGCTGCTAATATTTTCTATTATCTTTGAGTAGATATTGTTTTATATTTTCTCATACTACCAAGTAATGATTAAAAAAAAACAACTCACCTTGTCCTGTATTTTCTTTCTTTCTTTCTTTCTTTCTTTCTTTCTTTCTTTCTTTCTTTCTTTCTGTATTATTTTTGGAGGGAAATACCAACATTTCTTTTTTTTTTTTTTAAAGGTTATTTATTTATTTTGAGAGAGAGCAAAAGAGCATATGAATCACCAGTTGGGAAGGGTATGAGCTGGGAGGGGCAGAGAGAGAGAGGGATTAGAGAGAATCTAACAGGTTTCATGCTATTAGCAGAGAGCACTTTGTAGGGCTAGAACTCACCAACCATGAGATCATGACATGAGCCGAAATCAAGAGTCAAAGGCGTAACTGACTGAGCCACCCAGGGGCTCCTGTATTATTTTACTTTAGATATAATTTTGGCTTCTAGTGTGATGATTGATTCCTGTTATGCATGAGAGCTGCGATTTAATTTCATGGAAGCATCTGTACTAAATTTGGAGTGATACAGTCGAGGCTGGTGTTTCATATTTTAGGAGGCTCTATATTTGGAAGTGCTATTGTACTGTTAGGTCACAGTGTGCATGTATTTTGAACAGCTTGTAGATGGAATTTGACATAGTACATAAATCATTTTGTTTTCGATTATTTCTGATATTTAAATTTTCCAAGGCAATTCAGGTTTGAAGACAAAAAGAGTATTGTTTTTTATCTTTTCCACATGTCAAATATAGTCATCTTTATTTTTATTCTGTGTTTTTTTTTTTTTTTGATGCATAAGCCTGTACAAGATGTTTATTTATCTCCTAGAGATAACATTGTACTCTGTAAACTATTTTTCAGTTTGACTTTTTAACCTAATTATATACCTTGGACTTTCTCTATATCATTTCACATGAAGTTACCTTAATTTAAAAACATATATATATTTGTTAATGTTTATTTCATTTTTTAACTTTATTTTTTATTTTTTAAAATTTACATCCAAATTAGTTAGCATATAGTGAAGCAATGATTTCAGGGGTAGATTCCTTAATGCCCCTGACCCATTTAGCCCATCCCCCCTTCCACAACCCCTGCAGCAACCCTCAGTTTGTTCTCCGTATTTATGAGTCTCTTCTGTTTTGTCCCCCTCCCTGTTTTTATATTAGTTTTGTTTCCCTTCCCTTATGTTCATCTGTTTTGTCTCTTAACGTTCCAATGTGAGTGAAGTCATATGATTTTTGTCTTTCTCTGACTCATTTCACTTAGCATAATACCCTCCAGTTCCATCCACATAGTTGCAAATGGCAAGATTTCATTCTTTTTGCTTGCCGAGTAATACTCCATTATATATATATACTTCTTTATCCATTCATCCATCGATGGACATTTGGGCTCCTTCCATACTTTGGCTATTGTTGATAGTGCTGCTATAAACATGGGGGTGCATGTGTCCCTTTGAAACAGCATACCTGTATCCCTTGGATAAATGCCTAGTAGTGCAGTTGCTGGGTCGTGGGGTAGTTCATTTTTAGTGTTTTGAGGAACCTCCATACTATTTTCCAGAGTGGCTGCACCAGCTTGCATTCGCATCTTTGCCACTTTTTGATGTCTCTGTTATGGTGATTTTAGGAAGTTTTTTTTATTCTCAGTGCTTAGAAACATTTTAGGTAGTACCAAAGGTATCTAATTCATAAAGGTTTAAAATTATTTGTTAGCAAACATTTTGAGCTTTGTACCTTCTTAGAGATATTTTATGGATAATTGGTTTATGATAACTATGTAGTTCATGGTTATTGATCTCTTTGAATTTGCTGTCTGTAAAAGTAAGGATTCATTTAGAAAAAATAGAACCTACATTAGGTAGATTGTTTTCTTTCTTTTCTTGCTTTTTTTCAGTAGATAGGATTTGATGTAGAGAAATATGTATAAGAGTTTTGCAGTATTGGGGTTTCAAAATAGGTGAAAGAAATTAAGAGGTACAAACTCCCAGTTATAAATTAAATAAGTCACAGGGATGTAGAGTTCAGTACAGAGAATATTGTCACTACTATTGTAAATAATAACCCTGTATGGGGGCGCCTGTGTGACTCATTTGGTTGAGCGTCTGCCTTTGGCTCAGGTCATGATCTCACGGTTTCGTGAGTTCTAGCCCTAGGTGGGGCTCTGTGCATTGACCACAGGGAGCCTGCTTGGGATTCTCTCTCTCTCTCTCTCTCTCTCTCTTTCTCTCTCTCTCTCTGCCCTTCCCCCATTCACACAGGCTCACTCGCTCTATCAAAGTAAATAAATAATTAAAAAATAATAATAACTTTGTATGGTGACAGATGGAAAGTACACTTGTAGGGAACATTTCTTAGTGTATGTAAAGTTGAACTACTATGTTATATACCTGAAACTAATATAATATTATATGTAAATTAAAGATAACAAAAAGATATTTAAAAAATAAACCAATTAAAGGTGGATTAATAGGAGAAAAGCAGTTTTTCTCAAAGATTTTATAATTTTTTTCTTAATCTCTCATTATTTCTTATTTCCTAGACTTAACTTGAGATACTTTAGTTTCTTTTTTCCTCATTATTGTCAGCTCTCTCTTTTAGTGTTATTAACATTATTTTTTCTGTTTGTTTTTGCTTTTGATGAATTAATACATACTTTTTTTTTTGCTTTTCATTTCCTTCTTTGTATTTTCCTTAGATTTTATAGTGTTCTTCCTTTCCCAATTTCTAAAATTGAACATTTAATAAATTTATTTTTATTCTTACTTAGAAATGGAACTATAAAGTTTGTGAATCTTTCGGCAAATTGAGCTCTGTATCATAGATTTTGGTAGTCAGTATTTTATTTACTGTTATTTTCTAGGTCTTATATTAGTTTTACAAACTTTAGTATTTGGCCTATCCATTTTTAAGAAATGATTTAATTATTTTTTTCTTAAAAAATTCTGTCAGTGATTTTTTCTTTGCTTCTTTTCCTTGTAAGAGGCTAGATAGAAAGTATAGTTAGTATGTACTATTTTCCATTCTTGAAGAAATTTATAAATTTTTTTGTAGTATAATATCATCTAATTTTTAAGAATATTCCATAGATTTGGGGCACCTGACTTAGTCAGTTAAGCATCTGACTCTCAATTTCAGCTCAGATCATGATCTCATGGTTTGTGGGATCGAGCCATGCATCAGGCTCCACGCTGACAGCATAGAGCCTTCTTAGGATTCTCTCTCATCCTGTCAATCTCTGCTCTTCCCCTGCTCACTCTCTCTCTGTCTCAAAATAAATAAAGTTAAAAAAATGAATATTCCATAGATTCTTTAAAAATACATATCTTCTATACCTGGGGAGGTATATAGTTTTTATATGTAATATAGATCAAACATATTCATTATTAAATTACTTATTCAGATACTCTGCATTATTTATTTTTTTAGTTTATCTGTCATAGGTAGAGATGAGTACATTTAATTCTCCCACTACTTTTGATTTCTCATTTCATTTTCTACTGTTTTGCTTTGTGTGTTTTGATGTACTGTTTTCTGGAATGAAAAGATTCATGACAGTTATATGTTCATTGTAATTGATATTCTTCTGCATCATAATGTGCCCTTCTTTGTTTTATATTTTGGGTCTAGAATTCAATTTGAAATTATTTGGACATAATGACTACTGAATCCTATTGTTTATATTTTTCTGGGGTAGTTTTACTTGTCTTTTTGTTGTTGTATGTTATTTTATTTTACTGATGTTTCTTATATATTGCCTAGAGTGAAGTTCCCTCCTCTGATTTGATAATGTTTACCTGAATTTTCATAGATGTTTAACAGATAATATTTTCATACAATGTTTAACAGATGTGTTTAGTATAATTTTTATTTTGCAACTCATTTTTAATTGTCAATAATTTTTTGTTTCTTTTGCTTTCTTTCTTTTTTTAATGGGCAATGTTAACTTTCTTCAAAAAGTACTTTTGATAACTTAGATGGTCTGTATAGTTTTTTTTTCCTAAACATTCACTTAACTTTTGAAATTTAAAAATTTTAAACTTAAGTCCATATTTCTTTACAAACTTTAGATGTAGAGCTGTCTATACACTCTTCTATTTGAAAAGAGGGGAAATGGACATAATTACACTTTTCTCATCAAATTCTCATTCCTGGTTTTTGTTACTATCCACTAGATTTTTTTGTCTAGTTTTTTATAGTTACATTATTACTACATTTACATTTTGTAGCTCTTTTCTCAATAGTTAGGATATATTTATATTCTGTTTTATAAACTTAACCACAATGGTTGTGTTTAGACATTGTATTATTATTCTTTGCTATGATTATTTTTTTGAAGTTGAACTTTAGATGTTTTTATTTGTTAATATTTCTTAACTTATCTAGTGTTCAGCATCAGTGAGTAACTACTAGTAAAATCCCGTTATGAGGAATATTATCAGCAGAATTATTACCATTACGTAGGATTCTGTATAATAAAGAAATTTGAATGCCTGGCAGTGGCCTACAGTATTTTGCTTATTAGGTTACAAAGAGTTATGTTCCACAAATTATCCTGGTCAACAGATAATTTGTCTGTGCCCTGGCCATTCCTGTGCCATAACCAAAGAGCCATATCTGCAAAGTGCTGTACAAGTTCTATTGCAAATGTTGACGTACACCTTTACTTTTGTTTGTTTATCAAGCATCTGTTAACATTTTACTCTCTTCTCTTTATAACAAATATTCTAGTCACCTAATTCAAATTATATACTATCCAAACATTTTCTTGCCCACTCATGCATTCCTTTTAGGCATTGCTTCATAATTGCATTATGTGCTGCTCCTCTCCCTTTGTTGTATTAGTTGAGGATCCGTTAATTTTTTTCTTCCCTGTCATAATTGGCATTGCTATCATTCTATTTCCGGTTATAAACAATGAAAATATCTTTTAATGGCATGTATTTAATTCATGGTTTTCTTTTACATTTGTGCCTCCCTGCCTCCATCCCTCCCTTCCTTTCTTCTTTCAAAGAATATTTAGTAGCTATTTAAGGCATCACAGTAAATACCTAAATTAGTGAGGAAAGAGTTATGGTACCACCCCCCCTGGAGCTTGCATTCTGGTTGGGGAGACAGAAAAAAACCAAACAAGTATACATACAGATAGTTGTTTCAAGTGCTAAGAGAGAGAAAAGCAAGGATTACACCTACATAAGGTTTTATTGATTCCTAAAGGAAGAGATGGATCTTGCCAAGTGAAAGAGAGGGTGAGCTTTGAGAACGAGTGAATGTTCAGGAAACTGAAGGAAAACAATGGTTTATTTATTTAGTTGGGTAGAGAATAGCAAAATGTGAAGTTGGAAGGACAGACAGAGGATGGATAATCTGAGACAACTAGGTTTTAGAAATAAGTTGGATTTTTGTTTTTAAGTGCAAAGGAAAAGCAATGTAGGGTTTTTTTTTGCAAGAGAATTAGAATTTCTTTTGCTACTTTGAAGGCAGTGGATTGGGGAGGAGCAGGAGTAAAAAGAGGACACCAATTTGGAGGTTTTGTAATAATTTAAGCCAGGGATAGTCATAACTTCCAAAAGACAGTGGAGATGGAGAGAAGTGGGTGTATTTGTGGTAGACTTTGGAGAGAGAATCAGAAAGGCTTGCTGATAGATTGTTGGGAAGGGTGACCTGAACTTCAAAGGAGCAGGGACTTTTTTAGGAAGAGAGGTTTTATTTATTAGCTATTAGGATGTTGGGAATGGGATAAAGCCAGGTTTTTGTAAAAGCTAGAAGGTAAGTGGAAAGTTCTGATATGAGGTGTAAGGAGTTTTTAAGGAGTTTTTGAGGGTACAGGATTCTCTAGAGAGTTCCCGAGTCACATTAGGAAATATTGAGGGCAACATAGGATTGGTAATTGGCGTGATGATATATATCTTGGGATGCTTGGACTTCCCACAGTGACTACGGTAAACAGGACCGTTAGGCAGGATGAGATGTGCCCTCCTGGGAGGAGGAGGTCAATCTGACTTTGTTGTCTCACCTTTAATGTTGGCTTCCAAGAAGGCTTCTCTCCTAGGCCGCAAAGAGTCCTATGTAAAATTACAAAAATTTATTGCTATGAAGCACTTAGAGAATATTTAATTTTTGAAGATAGAGAATGAAACACTGATTCCTCTTATTTTTTCGTAGTTTTAACATTCTGGACATGCTACATAGTGTTTTCCCAGCATTGGATTTTTTAGAGTGAAAATACAAAATGAAAAAGGCCAAGTTACAGACGTTATTAGGATATTTAGTTTGTTTTTAATCCATGTTTGTATAGTTTTGTTTTTTTACTGTTTTCATCTTTGTTAAATTTTATATTTTAATGGAAGAGATATATCAGTTTTAAATTCCTTTGTGGTATCAAGAGCATATTATTAGTACTTAGAGTTTTGAATCTGAAAGTAAATATAAGGAGTTTATTGGTCACATTTTACTCCATGTTCATAATAACATTTCATAACTAAGAATGCCCTTCTCCCTAAAAAATGTACTCAAAGGTTAACTTTTAAAAAAATGTATATTACAGTTTATCAAAAACAAGATTACTAAGTTAAACCCTGGTGAGTTTTGACTATGACTAAGAATTTGATTCTTTTAGGCTATTATTTTGATTTAGATGCTTATTAAATTTTGATTTAGGATTATATCGGAACATTAACCAATGGAGGGTAATCCTGTTCATTCACAGATCATAAGTAATACCATAACAATTTATTCTAATCAGTAAATATCTGAAATCATACCTGTCTACTTTTTTAATATTTAACATGGATCTTACCCAACCATGGTATATCTCCAACAATTGTTTCTGAATAGAATTTTGAAGATCTATAGTGAAGAGTATTCCTCAGTTGCTTTTTTTTTTTAGTATCTAGAAATTAGAATATTTAATAACAAATGACTTGTTCTTCCAGCAGTATCCATATGCTGACTTGTCCCAAACCCCACCATTATGTGTGTCTGCTATTGATGGAATGTGTTGTGCTGGAAAAACCATTGAGAGCTAATGGTATTTACTAAGAAACAAGAATAGATAGAAATCCACAGATTACCAGTATTTAATACAGAAGCAGCAAATGAATAGCAAGTACAAAGATTGAGAAGGGATTTTTAGGAAAAGGAGAAGACAAATTGGTATGTTGGAATATAAGAAGCCATCCAAACCAGAAAAGAAGAGTTTCAGGAAGGAGTGAGTGGGTCAGCAAGATCAGATGCCACAGAAAGAAATGTTAAGAATAAAGATGGGTAAATATCTGTTGCATTTGACCATTAGGAAATGGTGACCTTACTGAGGCATCAGTATGGTGTAGGCAGAAGGATTATATCAACATATTGACAAAGAGACAAGAAGTGATAAAATGAAGACTGCAAGTGTGAACTCTCAAAGAGCCTTAATCCCTTTCCTCCAATACTACATAGTCTCTGATTACTAAATTTTGAAGCATTTGTACTTGAAGTTGAAGATGTTAAATCTGAGCCATTCATAGCTCCTTGCACAATTGCCAGAAACCTGGCATTTTTGTATTAATGTAATAATTTCTGTAAAACTAAATATTTAAAGTTCCAGAACACTTAAAGCACAGCTAAATGGCAGCCTTTAATACAAGGGCTAATTTTCTTTCTTTCTTTCTTTTTTAAAGTCTTGGCTACTTATGATTCAGCAGACAGAGCAACTTAGTAGAATAATGAAGACACATGCAGAGGACCTAAATTCTGGACCCTTACACAGGCTCACCATGATGATTAAAGATAAGCAACAGATGAAGAAAAGTTTTATAGGTGTTCATCAGCAGATAGAGGCAGAGATGATCAAGGTTTGTCTTTTTATTCTGGAATTCTTTTTTAAATTTGACTTTGAGACTCACTGAAATATTTCATCTTGTTTGACTTTTAAAAATTGTTTAGTCATCATTTTATTTATTTATTTATTATTTTATTTTTGATTTTTTTAAAATTTACATCCAAATTAGTTAACATATAGTGCAACAATGATTTCAGGAGTAGATTCCTTAATGCCCCTTACCCATATAGCCCATCCCCCCTCCCACAACCCCTGCAGTAACCCTCAGTTTGTTCTCCATATTTATGAGTCTCTTCTGTTTTGTCCCCCTCCCTGTTTTTATATTAGTTTTGTTTCCTTTCCCTTATATTCATCTGTTTTGTCTCTTAAAGTCCTCATATGAGTGAAGTCATATGATTTTTGTCTTTATCTGACTCATTTTACTTAGCATAATACCCTCCAGTTCCATGCACGTAGTTGCAAATGCCAAGATTTCATTCTTTTTGCTTGCCGAGTAATACTCCATTGTATATATCTATCATACTTCTTTATCCATTCATCCATCGATGGACATTTGGGCTCCTTCCATACTTTGGCTGTTGTTGATAGTGCTGCTATAAACATGGGGGTGCATGTGTCCCTTTGAAACAGCACACCTGTATCCCTTGGATAAATACCTAGTAGTGCAATTGCTGGGTCGTAGGGTAGTTCTGTTTTTAGTTTTTTGAGGAACCTCCATGCTATTTTCCAGAGTGGCTGCACCAACTTGCATTCCCACCAACAATGCAAAAGAGATCCTCTTTCTCTGCATCCTCGCCAACATCTGTTGTTGCCTGAGTTGTTAATGTTAGTCAGTCTGACAGGTATAAGGAGGTATCTCATTGTGGTTTTGATTTGTATTTCCCTGATGATGAGTGATGTTGAGCATTTTTTCATGTGTTGGTTGGCCATCATTTTATTATTAGAAATAGGTTTTGGTGTCTCTAATAAGTGATATTTTATTCCTATTTATTATAAAACATTATTGATTATAAGCTGTACTATTACTTTATATACTCTTCTGAAAGAAAAGAATGCTGCCAATTAGACTATGATACAGTGCTCTCTTATCACTTTGAATTTTTATTTTTTACTTACTGCAGTAGCCCTTTTAAGTTTTATGAATTTCATTTTTACTATGCATATAATAGAAAAGAAAATACAGGCAAAATAAATGAGTTTTGATATTTCTAAAATTTTTTTCACAGAGTTTGTTTTTTTCTGGGTAACTTTTTTAAATGTTTTTTATTATGAAAGTTTCAAATGTGCAAAAGGAGAGAGAATAGTAAAACAAACTCCTATTGACTGATCCACCCACATAGTCAAGTTTTTTTAAAATCTATACTCACCTCCATTTTCTAATACACTGAACCATTTAAAAAATTTCAGATATCATTGTATCCATAAATATTTTAGCATATAATGCTAAAATAAATATTAAAAAAAACTTAACTATATTATCATTAACCTACCTAAAAATAACAGTAATTTCTTAATGTTATTAAATATTCTGACTGTGCTCAACTGATTGTTTTTTAAATGTTTTTTTACAGTTGGTTCATTGGAATCATGACCCAAACATGCATTTGAATAATTTTAATCTGTAGGTGTCCCCCCCGCCATTTTTTTAAAGTTTATTTATTTTGAGAGAGAAAGAGAGAGCACATGCATGTGAAAGCAGGGGAGGGTCAGAGAGAGAATCCCAAGAAGGTTCTGCGCTGTCAGTGCAGAAAACCAGTGTGGGGCTTGATCACACAAACCCTGAGATCATGACCTGAACTTCAATCAAGAATTGGACACTTAGGGGCGCCTGGGTGGCGCAGTCGGTTAAGCGTCCGACTTCAGCCGGGTCACGATCTCGCGGTTCGTGAGTTCGAGCCCCGCATCAGGCTCTGGGCTGATGGCTCGGAGCCTGGAGCCTGTTTCCGATTCTGTGTCTCCCTCTCTCTCTGACCCTCCCCCGTTCATGCTCTGTCTCTCTCTGTCCCCAAAATAAATAAACGTTGAAAAAATTTAAAAAAAAAAAAAAAAAAAGAATTGGACACTTAAGCTGACTGAGCCACCCAGGCACCTACCACTCCCAACCTTTTAAAAATGCTATTTATTTGTGGAAGAAATTGGGTAATTTGCTCTATAGAATTGAAGTTCCTTAATTTTTGACTTTATTGTTAGCATCTTGTGATGTGATTTCACATATTTCTTCATCCTTCAATTTTCCTGTAAACTGGAGAGTAATTAGATTGGCTTGATAACATTCTGTCTACTTATTTTGGGCAAGAATACATGATAGGTGCTGGTATAGACTTCCTGTTTTTTTTTCCCCTATCAGAGATATCTAATGTCATCTTGTTTATCTATTTGTGATGTTAAACTTGTCTAATAGGTTCCAGTCCTGCTAGCCTGATCAACCTATGAAAAAAGTTTCTTTTCAGACATTTACCTAATAGGTTTAGAAATAATTGATGTTCACTGCTTAGATCCATTATTTTACTAGGGGTTGTAAAATGGCAGTATTTTACTTCTATCATTCCTAATATGATTGTTAGCTATAATTTTTCAATAGAAAGTTTTGTTATATCACCTACTTGGCTACCCTGAGGTATTGTTCATATACAAGAATCAGGATAAATGCTTGCTTTTTGCAATTAATAAGCCAGCTTGGAGAACATGAATTGGTTCTTTAGCAACTTCAGAAGTTAAGACTTCCAGTTTCCAGTCCGGCATATAAGAAGATTAGAAGTTGTCACTCATTCCTAACAAGGAGTTAAAATTTGAACAAATAGAAAAATCACCAATTGCTTTTAGATCCTTAAGAGAAGTGACGTGACAGGGCAAATGGCTCCCCCTAAAATTGGAGAGACAGACAAGCGAATACAGAGAATTACAACTTATCAGAGCAAAAGCCTCTTTGGGAAATAGTACTGGTTATAGGAAAACCTGGAGTGTAAGTGACAAATTCTGGAGGCTCAGTGTGGACAACTCTGACAGTTAAAACCTCCAGGAGGAGCTACTTATTGAGGGAACTACACACTTCTGTGAATTTTACCTCCTAGACCTCTACCAGGTTCTCACAGTGAATATTGGAGAAAAATCTCATGCTTCAGGAGGGAAAAGGAACCATTTTGCCATATGCCAAAGCATTCTGTTCTTAATAAAGTCGCTTAGGAGAAACTGTTTACCTGTAACCTAATTGATCTGGGGCAAGGGGGATTCATAACTCCGGTCCACTCTGAGTGGAGAGTGGGCTAGTGAGCTGAGGAACACATGTGAAGCTCATAGCCAGAGGTATAGGCTCAGTAAAAGACTGAGACCTAATCATAGGGTATAAAATACTTTCCCTTTTTCTGGCAGCTTATCACCACGTTAGTAAAGGCCTATTTAATCAGTTCCTTTTGCTCGGTACAATCTGCCTGGCAATCAAGAAAACATAACAAGGCATACCAAGAGCCAAACATGCAGAATTGGAAGAGACAGAACAAGCATCAGAACCAGACACAGCAGGGATGTCGGAAATATCAGACCAGGAACTTAAAACAACTATGAATAATATGCTAAGGGCTCTAATGGATAAAGTAAGTACGAAAGAGCAGATGGGTGATGTAAGCATAAAGTTGGAAATCCTAGGAAAGAACCAAAAAGAAATACTAGAGATCTAAAATAACTTAACAGAAGTGAAGAATGACTTTGATGGGCTTAATAGGAGATTAGACACAATAGAGGAAATAATCTCTGAAGTTGAGGATATATCAGTAGCATTCTATAAAACTGAAAGCAGAGAATACAGACTGAAAAAAAAAAATGGAACAGAATATCCAAGAACTGTGGGGCAGCTACAAAAGATGTAACATATGTATAATGGAATACCTGTAGGAGAAGAAAGGGAGAAAGGAACAAGAAATATTTGAAATAATAATGACTGAGAATGTGTCCAAATTAATGTCAGACACCAAACAGTAGTTCTAGGAAGCTCAGAGAACACCAAACAGAATAAATGACCAAAAAACTACACCCTAGCCATGTTGATTTCAAGCTATAGATAATCAAAGATAAAGAAAAAATCCTGAAAGAAGCCTGAGTACAAAAGCACCTTAACGTATAGAAGAACATATAAGAATTACATCTGATTTCTCCTCAGAATTAAGTAGGCAAGAAGGGAGTAGAATGAAATATTTAAGTGTTGAGAGAAAAAACCCACTATCCTTGAATTCTATGCCCTGTGTCCTTCAAAAATGAAATAAAGACTTTCTTTGATAGACAAAAATTGAGGAAATTTGTATCCAGTGGACTGAGAAGGAAAATAATATAGGTCAGTAACTCAGATCTACATCATGAAAGGAAGAGCACTGGGGAAGGAATGTGAAGATAAAGTAAAAATTTATTTTTCTCACTCTTAATTAATCTAACACATAACACTTTATTGAAAATCATAACAGCAACATTTGATTATGTACAGTCATGAATATATCTTGCGTGTGTATATATATATATATATATATATATATATGTTTATGTATGCTTATATATAAGTTAAATGAATGACAGCAATGATAGATGGGGAGGAGGAATTAGGATTATTTTGTTATTGTAAAATACTTATGTGGTATAGTGGTCCTTGAAATGTGGTATAATGGTATAGTGGTCTTTGAAAGTAGGCTTGCATTAGTTATAAATACATATTGTGAACTCTAGGGCACTTACTAAAAAAAAGTTAAAAAAGAAATGTAACTGATACGCTAAGAAATAAGAGAGGGTGGAATTGTATAAAATACTCACTTAAAACCACAGAAAAGTAGAAAAAAGAGTGTTAGAAATATGAACAAATAACAAGGATAACAATTAGGAAACTAACAAATATGGTACCTATTAATCCAAGTGTGTGGATAAGTACTTTGAAGGTCAGTGGTCTAAATGAGCCCATTAAGGGACAGATATTTTTAGAGTGGATTTACAAACAAGACCCAAGTATATGTTGTCTACAATAAACCCATTTTAGATATTAAGACACATATAGATTGATAGTAAATGGATGGAGAAAGATATACTATGCTAATCCTAATCAAAAGGAAGTAGAAGTAGCTATATTAATTTCAGACAGAGCAGACTTTTAAGTGTTTTTTGGGTACAGAATCAAGGACCTGTATTTGTTTAGTCTTTCCATAGATAGAATAACAGATTTCATGTATTTATGTAATGACCACTGTCATGATTATTATGTAGCCAACAGTGATTGTTAGATACATCTTATTTTAGGTGATGTTACAATATCTGAAAAACCCAAAACACAAAAACCAAAAATCTCATGTTAGAACTGGTAAATTGTTACAACTCAGTTATTCTGTATATTAAAATAAATATTTTTTAGAAAAAATATTTTATACATTGTATATTAATCTATTGGTCTTTAAATTTTAGATGATGACAGCATTATTTCTTGATTTGCTTTTATTTTTAAGAGATGTTTTTCTTTTTTCATATGGTGTTGAATTTATCATTGATTTCTAAACCAGTTTTTAATATATTGTCTATAATGTATGTTAAGGAGCAACTCTGATCTATAAGCAATAAAAATATATTAGGACTTAAGTTCTTGACAAATATAAATTTAATAATTTAAAATTTGTTTTGCATTTCTTTTTGACAGGTTACAAAGACAGAATTAGAAAAATTAAAGTCCAGCTATAGACAGTTGATAAAAGAAATGAATTCTGCCAGAGAGAAATATAAAGAAGCTTTAGCTAAAGGTATGGCAAAATTATGAAAAATGTTTATTTTAGTGATTTTTATTCTTATCATTTGAAGATTGTCTTTAAAGTACCAGAATAATTCCACTTAGACCAATTCACATTTAAAAAATATCAAAATATGTCAAAATAGACTAATTGTCAGACTGTTTAATGTCTTTTTATTTTTTGTCTTTTTTTAAAAATGATGTAAATTAGTTTTTACTTTTTAGTAGTTCATACTAAATGGAATTATGTAGCACTTGTAAATAAAATGCAAGGAATATTTAAAAATTTCTCTCTAGAAGTTTAATTACTGAGTGTAAATAAGAAAAATAGGTTGTATTTGTTAAGATACCATTTTTAGCTCTCTTTTTGCCTATGGTATTTAAAAGCCACTAAAGCAGCCAGACCATTTTATAGCATTATTTGCCTTCATAGCTTAATTTTTTTTAATCCTAAAAAAATTTTTGTAATGTTTTTATTTTAGTTTTGAGAGAGAGACAGAGCATGAGTGGGGGAGGTGCAGAGAGAGTGAGGGAGACACAGAATCCAAAGCAGGCTCCGGGCTCTGAGCTGTCAGCACAGAGCCTGAGGCGGGGCTCGAACTCAAAGACAGTGAGATCATGGCCTGAACTGAAGTCAGACACTTAACCAACTGAGCCACCCAGGCGCCCCTTTGTAGCTTAATTTTATGTGCATATATTTCCTCTAACATTTTCATAAGAAGCTTTGGAAGTAAATAGAAAGAGAAACATATTATTTATGTTTCAAATAAGCATTTATGGTTATGAGTCTTTAAATGTGAGTAAACGGTCTTCATATTTAGATTTTTTTTAATGATAAAAGTTGGAGGTTTTTAAAAAAATTCTTCCTGTCTAAATATAAGCGTTATTAGTAATTCTATCTTTTTCTTTTTACTAACATATTTCTCTTGGTCTTTTACTTGTGTATTATATTCTTACTTTGTGGAGGTAAATGAAATAAATAGCTCCTACATTTCAATGTATCTTGCACAATGGAAGCACCATGTTTATGTTGTTAATCCCAGTAGACTAAAAGAGATACTGATTTAACATGCAGGTCTCCCTCCTTCCCTTTCTTACGTCTTTCCTTTGTAATGATATAGTTTATTTTGGTTTAAAAAATGAAATCTAATTCTGATGTCATAATAAAATTTTAAATAGTTCTTATACATAGTACTTATACTATTGAAGATTTTCCACAGATAGTAATTTTTCTTTATTTTTTATTTTAATTTAGATAAAATACCATTTAGTGTTGTATTAATAATAGGAAGACTTTTTTTGTTTGTTTTTTATAAAGTTTATTTATTTTGAGAGACAGAGCAAGTGAGCAGGGGAAGGGCAGAGAGAGAATCCTAAGCAGGCTCTGCACTGTCAGCATGGAGCCTGACTCACAAACCATGAGATCACGACCTAAGCCAGAATCAAGAGTGGGTTGCTCAACCGACTGAATGAACCACCCAGGCTCCCCTGAAGCTGCATTTTTTTTTAAGTTTAAAAAAAATTTTTAATGTTTAGTTTTGAGAGAGAGTGAGTGAGCTGGGGAGGGGCAGAGAGTGAGGGAGACACAGAATCTGAAGCAGACTCCAGGTTCTGAGCTGTCAGCACAGAGCCTGATGCGGGACTTGAACACACTAACTGTGAGATTATGATCTGAGCCAAGTCAGATGCTTAACTGACTGAACCACCTAGGCACCCCCTGAACACTGTAGTTTTAATTAATCCCAAGAAATGTATTACGTGGCTGAATCTCCTGAAATTAAAATATGTGAACTTATTTACATTTCTCCTTCTAAAGGTATTAGTGATAATATTTTCCTATTTTCAAGAATTTGATTGATCTTTATCAAATATTTGATCAACTTATATCCTGTGGAATACATATTTTAAAAATAACTTCTTGTATTATTGTGTTTGATATGTGACATATTACATTTCTTTTTTTATAATCAACACTATCTTTATACTCCTGTTTATGTGAAAAAGTGTAAAATTATATTTTTGAATACTTTGTTTCTGTTATCAAAGTGCTTTTTATATTTAACATGGAAATAGGGATTCTTTTGTGAAGTTATTTATTCTTTATAAGGATGATATGATGGCAAATCTTCCAACATTTGCAGACTTAATGTCAGAACTTTAGTTCATTGTATAGGCCAGAACAGGGCAGTTCTGAAATGGGTCCTAGGGACAGCTAGGCAGTGACAGTGAATACCCCCAGTATGGCTGTAGCATCCAGTCATTACTTTAGATATTAGGGGGTCTTAAAACACCAGTTTGACATTTAGCTCCCAGCTAGAGAAGACAAGGCTTTGGGGGAGACAAGGCTTTGGGGGAAACAAGGCCTGAAAATAATTCCTATAGTAAAAGGGTTAAATTCTGGATTTGATTGAGAATGGGTTCAGTTGATTGAGAAAGGGCTCAGTTACTATAACTAACTGGAGGTTTAGCAGTAGTAAATCAGCAGGAAGGCTAGGTTAATGCTGAAATTCCAAATTCCTGACCCCTGCTGTGTAGATTACACAAAATACTTTAAGTTTTGAATATTAAAATTTATATCCAAAGGAACATCAGTTAATATTGTTTAATGTAAAATATTACACTCATTTGCAATTTGACTGTGGCATTTTAATTAATTTATTATTATTATTATTATTATTATTATTATTATTATTTGTAATATACCTTTACTGTTAAACTTGTTTTGCTCTGGGCTGGGCTGAGAAAGCAAATATTTGTCTTAAGTTGACTTTGACTAATTCAAAACTAGTCTATTGATTATTATTTATAACATATAAACTGAGAACAACCAAAATAATTTTAGCTAGCCTGTTGAGTTGAAGTTAGTAATTCAGAATGTTTCTTGATAGCAGCATAGAATAATGAGTTCTTAAATGCAAAATATACAGATTTTACTTTCTTATTGTGGATTAAGTTCTGAATACTTTAATTTGGTTGAGCACTTGTTTAGGTTTAACCATAAAACAATTTTGTGAATGTATAAGTAAATGACTTCACAGAAGAACTCTTACAGGATCATATTGTATATGACTAAAGAAAGTTTTACTTTTCCTTTCCAATCTGGATATCTTTCTTTTTTTTTTCTTTTCTTTTTCTTGTCTAATTGCCTTAACTAGAACCTCTAGTATTATGTTGAATAGAAGTAGAAAGAGCAAAGATGTTTGTCTTGTTCCTCAACTTAGAGGGAAAATCTTTCAAAATCAAGTATTGAGTTAGGTATAGTTTCAAAATTCTTTTTCATCTGGTTGAAGTTCCTTTCATCTTCCTGCTTTCCTTTCTTTCTTTCTTTCTTTCTTTCTTTCTTTCTAAAATTTTTTTAATTTTTTTTTTTTTTTGGGAGAGAGAGAGAGAGAGAGAAAGAGAGAGAGAGTGCGAGTGGGAGAGGGACAGAGAAAGAGGGAGACACAGACTCCAAAGCAGGCTCCAGGTTCCGAGCTGTCAGCCCAGAGCCTGACACAGGACTCGAACCCACAAATCAAGAGATCATGACCTGAGCTGAAGTCGGATGCTTAACTGACTGAACCACCCAGGTGCCCCTCTCTTCCTGCTTTAGAGTAGATGTTGGATTTTGTTAAATGCTTCCTTTGTATCTATTGAGATAAATATTTTTTCTTCTTTTTGTTTGATATGAATTACTTTGATTGATTTTCACGTTTCAAATATTACATCAATCTCACATTCCTGTGATAAACTCCTCTTTGTTATGATGCATAATCATTTTTTATATTGTTGGATATGGTTGGTTAAGTTTTTTAAAATAATTTTTTATCTATATCTTTGTTTCTTGTATTTTTGTCTTATTTTAATATAAAGGTAATTCTATTCTCTGAATGGTTACCTCCTCTTTTTTTTTTTTCAACGTTTATTTATTTTTGGGACAGAGAGAGACAGAGCATGAACGGGGGAGGGGCAGAGAGAGGGAGACACAGAATCGGAAACAGGTTCCGGGCTCTGAGCCATCAGCCCAGAGCCTGATGCGGGGCTCGAACTCACGGACCGCGAGATCGTGACCTGGCTGAAGTCGGACGCTTAACCAACTGCGCCACCCAGGCGCCCCATCCTCTAACTTTTTTTTTTTTTTTTAAAGTTTTTTTAACGTTTATTTATTTTTGAGAGAGAGAGACAGAGCATGAAGAGGAGAGGGAGACACAGAATCCGAAGCAGGCTCCAGGCTCTGAGCTGTCAGCACAGAGCCCGATGCGGGACTCGAACTCACAAACTGCAAGATCATGATCTGAGCCAAAGTCGGTCACTTAACCAACTGCGCCACCCAGGCGCCCCATCCTCTAACTTTTTAAGAAAGATTTGTGTTCAGTTGGTAATGGTTCTTAAATATATGTCGAATTTACTTAAGCCATCTGAGTCTGCTTGTTTCTATTTTTTTACTTTTTTTTGCAAAGATTTTAAAACTATAAGCTCATTTTTTTTTGATTGATATAGACTATTTAGTTTATCT
Source organism: Prionailurus viverrinus (assembly GCF_022837055.1). Lineage (NCBI taxonomy): Eukaryota > Metazoa > Chordata > Mammalia > Carnivora > Felidae > Prionailurus > Prionailurus viverrinus. The sequence goes on from NC_062561.1 coordinate 169,860,484, forward strand.
GTTCTTTTTGTTTGAATTTTAGTAGGTTGTATCCTTCAAGGAAATGTCTATTTCATCTAAGTTGGTGAATTTATTGGTATTAAATTGTTAATAATTTTCCTTATTCACCTTTTTAATTTATAGAATCTGTGGTGACATTTTCTTTCTCATTCTTGGTATTGGTGATATTGATATTTTATGTCTCTTCTTTTTTTTTTCCTAATCATTCTGGCTAGAAGTGTATCAATTTTATTAATCTTCTCAAAGATCAGCTTTTGGCTTTACTTCTGTTTTTCTTTCTATTCAATTGACTTATGCTCTAATCTTTGTTATTTCTTTCTTTCTGCTTGTTTTAGGCTTAGTTTGCACCATTTAAAACATTTTTTAAATGTCCTTGATGTGGAGGCTAAAGTCATTGATTTGAGAACTGTCTGTTTTGTAATATAGTCATTTTGTGCTCTCAATTTCCCTAAGCACTGTTTTGGCAATGTTCCCCAATTTTTCATACACTGTCTTCATTCTCATTCAGTTCAAAATACTTTCTAGTGTCCCTTTTGTGTTTTAATTTGATCTGTAGGTTATTTAAAAGTGTGTGAGTTAGTTTTCTAAAGTTTTGTCGTTTTTCTAGAGACGTTTACATTTTTTATTTATAATTTAATTACATTTTGATCTGAGAATATTTTTTTATGACTTCATTTCTTTAAGTTTATGTGTACTTGTTATCTGGCCCACAGTTTGGTGTGTTTTCATAAATGCTTCACTTTCACTTGATAAGAATGTGTATTCTGCTGCTGTTGGTTGGAGTGATCTATATTGTCAGCGTGGTTCAGTTAGCTAATAGTGTTTTTTTTGATTTTTTTATGTTGTTATGGATCTTCTGTCCACTTGTTATATTAATGTTTGAGAGAGGGCAATTGAAATCTCCCCCTGTAATTGTGGGTCAGTCTATTTCTTCTTGTAGTTGTCAGTTTTTGTTTTTGTTTTTGTTTTCATGTATTTTGAAACTCTGTTATTAGGTGACTAAGCATTTACAATTCTTATATCCACTTGATGACCCCTTTATTATTATAAAATAATCTTTATTATCCCTGGTCGTATTCTTTGCCATGCTATCTATTGTATCTCATATTAATACAGCCATTCCCACATTACTTTGCTTAGTGTTTATATGGTCTTTCTGGTTTTCATTCTTTAATCTGTTTCAGTCCTTATTTTTGAATTACATTTCTTGTAAGCAGCATATAGTTAGGTCATGCTTTTTTAGCTTTTAATGTCTACCTTTTAACTGGGATTATTCAACTATACTTAATGTGACTTTTGATATTGTTATGTTTAAATATGTCATTTTGCTCTTTGTTTTATTTTCTTCCATTTGCTCTTTATTTTCATTTTATCTACCTTCTTTTCGATGAACATTTTCTTGATTCCTTTTTTTCCTATTTTGTTGTCTTATTACCTATAACTTTTTGTTGTATTATGTTATCTTTAATTTACCATAGTGTATCTTCAACTGATATTATAATACTTTGCTTTTAACATGGAACCCTTACAATAGTGTCATCTTCCGGTCTGTGTGCTATTGTTGTAATATATTCCACTTTTGCGTATGCTGTAAAGTCCACACTACCTTGTTAATGTTTCTTTGTTTAAATAGTTAGTTATTTTTAAAACTACAGCAGAACACTTCATATATTTATCTATGTAGTTATCTTTTCTAGCATTTTGTATTCCATCTGGCGTCAGTTAACTTTTGCCTGAATTACGTACTTTAATGTTTCTTGTAATGTAAGTCTGTAAGTAATAAATTCTTTCAGGTTTACATGCTTGAAAAAGTTTTTATTTCACCTTTCTATTTGAAATATATCTTTGTTGGATATAGAGTTCTATTTTGTCATTTTTTCCCCCTCTTTAGGTCTTTAAAGATGTTGTGCTAGTGTTATGTCATAGAGAAATCTATTCTAATCTTTATCTTTGCTCTACACATTTTATTTTCCTTTGGTAGCTTTTAGCTACTCTTTATCATTGGTTTTAAGAAATTTGGTCATGATGTCCATTGCTGTAGTTTTTTTTTTTTCTTGTGGTTTTTGAGCCTGTTTTATCTGAGAATTTATAGTTTTCACCAGATTTGGAAAACGTTCAGCCATTATTTCTTCATGTATATTTTCTGTGTCCCCCTCTCTGTTCTCTGCTACAGACTCTTGCTGCATGGATCTTAGGCTGCTAGTGGTTGTCTCACAGCCTACTGATACTCTTCATTTTTTTCCCACTTGTCATTTTTTTTTCTTTCTGTTTCATTTTGGTTAGTTTCTATGCTCTGTTTACAAGTACACTCATCTTATTTCCTACAATGTCTATGTTTCTTTAATCCCATGTAATATAGTTTTCATCTCAGGCGTTGCAGATTATGCCTGAATAATTGTGATAATGGGTCTTTTCCTAAAACTTGCAGCTATCTACTTAATGCATTAACCTAAGTTTAGAGTCTTAGTGGACTTCATCATCCTTCTTCATTTGTTCTGAGAGTTTTATGAGTTTATTCATTCCCAGATTTTTTTAAAACTCACTATAATCTTCCACTTGCTTATGTTGTAAAAAATATACATAATCTTTACCTATAAACCTACATTCAGTCCCTTGTTCATATGCCATGTAGTATTTTTTTAGAGTTAAAACGTATTTTTTTAAGAGTTGAACCATATGGTATTGATGAAGTGAATTTAAATACAGTTTTTGCTTTGAAGTTTTATAGTTTGCTTGAAGATATACTGAAGTGTCAGAAAACCTGTTCAAAATAACTCTCATAGTTATGTATTCTGATATAGCCTATTTAATTGATTCTGTGTGACTACAGTTATGTTGGGGTTTTATATTTACCAAGACTCAAAATACCCACAATAACATTTGCGGAGGTTACTCTTATATGAGTAGAAGTCTGAATGCTTTTGCTTTATCACACGTCATATTTCAGGAAAAAGAAACAGGATGAGCGACTCCACGTTACAAATGCTTATAATAGTCTAGAGAAGTTTAAAAGGAGTTCTCTCCACCCACTTATATAACAAGAGTAGGGAAACAAACTCTCTTTCAAATTTTATTTCTTTATGGGAAACAAAACAGAGTGCTAAGAGATTTGTAAACTCCCTGATTATGTACAGGCCCTCACTTAACCTATGCAGACAGAATAAGAAGATACCTACTGCTAGAACTGTGGGGAGTTTGCTAGAAGTCTCATTCAAAAGTAAATTTTTCTGTAATTGGGAAGTAGATTTTCTTAAATTGCCTCTTCATGCATTATGAATAGTTCTGTGGTATTTTACAGCCAATTAAAATTGATTAGATCCATTGAGTTGTCTCTTTAGAGTACTTTAATTGTGAAAACCAGTTTGAAATGAGTCCAGATTTGAGACAGATGGTTAAATTTATGTTTAAATAAATCCAAATTTAAAAAAATGAGTAAAACTTTTTGAAGGCTCTTTTAGTTGATTTTCTCATTTTTAGTCCAACAAGAATGACCTTCCTATTCAATAATCTCTAAATCTTGGAGTTTTTAAAAACCAGAATCATGTATGCATGAAATGTGGAGGTTCCCTAGACAAATATTCTGAAATTCAAATTTACATCTCAGTTCAACATAAGGAGAAATGCTTTTTGGATATAGGACTTGCTAAAGACCAAAGCTAATAATAAGTTCAAGATGTATTTTTCGATCATCATTTCTGTTGATGTGGCTTTCCCTCCTCCCCCCCCCCCTTTTTTTTTTGACCTACTTATTAGTACATGATATATCAGCAGCTAACATATGGCATGAATGCTTTTCACTGCATGGAGCTTAATATGATAGGAACTTTATAAGGTCATAAAGAGTAATGACACTCTTTGTTGTTAATCCAATTTGCATTGGGTTAAAGTTGCAGAAATTGGAGTGACAGTTATAATATTCTCATTAGGTGCTGAAATATTATGTGGGATGGAATATGTCACATGATTCATTTATATTCTAGAGATAACTTCCTAAAATGAAAATAAAATTAAAGCACAATAATTTGATTTGTCCCTATTTTTCTTAGTTTTATTAAATAAACAAAGCTAAGTTTCATATACAAAGAGATTAAGAGAAACTATATCCTTTTGCTGATTTTCCTCTATATTTTATAGGTGAGCTCCTTAACAATATTAGTTTTGGACTTGATTACTAGAAAGATGATATAAACAGATGCAGAAGATAAAATTGTAATCTTTCTGTAACTTTTAGCTTTTTAAAAAATTTTATTTAAGCTTAAATTTATTTTTTAATAATAAAAACTATATCAATTTATGCATTTTCTTTTTATGTGCCAGGCACTGTTATTTGTACTAGGGATACTATAGATAACAAACCGTACAAAAATTCCTGCCTCTGTCAGGCTTACATTTTAGAGAAGAAGATAGCTAATTAACACAACAAATAAGTGAAACATATAGTATGTTAGATGGTGATAAGTGCCATGGATAAAAATGAAACACAGCAGGTGGATAGGATGTTGGGAGAAAGATCAGGTCAAACCTCATGGAGAAAGAGACATTTAAATGAAGAATGAAGGAAGTGAGGAAGTGAAGTGTATGGTTATCTGAGACAGAGAGTACTCCAGGTAGAGGGAATAGCCAGAGCTAATTCACCGGGAGGGGATCATGTCTAGAATATTTGAGGAGTAGTGCAAATGCCTGTGTGTCTGCAACTGGTGGAGCGATAAAGGAAAGAGATGAAATCAGAGAGGAAGAGTGATGGTGAGTGGCGAAGGAGGCACAAATTATATAGGATTTTGGTCATTATCTTAAAGCACTTTGGCTTCTACTCTAAGTAAAATTGGAAACCATGGTGGGTTTTGAGCAGAAGAATGACAGGAATTGACTAATATTTTAATAGTATAATTTGGCATCCTTGTTGCAACTCCTCTGAGAGGTGGAGGGGGATGGAAGTAAGGAGATTATTTCCAGGCTATTGGAGAAATCCAGGCAAGGTTTTATGCTGGTCTGCACCTGGGGTGGTAGTGACAGAGGTGGTGAGAAGTGGTCAGTTTCTGGATATACAGTTGATTCTTGTTATTTACAGTAGTTATGTTCTGTGAAATCACTCTGAATGCTAAATTAGCATTAGCTGAGTACTGAATCATTGCCCCTAGTGGACATAACATTAGGGTTTAAGTTCCTATAAGCAAGGTCACAGGATTTTTGGTGACTGATTTAATACATCATCCTGTTTTATGTATGTGTCTGTTTAAAGACACCTTCTTTAATATATGTTGTTGATTCATTAACATTGAACTCCAAACCAATAGTGCTATATGTCATGACTAAACAAAGCAATCTGCCATACCTATTTTCTCTATAAAGTACATTGTAGCCTTCTTAATCATAAGAATACTTGACAGCGCTTTAGTATTACTTTTGGCCATTTTAAACAGCAAAATCATCAGCTAAAAGCACAAAAATGCAATAAATGTGAAACTAAATAGACTGCAGAATGGGTAGCTTCCAGCATGGGAACTGAAACAGAAAGGTAGACAGAGATAGCCTTGTTTGACCTCTCTTGGGAACATGTGTATCAAATGACTCTTGTGCTCTGGATACGTGTATATCTGTGATTGGCCTGGAAAGTATTTTGTATATTGATTTGAGGATTAGAAATAATTTTAGGCAGTAGGTGAATTCAGACATATGGAATCCATGAATGTATATATGTATTGAAAATAGAGCCTAAAGGATTTGCTGATGAATTGGATATAGTGGGTGAGACAAAGAAGTCAAGGATGATTTGAAGATTTTTGACCTGAACAACTGGAAAGGTGGTTAACTGAGGTGGAGAAAAATATAGGAGTAGTAGATTTGGAGCTGAAGATCAGGAGTTTTTAGATTCTTTTTAGACATCTAACTAGATATGTCTAGTTTGTACTTGAATCTCTAGCTATGGAGAATTCCTGGGAGAGGTCTGGAGTAAAAGTATAAACTTGAATGTTAGTTGGTATTTAAGCCATGCCGTTTGATGACATTACTAAGGGTGTTCATTAAGATAGAAAAGAGAAGGGTCCTAAGACTGAGCCCAACATTAAGAATCCCAACATCAAGAAATAAGGAAGAAATTATAAAGAACACCAAGATAAAAGGAAAACCAAAAGAACATATTATTCTGGAAGCCAAATGGGGAAGGAAAAGATTTTGAGGAAGAACGAGAGATCAACCTGGTTAAGTACTACTAAAACATGAGATGAGGACCGTGATTTGGATATTGTAAAGTGTAGGTTATTGGAGACTTCGAAAAGAGCAGTTTCAATATTACAGTAGAGGGAAAAGCTTAAATGGGATGGGTTTAAGAAAGAATGCGAGAAAAGAAACTGGAGATCCCTGGTACAGACAAATCATTTCACGAGTTTTGCAGTAAAGGAGAGAGAGGGAGGTAACTGAAAGTAGTCAAGGGAGGATGTTTTTTTTTTTAAAGATTAGGAGCAACTACTGCTTGTTGGTTGTTGAGAATGCTCTGGGAGAAAAGGAGAAGTTGATGAGGTAGCAGAATGAAGGAAGAATGGCTGTAGCAGTGTCCTTGAGTAGTTATGAGGTGATGAATCCAGTACCCAAGTGAATGGATTGGTTTTACCTAGGAGCCAGAGCCGTTTGTTCATAGTAGTAGTCTAAGAAGGCCAAGCATACAGCTTTATACAGATAAGTAGGTAGATATATTGGTTATAGCTTGTTGAAGTTGTTTTGGAATTTCTTTTCTCAAGGGGGTTCCTGGGCTTCCTTTTCTCAAATTCAAAATCACAAGATATAGGCCAGTAAGTATATAGTGAAAAGTTTTTCTCCTGACTGTTACCTGTTTTTTTTCCTTCAGAAATGACTAATACTTTGTTTCTTCTAGATATATTTTATGTATATCTTGTAGCTTTTAAGCTACTTACTTACTTAAAGGTATTCATCAACTTATTAGATAACCTTGTGTATTATAGTACATTATTCAGAGTTTGAGGTCAGTTACTGGTTGGTTATTCATGCTAAGTAAATGGTGATCTCTACACTTCCTCCTCTATAATTATATCCTAACATTATGATGACTATTTTGTGAGCCTTTGTTTTATTTTTTTTTGTCAAGCATCTTTTAGGAAAATACTGCCTATCCCTCACAGAACCGAAAACACCATGGGATGTGGATAAAGATTTAAAGGATGAAAGCCCTTAATTTGCTGGAAATGTTGTTATTCCACACAGTTAACTAATCTTATAAAGCAGAATGATGGTTTTGTTTTATTTTGTTTTGTTTTCATTCTGGCTGTGTTTATGTATTAATAATCCTCATAGTGGGAACATACCTGCTTTGAAACATACATATTGAAACCAAGTTTTCTTTTTTATTTTAGGAAGTGTTTTGATATTTAAAGAACAAATCATTGAGATATTTGATCTCTAGACTAAATAACTCCAATTTTTTAGATTTAATGAATATTCAGATACTTTTGACTTTTGATCAGATTTTCACAGCTTTTGATTTTTAACTTTTATTTTGACATAATTTCAGACTTACATATCTATTAAAAGAAGGATACAAAGAATACCTTCACTCATACTCCCCAAATATTAATATTTCACCACATTTTATTTATTTCTTTCTCTGTATGTGAGAGAGAAACTTACAATGGCCCCTCTGTCCTTTTGATGTGTTCTTGTCATTCATCCTTTATTTTCTGACTCATCTTATACTTTTCATGCTCTGGATCCTGCTCCATTATTTTAAGGAACCATAGTTTCTTTTAGTGGTTTTCCATTTAGTATTTAGAAACCATTATTTGGGCACTGGGTGTGCTCATTGTCATGAGGGTATCTTTGTTCTAGGTCCTCTCAATGCACAGAGATAAGAAATAAGAAACACAAATGTATCAGTGCTTATTTCTATATCTGTTGATCTGTCTATATTAAAACTAAAGAGTTTATATTGAGACTTTCAATTCTAGTCCAATGCCTTGTGTTCATTTGGTGTTTTCATATTTATGTATTTGCACCTTCTTTCTCTGACAGTGGGAAACCTGGCTTCTGTTATTCACACTCTGTTTACTTACTTGTTCAATCCTAAAATAACAGAAAATCATTTCAGAATTGTTAACGCATGCCTCTTAAAGAAACTACAATTCATGGTTTCTTTAGAGCTCTTTTTGTCTTTAGTCTTTCATTGTAATCAAATATTGTTTGCCAAAGTTTCTTAGATTAATTCTTTTCTTCCCCACTCCTTTTGGTGTGATTGCGTTATTCACTGGAAATACTTTAGTTCATTTGTATCTGTTGTATCCCATTATAAGTTGTTTTGTCCTCTCCTATTCTTGTTTTTTACTTATCTGTCTCATTAATGGTTTAACATTAATGGTTCCAAAAGTCAGTACTGTATAAAATTATATACTTAGATAACTATTATCTTCTATAATTATTTCTCTCAGGTCATGAGTTCATGACCTGAGCAGAAATCAAGAGTTGGATGCTTAACCAACTGAACTACCCAGGTGTCCCAAATTTTAAGAATTTTTAAGTATATTACAATGATTATCCCCTTATCTGTTATTTGTGGTACACATATTTTTTACTAGTTTGTTGGTTGTCATTTTATTCTGTTTAATGTGTTTCCCCCCACCAATGAATGATGATACTCTAGCTACTGATACTGCTTTGAGAAATAAACTGTCCTTTGTTTCTGTCTCAGAACTTATGTCTTCTGCCCATCTTCATGAAGTTGAGGCAGGCTAATTTGTTAGCTTTCAAGTAGAATAAAATCTTGTACCCTTCATGCTCTTGACAAAGATTGATGTGTCCTTTTTTTATATATATTTTTATATTCTTTTTTTTTTTCCTACAGGATTTTTTTCCTCACTTGCTTTGTTTTGTTCCTTCATGGTTTCCCAAGTTCCTTCATTTTAACCATTTCTCCCTCTGAAGTGTTACCTTTCTAAGACTGTTTCTCATGCCTTTCACATATACTTTTAGTTCCCTTTCTTGTAGTCAGTTCTGTGATCTAGCATTATGTTTCCAGTATTTTCACATATAGAATGAACTTGCGTTTTCTGATGGTGATTTTAGACAAGTCTTAAGCACACTGCTACCTTTTCTCTTCTCTCTTTAGTTCATTTTTCTTGTTTTCAGAACAGCCTTTGGTATCCATGAAGTCTTGCCGTGGGAGGGTGAGAGATCTTTTGCAGTGATTTGGTGTTTAATTTTACACTCAGAGATAATTTTTTTAAAAAATGTTTATTTATTTATTTTGAGAGAGAGAGACAGAATCCCAAGCCGTTTCTGCACTGACAGGTGATGCCAGCCTCGATCTCACAAACTGAACCAGGAGGTCATGAGCTGAGCTAAATTCAAGAGTTGGACACTTAACGGACTGAGCCACCCAGCTGCCCCTCCACTCACAGACGATTTAAAATTTGTACATTCACTGCCTACTATGCTGAGGATGAGGGTTTATTTATTTTTCTTTTTGTGCTTTATTAAATATTCAGATGCTATGTGGGAAATTCAGAATTATGCTTTTACTTCATCCCAGCTACACAGAATCCTCCCCTTCAAAGCTTTGTTACATTATAGAATATAGATTTGAGCATGGTATATTCAATTTATAGGTTATTAAACGATTGTTGGTCAGTTGAATCTAGCAATCATTATATGCAAGGAAATGATATTTCACAGTTTTCTCTTTAAAGGTATTTTGTTGAATTTTTAAATAAAATATCACTGTTTTAGTTCCTTGAACAGTTTAGAGTCTATAACACATGCCCAGTAAATATTTCTTGATTGATATATCAATTTTTCTTATACCAGGAAATTTATTAAAAGTAGCACAGTATGTGTATATATAAATATATGTGTGTGTATATACACACACACACACACACACACACACACATATATATATATATATATATATATATATATATATACACCTATATATCTATTGTATTTTTTAATGCTTTATAGGAGCATATAATCAAAAGGTTTTTTCAGCTCTCCAAATTCTATGCCCTCCTTAGCCTTTGCTGTTGTATTTTGACAATTTTTTTGCCATTCATTCTTTCAAATCACTACCCAGTGAATTGAAAAGGTGAATTCAAATCACTACCCAGTGAATTGAAAAAGAGAATATTCATTTAACTCCCAGGATTAGAAATTAGAAGCTAAAATTTAGATTATATGACGTGCTTGGGTTGCAAAACTAATCAAAGGAGAAGCTGAGACAAAAAATGACTTCTTAACTTTGCTTTTGTCTGAACAGCATGGAATAAAATGGGTAACTCATTCATTGTTCCCACATGTCATGCTTGAATTTTAACTTGCATGTGAAAAAACATATGTGTACATTTGGGCCAAATAACTTATAAGTTAGGATGAATTCTTGCTCATTTTCTTCTTTCTCAGAGCAATAAGTAGAAATTATATAGTTGAGGAGGAATGGTTTGACAGGAAAGAAAAATGTAAGATGGTAGAACGTTTAGTTATCCAAATCAAAGCAGAGTCTATGTGCAGGCATTTTGCTTTTTGAAAATAATCACTTCTCATTTATTATCAGGAGGCTTTCCGCCATAATATTTAGCAAATGGCAAACACTTCCGAAGTTTATAATAAAAAATACTCGACTTTCTAGACTAGCTGAATGAGTGGTCTTGCCTGTCTCTTGTAAATGTCAAACTTACATAATTGAGTTTTGCTAGCTTCATAATATTGTTTATGGCATGGCATATTGTGTATACACTCTGTTATTACAAACATTAAACAGATTTGTCAACAAGTGGTGACAAAAGAATTATAATACAATCTCTTTGTGAAATTCATTATGTGCAGGAGGAAAAATTAGATGTTTTCCTGCCTTTTAATTGACACATGGGACAACTCCATGCCCTGCTTGAATGCCTCTCTTCATTAAAAAAGAAAAAAAGTCATATGGCAACAGAGGTATAATTCTGTGCCTGTCAATACGAATTTACTTAATCTGTATGCTTCATATTAATTTTAGGCTCAAATGTTATTTAAAAGTTAAGAAAGAGTAATAATGATGTGAAATATTCTGCACCAAGAAGTGATGTGGCGAGAATTGTGTTAGGGTTTTTTGCCACATGTTTCATTATGTGAATGGAACAGAAAATATTTTATTTGTGACTTTGGTTTTCACAAGGTATTACTATTTCTTGAATTTACTTATATAGTTTGTATGGGACCTAAATAATTATTTTAAAGTAAATCAGGAAAAACTATAATAAAATCCCTTTTGAAATCATAGCAAGTGAACATGTTCTTGGAACTTTCTACAGGGGAGGGAGGGTGTCGATGGATCGATCATGCACATGCACAAGTACATCAGATAACCAAATGCATAAGTGTATGTGAGCTGTAGAGTACAAAAGCAAACAAATCAAAAACCTGCTAAAACATGCCCTCAAATTCAGTTTTAAGCCCAAAGCTCTTATTAAGCTCGTATTAAACCCAAAGCTCTTTATTATTATAGTAGTATTTTAATGTAATAAATTTTGCCTTGGATATTTTCAAAGGCATTTAATTTTTTTCATAAATTGTTAATTACCACTTATAAGCTGTTGATATTTTGATATGGTTATAATAGTCTTCTTCAGATCATTTGTCATATACTGGGTATGATAAAGAAAAAAAAGAAATTCTTAACTTTTCTAATAAGACTTTAGATTATAAAATCTTAGCTGAGCGTTACACATTTAGTGCATCATTTTTCACCATCTAGAAAGACAGATGGGTAGTTTGCAGTTTAAAAAATCTGTGCAGATAGGAGGACAGATGGGTGGTTTAAATGTCTCCATGAAAATGTTTGTGTGGAGAGCTTGACTCCTGAAGTTGTACTAAAAATCCAAGAAATTAATTAGGAATAATAGAGTTCATATAAAAAGTAATATTTAAAAAAATGATTTAAAATATGGAATTTACTATGTAGTTATACTTTGTGAATTTACAATAACAATTAACAAATTAGAACACAGTACTTAAATAGTCTTGCCTGGTAGATGCTTGCCTTATTTTCTTATTATCAACACGTAGACTCTAGAAAATTTCTTTATTACTTTGAATCAATTTGTCTGCCTAATTGTATATGACCATTGGAATTTCTGTCAGAATTTGCTGAACTTTAAGTAACATATATTTAAACTAGCTTAAAAATGATTAATGAAATTAAAAAAAAATAAAAGGGCCTTGGAAAGGGCTGCTCTGGCAGCTTCTGCAGCAGGTGTTTGTGGAGTTTTCACTCTCATTCAGACATTAATGTGATTTAGCCCCCAGCCAAAAAATGGATTCTGATTTGGTTGGGTATGCACTTTGGCTTTTGAGTATTAGCTTCATATAGGAGTCTCATCCTGACTAGTGTGGATAGGGAGATAAAGGGATTGTTATTTTTGACGGAGGCTCTGACGCTGGCCATAGATATGTAAACTGAATAGACTCTTGGGGACATTTTTTGAAATGTATTTTTGTAAGAAGGATGCCAAATAGCAATATTTGTGGGTAAATAAATATATTATTCTGTGGAAAAAAAACTATTGCATTAATTGAACATGTAGGAGAATGTGTGACTGAGAACCTTAAAATATCATTCATGATTAGTATTACTGAGGTAATTTGGTAATTACTAAGTTAAAAAAATTATCCCTAGTGCTATACAGAATGACTTAAAATTTCTGTAGGGTAACTGAGGCAAAAAAATATATTGGGTTCTCAATGAAGATTTAAAAGAATTAAAAATTCAAATAAAACAGAACTTTTTAAAATAACAGGGTATCCTTCATAGGAAGGGGAAGAGTTATTTCATGAATTTATTTTAATTATATATTTAAAAATGTATATGATAATTGGCTCATGAAATAAAATATATTATCCTGTGAGTTGTAGTCCAAAAGTGAGAATATTCATTTCTTTAGTGGCTCATGTTATTTTTTCTGATCCCTTCAGTTCAGTACTGAATTAATATATTTGTTTCCATCCACCTGATGTTAGAACCTGTTTATAGATAGCAGTGAGAAGGGCTAGGAAAGATCTCTGGTGATTAAAATATTTTCTCCTTAAGAAGTTCTTTATGTTATAAAGTAAAATAGGCTTTCTAAGGTAGCAATTTGCAAATAACTTAGGAAATTAATAATGTCCCCATATGCAGGAACCAGCTGATGGGCTATGGCTAGAGAATTATGCTCTGTAAAATAATTCTGTGCAACTCCCTGGAAGTCAGTGGTGGTTCTGGTACTTGGAACCACTAGAATTTGTTGGTAGCAGGGACTTACCAGTATGCTGGAAAGATTTTCTTTTCCATCTGCTAGATGCAGTTTATTTGTCTGAGAACTGGAGGGGAGATGAGAAAGGCAAGCAAACTGTTCTCATTCTATTGCTCTGCCTGTGCATGTCTGAGGGTCTGAGGTCTCCTCTCTTCACAATAACACTGTCTTTACTCTGCTTTTGGTTCTTAGCTGGACACATTCTTCAACAGGGAATGCTTTTCAGACTCCTACCTATAGGGAATACTTAGATGGGTGCTGAACCTATGCAGACTGGCAGCAGAGGAGAGCCTGTGGCATAAAAAATTCTCAACATAGGGGTGCCTGGGTGGCTCAGTTGGTTAAACGTCTGACTCTCTATTTTAGTTCAGGCCATGATCTCACGGTTCGTGGGTTCAAGCATGGTGTCATGCTCTATACTGACAGCACAACACTACTTGGGATTCTCTCTGCAACTCTCTCTCTCTGCCCCTCCTCTGATTGCTCGTTTTCTCCCTCTCTCTCAGAAATGAAATTAATAAACTTTTAAAATAAAATTCTCAACATAATAAATATTTTGAAAAGTTTATTCCCTAAATCTAATTAATTGATAAAGATATTTGCTTGGTTTACATTGAAAATTGAAGATCTGCTTAAAAATTTCATTTATTTAGGGGCTCCTGGGTGCATCAGTCAGTTAAGCATCTGACTTCAGCTCAGTCATGATCTTGCAGTTTGTGAGTTTGAGCCCCGTGTCAGGCTTTGTGCTGATGGCTTGGATCCTGGAGCCTGCTTCAGATTCTGTGTCTCCCTCTCTCTCTGCCCCATCCCCTACTCATACTCCCTTTCTCTTTTTCTCTCTCTCAAAAATAAATAAGCATTAAAATTTTTTTCATTTATTTATATAGTTGTTTATGTTGTCACTCTGTGAATATTTTCTGAATTATTTTAATAAAGGTACCACAAAAAGTTTTAGTTCATAATATTATCAATATCTCCTGGACTTTTCCTGTATCGAGTTTAAATTTCTCTGCTTTCAAGTCATTCACAACCTAAAACTGCTCTACTTATACAGACATATTTCCTTCACTTCGTTAATACTTACTCTGTGAGCTTATTTCTTTGCTTGCCTATGTAATTTTGCTTATTCTCTCCCCGTTTTCACTCAGTATTCCAATTCACCAGCGGCTATATGTTGAGGACTCTGTTTTGCTAGGTACTGAATTCCCAGTGTTTAGCACAGTTCTTGGTGGTGGGTGGTGATCAGTGGATAATATTCATTAAATGAAAGGAAGAAAGGTGGAAAGGGAAGACGAGAGTAAGGAATTATTATTATCCATTCTGTCTTTCTTATACCTTCCTGCACATGCCCCACCTTTTAATGTTTGTTTTTTCTACATAGCCACCTCTGACTCCCCTTGTCTTTATTGAAACCTCAAACACAGACCTCAAAATTTAACATTGTTTACAAACTTTGTTGTTTTCTTGGTTACACTGTTTCATGTACATTGGTTGTTCCAATTTGTGTAAGCTTCTTGAAGATAAGAAAGATCATTTTTCTGTGTAATTTCATAAAAAATTGTACATTAACTTTCATTCATCAAACATTTACTGTAATATATGTCTCCTTCATAGCAGCCTGTGTGCAAAATACTGACAAATAAGCAGTACTTTGTATAGAGCTGGGTATGTAGTATTATGCTCAATAAAATTTTGTCGATTACTCCTAAAATGTATGAAATAATATAAAATAGTGGTCACTCTGTTTGCATATAGTGAATATAAAACATCTTTATCTCTTTTAACTTTCTTCAACATTTTCTTCAGGGAAAGAAACCGAAAAGGCCAAGGAACGATACGATAAAGCCACAATGAAACTTCATATGCTGCATAATCAGTATGTATTGGCATTGAAAGGGGCACAGCTTCATCAGAATCAGTATTATGACACCACACTTCCTTTGCTTCTGGACTCCTTACAAAAGATGCAAGAAGAAATGATAAAAGCACTGTAAGATACATTTCCTATTTGGCATAAAGTCCCTTCATGAAGTGATTTTAACATTATTTTTTCTCCTAGTTAAGCTTTGGGAAGGAAGTTGTCTGTGTTTTGTGAACTTCATTGTTGACTTAGCCCAGTGTGTATTTCACATCTGTTTTACTTTAGTCCTTCTTGATTTTCACTTCTTGTCTCCTTTCAGTTTATTATCATCTCCTAAACCTTCTGGCTAGCCCTAAGAATGGTCCTTCTGTTTTGTATGTTTTTGTTCTACTCCGATTAGCTGGAAATTTAGGTGAAAAAAAAATTCATTAGTTGACAAGTGTTAACAAGTTAGTATTTTCGGAGGATTGAGATTGAGTGTTTAAATATTGAGCAACTGAGAAGTCCAAAGGAAAGAATTTTTTTTCTTAAGTTTTTAATTTTAATTCCAGTATATTTAACATACAGTGTTATATTAGTTTCCAGTGTACAATGCCATAACTCAACAATTCTCTACATAACTCAGTGCTCTTTAATCCCCATCACTTATTCTACCCATCCCCCGTCACACCTCCCCTCTGGTAACCACCTGTCTGTTCTCCAAATTAAAGTCTGTTTCTTTTAGACAGAGTTTGTCTCTCTCTTTTTGCCCTTTGCTTGGTTTTGTTTGTTTGTTTTGTTTTTAAATTCCACACATGAGTGAAATCATATGGTATTTGTCTTTCTCTGACTGACTTATTTCACTTAGCATTACACTCTGTGACTCTATCAAAGGAAAGAATTTTTTGAAGGTTTATTTGCCAACTTATTATGTGAAGTTAACATCAGCAAATGTTTACTGAATTTCTACTGTGTGCAAAGCACGCTGCCTGTGAATTGGCCACAATTTTTGCCTTTAAGGAGCTAACAGTATATTCTGGCGAGTAAGTCAAGAGCACACGTTTACCATAGACATCAATGCAAGACAACAGAAAAAGATAGGCCATGTTTGGTAGAGTTCATCTCCTTTGACCTGGATTAGGTGATCTCCCATCTTCCCAGTAAAAAGATAAAAAAAATTATTTTTAGTTGACTTGAATAGGTAAACTTTGAAGGGTATTGATAAAATAGTAAAATGTCTACTTAAAATATTTAATTTCTAAATTTAGTTATGTCTATTTAAATTAAATACTGTTGATTCAGAAATACTTACTTTCCTACTCTCATGAATCAATGTTATTTCAAACTCTTCACATGAATCCTCAATAATGGCATCTTCATCATCGCTAGATGTCTTTTTGAGAGAGTAGTTTCCTATTTTTTGAGACATAGTAGTTTTCTATAGCATATTATCTTTAACTTCTAAACAATTATTTTAGACCTAGCATTTAAAATATCCAAGCATGATGATTTCACTGCAGTTGAATTCCATGTCACATTGATGTAACGTTAGGAGGCTTCTTTTTTTAAAAATTCCATTTGTCTGAAGGTAGATATTAATAATAACCTCCATATCATATTATGGTATTGCTTTATGAGAGTTATCTAGATAGGCTCATTTACATTAATATTATTCAGCACTTTCACTTAATGTGGTCATAAGCCCAGGGATATTTACTAAGTCTGTTTTGAATTTCTCTGCCTCTCCTTTTTCTTTAAATTTTGTCAGGTGATTTCTGTAATCTTTCGAAACTAGCATTGCCTGAAACAGTTTAAATCTTTTTTTTTTAAAGTTTTATTATTTATTTTAAGAGAGCATGTGAGTGGGGGGAGGGGCAGAGAGAGAGGGAGAGAGAGAGGCAGAGAGAGGACAGCGAGAATCCCAAGGAGGCCCCGAGCTGTCAGTGTGAGCCTGATGTGGGGCTCAATCGTAGGAATGGTGAGATCATAACCTGAGCCAAAATAAAGAGTCAGACATTTTTTTAAAAGTTTTTTTATTTATTTTGAGAGAGAGGTGGCGGGGGGCGGGGGGAGGCGGGTAGAAGGACAGAGAGAGAATCCCCAGCAAGCTCTGTGCTGTCACTGCAAAGCACCAGGCAGGGCTTGAACTCATGAATTGTGGGATCATGACCTGAGCTGAAATCAAGAGTTGGACGCTTAACTGAGCCACCCAAGCGACACTAAATCTTTTTTTCCTCAACTCAAACAATATTTGGCTATTTACAATAAAATAATTGAGAGAATATTAAATAAGAGAAAATTTGTAAGTAATAATTTTTATGAGTGATGTTTTTGGAAAAGAAAAGCAAACAATGCCCCTAATATTTATATGGGAAAAGGCAGCATAAGCTTGTCCACACTTGTTATTGAGGCCATTCTTGACTGGGGGTATATTTTTACAGCATAGCACTCTTAAGTTGGAGATTAGATCTTTGCCACCCTATTTTGTACTCATTAGATACAGCTAATATATTAAAAAAATTTTTTTTTAATGTTTATTTATTTTTGAGACAGAGACAGAACATAATCAGGGGAGGGGCAGAAGGAGAGACACACACAGAATCCAAAGCAGGCTCCAGGCTCTAAACTGTCAGCACAGAGCCTGACGCAGGGCTGGAACTCACAGACTGTGAGATCATGACCTGAACCGAAGTCCGACGCTTAACCAACTGAACCACATAGGCGCCCCATAGAGCTAATATATTTTGTGACAGTTTTACTACTGAAGGCAGGTAAGATGTGACATTTTTACTACTGAAGGAGAAGAGTTCAAGATGTCATTGAAGGTACAGAATCAGTTAAACTCTATAATTAAGACACAGAAAAGAGCAGAGGCCCAGGAGCAAGAGAAGAACCAAGGGATAGGGCATTTGAGGAAGTAGCAGCTACTGGAAAGAAACGTTGAAGAGATAGGAATTGATCCACAGTTCCATGTAATGGAATTGAACATTTCTATGACAGCATTTAGATATAGAAACTCATCAACACTGACCTTACATTTTGAGCATGTCAAATACATGTTGGAAAAAGTAATGCCTTATTCTAGATTGTTTGCTATTATCGTGGTATATCAAATGTAAATTGTGAATCTGTGCTTTTGTATATCCCTTTACTTTACCATTCAGGTGTATGAAATAAGGTGATGTATGAAACCACCATCTGTAAATATTGATGTTACATTTCTTACGTTTATTGTTCTGAATTCATTTTGGGCTGTGTTTCCCTTGAAAACTTAAAAATGTTGTAAAATTTTATTTTTGTTTTCAGAAAAGGTATATTTGATGAATACAGCCAGATAACCAGTCTTGTTACAGAGGAAATAGTGAATGTCCATAAAGAGATTAAAATGTCAGTTGAACAGATAGACCCTAGCACAGAATACAATAATTTCATAGATGTTCACAGGTAAGTATGTATAATATTTTCACTCTTCTTTCATTATTTGTGATATTATTTTTTTCTACCATATAGTATTTAATGAAATAAGTTATTCTATTGTTAGGACATAGAATTTACTGATTAATTTGTTTCTAACTATTTTAAAAGTTCTTTCTCAATGACAACTAATTTATATAATTATTTTTATTAAAATTTTTTAAATGTTTATTTATTTTTGAGAGAGAGAGAGAGAGAGAGACAGAATGTGAGCTGGGGAAGGGCAGAGAGAGAGGGAGACACAGAATCTGAAACAGGTTCCAAGCTGTCAGCACAGAGCCTGGCGCAGGGTTTGAATTCACGGACCGTGAGATCATGGCCTGAGCCTAAGTCGGACGCTTAACTGACTGAGCCACCCAGGTGCCACTGTATAATTATCTTTAAAAATTTGTCAGTTGTTACTACATCATTGCTTAAAACTGTATTTAATTCATGAAATTATATATATATTTTAACATTTCTATAGTGATAATGCTATGACTTTATATGTATATTCAATTTATGATGATATATCAATTACTTATCCATGCATACTTATTACCATTGTGACAGGAATGAACAGGTTAATAGCCATATTCTACAAATGAGGAAATTAAGGCTGAAATTGTATGACTAGATCTTGGTGCCTGGGTTTAATTTGATTTGTTCTATTTGTATTTGCTCTACTTTGTAAACATAATTTTGGATAATATATATTGTGCCTTTGATGTGTACTAAGATGGTAGTATATTCATACTGATCAAAATTATTTGGTACATTTTATTAGAACAACAGCTGCTAAAGAGCAAGAAATTGAGTTTGATATTTCCTTACTAGAAGAAAATGAAAATCTTCAGGCAAATGAAATTATGTGGAATAATTTAACAGCAGAAAGTTTGCAAGTAATGTAAGTATTTAGAAAAGATGATCAGATTAAATATTAGTGTTATTATTTATAGATTTACTTTATCAGATTTAAAATTCCAGTGTTTATTTTTTACAAATAATGAAAAGTAAATTAAAAATGAACTGATTGTTGGGGCGCCTGGGTGGCTCAGTCGGTTGGGCGTCCAACTTCAGCTCAGGTCATGATCTCGTGGTCTGAGTTTGAACCCCGCATCGGGCTCTGTGCTGACAGCTTGGAGCCTGGAGCCTGCTTCGGATTCTGTGTCTCCCTTTCTCTCTGCCCCTCCCCTGCTCATGCTCTGTCTCTCTCTCTCTCTGTCAAAAATAAGTAAACATCAAAAAAAAAAAAAAAAAAAAAAAAAAGAACTGATTGTTGTTTGGTCAGAAAAAAAAATGTTTTGAGAAATGTGTTAACTTTATTCATTTTGATCACTAATTTTGGTAATTCTGAAAATCAGAATTCTGTGTGATGTTATATTCATTTGCCCTGTTATTGCTGATATCTTATATTGGAATAATGGTTCATTCTTTTCAAACTTATTTATATATGTGTCTATATCTATCTGTATCTGTCTATATCTATCCCATTCATTGCTTAAAACTTTTTGGCAGAACTATTTTGGAAATGAGGATATTGAGTGTTAAAGAAGAGACTCATAGATATCAGAAGTGTTTAGTACAAAAAATTGACTTTTAATTGAGTTATTTTCTCTTAGGGATGTCTTCTTTAAAGACATAAATTCTTTCTTCATTTTGTTGTTTTGTTGCCTAATATTTTAAAGGAGTTTTGAGAAATTTTAATTTGTTTTTTAGTCCTTTTCAAATATTAGAGGCTATTAATAGCATATTTTTAAATTTAGAAAACAAGGCATTCTACTTTTAAATAATTAACTCATCCCTTGATTGTTTTAGCAGCAACACAAAGAAACTTGTATTAATGATAAGTACTGTATGTATTTGTCTTTTGAGTCAGAACCACAGCTAGGAGTGATTATGCACTCATTTTCTCTTCAGTATTGGACAGTTATATCATATGACCTGCTGGCATTTTACCTCAGAAGACTCAGCCAAAAGTCCCCATCTAATATAAACACTCTCCTTTCTATTGTTCAGTAATAGTTCAGTAATAGTAATAGATAATTAAGTGAGTGTGGGACGCTGGAACTAGGTCTTGGAAAGGAGTTTAATAATTTTAAAGTTAGGCAGATGGGATTGAAGAAACTAACAAATTCTTGTTGAATCACCCATACAAATTGAAGGCTTAAAAATTATGGTGGATTGACTGCTGATGAGTGGAATGGAGGTGTGGGAGTACATTAGGGAGATTTTTCAAGCAGCCATATTGGGATTCTTGAAGCTGTTCCCAGGTTCTGAAGTCGTTCACAGGAGTCTCATTTTGGATTTAGATATTCTCTTATAATGTTAGCTGTCTTTAAACCAGTGGTCCTCACTGTCTCCAGGGGACATTTGACAATATCTGGAGACATTTTTCTCTATCAGGTGGGAAGGCACTGCTGAAAGCTAGTGGGTAGAGGCCATGGATGCTGCTAAATGTCCTGCAGTGCATAGAACAGCCTCCTGCAACAAAGAATTATTGGGTGAAATGTTAATAGTGCCAAGGTTGAGAAACTCTGCTGTGAACAATAGAGTTGGGTTCATGGCACAAAATGGATAGTAGAGTTTCTCAATTCTTGTGCAGTGACAAATTTCATTTTTTGATTTCTGTGCTGGTGAAGGAATATGACATAAATTACTCCTGTTTTTTTAATCATTCTGTTGCTCCCCCAAAATATATTCATTTATTCATCAAAATATATTTATTGTATATTTCAGGTTGCAAGGGTTAATACCTTCAAGGTGTTTATGCTAAAATTGATCAACTTATTTTAATAAACAACAAGAAGGATGAGCATAGAGATATTGGAGTATAATAGGGTAAAATTAAAAATAGTTACCTGATATAAGCTTATGTAAAATAAGAGATTTTGCGACTAAATAATAATTTGTTTTATTGCTTTTCAGGGTATAATGAGAACAAAACTAGTTCTACACATAAATCATTATTTCTTAATTATGGTGATGAAGCAATGAAGAAAAATGTAATAAATTAAGGATAATAAATCTTTGATAATGTGGTAGAAGATTTTTTTGTGTGTAGTAGAAGATTTAATTGCTTACATCTTACTGAGGCAAAACTTTAGCTATATTTCATTGAACAGTGTCTAAATTCAGGATAGGGGTTTAAGAGTAAGCTTTTCTCAAGAATTTTATTCCAAGAATGAGTTATTCAGTGTGTCTATTGGCACTGTTAAAATAGTTTAAGTTATTTCCATTAAATATATGTATATGTGTATGTATGTGAGTATAATATATAATATATATATTATATATTATACTCACATATATATATATTATACTCACATACACACACATATATATTTAATATAATCCAAAGTCTCACTTTATTTTTACCATAATATTAGTGCTTTAAAGTTAAACTAATTTCTTTCTTGAGGCATTATTAATTTTGTTGTTGATTGTGTTGAAATATTATGTCCAATAGAAATGAATGAAACAAATGAACAGCATTGGAAAAATAAGTACAAATGACCAATAGTCCTTTGACAATTAAGGAAATATCAATTTTTATTTTTATTTTTATAAAAATGATTATTTATTTATTTTGAGAGAGAGACAGAGAGCTTGAGCAGAGGAGGGACAGAGAGAGGCACAGAATCCAAAGCAGGCTCTGGGCTCTGAGCTGTAGCAGTGCAGAGTGGGGGCTGGAACCCACGAATCGTGAGATCATGACCTGAGCTGAAGTCGGTCACTTAACCTACTGAGCCACCCAAGCGCCTCAAGGAAATATCAATTTTTAAAAAGGAAGGTATTTCACCTACCAGACTGGCAAAGATTAAATAATTTGATAATACCCACTCTTATGTAGGGTATGGAGAAATAAGCCCTCTTACAAAGTCTTGGCAGAAATGTAAATTAGTGTAAGCTTTTTGGAGGATAATTTGGCAATATATATCAAAATTCAACTTGCTCATGTCCTTTGAGTTAGAAATTGTATTTCTAGAACTTTAGCTTTTAAGTAAGCAAAGATATACGTATAAGCATAACATGGTGGGTTGCCTTATTTTGAATCCTGACAGAATGGGTTATTACTTCTGTGAAACTGGGCAGATTACTTAGTCCCTTTGTGTGTCATTTTCCTCAGATATAAAATGGTAATAATAATGGCACCCAACTCATAGTGTTGTTGTAAAGCTCATGTGCATGAATAAATGTAGAATACTTAGATTAGTCCCTGGCACAAAGCCAGTTCTCTGTATTGGTTTTTGTTGTTTTTTAATTATTGCTTGGTTGGTTTTATACATTGAGGACTCCAAGCACAATGCTTAAGTTTTTCAGGGGCTTTATGGAATACTTGAGATCTGAAAACTTTTTGTTAATTCCTAAATATGAAAAGAATACTATATTACATGTTATACTATGTCACTTTCATTAATTATTGAATTCAGTAACACAAAAATATTTCAAAATTCATAGGTTAGATTTTATTTTTTCTTCTAGTTAACATACAGTGTTACATTAATTTTAGGCATACAATAAAGTCAGATTTTAATATCTGCATATGAATGTGGATTTCTGAGAAATCACATTTTAGTATATATGATATTAATTTGGGTAGAGACCAAGGACTATAAAGGTTTTAAAACAGTCCCTTTGTTTTGTCAAAACACTGGAAATATCTGAAATATTCACTCATTAGGGATTAGTTGAATTATGGTATATCCATACCATAGCCACCATTTTTCTATATTATGTATGTTTTAAATAGAGTAGGATAGGTTTATATATATATAAGACTGTATGGAAAGATCTTCAAAGTATATGATAAAGAGCAAAAACAAGTTACAGAGTAATATTTATGGAATGAATCTATTAATTTAAAAAATAGTACATATATATGCTTGTATATATGTAGATCATATGTTGGAATGGAGGTGAATGGATGAGGTGAGTAGGGAAGCTTGTTGAGGCCAATGTTTATAGTAATGTTAAATAAATGTGGTTTTATTTCTCAAATCTTTGCAGTTTTATTGGTCAGCCTGACTCTCTCCAGAATATTAGCTATTTGTTTTTCCTCCCATTGTGTCAGTTCCTTATCCTTTCACTAAACGTTTGTCATTGAATCACGTTGCTTTATATAGTTTTAGAATAGAATACTCTCAAAAGCTCTATTTGAAAATGAAAATATTTTATGGCCTGTGCTTCCCTGGGTTCTGTGGTTTTCCTGAGCCCATCCAAGAGCTGTAATAAGAAACAGTATAGGAAAACTTCAGAATCATTTTGTTTTGTTTCGCATTCCTTTATGTTTGTTTAAGTGGTCTGGTGACCCTGTCCTTTGTGAAGGTTCCATTAATTTGTAATTGAGACTCATTAGTATTTGATTCCTGAAGAATTTTTCTAATAATGCAAGTCATACTGGCAATCTGCCAGACTACTGACTAGTAGTGACTATGAAACAAAGGAAAAACTGGACTACATTTCTATTGGACTCTTCAAAATTTTTGGCTAGATGTCAGATGTTTCAAATAATTAACATCTTTGTTGAATGAATGAGTGAATGAAAGGGTTTTATGGGGAGATTTCAAGGAGTTTTTGAATAGTGGATCTCATCCTCTCTGGCTTTATGTCAGGTTCACTTAAGGAGCTTTAAAAAATACTGATGCCTGGGACCTAACTCAAAGCAATTAAATCAGTAAGGTCTGTGCATTGGGATTTTTTATGAACTCTCCAGATGATTTTAATGTGTGGACTGGATTGAAAATCTGTGCCATAAACCTGGTAAAATTGTGTGTAGAAACGTGTGTGATACTTTCTGGGGGTGAGTCCTTGCACATTTTCGGAGGGCTTCATGACCCAAAATGGCTAAGGACTGCTGCTCTACTGGAATATGTACCTTTTGTATATAAAGAGTGTCTTTTTGTTAAACCTTTCTAATGAATTTATATTCCTCAAGTTGTATAGTGTTACTGGAGAAAAATTAGCATTTTTACAATAGTATTACTGGAATTCCTTTTTGACTCTGTTTTTTCTTCTCCTCTGCCATACTTCTGGATCAGTGTTGAATTGTAAGATATTTGAAGCTCAAATAGATACCCTTTCCCTAAGGTAATATTTTTCACTTTGCTATTCATAAAAAGATACCTTTCATTTGGGGGGGGGGTATCTTGTTTTTGTTTTAGATTCCTAAATGTAACATACAAATTGCTGGTTTTATTAGTAGAAACTTACTCATAAATTTAATAATTTATATTCTTGGTTCCTATTTATGGTACCATGTAGATTTTTCTCAAATAAATGTAAGAGGTTCTGAGATTATTACACAACTAGTATTTATATCCAAAAAATATTATACATTGTCGCAGCCTGCTCCTTTTTCAGGCTTGATGGAAATCTAATGTTGCAATAATAGTAAATGACTAAGTTACTGCATTTACCCATCTAAATATGTGCCACGAAGCATTTTATTATACTCTCATTATATGTATCAACTGTATTTATAAAGGTGTGTATATATAGAAGAGTTAAATTCAATTATTTATATGTTTATTTCCTTATAGGAATTTTTTTGCATGGTAGATCAGGATATGGTGGAGGGCTGCTTCCTCAGCCTCTAATTGTTTCTAGCACTGGATGCCCAAGATTGTACACTTCCCATCACACATGCATTTAGGTTGTATTACCTTCAGGCTTCAAACTGAGGTTGTTTCCTTTGTCTCTGTGATTTACAGCCTCTCTCCTTCCCCTTCATCACACTTCCCCCATCTGTGTCTGTTTTGAATCACTGTTCTGTGCCAAATTCTAGAAAAGAAACTATACTTTATTGATTTTAATCATCCATTTATTGAGATTATATATGCAAATATTTCCTCTCATCTAATCACTATTTAATTGAATAATTTGGAACTCAGTAATTTTAGTTCATCAGAATAACTTGAAGAAGGCAGGTCTATAAAATTTTGAACATTAGAAGAAGTTATGTAAGTGTCTATTACATTGGTTTTAGCATTTGAGATAAATGAGGCATCCATTTATGATCTGTGGCAAACTTAAAGCAGGGTAAATGGAGTTACTACCTATCAGTAGGTAATATATTTGAATTCCAGAAGATTGTGTTAAGTACTCTTGTATTCTGAACTAAAGCCCAACCTCAAGCCTCATGTTTCCTGGTACATTTTTTCAAAATTTAAAGTCAATGTGTTTAGCTTTTATAATGGGATATAGATAAGATCTCTTAATTGAAGAATGGTAATTATCTATGTAGAAAGTAATTCCCTTGGATTTTATGGGATATGAATTAGCAAACTAGTCTGTGGGCCAAATCCTGTTTGCTACTTACTTTTATGCAGTCTGTGAGCTAAGAATACTGTTTACATTTTTAAATGATTAAAAAAATCAACAGAAGTATTATATTTTGTGACACATAATGATTATGTGAAATTTAAACATCAGACTACATAAATAAAGTTTTATTGGAACATAGCCATGCTCATTCATTTACCTATTGTCTATGGGTGATTTGTTACTACAATGGCAGAGTTGAGCATTTGTGACAGAGACCATTATATGGTATTCCCATCACTTCACACTACTCCTTGGTGCACTGCAGATCTCAGTGACACAGTTATAACTGAATAGCATTTTGAATGCCTCACATATTGCTGTACTACTGCATTTTAATGGCTTTTTTAAAAAATTTTTTAATTTTTTTTTTTTTTTGAGACAGAGAGAGACAGAGCATGAACGGGGGAGGGGCAGAGAGAGAGGGAGACACAGAATCGGAAACAGGCTCCAGTCTCTGAGCCATCAGCCCAGAGCCCGACGCGGGGCTCGAACTCACGGACCGTGAGATCGTGACCTGAGCTGAAGTCGGACGCTAAACCGACTGAGCCACCCAGGTGCCCCTTAATGGCTTTTTATTATCAGCCTGTGCCTATCATGTCAAAACAAAAAATGGGAGAACAGATTTTGAGTGTTATACTTTTAAAAAATTTTAAAAATTAAAAAAATTTTAATTCCAGTGTAGCTAACATATAGTGTTATGTTAATTTTTGGTGTGCAATATAGTGATTCAACAAATCTGTGTATTACTCAATGGTCATCATGATAAGATGATAAAAATCCACACTGGAGTGTGGATTATTTTGTTATTGAACTAGATGGGAAAATATTGTGTTTATTATGCAATGACAGTATGGCTGTGCTAAAATGATACAATACATGTTGACATTACCAGTGTAAATACTTATCTCAGTATTCCCAACTCACAGGAGAGCACTAGTCAGAAAAATTAGAAAATTTAAATTGGAATACCTCATTACAGCAGACTTTCTTCAAAAAATATGAAAATAAGGATGCAACCAAAATAAGTTCCTGGGTGGTTCATTTGTTAACAGAGCAAGGAAAGTCATTTGCCAGTGAGTGGTGAAATAGTGTCTCACTGTAGCAATTAAGGAAATAGGAAATGTGTCTAGAAAAAATAAACTTGTTTATGTTTGTTAGTCTTTCAGTGAGAACATTTGCTTGAAGAATTAAGAATATTGGGAGCTACATCATTAGTTAATTTAAAAAGATAAATGATTTCAAGTGGTTTTCCCTGTCTCTTGATAAGTTAGCAGGTGTGATCAAAACTGCTCAGTTTTTGTTTACTTGAGGAGTCAATGCCAAGTTTGAAGTTACTGAAGAATTACTCTCTATGAATAGTCTATGTGGATCAACTACAGACAAGAATATGTCTTTTTTCAATTATCTGTCCTAGCCACTAGGACTTTGGTTGTGAGATATGCCTAACTCATAAGCCAGTCAACCTGTGGGACAATGGAAAAGCTAGAGATGGAATTCTAACTTCACAAGTAACTGAGATCTGACTGGTAAAGCTGATCTTCTGAAAGTGATATATACCATATCCCTGGCTCACACCAGCCTTCTGTGCCTTCTTTCTCTTGTTTACTGAAGATCCAGGGACTGGCTTCTTCTATTTTCACTATCTGCTGCCACATATTTGTTGAAGGAGTCCACTCCCCACAAAACATGGCTGAAGATAAGCATATAGGACCTGAATGAGTTATGGTTCTTTAGTTGCAAGCAAAAGTAACCAATTCTGGAAAATTTAAGGAATAAAAGCCCATTATGAGAAGACCATCAAAAGTCTCCCAGAAACAACAAGGCCAAGGACATGAAGAGAAAGCAGGCAACTCTGTGCAGCAGGAACCTGTTGACCATAGCAGATAGCATCCACACTGCATGAATGAACTAGCACTCTCCCTGCATAAATAGACTCCAGAGACTTTTTCTCCACTCCCAACTCCCTGCAAAAAAAAAAAAAAAAAAAAAAAAAAAAAAAAAATATATATATATATATATATATATATATATATATATATATATATTGTCAAAGAAGCTGAGAAAACACTAAATCACTACAAAGTGAAGTGGACCATCTTAAGATATGTTACAACTGGTGGTGTTAAAAATGTATGGATCAGGAAGAGGCTTAGTTGAGCAAATTTACAAAGCTTGTGAAGATTTTAGGTGTTCAAATCATAGGATTATTCATTGTATTTTTCATCAGCAGGTACTTCATGGAAAATATTTGATTCTAATCATATGTTCTTAAACTAATAATGTCAATAATGACCTTCATTTGCTCTCATGGACTTGACCATCATCACTTCCGTGAATTTTTTTTCAAAAACTGAAATTGAATATCTCCACCTGCCCTGTGCAGAGAATTTTGATGGTTTAGAAGTAGTAAAGTTTTCTTGTGTCAGAGCCAAGACTGAAATTTTTCTAAATAATTAGTATTTCCCTCAACCACTGTTACTGAGCACTAAATTCCAAAAGCTTTGGAAACATTAGCATGTGCTAAAGATTTGAATATTTTCCTAATGAATCCAACCTAAAATTACAAGGTAACACAGTGCTTGTATGCAGAATTTATACTGTAGTACAAGTCATTTAGATGACAACTAATGTTATTTGAATCACAGGTAATGTCAGGCTATGTATATACTTTTTATGCCATCAAACATTAAAACATGAAGCAGCATTACCATTCCCACCAAATTTGAAACTGGTATATTTTATTTTCTAAGCTTAAACTACATTTCTAGCAGTGAGTTTTGGACCTCTATCCAAGTATTTTGGCATTTTAAAAATCCATAAAACTATGCAATTGAGGAGTTTCCACCTAACTTTCAGTTAGGAGTGAGGTGTCTGCAGTGTAATGACATGCTAAAAGGCATACAATATAATATTATAAATGCCTTCTAAGCAATAACTGTACTCAATTAAAGTCATGTGCTTATGATTGATATTGATATTTGCAGTACCCATCAATGTGAAAAGACACTTTCAAAGATGAAATAAATTTCATTATATATCTGCTTTAACAAGTGTACATTTACAGTTGTTTGATGATAAGCACTAACTTTGAACCCCAAGGAAGGGAAATATTATTACCCTCAAAATATCCTCAAAATAATATTAATACACTGGTGTTACAATAAATTGTACCCATTTATTATTACAATTTGAATTTTTCAATAAAATATTTGTGAATATTTGTTTTCTCTTTTGTTATGTTAATACCTACATTATACCCATAATTTTGCCTCTTGGTGGCAAAACCTAAAATGTTTATTTTTCCGACCTTCACAGAAAGTGTTTTCTGACTCTTGTAAGGGATGACACCAATTTAACCCATTAGACTGTTTGAATCAACCTTGTCAATCAGTGGAATGATAAATACTGCAGTACTTCCATGTTTCAAGCAGAACTATGGTTTTATCAATTTTGGTTTTGGCTGTTCTCATGTATAGTCTTAGCTCAAGTTCGGTCTTTGATTGAACATATACTGCAATCATGTTAGGTTGTGTTAGGGGAATACTTTTTGTGTGAGTGAATGGTAAAGATTTGGAAATATGGGGGGCGCCTGGGTGGCTCAGTCGGTTGAGCGTCCGACTTCGGCTCAGGTCACGATCTCATGGTTCGTGAGTTCGAGCCCTGCATCAGGCTCTGGGCTGATGGCTCAGAGCCTGGAGCCTGCTTCCGATTCTGTGTCTCCCTCTCCCTCTGCCCCTTCCCCATTCATGCTCTGTCTCTCTCTGTCTCAAAAATAAATAAACATTAAAAAAAATATTTGGAAATATGTAAAATATTGGAAGCTGGTGACATGTTAAAAGGATATTTTGATTAAGGGACACATGCCACACAGAAGAAGGCAGGTGGATTTGTTGGTTGGGGGTAGATTAGGTTGTGTGTTAAGAGATGAATATATTTAATAGAAACTCCTAACATTTGGTTGATTAGGAGCTATCTTCTGTTTAATCTTGAGAAAAACTAATAAAGCTTTGTGTCATGGTATAGAAGGTCATTCATAAATTCTATGCTGCTGCAATTATATTTTAAGAAAGAGATCACAAGAAATGTTTTATTTCTTCAATTTATGTTGCGGTAACAGGGAAAAAGAGATGTCAGAAAAGTTACTTCAGGCAGCTGTACCCCTTTTCCAATTATTTTTTTTAATTAACCCAAATGTCACAATGAATGTGACAGCGTTGGAAATTTATAATTTATACTTTTTTAGGAAGTTAGGTCTCTGTAAGAGTGCTATAAAATTTAGATAATGATGGCCAATGGTTTGAAGATAGAAAAGTTATTGTAGAAGTACCGAAAATTTGTTATTGTCTACAGTGTTTTTGGCTTTTGTTTTGTTAAATACATTAAATCTTTAAAAATTATCTAACTAATGCTTGCAGATGATAAAATCCATAAAATCTTACAAAAAGGGTGTACAGTGAAAATTGAAGCTCTCCTTAAAACATTTTTTTTTTATATTTTATTTATTTGAGAGAGAGAGAGAGAGTGCACACCAGTGTGCGAGTGGGGGAGGAGCAGAAAGAGAGGGAGACAGAATCTGAAGCAGGCTCCAGGTTCTGAGCTGTCAGCACAGACCCCATGCGGGGCTCGAACTCATGGACCGTGAGATCATGACTTGAGCTGAAGTCAGATGTCTAACTGACTGAGCCACCCAGGCGCCCCAAAGTTCTTTTTAAAGATACATTTCTACCTTCTGGTGTTAATTGGTTAAAAAAGTCATGTATTTTTCCAGACTGTAGAGACAGACATACACATGTATATAAATTGTTTTCTTGACTTAAGTGGGCTCATTCTATGCATACTTTTTTTGCATTACCCTCTTTTTAAAATATATACGAAATATTAATAGTGCACAGTGTTTTAATGCTTACATGTAAGAAAGTTTATTTAATGTAGTTATTTATAGATGGGTATTTATTTCTAATTTTTTCTTTTTGCTAAGGGGTGGATACAGATTTTGGTAGGCTGAAACTTACAAAATTGGGATGGGTGTGTATGTGTGTTTGTGACATCTTAAAACTCTAGTGACTTACAAGTGTAAAAGCAAGTGCAGACTCTGGGAAGAGATCTTGCAAGTGTGCTGCCTGTAGGTTAAGTGTTATTAGCATCACAGAGAGTTCACCTTTCGTTATTGTGATTTAAGCAGTGCTTCAACAAATATCTTTGTTTTTATATCTTTGTGTACTTGTTGAACTATATACATTAACTAAATTTTATGAGGTGAAATTACTAATACAGAGGATATTAGTTGTTAAGTCCATACACTCAGGATCTAAGCTGCCTGGACTCTGACATGTTTTTCCAATTACCAGGTCTTTCACCTGGGACAAGATCCTTAATCTCTGTGGCTTAGTCTCTTATATGTAAATGGAGATAATAATGATGTTATAAGAATGTTATGGACTTAAGTACTTATGAAGTGCTTGAAACTATTAGGCGTTTAGTAAATGTTAAGTATTATGTCAGTTTTGTGAATTTTTTTTTTAAGGCAGTGTCATGACATTTAAATGTTTTGAGTCATGTTGTTTAAGTATAACACATTTACTCTAAAGATGTAAAGAATAAGCCATTTGGACTGTTACTAGTGTATTTGTATACAAACATATATAACAATGACATCATGGTAAAGAGTGGTTTGCAAACTATCCTAACAGGTATTATGATATCGGTTCATAAAGTATAATTACTAGAGTGTTTTCCTCTTCACTGGATTTTCACTCCATGTTTTTTTTAGGAGGATGGTTGTAAAGAAGGGAAAATGGTTTCCCCATATAATTCCATTCTTCTAAGATCATTTGTCTTTTCCACTTTGAGTTTACAACTATGAATCTTTAGAGATGTAGAAATATTAAGAAGTTTTGACTTCAAAGACTTACTCAGTTTTGTTTTGTTTTGTTTTTAATTTAGAAAGACTTTTCATAAAGGTCAGTTATGCTAAGGCAGCCAAAAAATTAAAGCCTCGAGAAGAGGTACCAATTTCTTGACATGATCAGGAGCTAGAAAAGGTAGAAACGGCTAATATTATTATTCTCTTCCCTCTGCTCTCCTCATTTCCTAATTCTTATCTCCTTTCTTTCTTCCTTGAGTCTTCTGGCCTTCATTGCTAAATGTAGTAGGTGGTGAATTCTAGCTGACAGAACAGACCTGCCAGGGATCAGAAGTGTTGTTAGTTCTTGTAGGCCTTTGAGTTTCTAGTGCCTTTCCAGCTCTTTAGGGAATCTAGTAAGCTGTGGTAGGTTTCTTTCTTTCTGGTTTAAAGTTGTTATAGCACAGACCAGAATTTGAGGAGAAGAGAAATCAAAAGTACCAACCCATTCTTCTCACAAATGAGCTGACATGTACTAAAAAAATTTAGCCTATATAAAACCTCAAATTTAATTTCTCTTTCAAAGCTTAGGTGATGTTTTTCAGGAGGCTAAAATGATTACTAAAGGAAGTAGAAAATCTTAGCAGATTTGGATTTTAATATACGTACCTTGCTAGAGGTACCAATGATGAATGGGGTCTAAGGTATTTAAACTTGCCGATTCACTGGCTTTCACCTCTTTCCTCCTTTCCTAGCCTGTTTCAGAGTAAAAATAGCAAGTAAAAAGAGGGCAGTGCTAGGGAAACTGATATTCACCACAATCAAATGTCTTCCCTTGTCCAAATGATAAAATACGAAGGAATCAATAATAGAATTTCTCATTTTTTTGCTTCCTTTTTGATATGTAGTGATATTACTACTGTTAAATCACATCCAATCAACATGTATGTACATATTTATGTGTATGCCTATGGACATACTTACTCTTGTACCAAGGATGATAAAAAAATACAAGCTTATATTAATTTCTTATGGAACTGAAAATTTTCACATTTCTGAAAAATTAACATTGTTGGAAATAACATTGTTTTGAAGGGAAAGACTTTTAATTATGCGTGGCTTCTCTATTTTTTATGTAGTGTGCTTGCAGTATTCCATTATTTTACTTGCCCTTAATTGGGAATAATGCATAAATAATAAAAAATGTAACCTGTTCTTGAGTTTTATTTATAATATATTCAATTCTACCTCTGCCTTGGGAGCAACATTATTGTTTTGCACCCACTGTTAACAAAATATTCTTAAAGGTGGAAGGCAAAACTTAAAGTTACTTCCGAGAAAAATGTTTTTTTTTAATGAAACTAATAAAATTGGTTAATAATATAAGGTTACATGTATAGAGAACATGTTATGCTTCAAACTCTGTAATAGTAACTTAAAAATATGCACAGAATCACAAGAACTCTTTAAGTTAGGTGTTAAATTGATTCCTATCTTATTAATGGAGGAAATGGAAGTTTAGAAAAGCTGAGTGAATATTGAAAGTGAGGGTGTCTGGTTCTAGAGCTGTTGTTTGTCACACAAGAATAAGGTGCTTTACAAACTGCAGTAGAGACATAAAGTGGTCAACACAAATACTTCTCTTATTCTGAGGTGGGAAGGTGAAGTAATTAACTTGATGATACAGCTGTTACAAGGAAAGGAGTCAGCCCTGTACTTCCAGTTATGTTCTTTGTCCATTTTCATATTAGATTGTCCTTTTTTCTAAGAGGGCTTTTGCTTGTAATTTGCACTGCAAATTATTTCTTCCCAGTTTGACTTTTGCTTTTGACTTTCTTTATCCTCTCTTTAACTTCCAATATATTTACATTTTCGTAGAGTTGGATTATTTAATATTTTCTTTTGTATATTTTGGATTTCATGTTTTGCTATAAAAAGCTGAAGATAAAGATTTTATGTGATACAATAGCTTTCTGTGTTTTTTTTGGTAGAAATATTTCTAGTCAGGACCAAATGCATTTTATGCAACCAAAAATGATCTGGGCTAAAGTTCATATTAATTTTGTTTATTTAATTGTGTTAATATCTATATGGAAAGTATCCCTAAAGCATTAATATAGTGTATGAAAAGAGAAATAGCTTACTATCCACTTAAATTGCCATTCAGCTAAACCTCACTGTCTCTTCTTTAAAATAAGGATAATACTATCTGATTGGTTGTTGTGAGAAGTAAATGAGAGAATACATGCAAGAAATCCTGGATACCATATACTCAGTGCCTACTAAGTACCAGACATTACATATACATTACTGTATTTGATCCTCAAAACAATGCTTTGAAGCAGGTATTCCTGCCCTCAGATTACAAGTGAGAAAATAGATTTAATGAGCTTATGCAACTTGCTCAGCATCTCTAAAAAGTGGCAGAGCCAGAATGTAAATACATGTTTGTCTGAAAATAAAAACCATGGTCTTTTCACTACACTCTTCCTGAAACATTATCGGTATTTATTTGCTTAAATCCTTTTTTTCTTTTTATTATTTATTATTATTTTTAATGTTTATTCATTTTTGAGAAAGCATGAGCTAGGGAGGGATAGAGAGATTCCCGAACCATGAGATCATGACCTGAGCTGAAGTCGGACGCTTAACTGATTGAGTCACCAGGTGCCCCCAATCCTTTCTTCTTTTTAAATTTTCTGTTTCTGTTTCCCTTTTTTATTAATGACTAAGACTCTCAGACTGTCCGAGAGTACTACTTGTGATTATTGAAATAGTCTTTTCTTCACTGTCCAGTAAGGTTGCCTGCCACTAGCCACATGTGTCTGTTTAGCACTTGAAATATGATTAATGCAACCAAGAAACTGAAATTTTACTTTAATTTACTTTACATTAAATTACATGTGACTACTGCTTTGGACATCACCACCTTAGATGTATGAATGTTTAGTGTGTTTGTATAAAGTGAGTATAATGTATTGTTTAATAATGAGGAAACTGATCATTCTAGGTTGAAAACCTTAGCAGAAGAACTTATGCAGACACAGCAGATGCTTTTAAACAAGGAAGAGGCTGTCCTGGAGCTAGAGAAGAGAATTGAAGAATCTTCTAAGACCTACGAAAAGAAGTCTGAGTACGTAAAACAAAAATAATTTGAAGGAAGAAAACTTAACTGATGTAATTTTACAGAACTCTTCAGTTACATGGTATTATGAACATAAAATTTCTAGAAGCTGAAATTTCATTTTAAGTACAAAACTTTGGATAATTGAGTTACTTTATAGGACTCTGGAAAAATGATTCTGGGTTTTGTCAATATAGTGTCCTGATCAAATGTCTCAATATTTTAACAATTTGAACTATTTTCTGAAAAATCCTGTTAAAAGTTGTCTTTATTCCTCTCATCAGTGTCCACAAGATTCACTGTGAATTCCTTGTTCAGAAAGTGGCAGGTCAATGTTCTCTATAAATTGGCTTCCCCTGTGTTAGAAGGAAACAAACAAACTTACTAGAAAATAGCAATCTGTTTCACTTACGAAAATCCTTCTGAGACTTGCTACGCTGTTTTGTCTTACTGTTGTTGTTTCTTGATGATTTCTGGATCTGTAAATATCCTCCTGGATCCTCTTACTTTACTTGTCTGTGGATACTGTTGTTTTCAATGATTTTAATAATTACGTTTTCTACCATTTTAAAGTTTAAATTTTGATCTATAACTTAAAATTTATAATCTGGCTTTGGTTATTGCTTACATCTCCAACAGGTGTTACTGGTATGGTGTCTCTACTCTCTACTCCTGACTAGAGTATATACATTTCTTGCTATCATACTCTCATAACTGGGTTGGTTTATCAAGATTCTCAAGGAAATTATGATGTGTCGAATTTCTCTGGTCTATAGTTGCACTTTCTACATAACTTCTAAAATATTCTCCACTTTTTTCAAGTCTCTGATCCTCTTATCTCCACCCATCATTGTCAGCAGTTGTATATCCTCTACATTACAGAAAAAAATTAGAATCATCAGGTGGCAACTCTCTTATTTTCTGTGACTAGATATCCATATCTGCTGCGTTTGTACCCATTCTCTGTGCTTACTTCCATAGAGGAACTGTTCCTTTTCTCAAGTCTGTTTCTTGTGCCTCTTTTTGTATCATGTCTTCTCATACTTTCTCAGAAATTTTACATCATTTTTTATATTAGATTTACCTTTTCTTCTCAATTGGATCCAATTTTTGCTTATTTTTTTTATTTTTGTTTATTTATTTAGAGAGAGAGTGCATGTGTGTGCATGTATGGGGAGGGGCAGAGAGAGAGGGAAAGAAAGAATCCCAGACAGGCTCTGTGCTGTTAGCACTTGAACCCCACAAACCATGACCTGAGCCGAAACCAAGAGTTGGACACTTAACTGACTGAGCCACCCAGGTGCCCCAGTGCTCATTTGTTAAATATTCTTAAGTGTTGATTCTTAAAACAATTTCTACATCTCTGCCCACCCCAGATAACCCTTCTATATTTTCCCCCAACTGCCTTTGCCTATTGTTTTCTTAGTCATACTTGTTCTCAGAGTGATTATATTCACTCATTTCTTTAATTCCTACTTAGTTCTCAACCCATATATATCTAGCTTATTCCTTGTCACCACTGAACTAGGTATCTGTAAGATCTCCAATGACTTCTACATTGCTAAATTTAACAAGTATCTTACTTGACATCCTCTCAGTATCTGACTTTGTCAACTACATGTTTTTTGTTTTTTGTTTTTTTTTTTTTTCTGTTGGTGTTTTGGACCAGATCTTTTGCTTCTCTTTGTGGCTACTCCTTTACAAACTCATTCTCCTTCACTAAGCCAGTCTATTTTGGAGTAACTCAAGGAATGGCCTTAGGCTACATTCACTCCCTAGATGGTTTCCTGATGATGACCCACATTTATTACTCTTGCTCAGATTTTTCCCCTGAACTCAATGTCCATGTAGTCAATTACCTACTTGACATAACTCCTTGGATGTCTTAGAAGTAAATTTCCCATGTCTAAGGTTGAATTAACAGTCTCAACACAGAGATGCCTGGGGGGCTCAGTCAGTTGAGTGTCTGATTCTTGATTTCGGCTCAGGTCATGATCCTAGGGTGGTGGGATTGAGCCCCATGTCTGGCTCCGTGTTGAGCATGGAGCCTGCTTGAGATTCTCTCTCTCTCTCTCTCTCTCTCTCTCTCTCTATGTCTTTCTCCTTCTGCCCACCCCCCCCACTTGTGCTCTTTCTCTCTCTCTAAAACAAAACAAGACAAAACAAAACAAAAATTCATATATAAAAAAAATTTGAATACAGCCCAACCCAATTCAACCTAGTTCACTCTTATATTCCTTATTTCAGTGAATGGCAACATAATCTATTTTATTATACACCTTAGAATATTAGGGGCCTACCTCTCCCACTTATACTATAGCTCTTATTACAACTTGGTATTAAATATTATATTAGAATCAATGGGCTTTTTAAAGATGAGAACAGGAAAATTTGAGTTATTCTGGGCATTCCTTTAATATGTTTGGAAAATTTTAGTATTGTGTTAATAGAAGATTCTATTTGGGTTGTAAAAACAAAATGTATCAAACATTATCCATATAAAATTCAAAAAAGAATTATATTTTGCTTTTCTGTCTTTGGGAATAATCTCTTCATTTGTTTACAGATAACCAAGTGGTTCTATTTTTTTATGGTTTTGTAAATACACACATTGTAAATGACTCCTGTTTTAAAATTTAGTAGGTATAGAGAAAGACCATAAGATGGCTGACCCTCTCATTAGCATGTCTACGTTGTTGAAAGAGACAATCTTTAAGGGGTTGTCTTAATCTAGAAATTGTGAGATTCTTTGATTTTTGTTGTTTTCGTGACTCAAATCTTTGACTCTCTTTTCATCTACATAATGAATGTGATCCACTCTCTTACACCTATTTATATTTATCAGGAGATGATAATGGGAGTATAAAGAAAGGAGGCTTAAAGAGTGGTGGATATCTGGGAAATAGCATTTCCTGAGTTCTTACTCTGTTCCACATGTTATGCCAGATGTTTTATATATATTACCACACTGAATGTTAGCTTCACTACTCCTTTTGTGTATTTGCCTGTATTTTCCCTTTAAGACTTAGAGAATTAAAAAATATTATAATTACATATCTAGTCAGTGGTAGAAAACACATGAGTTCTTGACTCTACAGTATCTGTATTTTTGATCACAGCATCTGCTTGATCTTATTCTTTTAATAGTGTTCTTATGAGGGTAAGTTAGAAGAGATAAGTATGTCAAACAATTCAGGGGATGAGTTCTGTTTAGCTCTTTGTTATGGAGTTGTTATTATCAGCTTCATAGCATAATCTTGAAAATGTTAAGCACATTTATATAACTAAGCAGTCATTATGAAATTTCATTAATTTAGATATTAGTAGGGTTGAAGTTTGTCTTTGATTTATATGTTAAAATATTTTGCTGAACGGGGTGCCTGGGTGGCTCAGTTGGTTAAGCATTTGACTCTGATTTTGGCTCAGGTCATGATCTCACTATTCATGAGTTTGAGATTCTTTGTCTCCCTTTCTCTCTGTCCCTTCCCTGTGCTCTGTCTCAAAAATATAAATAAATAAACTTAATTTTTTTTTTTGCTTAGCAAATAACCTGAAAGGGGTTCTAGTGGAAATATTTGCATTTCAGTTTCTTAATAATTCATAAACATTTCCTTCATATATGTGTGTAAATCTACATATATATTTAAATACACTTATATAATTAAAAGCAATTTCAATCCAGTTTTAGAAATAGATTTACAATAATTTTTACTCTGCAATACTTTTTTAGCTTCATATGCTGTTAATTGGAAGTATTAAAAACAATAAGAACCACAGTTCTTCACAAATACTAAAAATATCCTATAAGTTAGATATTTACACTTTTATTTATTTATTTTTTAAACATTTATTTATTTTTGAGACAGAGAGAGACAGAGCATGAACGGGGGAGGGTCAGAGAGAGGGAGACACAGAATCTGAAACAGGCTCCAGGCTCTGAGCCATCAGCACATAGCCTGATGCGGGGCTTGAACTCACGAACCGCAAGATCATGACCTGAGCCGAAGTCGGACGCTCAACCGACTGAGCCACCCAGGCGCCCCGATATTTACACTTTTAAATTATTGCAGTTATACTGAAATTTTACCTAACAGAAAGCATTGTTCGTTCTATTGAAATAATAAGGAACTAAAGTTAAAACCTTTAAATTTGAGTTTAACATAAATGTCTCTAAAACATTTTATAGTAACAGTGGAAAAAATAAATTATATGAGAAATCATTTGATAGCTTTCATTCCTATAATTGAATAATATATAGTGAAAAATAAACTTAAAGAATGGTTTTTATGTGACATTAAATTCACACTAACAAGAGTAGAGTTTTAGCTCATATAAATAATGCAGGTCTCAACTGAAATGTAGTATTGTAGAATTATATTTTAAAAAATAGAGTAAAAGGAATAAAACCAACCACTTGAAATGGTATAATTTTAATACAACACAAAGTGTCACTGTAGTATACATAACTTTACTCATTACTTCTAAAGCATATTTATTCAAATGGAAGTAATATCAATCTTCTCCTGATTTATGACCCTTGACTACTGTATTAGAAAATAGTTTATGGGAAAATACATCATGCATATGTCATTTATGACTCAGGGGCATAAAGAGCAAGTAATATTACTACTGGTTTTAATGCCTGGCTTAACTTCCAAAAAGTGAATGATTATTTGATTTTGTGTTGTTTTGTACTATTATCACTTAATACTTAAAAATACTTTATATGTTATAAAGTCATAACTCTTACAGCTTTGCAGAATCTTTTTTTTTTTATTTTTAAAAATGTTTCTTATTTACTTTTGAGAGTGCATGTGCAAGAGACAGACAGACTCTGAAGCAGGCTCCAGGCTCTGAGTTGTCAGCACAGAGCCCAATGTGGGGCTTGAATCCATTAACCATGAGATCATGATCTGAGCCAAAGTCAGACGCTTAACTGACTGAGACACCTAGGTGCCCCAAAGCCATGCAGAATCTTAAGAGATTATTTGTTTCAACCTCCTTGTCTTTCAAATTATGTAACATCTGAGGCCCAGAAATTTTAAGAGACTTGCAAAATGTCACATCTACCTTACAGTTCAGGTAAGACTTAAGTTATCTAGAGTATTGTATAGTGTGCAAATTCAGGGACCTTTTATTTTTGTCTCCAGATTTAAAAATTATGTATATTACAAACAAAGTTGTCCTACCTAAATAGACAATACATTCAATAACATTTATTGCATGTCTGCTAGGTGCTATGAATACAATGAAGGGTAAGATATTTATTGTCCCATGTCTTATGAAGCTTACACTTTTGTGGAGTAGACTAATATGAACAAGAAATTAACATTATGATAATTGCTATAAAATAAGGAGTTCAGATAAAAGAATAATAGAGGAACACCTACTTAAGATAGGTACTCTGGGGTCTCCCAGAAATTGGCATTTTTACTAGCTTTGAAGGACAGAAGTTGTTCCCCCCCTCTTCCGTGTGACAAATGCATGGAAAGAGTAGTCAGAGATAGGGAGTTAAGTTGAACATGTAAAGGTTCTGATCTCATCTAGGTTTTAAATTTATTTAGGGCTTCCTATTGTGTTATACAATCATTTATTTTTCTATAATTTTTTCTTATAATATGTATAACTTGTTTGCTCAATGGTGTTATAAGCGTAAAAAATCATTAATATTGTCTGGTATAGTGATTACAGTAATACTTTTAAAAAGTAACTATTGAACAAAAGCAAGATGTTTATGTGAAACTATATCATTATACATAAAGCTCAATGAGATTAACTGGAAGTAGCTAATTTTGCTTATTAATTTCATGACCAGACATGTTGATTAAAGACAGTTAGGACTAGGGATGCCTGGGTGGCTCAGTCGGTTAAGCATCCGACTTTGGCTCAGGTCATGATCTGGCATTTCATGAGTTCAGGCCCCACATCGGGCTCTGTGCTGACAGCTCATAGCCTGGAGACTGCTTCGGATTCTGTGTCTCCCCCTCTCTCTGCTCCTCCCCTGCTTGTGCTCTCTCTCTATCAAAAAATGAATAAATGTTTTAAAAAAAATTAAAAAAAAAAGTTATGACTACAGCCATACTATACAGCATCTACCTCCCCACCAAATATCATTGTTTTTCCAAACCACTAAACTAAAACCCATAAATTTATATTTTAACCCTAATTTTTGGTATTAGGATAGTGTCTCAGAATGACTAAGTGATTGCCAATATGATACAAGATAATTATTTGGAACTCCTGAGAGGAGAATAAAAAAGGCCTATCTCTAAATCAGATTATTTAAGAACCCAAGGCATATGAGATGATAAAACCTCACCTAACCAGAGGAAACATGGTGCAGCAGCACTGATATACATTTTAATTAAAGTTTTTATTTTCATATAATTACAGATTGACCTATAGTTGTAAGAATCAATACAGAGAGATCCCATGTACCCTATGCTCACATCTCCCCTATGCTTATATCTCCCCATCTTGCAAAACTATAATATAATATTATAATCCAAATATTGACATTGATACAGTAATGGAACAGAACATTTTCATCATTGCAAGGATCGTTTGTATTGCATTTTTATAGCTACACTGCCTTCCATCTCACACCCTTTTTTTTTTAACTCCTGGCAACTGTCTTCCATTTCTGCAATTTTGTCTTTTCAAGAATGTTATATAAATGGAATCACATTGTATATAACCTTTTGAGATTGCCTTTTTATATTCATCATAATTCATCCAGGCACTTTCATTCCTTTTCATTATTAAGTAGTATTCCGTGGTGTGTATGTTAGTTTTCTAGGGCTCCCATTACAAAGTACCGCATACTTGGTGGCTTAAACAACTTTATTCTTTCATATTCTTTTTTTTTTTCCAAGATAAATGCTTTATTTTTTTTTATTTTTTTTTTATTTTTTCTGAAATTTATTGACAAATTGGTTTCCATACAACACCCAGTGCTCATCCCAAAAGGTGCCCTCCTCAATACCCATCACCCACCCTCTCCTCCCTCCCACCCCCCATCAACCCTCAGTTTGTTCTCAGTTTTTAACAGTCTCTTATGCTTTGGCTCTCTCCCATTCTAACCTCTTTTTTTTTTTTTCCTTCCCCTCCCCCATGGGTTCCTGTTAAGTTTCTCAGGATCCACATAAGAGTGAAACCATATGGTATCTGTCTTTCTCTGTATGGCTTATTTCACTTAGCATCACACTCTCCAGTTCCATCCATGTTGCTACAAAAGGCCATAGTTCATTTTTTCTCATTGCCATGTAATATTCCATTGTGTATATAAACCACAATTTCTTTATCCATTCATCAGTTGATGGACATTTAGGCTCTTTCCATAATTTGGCTATTGTTGAGAGTGCTGCTGTGAACATTGGGGTACAAGTGGCCCTATGCATCAGTGCTCCTGTATCCCTTGGATAAATTCCTAGCAGTGCTATTGCTGGGTCATAGGGTAGGTCTATTTTTAATTTTCTGAGGAACCTCCACACTGCTTTCCAGAGCGGCTGCACCAATTTGCATTCCCACCAACAGTGCAAGAGGGTTCCCGTTTCTCCACATCCTCTCCAGCATCTATAGTCTCCTGATTTGTTCATTTTGGCCACTCTGACTGGCGTGAGGTGATACCTGAGTGTGGTTTTGATTAGTATTTCCCTGATAAGGAGCGACGCTGAACATCTTTTCATGTGCCTGTTGGCCATCCGGATGTCTTCTTGAGAGAAGTGTCTATTCATGTTTTCTGCCCATTTCTTCACTGGGTTATTTGTTTTTTGGGTGTGGAGTTTGGTGAGCTCTTTATAGATTTTGGATACTAGCCCTTTGTCCGATATGTCATTTGCGAATATCTTTTCCCATTCCGTTGGTTGCCTTTTAGTTTTGTTGGTTGTTTCCTTTGCTGTGCAGAAGCTTTTTATCTTCATAAGGTCCCAGTAATTCACTTTTGCTTTTAATTCCCTTGCCTTTGGGGATGTGTCGAGGAAGAGATTGCTACGGCTGAGGTCAGAGAGGTCTTTTCCTGCTTTCTCCTCTAAGGTTTTGATGGTTTCCTGTCTCACATTTAGGTCCTTTATCCATTTTGAGTTTATTTTTGTGAATGGTGTGAGAAAGTGGTCTAGTTTCAACCTTCTGCATGTTGCTGTCCAGTTCTCCCAGCACCATTTGTTAAAGAGGCTGTCTTTTTTCCATTGGATGTTCTTTCCTGCTTTGTCAAAGATGAGTTGGCCATACGTTTGTGGGTCTAGTTCTGGGATTTCTATTCTATTCCATTGGTCTATGTGTCTGTTTTTGTGCCAATACCATGCTGTCTTGATGATGACAGCTTTGTAGTAGAGGCTAAAGTCTGGGATTGTGATGCCTCCTGCTTTGGTCTTCTTCTTCAAAATTCCTTTGGCTATTCGGGGCCTTTTGTGGTTCCATATGAATTTTAGGATTGCTTGTTCTAGTTTCGAGAAGAATGCTGGTGCAATTTTGATTGGGATTGCATTGAATGTGTAGATAGCTTTGGGTAGTATTGACATTTTGACAATATTTATTTTTCCAATCCATGAGCAGGGAATGTCTTTCCATTTCTTTAAATCTTCTTCAATTTCCTTCATAAGCTTTCTGTAGTTTTCAGCATACAGATCCTTTACATCTTTGGTTAGATTTATTCCTAGGTATTTTATGCTTCTTGGTGCAATTGTGAATGGGATCAGTTTCTTTATTTGTCTTTCTGTTGCTTCATTGTTAGTGTATAAGAATGCAACTGATTTCTGTACATTGATTTTGTATCCTGCAACTTTGCTGAATTCCTGTATCAGTTCTAGCAGACTTTTGGTGGAGTCTATCGGATTTTCCATGTATAATATCATGTCATCTGCAAAAAGCGAAAGCTTGACTTCATCTTTACCAATTTTGATGCCTTTGATTTCCTTTTGTTGTCTGATTGCTGATGCTAGAACTTCCAGCACTATGTTAAATAGCAGCGGTGAGAGTGGGAATCCTTGTCGTGTTCCTGATCTCAGGGAAAAAGCTTTCAGTTTTTCCCCGTTGAGGATGATGTTAGCTGTGGGCTTTTCATAAATGGCTTTTATGATCTTTAAGTATGTTCCTTCTATCCCGACTTTCTCAAGGGTTTTTATTAAGAAAGGGTGCTGGATTTTGTCGAAGGCCTTTTCTGCATCGATTGACAGGATCATATGGTTCTTCTCTCTTTTTTTGTTAATGTGATGTATCACGTTAATTGATTTGCGAATGTTGAACCAGCCCTGCATCCCAGGAATGAATCCCACTTGATCATGGTGAATAATTCTTTTTATATGCCGTTGAATTCGATTTGCTAGTATCTTATTGAGAATTTTTGCATCCATATTCATCAGGGATATTGGCCTGTAGTTCTCTTTTTTTACTGGGTCTCTGTCTGGTTTAGGAATCAAAGTAATACTGGCTTCATAGAATGAGTCTGGAAGTTTTCCTTCCCTTTCTATTTCTTGGAATAGCTTGAGAAGGATAGGTATTATCTCTGCTTTAAACGTCTGGTAGAACTCCCCTGGGAAGCCATCTGGTCCTGGACTCTTATTTGTTGGGAGATTTTTGATAACCGATTCAATTTCTTCGCTGGTTATGGGTCTGTTCAAGCTTTCTATTTCCTCCTGATTGAGTTTTGGAAGAGTGTGGGTGTTCAGGAATTTGTCCATTTCTTCCAGGTTGTCCAATTTGTTGGCATATAAGTTTTCATAGTATTCCCTGATAATTGTTTGTATCTCTGAGGGATTGGTTGTAATCATTCCATTTTCATTCATGATTTTATCTATTTGGGTCATCTCCCTTTTCTTTTTGAGAAGCCTGGCTAGAGGTTTGTCAATTTTGTTTATTTTTTCAAAAAACCA
The DNA here is from genome assembly GCF_022837055.1 of Prionailurus viverrinus. Taxonomy (NCBI): domain Eukaryota; kingdom Metazoa; phylum Chordata; class Mammalia; order Carnivora; family Felidae; genus Prionailurus; species Prionailurus viverrinus. Next base: position 169,905,206 of record NC_062561.1, read on the forward strand.
ACTCTTGGTTTCGTTGATCTGCTCTACAGTTTTTTTAGATTCTATATTGTTTATTTCTGCTCTGATCTTTATTATTTCTCTTCTTCTGCTGGGTTTAGGCTGCCTTTGCTGTTCTGCTTCTAGTTCCTTTAGGTGTGCTGTTAGATTTTGTATTTGGGATTTTTCTTGTTTCTTGAGATAGGCCTGGATTGCAATGTATTTTCCTCTCAGGACTGCCTTCGCTGCGTCCCAAAGCGTTTGGATTGTTGTATTTTCATTTTCGTTTGTTTCCATATATTTTTTAATTTCTTCTCTAATTGCCTGGTTGACCCACTCATTTGTTAGTAGGGTGTTCATTAACCTCCATGCTTTTGGAGGTTTTCCAGACTTTTTTCTGTGGTTGATTTCAAGCTTCATAGCATTGTGGTCTGAAAGTAAGCATGGTATAATTTCAATTCTTGTAAACTTATGAAGGGCTGTTTTGTGACCCAGTATATGATCTATCTTGGAGAATGTTCCATGTGCACTCGAGAAGAAAGTATATTCTGTTGCTTTGGGATGCAGAGTTCTAAATATATCTGTCAAGTCCATCTGATCCAATGTCTCATTCAGGGCCCTTGTTTCTTTATTGACCGTGTGTCTAGATGATCTATCCATTTCTGTAAGTGGTGTATTAAAGTCCCCTGCAATTACCACATTCTTATCAATAAGGTTGCTTATGTTTATGAGTAATTGTTTTATATATTTGGGGGCTCCGGTATTCGGTGCATAGACATTTATAATTGTTAGCTCTTCCTGATGGATAGACCCTGTAACTATTATATAATGTCCTTCTTCATCTCTTGTTACAGCCTTTAATTTAAAGTCTAGTTTGTCTGATATAAGTATGGCTACTCCAGCTTTCTTTTGGCTTCCAGTCGCATGATAAATAGTTCTCCATCCCCTCACTCTCAATCTAAAGGTGTCCTCAGATCTAAAATGAGTCTCTTGTAGACAGCAAATAGATGGGTCTTGTTTTTTTATCCATTCTGATACCCTATGTCTTTTGGTTGGCGCATTTAATCCATTTACATTCAGTGTTATTATAGAAAGATACGGGTTTAGAGTCATTGTGATGTCTGTATGTTTTATGCTTATAGTGATGTCTCTGGGACTTTGTCTCACAGGGTCCCCCTTAGGATCTCTTGTAGGGCTGGTTTAGTGGTGACAAATTCCTTCAGTTTTTGTTTGTTTGGGAAGACCTTTATCTCTCCTTCTATTCTAAATGACAGACTTGCTGGATAAAGGATTCTCGGCTGCATATTTTTTCTGTCTAGCACCCTGAAAATCTCGTGCCAATTCTTTCTGGCCTGCCAAGTTTCAAAAGAGAGATCAGTCACGAGTCTTATAGGTCTCCCTTTATATGTGAGGGCACGTTTACCCCTTTCTGCTTTCAGACTTTTCTCTTTATCCTTGTATTTTGCCAGTTTCACTATGATATGTCGTGCAGAAGATCGATTCAAGTTACGTCTGAAGGGAGTTCTCTGTGCCTCTTGGATTTCAATGCCTTTTTCCTTCCCCAGTTCAGGGAAGTTCTCAGCTATTATTTCTTCAAGTACCCCTTCAGCACCTTTCCCTCTCTCTTCCTCCTCTGGGATACCAATTATGCGTATATTATTTCTTTTTAGTGTATCACTTAATTCTCTAATTTTCCCCTCATACTCCTGGATTTTTTTATCTCTCTTTTTCTCAGCTTCCTCTTTTTCCATAACTATATCTTCTAGTTCACCTATTCTCTCCTCTGCCTCTTCAAGCCGAGCTGTGGTGGTTTCCATTTTGTTATGCATTTCGTTTAAAGCGTTTTTCAGCTCCTCGTGACTGTTCCTTAGTCCCTTGATCTCTGTAGCAAGAGATTCTCTGCTGTCCTGTATACTGTTTTCAAGCCCAGCGATTAATTTTATGACTATTATTCTAAATTCACTTTCTGTTATATTATTTAAATCCTTTTTGATCAGCTCATTAGCTGTTGTTATTTCCTGGAGATTCTTCTGAGGGGAGTTCTTCCGCTTGGTCATTTTGGATAGTCCCTGGCGTGGTGAGGACCTGCAGGGCACTTCCCCTGTGCTGTGGTGTATAACTGGAGTTGGTGGGCCGGGCCACAGTCAGACCTGATGTCTGCCACCAGCCCACCGCTGGGGCCACAGTCAGACTGGTGTGTGCCTTCTATTCCCCTCTCCTAGGGGCGGGATTCACTGTGGGGTGGTGTGGCTCGTCTGGGCTACTTGCACCCTGCCAGGCTTGTGATGCTGGGGATCTGGCGTATTAGCTGGGGTGGGTAGGCAAGGTGCTCGGGGGCAGGAGGGGCAGGCTTAGCTCTCTTCTCCTTAGGTGATCCACTTCAGGAGGGGCCCTGTGGCAGCGGGAGGGAGTCAGATCCGCTGCCGGAGGTTTGGCTCCGCCGAAGCGCAGAGTTGGGTGTTTGCGCAGAGCGAGCAAGTTCCCTGGCAGGAACGGGTTCCCTTTGGGATTTCGGCTGGGGGATGGGCGGGGGAAATGGCGCTGGCGAGCGCCTTTGTTCCCCACCAAACTGAGCTCTGTTGTCAGGGGGCTCAGCAGCTCTCCCTCCCTTTGTCCTCCAGCCTTCCCGCTTTCCGAGCAGAGCTGTTAACTTACGACCTCCCAGAGGCTAAGTCGCGCTTGCTGTCGGAACACAGTCCGCCCGGCCCCTCCGCTTTTGCAAGCCAGACTCGGGGGCTCTGCTTGGCCGGTGAGCCGCCCCTCCGCCCCGGCTCCCTCCCGCCAGTCCGTGGAGCGCGCACCGCCTCGCCGCCCTTCCTACCCTCTTCCGTGGGCCTCTCGTCTGCGTTTGGCTCCGGCGACTCCGTTCTGCTAATCCTCTGGCGGTTTTCTGGGTTATTTAGGCAGGTGTAGATGGAATCTAAGTGATCAGCAGGACGTGCGGTGAGCCCAGCGTCCTCCTAAGCCGCCATCTTGCCGCAACTCCCCAATTCTTTCATATTCTTAAATGAAGTGTTGGCAGACTGGTTTCTTCTGATGGCTCTGAGGAAGAATCTGTTCTTTGCCTCCCTCCTAGCTTCCCTAATAGCTGGCAAACCTAGGCATTCCTTGGTTTATAGAAGCATCACTTCAATCTGCCTCCATCTCCCGGTGGTATTCTGGGTACTCTTCTCAGTATCCAGATTTTCTTCTTTTTACAAGGACACCAGTCATAAGAATTAAAGGCCAAAATCCACTCCAATATCACCTCATCTTAATTAATTACATCTGCAAGAACCCTATTTCCAAATAAGATCACATTTTGAGGTTCTTAAGGTTAGGATTTGAACATCTCTTCTTAGAGGACACAATTCAACTCATTTGTCTAATCATTCACCCTTTGAAGAACATCTGATTTGTTTCCAGGTTTTGACTATTACAAATAAAGATGCTTCAGGAATTCATGTACAGCTTTTTTTGTGAATGTAAGTTTTAATTTTTCTGGGATACCCATGAGTGCAATTGCTGGTTTCCTACTAGCAGTGTGTGCGTGATCATTTTCTCCTCATCCTTGGCAGCATTTGGTGTGGTCGTCTTATTGTATTTGAGCCATTCTAATAGATGTATACTGATACCTCATTTTTTTTATATTGAGACTTTATTTTTTAGAGTAGTTTAACTTTCATAGCAAAATTGAGGGGAAGGTTCAGAGATTTTCCATATATCCTTGACCCTACACATGCATATCCTCCCCCGTTTTCTTTTTTTTTCTTTTTTTTCTTTATTTATTTTTGGGACAGAGAGAGACAGAGCATGAACAGGGGAGGGGCAGAGAGAGAGGGAGACACAGAATCGGAAGCAGGCTCCAGGCTCTGAGCCATCAGCCCAGAGCCTGACGCGGGGCTTGAACTCCCGGACCGCGAGATCGTGACCTGGCTGAAGTCGGACGCTTAACCGACTGTGCCACCCAGGCGCCCCTCCTCCCCCGTTTTCAATATCTCTCCAGAGTGTTATATTTGTTACAATTGATGAACCTACAGTGACACATCATTATCACCCAAAGTCCTTAATTTAAATTACATTTCACTCCTGTCAGTTTGAACAATGTGTAATGACATGTATCCATACTTATGGTATCATACAGCATAATTTTTGCCAGAAAGCCTCTGTGCTCCAGTTATTTATCCCCCTGCCCCAATTCTCAACTGTTGTCAACTGCTGATCTTTTTATTGTCCCCATAGTTTTGCCTTTTCCAGAATGTCATATATTTAGAATCAGACATTATGTAGCCTTTTCAGATTGGCTTCTTTCACTTAGTAATATGCAGTTAAGTTTCCTCCATGTCTTTTTGTAGCTTGGTAGCTCATTTGAGTGCTGAATAATATCCCATTGTCTGGATGAATCACAGTTTATTTATCCATTCACCTACTAAAGGACATCTTGGTTGCTTCCAAGTTTAGGCAATTATGAATAAAGCTGCTCTATGTACATCTGTGTGCAGGCTTTTGTGTGGATGCAAAATTTTAATTCCTTTGAGTAAATAAAGGAGTGTGACGCTTGATCATATGGTAAGAGTATTTTTACTTTTGTAAGTAACTCCCAAACCATCTTTTCGAGTAGCTGCACCATTTTGTATTCCCACCAGTAATGAATGAGAGCTTCTATTGTTCCACATCCTTGTCAGCATTTAATGTTGTCTGTGTTTTAGAGTTTGGTCATCTCATCACTGGATAGAGGTATCTCATTGTTTTAATTTGCATGTCACTGAGGACACATGGTGTGGGTCATCTTTTCATATACTTATTTTCCATGAGCATATCTTCTTTGGTGAGGTGTCTGTTAAGTCTTTGACCTGTTTTTTAAATCAGGTTGTTTGTTTTCTTATTGTTGACATTTAAGAGATCTTTGTGTATTTTGAATAATAGTCTTTTATCAGACGTATGTGTTTCCTATGTTCTCTCCCTGTCTATGGCTTATCTTACTGTTCTCCTGACACTGTCTTTCACAGAGCAAAAGTTTTTAATTTTCATAAACTGCAGTTTATCAATTATTTCTTTCACAGGTTGTGCCTTTGATGTTTTATCTAAAAAAAGCTTTCACCAGACCAATGTCATCTATGTTTTCTCCTATGTATCCTCTAGGAGTTTTGAAGTTTATGTTTTACTTTTATGTCTGATCCATTTTGAGTTAATTTTTATGAATGATATAAGGTCTGTTTTTGATTCATTTCTTGCATATGGATGACCACTTGTGCAGTACCATTTGTTGAAAATACTAACTTTTCTCCTTTATGTTTATCATTTTGGAAGACCCTATTTATTATTCAGGGTAAAGTAAAGGTGAAATAGTTTAGTATAGAGATTATAAATGCCATGAGAAGTCATGTTTAAAAAGAGCCTTTTGTCTAAACTTTATATGTGGTTTAAAATTTTTTAATTCATTAATTTATTATTTTTATTGAAGTATAGTTGACATACAACATTGTTAGTTTCATGTGTACAACATTGTGATTCGACATTTGTTTACATTACAAAATGGTCACTATGATAAATCTAGTTACTATCACCATATAAAGTTATTACAATACTATTGACTGTGTTTCCTCTGCTGTGCTTTACCTCTATGACCTACTTGTTTTATAACTGGAAGTTTGTACCTCTTAACTCCCTTTGCATATTTTTCCTGTCCTCCTACCCCCTCCCCTCTGTAACCACCAGTTTTCTCTCTGTATTTATGAATTCATTTCTGTTTCTGTTCTGATTTGTTTTTTAGACTCTACATATAAGTGAAGTCGTACGGTGTTTGCTTTTCTCTGCCAGACTTATTTCACTTAGCATAATACCCTCTAGGTCCATCCATGTTGTCACAAATGGCAAGGTTTCGGGCACCTGGGTGGCTCAGTCGGTTGCGCATCTGACTCTTGATTTCTGCTCAGGTCATAATCTCAGGGTCATGGGATTGAGCCCCGCATAGGGCTCCACCGTGAGCATGGAGCCTGCTTAAAATTCTCGCTCTCTCTCTCTCTCTCTCTCTCTCTCTCCCCACTCATATGCTAACTATTTCTCTCTGTTAAAAAAAAAAAGTCAAGTTTCATTCTTTTTTTATGGCTGAGTATATGTTTCATTATGTAGATGTATATTTTTTATATATATTTTATAAATTTATATATATATTTATATATATTTGAATAATATATATCCACACAACACCACATTGTCTTTATCCATTCATTATTGATGCACACTTAGGGTGCTTCCATATCTTGGTTATTGTAAATAATGCTGTAGTGAAAATGTGGTGTGTGTATCTTTTTGAATTATTGTTTTTGTTTTCTTTGGGTAAATATCCAGATTTTGAATTGCTGGATTGTCTGGTATTTCTATTCTTTTTTTTTTTTATTTCAACTTTCTGTAATGGTTTAATCCCTTAAAAATTTTATTTAGTATTTAATGAAGCTAAAACTAATTTATGTGATACAGTCATTTTCTGGTTGAAAAATACTTCTAACTCTTTAATATTTTTCTCTAAAGTCTATATCCTAGTTGTTACTGGCTATGCATACTATACAACCATATAATGTTTCTTATATTTCAGCCATTAAAAAAATTATTTTAGGTAGAGAGAGAGATTGAGCAGGGGAGAGGAGCAGAAGGAGAGAGAATCTTAAGCAGGATCCATGCTCAGCACAGAGCCTGAGGTAGGGCATGGTCCCAGGACCCTGGGATCATGACCTGAGCTGAAATCAGCAGTTGAACACCCAGGGCAACTGGGTGGCTCAGTCAGTTAAGCGGGCTGACTCTTGATTTCAGTTCAGCTCATGATCTCATGGTTCGCAGTTCAAGCCCCACATCAGGCTCTGTGCTGACATTGCAGAGACTGCTTGGGATTCTCCCTCTTCTTCCACCTCTGCCCCTAACCTGCTGTCTCTCTCTCAATAAATAAATAAATAAATACACAAACAACAACAAAAAATGGGTGGTGCCCCTAGTTTAGTCATTTAAAATGGACCAAAAACAGGTATCATCTCTTTTAGGGTTTGTGTTAGTTTTCTATTCCTGCTGTAATAAATTGCCACAAACTTGGTAATTTAAAACAACATAAATTTATTCTCTTATATTTCTGGAGATCAGATGTTGGAAATGAGTCTTGTGGGCCTAAAAGCAAGTTGTTGATGGGGCTGATTTCTTCTGCAGGTTCTTGGGGAGAATCCACTTTTCTGTTTATCCAGCTTCTAGAGACTTTCCTTATTCCTTGGCTCTTGGCTCCACATCACAGTGCCTTTTCTACCCCCCCCCCCCCACCTTTTGTTTTTTGGTCACATTGTCTTCTCTGACATTGTCCCTTTTTCTTCTCTCTTATCAGATGCTTATGTTTATATTGGGCTCACCTGGATAATCTAAAATAACTTCCCCATTCCACCATCCTTAACTTACAAAACTCCCTTTTGCTATATAAGGTAACATATTCCTAGGTTCTGGAGAGAAGGGTGTAGTCGTTTTTGGGGGCCTGCTATACAATTGAAGAGATAATCAAATGTAGGTGTTTTGCTCCCATAAATGTATTTCTTTGAATTTTTTGTCCTAATGTTCTATTCATATTTACTATTTTGTAATTATCGCTCCTTATTAGTTATTTCATATTTTATTTTTGAGGTTTATTTTCATTCCTTTAAATATTATTATTTTTTTATTTTGCATTTTTCCCTGTTGGTCTTTAGGAATTTGATTTACAGAAGGTTAATGGTAGTAGTAATGGTTTTAGAGCATTATTATTTTCAAGTATTATTTCCTATTAATTGGTATACTTTTGTGAAATCATTCACCCTCTTTTTTGGACTCATTCTGCAGATACATAAATACATGTTTTTACCATCTTACCTGGTACATTTTAAATTGTGCCCTATCCTTTTGTCATGCGATTCTTTTGGTGGTGAGGAGATACAAAGAAGGAACCTTCAAGAAGCTTTAAGTTCATATGGGTGTAATTTTTTCCAGAACTCAGTCCTTATGAATTTGTGTTCACAAAAGTGACCTTTAAAAATGAACTTTCTCTGAAGAGATTCACAGAGAAAAAGATCTATAACCAATTTATTATGAAGAAAGGACTTACTACTTAATATGCAAACCAGCAGGAATTTATCAGGAAATCTGTGTGGATTTAGAACACAGTTCATGGACTGTTGAATGAAGATGATATAAATGATAATTGCTACTTACTGAATTCTTACTTGATGGGAGGCCCTATGCTAACAAGTTTTTAAATATTATCTCATTGTATTCAGAACAACCCTGACAATTTGGTATTATTATCAATTTTTCCCATGCTAAAACTGAAGATGAGAAAATCAACATGATTGAGCCATTAAATTGAATCTGTTCTCATTTGATATAATTATACTCTTACCATTATGCCATGATGATTTTACTTGGGAGGTAGTAATGAACTCTGACAGTATGATATATCCTTGTTCATTACTTTGGCCATGAACTCGACTGGTTAGGGGGATTTGTCTTTTGAACATTGCTAGGTTTCTGTTATAAATAATCTTGGGCTGCCTGGGTGTCTCATTTAAGCATCTGACTCTTGATTTCAGCTCAGGTCATTATCTTATGGTTCATGAGATTGAGCCCTGCATCAGGCTCAGTGCTGACAGCACAGAGCCTTCTTGGATTCACTCCCCCTCTCTCTCTCTCGCCCTGCTCACCTTCTCTCTCAAAATAAATAAACATTAAAACAAAAACTTTGCTCATTAGTTCTTTTCCCAAATTTCACTCAATTCTCCACCTGAGTTCTCTTTTTGTCAGTTTCACCTGAAACTTATTGCAGTATAATGAGGAGATTTTAGCTCTCCTAATAGCATTCATTCCCTGAGGTTGTACCCTGTTCAATTTGATTGAAATTGAGTTTTCAAAATATTGATCAACATTGTATGTATAAACAGATCTCTCTTAGTGGGGATTTCTTCTGCCTATGATTACTTATTCAATTAGTATTGATCCATATAAATTCCAATTTAAGAAAGTAACATTTTCTGATCTTATTGTCCAGTTTTGAAGTTTTCCCTTATTGACAGTCTGTTGTCACTTACATATTAATTACTTATTTTCAATGGTACATGGCATAGTTCTTTAAGATATTAGTATACTATATATAACAGTGTTTCTAGAGGTGTTTGTTCCCCACGACCACTCCCTGTTTTCTTGTGGCTTTAATGTGGGTGAATTAGTTTGAAATTCCCTTTGGGGCAGATTTCAAGGTATAAAAGGTCACAGAAAGGCAACATGTGGCCTACGTAGTTCTGTAAAGAATTGGGGAAGTATATTATCTTTATAGTGATGTATTGGAAAGATCGGGGGACTTATGCTCATTTCCTCAGTGACAGCTCAGTCCTGAGTCCTCATCAGAACAGCTTTCTTCAACTCTTAAAACACACCCCTCACAAAATAAACACAGCTTCTTCCCAGGTTGTCACTTTGATTTGGTTTATTTTACCTGAGGCACAGATCTGACTTCAGCTATATTCCATTTGAGATTTGAAGTAAATTGAGATTCTGCTTTAGTCATATTAATTCATTTTAGGCCCTACACTTCTCAACCTAAGTGTCTGTACTCTGTGAGGTAGATGGCTTAGTTGTAAAATAAAATGAACACCATACATTATATTTCAAAGCATCTTGAATTTGTTTTTTGCTTCCAAATATTTTCTTCCATTTTGCTAATGCTAACATTTAGTAACTATCGTGATGATGCGAAAGCTGTTTGGTTTTATCATTCTAAGGATTCTGAAGGACTGTTATAAAGGTGAAAATGAAAGGAAGCAGAAGCGTAATACATGTATAGTTTCCTTGAAAGGCTCTGTTTCTTAAAGAAGTTGAACTAATTTATATTTAATGTGTTCTTTTTCAGTATTGTGCTTCTGCTAAGCCAGAAACAGTCACTTGAAGAGCTGAAACAGTCAGTCCAGCAGTTGAGATGCACTGAGGCAAAGTTTACAGCACAGAAAGAATTACTAGAACAAAAAGTACAAGAAAACGATGGGAAAGAGCCACCTCCAGTAGTAAATTATGAAGAAGATGCACGATCAGTTACATCTATGGTAAGCCAAATAGTAATCAAATGAGAAACTTGAAAGAGAAGTATCTAGGTAATAAATGAATATAAAAATTAATTCTTTTGCTATGACAAATTGTTTTTCTTGTTAATATGCAGGCCCTGTTAAACTTGTTTGTAAATGCAAAATAGATTTGTCAGTCATGTCAGGTCACCTGGAGAACATTTTGGGAACCTGTAGAGTCAGAGGAAAAGCTCTTCTCTGGCCTTTAAAACTGAATACAAAGACTGCAAATGTTTTTATTCCTGGAAGACAGAAGGTAGGGTGTTATTACTAAGATAGAAGTAAGAAATAAGGAGAAAGCTATTTATTATTTTTTTCTTCTTAAGAACAGTAAAATCTTATTTGTCTGAGATTGATGATATATTTATTATTTTCACAACACATTTGATTTTGTTTAAAAATAGATTTTTTTTTACTTATATTCTTAAACTACAGTAAACACATTCAAACCCACCAGCTAGAAATTCAACTACATTTTATATTTTCATGACCTATTTAAGAATGCCTAGTATAAATACTTTCCCTCCCCTTCTCTCCCTTCCTCCCTCCCTCCCTCTCTTCTTTCCTTTTTTCCTTCTTCCTTTCCATCTTAGGTTGGTGGTTCTCACCAAGAGGACAGTTTTGCCCTCCAGGGGACATCTGGCAATGTCTCCAGATATTTTTGGTTGTTACAGTTAGTGGTATCTGATGGGTAGAGGCCACTGATGCCTCTAAACATCCTATAATGCACAAGACAACCTTTGCCTTCATAGTCCCAACAAAAAAGTATCCAACTCAAAATATCAGTAGTGCCCAGGCTAAAAAAGCCTGAGGTATGTCCTTGGCTTTTTCTGTGAGTAGCTGTATGTGGTCCATAAATAGAACTATCATAGTTGATGATGCTATAGCTGATATTTTAGTCATTTTTAGTTTACGTGGTTCTGAATAGTATAACTTGATTATTAAACATATTCAGATGTCTCTATTGAAATAAAAGGCAGTATTTGAAAATGTGATAAATGAATATGAAATATTTAAATTATTATGGTTCCCATTTTTGTTATTAATTGAGCCATGTTAATCTATGAGTTACATGACTCAAATTAATGGCAGTGTTAACCAATACACTTATGCTTCAGTAGTGAATGCTTTTGTGGAGGAGTGCCTTAAAGAACTGTACCACTAAGATGGGCCACAGATTATGTATTCATTTAAAAAAATTTTTTTAATGTTTATTTATTTTTGACAGAAAGACAGAGCATAAGCGAAGTGGGGGAGGGTGAAGAGAGAGAGGGAGACACAGAATCTGAAACAGGCTCCAGGCTCCGAGCTGTCAGCACAGAGCCCGGCGTGGGGCTTGAACTCACGGACAGTGAGATCATGACCTGAGCCGAAGTCTGATGCTCAACCGAGCCACCCAGGCGCCTTGATTGTGTATTCTTATACATGTGATTAAAATGTATAATCAGAGTTAGGATTGTATAGTCAGGTTCTTAGAGGTGTTGATGTTTATTTTGGCTCTATAATTCAATTACAGTGAAAGCCCATCTATTTATTTACAGAAATCTAAAAAAAACTGTGGAGGCAGAAAACATAATCATTTCTGTCAGGAGAAGCCATCTTAATGTCTTTTTTTTAAAAACTAGGTCTAATTTTGGCCAAAATTCCAAGGAGAGAATGATAAATATTAAGTACTGTGCAGAAATTCTCTATTGTCTGGGCATAAGTATGTTTCATTTATTCATTTGAGCAATATTTATTGAGTCAAGCACATTTCTAGATGGCTTAAGATACATCAGTGAATAAAACTAATTAAAAAAACCTCTCTTAGAGGTCACATTCTGTAGTGAGTGGCAGTTAATAAATGAGTAATAAATTATATACTATTTTGGAAGATGCTAAATGCCAAGAAATAGAAACAGAGCAGGGTAGAGGGTTGGGGGCCTAGAAGTTGGGACACAATTTTAAATCAAAGTCAGAATAACTTTCACTGGGTAGTTGACATTTGAACAAAGACTGGAGACAGGGAGCTACTACACCCCTTCATTTCTGGGGAAAGAGCATTTCAGTCAGAGGGTGCACCTGTTGCAAAGGCTATAATGCAGGAGCATGTTGGACTATTCAAGGTATGATTAAGGAAGTCTGAGTGGAGGGGAAGGTGAGAGTCTGGGGAATGAGATTAGAGAAGTATTAGGGAATAGACCTTGGGGCTTTGTGGACCATAATTAAGGCTTATGACTTTTCTCTGAGTGAAATGGGAAGCCACTAGGGTGGAGAGTAATAACAGAGGAATGACATGCTCTGACTTTTTATTTAGATGGATTGCAGCAGCAACTATGTTGAGAATTTACTTAAGGGAATAAGGATGGAAGAATGAGATTATTGCAATAACCCACATTATAGAAGATCATGGTTTGGGCAAGGATGGTAGCATGGGAAGTAGCAAGAAGTGTTTAGCTTCTGGATGTATTTTGAAGGTTGAGCCCAGGAGATTTCCTATGGATTAAATGTGAGTTATGAGAGAGAATACTCAAGGATGATTTTAAGGTTTTTAGCAGGAGAACTACAGGAATACAATTTGTTTCGAGTGAATGGAAAGATATACCTAAGTAGCTATGATGAGGCAGAGCAAGATTTCAGTTTGTCTTTCTAAAAAAACAAGTCATTGTCAAAATTTGGTATTTGGGCCTTGTGTTCAGGAGTGCGATTTGGATTGGAGATATAAATTTCAGAGTCTAGGTATCACATGGTATTTAAAATCATTTGACTAGGGATGCCTGGGTGGCTCAGTCGGTTAAGCATCCGACTTTGGCTCAGGTCATGATCTCACAGTTGGTGAGTTTGAGCCCTGCATGGGGCTCTGTGCTGAGAGCTCAGAGCCTGGAGTCTGCTTCAGATTCTGTGACTCCTTTACTATCCTATATGATAATAAGTATTATCCTATATGTACCAGGACCCTTTCTTGATTCTTAATAACTATGTGTATATGCATTCTTTCAGAGGAACTTCTGAAGTTTTTTCTTTTACTTGGGTTTTGAAAATCTTAGCTAGTAAATCTTTTGTTCTCTGAGCAGTTTATAATATTTCCTTGTCTCCATGTGGGTGATTCTGTGTCTCCCTCTCTCTCTCTGCCCCTCCCCTGCTCACGCTCTGCCTCTCTCTCTCTCTCTCTCTCTCTCTCTCTCTCTCTCAAAAACAAATAAACATTAAAAAAATAATAAAATCATTTGACTATAGGCAGTCACCAAGTGAGAGAGAATAGAGAAGAAAAGAGAATCAAGGACTGAACTCTGGGGCACTTCAAGTTAGGTGGTCTAGAAAAGGAAGACCTGGTGGAAGACTAAGGAGTGACCAGTGAGGTAGTAGAAAATCAAGGTAATTTGGTGTCCTTCAAGTATTCCAAGGAGAAATGAGTTCCAGAATTTGGGACATGCTGGATTAAGGCCAAAGAAACCTTTGTACTAACTGCAGGTTTTTTGGAACTTTTAATATCCATTGCCTATGAAGAGAAGTATAGCATGGGATGTAGTGTCTCTGAAAATATTGACCTAATTCCTTTTCAGAGAGTATCCTAAAGGGACCATAGTGCAATGGAATATACTTTGGGAAATACTGAATTAGAAGAGAAATCCTTTCTTTTCTGATTGGGTTGTTGACAGATTAAACGTGCTACTGATAATTCTAAAGGCATTTTGAGTTGTCTAAATGTTCTCTAAACCCAAGGATTATTTTATTTTATTTTATTTTATTTTATTTTATTTTATTTTATTTTATCCTTCAATTCTATCTGTGCAGGACAGAGGAATTTGCCTTTTGGAAAATATTAGGAAGGTGAACTCTTTGTTGACTGTCCTTGGATACTGATGGAAATACCAGAATTTTTTAATCCCTGAGTATCATTAGCTGACTTTACTATTTTTAAAATTCATTAATTAATTAATTTAAAAGTATCACCTTTCTTCATGTTTGCTTTTAGTTGTCTAGATGTAAGAACGTAAGCTTTCAATCAGTGTCTGTTGAGCTGAGGAAATCGATTTTATTTTCACTCCAGAGTAATCTAGTTGTTTTACTTTATAATAGCATGTGCTATGCACCAAATATAATAATTTTTGTTGAATCTTTCTTATATGTCGGATATATCTAGAATTGATGGTACTATATAATGACTTCTTACTTTTTAAATATGGTTAGCTATTCTGAAAGATAATTGCCTTTACTTTGATGTTTCTGAAATTGCACATTTTTAAGCTCTTTTGCTAGACTAATATGCAATATATATTTATCTTCTCTGCAAATCTTATTGAGTAAGTTCTGCTTAGTTGAACAGCACTATCAATAAAATCCTGTTTTGTTATATTTACAACCAACAAAATATATGGTTTGTTGACTAAATATTTTCTGTCATTATGACTCAGTAGTAGTCCATTTTACAGTACTGTCTGATATTTTCAATTTTATAGTTAAACACTGAAATGGACTGAATATCAGTTGAGGTTGACAGCATCATTGAAGCTTTTTCTGTTTTCATTATCAGGTACACTTTCTTTCTTTAAATGCAAATTCAAAGACTTGCTCATCAAATACATTGAGAAAAGTATGAGACAAAAAATCAGGAGACCCGAATTGAGCTTTGCCTCTGCTTTGTAACCACAGTCAGTTTCCTTAACATTTCTGAGTTTTCCTTTCTGTAAAATGAGGAAATGAATATATATCCACCTTGCCTGATAAGATTTCTGACACTGAAATGAGATAATGTATATGAAGTGTTATTAAAACATGGGTTTTATTTCAGTTTTTTCTATAATATACCTTAGTTCACATGTAAATTAGTAGATACTGAGTTATAATTTATAGAATTTTCTGTAGGATTATCTTATGTATTTCTTATTTATAAAGGCAAAGCCTTAATTAATTTCTCTGAGTACATAGTAGTACATGTACATGTACAAATAAAGGGGTCTTTGTGTCTCTTTTTTAGTTTCCCAGTTTTCTACCTCAGAGGTAACCTTCTAGAAGCATTGTATGCAAATGAAAACATAAATGTTCATTATATGCCCCCTGCTCTTACACAGACGGTAGTATATACAACAATATTGTTTTGTACCTTGCTTTTTAACCTAATATATTTTAGGTATCATTTCGTAATAGTGCATATACAGTTGCTTTTTTTCATTTGTTCAAACAACAAATATTTATTGTCAGGTGTCCTATATCATTTTAGTTTGGAGGATGTAGTAGTGTACAAGATAAACACTTTTTTCTATTCTCATGGACTTTCCACTCTAAGTGGGTATAAACAGTTAAATATATATATTAAATAGTATATTAAATATTAAACATATAATTAAATATATATGTGGAGTGGTGGTAAGTTCTTTGGAGAAAAATAAAAAAAAGGTAGAAGCAAAAGGGTGATGGGATGTGTTTTTTTTTTTTTCAATGTTTATTTATTTTTGAGAGAGAGAGCAGGAGATGGGGAGAGAGAGAGGGAGGCAGAGAATCCTAAGCAGGCTCTGTGCTGATAACAGTGAGCCCAATAGGGGACTCAAACTCACAAACCATGAGATCGTGACCTGAGCCAGTTAATCAACTTAAGTCACTTAAGTTGGCCACTTAATCAACCAAGTCACCCTGGCACCCCGGGAGGTGTTTTTGTTTTGTTTTGTTTTTTAAATTTTTAAATATTTATTTATTTTTGACAGAGAGAGAGACAGACAGACAAACAGAGCATGAGTTGGGTAGGGGCAGAGAGAGAGAGAGGGAGACACAGAATCTGAAGCAGGCTCCAGGCTCCAAGCTGTCAGCACAGAGCCCAATGCGGGGCTCGAAGTCACGGACCATGAAAGCATGACCTGAGCTGAAGTTGGACTCTTAACTGACTGAGCCACCCAGGCACCCTGGGCAGTGTTTTTATATATAGGGTTGTCAAGGAAGGCTTCATTATTACAGTGTCATTTATGCAAAGATCTGAAAGAACTAAGGAGCAAATGATGAGACTGCCTGAGATGAGAATATTCCAGAGCACAGTAAAAGAGAATAAATTAGAGATGGGGACAGAGGAGTAGACATATAGTCATGTAGATTATTGTAAAGACTTTGATGCTGTTAGAGAAATTAGAAGCCATTGAAGATTCTCAGCAAAGGAATGACATGTTTACATGGTTTCCAGCCTTTTGTTATAATAAAGACAGCTTTGGTGAATAACAATGTCAGTTATAGATGTTGATTATTATGTTAATATTGAATTAATATATACATTTTGTAGATTAATAAATTTTTGCTTCTAGATTTCCTATGGCATGAATTTTATCATTCTGAACTTTCAGTGGCTTCGTAGGCCATTAATATTATTAAGTTATCCTAGGATCTGATACCTAAAGTATATTTACAGCTATATATTATGCTTTGTGTTTATTTGGTGTATATATTTCTAATACATAAAACAGAGAAGTTAAGAGATGATTGAGATGATGTTGCAAAAGCCTTGTTAACTTTTCCAAATGTTTTCCAAAAGTCAAGATTCATTAACATCACTAATCAGGGAAATGCCAGTCAAACCACAATGAGGTATCATCACTTCACACCTGTTAAAATGGCTATTACCAAAAAGTTGAGAAAGAACAAGTGTTGGTGAGGATGTGGAGAAAAAGGAACCCTTGTACACTGTTGGTGGGAATGCAAACTGGTTCAGCCACTGTGGAAAGCAGTATGGAGTTTCCTCAAAAAATTAAATATAGAACTTACCATATGATCCAGCAATTCCATTTCTGGGTATTTATCTGAAGGAAACCAAAATACTAACTTGAAAATCTATCTCACCCCCATGTTCATAGCAGCATTATTCATAACAGCCAAGATATGGAAACAACCTGAGTGTCCCATCAGTGGATTAAATATAAAGAAGAGGTGGATATATACATTCAATGGAATGTTGTTCATGAATGAAATCTTGCTTGATATCTTACTGATATCTTCAGTATCAGGTGGAAAAAAAACGCTTAAAATTTCAAAATGCTTTCAATTTATATTTTAACTATTTTCTGTGCTCATATGCATATGCAGTATATATATGGGCCAAATCAAGTAAATAGTAAAAGAAAAGTAACTTTTTCATTTATATGTATCTATATATGTGTTTATGCATAGCACAAACCAAATGAAAAAACTGCTTTTCATTTATATATACGTATATTCATATGTGAAAAATATGTGTATATATGTATTTCAAAATTACCTTTTAAATTGTGGCTTTCTTAATATTTTAGCATAAACTAATGGCCAGGGGTTAATTAGCCCTAAAAAGAAAAAAAATAAAAGGAGAAAGTTAGGCAAGAATTAAATATCTACTATGATTAATATAAATCAGAAGGCTTAATCACCCAGAGTCATTCAGTCATTTGGGATTCATCAATTGTTTTTTGATTATTTAGTACATGAATATTATTTATGGGGTTTTTTGGAAGGGTGGGTCAAAGGTAAAATGGACTTAGACCTTGCCATTGGCTTTGGTGGGGGAGATGGAACAGAAGTAACTGATTAATAATTAATTAAAAATTGACTGCATTTTTACTTTTATGTATCCATGCATTCAAACATTTCAAAAAATTTAGTTGCCTAGCAGTGCCTAGATATACACTTAGTAAATGATTATAGAGGAAATGAACAGGTACAAAATTTCAAAATAAAATTTGGCAGGTTATAATTGATGCCACTCAGTTAAAAAAATGGTTTAAATGTTGAAGTTGGTTTCTGTGAAATATTTCTCACTTTATAAATAATAATGGAAGTGATATTTTACCAGAGTGACAAAGTCTTTAGTGGTTACAGAGTTAAAGATTGCAATGTGTGACTGCAATAGAATCATTATAGAGTGTGCTCCAGCTGCAAAGCCAGGCTTTTTGGGTTTATATCACTGTTCTACCACCTAATAACTGTGTGATGTTAGGCAAGTTAGGGACTTTTCCTGCCATCTTTCCCCAATGTGTAACATGAGAATTACAGTTTTACCTACTCTTGGATTCATTGTAAGAAATGGTTAAGTTTACACATTTGAAGCACATAGAATAGTCTCTGCCACTTAGCAAACTAATGTTGTCCTTTATTTATTATTTTTTTAATGTGTATTATATTTTTGAGAGAGAGAAAGAGAGAGAGAGAGAGAGAGTGAGTGAGTCTGAGCAGGGGAGGGGCAGAGGGAGAGGAAGACAAAGAATCTGAAGCAGGCTCCATGCTCTGAGCTGTCAGCTTGAACTCACAAATTTTGAGAATGACCTGAGCTGAAGTCAGCTGCTCAACCAACTGAGCCACCCAGGCGCCCCTGCTATTATTGTCTTTTAATAGCTGATACTTGACTGTTTGATTATCACAGAAATGATAAAGATTTAATATGTGTGCCTATTCTTCTGCTAGTCTTTATTTATTCTTTAGTCTTTTAAAAATTTTTTATAAGAGCCAGCCACATTTTATTTTATTTTATTTTAATTTATTTTATTTTATTTTATTTTAATGTTTATTTATTTATTTTGAGAGAGAGAGCACTAGTGAGCGCAAGCTGGGGAGTGGCAGAAAGAGAGAAGAGAGAGAATCCCAAGCAGCCCCTATGCTGTCAGCAGAGCTCATTGCAGGGCTCAATCCCACAAACTGTGATATCATGACCTGAGCCTAAATCAAGAGTTGGATGCTTAACCGACTGAACCACCCAGGTGCCCCTGTTCCTTAGTCTTGTCATTAAGCATAAATGTTTTCTTTTAAAAATGTGTGCTATTAATTTTTAGATGATAGATAAGCAGTTTGGGATCTACTCTGTACTTAAAGTATGTTGTCTTTTGGCCACAATAGATTACAAAACATTTTTTAAAATATTTATTTATTTTTGAGAAAGAATGTGAGGGTGGGAGGTAGAGAGAGGGGGACAGAGGATCTGAATCAGGCTCCACACCAACAACAGTCAGTTTGTGGGGCTCAAACCTACAAACCATGAGATCATGGCCTGAGCCCAAGTCGGATGGTCAACTGACTGAGCCACCCAGATGCCCCAATTACAAAATATTTAAAAAATAAAAGATCATGTAATTCACTCAGGATTACGTATTGCTGACATCAATAGGCTTGACCACCTAATCTTTTTTTTTCCCCCAGAAAAAGAGAGAGGGAGAGCGGGGGGCGGGGGGGGGGGGCAGATGGAGGGGGATAAAATCTTAAGCATGCTTAGTATGGAGCCAGATCTTATGACCCTGGGATCATGACCTGAGCTGAAATCAAGAGTTGGATGCTTAACTGACTGAGACACCCAGGCGCCCCCACCTAACTTTTTAAAATAATTTTTTATTGTTATTACCTTAATTACTTGAAGCTCACTTTTTCCTACTACACTGTTAAAGTTTGTGTTTAAAATTTTGTACAAAGCAACTTTTATAAAAGCATCACTTATAATCACATTTTAATACCAGTTTCCTTTTATAGTTTAATGTGAATGAAAGAAAAAAATCCTTAAATACCATTATATTTTATGATTATTTATTCATTCATGAAATAACATTTTTCTTTTAAGTTTATAATTATGGAAAATTCAATTAACGGCTTTTAATACATTGACTTTAAAAATAACTCTTCTTGTAAATTTATGCAATATTATTATTCATTATATCAGTTGAAATCTGGTTTACTCATACTTCTTTTGTCCTTTCCTGTCAGTATTATTTAAATGTTCTCTTTGTAGCAGCAGGGCAGGGTGGAGAAACAGGGAATTTGAGTGAAATCAGTCTGAGTTTATTTGCTGTTAGGTGATTTTTTACCCCACCCCCAATGTTAGTTTCTTCATCACTAAAATGTGGTTACTAATATGCACCTCATAGGATCCTTATCAGTACTAAATGAATGAATGCAAAGGCAAAGGCATGTTAAAGAGTTCTAGACATAGTTAGGAAGGTGCTTGGTGCACATTTAGTTTTTCTTCCTTTTTTTTCCCCCTTTTTGCCTTTTCTCTGTCTTTCTGTCATTTGTCTCTTCCACCTTTGCCCCATTTCTCTTCCTTTCTCTTCTGCCTGTTAAACACAATTAACCAACTTCTATGAACATTGTATGCCATGTATGGAGACATCTGCGGATAATAAAGTCTGTGCATTCATAGCTCTACATTTAGGAGGCAGAAAATGACAATAAACAAGTGATTAACAAGAAAACATCAGACTTAAATGCTGTGATGAAATTGACCATTAATGTTCCTTAGGCTTTAGCCCTCAGCCCTTGGTTTTAAATCCTTTCTTTGTAGTCATGTATCTGTGGGCTTTTTTCTCCTTCTGTCATCATTTAAACATCAGATGATAACTCCTGAATCTTCATTTCCAAAGAAATTGGGAATACTGGAATGCCAGTCAACAGAAAGATGAAAAATGAAAGCAGAGAAATTAAGGGACTTATACAAGTTTACACAAAAAAGGTTAAATGTAATAAAACATTTAAATTTATTAACAACAATTTCATTATTATTCTCAAACTAATTAGATTTTCTTCCTGTGATTTCCCCCCCCCCCCACACACACACCCCAGATTAACTGTTTACCTAACTGGCATTCATTCTTTGTTAGTTAAAAAAAAAACAAAAACAAAAAAACAAAAAACAGGGACACCTGGGTGGCTCAGACAGTTAAGCGTCCCACTCTTGGTTTTGGTTCAGGTCATGATCTCTCGCATGTGTCTGCACTGACAGTGCAAAACCTCCTTGGGATTCCCTCTCCCTCTCTCTCTCTCTGCCCTCCTCCTCAGCTCACACTTTCTCTCTCTCTCTGAAATTAAATAAGCATTTTAATGCAAATACATTGTTTGAAAACACAAGAAAATTTAATTATCTGAAGAAAAAGGCTATTTAGTTACATGACCGATTTGTCATAATAATTATGAATAATAAAATTGCTAAAAATTTCCATTTATAAATAAATACAGTTCTTCCCTTTGTCCTATACTATAGTTTTGTTTTTGTTTTTACACCCATTGAAAATAAATCAATTAAAAAGCAAGTACTTGGCATATAAGCTATTGCATCACATGTTCAGGACATTATTTTAAAAATTTTTAAATAATTTAATTTCTGTTATCCTGAAAAAAATTATTACAGACTCTACAATTTATTTTCTACTTATTTTTAAGCTGAATAACATTTATCTTAAAATTATGTATGAGAATGTTGTTATTTTTTAGCTTGAATTGTGAGCAGAAGTTTGATCTTGCATGTAGAGAAAGATTTGTATTTATCTCTAAAGTCTTTTGTTGTAAATATTGAAAATTATTTTATGACATTAATTTTTTAACTTTAATTGAAGGATTTTATAAAGAGAATATGTGAATATTATTATTTATTGATTCATTTGCTGCCTAATGAAAGATTTAAATCCTAATAAATTTTTTTTAATATGATCTTCTGCAGAAAATTGTTTATAGTGTTAGTATTTCAAACATTAAGACCCAACTGTTAATTTTTAAAATCATCGGTTTACTTTGCAAATCCCAGGTGAATGATAAGATCTTAGATTAGGAAAGGTTTTCTCTGTCAGAATATATCTAGAGATCTTTTAGAGTCTAATTCTACCAGATAAGGTTTTAAAGTTGCTTAAAAGTCACTTAATCCTTGGAAGGAGAAACAATTCCGTAAGAAAGAATGATTTACACTTAACTATTTTACTATGTGGTAGAGGCTTCATGGAGGCTACAAGAAGAATATAAACAAATTTAGATCCTTTGATCTGCCTTCATTTTAAACTTGAATTAATACTGTAATACTGATGATAACATTTGAACAACTAGGAGGTTACATTGTTTAAAAGGGCATAGTTAAGGGGCGCCTGGGTAGCTCAGTTGGTTAAGCATCCAACTCTTAGTTTTGGCTCAGGTCGTCATTTCATGGTTTGAGCCCCGAGTTGGGCTCCACGCTGATAGCACAGAGCCTGTATGGATTCTCTCTCTCTGCCCCTCTTCCTTGGCTCTCACTCGCTTGCTCTCTCTCTCTCTCTCTCTCTTTCTCAAAATAAATAAGTAAATTTAAAAGAAAAATAAAAAAGCATAGTTAAGAAATAAGATTATTCAGATAGACTAATGGAGAAGAATAGCCCAAAGAAGCTCCTATTTATATAGGATGCTAATATAGGAATATGAGTATTTAAGGTGAACAAAATTATTCTATACATTTGATAGGTACCGATTTAGATCTTAAGGTCATACCACATAAAAAGTAAATTTCAAATGTATTACTCAAATTAAAAAAATAAAGGCACAAAATATGAGTGAACATTTTTCTGTGTTGGAAAACAAACTGAATTAAAAATCTGAGTAAAAACCGGGAATTTGTGCTGCAAATATGGCAAAGGATTAATTTTTTTAAATGTAGAAGTGAGTCACCTAAATTGGTTTATAAAATAGTAAAGTACCTATTATAAGTGGGAAAAGAATATCAATAAGAAATTCATAATAGAGAAAATATAAAGTTTAATAAAAATACCGGAAAAAAATTCAACTCCACTAATAATGAAAATAATGATTAAGAAATGCAATTAGAAAATAATGATTTGTTTAATCTGCCTGTCACTATCCAGAATGGCCTCCTTCCAAACTGTTCTCCATACTCCAAAGTCATCTCTTAAAATTTCAAACAAGAACAAATCTGGTTATATTGAGCCCCTCAGAATGGCTTTAATGACTTCTTATGACTTTTAGTCTAAAAACCAGTGTCTCTAAATGGCCTGCCTAAAGGCCTTATGTTGTTTGGTCCCAACTGTGGACTCTGACCAATCAGAATGGACACTGGTCATAACCACCAGGTGTGTCTCCATGGAAGGAAGAACAGAAAAAGAAACGAAGATATAAGATGTGAAGGCCTGAGAGAAAAATCTTGGGGACAGTTCAGGGGCTGATTGTATTAATCTAGTTAAAGAACAAGTTGTTGGAGAAGGTAGTAAGAATTTTATAAGAAGCTATCAAGTGTGGTCTGAAATCACACAGATGCAGCAATTCTCTTTGCTAAGCCCCAAGTTAGGAATGGTAGAATGATGCTGAAGGTAAGCACAAATAAGCATCATTGGAGATGAAGGCATCCAAAGAACTTTGAGACTTTGGGCATAAAAATTCATGATAATGTTAGGTATTGCAAAGACCTCAGTAAATGAGGGCGAGTGTCTGAGAGGCCAGTAGATTATAGCATTGAGAGTGAAAATGCCCTGGCTTCATTTATGCTGTTGTTATAAATACTTCATCTCTTATAATTATTTTCTCTTTAGTAATTAGAGATGCTGGTGCTTAACACAGTACCTGGCAAAGAGTAGATGCATAAACTTTTCTTCAATATGTCTGATGTTGTAAAATGAAACTATCAGCGGTTAGATTCCAGTTTTTAGAAAAATGCTGGGCTCTGTCTTTGCATATTTTGGTATATAAGCATGAAACCGAACAAAACACCTACTCACATAATGTAGAGGGGCCAATTATTCCAGAATATGTTTTAGAAAGTAATAAAGTCTTTATAACACTGATGGAAAGGAAAGAATGCAGAGAAATAGCCTTGGCTAGTGTATTTATCACTTGTAGATTGGTGAAGGCAAGAAATTTAGTATTTTGAATCATTTAAGCAGGGCCAACATGCATTATGTCCTCAATAATATCTTAGTCACTGCAACCATTTGGAAAAACTATTTGGCAATACCTACTGAAAACAGACATGCACACACCCTGTATCCCAGTACATCGACTCCTGGGCATAGATCCAATAGAAATGAATGCATATATTACCCAAAAGTCATGTACAAGAATATTCACAGGAGCACTATTTATAATAGACTCAAACTGGAAGCTGCCAAATGTCAACAGTAGAATAGATAAGTAGTAGAATATTTACCCAGTGTAATATTCTGCAGTAATAAGAATGAGCAAATTAAAACTACATATAGCAGTATGGATGAATCTTAAAAACTTAATATCGAGTGAAAGATACCAGACAATATGTATTTTGTGATTTCATTTATCTGGAGTTCAAAAATAGGCCAAACTAATCGATGATATTAGAATTTAGGATAGTGGTTATCCTTGTTGGGGTGGGGGGTGGGTGACTGAAAGGCATACAGAAGGCTTCTGGAATACAAAAATGACTTGTTTTTTGATCTGTGTTCTGGTTACAGGGACCTTTTCAATCTGAAAAATTCATAAACTGTACACTTTGATTTGTATACCCTGTTGTATACATCTTGTACTTCAACCAAATATTTCAGAAAAATATTGTTCCAATTTAGCATGGGACCAATATGAAAGCATGCTCAACTCTATATGTATATGTTAGTTTTTGTCTCTGTGTTAGGCTGTTTATGGCTCTTTTCAGAATTACTTGGAAGGAGGGGGAGTGCTTAAGTTACACAGGCCATCCTTTTATTCCCTGTCACCCATTCCCTTCCCATATAATGATATTTCTTCTGGGACCATACACCTCCCTCCCCTCCTTTCTCTTTTCTTAACAGGCTGTGGTTAACTATGTTTGTTGAGAAAGTGTTGTGTCTTTCAAGTCTCTTGGGTTGAAAAAATTTCGCTTGAGGACTATTGGGAAAAGGATGTTGCCTTAAACTCTTTTAAATTCTGAATGCCTCTTGGAAAAGTAGCCTATTAAGCATTGCCAGATATTAATATGTACCTCAAATCAGGGGCTTAGAGAGCTGAAGAAAGTGGGAGTCACCTTGAAAAGTGGGTAGTGCAAGCATGGCAGTTCTAATACAGGCAGCCTAGTGACTGGGAGTGGCATTTGAAAGGAAAGTTAGAGATTGCTGAACATGAATTTAGTCTATTTCATAATTTTGTCTAAGCCTGGCTCTTCCCTTTTCGAAAGTGCTTTAGGTTGAGAAAAGTATGTGGACAAAAAATAGAACAGAGAATGCTAAGGAAAGGGTCTTAAAATGTTGGAAAGGAGAACTGACTTCTTATAGCCAGGAATGTGAGGGGGCTACAGGTGAAAACAAATGGGCTTAGCAAGGGCAAGAGGGATATGGAGAAGGTGGGTAACTTGGGGAGGTAATTGAAATGAAGTAGGCTATAGATTATGAAGGGTGGCTAGTTTCAGAAGTCAGTGGCCAAAGGACTAAGAACAGGATTGGTAGAGATTGAAGGTCTGGCAGAATCCAATGAGATACCACTTGGCAAGAAAAAGCTTTAGTTGTCTTTTGAGAAATTTAATTAATCTGATAGTCACTAGAATCTTCGTTGTTCCAAATAGACAGAAGGTACTGAAACTCTGGCAGTTCAAATGATTTGTGTTCTTTTTTCTTTTCTTTTTTACATATTAGATCCAGTCTCCATGGAGCCAGATCATTGTTCTTATCCCACAAAGGAGTTTTTTGTTTTTGAAAAAGGGATAATTTAGGCTCTTCTAATTAAAACTTGATTTTGGAGGAAATTCCTGTTTCCCTCCATCCTTTGTCTCTAAGGCTGTTAAGGAATAATCAAGAAAGGAAAAAAAGAGAGATCTGATGAGGGGAGAACAGAAATGAGAAACAGATGAGGGGAAGAAGCTGAATAGAGGTGAAGAACATGAAAGGTAAAGAACTGAAGAGACAAAAGAAAATACAGAAATAAGAGGTAGGTCAAAGTTGAAAGAGAAAGGGACTAGGAAAAAAACAGCTGACAGAGGAGAGCACATGAATTTAAAATAAAATAAAAATATTGAAGCAAGCTAACGTAAGTGTGTCAAAATTTTTGCTTTAAATAGTTCAGTAAAATCTGGGGCGCCTGGGTGGCTCAGTTGGTTAAGCATCTGACTTCAGCTCAGGTCATGATCTCGTTGTCTGTGCTGACAGCTCAGAGCCTGGAGCCTGCTTTGGATTGTGTGTCTCCCTCTCTCTCTTCCCCTCCCCTGCTCACACTCTCTGTCTCTCTCTCAAAAATAAAGAAACATTAAAAAAAAATAGTTCAGTGAAGTCTGTCAATGGATACAATTTGTGGTTCAGATACTTAGTAAAATTCATTCTCATATTTTCAAGTTTTAAGTCAAGAGCCAAATTATACTAACTTAAGAAAATTGGTTTCTATCTAGTTATTTGATTAACACTAAATTAAGTTATTCATTACCAAATGTTTTTATTGGGTGGTATTTAAGAGGAAAATGTTACAGTGGAACATTTTGATGTTTACTTTAATAATGTAGTCCCTCCCAACAGAAATCTGAAATATCATAATTTATTATGGCATTTGTGGATAGAATGTATGGATGAGTATAGATTTTCATTATACATATAGTTACTTCAATTTGCTATTATGTCACAGTTATTTAGATAGAGCTTATGTTAGCAATGTTTAATTATTACAGATATCTATACTTTTTGATATTGTGAGCCTTTTTCAGTTCTATTATAAAATATTCATAGTCTTCGGCATTTATTAGTCTTCAGTGCAAGTGTACTATTAGAAAAAAATTTGCTAGATAACTCTTATCACGTTCACTCATGGTTAGAGAATATAGATGAAATTCAAATAATCTTGAAAACTCTTGGTGAGATCGCTTTTTGTCCTCCCTTTGTGCATACTAGAATTATGTAGACTTTTTGTAACTATAATCAGTTTCATATCATAATTGATCATGTTTTCAAGGATTTAGTTTCTAAACTTAAAACTAAAAAAAATTAATTGAACATGGGCTTCTATATTTTGATCAGGTGGTCTTTTTAATATGATACAATGAGTATTTTATATCATCTTTTATTTGTATAGTTGTCATTTATTAAACATGTATTAATCAGAAAGGCTCTTTGCCAGTCTATTTTGATAATAATGAAAGTGATGAGGTTTCTTTTTTCTTTATTTTAGAGACTAATGGTATAGATATACTATTCAAACATGTTGATTTTGACTTTTCACTAGCTATTGCCCTCACCAAGGGAATACCTATGTACTTTGTAGCATCTTATGATAGCATACAATTTAGAGGTCTCCTTTTAATTTAGTGATTCCTTATTATAATTGAAAAATAGTGCTAGGGAATTATTTCTATTCTGAAAGATATACCATGCTTTTAAGGTGATGGAGCAAATTGTGCAAATACCTAAGATATTTGGTTTATGAGAAGTAAAACCAAAATGGGCTAGACATACTGTGAAACAACACTGGTCTTTTGTTCTCCTTAAGAATTTGAGACCTAATTTACTTTGTGTCTGCCTTTCCTGATAGGTTTCTTGGGTGATCTTCAGGGATGTTGCATCTTTACCAGCTCCCAAGGTCAAAGTCAGGGACAGCTTTGACTTTTAGCAGTAGTACAACATGATTTGGGATTCAAATGATAAAAACCAAAGAACATGAGGGAGTCTTTCTGTGTCCTTCCAGTTTTCTTTATAGCTCTTCAACTGATTGGCAGGAATTGAAAAAGAGCTAAAGCTTTAGGGTTCAGCAGTATCCTTTCTGAGAAAAGCAGCCCAGGGGTACCTGGGTGGCTCAGTGGGTTGGGAATCCAACTCTTGACTTTGGCTCAGCTCTTGAGCTGAGGATTGTGGAGTTGGGTTCTGCACTGAGCATGGAGCCTGCTTGGGATTATCTCTTTTTCTCTGAAAAACAAACAAAAAAGAGCCTTAAAAAAAATTTTTTTTTAAATAAAAAAGGCAGCCCATTAGAATGACCATGTGTAGGGGAATTAAAGTGGCAGGGAGCATGATGTCACCAATTATAGGTTATCAGGTTTATGTCTTAAACTGTTAGGAGAAAAGTCTGTTAGCTCTGAAAATGTGTAAATGGCAGGTTACAAGGCTTTTCGTATAGATTTATATTTGCTCATTTATGTGCTTGTGTTCATTCACTCATTCATTCATTTTCTGCCTCAGTCCCCTGAGTATTTGAGGTAGCTAATGCTAACAAAATTCAGCAAAATATAAACAGAAACTAAAATCAGAACCAGGAAAAATAGAGGTTGTAACACGTTATCAAGACTGGGAGAAAGACTATATAGATCATAGCATGTAGTTACTACACTTGAGCTATTATTTTGTCTCTAAGCTTCCCAAAGGCCAAAATGAAAAAGGAGATTAAGTCATATAACACTTATTCTTAAATAAAAGAAAGCATGTCACATTGAAGGGGAAGCACAGCTTTTCGTTGCGTTTAGCTCTAATAGAATTTCCTACTGGAGGCTTTAACACTGACTTCTCAGTGACAGTGCCCTTGACAGTATCACCACAGCTAATGCAGGAGGGAGATTCATAACACCATCTCTTGCAGAATCTAGAATCCCTCAGTGGAGATGGAGGCCCTAACACCGAAATCAGTTCTGTGGGGGTCTAAGAATACAGCTGTTTATACACTGGTTTCATCCAAGAAGTATTTGTTTGAAGGGTTTGAAGGTGAATGTGTAAGATCAGAAGAATTTACTAGTAAATTTATTAGCTGATTTTTATTTTTTATTTTTTTAATTTTTTTGTAATGTTTATTTATTTTTGAGACAGAGAGAGACAGAGCGTGAACGGGGGAGGGTCAGAGAGAGGGAGACAAAGAATTTGAAACAGGCTCCAGGCTCTGAGCTGTCAGCACAGAGCCCGATGCGGGGCTCGAACTCACAGACCGTGAGATCGTGACCTGAGCTGAAGTCGGCCGCTTAACCGACTGAGCCACCCAGGCGCCCCTATTAGCTGATTTTTTAAAAAAAATTGAAAGCCTGTTCTTTGAAAGTTTTTGGAAATGTTTTATATATGAAGGTAATTTGTATATGTTTGTGAAAATATAATCCTCATAAAATTATTCAAACCTTATTTCCTGTTATGGTTAAAAAATATTACTGATGATTAAAGGGAAGTTATCAGTGTCAAACTTCAACTTTTGCTTGCAATTTTTATGATATACTGTACTTATTAATGTCATGCTGTTTTCCACTTTAATTTCACTTTGTAATTTCTTTTGTTGGGTTTAGGTGTGGTCACTCTTTGTGCAGACTTTAAAGATAGGTAGTTAAAGAGGGCTACAAATCTATTATATGAAACGTATTCCATTTTGGAGGGAGTTGTTTTCTTTTTCCCGTTGTTTCTTTTTTTTAAGGTTTATTTTATTGTTTTACTATTTATTTATTTATTTATTTATTTATTTATTTATTTATTTATTTATTTATTTTTGAGAGAGAGTATGAGTAGGGAAGGGACAGAGAGAGAGGGGGACAGAGGATCTGAAGTGGGCTCTGCGCTGACAACAGCAAGCCTGATGAGGGGCTCCAACTAACAAACCGTGAAATCATGACCTGAGCCAAAGTCGGATATTCAACCTACTGAGCCACCTGGGTCCTCCAGAGGGAGTAGTTTTCTAAACAATATGATAAAAATTTATTGCAATTCAAAATTTAAAAGTTTTCAAAAGATCAAAAGACACCTGATTCGGGTCATTAATAGTTGGCAGTGTAAAGCCTCTAATATGTCATTTAAGGAAAATTACTAAAAGGAGCTGTGTGCTAGACATAAAATATTGTTATTGGTAAATAATACTGTAGGGAAGGTGCTATTCCTACATTTCATATGAGAATATTGAAGCTTAAAGAGGTTAAGCAATTTGTTCAGAATCAGAGTGACAGATTCAAACTCAAAATTTTCGGACAGTGTAACCTAAATTCTATCTGAACAGTGACTTGTAGTCAGAGACAAATTAGTTCAAATCCTCTCTTTGATATTAAATATATGACCACAGGCAAAGTTATGCAATCCTTCTGAGCTCAGTTTCCTTATAGGTAAAATGTGGCAAGTCATAGAAACTTCACAGAATTATTTTGGAAATTAATGAGATAATGTTTGTATAAATTAGCAGAGTGCCTGGCATGTAATTAAACTCAATAAATAGCTATAAGGAAAGGATAAGTTACCATGATATCTCTTAAGTGAGTTTTTTCAGTATATTTAGGTTGGAAGCTATATTTCACTTTAACATATTGTAATTCTTTTTCATAATGTAATACTTAAAGATAAGAAATTACCAGACCTAAAGCTAAGAAATTACCAGCAGGTGGAGCTCAGTGTCAGAGAAACCAAATTTCTGAAATTGGGATATTTTTCACTTTCTGTTTTAAAAATAAAACTAAATAAATGCGATTCGTTTTGAAATGTATATGTGAAAGTTTTCTATTTTTTAAAAAAAATTTTTTTTAACGTTTATTTATTTTTTGAGACAGAGAGAGAGAGCATGAACAGGGGAGGGTCAGAGAAAGAGGGAGACACAGAATCTGAAACAGGCTCCAGGCTCTGAGCCATCAGCACAGAGCCCGACGCGGGGCTCGAACTCACGGACCGCGAGATCGTGACCTGGCTGAAGTCGGACGCTCAACCGACTGAGCCACCCAGGCGCCCCGAAAGTTTTCTATTTTTAACATCCCTACCAGAAGTCATCACCCTGTAACATAGTTCTTAAATATGCAAAAATAATGCTTAGTTATTGGTATCATAATGAATTCTTTGTTATATCATGATGACCATTCATGTGCACGAATAAGACATGCTTAAAGTGAACTTCATTAGTATGGACTCACTTAGAATTTGATAATTTCATTCAGTAATTGGACTGATAATCTCAAATTTAACTGCTCAAAATGTGCCACTTTCATAGGTTTCCACTTCTTAGTAAATGGTATCACCTGTAATCAGCTGCTCAAGCCAAAATCTTGGGAATCACCTTTGTGTTCACTTTTTCTCAAATCTCACATCCACTCCATCAGCAAGTTCTCTTGCTGCCACCTCCAAAATAAAACCCAAATCCCACCTCCTGTCAGTGTCTCCACTGTGATCATCCTAATAAAAAACAGCATAAATTGTGGCCTGGACTACCTGCTAATGGTTCCCTTGCCCTTCCTCCATTTTCTTTTCCATATAGTAGCTAGAGTCATCTCAATGTGATCTTATCTATCTCCTGCTTACGACCCTCCAGTGGCTTCCCTTGGTAACTAACATAGAATTCGAATTTCTTATCATCGCCTAAACTGTGTGTTCTGGTCCCTACCTGTCTGCTTCCAGTGTAGCCTGCCTCCATCTCATCTCCCACATTGTAGCCTTTCCGACCATGTTGCCCCTCACTTGCCAAACTTCTTCTCATCTTAGGGCCTTTCTGTTTTCTCTCTCTTTAATATTCTTTCACTAGTTTTTCATATGACTGGCTGTCTTCTTTCCATCATTTCACCTTAAATATCATTCCTTCGAGATATCTCTCACTGCTGT
Organism: Prionailurus viverrinus; assembly: GCF_022837055.1. Taxonomy (NCBI): domain Eukaryota; kingdom Metazoa; phylum Chordata; class Mammalia; order Carnivora; family Felidae; genus Prionailurus; species Prionailurus viverrinus. The sequence goes on from NC_062561.1 coordinate 169,936,437, forward strand.
AGCTCTAACAGGCTCTGTTCTTATCTGCCTACCCCTGCCATCAATATTTATCCTATTGCCCCTTTTCACTTCTTACGTAGCACTTACTTCTAGTGTCTCCTCCTCCTCCTCCTCCTCCTCCTCCTCCTCCTCCTCCTCCTATTTTGTTGGCTAACATTTACTATATAGTAGGATTCTTCTAAGCATTTCTATGCATCAATTACTTTAATATGTGCATTTATATGTAGTAACTCATTTACTCATGGTGTTTGTTTATGTGTGTATGTTTTTAGTATCTATTTTCTTCCCCTATAAGCCCTGCCAGCTTCCCAAACCGTAGCTCCAACAAGACAGGCATTTTAATTTTGTTTACTGCTATTTCCTTAGCTTTGTGCAGTACTTGGCACATAGAACAGGGTCTGTAAATATTTTTTGAGTACTGGCAAGCTCTTAGAACCCATAATAACAAATAGAGTCATCAAATATTAAAATAATCTCCTAGGGGAAAGAGAACATTTTCTAAGGAAGAAATCATGCCTGACTGATTGTTCTTAGAGTTCTTGTATATGAAGATAATAGGGCATAAACTTAGGTTTTAGAAAAGACTTTGACAATGCTCTTTACCAGAGATGACTAGTAAGTCACCATTGGATGGGAAATATGCTGACCCCAAGTTAAAGGTCAGAAATCAAAGCGTAAGAGTAAATTTATATTTAGTTAAGTGGAAAAATTAAAGATCAAGGTGTCTCAGCAATGAATAACCACATCTATTGTGGGTTGAATTGTGTCCTGCAAAAAGAGATGTTAAAATCCTAATACCCAGTACCTGTAAATATGACAGGACTTATAGATGTAATGAAGTTAAGATGAGGTCATCAGAGTAGTCTGTAATCCAATACAACTGGTGTCTCAATAAGAGAAGAGAGACTGACCTACAGGGAATAAAAGCCATGTAAAGACAGAGGCAGAGATTGGAGTTATGCTGCCATAAGCAAAGGGTTGCCTGCAGCTACCAGAAGCTATGAGATACAAGGAGGGATCCTCCCCAGAAAGTTTGGAGGGAGCATGGTTCCTGATGACACTTGGATTTCAGACACTGGGCTCTAGATCTGTGAGAAAATAAATTTCTGTTGTCGTAAGCCCAGTTTATGGTACTTCGTTATAGCAGCCCTAGGACATTAATACAACATCCACTGTGTTTGTTATCTTTATAAGTGATCTGGAAGATTGCCTGGTGAGGTATCTAGATGACATTAAAATTTTCTATTCTGAAAAGCAAAACTAATGGGTATTAGATGATCCTAGAAGACATACCTGAGTTAGCTTTTCTCTGGGCTAGACCAAGAAGCAAGAAATCTAGCTACCATAGATTTTATATTCCTTGAGTGTAAACATCAGTTCTGATTTTTTTTTTTATCTACAAGATTGTTTCTAGATTTAAATTTTGTTATTTTTATGAGCCTGTGAATTTATGTGGCAAGTACCTAGTAAATGCTAAATGAATATTGAAAGAGTAAATGAATCAGACCAAACAGGAAATAAGAGATAAAGGTAGGAAAATATAAGTATATAAGTAAGTTTGTATATGTAAAAATCTGAATTAGGTTTAAAATGATCTAGGGGAAAAATGAGACCAAGGAAAGAATATTGAGCATTGGAATGTATTGTTGAGTGTATCAACCCTTTGGCAGAAAGACAAAATTAATGAGTTGCTAATACATCCTTTGAGACTCTTTCTTGGCAATAGAATACTTATGGTGAGGTGGAACAGGGAACTAGCTTAAATAACATAATATAATGGTTAATTGCATGGATTCTGGAGCAGAGTTGCTTGGGTTTGAATTGTGGGTTAGCCACTTACTGGCTGTGTAACCATGGCAAGTCTGTGCCACCAAGCTTTCTGTGCCTCAGTTTTCTCATCTGTAAACTGGGGCTTGTAATAGAACCTGTCACATAGGATAATTGTATGTGATTAAGTGAGATAATCCACCTAAAATGTTTAGAACAATGCCTGGCTCATAAGAAGCTCTCTATCCCATGTTATCTATTATTATTTGTTAAATGCAACATTTTAGAGAATTCTCAGAATATAAAATACAACTTTCCCCTGATGGACATGATTGAAAGGTGAATTGTTATGAACAGCAAAATCAAAATGTGGGTATATTTAAAATAGAAAAATAGAGTAAATTATACAAAGAGGTAAATTTTATTCTTTTTATTTATTTTTAAATTACATTGGCTTAGAAAGGAAGGCTAAGGACTTAAAGGAGGAGATGTTATGACAGAGCTGTGAACCCAGGAAAGTTTTACTGAGTAAGACTTTGTATAGTAGGTTTTTCTTGCTTCTCCTTTTTTTCTTACTTAAGAAATAATTAATTAAAAAGCCCCGGATTAAGAAGAGCTTTGTAGCACAGCTGTTTGCACGGTGTTGTTTTAAGAAGGGCTTAAAAATTTGATTTATTTTCAGAGATCTCAAGATCCAAGCTCCTGAAGCAGAAAGACTTATTCAGGTTGTATAGGAAGGAAACTACTTATTAAAAAAAAAATTGGAAAATAGATCTGTTTCTTAAATAATAGATCTTAACGCATGAGGATTTTCTCTTCATTGCTGGATAAACAGTAACAGTTGTCGGATGTATCCATTCCTCTTGTTCAGAACTGAGGGGTATACTTCCATGCCAACAGGGGGAGGTAGTATCAAATAGGAGATCCAGATTTATGTCTCTTCTATCTTGCATTTGGCTCTGACAGGAAGGTCTGTGGACAAATTGATTTCTGTGGGCCCACCATCAGCAGCTCTTGCTAAGATTTGAGATGGAGAAGAAAAATACATGTGTGTATTGTGAGAATAGGCTGGAGCCTGGTTGTGTCTCCGAGTCCTGTAAAAATTGTGCTTTAAGGCACAGCTTTGAGAGTTCCTCTCCTTCCACATCAGAAGCCAAAAGAGATCAGGTAAGGGGGAAGGCGGTCTCAGGCGTACTTTAGTCAGGATGCAGAAATCATCTAAGAGTCCAGCGAATCCTTCACTGTAAGCTGCCTCTTCAAATGGGAAGAGTAAGTTTTCTTGATTGCTGAGTATGATCGTAGTCAAAATTCTTTCGAAGGAATACTATCACTTGATACCAAACGAGCCCATTAAAAAAGCGAACGTCGCTTGTTTTCTATTTCTTTTTAATTTTATTTATTTTCTTTATTCACCCCTCACATTTGAGAAAAATATGTGCTTTCTACTATGCCAAAACATGGGACGGGGAAAAAAAAAGTGTACCTTTGTGCAATATCTGAGGAGAAGCATTGTTCAATTTAACTCTGTGAGGGTATTAAGATTTTTGTTTTCCACATTTCAGTTTTTTTAACAGCTGGTGAGTGCAGTTTTACCTTCATATTTTCAGTTTCTGTGAGGAAGCGGATATAATATTTTTCTTGATAAATAATAAAAAATTGGTGACAGTACAAGATGAAGCTTTTCACTATGACATATAACTATATAATTCAATGTTAACTTTATAATCAATTCTTATGGTTGCTTAATTTAGTAACCTGGAACACTAATTTCTTAATATTTTAATGTATAACATATAATTCTATGAGTAATAGGAATCGAGTCCTATCTTAAAAATATTATGTTAGTAAAGCATTATATTTACACATTATTTTGCAGTTGAAACTTAAATGCCTACATCCTCCAGATTCCTTAATTAAAAATAGTTTACCCGTATATTTTAGGATGTCATTCTCCCAGATTCACTATGTTAGGAAAAACAAATTCTGGCCTTCAAATAAGAATGGAAAATGTTAAGAGTACTCAATGATTATATACCTTCATACATTTTTTCTTATATTTATTGAGAGTTGTATAGATATATAATTCTTGTTTTATTGTCACCAAATTCAACATTTAAGTTATGATGTTCTAAGTATTAGTGTCCTGTAATCATTGAGTAAGTACTATTCCTAAGTTTAAGAGTCACTCCTTACATTTGTAAGTTTTGTGTTACCTTGATTTATAGAGTCATAAAAATATTAGAGGATATAGAATCCATTGGTATCATCTGGTCCAATCTGTCATTTTATATATAAAAATGTCTTTGAAGCCTAAGATAATTAGTGGCTCACAGCTAGCTAGTGACTTATGTAACTCTAACTTTCTATAGCTTTGAAGGAATGTCTTGCTTCCTTTTTATTCTTCGTTTCCAGATACTGTGTATATATTTTTTATGACCCTTATTTGATATTTTTGTGTATTTATATGTTTATTTTTTATATGTCATTTGTTTAAGACAATTTTATGCTCTTTATTTCTTGTTTCTGAAATTGTTTTTAATTCTCTTAATTTCTATTCATTTTTCTTTTCTTTGTATTCACCCATAACTCTAATAGTTTACCTTTGGTTATTACCCATTTACCTAAAAATAATGAGATTACTTATGGTAAATCTCTAAATATACTTTTAAACACTTAAACGTTTATTTATCATTGTCATTCTGCTTAGTCAGATATTACTACACGCAGACACACACATATTCAGATTCACATGTAATAGCTTATGTGATGATTTGATAATTGATCAAAGGAGGGTTTTTTATTCTTAAGGAGTCACTAACCTTCCATGGGGATGTTCTGAGATCTTTGGTTTTTACTCTGTGATATTCTTTTATAATGTTTCCAGTGAATCCTTATCCCCCAAGATGCATACTGACTCACAAGGGCTTATTTTAGGCAGGAGTTTTCCATTTTACTAGGAACTCAAATTCCCCTAGAAATGAGACCTTGTCCAGGGCTAGTTTGTCTTCCCTTGGTAAACTTTCGCCTCCCCCCACCCCAGCCATGTTGCTGTTGTTAGCCATCCGTTTTCTCCATAAATATTTTAAAATTTAAAATATTTTAATATTTTAAAAATTATTTTTAAAAATGTTTTAATGTTTTTATTTTTGAGAGACAGAGAGCACGAGTGGGGGAGGGGGAGAGAGAGAAGGAGACACAGAATCTGAATAGGCTCCAGGTTCTGAGCTGCCAGCACAGAGCCCGACGTAGGGCTTGAACTCATGAACCACAAGATCATGACCTGAGCCCAAGTCAGACACTTAACCGACTGAACCATCCAGGTACTCCTCCTTTAAATAGTCTTATTAATGTCATACTGATTCTGCATTGTGTATGTCAAATCCATTCTTGACTGTTTTTTTACTTCCCTAAAGCATCCTCATACAGCGCTTCATCTTCTCAAAAATTTTTATTACATCCCCTGGAATCTTGTTTTATTTGGTAAGCTCACTTCCCTTTTAAGGGAAGATTATTCATTCTTCCATATTCCATGTAACTCAGCATTCAGAAGTGATCCTTAATGCTGCTGCTGCCTTTTTATTCTTTCACCCTTATGTGAAAGCCTCAGTGTTTTAAAGGTTTGTGGAGGTTGGTTGTACTACATTTACTCTTTTTCACTGATGAACTCTTTCACACTTCTGTTCATTTCCTGTTGGTTATCAAAGAATAAGTACTCTGGTTTACAGTCTCTTTTTTTTTTTTTACTCTGAGCCATTTGTCATGATTTGATTATTCATGTGGAATACCCATCCCCAAATTTAGTTTCTATGTTCATCAATCTAAAGATAGCATTGATTGAGGGATAGTAGCTGATAAGCAAGTTTAGGTCAAGGGGCCTGTTGTAAAGACAGAAGAAAGTCTTTGATCCTTGTTGTCTCTCTTTAATAACTGACACTAGCTCAGGACTGCTTACTTTACAGACTTCTTGTTTCATAAGAAACATAAAACCTTATTTGGGAGGTTAATTTTAGACATGCTTTTGCCACATATAGCTGAATTTAATTCTGACCAAAAGAATAAGTAAAATTTTAGTGAAAATAGAAAAATAAAACTCAGCATAGTACTGCTGTTTTCATTGTTATTGTTTATTTGTTTATTTGAATGTTTTAGAAGGTACTTGATCATAGGAGCTTATTATAGCACTTTTTTACTAAGGTAGAGGAATTTTACTGCATCAGTAAACATTATTGTAGATTATAATATTTAAAAATCTGGCTACCACATGTTGTCTTTGGTAAATATCTATATTTTGAAGGTGTAGAATTCTCCTTCCCCACAGAGCCCTAGTTTCTGGTTAAAATTTTCAGAAGAATAATTGGTCCTGCCAATCAGCACATGCCAAAGATTTATTTATTTATTTATTTATTTATTTATTTATTTATTTATTTACAACCAAATTAGTTAGTATATAGTGCAATAATGATTTCAGGGGTAAATTCCAGTGATTCAGCCCCTGTGTATAACACCCAGTGCACATCCCAAGTGTCTTTTTTAATACCCCTTACCCCTCCACAACCCCTCCAGCAACACTCTGTTTGTTCTCTCTTATTAACAGTCTCTTATGGTTTGTCTCCCTCCCTGTTTTTATATTGTTTTCGCTTCCCTTCCCTTATGTTCATCTGTTTTGTATCTTAAATTCCTCATGTAAGTGAAGCCATATAATATTTGTCTTTCTCTGACTTATTTTGCTTAGCATAATACTCTCTGGTTCCATGCATGTAGTTACAAATGGCAAGATTTTATTCTTTTTGATTTCCGAGTAATGCTCCATTGTATATGTATTTTTTTAAAATATGAAATTTATTGTCAAGTTGGTTTCCATACAATACCCAGTGCTCATCCCAACAGGTGCCCTCCTCAATGCCCATCACCTACCCTCCTCTCCCTCCAACCCCCCATCAACCCTCAGTTTATTCTCAGTCTTTAAGAGTCTCTTATGGTTTGGCTCTCTCCCTCTCTAACTTTTTTTTCCCCCTTCCCTTCCCCCATGGTCTTCTGTTAAGTTTCTCAGGATCCACATAAGGGTGAAAACATATGGTATCTGTCTTTCTCTGTATGACTTATTTCACTTAGCATAACAGTCTCCAGTTCCATCCACGTTGCTACAAAAGGCCATATTTCATTCTTTCTCATTGCCAAGTAGTATTCCATTGTGCATATAAACCACAATTTCTTTATCCATTCATCAGTTGATGGACATTTAGGCTGTTTCCATAATTCGGCTATTGTTGAAAGTGCTGCTATAAACATGGGGGTAAAGTGCCCCTATGCATCAGCACTCCTGTATTCCCTGGGTAAATTCCTAGCAGTGCTATTGCTGGGTCATAGGGTAGATCTATTTTTAATTTTTTGAAGAACCTCCACACTGTTTTCCAGAGTGGCTGCACCAGTTTGCATTCCCACCAACAGTGCAAGAGGGTTCCCGTTTCTCCACATCCTCTCCAGCATCTATACTCTCCTGATTTGTTCATTTTAGCCACTCTGACCAACGTGAGGTAATATCTCAATGTGGTTTTGATTTGTATTTCCCTGATGAGGAGTGACGTTGAGCATCTTTTCATGTGCCTGCTGGTCATCTGGATGTCTTCTTTAGAGAAGTGTCTATTCATGTTTTCTGCCCATTTCTTCACTGGATTATTTGTTTTTCGGGTGTGGAGTTTGGAGAGCTCTTTATAGATTTTGGATACTAGCCCTTTGTCCGATATGTCATTTGCAAATATCTTTTCCCATTCCATCAATTGCCTTTTAGTTTTGTTGATTGTTTCCTTTGCTGTGCAGAAGATTTTTATCTTCATGAGGTCCCAATAGTTCATTTTTGCTTTTAGTTCCCTTGCCTTTGGAGATGTGTCAAGTAAGAAATTGCTACGGCTGAGGTCAGAGAGGTTTTTTCCTGCTTTCTCCTCTAGGGTTTTGATGGTTTCCTGTCTCACATTCAGGTCCTTTATCCATTTTGAGTTTATTTTAGTGAATGGTGTGAGAAAGTGGTCTAGTTTCATTCTTCTGCATGTTGCTGTCCAGTTCTCCCAGCACCATTTGTTAAAGAGACTGTCTTTTTTCCATTGGATATTCTTTCCTGCTTTGTCAAAGATCAGTTGGCCATACTTTTGTGGGTCCAATTCTGGGGTCTCTATTCTATTCCATTGGTCTATGTGTCTGTTTTCGTGCCAATACCATGCTGTCTTGATGATGACAGCTTTGTAGTAGAGGCTAAAGTCTGGGATTGTGATGCCTCCCACTTTGGTCTTCCTCTCAAAATTACTTTGGCCATTCGGGGTCTTTTGTGGTTCCATACAAATTTTAGGATTGCTTGTTCTAGCTTCAAGAAGAATGCTGGTGCAATTTTGGTTGGGATTGCATTGAATGTGTAGATAGCTTTGGGTAGTATTGACATTTTAACACTATTTATTCTTCCAATGCATGAGCATGGAATGTTTTTCCATTTCTTTGTATATTCTTCATTTTCCTTCATAAGCTTTCTATAGTTTTCAGCATACGGATCTTTTACATCTTTTGTTAGGTTTATACCTAGGTATTTTATGCTTCTTGGTGCAGTTGTGAATGGGATCAGTTTCTTTATTTGTCTTTCTGTTGCTTCATTATTAGTGTATAAGAATGCAACTGATTTCTGTACATTGATTTTGTATCCTGTGACTTTGCTGAACATGTATCAGTTCTAGCAGACTTTTGGTGGAGTCTGTCAGGTTTTCCATGTATAATATCATGTCACCTGCAAAAAGTGAAAGCTTGACTTTATCTTTGCCAGTTTTGATGCCTTTGATTTCCTTTTGTTGTCTGATTGCTGGTGCTAGAACTTCCAACACTATGTTAAACAACAGCAGTGAGAGTGGACATCCCTGTTGTGTTCCTGATCTCAGGGGGAAAGCTCTCAGTTTTTCCCCTTTGAGGATGATATTAGCTGTGGGCTTTTCATAAATGGCTTTTATGATGCTTAAATACGTTCCTTCTATCCCGACTTTCTTGAGGGTTTTTATTAAGAAAGAATGCTGAATTTTGTCAAACGCTTTTTCTGCATCGATTGACAGGATCATATGGTTCTTATCTTTTCTTTTATTAATGTGATGTATCACATTGACTGATTTGCAAATGTGGAACCAGCCCTGCATCCCAGGAATGAATCCCACTTGATCATGGTGAATAATTCTTTTTACATGCTGTTGAATTCGATTTGCTAGTATGTTGTTGAGAATTTTTGCATCCATGTTCATCAGGGATATTGGCCTGAAGTTCTCTTTTTTTTACTGGGTCTCTGTCTGGTTTAGGAATTAACGTAATGCTGGCTTCATAGAATGAGTCCTGAAGTTTTCCTTCCCTTTCAATTTTTTGGAACAGCGTGAGAAGGATAGGTATTATCTCTGCTTTAAATGTCTGGTAGAATTCCCCTGGGAAGCCATCTGGTCCTGGACTCTTATTTGTTGGGAGATTTTTGATAACCGATTCAATTTCTTTGCTGGTTATGGGTCTGTTCAAGTGTTCTGTTTCCTCCTGATCGACTTTTGGAAGTGTGTGCGTGTTTAGGAATTTGTCCATTTCTTCCAGGTTGTCCAGTTTGTTGGCATATAATTTTTCATAGTATTCCTGATAATTGCTTGTATTTCTGAGGGATTGGTTGTAGTAATTCTATTTTCATTCATGATTTTATCTATTTGGGTCATCTCCCTTTTCTTTTTGAGAAGCCTGGCTAGAGGTTTATCAATTTTGTTTCTTTTTTCAAAAAAACAACTCTTGGTTTCATTGATCTGCTCAACAGTTTTTTTTTAGATTCTATATTGTTTGTTTCTGCTCTGATCTTTATTATTTCTCTTCTTCTGCTGGGTTTGAGGTGTCTTTGCTGTTCTGCTTCTGTTTCCTTTAGGTGTGCTGTTAGATTTTGTATTTGGGATTTTTCTTGTTTCTTGAGATAGGCCTGGATTGCAATGTATTTTCCTCTCAGGACTGCCTTCGCTGCATCCCAAAGAGTTTGGATTGTCGTATTTTCATTTTCATTTGTTTCCATGTATTTTTAAATTTCTTCTCTAATTGTCTGGTTGACCCATTCATTCTTTAGTAGGATGTTCTTTAACCTCCATGCTTTTGGAGGTTTTCCAGACTTTTTCCTGTGGTTGGTTTCAAGTTTCATAGCATTGTGGTCTGAAAGTGTGCATGGTATGATCTCAATTCTTGTATACTTATGAAAGGCTGTTTTGTGACCCAGTATGTGATCTATCTTGGAGAATGTTCCATGTGCACTTGAGAAGAAAGTATATTCTGTTGCATTGGAATGCAGAGTTCTAAATATATCTGTCAAGTCCATCTGATCCAATGTATCATTCAAGGCCCTTTTTTATTGATCCTGTGGCTAGATGATCTATCCATTGTTGTAAGTGGGGTATTAAATAAATCCCCTGCAATTACTACATTGTTGTCAATAAGGTTACTTATGTTTGTGATTGTTTTATATATTTGGGGGGTCCTGTATTCGGCACATAGACATTTATAATGGTTAGCTCTTCCTGATGGATAGACCCTGTAATTATTATATAATGCCCTTCTTCATCTCTTGTTACAGCCTTTCATTTAAAGTCTAGTTTGTCTGATATAAGTCTGGCTACTCCAGCTTTCTTTTGACTTCCAGTAGCATGATAGATAGTTCTCCATGCCCTCACTTTCAATCTGAAGGTATCTTCAGGTCTTAAATGAGTCTCTTGTAGACAGCCAATAGATGGGTCTTGTTGTTTTATCCATTCTGATACCCTATGTCTTTTGGTTGGAGCATTTAGTCCATTTACATTCATTGTTATTATAGAAAGATAGGGGTTTAGAGTCATTGTGATATCTGTAGGTTTCAGGCTTGTAGTGATGTTTCTGGTACTTTGTGGTCCTTGCAACATTTCACTCACAGAATCCCCCTTAGGATCTCTTGTAGGGCTGGTTTAGTGGTGATGAATTCCTTCAGTTTTTGTTTGTTTGGGAAAACCTTTCTCTCTCCTATTCTGAATGACAGGCTTGTTGGATAAAGGATTCTCAGCTGCGTATTTTTTCTGTTCTTCACATTGAAGATTTCCTGCCAATGTTTTCTGGCCTGCCAAGTTTCAGTAGATAGGTCTGCTGCTATCCTTATGTGTCTCCCTTTGTAAGTTAGAGCCTGTTTATCCCTAACTGCTTTCAGAATTTTCTCTTTATCCTTGTATTTTGCCAGTTTCCCTATGATATGTCATGCAGTAGATGGATTCAAGTTACGTCTGAAGGGAGTTCTCTGTGCCTCTTGATTTCAATGCCTTTTTCCTTCCCCAGATCAGGGAAGTTCTCAGCTATGATTTGTTCAAGTAAACCTTCAGCCCCTTTCTCGCTCTCTTCTTCTTCTGGAATTCCTATGATTTGGATTTGTTCCTTTTGATTGCATCACTTAGTTCTCCAATTCTCCCCTCATACTTGTGGATTTTTTTATTTGTTTTTCTCATCTTCCTCTTTTTCCATAATTGTATCTTCTAATTCACCTATTTTCTCCTCTGCCTCTTCAATCCGTGCTATGGCCGCCTCCATTTTATTTTGCACCTCATTTCCCGCATTTTTTAGCTCTTCCTGACTATTTCTTAGTTCCTTGGGCTTAGTCCCAGCCCACCGCTGGGGCCACAGTCAGACTGGTGTGTGCCTTTTCTTTACCTCTCCCAGGGGCAGGACTCACTATGGAGTGGTGTGGTCCCTGTCTGTGGTGCCAGGGTTGTGGTGCTTCTTCGATGGGATCTGGCTAAGGGCCCATTAGCCGGGGTGGATCTGCAAGGTGCATAGGGGCAGGAGAGTCAGGCTTAACTGGCTTTGCCATTGGTGTTTCCTTGCAGGAGGGCCTCTGCAGCACCAGGAGGGAGGCAGGCCCATCATTGGTTGGGATGGATACATAGAAGCACAGCATTGGGCGTTTGTGTGGTGCAAGCAAGTTCAGTGATGGGAACTGGTTCCCTTTGGAATTTCGGCTGGGGGATGGGAGAGGGAGATGGCACTTGCCAGCAACTTTGTCTTCCCGCCGAGCTGATCTCTGTTCCCCGGGCTGAACAACTCTCCCTCCCACGTCCTCTTGCCCTCACTGCTCTCTGAGAGCAGAGCTGTTGACTTTTAACATTTCAGATGTTAAGTCCCGCTGGCTGTCAGAATTCACAGAGTCCGGCCCCTACGCTTTTGCAAGCCAGACTTCACGGGCTCTACCTTGCCTAGCAGGCTGCTCCTCCATCGCCCTGGCTCCCTCCCACCAGTCTGTAGCACGCACTGCTTCTCCACCCTTCCTACCTTTTTCCTTGGGCCTCTTGTCTACGCTTGGCTTTATAGAAGCCATTCTGCTAGTGTTCTGGCAGTTTTCTGGGTTATTTAGGAAGATATGGGTGGAATCTAAGCAATTAGCAGGATGAGGTGAGCCCAGCATCCTCCTACGTCACCATCTTCCTCTGGATCAGTCCTTGTATATATATTTTAAAGTTATATACATGTTTCACTGTTTGGCGATGTAATAACAGTGTTTGTGAAAATAATTAAGTTGATGTGCTGTTGATACTTATTGTAGAACTTCCTTTTTTCATAAGAATGAAAACACATATTTGAAGTATTTTAAGAGCTATTATATATGTTAAGAGAAAACAAGGTAATTGTGCATATTTCAGGTAGTTCTTGCAAATTGTATGCTTTTAGATTATTACTTTTTTGATTTTAAAGAGACAGAGAAAGAGAGCACAGGCAGGGGAGGGAACTAAGGGAAAGAGAGAGAGAGAGAGAGAGAGAGAGAGAGAGAGAGAGAGAATTCCAATAAGGCCCCACGATCAGCACAGAACCTGACATTGGCTCGATCCCATGACCTTGATATCATGACCTGAGCCCAAATCAAGAGTTGGATGCTCAACTGACTGAGCCATCCAGGCACCCCTAGATTATTACTTTATAGGCTTAATGTCTAATTAATCCCTGATGAAAGATTTATTGTAGCTATGGATGATGTAATGTCTATATGGTATCTCCTTTGAAAATATACATATACTAAGACTGTTTTTGCTCTTTTCTTAAGGAAGAGAATGAGAGGAAGTAGAAGTGGTAGAAAGTATGGTCAGAATTATAAAATAATACAGAAGCATAGATGATAGGTGAACACTTTAGACTGTATCTACTGACTTAGCCAAATAAACACTTAGGCCCTTATAGTTTACTTTCTGTTATCCTTTTCTATGGATTTAAAAAATATCGTTGATATGAACTTTATTCTGATGAAGTAACATATCTACAGACATATGAGAATATTGAATATATAATGAAAGTTCATAAAATGTATATTCTAGTGTCTCTGTGGGGACTGGGGAAAGAGGAAGGGCATGAAGTGTTGTTTTTTTTTTTCCCCTTCTCATTCCATCATAGCAGGTGAAGTATTTCTGTATTCCTAATGTTATAAAGTGTATATCCTACAGTAATTAGTAAAAACTGACTGTTTTGTTTGTGGTAGTAACAAAGCATTGGCTGCCTTAAAGCTGCTCTTTGCCAAGGAAAAAAAAAAAAAGTCTTACATTGAAGAAGCACACAGAAATAGATGGCTATATTCCAGAATGTATTATTGCTAATCCACTTTAAGTGTTGACAGAACCAAGGGCAAATCCTTTATTGGATAAAGGCACATCTTGCAAGTAATTTCCTATCATCACTGTATATTTCCAGTTGGAATCTAGACATCATTCAATATACTGTTTACTAGAATTCCAGAAATTCTTGATGACATGGTTTATCTGCTGCATTCTTTCAACCAATGAAGAGTTAGCTTTTCCTTTGTACTTAAGGAAATAAGACACTCGAGCATTATTAGGAATTGAGCTTATAAATATTATAGGATATTTGTTTGGGTTGTAATGAGAGGAGCGGGAATAGAGTAAAATTTGATTGATGTAAAAATTGTTTCAGAATATGGGCTCATCTCAAAGTTAATACTTTATATTTAGCAGTAAACTGTGTTTTTTTAAAGAATGATCATGAAAAATGGTAGGCCAACTATTAATTCTTTTAAAATTATAATTCCCTACTGAATCACAAATGTATGCTATCATTTACTTTGAAATATGTACAGAATACTTATTTTAAACATAAAGACTCCACAATTAGTTGATAGTTCATATAAACATTAACATTTAGTCTAGGTTTTGGTTAGATGTTAATATTTATACCTTATAAATTATTATGGATTTTTTTTCTAAGGCTAAAAAAGCAAGTATAATTTCGAGGGGATTAACAGAGAAGGAAAGCATGAATAACTGGCTCTGTGGAATGAATGAAAAGGAGAGGCATAGGTCTGAGTGGAGGACGGCTACCAGACACTTGGGTGATTGAGGTCCTACTGGTTCTGCTCAGTAGGTAATTGGAGCAGGAGGAGCAGATGGGAGCTAATCATTTCATTTTGGGATGCTAAGTTGGATGTGTCCTGAACTTTCTCCTAGACAGGACTGGCAGGAAGTTTGGTATGTTTTTCTGAAACTGGAGATTAAGACTTGGGGGTGATCCATATAATTAAGGCAAAGAGAGGACAAAGAAAGGGAAGAAATATGAACTATAAGGACTGAAAACTTTCTTTGATTTTGGCAAATTAGGAGGTTGTTCGTGACTTCAGTGGGAATAGTTTCTGTGGAGTGGGGAGGGTAGAGGTCAGGTTGCAGTGGATATAGGGATGAGTGGGGTGAGGAAGAGAGGTTTCACTTGAAGAAATAGTTTTAGGATATTTAAGAATAAGGTATATTTGCATTTAAGTATAGAATGGGGAACTTCAGACAAGTCACTTCACTTTTCTGAGTCTGAGCTTTCCCATTTGTAAAATGGGGATAATAATCATTAGTTCTTATGTTTTTAAAGGATTAAATGATAATGTGGAAAAATTGCTTTGTACTTTGCTTTATACAAAAATTGCACCTAATAATTGTAATTATTAACAGAAGCCAGTGAATGTACACTACTCAGGAGAATTTTGGATAAGCAGGAAAAGAGAGTAGTGACATAGTCGTTTGAAGGATACACAGGGTCAGGAAAGTGTTATTTCTTAGTTTTAAAAGGATGGGAGAGATGATTTTGCTCACAGAATCAGTATATATAGAATTACAGATGACTTCCACTTATAGAATTTCATTTGTAGAATTATAGATGACTTCGCTTACAGGAATCAGGATAAAGGAGCAACCAGTAGAGAGGAAGACATCGAAGATTCAATGAAATAGGGGCTAAAGGGAATAACTAATGGAGCGAGATTTAAAGGAGTGGAAGGGCATCATAGGGTATATCGAAAAGTTGGTCTTGAAGAAAATCCAAGCCATCTCCTGAAGAGAGGGAGGGAGGGAAGGAAAGGTGGGTGTATATATAGATGTATGTGAAAGTACAGAGTAAAATATTAAGTTCAGTGAAAATAATAAGTGATTATAAGACACTTTTGGGGATCTCAGTGGAGAAATCTGCAAAAAAGCTGGCCATTCGAGTCTGGAACACAGGGGACAAATCTGTCTTGATGCCATAGAGAAAGGAGTCATTATGAACACTCTACAGGAACAGGGATTTTTTTTTCAATTTTTTTCCCCCTTACCAATAGCTCCATAGAGTCTGGATTATGTCTGAAGTTGTATAGTTGTTCAACAAGCATTTGCTTAAAAAAATAAAAATGAAAATTAAAATGTAAAATAAAATAAAATAAAATCACATAGAAAGAGGAAAAAGTGAAGGCTGGAGGCTTGGGGAACACCAGGTAGGTAGGGAGAGTAAGGCTTTCAGTGGAGACTGGGGAGTAGTAGAACAGGGGACAGAGTGATCCAAGAGAACAGATGCCTCATGAAGAATTTCAGGAAGGGAGCAGTCAGTAAGAGGCCAATGCTGGGAGAGCATGTATTAGTTTTTCTATGCTCTATAACCAAACACAAACTTTATGGCTTAAAGGACCTGTTTATTAGTTTTCAGTTCTGTGGGTCAGAAATCCAGTCATGGCATCCGAGTTGTTTGCTCAGAGTCTTGTGAGAATAAAATTAAGGTGTTGGTTGGGCTGCATTTTCATCTGGAGCTTGGGGTTTTCTTCAAGCTTATCTGGGATTGTGGTAGAATTCAGTTCTTTGCAGTTGTTGAATTGAGGTCCCCAATTCTGGGGACCACTTGTAGCTTTTAGAGCCACCAGAATACCTGGCTATGTAGCCTCCTCTAACAATGGAGAAACTTTCTCACTTTGAATATCTTTCATAGTTTGAATCTCTGTCTTCAAGAAGAGACAATCTCTCTTTCTCTCTTTTTTTTTTAAGGTTTTTTTTTTTTAAGCGTATTTTGGGAGAGAGAGAGAGACAGTGTGAGTGGGAGACAGGAAGAGACAGGGAGAGAGAGAGAATCCCAAGCAGGCTCCACACTGTCAGCGCAGTGCACTGCAGCCTGATGCGGGGCTCGAACTCATGAACCATGAGATCGTGACCCAAGCTGAAAGTAAGAGTTGGACATTTAACCAACTGAACCACTTGGGTGCCCCAGAGACAGTCTCTTTTAAGGGGTTACCTGGTCATGTCATATTACACTCAGAGTAATCTCAATGAGATTTCACAGATGAATGTAGCCAAGTTCACATCATAAAGATCATATGCTTTACTCAGCAAGAATCTTAGAACTTTTTGCTCATATTTAGAAACCGTTCTAATGAACTTACTTTCTTGATTTCTAAAAGTATCATAGAATAAAAACAGCCAGTGGTAAATAGCGAGTGCAGATGTGGGGTAGGTAGAGGAGTGGAGTCAGGCATTGTCAGTGGCAGAAGTAATAACTTTGCTAAATATTTTAATAAATAACTTCTAATAAATATTTCAACACCAACGGAGGAATCTGGAAAAAAAAGGTACAAAATATAGATGAAAGAAATTCCAAAGTTGAGTCTTATTGCTTTGACTCAGCAAGATAAAGTCAAATTATGTTCATTTTGAACTATGTAAGAAGACAGAAATACATAATTCATTCTGTGAGGGGTAAGCCTTTTTTAAAGGTATGGCCAAATGAGACATCTCATTAGTGCCATTTAGTTCCAAAATCTGGTTTTTTTTAATTCTCAATTTGGGGTCACCTGGGTGGCTCAGTTGATTAAGCGTCCAACTCTTGGTTTTGGCTCAGGTCATGATCTCACAGTTCAGTTCATGAGTTCAAGCCTCACATCGGCCTCTGCTCGGACAGCATGAAGCCTGCTTGGGATTTTTCTGTCCTTCTCCCTCTCTCTGCCCCTCCTTCACTTGTGCACATGTGCACTCTTTCTCTCAAAAGAATAAACAAAAAAGTAAATAAAAATTAAAATTCTGAATTTTTCATCAAATTTTAAGATATTAAATTAGCTACTGGATTCTTTTTTACAACTTTAAAGCCTGAAGAGAATTTATGGATATTAAAAAGAAAAAAACTATGTATAATTCTCAATTCTTGGAGCAGTGAAGTTGAGTTTTAAAAATTCCAGTTATTAATTCTTTAGTCCTATAAGTTATCTTGTTGCTGCCCAATCAGTGTAAGGAAGAGAAGAAATGATTTGCTTTAGATTACATTATAGATTTGAACTTGTTATTTTTGTCATTGGAAAAGTTATTTAACCTCTTTAAGCTTTGGCTTTCTAATCTATAAAATGGGGATAACGGGACTCGTTATATAGTGTTACAGACAATTAAATGTACAGAACAATGCATGTATGTTCAGAGCACAATTACTGTTCAAGAAATGTTAGCTATTTCAGTGTTAGAGCCATTTTCTAAGAAGTCAGTATTCTTTTTTCAGCAAACACTTAGAGTGGTCTTCTTTGACATAGCCCTTGAAACTTAGCAATAGTGGTGTTACTTTTACTTTGATTCATATATTGGACAATATTTAACACAAAAATAATTTGGCTTTTTGCTGGACTACTTTGAGATTTAATAAATTTATAAGACACTGAATGAAGCATTCCTAAAATACGGATCCAGACTTTCCTGTATCTGTATTCAAAAGCCTACCTTACTGTTTTATCTTTAATTTAAAAAAGATCATCTTAACCTGTCACTAATATTTTGTTTTTTTCAGTCATGTCTAACCTTTCACCATTGCAGGCCCATAATGACTGTGTGTTTTTGTGTGTGTGTGCATGCATGTGTCTTCATATTAGTAGTATCCTTCAGTCTTATAATTATTTTTAATTGTTACTGGTTTCTGTTTTGTCATATTGAGATGTGGCATTGAAAATAGTGCATCATTTTTTAGATGTAAATGAACCACAGTTTTATACTTAATGTTATAAGTTTGAATATGATCATTGTTTCAGTATAACAGTTCTATTTCAGTGTAATTAAATGCCCATTAAATTTTTGAATGAGTGAGCAATGCCCTGCATTTGAGACTCTCTGGATGAAATCTAGGCAATGTGTTATAGTGGAAAGGGGGGTAAGGGAAGAGGTAGCTTTGTCATCATATGTGTGTCATGGAGCAGGTCATTTCACCCCCTCTGACCTCCACTTTCTCATCTATTATGAGATGAAAAGGTTGACGTAGAAAATCTCTAGCTCAAAAGGTTCCTTCTGCCACCAATTCTATATGAAACAGTTTTGTTATAAAACTCCTTTTTGAAAAAAAAAGTAATAAAGACTATGGCCCAGTTATTATTGTACTTTTCAGTGTTAATCTTTTTAATATATGCCCTATGTGCATAAACTTTTATTGATCAACTTATTTTTTTGTCATGGGAGTTAGTTGACATTGAAATTTCTTCTTTGTTTGCCTTATTATCAGAAACAATATTGGGCTCCAAAATATCAAAAGAAACTTCAAACAAGATGTGCTAATTAGTGTGAAAGTGGATGCTAGCAAAGCAATGATAAGGGTAGCCAGTGTTTCACTACTGCACTGTAGGTGAATGAAAAGCCAGAGAGAAAATCTTGGGTCTTGGTAATGCTGAGCTGTGAATCTTTCTGTATAGTTCTGGAATTATTGGGGCGCCCGCTGAGAAAAACCGTCTTTGAGATTGCAACAATACCTTTGATAGTAGATTTGGGGGCAAGGTGATGTTCTAATCAGAGAGCAGTTTCTAAAAGCTGCAGTGGGAAATGAAAGAGAAAAAAATGCATATATGCACATTTTAGACTTATTGTATGAAATTTATGAGAATAATGAAGTCTTTGACCAGGTTTCTTGATTAAGGGATCTATCTATCTATCTATCTATCTATTTATTAAATTTAAATTCAAGTTAGGTAACATACAGTGTAATCTTCGTTTCAGGAGTAGATGCCTGTGATTCATCACTTACATATGACACCCAGTGCTCATCCCAACAAGTGTCCTCCTTAATGCCCTTTGCCCATTTGACCCATCCGCCCAACCACCTCCCCTACAGCAACCCTTGGTTTGTCCTCTGTATTTAAGAGTCTCTTATGGCTTGCTTTCCTCCCTGTTTTTATCTTCTATATTAAGGGCCATTACTTATTTTTTATAGTTAATTGTTTAGGGTAGCTGATGATTACTTTATAAAATAAATATCTGCTTCTTTGTCAGCTATGTATTAGTTCCCTAACAAATTACCTACCACAGACTTGGTGGCTTAAAAACAACATAAATTTGTTTTCTCACAGTTCTGGAGGCCAGAAGTCCAAAATCAAAGTGTTTGTAGAATTGTTTTCTTCTGTAGACTCTGAGTGGGAACCATTCCATGCCTCCTTCCTAGCTCCTCATGGCAGCTGGCAATGTCTGGTGGTGATATGAAGACGTATCACTCCAGTCTCTGTCTTTTTCTTCACATCACCTTTTCTTCTGTGTTTTTTTCCTCTTCTAAGTCTGCTTATAAGGACCTTTGTCACTGGATTTAGGACCCGCCTGGGTAATCCAAGATTATCCCATTTTGAGATTCTTAATTATATCTGCAAAATCACTTTTTCCAAGTAAGGTCAAATTTACATGTCTTTTGAGGGGCCACATCTAATCTATTACAGTTTGTGTGTGTCTTCTCTTTGATTACCAAGAAAGTTTTTAGAAGTTAAAGCTTTGATTGTGGGTGAGACATTTAACTTTGAGAGAAGCTAGTTCTTTTGGCCTTTCATTCAGATATTTTTTTGAGTACCTACTCTCTGAGTCCCAGAAATATTAAGTAAATTTGCCCAAGGTCGTGTGGTCAAGAAGCTGAAGTTTAAATTCAGCTTCGATACTATATTTTTGCTCTTAATCACTATACTATTTTGCCTTCCTATAATTGTTTTTGCCAGCTCCTCACCTCATATCTCTCAAGAACTCTTTCCCAAATACCTCAAAAAGAAATGTATAAATTTTGGTCAATACATGTCTTCTTAATTGCTACAAAGGTATAATAAATGGAGGACTTTCTGGGCTCATAATATAGATAGAAACACTTGCTTCTAGTCCTGGCTTTGATTGTAACTCAGAGTTGGATCACAAATATCTCTAAGCTTCTGGTAAAATAGGATTATTTTTATAGTATCTTCCAGTCCTGAAATGTTATGACTGTTTTTTAAAACAGATTTTCTCTAATTTTGCAAAATTTCTCTAATTTTAGAGGTAGAATGTCTTTGTATATTATAATACATACTTCTATGAAGTGGAACTTTTCCTGTATTTTGATTATGGTGGCAGCAATAGCATAATTAGAGAGGATTTACTAGTTACGGGTGCCAGGAGCTTTGTTAAATCCTTTCCATGCCATATTAAATTCTTATAGCTGACTTACTGGGTAGAACTATTACTATTCCTAGTAGGTGGTACTATTATAATTCCCAATTTATAGGGAAGAAAATTGGTATACAGAGAGCTAGGCGTCCAAAGTCATATAGATCAGAAGTGGTAGGACTAGGATGTGAACCCTTTCAGTCTGACCCCAGAATCTGCCCTCTTATTGATTGCTTATATAGCCTCTGTTGTATGGTTCCTATAATTTAAGTGATGTAATGTAACAAAGTTTGGAAACTGTCACCCATGGGCCAAATCTGGCCAACTACCTATATTTTTGTGACGTACAAGCTAAGAATTGTTTTTACATTTTTAAATTTTTTTTTTTCCAACGTTTATTTATTTTTGGGACAGAGAGAGACAGAGCATGAACGGGGGAGGGGCAGAGAGAGAGGGAGACACAGAATCGGAAACAGGCTCCAGGCTCTGAGCCATCAGCCCAGAGCCCGACGCGGGGCTCGAACTCACGGACCGCGAGATCATGACCTGGCTGAAGTCGGACGCTTAACCGACTGCGCCACCCAGGCGCCCTTGTTTTTACATTTTTAAGTAAATGGTTTTTTTTTTGGAAAAAAAAAGGACAATATTTTGTGACATGCAAAAATTATGTGCAATTGAGATTTCAACATTCATGAATAAAATTTTATTGCAACATAGCCATGTTCATTTGTTGATGTAATGTCTATGGCTGCTTTCATGCCACAATGCTATGTGGGCAGAGTTGAATAGTGGTGACAGAGACCATATAGCCTAGATAGTTCCTGTCTAGCGCTTTACAGAATAAAAAGTGCTAACCGGTGTAATATTGCTACTTATTTACTTGTTATTTTTATCTTTGTGTCGTTCTTACAAAAAAAGGCATTAAGGAGAACTTTTTAGGTAATATATTTTTTAAAAGGCATGTTTTAAATAAAGTTTTAGATTATTTTAAATTTGTGGCTATAAACTCCTATATATATATATATATATATATGATATTTATATATATGATATTTATATATATATGATATTTTTATATATATGATATTTTTATGTATATATATTTTGGAGATATAACTGGCATACGACATTACATAAATTTCTTTTTAACACTGCATGACAAAATAAACATTTGTCAATAACTCAAGGAATAGTAAAAATATTTAGGAAATTTTATTGTTCAGGATTGTGTATGAAAAATGCATGTGTAGGCATGTTACCAATAGTTTATAAATTTTCATACACTATTATATTAACTTCATAATGCAGTATCCAAAAGTATATTAAATATTTTCTCTGAGGTAATTCTCTTTCTATAGTACAATATCCCCTTGTCCCTTTTGATGACTCATATTTGATGATTCATATTTGAGATTCACATTTGTCATTGATGAACTTAGTTTATCCTTATTGTGAAAAAAGTGAAACTGTTAAGTCTCAAGTGAAAAAATTATTATTTAGTAAATGTAATAACTGTACTTAAATTAATAATCCAGTTGGCTAATCACAAGTAGCCATTCCACACTGATCTCTCATTAAATTTGCCTCAGATATGTTTTTAAGAAAACCACATGTTGTGTTTCTGGTGAAATTATATTCTTGCATTAACCTACCAAATGATTCTGATAAACTGGGACATGCCTGTTGAAGACAAAATTACGTATGAAATTGTAATGGATCTCATGCAGAATAGCCAGATAAGTTTAATCTATGTAGTTGTATGTTTGTCTTCTGTCCTGGTTCATCTTAGAATTGTTTATATAAAAACAAAACTGGTTAAGAACGCATTTTCTTTACTTTCTTAGGCATTATGATTAGGGATTACCATTTCACTATACCCAATGAATTGAAGTCCAAATGATTAGCATTATATCTGCATGGCTTGTATTTTGTTTCATTTCTTCATATCTTTTAACATGAATTTAAAAACAATGAGTTCTTTTTAATTTTTTTAATACATAATATTATCCAAATAACATTGCTTTTTGATAAGGTTAACAGAATATAAAGATCAGCTGTAGAATCAGAGTTATTTGCAGCTGATTTGAATGGAGTTCCTTAAAAATATAGTTTTATTTAAACTTAGTTTTTCAAGAGTGTACCAGTCTCATGATTCAGTATGCTTGAGTACTTTGCTGGTTGAATTGCTTTGCTAAGAATTCATTGGCTGATACAGTTTTTATTATACTTTTAACTTGTTCACTCTTATGTAAAGGTTTTAAAATAATGAGAAGTATGTATAATATGCCAGTCAGCATTTAATTTATGTACCTTTATTTAAGAAAAAAGGTTTTCCAGTATTTTGGTATTTTTTTAATTCAAATAAAAGAAAGTCTGAAGAATAATTTTTACAAGTAAACATAAGTAAATGATAGGACAAATATCTGTATTCATTAAACTGTAAAGACCCAGTTAAAATACTTTGTTCTAATACAGAGATTATTTCTTTATGTAATAGCTCTGGAACTTTCTATCAACAGCATACATTTAGAAAATTTTATTTCAATGAAAGATTTTAGAGACAACTTCTCATGTTACTTTTTCAGAACAATCATTATAATCTGTCTTAGTAATAACACAGTTATTAGTTTATATTGGTACATTAAGATACCATAATATACTAGTTTTAATGGAAGCCAAAGATGGAATGATTTTAAGTCAGAAAAGTGGATATGAATTTTCTAAAGTCAAGAAAAAAAGGTATGGCTTTTCTTAAGTCAGTAAAGGAACTTAGGTATATTGAATTTTATATTGGAAATTTGGACAAGCTTATGGGAAGAAAGTTAAAATACCTCTTTGAGTTCGAACTTCTCATCCAAACAGAGATGGAAAATTGAAGATGACCAAGGAAAAGAATTTATAAGAGTTATGATTAACTAGAGCTAGGTTTAATGTAAATTCGGTACTTGATTATCTACTTTCAAATTTTTTTATGGAATCATCTCTCATTGTCACATAACTGAATATCATGGTGCTAAATGGAGATTATCTTACGAGATTCAGTAGAAATACATCAGAGAACTTGAGAATATCTCTAGACTTGTGGACCACCTTTAAATGCTTGTAGAGTCCATTACCCATGCCTCCATCTTGCTTTGACCACTTACTAACTGTGCTTCAGTGTCCTCAGCTATACAGAAGAGAAAATAGTAGTACCTACCTCATATATTGTAAGAATAACATGAGTTAATATGTAAAGGTCTTTTAAAAAGCTTGTCACGTAGTGAGTATTAGCTCTGATTATTTTTATCTTCATCATCACCTTCATCATTATTTTTCCGTTTGAGTATTCATTATTCATTTGTCTAATAAATATATTTAAAATTTGTCTTATCATTCCTGTTTCAAAGACTCTGAATTACAAAAAAATTATATCTATAATCTGTTATATATATATGTAATCTGTTATATATATACATATATATATACATAACATATGTATACATATGTATACATATGTATATACATATACATAGCAATCAAACATTTATCCTGCCTTTCCTATATGAATTATATAACCAAATAATTATTGCTGATAAATCAGATGACAGATGAGGGAAAACATCTTTTGATAGAAATATTCCAACTAATAAGTGAAAATGATAGAATTTGAAGGAATATCACCCTTTTATGATATACAACGAGTTAGTGGATGTAGACATTGAGCACCAATAGCTGCAGATACCACAAAAAGAGAGACAACCAGACATTATTTAATTTCCTGATACATGCCACCATGATTTCACTAAAGGTACTGAATCTGAGTCTGAGTCTGAATCTGAATCTGAGTCTGAGTCTGAGTCTGAGTCTGAGTCTGAGTCTGAGTCTGAATCTGAATCTCTAGCCTCTGATCCCAGCTGCCAGTTTGTAGGAAAGAGGACAGCGGACATGATGGACTGTCCTATGGTACAAAATCATCAAAATCCAGGCTGTGGCAAACTATGTCAAGTGGCTGAGTTTTTAAACAGCTAAATTATAAGGAAAATCTAGGAATCTAGGGCTAGAGAGGGAAATTACAGATTAAAAAATGCTTAAGGATACATTAAATAAATTTTGACGTGATCAAAACTAAACTATAGTTCATAGGGATATATCCTAGAGACTAAAAATAAGACTAAAAATAATGCATACAGTAAGTGATTACTGTAGAGGTCATGATAATGGTTTCTTTGGAGGAAGAGATATAAGTGATTGTGATTAGAACTGGTCACATGGAGGCCTTCTGCAGTATTTGGTAAAGTTCTATGTCTCAGGCTTGTTGGTAATTACAGAGTAGTTACCTTAAGTTGCATTTTCTTGTTTGATTTTCCATATCTGCTTTTATAATAAAAAGGCTAAGATAATTTAAATATCCTAATTAGACTATTTGGAAATGGTTCTCTTCTCTATCTACCAAATTTAACTTATGGAGTATGTTTGATTTGGGAAACTGGTTCATTGATTCCTGTGTATATGTGTGTATACATGTGTTGTATGTTTGTGCACAGTGTGTGTATGTGTGCGTGTGTATACTATATGACAGAAAGTGTTCTGGCTATCTGTTGCTATGTAACAGATCACTGCAAAACTTAGAGACTTAAGATAATAATACTCATTTAATTTTCTCATTAATTTCCATTTGTGAAGAGTTCCGTGCAGAAGGCTTATCCCACCTCTGTGTGTTGTCAGCTGGAACAGCTGGAATAGAGGCCTTAGGATCTACCTCCATTATGGTTCACTCACATGATGGCAGTTTTGACGTTGGTGGCTGAGAGCCCATCTAAACTCTGTTCATCTCCTTGGATTGCCTGAGCTTTCTTATAGCTAGGGTGGCTGGGTCTAAGAATGTGTCCCAAGAGAACCAGGAGGAAGCTGATTTTATGACCTAGCTTTGGAAGTCACGTAGTGTCACTTCTACCACAGTGACATGACTGCCCAAATTCAACTGTGGAAAACAGACCCTACTTCTCAATGGAAGGAGTGTCAAAGTCTTTATTGCAAGAATGTGCATGATGGGGATATTGTTGTGATCATTTTGGAAATTGCAGTATGCCATCCACACTGTCTTAGCTTTGTGTACAAAGCTAAGTGAGATAAAGTCCTAGTCCCAAAGGTGCTCACAGTTTGGTGAAAGACAAGTTAAGAGGTAATGTTAATGAGTGTGATAAGTTCTATAATAGTAAATGCTGGGTGCTCTCAGAATACATAAGAAGGGTTCCCTAGATTTAAGGTGCCAGATCTCAGGGTGGAATTTTGGATGTCTGTTTTGGGTCTTAAAAGTGGGTAAGAGGTGTCCAGCTCCCCCTTCCCCCACCAAGAAAAAAGTGGAACCGTATTTTAGGAAAGGGAATAAACATATATTGTTCAGGGGAGTGAAAATACTGTGCATTCTAAATCTTCAGTATTTATATATGACTGGATTATAGGCATGGAAGGTGGAAAGTGAGAGAGGGTGCTCTGGTGTATGTTTCCCTCTGGTGTATGTTTTGTTTTGTTTTGTTTTGTTTTGTTTTGTTTTGTTTCTTAATGAGAAGGAAATTATAGATTCCTTTCTCAAAATTAATTTTTTTTGGTGAGATGACACTTTTTATTTATTCAGGATTATTGTTTAATAAGATTCATCCTTTATTGAATTGTTTCTCTTGGTATTATTTCAAATGAAAATATTGTGTATCTGTCAATTATATAGATATTAAACTACAGTTTGAGTAGTGCTGATAAAAGATCAGGATTTTACTTGAAATAAACTATAGTTATGCAAAGGATTTCTGATTAGAAATAATACCAATAATACAAAAATAATGCAATTGTGTAATTTCAATGACTGAGACTGTGGCTAAAGAAACCATTGATATTTTTTCCTTACACTGAAAATTAGAAAAAGGAATGCCTGTCTTCTTCCAGCATCACATCAGTTAGAGTACTTTATATTCTTTGCATTTAAATTTTTTTTTAACGTTTATTTATTTTTGAGACAGAGAGAGATCAAGCATGAATGGGGGAGGGGTGGAGAGAGAGGGAGACACAGAATCGGAAGCAGGCTCCAGGCTCTGAGCCATCAGCCCGAAGCCCGACACGGGGCTCAAACTCACGGACAGTGAGATCGTGACCTGAGTTGAAGTCGGACGCTTAACCGACTGAGCCACCCAGGCACCCTACATTCTTTGCATTTTAAATGGTAATGTGAATTTATCAGGAATTAAAGAGGTTTAAAATACTCTCTAAGGAGTGAATTTTGACTACTGAAAAACTCTTGTTGATTATGGCTAAATGGTATTGTGGGGCTTTGGAAGAATTTTTGCACTGTCTAACGCCGTGAAAGCATGTCTAAGAATCAAATGCCCTACACCTATAGAGTTTTATTCAAATTCTCATGGGTATGTAAAAAAAAAAAAATCCGCTGAGCTTGCTGTGGGCTTTCGGGCCTAGAAGCTAGTGTTAAATAGGCCTAGATTGGCTCTGAACAGCTTTCTCTTTTTCTTGCCTATCCTAGAAATTGTGAATTCATCTGATTACAAGAAGACATGACAAATGTTTGTAGCAGCTTTCCTCTTCCTTTATAGGAAAGTTTCTTCTCCCTAACCTCTTCTGGATCTCAGATAAAACACATTGCAGCTGCTCATAAGGTGGGAAATTAATGCTTGGCAGGGAGAGAATATTTACAGTATATCTTGAAATAGGACAGCTAGCCTGACAAAGGACTAAAGATAGTGAAAAATAATTATGGTTCCTTTAAAAGTTACACTCTACAAGATATGTAGGTCATGTGAACATGGGGAAATTTAGTTAAGACATGCCTAAGAATATATACTCCCTTTGGCCATTCTTTTAATAAAATAGAGCCTCTCCATATTCAGCGCTGCCACTTTTAATTCAACAAATCAGTTTTTTACTCTAATTACAGCTTGAGTCAGAAAATATATAATCAGCGCCAAAAAGAATGGTGTGGGGTTGAGCACTCAACAGGAATAAAAAGTTAAGCACCATTCATAACTTTTCATGTACTTTATTAGAATCTTCACAAGGTTTTGCTTTAAATGAGTTAGCCACAGGAAACCTTTCTAGAGAGGCCTTATTTGGGGATTTAGTCAGCGCCATAGTCAGAGCTATATAGAACCTTTGCCTCAAGCTGATGGGTGAAAATGAGATTTGTTATTTTTTTTCTATGAGCACTTCAAATAGGTATAGATTGCAATATTCTTTTCTGTAAGGGTAGAGATGGCCAAAACTAGTTATAAAATCGATGGGGAACTTAGTAGCAGCAAAGAGATTTAGTGAATGTTCAAATTCTCAGTCTTTAAACTTTTTCTTCAATGTAATGATTCTGCTTAATAAAAAATACCATTTTAAATAATAATGGCCATTTTTGTACTTTTAATAATTTTGTGAAACCTTTGATATAGTTATGTGCTGAGTACCCATTTTTAACTTTCAGATGAAAAATTGTGCTTTGGATCAAGACACTTAATCAAAAATATTCTTGATTCCAAGTATGATATTTGGAATTATGCCTGACTACTCAAGGCCATTAGTTTAGTATGCTATTGATTTTTGTTGATTCTACACTACTTATTGCTCATTGATGAGATAGTTAATGAGCTTCTGAAAATACCAGTATATCCAGTGGGTGCTTTATTATCTTAAGCAGATTAGAGCCTATTATATAAGAAATAGAGACCCGGTTCTGAGCTTTTTAGCATAGATTTCCAGTGGACATAGTATTTAACTTTAATTGGCAAATTATGATTAAATAATACATTTTTTATTTCTGGATACATATTATGCCATTCCTTAACCTGTTTTTAATAAGTTAAATGTTCCTTGTACCAAAATTTTGAGCTATTTGTGAACACAGCTAGTTTCTAAATCAAAATCATTGGAAGAGTCCATTTTTTAAAAAAAATGTTAAAAGGAAAAATATTTCAACTCCTAAGATAGTCTTCTGTTGTTTTTGAGGGTTTCCCAAAATTCAAACAGACATACCTGCAGATTTCTTAAAGTCAATATGAGTTAGAATGTTATGTATAATTGGAATGCCTGGTTAATTTCAGCCTGTCAGTTTTGTTTTTCTCCTAAGAGGCCTTTGAGGTTCTTTAGCACAAAAGAGTAGTTCAAGTAAACCTACTCTTTTATTTATTTATTAAATGATGTCTGATAGCTATTGTCTTGCTTCAATGTCATTAATATGTAACATTTATTTAATGTTTAGATAATTTTAGTAACAAACTGATAACATCTTCTGTCCTCTTGGAGTTTATATTGTGAGTGTGAGGTTGGGCTTGCAGATCCTGGCTTGTATAACAGAATGATTAATACCATTCCTTGAAATGAGAGACTCCCAAAAAAGGGCAGCTTGGAAGTTTTGAGTTCAGTATGAAATATGTTGACTTTTTCTGTCTTTATGGTAACCAAGTAGAGAAGTCACATCTATACACATATATATCCTATATGTATGTATATGTACATATATATACCTATTTATATAGGTATGTGCCTGTGTATATTAGTATACATATATATATGTACATATATATATAGGATATATATGTATGTATATATATATATATACACACACACACACACACACACACACACACACACATACGCGCATATATAGGATTGTAGCTCAATGGTAAAGTCTCATTTGGAGATTTAAATTCTGAGTGGGCTTGGCTTAGGTGGTAATTGAAGTTGGAACATGTAAAATGTTACCTAGGGAGGAAGTATAGAGTGAGGAGAGAGGATACCAGAAGCCAGTGGATCTTGAAAGCACATGACCATGTTTTGCCTGTAGGGGGAGAGTGGGTCAGTGCAATAAATGTTTCATGTAAGAGTATATGGTCAATAGAGGAGAATTATTCCATGAGGTCAAGTACAATAGTAAGAAATGTCCTTTGTCAGATGAGTAAAATGAAGTTTGTTGAGTTTCTTAAAAGCATGTGCTTTGCTTGAGTGATGAGATGAAAGTGAAATGGGAGCTGATTGAGGAATGAGTGGGAGGAGAGAAAAGTGGAGACAGGAAGCATAGATAACTCTTTCAGGAATTTTGTTTATGGAGAATAAGCAGTAGCAGGAGGAGGGTGTGTGCTGAAGGGAGCAGTTCCCTTCCTCTTTTCATCCTTCCTTCCGTACCCTTCTCTATCCTTTCTCCCTTACTGCTTTTCCTTTTTTTTTTCCTATAAGAGCAATTTAAACGTGTATAAAAGCTGATGGAATAGGAAAAAAAAAACAAGTTTTCAGAGAGAAAGAGATCTTTTAGGTTCTTGTAACGTTTAATGTTCTTGGGAGAGCAGGAGGGGATGAAATACAAAGTAGTAGTAGAGAGGTCAGCCACAAATGAGAGACAGCTCCATATTTCCAAATGGGGAAACAGATTAGAAGGGAAGAGAAATAATAGATCTGTAGATCTGAAAAGGCAAGATGAAGGGATTTCTGACTTGTAGTTTCTTTCTAAAGAAGCTGGAGGGGGTAGAATGGGGCAGTTTTAGGCACAAGAAGAGTGGGAAAGGTTTGACAATAACAGTGGGAGAGGAAGAAGTGAGTTGGCCGGAGAAATGTAGAGGTACTGTCAGATATTTGGGACCCATTAGAAAGTAATAATCGTGTGATTCTCTCCAGCTGTGATGAATTTCTTGAGTGCATACTCAGAGAGAGCAGATAGTTGGATCTATCCAACTATCCAGATTTGGGGTTTGTTACATGGGTGCAACTAAGAGATAGAATAGCACAGGATTTAGAGTATTGACAAGAGCATCACTGAAATGATATATCATGGCATCTCAGTTAGATAAAGAGAGAAGAGAAGAAGGAAAGGTGATTGATTGGGAGAAACAAGAAGACTCAAAGCTTTAGGGTCCAGTGAGGTTGAAAAATGGTGATAGTGGTACTGGTTGAAAGCAAACTAATGGGGTAAGAGATTGTGACCAGAAAGAGAGGTGCTTTCATTAGTTAATTTGGAGCTGTTACATGTGATGAGAATATCCAAGAAGCCATGAGTGATGTAAAGTAGAAGAAAATGTTTCCCCTTCTAACCCCACAGAATGAAAGCTTTGTGATAATGTTTCTTGAAAATGAATTTTGCAGAATAATATTTCTTTCCCAAAAAGAGTACATGTACTAATGTGTGACTAAGGCTCTGAGACATACTGCATCTAAGAAACCTATTTAAATTTGATTAATAGAGCAGTTCTAAAATTTATGGGACTACTGAACCTTTTGTGGTATAACATCTGTTAATCATCCAAACAAGGGTTTTTCCAAACATGTTGAGCAATTATTTTGAATTTCATGTGCTGAAACTGTTAAATTAATAGGAATAAACAAAAGTAATTATCACAACAAAATACAA
Organism: Prionailurus viverrinus; assembly: GCF_022837055.1. NCBI lineage: Eukaryota > Metazoa > Chordata > Mammalia > Carnivora > Felidae > Prionailurus > Prionailurus viverrinus. The sequence continues at coordinate 169,967,247 of NC_062561.1, forward strand.
CATAACACAATAAGTGTTTTTTACAAAGAATTTATAATTATGTTAGTGTATTTCAATATCAGAAGGTTTGTTTTTCTATTAAAAGTAAATATATGTCCAAAACATAGAAAGGTAAGTTAGTATATTGTTTTGTTAGTGACAATTGTGACTTTTATAATTGTTTATTGGAAATCTTTAATTGCTAGTAGATAGTCTAGGAAACTCTGCTGTAGTGGTTCCATGTAATAGTCAGCCAAGGCAGTATAGTTAAAGCACAGAAGAGAGTTTATCTACTCATGTACCTGGATAGATCCAGAGATTCCAACCATGTCACGAAGAATTTGTCTGTCATCATTTCCTCAGCTCCACCCTCTGTTGTACTGACCTCATTCTCAGGCAGTCAATTCCAATAGTCCTATAATGTGGCAACTTCTCTCAGAGGGCTGAGGGTGAGACAAGTGCCTGGTACCCAATGGACTTCTAATACAGATCTCCCAGTTGGATTTTATTTGCTGGTAATAGATGTGCAATATTATAAGCACCACATTCCTGTCTTTAAAATTTATTATATTCTGTTTTTTTAAATTAAATCTTGGGATTTCTTTTTTAGGTCCCATAGTTTCTGTTTCTAATGAATAAAATCTTGACTGAGGCCTTAAAACTCCTAACCATTCCCAGTTACTACTTCCAGTAATAAAAGGCTTTCTGAACTGAGAGCAGGATTACTGATGCATGTGCACGTATGAGATACGAAAAAGTGAAACCATTCAGGGAACTTTTTAGATGAAGTTGGAAACTTAAAACATAGTTTATACAAAACTGAAGTATATATATAGTAGACTTTATAATATCCGGCAAAGGTCTTCTGCTCCAAATACAAAACCAGTCTAACTCATCTTCCCTATTCCCCAAAAGCAATAAACAAAAGAAAACCAACCAAACCAAAATAATAAGAATGAATACTTTTTAGTTGACTGGAGTTTAAGCCTTCAAATGATCTTCTGAGGAGTATAGACTCGAACTCTGAAGGCCTTTTGTGGTAATTGACTACCTTGGAAAATGGTAGTCGGACACAAGTCTCTGTAACTTTTGATGAATGAATGGCTTTTTTCTTTGTCATACTGAAGATCCTTGACTTGTATCTTTGTACATTTTCTTGGTTTGTGAATAAAGGCTGATAAAAAGATGACTGATAGATTACTTGTCTTATAAAATGCATATGAATTTCTGTATCCAGTTTGGATATGGAAAGTCACAGGAGACCATATGTAAGGGCTGTAAGGTATCTTCTTAGATACATACAGTAGTGGGTGTGAAGCAAAGAGAACTCTCTAGCACTCCCCCAACACTCCCCCAAAGAAACTGAAAAGCTTGGAGAGATCATCTATAGTTCCTAAAGCTGGTGGATTGACTTTGAAGCTTAATCAGGATACTGGAATCTTGTCAGGGCTCAGATTCCATTCCTAGCTGAAGGGAAATTCCTGATCTAGCTCTCAGAATGTTTGAAGCTGGTGGTGAACTGATTCAAATTACATTGCAACAAAGGCCAGACCCAGCTTGTTACCTATAGCCCCAACCTAGCAGCGTGACAGAAAAGGGAGCATATGCTCGTCTTTCTTGAGGTAAATATTATTGGATTCAGATTCTGCTGTTCTTTTATACAAACCATTCAGCACACAATCAAAAAGTATGCAACACTAAAAAGAGAAATAGAGAAATAAGAAATGTGACTCACAGCTAAGAAAAGAAACAGAGGCAGGTGGCCTCGTTATTGGAATTATCAATGTCTTAAGCTATTTTTAAAATGCTAAGAGATCTAGTAGAAAACATGGGCAACGTGTGTGAAAGATGGGGGTATCACAGCAGTGATTTTGATGCTATAAAAATGGAAATTCTGGAAATGAAAAATATATTAGAACTAAGGGATTTATTAAATGGAATCAGTAGTAGATCACTGAGATGTGAATACAGGTTGATAGAAAGTATCCAAACTAGAACAAAAAGGTAAAGAAAAACAGTATTTGAGATCACGAGGTGATACGTGAATGAACATACACGTAATGAATCCTTAGAATCTAAGGAGAGGAGAGAAAGAGACAGTAAAAAAAATATCTGAAGAGACACTGGTCAAGTTGGTAAATAGAGTGGTGAGCTCGGGAGTTTGTGCAAGTGTGGCTGGAGTTGGCAAAGTGCCTCGATTTCTAGACACAGGGACCTCTAATGAAATAAATAGTACTTTTGCTCTCATTTTAATGCATTCTTTGTCTTACTCGTTTAAGCAAATAAGATACATGTCTTGCTTTATTATGTCCCTTACTTGTTTTTACAGGCAGAACCTCAGTTAAGATGAGTCTAGCCTCTTGCTTGGGTCTTGCTTGGGTCTTGTTTCCCTAGAGACATCTTAGTTAAGAGATATACGGTCAAGAGAGCAAAAAGAACAATATGACATTTTACACCCTCAGTTTCAGTGAACTCTGTTCTATTATACTGTAAGTTTTCTTAGCATTGTTATTTTAAGACAAAATCTTAATAATCATTCAAATGTTCATTTTGCACATTTGGTTTCCAATTTCATTATTTCAGAATATGAAAATGGTTGGCTTAGCAAGCAGTCTTTCTTTCTTTTAATAAATATTCTTAATATGCAAGCATCAAAGAAAAACAGCATGACAAACTAGGTTACTAGGCAGTGAACGCTTCTAAATGATTTGTCTTCAGTCAGACCCCAATTGCTAAAATAAATCATTTACAAACTGTTTTAGTACTTAAATTCTATATCCTGATGGGAATAAAAACTCTGTATTCTTCCTTCTCCCCAGCAAATCAACACCTGCAAAAAACTAAGTTATTTGTTTATTTATAAATGCATTCCTTTTTATGAAGGACATATCGATACTTGCAGTATTTCATTTACATTATGGAGTCATTTATCAACAGACTAGAAGTTTTTTCAGGAGACAATCTTCTCTGGGGTCATAATTTTCCTGTAGTTATTTCTCACAAAATCCCTCCAAATTTCATGGCTGCTTTGCATAAGTAGTCTCAAAGATATTTGGCACTCAGCCTGGAGCTTAGCATGAATGTTATCTTTTTCTTGATCCTTATTGCCTCCTGATTTGAATATGTATCTGACTGTTCCTATAGGGCCAAATAATTACTTTCATTGTTCCTTCTAAGAATGTTATTAGATTGGCATTATTAACAGAAGCCTGTGAGAAATAATATTTGGTTATTATTTTAATGACGTATTATTAGCATAAAACACGTCCCTGTGGCGTGTCTCACGTTTTCAGAGGTCAAGTTTGAGGATGCCTCAGGGAGAATGTGACTTAAGGCTCTAAGGGAGGTAACTCTGGTAACTAGCCAGCCTGATACATGGAACTCTTCTTTGGGAATTTTGCCAGTGATCAATGCAATACACATGAGTGGGGAGTTGAATAATGGTCCCAGAAATTTTGAAATGAAGACTTTATCTAGTCCAGTGTACTGTGTGCTGATATAGAAACTGAGAGCCTATGTAGTGAAGTAATTTTCCCACATTCATACTCCTTATTCCTTCTGACATCAAAACCTTATTCTTTGTACCTTAGAGCTTCCTTTAGGAGCTTTGCTCTGAGAACTCTTAACCTGCTTTTTGGTTCAAGTCGTTAATTTGTAACTTGCTACACCATGTACATATGTTGTCATTTGGTAGAGCTGCTGATTTTTGTCAGTTACTCCCATCAGCAAAGTCTTGATTCTTGCCTTTTCTATCTTTGCTTGTGTGTCAGTAAGCAGAGGATGATGGAGGTAACCTGAGAGCCTGCTTTTTATTGCAGTTTGGGATTTTTAGTGAAGAATAATTTCAAAACCTGATAGGGATAGTTTTACTTGAACTGTAAGTAGTTTAGGTATTGTTTCCTAGAGTTATTTTTTATAAATAGTTAATAGGGAAACTTTTAATTATTATGAAACATTTTCATATATATATGGAGAGAGAGACTGCGGGAGACAGAAATTGTGAGACCCTTCAGTTAATTTTAAAATAATGAAAATTAAAAACTATTTTTGAATGAGATGTGAAACTGATACCTCATCTAGAACTTTTTTTTCAAGATAGGTTTACAGCTACACTTATGACATTTTTCTGGGCATCTCATCAGAATATTATTTCATGATACGCCCCTCATATCCACCCCCCTTCACTGACCCCCAACCCCCTCCACTGTGAGGGGCCATCCTGTTGCTGGAGCTAATGCTTGTGTTTATTATCTGGAGAAAGTTCTTTACCTTGTCATAACTTGAGGTGGGCAAAAAGAGTGCATCAATGCCAGCCCTAGCAGGCCTACAGGTAGCATTAGTCACTGTATCCGTGGTAATTGAAGGGAAGATTTTCAGTTTTAATTTCTGAAGTAGCCTTGTAATTCACTGATATAAAAATCAACTGTCAGTGAATTCAGCACAGTCTGAGGTATTTAATTTAAAGTTGATATATAATGCTATGTAGACCAGCTTTAGCAAGTGAGTTTCACGTTTTATTTGTGGAAATTTGGGCACCAAGTGAGCTGACACTGTTTAAAGTTTTGTGTAAACTTTATTTGTATTTAATTTTTCCTGTAAGAAAACTTAAGGTCTACTTATTGTTTTGTGATAATACATTTTTTAGATCAACCTATTTAAAGAGTACCTTTATTTTTTTTAAGTTTATTTATGCATTTTGAGAGAGAGAGAGCATGGAGGAGAAGGAGAGAGAGGGAGAGGGAGAGGATCCCAAGCAGGCTGTATACTCTCAGTGCAGAGACCGAAGTGGGGCTTGAACTCATGCACTGTGAGATCATGACCAGAGCCAAAACCAAGAGTTGGATGCTCAACCAACTGAGGCACCCAGGCATCCTTAAAGAGTACCTTTGAATGAGAGGATATATATTTTTTATTAGTTGTATCCCTTTGGCCACACAATACCACTTAATACAAAAGAGGCAGGTTTTGAAGTGTTCTTTACCCCAACCTGGACCATTCCGTTAAATTTATCTGGTGTTGGTTTCTTAAGAATATGATTTCTTTTTTAATATTAACAAAAGGTTTTTTGGGGAAATGGTTATCTTTCCTGTCATAAGATTTGATGCCAAGATGTAGCTTGAGGAGAATTACTGTTGTTGTTTCCGTGCATATTATTAAATCATACACAAATAAAATGCTTTCTAATAAGTAAAAATCTCCCCTGAATTTTTGACTTTTCTGCATAACCTCTCATGTGCTTTTCAGTTCTTACAGTTCTTGTAGAAATTCCCCACTTGAGCTGGGGAGTAGAAAACCATAGCCACTACAGTACTTTTCAGTATGTGTGCTATATATAATTATATCATTCTATGAAAACACATTGTATTATACATTATACTATAAATATAAATATGGGTAAACATATTACATACTATATATTACTACATATAAATATACTACATATAATATATACCACATATAAATATATTGCTATGTGTTATACATGTGTTACCATTTGTAAGATTATTTTAAATGATTAATATGTGCATATTTGTAGAATGAAAAGAATATTAGTACTGCAACTATTAGAATGAAAAGTAAATGAAGTGGGAGACAGAAGTTGAGTTTCAGAAACTACCGTGTTTATCAGAGAGCATATGGCTACAGATGTCTGCATTTACTACAGAGAGACACATACCCAACATGTTAGAGACAAAAGAAACAGAAGATGTTATTTGTGGCCTGCTTTGGTTATTTTCCAGGGATGAGGAAAATTGAGCATCACAGCTGATGGAAGACATGGAAATACAGCATTTGGCAATAAGGTCTTGAGTTCTTTTGCCTGCTGCTGATTAACAGTTGAAATGTAGTCATTATTGGAAAATTGACCACCTTCCATTACAAGCCCTCACACATGCTTCTTTATTACCTTCTGTTTTTCCTTTTTGTTCTTCTTTTTCTTCTTTTCTACCCTCTTACCCAACCCTTAACTTGCATTTGTTAAATGTATCTGAAGATATGAAATTTTCAGGAAAAGTTTCCTTCAACTGTGGTGCATGATACTTGGAAATATTTATCCTAAAGCAAGTAGCAGTCTGGATTGACTTCCCTTAGTGGAGTTCTACCATTATCCCCTTCCTGTTTTACTTTTTCATCATCGTCCTTCTCCAGTGATCGGGTCATCATCATCGTCATCATGATCGTGTGAATCTTTGTGAAATTTCCTAGCTACTTAGGCAGCCCTGGGATTCACTGTTTAAAAAAATGTGTTCAATATAGTTCTCCTCTTTTTTCCCTATTATTTTCTTTCTTGAAAATCCCTTACCACTATAGTGCTATCTGAAATCTGTGTTAGACTGGTTCCTTTTAAATTGTGTCTTTTTTTTTTCTTCTCCTGCATGTTAATACTTGAATTTCCCATGAAATTCCCATGAATTTCCTTTGCATTTCTCATTTTCTCTCCTCTTATGAATTTTTATTTCTTTCTTACTGCTCCCCAAATCAAGACATTTCTTGAGGGACCAGGAAAGTAGAAAACTATAGAGTTTATATGCATTTGATTATTTGTCATCTTAAATTTCAGGATTATGTTTTATTTAGTTGGAAGATGTGGTAAGCGGTGGATAAATACATAAATACCCAGCATAGATGTGTGTAAACTAGTTTACTATTGCTGAAGGCTTCTCTCTTAATCTCTCCAGGAAAGAAAGGAGAGGCTCTCCAAGTTTGAGTCTATTCGTCATTCAATTGCTGGAATAATTAGGTCTCCAAAATCTGCACTGGGCTCTTCAACAGTAAGTAGGATGAACTCCATGTGCTACTGAAAATAGTCATTGTCTAGCTTCTTTCTTTTTCTTCTCTCTTTTTTTTTTTTTGCTTCTTTCTGATAAACAGTGAATATCGTATATAAATTTGTCCTTACAAATAGAAAACAAGGTACATTATATAGCTTTTTGTATGCATATGAATCTATTCATATATGTATAGAGTAAAATTACATGTAACACTGATATGGGAGGAAAGAAATAAACTTTTATTGCAGACTTCCTGTACTACAGACAAATAATTCTAGGAAACATTTTATGTATTTTGTGGCTTTATTAGAAGAAGAGCATAGAAAATTTATTTTCCAGTGAAACATTTTTTAATGATAGGAATTATTATCTATGTATTTTTGAAAATATCAGTTTATATGCATGTTCATATTTTTAAAAACATTTTAATTTTATTCAAGTCTGTTTGAAATTTGGGTTTAGCATAACACTGTGGTGCATAGAATATTATAAATCTCTAGGTAACAACAGCCATAGGCAAACAAGATGAAGTATATTCTTTTTCCGTTTATATATAAAATTTTAAAGTATTTTTCTTACTTCATTATCTTTCAAACTAAATTATCAGACTTTTTTTCCTAGCTATCCCTCATTCACAATAAAGCTTTAAGATGATGGTCTTATTGAATGATGATCAAAACAACAATATTCAGTACAAATTAATTATGTGCTTTCCCTTCCATCTTTTCCAAGTTTCTACCTCATAATATCTTAATATTATTTCTTGTTCTTTAAAAGTTTAGCTGTTTAAAATAATGTGACCTGGTCTTATTTAAAAAAACAAAGTATTTCCTAACTCTAGATTAGTAAAATGTCACATTTTGGATTTTATTTGCTATGATTCCTTTTGAATATGTAACACAGGTTCCCATATTTATTCCACTCAAGCAACATTCTTTTTATACACAATTAAGGCAAAGCATCGGGTATTTTAATTAAAAAGAAAGAAAATTGTATTTTTATATAAAAGAGATTTTCTACTTCAGTGTTAGCCTTCAATGCTCCTATTGTCATTTCTGATATCCAGAAGTGTTCTATGGCAATAGGGAGGAGCTGTGAACTCATCAGACCATCTCCTGTGGCATTAATAGCAAATGAAAATAAAAATAATTATAGGCAAAAGCTGCATGATAGAGTAAGTCTCTTTTAAGACCCATATCCTACTCTTGTTTTCTTAAGTTAATGACTTACAACTTCACAGATAAATAGTAGTTCATAGGACTTAATTTATTATGATTTGATGTTCAAAATGAAGTATAGGAGACTTGATTAGGAATCTGTGGCCAATTCTGGAGACTATGAGGACAGGTTTTGATAACTTATTTGAAGAAAAGAAAGAAGAGCTCTTGAAAATAAATACTTAAAACATTTTTAAAAAAGAAAAAAAATGTTCTTAAAAGGAAATGTTCAGATCTGTTCTTCAAAAAGAGGGAAAAAAAGGAACATCACTTCTTAAAAGGAAACGTTCAAATACCTCATTTGCACTTCATAAAATTATTTAACATGAAAATAGTTCAGTGAAACACTTGACATAGTTGTCATTGACTCACCTTTGTTTCACTTAGGTGAGTGGTCTTTTTGCCAGCAACTAGTAGCAGTTTATTGGTGACCTAATTTGTGAAAGGTGATCCCTCTGCCCAATTTTCCTTTAGTAAACTATTTTACATGCTTGAGAAGGAAGGCTTATTATAAACTCAAGGTTATCTTCAGGGTTATTAGGTGTAAAATTAGGAGAGTGGAATTTAGAGCTTCAAGTTTTAGCTAGTGACAGAAAAATAAGAATTCTCTGATAGTGGACATGGGCGAACACTACCAGTATTTGTTCATTTGTTTTCCCCACAACCTGGGATGCCCTGGAGACAGTTGTCTAGGAATGCAGCCATCGCTTTTGAGGCTTCAAGTTACATACATCACTTTGAAGGTCATAGTTATGAGAACTTCAGCTTTTGGCTCCAGCCAGAGCCTGTTTTGATAAGTCAGGGTCGATTAGAGGGTGAGAGGGTTTTTTCTTTTATGTATGGAAAGACATGCTCATTTACATATAGAAACAGAAGAAATCCAGTTAGTTCAAAATGATGACGTTATATAGAGTTGGCTATCCTAAAATTACGTCAGACATAATATGCACAATCTTAATGAATTAATGGTACAAATCATAACTTTTTAATCATTGAAGGTATTTACGTGTTATTTTTTCCATTTAAAAATGGTCTTTACGTTATTCTTAAGTTAAAATTACCAAATTGACAATGACTGACATAGGTAAAAGTTTGGTGTTAACAAACTGCTATTAGCTGAAATAAATTGAAGTGCCTTTCCCACAAAGCACGTACCTCATTCAAATACACATTGTGATCGATTTTTCATAAATTATGAACGTCCTCAAAGCTATGAGATGCCCATTTCTTCTAAGAAAATGCTCTCTCTGTAACTGAGAATTCTAGAGAATGTTCACTTCCTCAGGGCCCAGTTGGTGCATCTTCAAGCTGAAGACGATCATTGCTTTATCAGTTAAGTGCCCTTTGGTATTCCCTGATTTATTTAGTAAGCTCATGAACCAAAAAGATTGAGGCAGTCTGCGGTTTATGCCGCTATTCTTCACTAGGAATAGATGTGCACAACCTTTTCTCTAAAATGTTAGTTACCTTAACATTATTTGAAGGAGGGGTTTTCCCCTCAAATACACAAGTAATTGAGGTCTTGAGTATTAGTGTGAATGTGAAGGTTTCAGGTGTTAAGTGTGATAATCTAAGTCTTAGAGACTACTTAATCATAATTAAATTTTTTTTCTGATACAATATGGTATTTTTTAGAGTATTCTTATTTGATAAATATAAAACAAAGAATTTTTTATTGTTCTAAATGATTTTTTCTCTATAAAAAACTTACTAAAATTACATAGTTAAGCATATTAAAAATATTTTATAGTGGTATACATTACATAACATGAAATTCACCATTTTAAAGTGTACACTTAGTGGTTTTTAGTATACTATGTTGTGCAACTATCACTACTGTTGGCTTCCAGAACATTTCCATCTCCCTTATAGGATACTCCATACCCAATGGTAGTTAGTTCTCTCCTTTTCCCATTTTCTGGCAATCATTAATCTACTTTTGAAGGATATGTCTGTTCTGGGCATTTCACATAAATAGAATCCTATAATATGTGACCTCTTGTGTCTAGTCTTTTCCAATTAGTATAATATTTTCAAGGTTCATCTGTGTTGTAGCATGTGACAATACTTCATTCTTTTTATGACTGGATGATGTTCCGTTATATGAATTTATCACATATTGCTTATCCATTCATCAGCTGATGGAAACTTGGGTTGTTTCCACTTTTGGCTGTTAGGAATAATGCTGCAGTGAACACTGATGTACAAGTTTTTACGTGAACATGTATTTTTCAATTCTCTCCATTATATACCTGGAAATTGCTGGGTCATATGGTGATTCTATGTTTAAGTTTTTGAAGAACTGCCCAGCAGTTTTCCACAGTGGTTGCACTCTTACATTTCCACTAGCAGTATATGGATGTTCTAATTTCTCTACAATGTCATCAACACTTGTTATTTTCAATTTTTAAAATTAGTCATACTAGTGGATGTGAAGTGGTATATCTTTTATTTGCATATTCCTAATGACTAAGATGTTGAACATCTTTTCACATGCTTATTAGCCACTTGTATACATTCTTCAGAGACAAGACTGTTCATTTTCTTTGAACACTTTTCAATTGGATTGCTTTTTAATTCTTGAGTTATAAGTGTTCTTTATATATTTTGCATACAAGCCCCTCATCAGATGTATACTTTGCAAATGTTTTCTTCTCATTTTGCAGATTATCTTTTTATTTTCTTGATAGTGCCTTTGACAAAAGTTTTTAATTTTAACAAAGTCCAATTAATCCATTTTTCTTTGTTGGCACATGTTTTTGATGTCATATCTAAAAAACTGTTGTCTAATCCGAGACCATACAAATTTTCACCTTTATTTTCTTATGAGTGTTTTATAGTTCTGCCTTATATATATATAGGTCTTTGATCCATTATGAGGTAATTTTTGTATATGGTACACAGCGGAGGTCCAAATCCATTCTTTTGTGTGTGGGAACATTTAATTTAAAATCCTAAAAAAGTAACAACTATGAAATCACTGTTTCTTTATTCAAATGAACATATAAAAATTAGAAGTATAAGTATAATTTTAGATAAAATAAGGAAATTAATCACATTTTACATAGGGAAATGAAATTAGTATTAATCTTTATATTATTCCCATTGGACTTGCCATAGCTATTTATTTCAACATATTTAATAGTGTGGCTACAATGTAGAGCTTATTTGAAGACAGTCTCATGGAATAATACTTCCATCAACAATGTTGATGGCAGGGAGAGTGTAAGATAATTAGGTGATAGATGAATTTGGCTTTAATCGAATTATAGCATCTGATGGTGTATGTTTAATACTTATTGTTATGATCAGAATAGTATTTTAATATAACAGCTGCAAGAATGTGTTCTTTTTCTCAATGTGCTAAAAGCTTGAAATAACCAATCATTAGTACTTTTGGACTCTGAGAACTACTGTACATCCAGCATCTCCCCATGCTGCAGGAGGTTATAATTTTGCTTTAAGAACTATTTCTCAGAGACTGCTTCTGAAGTCAGGGCCAGAGATATTAGGATTAATTGCATAATCTGGAAGCCTACTGTAATCATGCATGTCCATTTCCATTGGAAGTCTTAGAGCCACATTATATTTAATGAGATCTGTTCTAGTCATATCAAGAATACTTCCCTTTCTCAGAGCCCTCTTTTTACTACAGGATTTCCCTAGCAAGTGTTGGAGCAAACAACTTGTTCCATCTTACATCCCCTTGTGAGTACTAGTTGTATCACTGATCTATGAAGTGTATAATGCCTTTCTAATAGTAGCACTCTCTGAAAAATGTACTTTAAAACCAGAATAAAGCACATCTTGGTCCAAATAACTGTTCTTAATAATTCAGAAGAATTATTAAATTATTCAACTCTTGCCTCCTTAAGATTCATATTTTTCTATACTGTATTGGCATATATGCCATTTCAATTTTAGAATCACTTCATACTAAAATTTAGAAAATAAGAACATTGGAAAATAAAGATATGCTTCCATTATATAGAATAATATAGGAAATAAGATTTTCTTGCTCGCTTCTTTTCAAAAAATTAGAAAATTATAGTTCAGCTATGTTTAAGTCATACAGCGATATAATGCTAGTAGTATTATAATGCTTAGCTACCACCATTGGCATAGGGAAATGCAGTTTTTTTCAAGCATAACATAATAAACTGCTTGTGTTCTTTAGTGTTCTCCTTTAAGCCTAGGAGAGCAACCTTGTACTTCCTTTAACAATGCATATTGTTAAATTCAGGTTAAATATTATATATTTTAAACTTTAGTTGTCTTCGTTTGCTCTTATGGTTTTAATTTATCTCCCCTCCTTCTAGTCACTCCTGTCCCCCAGACACTAAGATGTAGAAAATGAGAAAAAAGGGAAAATAAAAATAAAAATTCTCGCGTCGTATCACTGCCATACATACACTGAATTCTACTGTCCAGTTATGTTTAGGAAAACTAAGTATTATTCTCAGAATTGCTAGTTTTGAATCATTATCACACATAATTTTTAAGAAAGACTTATCAGATTTATTTTCTATAACCTATACTTTTACTGTATAGAGAGCAAATATCTGTTTTTTTAAGACCTTTTTTTAAAATGCTTATTTATTTTTGAGAAAGAGGAGACAGAGTGGGAGCAAGGGAGAAACAGAGAGAGGGAGACACAGAATCTGAAGCAGTCTCCGGTCTCCAGCTGTCAGCACAGAGCCTGACACGGACGGGGCTCAAACTCATGAACTATGAGATCATGACCTGAGCTGAAGTCGGATGCTTACGGACTGAGCCACCCAGGCACCCTCTTCTTTTATATGTTTGAGCAAATGCTTATAGCAATGATCTGATCATGTCAGACTGTACTGTATTCTTCACAAGCAATCGCAACTTGATGATGAACATTTAAATTTCCTGAGATATGAGTTATTAGAATGATCTGGTAAAAGTTTTAGTTGATATGTATAACATGAAATTAGCACTGAATACAGTTAATTGACTTAAATGTGTTATTAGTGATATTGTGGCACATTGTATATATAATATTGTATGAGTTTAGGGAAAGAATATTTGTTAAAGAAAAAATAAAAGTGTAGAAAACATGCAGTGAAATGATCAGATAAAAGAGGATGAATGAGAGTCATGAGTACAATTGGAAAAAGCAAATGGATAAAAATACTGAAGTGAAAAAAGAAAATGATTACTAATAAAGAGAAGAAGAGTATGGGAACTAAAGAAGAAAAAAAAGTCAGAGCAAATCAGAAGGTATAGGAGGAAGCAGAAGCATTAAAACAAAAATGAAAGACCTTTAGAAAATATATTTTGCTAGAGATAGTGTCTCTTATGAAAGATCCAAGAAGGTGCACAAAAAGGCAATCAAGGAAATGGGAAGTCGTGGAAGTAAGGCTAATATATGAGTTTGGCCTACTTGTCTATCTTTTTAGGTAAAGTTTTGGAAAGAATTATATTAGAATGCAAATCTGATCAGCATGTAATTCTGTCTAGTTTTGATGCTAGGCAACAGTTATATTATTAGCTAAAGACTAAACAAACTCAGGTTCTCAAAAAGTACAACAAATCAAGAAATTTGTGAGTAAGAGTTTTGTTGCTAGTTTCGTTGTGGAAGATAAACATTAGGTGAAGTACCTTTATTTTGGTTAAAGATATCAGTACATGAAAAAAAGTGATAAATTCTATCTTACTGCTAAAAACATTAGAATTTGTAGAATACAGATAGACCTTAGTGCCTCATAAAGACAGAACCCTGCTGTATTTAACTTACATCCTGTTTGTCTAGCCTGAGGCAATGATCATTAAGATCAAATACCTGGGCTATTTTTTTATTTTTCGTTGTTTTAAGAGTTAACTCATTCAATAAATTCAAAATGGAATTATTTAGTAATTTGAAAAAAATGTGGCAAAAAGAACATTATTATTCATATTCTCATTTTATGTTTTTATTCAACTCAAACTCTAAATGATGTAAAATATATTTTCTACCTATGGTTACATTTTTCTTTCACTGAAGATAGCTTTTACTACCACCAGGCAGATTCATTTTCAATAGACCTTTTCCAACCTTTTGCAACTGTTTGGTGATTCTCTTACCTCTGAGTGTATGATGTTTGATTCCTAATCTCAAATTTTCCAGTGATAAAATTAAAGGGGTCTTTATGGAATTTTTGAGAAATGTTTTAAATCCTGAGTTACTTGGTCTCACCCCAATGTAATATTAAATTAGATTTGAAATAATTCTTTACTTAGATTATTAAATTAATGGCTAAATTTATGTAAGAATAGAAAAGGTACTTAAATATCATTTTTATAATTAAAAAATTATTAAACATTTTTATGTTTGTGTTGAAGTTTTACTTAGCTTGTTCAAGTTCCTTGAAAGGTTTACTTATATATTTTCCATGGTGTTTTACTTTAGGTGTTTTTTTTTTTAATCATTTCTTAGGTGCCTAATTTTAATAGAATCTAGACTTTGATTTTTTTTAAGGTTTTATTTTTTTAAAGTAATCTCTTCACCCCACATGGAGCTCAGACCTACAATCATGAGTTCAAGCGTCACATGCTCTACCGACTGAGCCAGCCACTCACTCTTGATTTTTTTTTTAATATTTTTCTTTACTTCTCAAAAAGGAGCTCATATGGCACTGAAATGTTTGACATAAAGGCATACAAATCTTCTTTATGTACTTGAAAATTATCCCAAAATAGGATAAGAAAAAAATAGGCTCTTATTCTTTCCTCAAGAAAAAAATATTTTCATTTTCTAGTATTGACTACCCATTGCATCTTCATTTATACCAATTATTTGATTTGACTAATCCCAGTATGTTTTTACTGTACTATCCTTTAAGAACCAGGCCCAGAGAAAATAACTAAACATCTAACCCAATTAATCAGGAAAGATTGTCTTATCAAGTATAACTCAGTAATTGTATTAGATTAATTATAACTTAAAAAAAAGAAGCCCCCTCCTCCCCATATCTTGGGCAAAATTTTTAGATAACTTACTGACAAGGAAAAATCTTTCCCTACTGATATTTGAAGTAAAAAGCTTCATTTCCTTTGTGATGTAATTATGACAGCTCTTGGGATGTTGGATTTTGTTGCTGAAACATTCTATCTTCTATTACTAACAAGCTTGCAAAATTGTATTGGAATTTAATTAAAATCATATTAATAAAAAGATTCCTTCCAATGCTTGCAGAGAAGTCCCTGTAAAACCTGATAGACCCAGACAGGGGATGGGTGGGGGCTTTCCTACATATGTGTAGTTCACATGCACAGTCACAGTTCAGCTTACATTTTATATTGTCTAGGAGCTAGGGAACAGCAGCTCTTTATTTCAAAGAAACAAATAAATCCAAACAACTGGTGTATAATCCCTGTGAAATAGTAATGTAAATTCTTTCCCATTCACTTCTTTTTTTTAAAGCAAACAAATAAACAAACTTAGATGTTCTTTCAGGATGATTTTTTTCCCCCAAAGAGATTCTTCACATTCAAATCCTTAAATGAATTTCTTGGTGTTAGCTCAGCTTTTGTGCTTCAAATGCCCTTCTGACTTAATGAATATTCCAGGCTCTGCATTTTTCCAGTTCTAAATAAATCAAAATTTGGGAGGATAAGTTGAATAGGATAAGGAATGAGGCATGTGACATCCTTGTTTGCGATGCCTTTCTAATAGGTAGACCTTCTTGAAAGATAATGATAAAAACAAGTTCTTTGCAAAGAGGTGACATTGAATTTCTTGTTTTATTGATTTTTTATGAAAAAAAATTTTTGCCATGGGCAGTGCTTGGAAATATTTCTATTACAGTAAAAATGTTGGTGTTTGTTACAGTGAGATATGCTGTGATAAAATTTTGGGAAAGATATATTTAATAATTTTGGCGACCTGCTTAAAGAATGATAAACTATTAGTATCAGTATACACGAAGAGTTAATTTTGTGTGGATAATGCATTGGTCTTTAAAGGCACTGTTATCTCATAGTTGTGGCTGGTTCTTTATGTAATTTGGTCTTTAAATCGTTTTGGGGAACACGATTAAAATTTTCTTGAAATATTATTTAATCATAATTAGTACTAAAAGAATGAGTCTTGTTTACCTTACAAAAAATTTTCATGTAAGTCATACCATGTATATATTAAAGGAATTAAGTATATCATAAGTGGAAGTAATAGAAACCAAAATGTGAACTCTTCTTTGAAGTCTGTTTGGGATTTTTCAGGGTTCTTTTTTTTTAATCATTAGGATGGGTTTTAGATCATATAAAATAGAACTTGTACCAATATCTTTTGGGCCTCTTCAGTGGTACAAAACAATGAAGACTGTCATCAGAACTAGTTTTCATTTACCACAAAGATTCACACTTTGTCCCTATATACAGTTCATCATGTCAGCCTGAGAAACCTTATCTATGAGTATTTGCCTTTCATTTATTATTAATTCTAATTTCCAATTTATACAATTGAGGAAATTTATAAATTACTTTTTTTTTTTTTTCAACGTTTATTTATTTTTGGGACAGAGAGAGAGACAGGGCATGAACGGGGGAGGGGCAGAGAGAGAGGGAGACACAGAATCGGAAACAGGCTCCAGGCTCTGAGCCATCAGCCCAGAGCCTGATGCGGGGCTCGAACTCACGGACCGCGAGATCGTGACCTGGCTGAAGTCAGACGCTTAACTGACTGCGCCACCCAGGCGCCCCTATAAATTACTTTCTTATGAGACATTGTGCATATTGTGTTCTAAGAATCCTAAGAGTTAGTGCACATTTTTGTACCTCAGCCATAGAGTACTCTTTTTTTTTTTTTTTTTAAATTTTTTTTTTTTCAACGTTTATTTATTTTTGGGACAGAGAGAGACAGAGCATGAACGGGGGAGGGGCAGAGAGAGAGGGAGACACAGAATCGGAAACAGGCTCCAGGCTCTGAGCCATCAGCCCAGAGCCCTACGCGGGGCTCGAACTCACGGACCGCGAGATCATGACCTGGCTGAAGTCAGACGCTTAACCGACTGCGCCACCCAGGCGCCCCAGCCATAGAGTACTCTTAACCATCCAGTGCAATTTAGTTCTTTGGATAATAAAAACGTGCCTTTTACTTGTAACTAGAAACTGTTTCCATCTATTACCAATTAGAAAATTTCAAGGAGATATAATTAGTTCTTTAGTTATCTGTTATTCGGTATTAGCATTTGAAACCTCCTAAAATAACAGATAATTTTGCCATGCTCATGGCGTTTCCTGCCATGCTCATGGCTAATATTCCTCCCTTGTTTTTGCCACATGTTTGTAATTTCATGTTAGTGATTTTCAATGATACTGCATCTCCTAAGGCTTTATTGGCCATTGCTCTACAGGGTCAGGACCAGACATGTGGCAGAGGTAATGGTTAAGGAAGTCAGGGGAATGAGAGCAAGAATGGGAAGGTATAACAGCAGGGCAACATCTAATAAAGCCTTAGATATTGCTTCTAAAATATAGCATATGGGCAGTCTACCGCCCATGTCATTGAGAGTTTTCCCATAAAAATAATTAACTCAACTTTTAATTAAATGAAAATGAAGTCGTTTTGTGACAATTTTCTGAAAATACCCCTTTTATCGTAATTATCTGGTTGGTAAATTTTAAATCTATGGATTTACTTTATGATATGATGAATAAGATTGTAAATTCCAACACTAAATGCTAATATTGTGCTCCAGGAGATACATATCTTTTTAATTATGAAAAATTCAGATTCATTATATGACTTTTAGTCAGTTAATTAAAAGGAGGAACATAAGTAAGAAGTATTTATAATTACTATAAATTTTTCCAGCAAGAATTCCTATTTTCTCTAATTTGTTTCTTTCTTTTTTTTTTTCAATGTTTGCTCAAGTACTCTGATGCAGTCTCCATAAGTGAGAAGCCCCTGGCAGAACAGGACTGGTACCACGGTGCAATTCCCAGAATAGAAGCGCAAGAACTTTTAAAACAACAAGGAGACTTCTTGGTGCGAGAAAGTCATGGGAAACCTGGTGAATATGTCCTTTCTGTATATTCTGATGGACAAAGGAGACACTTTATCATACAATTTGTTGATGTACGTTTCCAATTTAGTTTATATGTATATTCTGACATAGTTCATTGCAGTAAAATTATAATAAGAGGGTGAATAGTTTGTGATAAATGCCTGTAACACTTTAGTATTTAGTTTTACTTTGTCTTGAATTTCTTCAATACAGTGTGCCAAAATTCACTAAAATGTTAATCTTGTTAAGGAAATATGTATTTTTAAATATTAGAAATTAAAAATAATTGTTACACATTTAATTTATTTTTGAAGTTTATTAATTCATTTAAAGTTTATTTATTTATTTTGAGAGAAAGAGGGAGAGTGTGAGCAGGGCAAAGGCAGAGAGAGGGAGAGAGAGAATTCCAAGCAGGCCCTGCACTGTCAGCAGGTAGTCTGATGAGGGGCTTGAGCCTATGAACTGCAAGGTCATGACCTGAGGTGAAATTTACAGTTGGATACATAACCGACTGAGCCACCAAGGCGTCCCTCAAACACTTCATTTATTAATTAATTCCTTGTTAATTTTGTATAGTATTCAGACCTCACCTTGATAATAATATTTTCCTACTTTCATGCATCCAACCTACTGTTTCTAGTAGTATGTCATTCCTCATATCTTGGAAAGCTCTCATAATTTGTATGTGCCTTTAAGTTATGGATGTAGATAAACTTCCGTGTTAAAATCAGTAACCATGTTGGCTTTATTTATAAAATGGTATGTGAATTACAGAAGGAAAGGTCATTGGCTAACTGTAAACTAAAATTTATATGAATGTTTCCATCTATTTACTAAGCTCTAACAGCTATTTTAAAAATATGTCATACATTAAACAGGACTGAAATATTTCCCTTATTACCACATAGTTTAAAATGTAGGAATTTAAATTATTATTCTTAGAAACCAAAAGGAAAAGGTCTACTTGCAAATTATCCCTTGTCTTAATATCACCATTTAGTTTTAAGTGACTAAAATGAATAGCATAATATATTCTAAAAATAACACATTGTTACAGGTTCACATTTGAAGATTTTATTCAGCTTCCTTCTGTCACTGAAACTTTGCAAAGATCTCTGTTACACATGAGAGTGCCTGTATTTCTGTAAATGCCTCAGGTTTTTCACTGCCTAATTTTATTTAGTTAATTCTCACTATATAATGTTGAGCTCTTAAATTAGTTGAAAAGAGAAGTTTTAAGGTGATATAGACTGGGGAGGTTTAAATCCTTTTTCAATTTGTATAGGTAATCTTTCATGAGCTAAAATTATCTCATTTTATTCCTCATATACCTGTTGCCTGAAAGGGGCCAATAAATGGGGGAATTCATTATGAGATATTTAGTGATTGCCTATTATAGTCCAATCAAGGAGTTTATAATCCAGTAGTAGATTATAAAAGCTGTGTGTAAATGAGGGGACAGGTGTACTAAGAAAGGAAGACATAAAGAAAGATGAGATTTTAGAAAGTAGGAAAAATACCAAAAAGTGGGTAAAGCACTGAACTTAGTATGAAAAGAGTTGGGTTTCTGTCCCAGTTTGTACTCTCTAGAAACTCTCTGGTTTGGGAAATAATGGGGGTAATAGCTGGTACCAAAATTGTGAGAATCAAATCAGTAAGTATGTATTTCATAAGGTGTAAGGTACTTTGCAAATATTAGACATTTTTACCATTGTTTGATGACATCACTTGAGAGAAAATAAAATTTACTTTATATGAAATATCCATGTAATTGGAAAAGTTAATTTAAAAAGTTTCTTTTGGGTTTCCATGAGATTTGTTTGTGAAATTTAAATAGTAATGAATGTGTTGTTTTGGAATTTGTATATTAAGGTTTGAGGTATTCACAATCACAAGTAATGCTATTTTTAACAACATTGTCTCTATCAACTGCAGTGTAGGATGGCAATTATTTTGAAGCTTTTATTTATTTATTTATTTATTTATTTATTTTTGGCTGCATATTACAGTTACTTTTTGTTATTTGTTGTTTTTGTTTTTGTTTTTGTTTTTTTTTTGAGAGAGAGAGAAGGAGAGGATGTAGGGGCAGGAGAGGGGCAGAGAGAGAGAGAGAGAGAGAGAGAGAGAGAGAGAGAGAGAGAAAGAATCCCAAGCAGGCTCCACACCTATTGCTGAGCCCAGTGCAGGGCTCAATCTCATGACCTTGGGATCATGACCTGAGCCAAAATCAAGAGTCGGATGCTTAACCAACTGAGCCAGCCAGGTACCCCCATATTACAGTCACTTTTTTTTTAAGTTTATTTATTTATTTTGAGAGAGAAAGAAAGATGGTGGGGGTGGGCAGAGAGAGAGAGAGAGAGAGAGAGAGAGAGAACTAGTGGGGGAGGGGCAGGCTCCACACTCTGTAGTAATAAGCTCTACTTGGGGCTTGATCTCAGGACCAGAACATCATGACCTGAGCCGAAATCAACAGTCGGAGGCTTAACTGATTGAGCCCCCAGCATTCCTTGCAGTTACTTTTTAACAGGTTGTGAAATTCTTCTTGCTGTGAACATTATGTGAACACTATGAATGATCAAGATGGACACAGATACTTCTAATTTTTACATTTTTCACTGTTCTAGGAAAGAATATCTATCTTTGGTCTTATTCAAGCAAGAATTGTACTTTCTTTTAATTATTCATTTATTTATTTATTTTTACGTTTTTATTTTATTTTTGAGGGAGAGACAGAGTGCGAGTGGGGAAGGGGCAGAGAGAAAGGGAGACACAGAATCTGAATCAGGCTCTAGGCTCTGAGCCTCTGAGCACAGAGCCAATGTGGGGCTTGAACTTGAAATCTGTGAGACTCATGACTCAGGACTGTGAGATCATGACTCAGGCGCTTAACCGACTGAGCCACTTTGGCACCCTAAGTTGTAATTTTTATTAGATGCTAAATTTATTAATTTTGTAAATCCAGGTATATATATATATACACACACATACATACAGGATTATCTCAATCTCTGTAATCTTCGTTGTTATTCACTGACCTTTTCCATAGTTACTAGCCTGTTTAGGGTGCTTGATGTAAGAGACTTTGCATCTAAACATCTTTAGTGTTTGTAGCTAAACCTGTTTATTTTGTGTCATAAATGTTGGTAGATTTTCACAGAGATTTAAATGGTTTTGTTCCACTTGATAAGAAAATATATACACAAATCTTTGTTTTTGTGTATGATAAAACAAAAATACATGTAGTTAGACAAAATACTTCAGAAAGAATTTCTTATTATTAATAGGAAAGTGCCAATTTATATTTCTCTAATTTATTTATATGACAGTCATTTGTTAGAAACCCATTTTTGTAGAGTACCATGTTATTCAGTGTAAGGACATGAAAGTGAAAAATGTATGGCCTACTTCTTAGTGAACCTAAAACCTAGTAAGTGAGACATTTGTAGAATTCACGAACAGATAAATATTAAAGATGCAGAATTAGGAGTGGTTGAACTGAGAAATTTGAATTAATATATAGTGATGAATTTACAAGAACACAATGATAAATATTTTAAAACAAATCTCTATGTAATGGCATATCATCATCTTTTTTTTTTCCTTATCCAGTCATTCAGCAAATACTAACATGTAAGTCCCAGGGATATGAGTCAATAAAACAAAAATAACCCAAAAGTGGAGGCTGTAATTGCTGTGTGAAATTGGGTATCTGAATGTGTTAAATCATTGGTTTATTCAAAAGGTATTTATTAGATGTCATCATATGCTAAGTTCCAGTTAGATCTGGGAGAGTCAGTCTCAGAACATACCACATGGGTTTACTTTGTTCTTTTACCACAATCTCTAGGCTCTTTGAACTACATGTGTTTTTAAATTCATGCTATGAATCTCAAGGAAAACTAAGTAAAAGTGAGTAATCCAAAACTTGTTTGAATGACAGTTGGTTCCAAGTTTGTGCCTTATTGGTATATGCTTATATAATATACTTTGAATCATTTTAATTGCTCTAATATCATTCAAGGACTCCAGAGAAGGCAAGAAATACCTTAAAGTCAAAATGAAACTATCACAAGATATCATTTTCTGTGTCCCTGGTACACAATTAAAGACTTAGATGACTTTCTTCTTAACAATTAAAGCCATTCCAAAACCTCATTAATATTGATTTCCAGGAAATAATGATTGAACAAGTACTTTTAAGGCCCTGGGATGTAATGGTGGAGCTTATAGTCTAGGGGGGAGGTTCACAGTCATTTATAAATCACACATGCTATATATAATTATAAAATGTAATAAGAGATGTAAAGTAGATACATGTTGCTATAAAAGGTTTTAATTGGGAAACTTAAGGATGTTAAATTTGAGACAACATCTGAAGAATGAATAACAGCTAGCTTGGCTTTTTAGGAAAGCCATACAGAAACCTTATTAATACTATTCCCCAAACTCTCTAACAATCTTTCCTGTGTACTGGTTTAATGAGTTATTTATATATTTATATATTCCATGAGCTGTTTTTATTTGACAAAGCTAGAACTTATGTTTTATATTTTCATTTTAAGTTATTTTACCAAGAAAAGGAGTATTTTAGTTTTTCTTGTTTTTTGTTTAGCATATTCGTCTCAGCCTCTTTCAGAAATGATCTTCCTTCCTTCCTTCCTTCCTTCCTTCCTTCCTTCCTTCTGCCGGCTTGTTCTGAGTTCTTTTTTAAGAGGTCTATTCAGGCATATTATTTCAAATTATACATTCATTGAAGCCACTTCTCATTTTTTGTGTGCTTATTCTGTTCTATCTGACTTCCTTGTATAACACTCCTCTGCAAGTATGTATAGTAAGAAAATCTGATTCTGTTTTTTTTATGTATTTTTCATACATATGCATATTTGATTCTTAAGTAGCACAATGATAACTCAGAAACAAATTCTAGATGTAGCAAATGTGTTGTGAAAACATAACAGTTCAGTGTGTATTCCTTGAGATTTTTTGGATATATTTTAATTATATGTATCTATATATTTTTTATTTTACAAAATTTGAGTTATTTTTATTCATACTTTTAATTTTCTTTTTTTTTTTTAATTTTTTTTTCAACGTTTATTTATTTTTGGGACAGAGAGAGACAGAGCATGAATGGGGGAGGGGCAGAGAGAGAGGGAGACACAGAATCGGAAACAGGCCCCAGGCTCTGAGCCATCAGCCCAGAGCCCGACGCGGGGCTCGAACTCACGGACCGCGAGATCGTGACCTGGCTGAAGTCGGACGCTCAACCGACTGCGCCACCCAGGTGCCCCTCATACTTTTTATTTTCAATGATATATTACATGATATCTAATCATGTAATACAAATGACAATCAACAAAATGATCTTTGTAGAAATTTGCAAAAATTTATTTTCTACTATTTTTTATTGCTTCTTTTGGAATTTGCCTAAGAGATCATTAGTAGCAACATTCGCTCCAAAGAAAAGTGTCTTATTTAAAGATTAGTCTGGAAATGCCTGGGTGGCTCAGTCAAGTGTCCAACTTCGGCTCAGGTCATGGTCACACTGTTTGTGAGTTTGAGCCCCGTGTTGGCTCTGTGCTGATAGCTCAGAGCCTGGAGCCTGCTTTGGATTCTGTGTCTCCCTGTCTCTTTGCCCTTCCCCCCTTACACTCTGTCTCTCTCTCTCTCTCTCTCTCAAAAATAAATATGAACATTAAAACAATTTTTAGATTTATAGATTAGTCTGGATTCTCTCTGTGATACCATTGGCAAAGCCGTGTAGAAAAACTTAAAAAAGAATCTGTTTATATGTGAACCGAACTTCATGTCATCTGAGCTACAAGAAATTTATACAGATTTATACAATGTCAAATTATAATATTCGGAATTTTGAGAGTATCAAGAAACAAGCCCTCAACAGTTTTTGTGAATGTACTACTCTTGACCTGAGTTTGATGCTTAGCTGAACTTTATAAGCATATGTCTTAGCATCATTTCTAGATTCATTACTTTATCTTCATCTTTAGGAAAGTGAGTTAATCGGTTTTGCACAGTTAGGACTCTGAGAACGTCACTGATGTCAACATGATCGCTTTAAAAAGATAATTGCTAGAAATCAGTTTCTTACTTCAGCCCATGAAGTAAGTACTGCTGTTGTATCACTCACTGTATTCACTCACCATGATTACTACATCAGTGGCAGAAAACTGTCTTTAAACTAAAAGCTAGATATGTTCTTAAATGAAAATTCCCATTATTCTATTCAAATGTTTCTCTAATTATAAATGTATATTGGAATTTTATATAAGACATTATAACACTAGCGGCTGATTTGAAATTTGATTCTCTGTGAATTTTATCATGTTACTTGCTTTCTATTCAACATTGTACTTCAGTATCTTGGGTTTGTAGGTGTCTGAACTATTCAGAATTGATTTCCAGGTTAAGTTATCTTACTTGTCTCTTTAGCTTCAGTTATTTAATATGTGTTATATTTCATTCATTCATACATGGTTATTGATCTAAGAAATATGTGCCAGGCACTGTTCTAGACCATGGGGATACTGTGATGAGCAAAGCAAATGTAAAAATTTATCACCTCATGAGCTTACATTCTAGAGGAAGAGATAGACGAAGAGCAAGATAAAAAGTAAAATATATTTGATGTTAGATGGTGTTAACTTCTGAGGAGAAAAATTCAATAAGGAAAAGGAGATAAGAAATTTAGTTGGGGTGAGAAAATGGATTCTGAATATTGTGTTGGGTGGCCAAAGAAGACCTCACTGAAAGATGACATATACTGAAAGACTGGAGGAAGTAGGGGGGCCATTACCCATATGTCCATCTGAGAAACTATTTAAGCTGCAAATGTAAACTCCCTGAGAAAGGAGTGTGTATAGTGTGTTTTAAAAGAAGAAGGAAATGAGGGGGACTGGAGGGAAGTGGAGGGGAGTGGTAGTGGTTAGAAATGAGGTAAGAGAGATGATAGAGGACAGATTGTATAGTGTCTTAAAGACCATGGTAAAGACTTTAGCTTTTATTCTGAGGGAGATAAGAATATAAGCAAGGTAATGGAATGATCTGCTGTAACAGGGTCCCCTGCTGCTGTATTAAGAGTAGACTGAAAGAAGACAAAGGGAAAACAGTGGGTATGTTTTTAACTTTATGGAGAAATATTGTCAATAAATGTTAACAAATACAATTGTGTACATTTAACATGTGCAACATGATGGTTTGTTACACATACCTTGTAAAATGGTTACCAGGATCAAGACAGTTAACACATCCATGCTCCTCACACAGTTAAATACTTGTGTGTGTGTGGTGAGAATGCTTAAGATTTACTCTCAGAGTCTTTCAGGTTATAATACTGTATATTTGGTTGAAATTTGGTGGTTGTTTATATTGTTATTACATGTTTCACTTCTATAACCTTTTGCATGTCTTCATTTCTTAATCAGTTTCATATAACAATGCCTTCCAGGATATTTGATTACTTGCAGATGATGATGATCCCTGGAGAAAATTTAATTTACACTTTTAAGCATTCATTGAAAATGTTTATTTTCCTATATCTGGATTTGGAATAATTTTTTTTTAACGTTTATTTATTTTTGAGACAGAGAGAGACAGAGCATGAATGGGGGAGGGTCACAGAGAGAGAGGGAGACACAGAATCGGAAACAGGCTCCAGGCTCTGAGCTGTCAGCACAGAGCCCGTCGCGGGGCTTGAACTCACAAACCGCGAGATCGTGACCTGAGCCGAAGTCGGACTCTTAACCAACTGACCCACCCAGGCGCCCCTGGGATAATTTTTATAATCCAAGGATTCTTATTGCTTTGGTGATTTAATATTTGACTGTGTACTATGTGCCATATACTGGGCAAAGTGTTTTGTATATTGATACGTGGTCAAGCCCCATTCTTTGAGGAGATCCAAATATTTGTTTCACCAATGAATGAACTGAGACCCTGAGAGAACTTGCTCAGTGCATTGCATGCCTAATAATATATTAATGTCTTCAGTATGAAATATTCTTAAACATCATTGTCAGTATATCATAGCAGACCTGACTGCTATGTACAAAAATTCTTTAGGCAATTTATTAACAACTGCTCTGAATTGATACTAACACGAACTGCCTTGGGTTGAATTTATATTCTATGGTTAGGTGTTACAGTAAGCTAGCTCCTGTTTGTCCCTCACTTGATGAAACAAATATCCATTTAAAGTTTGGATGTAAATTCAATTCTGGTAAACTTAATCTTATTTTATACTATGGGAAAAGAGCTTTAATTTCTTAAATCTTTTAACTAGGAAAGTAATCTTCCAGGAATGTAAATAGTATCCACATCTTGGTAGTTTCTAAAGTTCTTATTTCTTAACATAGTTTTCTTAGAGCACATTCATATTGGCATGTGTACATATCACCTGTTTATGTATGGGCAAGCACTTTGTGAACAATCAAAAAGAAGTTTTTATTATATTACGTTGCATTCCATTGCTTCCTGCATTGAAATGTGTGGCCAACAAGATATTTTTTAATGCTAAATTTATTGTTATCAATTTATCCATATGGTTATTGTATGCCTATTTTAAATAGAAAGACAGAGGAAAGGGGTTGTGTCACAGTTTGAGAAAATGTTACCTCTGTGATGTTTTGAAATCACGAAGTGTAAGAGTTGAGCATGCTGATATTTGTTGTTTGTCACTGTGCATTTTATTTCTTTGTTAATGGTGTGTGAATGACTAGGTGCTTTTAGTGAAAGAATAATACACGAATAACCCCAGTAATAGAAATACCAACTACTACTATGTTGATAAATAGGAAATATTTATCAATCATCTGAGGTGGTCTTCAGATATTTATTACTATATTGGATATAATATAATATCTTCAAACTTTCGACATTTTTTATTTTGGAAGATTTATCAAATGGGACATATATAAACATAATGTAAATGCATTTCTTGTTCATTAACTCACACATATCTCATGCTTTATTTCTTTTGGTTATCATTTGGCAAAATGCATTCCAGGTCCTTTTAGTTTTTCATTTTCTTCCTTTCTTGTTTTTTCCAAACTGTTTTTTAACAGTTTGAATTTTGTTTAATCATTATAAAAAGTAAGTTCTCAATGGAAAGGTAAAATTTTTCAGCATGTTGGAGTTTTATTTATATATTTAGTTTTACTTTTACCATCTTATCCATTCAGTGGTGTTAAGTATATTCATATTGTTGTGCAATAATAGTAAATTTTCTTATTGGAACCTAATTTATTGCTAATGTAGTCTTGCTGAAGCAATGTCTTTATATTTATTCTACTTTATTGTTTTTTTCTTCAGAATCTGTATCGATTTGAAGGCACTGGTTTTTCAAACATTCCTCAACTAATAGAACATCACTATACAACAAAACAGGTCATCACTAAGAAATCAGGTGTAGTTCTGCTGAACCCTATTCCTAAGGTGAGTGTGTGTATGTATGTGTGTGTGTGTATATATATATATATATGTATATATGTATATATATATAAAGAATGCTTTGGGAGTTAACATTTACCACAACAAATAAAGTTCTTAGATTATTTATAGAAGTTTGGAAACATAAGGACTTTGTGATTACCACTAGTGCTAATATAACTAAGGCAGCTAGTTCCTTGGTTTTATTAGGATGGGTTGCCTTTTTATTCAGTGTTTGCTGGTTTACAAATGGCCTGTTGTTGTTTTGTTGTTTTTTTCCTTCCCAGTTTTCCTTGAAACACTTGAGGCCTTTCTTTTACTTTGTAAGGTTCAGACTTTGAAAGGTTCAGTTTATGAAAGATTCTAAGATGTAAAAGTCAAAGAATATGTCCAGCAATTATGAGTAAATTAGAATTTTAATTTTGGATGTTAAGTTTACAATATGTTATAAGACACTGGAAATTAAAAAAAAACTATACTATTTTTTTCAAATACAATAAATTGTAAGTTTCTTATGTGGGGACAAGCAGCGAGGTGAGAGATTGTTCTGGGTAATTTTTAACTGTAAGATCTAACACAGAATGCATTACTTTCATATGCTTTAAGAGATTAATAAGGTTTGCAATGGGTATGAAGAAGGTTTGTGTTTTAAGATAAAATCTGTGGGGCTTGGACCAAAGTGCAGCAATGGAGCTGGGTTGGCTTCTGAGTACTTTTGATGTTTCAGAAATTGACCTGGGGTAGGTAAGAGTCCTTTTCTTTGGAGGCCATCTACTATCAAGAACAGTGTGGCCATAAACAGCTATACAACCTGGTAGGTTAATATCTGCTAATTTGATTTTTATATATCTAGGAATGACTTTTAATATGAAGGAAGTGTTATTTGGAAGAATGCTAATGTATAATTGAGATTCAGAAAAAGAAATAAAAAAAAACTGTTGCTATCCTTTGTTAGTCTAGAACTAATGTCTGTATTTGTTCTCACATTCTATTACTCAGTCATTACTGAGGGGCTGAGCCTTGACATTGCTTTCACAGAAGATTTTGAAAGTCAATTGCTAAACACTTATTCTGTGGCTTAGACATTGGCCTTCTTGCACAGTTTTCTAGAACTATGTGATTGGTTTATTCTTCATTTATATATTTCTCTTTGCTTTTCCCCCCATTTTAATTTGAGAAAACCTTATAAAAATTCTCTGTTAGTTTAAAACAGGTGTTCATATTTTTCTGTAGTAAAACAGAGATGTTTGTCAGTGTTTCCTCTTCCATCAATGGATAACTGCTGTTGTTCTGCAGAATTCTAGGGATTCTTTTCTTTAAGATGAGCAATTCCCATGGCTTCATGTACTGTTTACGTATCAGTGTCTTCCAAATTTATATTTCTAGCTTACATTTATATCTTTCCCAAAAGACATAAGAGATTTTTCCACTCTTTACCTAAAACTTGATTTTATCACCTTTAACCCCAAAATTTGTTCTTCCTTTTTTATTAAATGGTACAAGTTTTCCTCACTATCCAAGTAGAGTGTTTCTCTGAAATCTTTTGTAAGCAAAAGGCATAAAGCAAAGAAGCAATTACCATTTCATAAAAGTGAAAATTTTCTTCAAATTTCTTTCGGTTAACAAAAACAGGTACTAATTTAAGTCTTTTGTAAAAGCAGAATGACCTAAAGCAAACTTTTGGATAATGGGGGAAACCTGTACCACCAAATATTTAGCTTCTCAAACCATAAGTCTGGAGTTTGTTTTCGACATCTCCTCTACCATAGCCCTCTCACTAGCACTATAAGTGACAGGAGTTTTGTATACTTAACCTGTACATGTAAAAGTTTGAACTTTAATTCCAGTGTGAAATAAATTTCAGTGCAGTTCTAGCCATGTTAGGTCAACAAGATATACAACTGGGTTTTCAGAAATATTGATAGCCCATTTTACAGCCAACCAAATATTTGCATTTCCTACTTGCTTAGCCAGGTCTAAATTGAGAGACCAAAGCCATAAAAGAGACACATAAAAATGCAGATCTGGGCTTTTGTAGGAATATATAATTTCAAATAAAGCTATATCCTTCTCTATATAAAAATTTCCATGAAACGAGCCTAGATAAATGGAGTAGATTGTCTGGACTGTTACATGGCCAATTATTCTCTTTCTCTCAAACTCCCAGCACTGGCTGTGGAGCTGATTATCTATCTCATCATTTTATATAGCACTGGCTATGAAAATAACTTCTATCGACTGAAAGCCCTGGAAGATTAAGGAGCTATGTATGATTGTTTTATGAGGTAGAAATTTGAAGTTTATCCAGCTGATTTTTAACCTGATCTAAAGTACTGGTACTTGAAATATGCAGTTTGTTATCTGTTTGTTGTAAATATTGTTATGCATTTTATTTAATGAAGCATATTACTCTTTTAAAAGAAAACCACAAAAAAGAGTTGTGAAAATTAGACAGTTTTCAATTATGAGTGAATAACAAACTGACATGGATTATATTATGGTGGTATTATCTATTATATATCTTCCTTTGAGAAATTATTTATAGTCTTATAACTTGAATCTATTTCTTGATTTAATTTGTGCAAGAAGTTAATGTCTTTGACCATATAATATGCTATAAAACATCTCATTTCCGTCTTGCCAGTCTTCATTTTTAGCCTACATAAAGAGTGCTATTTTGGTCTCAATCTAATTTCTGTTTATAGCAACTGACTTCTCAGTTCCTATTTATTTCTTTCTTACCCATGAAAATATATCATCATAATGCCTAACTGGAGGACACTGTGGCCACAGGATTATCTTTCTTATCTTCAGAAGTACAAGAAACTAGACAATCTAGAATTAGAGGAATTATTTAACTTTCTCATGATAATAAAGCTAGTGCCCAAGCCATTTCTCCCTCACCCTCCACTGGCTGATTTCTCCTGTGCTGCTTCCCACAGTTTGTGGAAAAGAATGGAGGATGAAAGGCACTGTTGTAACAGGGGTTATTGATCACCCATCACCATCCTTCTTCTGTTAGCAAGCACATTGGAGATGCACAGAACCTGTTCTTTACTGAGTTCAGTTTCTATTCCAATGTCATTCATCCCAGAGGCCTTTTCTGACTACCTTGTGTGAAATAATACCTCACTTCCTTATTATTCCTCTCTTCTGCTTCTTAATATCTCTTTGCTGCAGTTGTATTTACTGGAAATTATTTTATATGATATAGTTTTACTTGTCTGTCTTCCCCAAGTGGAATATAAGTTCCATAAAGGCCAGAATTATATTTAACATTTAGTGCAGCTGTAGCCCCCGTGCTTAGAATAGTGCCTGCTTATAGCAGAGGTTCATTAAATATTTGTTGAAGCATTGAATTCATTGAGCAATTGTTAGACCAGGGGCTTGCTGAGCTTTTCATGTGCGTTATCTCATTTAATCCTTACATATTCCTATGAAGTATTATAACTAGCCCCATAGCAGCACTATCAACAATAGCCAAAGTATGGAAAGAGCCCAGTGCCCATCGATGGATGAATGGATAAAGAAGATATAGTATATATATATACAATAGAGTATTACTCGGCAATCAAGAAGAATGAAGTCTTGCCATTTGCAACTATGTAGATGGAACTAGAGGATATAATGCTAAGTGAAATTAGTCAGAGAGACACAAATATCACATGACTTCACTCATATGAGGACTTTTAAGAGACAAGACAGATGAACATAAGGGAAGGGAAAGAAAAATAGTATAAAAACACGGAGGGGGACAAAACATAAGAGACTCTTAAATATGGAGAACAAACAGAGGGTTGCTGGAGGGGTTGTGGGAGGGGGGATGAGCTAAATGGGTAAGGGGCATTAAGGAATCTACTCCTTAAATCATTGTTGCAGTATATGCTAACTTGGATGTAAATTAATAATAATAATAATAATAATAATAATAATAAATATCAGTGTTGTTTTTAGCCCCATACAATATTATGAATGAGGAGCTGAAGCTTAAAATCATAAATGACTTGCAGAAGATAACAGAACAATTAAGAGGCAGAGCTATGAGCCCATGTTCTTACCTACTATCTGCGTAGACTACAGAGTCTAGACTTTAGAGACTAGAATAAACTGCTTATTTTAAGGAACAAGGGTGTGGGTTTAAGGAAAAGGAAGTATCTTTGATTTCATAAATGTTAAATTGAAAAAAAGACTGTAAAATATCAAAAACTATACTACGAGTCTTTATGAAAAGAAAATCAATAAACAGTAATATTGGGTGGCAATGCTGGGATTTGAGGTAAAATATAAGGACTTGATAAAATTTAGCTAAGAAAGATACATAGTTCAACATTAACATTTAAATGGCGACTCGAAGTTTATGTGTCTTGTTAAATTTAATATTTCTTCATATTTAGCTGTTTTTTTAAAGAAATTTCTTTTAGGATGGAAATTAAAGTTCATGAATAAGGGGCGCCTGGGTGGCTCAGTTGGTTGAGCCATCCAACTTCGACTCACAGTTTGTGAGTTTGAGCCCCATGTCAGGCCCTGTGCTAACAGCTTGGAGCCTTCAGCCTGCTTCGGATTCTGTGTCTCCCTCTCTCTCTGCCCATCCCTCACTAGTACTCTGTCTCTTTCTCTCAAAAATAAATAAAAACATATAAAAAAAAAAGATAAAGTGCATGAATAAATTCAGGTGAGTTAGGCAACGAGCCTTTAAATTGAACTTTAGACAAATGACTTGCCTGCCAGCTTAAATCAAGTAACTGTGGCATTTTATCAGAATTTAGTGTGGGATGCCAGAACAGTAGAGGCAGAATTTTGCAGAGAGTAAGTCTTCCTTCCTTTCTTTCTTTCTTTCTTTCTTTCTTTTTAGTGTTTATTTTTGAGAGAGAGTGAGAGCATGAGCAGGGGATGGGGAGAGAATGGAGAGTGGGGCAGAGGATCTGAAGCAGGCTCTGCACTGACAGCAGTGAGCCTGACTTGGGGCTCGACATGGGGCTTGATGTGAGGCTCAAACTCACAAACCGTGAGATATGACCTGAGCCAAAACCAAGAGTGGGACGCTTAACTGACAAGCCACCCAGGCACCCAGAGAGTAAGTCTTTCTGTGACAGAGACTAACTTGTGAGGAGACAAGTTTGTGGCAACAGCATTAATGTTGGACACATGTACACAAACAACAGTTCGTACAAGAGAAAAGCTATACTTTTAATTAGGTCTTCTCTTCATGTTCTTGGTTTCAGATCATTTAAAGACTATTTTACTTTATAGTTAAGTAACATAGCTTGCTTCTTCCAATATTACTGTTTAATAATTTTCCTCTTTTGGAATCTTGAGATAGGGTTTTTGATAGGTTGAAGTCTTTTTCAATTTAACATTTTATGAAATTAGAGACTTCTTTTACCTTAAATCTATATCCATGTTCCTTATTTATGTAATTAAATTATTAAAATAATATAAAAATTTAATAAAGAAATGACTGGAAAATATATGTGACTTAATATTTATTTGTTTAGCAAATATTTAGTTAACACACACTCTGCTGAGCAGTGATCTATATTATGTTGGAGTGCAATAAATGCTATGCAAATGAAGCCCATCAAGCAGATAATGACCTGAGTGTGATGGTGAGGTCAGAGGTTAGGTGACGTGTGTGTGTGTGTGTGTGTGTGTGTGTGTGTGTGTGTCTAGGGAACAGCTGGTTTTTTAAATCATTGTGATCCAAGAAGGCCTCCTAATAAATTTTGAAGAGAAAAGTGAACCAAACCAAAGACTTGTCCGTAGGTTTATATGCAGGAGCAATAGTAAAAGCATTTAACAGCGCAGCATGAATGCTGGCCTGTGAGAACAGATGCCAACTCCAAGGCCCTAGAGCCATGCTCGTGTTTCATTGGGTCAGTATCTTTCTTCCCTGAGTGTCTGGGGAAAGAGTGTTCCTAGGTATAACTGAGGAGCTGCAGAAGCTAGTGTGGCAGGAACAGTGTAGACAAATGGAGTGATTGCAGGTAAGCGCAGATTTGGATTAATTTAATAACTAATGTATACTATCTTAAAAGGTCAGTTATTTATCACATAATTTAAGAAATTCATTTCATTTAGGTAAAAGCTCTGTATAAAATTTTGTAAGTTTTCATGGTGAGTCTCTTCAAAACAAAATATTTATGTTTAATAGTGTCAATTAATTTCAAGGGAATATTTTTGTAGTCATATGGCTATCTAAATAAAGTAAAACCAATGTTCTTCATTTCTAAGAACTGTTTCTCCCAGCCCATTGTTGTTTTTTTTTAAATTCTCGTTTTGTTTATTTTTACCCCCACATGCCACCAAGCAGTTAATTCCATTTGGACATGGTCTACCTGGAGATAGAGTTAGATCCCATAGGTTAAGGGCTCAATCCTACAAGTCTCCCCACTCCTCTGCCCAACTTCAGATGCCAATCTTAAAACCAGGTTGTCACTATGCTTCTGATATCCTGGTGATAGATTGGAGGTTCCGACAACCTTCTCCTTAGGTTCAATTAACTTGCTAGAGTGCCTCCCAGCACTCAGAAAAACATTCTACTTAATAGATGACCAGTTGGATACAAAAGGACATAACTCAGGAAGAGCCAGATGTCAGAGATGCATAAGGCAAGGTATGTGGGAAGGGGAACGGCACTTTCTTGATGTCTAAGGGCACAACTGTTCCCAAATTTCCACACCTTTACCAACCTGGAAGATCTCCCTACACTGTCTTTTTGGGTTTATATGGAGGCTTCATTACATAGGCATGCTTGATTAAATCATTGACAACTGGGGCTTGAACTCATTATCCAACCTGTCTTCCCTCCTAACCTCCCTCCTGGAGGTTAAGAGGTTGGGACTGAAAACTCCAACCCTCAAATCACAAGGTTGGTTTTCATGGCACTAGCCCTATCTTTAGGTTACCTAGAGCTGTCTAACCATGACTCAGCGTAACAAAGGACACCTTTGTGGCTCTGAGCACTTAGGAATTTCCAAGGGTTTTAGGAGCCTTGTGCCAGAAATTGAGACAAAGACAAAATACAATTTCCTACTATAAATCATAATCACACTCAGTAATATTATTTTAGGAGGCATCTAGCTAGCTCTGCTTTTGCAATTAATCCTCTTATGCTGTCATTTTATATGAGATATTTAGAAAGTACTGTGTGTTTAAAAGTTGAAGACAGATAAGTGATTTATTTATTTATTTTTAGCTCTTGAAAATGAGATATCATGTCAAATTAGATTTCCAATTACAGAGACCACAGTTTGGAAAAAAAAAGTTCTGATATAGAATGCTCGCTCTTAAGATTTCTACTTAATTGCCTCTTTAAGATCAGTTATTAGCTCCATTGAAGAGCACAAAAAATTACAGACTATCCTCCTTAGGATAAATTCATCAAGAATACATAAATCACCCTGTGGACCTCCGAATTGAGCAGAAAGAATCCACTTTTCAATGCCAGTTTTCACCACTCCCAACCGTGTGATTTGGGCCAGGTCAACCCCCAAGTCATTTTCTGCCTACAATAATCCTACATGGTTGTTGTAAGTATCATGTAAGAAAATCTGTGTGGCTATGTGTTGGAAACTGTAGAATAGCGTATTCTTTCTTCTTTAAAAACTTTTTCATGTGACAAATAACTCACAACAGAAGGTTTGGAAAAGGTAAAGGTAAAATTTGGAAGATTTTAAATTATGAAGGAAGAAAAAAACGTTGAGTACATAGTCTGGTGATAATATTCTACTTCTGTTATTTTATTAAATTTTTTCAACAACTGTGCATTGAGTATTATTATCCCCATAATTAGATTAGGAAAGTCAAAGATCATAATTTACCCTAAATCACATTTCTTGTAAATTTTTGAGGTGTGTCATGAAACTGATTCTGTTATATTTATCACCTTTTTACTACAACCTCCACTAGAATAAGTTATAATCTATAGCCTCAGTAACATCAGTAGTTTAACAACATTTTTTTTTTGGCTATAGTCCAATACTCCTGCACCAGAATATAACAGTGAACTTGACAGTTATGGTGTCATCCTTTATGAAAATTAGTCCCGCAGGAACTATATAACATGTTGTGCTAAGGGAAATAGAGGGTAATATTTGAATATTTAGCCTTCATTTAGCATAGTCAGGGAAGTCAAATTAAACTTGAATTTTAGGCTTGATCTATTTAATAAAAGAACCCTGTCATAGTGCATTTAACACATAGACTGACTTCCAGTTTTTTTTTTATCTCAAACTTTACCAACAGTTATTTTGAGGAAGAGCAATGTTAGGCTTAAAAAAATTAATAGGCCTTGGAGACCACTAATGTTCCTTAAATGACCTCTCAGGGGTATTTCATCCATAAACCTACTTCGTACTTTCTTAAATATTATGATTTTTCAGTCTAAGGAGTTAGATCTTAAAGTAATCCTTCCATATATTTCTTACCTTGTAAACATTTTCGGCATGGCATGATAGGAATAACTCATTTGAATTAAAAAAAAAATTGTTCCCAATGTTTGTTTATTTTTTTTTGAGAGACAGAGACAGAGTATGAGCGGGGGAGGGGCAGAGAGAGAGGGGGACAGAGAATCCAAAGCAGGCTCCAGGCTCTGAGCTGTCAGCACAGACCCTGACGTGGGGCTCCAACCCACAAACCATGAGATCATGACGTCAGCTGAAGTCGGACAGTTAACTGACTGAGCCACCCAGGAGCCAGCCTCTATTGGAATTTTTTAAATGCAAGTAGAAGGGCAGGATTTGGTATTAATAGCCCATTATCTGAAGTGTGTAATTTCATCATTTTAAAGTATTTATGAAAATTTTCTATGTGCATGGACTCAGAGAAGCATGTAGAAATGTATTAGAAGGTATATAAGAAGATTTCTGGTATGAACATGGTTGTGTGACTTAGCATTTTTTTTCCCTCTTCCCTGCTGGAAACCATAGCAAAGAGAACAACAAAAGTAAAATGTCCATAAACTGCATTGTTCGTGAAACTAAGAACCATATGTAATTCATCGACTTCAAAGTACATGTTGTGGTAGTCAACCTTTGACTGGGTGGAAGTTGTATAGCACAAAGTTAAGACATGACCAGATAGCCCCGCTGCTGTAGATCTTACCAAACTGCAGCAAAAACACCTTTTGAAAGAGGAATTTACCCTAAAGTTCTCGGCTATATTCTTTGCTTGCATCAATGAATGTGGGAAATGGGTGGGGGAAATCAATTTTACGCATAAATTAAGTGATTCAGCCAAACTTGCAGTCAGAAGAAAATTTAGAGTCTTAAGTAGTTACATCAATAAAACAACAACAAAAAATAATTGGGTGAAGCATACAACTCAAAAAATTAGGAAAAACAAATCCATAATTAAATAAAAGTATAGCAGAAAGAATAAATTAACAAAGATAAAACCATAAAGAGATGAATTAGAAAAAGAGAAAACAAAAAATATATATAATAACTGCTTTTAAAAAGATCAATACATAATTAAAAACACTTGCTAATTTAATCAGTAAAAACTCATATCACAAGAATGCCAGTTCCTTTAATATACAAAGAGCCTCTAGAAGTTGTTTAAAAAAATAGATAACCAAATAGAAAAATTGTTAATGGGCATGGGTGGATAGTTAAAAAAATAAAAATACAAATGGCTTTTAAAGATATGGCAGGTAATTACTTAACTCAGTGGAATAAATGGAAATTAAAACTAAGGAAATATCATGTTTTCACTTACTAGATTGGCATAAAGTTACAATTTAATAGTTCACTGTCTTGGCAAAGATGTGCAAAAAGGCCTTTAGATACTTTGCTAATGAGAATATAAATTAGAAAAATCTCTGTAGAAGGCAAATTGACAAAATCCATCAAAATTATAAAATGTACGTATACCTTTGACTTAGCATTAACACTTCAGTAATCTATCCTTTAATTGTGTTTGTATATGTATGAAATGGTGTCAGCACAAGGTTAGTCACTTCAGCATTATTTGTAATATTGGAAATAATTGAAATGTTCATTAATAGGTGTCTAGTTAAATTGAACATGGTACTCCATCTGATGGAGTACTGTAAATGAGGAACTCCAAGGTGCATTGTGGTTTTTTTCAATTTTTAATTTTTTTCATGTTTATTTATTTATTTTAAGAGAGAGAGAGAGAGAGAGAGAGAGAGAGACAGAGAGAGAGAGACAGAGAAAGAGAGAGAGAGCCAGCCAGTGGGGAAGGAGAGAGAGGAAGAGAGAGAATCCCAAGCAGTCTCCACACTGTCAGTGAGACAAACTGTGAGATTATCACCTGAGCTGAAATCAGGAGTTCCATGCTTAATGTCTGAGCCACCCAGGTGCCCCCACGGTGCACTGTTA
Organism: Prionailurus viverrinus; assembly: GCF_022837055.1. NCBI lineage: Eukaryota > Metazoa > Chordata > Mammalia > Carnivora > Felidae > Prionailurus > Prionailurus viverrinus. Next base: position 170,005,016 of record NC_062561.1, read on the forward strand.
ATAAAATAAACTAAAGGGGTGTCTGGGTGGCTCAAGTGGTTAAGCTTCCAACTTCAGCTTAGGTCATGATCTCCCATTTCATGAGTTTGAGCCCTGCATTGGGCTCTGCACTGGTGGTGCAGAGCCTGCTTGGGATTCTGTCTCTTTGCCTTTTCCTTACTTGAGTGCACTCTCTCTCTCTCAAAATAAATAAATAAACTTAAAAAAATAAAAGAAACTAAACTATAAAACAGAGTTTATGTCATATTATCTTTTGTATAAAAAAGTGTGGGGAGTATAAAATTATATGTCTGGGTTTGCTTTTAATGATAAAGAAACTTTAAATATATACTCAAGAAACTACCACTACTGATAATATCTAACGGAGGATACACATGTTTTGGTGGGTTTGAAGTTGTCAGCAGAGGTCTAAGGGAAATTTTTTAGTGTTTACATTTATTGTATTTTACTGTTTATTCTGTTTTATTTTTTGAAGACACTGTGAATGTTTTATCCATTCAAAACTTTAAAAAGTATTGAAACCATGACACCTGCTCTTAAGGAGTTATAATTTTTTAGGGAGATGCTTTATCAAAAAATTATTGTTAAAAGGATAAAATGTTCATGTTCTATATTGTTAAAGAAGAAATAATTTGTAAAATAGTGCTACGGTATTATCCTTTTTTCAAAAAATGAAATGTACATACACATAGAAAATGCACGTACATATGTATACGGAAGAGTTCAAAGACTATACTCCAGAATATTATGATTATCTCCAATTGGAGGAGTTATGGGTAACTTCTTTTGACTTAAGTTTGTTTTTTAGATTTTTTATTCAACATGTTATTTTGGTAATGTTAAAATTTTTTCAAAGCAATATTTCATGATAATAGTTAGTAGAACACTATAAAGCAGCATTTTTTAAATTTAAATTTTAGTTTTAGAGAGAAACCATGGATGGGGGAGAGGAACAGAGGGGGAGAGAGAGAGAGAATCTTAAGCAGGCTCCACTCTCAGTGTGGAGCCCAGCATGGGGCTTGATCCCACCATCCTGTGATCATGACCTGAGCTGAAATTAAGAGTCGACCACTTAAATGACTGAGCCACCCAGGTGCCCAAGATTGATTTTTAAAGTACCAGTATATATTACAGAAATTCAGAAGAAGAACAAATGGGCTTGGTTGGGTTCATAGAGGAATATGGATTTGAAGTAGGTCCTAAGGATAGGCAGAAGGAGTAGAGAAGATTTTTGTGGTTATGGCAAGGGAATAATCTAAAAACTGAGACTTATTTTAAGGAAGTCAAGATCAGTTTGACAGAAGCAGATGATTTAGAAAGGTGAATAATCTCAAAAGTTTTGGCTGAAGTCAGATTTTTTAGATCTTCACATACCAAGAGTAGGATTTATCTATGGAAAATGTCATTGTATTGCAGGTTTATAACCAAGGGGAAAATGTAAACTAAGCATATCTAAAGTATAGTTGTTGATACCACATACCCCACTAAAATATTGAGGCTATTTGCCCTTTTAACTGCTTGAAGAAGTTAAGGAATTTATTGGCACATTTAAAAAACAAATCAATTTTTATTTTACCATGTTTCAGAAAGAACCTGTGTAGCCATAATTAAATTATATTACAGTGAATAATGTTAAAATAGAAATAAAAACAAGTTATTAGTACCGGTGAAAAAATAAGTAATGGTGGACACTTAAGCATGGCAAAAAAAAAAAAAATGCAGGCTCTTAAAGACTTTTAATAATTCCTGTGTTGAGCATGAAATATTTAGATGGAAACCATTATAGAAAAAGAGTTAACTAATTTCATGATTAGAGAAGAGGAAGGATATTAATTTGTTTAAAACAAAGTTTTACTACTAGTAAGTTCTAAATGAAAATTCTCTCTTGGGATTTTAGTTACAACAATGTCTTTAACAACTTTTCTGCAAAAGTTTAGGAATAGATTTCATTGGTTGTTGCTTTTAGTGTCCTTTAATAATAGCCCAGGGCATAATGTAAAATACAACTTAATATAAATCATTTTGCATCATCATTTTTTCCTCTTTTTAATTTTTGCTGAAGAGAATAGTAAAATTTTCTAGGATCCAGATTTATGATTAAAATATTAATAAAATTAGCATTAAATATATTAAAAAGTTTTAACAAGTTCCAGAATACCAAAAGATTACACCTATGACATTTACAAATGTCTCATCTTAATTATATACCTGAGCAACTTAACATTTAGCCAAGTTTGTGGAGGATCCATACACTGAGTGAAAAAAAAAATCGTAACATGGAATGGCGTATTGTTGAATTTTGTTTTCCCTTACAAAAAAAGTCCATGATATGTTGTTAAGAATTTATTTCATTTTGGAAATTATCAGTGCTAAATAATTTAATTGAAGATCACCATCTCTTTTAATGTCTTTTCATATTTTGAACTTAGACATTGGGAGCTTATTTGATGTTCTCTGTGTCTAAGGTAGTGAGATCTAGAAAGAAAGAAATGTCTCTACCAAAGAAAAGACAAAGGCACCCTGACAGAGAATATTCTTTATGTTGGTACTTGTGTAATTCAAACAGGAGAGAAGGGGTCAATAGAATACCAGGGCAAGAAGTGGTAAGGTAAGGAATAGGTGAGGTGAGTTGATAAGATATAGAAGTACACCAAATTAGTCTCTTCAGCCACATTAACCCTCTTCTTTACAACTATTCTCCTCTTGCTGGCTCTACAGCCTGCAGCCTGCAACAACTTCTGAGATAGAAAACCCCTGATGATGATGTGTAATTTCCATTTTAATATGTCAATTTTATATAATGTAGGTATTTATAAAAAAAATTTTAATCTTTATTTTTGAGAGAGAAAGAGACAGAGTATGACCAGGGGAGGCAGAGAGAGAGACACACACACAGAATCTGAAGCAGGCTCTAGGCTCTGAGCTATCAGCACAGAGCCCAACATCACAAACTATGATATCAAACTCACAAACTGTGAGTTCATGACCTGAGCTGAAGTCAGATGCTCCACTGACTGAGCCAGCCAGGTGCTCCGATAATATAGATACTTGTAAAGTGTTCAATAAAAATGTCCTCTTCTGGGCTCACCTTGAACTTTCCCATAGTTACAGTACTTATTTTATTCACTCAGCTGTCATTGTTAGTTTTATCTGAGATCCTCCCCATTAGCTAATAACCCCCTTGAGAGCAATAAAGATATATTTACTCATTTTTATGCATCTCAGGGTCTGATGCATAACTCAGGAAATATTTGATGTTATTTTGAGAAAATATGGCCATTAATAAATACTTGATATAATATTTGAAAAAATATAATAATTGAGACTTTATATTGTTTTAGAACAATATAGAAATTATAGCTTTTAATGTTTCCAAAGTGGAGCATGGTTGAGGTTTATGAATGAAATCCCTTTGGAAATAAGATATGTTCTGTTTCAGTTCCATTTGTATAGTAGTTTATATTCCATATTTTCACTTTCTTCTTTTATGGCTTTATGTTAGAAGTTACTTTTTCATGTGGTTATGATGCTCTTAGCAAATTTCATAGCTATTTTTAAGTACAGATGAAAAATATTTCTGGTGTACTCTTTTTTGGCTTGTCTGTATTTTATACTGTTGTGAACTATATATTATTCGTTCCATAAAATTCCTTTGACACCTTGATGAGACTTCTCGCGGATATTAACTTTAAAGCAGTAATCTTACATAATATTTAATATTCCTTATTTGCAAATTATTGTCCTGTATTAACCCATTTCAAAAGTGAAAATGAAATACAAGAACAGGCATTGCTTGTTTTCACTTAAAAAAAAAAACATTTATCTTCCTTTTTACCATATTAACTAAATTAGTGTTCATCTTCTGCTACATTGTCCTTGAAGGGAATAATTTAATTGTGCCACAAAAGACTTGTCCCACATCCTATTTTATGTAGACTAAATATGCATGCTAAGAATTTTAATGACTTTGAGATAATAGGAATTAAATTAGAAAGACCAAGGACATTAAAAAGATATCTGCAAGTGATTTTTTAAAACGGAAAGCCTCATTCATCTATAAGCCTTAGAGAAAATGAAACTTCAAGTTTTTCCTTCTGTTATTTATGTAATAACTGCTATGTATTAAAACTAGACCAAAAAATAAGGTCTTAAAAAAGAAATACTCGTGGAGAGAAATTATCTTATGGGACATCCTGAAACCTTGATCGGGGACTGTGTAATGAGAAACAGAATCAAGATCAGCACAGTTCATTTTTAATTTCTTGTGTATCTCTTAGTAATAAAGAACTCTCATGTTCAAATCCTGGCCCTCACTGTTTTGTGGTTAATCAGATAATTTCTAATGATGGACTTAAGAATTAATAATTTTACCAATACTTTCTGGCAATGCTGTGTTCTCTTTTGACTAGTAAATCTGTGTTTTCTTTTGCCTCTGGAATCACTTCAGTTTGAGAACATAATCATTTTTTATGCCCATAAGACTGGACTGTGAGTCCATAGAGCTTTTTGAATCTTCTCTAGAAATAACTTTTAAAAGATTCCTCCACTGCTATTGGAGTCTTCAATGTGGGGTTTCTGAAAGGTCATCAGTGTTCATCTGAAAATAAATTGGTCAGAATTTTCCAGGAATCCACAGATTTGCAGCATACCTCTGACTGGCTCTTCAGTTAACGTTCAACAAATACATATTGAAAGCCTCTTCTATGGTGGAAACTAGGCACTAAAGATACTGTGATGACTATGACAGTCTTTGTCCCAGAAGAAATTAGTCTAATTGGGAAGACAGATAAGTAAATAAGAACTATGATTGAGGTGATAAACCCTTTTCCAGTTTATCCATCTGAAGTAGAGAACATATTAGTAGTCAGGGGAAATGGAGAGAAGAGGTGTGGTAGGCAGAATAATGGCCTTCCAAATGCATCTATGCCCTAATCCCTAGGACCTGTGGATGTGTTCTGTACTCAGTAAAAGAGACTTTGCAGAGGTGATTATGTTAAGTATCTTGAGATGGATAGATTATCCTGGATTATCCAGGTGGGTTCAGTGTCACTGCCAAACATAATCACAAGGAACCGTGTAAGGGAAAGAAGGAGGGAGGAGAGGCAGAGACAGAAAAGGAAATGTGAATGTAGAAGTAATGGTTGCTTGGAGTCATGCAGCCAAGAGACAAGGAATGCAGGCTGCCTCTAAGGAGCTGGAGAAGGCAAGGAACGCATTCTCCCCTAGAGCCTCCAGAAAGAGTGCAGTTCTGCCAACATATTGGTTTTAACCCTGGAAGACCCAGTTTGAACCTCTGAGCTCTAGAATTGTTAAGATATTTGTGTTGCTTTAAGCCACTAAATTGGTTATAATTTGTTAGCAGCAATAGAAAACTAGTATAGGAAATGAGATTAGAGAAGTTAAAAGGTGTCAAGTAATAACTACTCCATGCTAAAGGCTTTGGTCTTTGTCTTGTGGGTATTAGGAACCTTTCAATGGTTTTATCATGGGGAAAGTAATAATCAGATTTATATTTTATAAAGACCATATGGCTTCATTGTGGAAACCAATTAGTGAGTGAGTGACTGGTGTGAGATGAAAATGGCAAGAATGTGAAAAAGTAGTAATGGAATTTAAAGAATTATTGGGTATTTGTGGAGGCAATGATGCTTGGATGAAATTGCACATGATTAACTTAGTTATCAGAGTTAACAGGACTTGTCAAAGAATGTGGTGAGTGAGGGAGACGTTTTGAGGATTACTTGTCTTTTTTTTTCTTAATTTAAATCCAAATTAGTTAACATATAGTGTAATAATGATTTCAGTAAAACCCATTGATTCATCACTTACATATAACACCCAGTGCTCATCCCAACAAGTGCCATCTTTAATGCCCATCACCCTTTTAGCCCATCCCCCCCCCAACTACCCCTATAGCAACCCTCAGTTTGTTCTCTGTATTTAAGAGTCTCTTATGGTATGCCTCCCTCTCTGTTTTTATCTTATTTTTTCTTCCCCTTCCCGTATGTTTATATGTTGTTTCTCAAATTCCACATATGAGTAAAATCATACGATATTTATCTTTCTGACTTAGTTTGCTTAGCATAATATATTCTAGCTCCATCCATGTCATTGCAAATGGCAAGATTTCATTCTTTTTCATCAGTGAGTAATAGTCCATTGTATATAACATCTTTATCCATTCATCAGTCATTCATCAGTCTTCTTTATCCATTCATCAGTCAATGGACATTTGAGCTCTTTCTATAATTTCGCTATTGTTGATAGCACCACTATAAATAATGGGGTGCGTGTGCCCCTTCAAATCAGCATTTCTGTATCCTTTGGGTAAATACCTAGTAGTGCAATTGCTGGGTCGTAGGATATACTTGAGAGTCACCAACATGTGGGGAAAATACCTGAAGGCTTAGAGTAGATGAGAAAATACATAGTATGGGAAGAGGGCTTTAGATAAGTAGCCCAGGGAGAAGAAGAGACCCCATTCTTTCCTTTCCACTCCTCTTAACTTTGTAATCACACAGGCTTTCATCACTTTAAACTTTGTGTTGCTGACAGTTTATTTACCTGTCTTTCTCCTAGGATCTTTTTAACCCTGTTGCTACTAGACTTATCTTTTTAAAATAACATTTTATCACATCAGGTTCCTATTTTAAACACCTATGTTACTTTTTTTTTTCTTTTGTGAATCAGTGCAGGCTTCTTACTAATTCCGGACTTTCTCTAATCTTATCCTAGTTCATTTGTCCAGTTTACCCTTTTCTCCTTGTCTCTATTTTTCCCTTTCCTTTAGTCATCTTGTTAGAATGCATACATAAGAATATAGAACCTCAGACTCAGCATATGCAACCAGGAACCCATCATGATGATTCACTCCTTCATTTCCCCAGTGGGCCTACTTCTCATTCTTGGTTTATGTTAACACCATCAATTCTGGCATGAAGCCTTTAAAAAATATTTGGAACATTTGTACACTCCTCATTTTCCCTTATATCTCACTGTAATGAGTCATGAATTCCTTCTGCCTCATAAATGGCTTTCAAGTCTATTACCTGTTTTACATCCTTCCTGCTGACCCTTAAGTGAGGCCTTCATTGATATGGGTCTGAGACTCTTGTGAAGAGTCTGCTTCTCATGCTTGCTAATTCTTTGTGCTCTTGCTGTATGTATTTAGATGTTTGGAACATTCAAGGTAATAACTGATCATGGCATTTAAATGTTTAATGTATTCTAAAGAATGTATACTTCCTCTTGGTCAGGTTGAAGCATTCTAGCATGCAACAGCCCTTTGTGATCTAGCTTCTTTCAACTTTTCCAGTTGTTTCTCCTGCCAATCTTTCTTCTTTTTTAAAATCTTTTTAAAGTTTATTTTTGAGAGGGACAAAGACAGAGCATGAGTTGGGGAGGAGCAGAGAGAGAGGGAGACACAGAATCTGAAGTAAGTTCCAGGCTCTGAGCTGTCAGCACAGAAACTGAGGTGGGGCCTGAACCCACAAACTGTGAGATCATGACCTGAGCCAAAGTTGGACACTCAACTGACTGAGCCACCCAGGTGCCCTGATCCTTCTAAATTGGAACTTGTCAAAATCCCTTTCATTTTTCAGAATGTGATCTGCTGTTTCTTGCTTAATAAAAAAAGAAAAAAAATCTTTGTAACACTGCTTTCATTTCCTAGAATACATTTTAAGCATCATTTCCTATTTTAAGTCTTTCTTAACCCCACCAGTTCAAATTAGGCCCTCCTTTCCCTGTGCTTCCATAGAATTCTGTACAAATGATTATTATATCACTTATTTTGTAGTATCAAAATTATTTTATTTTATTTTTAAGTAAGCTCTATGCCCAACGTGGGTCTTGAACTCACAACCCCAAGATCAAGAGTTGCATGCTCTACCAACTGAGCCAGCCAGGTACCCGTGTTTTTTATATACTTGTAGTTGTGCATCTGTGAAGTCAAAGACTGTATTAATTTATTTTTGTCATCTTCTTACTGGTTTAATGGTGGCACATAAAAGGTGCTCAATAATTACAAGTTGAACGAATATTTTAAAGAACACAAGATGATATGAACTATACGTGCAGTTGTGTATAAGAAGTCCAAACAAATCTATGTTTTAATAGGAAAGTTATAAATAATAAAAGAGGTGATAGTCTTGTCCTTATTCAATGTACTGAGTAGTACTGAAATGCTTCAGATTATAGTTTTAGTAGCCACTTTCAAGAAAGAGCAAATGAAACTAGAAAAGATCCAAATTGGGAGGAATTATAGGGATTACTAACTTGGAAATGTTATAGGACCACTAATAGTTTTTTTTTTTTAATTTTTTTTTTCAACGTTTATTTATTTTTGGGACAGAGAGAGACAGAGCATGAACGGGGGTAGGGGCAGAGAGAGAGGGAGACACAGAATCGGAAACAGGCTCCAGGCTCCGAGCCATCAGCCCAGAGCCCGATGCGGGGCTCGAACTCACGGACCGTGAGATCATGACCTAGCTGAAGTCGGACGCTTAACCGGCTGCGCCACCCAGGCGCCCCATAGGACCACTAATAGTTAAGGAAACAATTATTGGTCAATGATTCAGTGACTTCTTGAGTATGTCATCCTTTCATAACTTATTTGTAGATAATTGAGTAAATTTCTAAGCTGGTAAGATTGTGAAAATTATTCCCAGCTACCATAGACCTTGTGAATCTAAGTATTTATTTAGATATTTGGAAAAGCCCAAATCACTGTTTTGATTGATGGCAAGTTGCATTTCCTTTATTAACCTCTTAGAAATTCTATTTTGGAGTTAGAGGCAATTAAAGCAATGTTTTTCCTTTACAGGTTTTCCCCAATTATTTCCTGGAGTTGTGTAGGCAAGAAAGACTGTTCAGAGGCAGACTTAGCTTGGCACCTCCTCCACCAAATGTATCCTCACTAGATTATTTTCCTTATAAGGCTTGGGACAATATATTTGATCCCTTTGAAACCCAAATTCTTTTTCTGTCCCTACTTCATCTACCTACCTTCATGACCTTCTTGTGTCAAAGACAAGATAGTGAAAGCATTTTGTAAACTCTCAAGTACTTTAAAAATGTCACTTATTATCATATGTACACAATGAAATTATGGCTATCTGGGTTGGAAAGTATAGTATCCATTGACTTGGGAAAATGTGTTATCCACTAAGCTTTAGAAACTTTAAAAAAATCAAGGTATCTGGATACTAGGTCATCTTTTTCATAATAGCACTAAATTCCTTAATATTCATTAGGTTCCTGTTACAGAATTATAAATTTGACCTAGATATATTAAACAGATATGCTTGCAATCTGGGACAAAAGACAGGGGAGACTCTATATCAATGTGTGAGTTAGAGATTGAACTAATGAGTTATACTGAATCCATTCTGAAAATAGAAAAGAATTTAGGTGTATTTTGATGGCAAGCTCTCTCATTTAATAAACTTTAAGAAAATAGTGGAAAAGAAAATGTAAGTCAGAGTTATTAAAGTGGGAAAGTAGAACAATAACTGGAAAAATGAAGAATTTGGAAAGTTAGTGTTTGTAAGTTAGGGGTTGAGTAACAGATGTATTTCACGTGTAAATATAAGTCAAATTCAAGAGTTCAAGAAATGTCGTACAGCATTACTTTAAGAGAAATACAGAATTTTTAAAAGTTATTTTAAAAAGTAAACCATATTGTAATATTCATTTAATATCTAAGTATATCACTAACTGTGGCATACAATCATCCTATTAATTCATCCTGTTAATACTGGATATTATACAGTATTAGTTCTCTCCACTATTGGTAAAAAATAATTCATAATACAGGCCAGTTTTACTATATCAACTAAAAGGCTATGAAAAACATCATCTTCTGTTTGGATAAGCTCTTGTAATTGTTCTGATTTCTTTATCTAACAGAAACCATCCAAACCAAAATGCCACCTAAAACCATTTCTCCATTGCCACTTCACCTGAATTATGTAAATGTATGAAACTTTATTCTGGATTTCCTTATCAAGAACGAATGTATTTGAAATTGTTTTGAAACTGGTTGACTAGTCAGGGCTTTGGGCGAGATAATAGGATATATTAGAAGTCATAGTGAAGAAAAATGTTTGAGAGTTTGGACCAATTAAAGAAAAATATGTGAAGTTCTAGAAATTCTGCAAAATATTGAACGTATTATTATTGTCACCCTCTTCCCATAGTCCTTAAGTGGTCATTGAATATCCCCAAGGGCCCTAGTAGCATTATTACTGAGTGATGTAAAGAAGCAAAAGAAACAGGTAAACTCTGACCTTAGTTATTTTGTTGCACAGACATTACATGCAACCTAATAAAGTCTCCTGCTATTTGCTTAGATTTTAGTAAATACTGAATATGTTTGCTAAAAGGGCAAAAGAATGACTTGTTAGGTAGAGTTTCTTATGAAATGTTTTCTAGAAGGGATTTGGGTCATCTTTTGAAGTAAGTGCAGGGGGCAGCATATTATATTTCATGATAGTGTCAAAGGCACTAAAGTGTATTAGTTGAAGTCATTTTTAAATTCCTAATTCAAGTGTAAAACGTTTAGTTTACTTTTGTTGTTTAATAATTATAGTGTTTAAACATTGGAAAAAACCAGAGCTTTAATATTTATTAGCAGATTGACTTATACATATTTTGCTTCATTCCAACAAAGGATTTGGAGACTCTCGCAAAAATATATTTAATAAAACAGATTAAAAATGAGGGGATGATAAACTGGAGTAAAGGGAAAAAAGCATAGAATATTTAGTGAAGGTATAATTATCATATAGAAGTTTTACCAGAAGCTCCTATGTAAGTGGATATAGGCTGGGAATTTAGATCTGAGTTGATAAACAATGGAAGTGGGATAAAAAGGAAGCTGCTCAGGAGGACAGCTATGCATAGTTCTAAAATATGAAGAAAAGCGTAGAAAGTCTTTGTTGAGAAGACCAGCTTTTATTTAATAAACTCTTATGGATACTATAAGTCAGACATTGTTCTAAGTGTTTTCCTCATTTAAATCTCATAAATTAACTGATATGAGCCTTATTATTTTCCCAATTTTATACATGAAGAAACTGAGCACAGAGAAGTTAAGTAATTTTCTCAAAAAAAGCATAGCTATTAAGTAGCAGAGCTTGGATTACAACTCAAGCAGTTTGCCTTCTGGGTGTTTGCTCTTTTTTTTTTTAACTTATTTATTTACTTTGAGCGGGGGGGAGAGAGAGAGAGAGGACGTGCATTGTGTGCACACGCGCGCATGGGTGGGGCAGAGAGAGACAGACAGGGAGGGAGAAAAACCCAAGTAGGCTCTGCACTGTTAGTGCACGGAGCCTGATGTGGGGCTCAAACTCATGAACCCCTGAGATCATGATATGAGCCAAAATCAAAAGTTAGACGCTTAACCGACGTAGCAACCCAGGCACTTTAGAATGTTTGCTCTTAAACACTGTGCTGTGCTGCCTCTTCAAGTGGAATAGAAGCGGACAGTGCCTGTAATTTCATCTTTATAATAAATATACTGAGTTTTATGTGACTTTCTCATTATGACCATCAGTGATGCTAATGAAGGACCAGGGAAATTTAGTTAATTTAGGAAGTATAGGTACTTTCCACCTTTAGTTGCGGGTCTTCCTAAGGTTCACCTCCTAGATCTGTGGTTTTGAAAGTGCATTCCCTAGATTGCTTGCATGGACATCCCTTGGGAGCTTGTTAGAAATGCAGATTTTTCTGGCCTCACACCAGACCTACAGAATCAAAAATCCTGGAAGTGTGGCCTTAACAAGTCTTCTAAGTGATTCTGAGTGGGGGAGGGGCAGAGAGAGAGGGAGACACAGTATCTGAAACAGGCTCCAGGCTCTGAGCTGTCAGCACAGCTTGAACCCAGGAACCATGGGATCATGACCTGAGCCGAAGTCGGAAGCTTACCCGACTGAGCCACCCAGGCACCTCTGATGCTTTCTAAAGTGTGCGAACCACTAATCTAGATGGGGGGCTATCCATAGATAGATGGGGGAACTATCCTGAACTATAAATTCTCTCCATTACCTTATTTCTGTAATTTAGGTAGGGAGAATATAGGAGGAATTTGGAATAAAAGTACATGTATTCTACCCTTGGAAATAAGAGAAGTTACATTTATCAGGGAATGGACTGGTAATTATTTGAGGTATAAGCAATGACCTCTATAAACTTTAATCACCTCAAAGCATCCTAATGACCAAGAATCAGTGAAGCAGAAATGCCTATTTTATGGCTTTTTGGAGAAGTTGATGTTCCAAAATTGATTTTCACAGTCTCATCAGAATTCAAAAGAAGATATCTAAAATGATATTCTGCATGAACACTATTTTTTTGGTCTTCCCTCTATGAACTGTATATTCACTGCAATCATTCTGAAGTGATTTTAAGGCAGAAAATGATAAAAGTCATCTATGTAAGAATTACCATTTTTAAGCCTGTGTTTGGTCAGTCGCATTTTAGATTGATCAAGAAAGCTAAACTATAAACATTAGTATTTCAGAGAAATGTCCCTGACTTCTAAGCAAAATCAGTTGCCCCATGACACACTTTAAATTTCCTTTTCAACACTTTCAATTTTCTATAATTATACATTTACTAGTGTGAACCTTTTTTAGCCTCATTTCCTTACCCATAAAATGGTGATGATCTTACCTTATCAGCTCCATTATCTCAAATGAGATAACACATGCAAGGGAAATTTGTAGTTGCTTTTGTAGTTATTTGTTTATACTACTAATATTGTAATGTCACTACACTGTAATCTTCTTGAGGGTGAGTATATATTTTGTGCCATTGTTCTCCCGAGTAGTTCCTAGGTACTCAACGTTTGTTGAATGAATTGATGGCTTGAATGATTTTAATACTGATGAGATGCCGTAGCAATGTGGAAGTATATACGGGGCCAGAAACAATTTTAGAGACAATTGAGCGTCACATTTGGCACTTCTGGGGAGGGAGTTACTAGCATAAAGTTAAGAGACTGATTGCATCTATGACCAAGATTTATGCTTAGAACATGATATAACATGTTTCCCAGTTTTATCTCCTTCTGGCTTCCTCAAAACCCCTATTCTCTTACTTTACTGTCTGCTTCCTTAAAATGTTTTGGTGCTTTTGGTCTAAACCAAGTTGAAATCTAATTATATTTTAAAATTGAGCTGATTTTTGGCAGAAATCTGGACAGTTGATTCATCGTATTCTTCTAGGTACAAAATATATGCGAAGTGGTAAAGTAACTTTTTTCATCTTATGACAGTGAAATTTTTGACATGACAGTCATTCTTTGCAGTTTCATCAACACAGCAAGCAGGTGAGTGGTATTTCTGAGCCATATGGAACTCCTAGGATCAGAACAGAGGGAGTTACTGGTGTGGAGTCTGTCAGCAAAATTCGATTTTTAGGCACTTTCAAATTTTAATAGCAGAATCAAGGTCACAGAGGAGCAAGAGAAGCAGCAAAATTCAAGGTTACAGAAAACCAAGAGAGAAATGGTGGCTTAAAAAGTTTCAAGTCCTTTTGGGTCAACTAAAGTCCTTCTTCCAAAAATGGGTAGGATTGTAAGACAATAAATCTCAAGGCACACTAACACAGATACACACTTGGATTCACAGTCTTCCCCCCTTTACTCCATCACCTCCTCTCGCTCTTTGTGCCCTTCCCATCTCTTTCATACAATAAGCAAATACTTACTGAGTACCTACTATGCATCTAGTACTGACAATGCAGTAAAAGACAGAACATACATGTTGCCAACTCTTGTTGAAATGTATACTGTCCGGACTATTACACTGTTTTTTTCCAAAAGGTTCCCTTAGGCCACCTAATCCTACTAGTACATGTCTTGTCTTACCTTCAGAATACTTTCCCAGAAGTAAAAGACAACTAAAAGACTTCCTAGAACCTCTCTTCTTATCTTTCTTACTTAAACTTCTCCTAGTGTAGAGTTAAAGTTAGTGAAGGTAAAGATCTAGAGGAATATAGAAAAACGGGTTGAGACTATGCCCCTACATTTACAGAAAAAACTCAATTAGTCAAGTTAGTAATAACTTAGAAGATAAAAATATAAAACATTGAATAAAAAGCCCCACCGAAACCAGGTAATTACAGGTACAAGTGTAAGTACTTTTAGAAATTAAAACTAAAAATGTAAAATTGGAATAAAGAATTAACTAAGCATATTTGAAAATATAGGAGAAAAATATTTAGGAAATGAAACTTCTTAACCCAAGACATGATGCTGGAGAATGAGTATCTACCAGTCAGTAGTTATTTCTATAAATTCTTCATAGTTAGATTTCATTGAGATTTATGCTTATGTCTTTTCATTATACTTAAAAACACACAGATGTGGCAAATTACTATTCATCTGGAAGTAGGCAGGGAAAATACAATAAAAGATGTATCTAAAATTCAATTGGGAAGGGATTATCTCTCAATCACTGGTAGTATGGTAAATTGGTTATGCAGCAATTTAGACCTGCTTCTCACAGTATTACTTATAATTGATAAGAATTACATATAAATATCAAATCAGAATGTGGAAGAAAATCAAATTTAATATGTCTAAACTTCTGAAGTTAGAGATGAGGCTTTCAAAAGTTAGAAAAAAATACAGAAAATAAAAAAGGATAATATGAGCAATTTTGAGTATCTAACGATACACTAATCTTGAATACTAAAAGAAAAAGTTTCCAAGATAATAAGACAAATCACAAATTAGGACTAGTGCATATCATAGAATAACCTCCCAAAATGAGGAGACACATCTTTGCAGTAAATGGTTATATAAATTGTTCCATTGTTTGATCTCTTAATCTTATTGCCAGCAATCAATCTGAGGGAAATAATCTTGAAATGGGAAAAAGCTGGATGCCCACATTTACTCATCATGTTGTTATTTGTAATAGAAAAAGAAATTAGAACTAGTGATTATTGAAAAGATTATGAGAGTGCATGAAGGGTTGATAATACTGATCTGCTGTTCTTTGTGGATTCCTTAATATAGAGCCACAAATATCACCAAACTCCATTCTACAATAATACTTAAGTTCAGTGGTATATATTACAAATAATATAAATATACAAAAATAATGAAGAAATATTAAGTTCTAGACAAATATTACATCTGTAAATTCAGTGATATATTGGCATTTATGAGCATACTGAATACTTTGAAAAATCCTAGGTCACTTGGTACATTCTTTTCTTTCATGTGTGAAATATTACCCATCTTTCCATTTTTTAAAAGATGAACTAATGCTGCACTTGTGTATTTTTCTTTATTTGATCAGTTTAGGATTTTGTATGTTTTGTATTTCTTGTATATTACTACTCTCCCTTTGTGTCTTTTTTTTTTAAGTTTATTTATTTTGAGAGAAACTGAGACAGTGTGAGTGGGGAGGGGCAGAGAGAGGGAGAGAGAGTGGATCCCAAGCAGGCTCCATGCTGTCAGCTCAGAGCCCAATGTGGGGCTTGAACTCACAAAACTGTGAGATCATGACCTGAGCCAAACAAAGACTCGGACACTTAACCAACTGAGCCACCCAGGCTCCCCTTCCTGTGTGTCTCGATGATTAATATAAGCCTTTGAAAAGTGTCCAAGAAAGCAATTATTCACATATAGTTATTTTAGTAGTATTTCCATGATAAAAATTGCATGTGGAGCAAGCATAAGAATACATAATTATTAATATGAAGGAGTTTAATATGATATAGATAGGCATTTAATACATTTCTGTTCATTTGAATAAAATCATTTGTACTTTATTCACCAATATTTGTTTTAGTTATTTGTAAGCATTTCATTGACCCTGTAATCAGCCTAAGATCAAGGAGTATATCATAATAATTTTGTATCCCTATAGCTCCCGTGCTTAGTAGGGACTTAATACATTTTTCAAAAACTGATTAGGAGATTCAGGCCATGCCACAGATAAATCTACTTAATTTTTTTTCAACACAAGCATAGAAAATAAATAGCTACTTACCATTAACTTATATTAATAAAAACCAAATTTTTTTTATTTAGTTGAATCTGAAAGCAAGTTAATACTTATATGATTCCTTTAGTAGTTACTCAACTCAGGCAATATTAGAAGAAAAATGTATGATTTCGCTAACCTGATCGTTCTCATTTATATTCCACACGTACAGCTAGATGCTGTAATCAAATTGAAAAAGTCTGGTTGATAATAAGTTTTAACATGTGAGACCCATATTCTGTAAAAGGTATTGTGAATGAGGGGCACCTGGGTCGCTCAGTTGGTTAAGTGTCCAACTTCGACTCAGGTTATGATCTCACGGTTCATGGGATTGGGCCCTGCATCGGGCTGTGTGCTGACAGCTCAGAGCCTGCAGTCTGCTTCAGATTCTGTGTCTCCCTCTCTCTCTGCTCCTCCCCCACTCATGCTCTGTTTCTCTCTGTCTTAAAAATAAAAATAAACAAAATATTTTTTATAAAAGAATTATGAATGACATCTTGACTTAACAGAGACCAATATTTCAGCTTAGAGAATTATTTCGACGCTTGTTATAGTATTGGTGTAGACATATGTGTGTGTGTGTACAAGCCATCGTAAGGCCCACTTAATACAGTTCAAAGAAACACAAACATAAAGGTAAGGGGATTTTTTTTTAATTGCAGGTAAAGAGAGAAGAAAATGGATAAGAGGATAACAGAAACTATGATAATACTGTGTAAATATTTTAGAGGTGTCAATAGGAAATGACATTTTTGGTAGTTGAAAAAGATGAAATGAGATATAGTCTCAAATAGACATGGAAAACACATCTTTATAAGACCAGAAATAAGAGAGAAAATGATGAGAGTAATTATTCAGTGAAATAAAGAGCTGTCATCTTCATCAACATCTGTAAAAGGAAGCTTAAATGAAATGAAGCAGGACAGAGACCCTCTACCCAAGTATATTACAGATCGAAAATGTTTTTACACTAACATTCATGATTTTTCACATAGATAACTACTAAAATAGTCTCAGTTCTCTACTCTTAGCATTAAAATATGTAGATAACTTATGTGGCATGAAATGAGGCTTTGCTGAAAATTAGGAGTATGTGCCTGTGAATTGGACCTAAGTATTACATATATATTATGTATATATACATATACTATATATAGTATATAATATTATTACATATATATTATGTATATATACATCTACTATATATAGTATATAATATTGCATATATATTATGTATATATACATACACTATATATAATATACACATATACACATACATATATATACACATATATGTAATACAATATATATAAAACATATTATATATATATATTATATAGTTTTTTTAAATTTAAATTCAAGTTAGTTAAAATACAGAGTGGTATTGGTTGCAGGAGGAGAACCCAGTGATTCATCACTTACATATAACACCCAGTGCTCGTCTGAACAGGTGCCTTCCTTAATGCCCATCACCTATTTAGCCCAACCCCCACACACCTCCCCTCTGGCAACCCTCAGTTTGTTCTCTGTATTTAAGAATCTCTTATGGGGGCGCCTGGGTGGCGCAGTCGGTTAAGCGTCCGACTTCAGCCAGGTCACGATCTCGCGGTCCGGGAGTTCGAGCCCCGCATCAGGCTCTGGGCTGATGGCTCAGAGCCTGGAGCCTGTTTCCGATTCTGTGTCTCCCTCTCTCTCTGCCCCTCCCCCGTTCATGCTCTGTCTCTCTCTCTCCCAAAAATAAATAAACGTTGAAAAAAAAATTTAAAAAAAAAAAAAAAAAAAAAGAATCTCTTATGGTTTGCCACCCCCCCCCCCCCGGTTTTATCTTATTTTTGCTTCCCTTTCCCTATGTTCATCTATTATGTTTCTTAAATTCCACATGTTGGTGAAATCATATATTTATCTTTCTCTGACTGACTGATTTCACTTAGCATAATACATTATAGTTCCATCCATGTTGTTGCAAATGGCAAGATTTCATTGTTTTTCATCACTGAGTAGTATTCCATTGTGTGTGTGCACGCGTGCGCGCACACACACCTATGCACCAAGGATTGAATCAGTTATCAAAAATCTCCCAAGAAACGAGAGTCCTAGGCCAGATGGCTTCACAGGGGAATTCTACAAGACATTTAAGTATAGTTAATACCTATTCTTCTCAAACTGTTCTAGAAAATAGAAATGGAAGGAAAGCTTACAAACTCATTCTATGAAGCCAGCATTACCTTGATTCCAAAACAAGACAGAGACCCCACTAAAAGAGGTACAGGCCAATATCCCTGATGAACATGGATGCAAAAATTCTCAACTAGCAAATCAAATTCAATGGTACCCGAAAAGAATTATTTACCATGATCAGTGGGATTTTTTCCTGGGCTACAGGGCTGGTTCAATATTTGCAAATCAATAATGTGATACACCACATTAATAAAAGAAAGGATAAAAACCATATGATCCTCTCAATAAGATGCAGAAAAAGCATTTGACAAAGTACAACATCCTTTCTTGATAAAAACTCTCAAGAAAGTAGGGATAGAAGAAACATACCTCAACATCACAAAGTCCATATATGAAAGACCCACAGCTAAGATCATCTTCAATGGGGAAAAACTGAGAGCTTACCCCCTAAGGTCAGACACAACAGGGATGTCCACTCTTATCACTGTTGTCCAACATAGTACTGGAAGTCCTAGCCTCAGCAATCAGACAACAAAAGGAAATGAAAGGCATACAGATTGGCAAGGAAGAAGTCAAGCTTTCACTTTTTGCAGATGACATGATACTCTATGTGGAAAAACCTCTAGAACTTATACATGAATTCAGCAAAGTTGCGGGATATAAAATAAATGTACAGAAATCAGTTGCATTTCTATACACCAATAATGAAGCAGCAGAAAGAGAAATAAAGGAATCAATCCCATTTATAATTGTACCAAAAACCATAAAACACTTAGGAATAAACCTAACCAAAGAGACAATAGATATGTATGCTGAAAACTATAGAAAGATTATGAAAGAAATTGAAGACACAAATAAATGGAGGAACATCCCATGCTCATGGATTGGAAGAACAAATATTGTTGAAATGTCTATGCTACCCAAAGCAATCTCCACATTGAATGCAATCCCTATCAAAATAACACCAGCATTTTTCACAGAGCTAGAACAATCCTAAAATTTGTATGGAATAAAAAAAACAAAAACAAAACAAAACCAAAACCAAAAACACCCGAATAGTGAAAGCAATCCTGAAAAAGAAAACCAAAGCTGAAGGCATCACAATTCTGTACCTCAAGCTGTATATTACAAAGCTATAATCATCAGGGCAGTATGGTACTGGCACAAAAACAGACAGATCAATGGACTAGAATAGAGAACCCAGAATTGGACCCACATTTGTATGACTAACTGATCTTTGACAAAGTAGGAAAGACTATCCAATGGAAAAAAGACAGTCTCTTTAGCAAATGGTGTTAGGAAAACTGGATGGCAACATGCAGAAGAATGAAACTGAACCACTTTCTTACACACTACACAAAAATAAATTCAAAATGGATGAAAAGCCTAAATGTAAGACAGGAAACCATCATAATCCTAGGAGAGAAAACAGGGAGCAACCTCTTTGACTTCAGCCACAGCAACTTCTTACTAGACATCTCTCAGAAGGCAAGGGAAACAAAAGCAAAAATAACTATTGGGACCTCATCAAGATAAAACCTTCTGCATAGCGAAGGAAATAATCAACAAAAGTATAAGACAACCTACGGAATGGGAGAAGGTATTTGCAAATGACATATCGGATAAAGGGTTGGTATCCAAAATCTATAAAGAACTTATCAAACTCAACAGCCAAAAAAACAATCCAATGAAGAAATGGGCAGAAGACATGAATAGACACTTTTCCAAAGAAGACTTGCAAATAGCTAAGAGACACATGAAAAGATGCTCAGCATCACTCATCATCAGAGAAATACAAATCAAAACCACGATGAGATAGTCCTGTCAGGATGGCTATAAATAACAACTCAGCAAACAAGAGATGTTGGTGAGGATGTGGGGAAACGGGAACCCTCTTGCACTGTTGGTAGGAATGCAAACTGATGCAGCCACTCTGGAAAATAGTATGGAAGTTCCTCAAAAAAAAAAAAAAAAAATAGAACTACCGTATAACCCAGTAACCACAGTACTAGGTATTTATCCAAAGGGTACAAATTGCTGATTCGAAGGGGCACATGCGTGCCAATGTTCATAGCAGTGCTATCGACAATAGCCAAGGTATGGAAAGAGTCCAAATGACCATCGACTGATGAATGGGTAAATAAGATGTGATATATATATATAAACATTTGTATGTATACATAAACATACATATGTGGATATATAGCACACATATACACCGATAAATCATATGCAGATATATCTTACTCTTATTTATAATAAGACAGAAAGAATATTAGTAATACAATATATTGGAGAAGATGTCAGTATTGAGGTTAAATACACAGGTTATATGTACACATACATACGTGTGTGTGTGTGTGTGTGTGTGTGTGTGTGTGTGTGTGTGTGTATTTCACCTGGCTTCTAGCTTATCACTAAAGAAGTTGATTAGATTTTTACATTTGATTGCTTTAGTTATCAGTAAGCAAAGGGACAAAAAGTATAGCCATATTTTGTAGTCCTGAGTAATTAGAGACAATGAGCTACAATGGCTCCTCTAAAAGAAGCACACTGAGAAAACTCAAATTAACCAGAAATTTATTTGATCATCTACCTGTAAGGCTTTAAAATTTAATGAAAAGATACAAGTCAAAGGAAATAAGCTTTTCAGATGGTTGGACCAACTTTGATCTCTTATATTTTGAGGGTTATATATGAGTTTTAAAGATCGCCACTTAATACCACATTTGTGTAAACTTTGTAATCTCACACAGATGTACATTATTTAGGTACTTTAAGAACTTTCTGTATTTATTTTTCATTCATTTATTCATTTAATAAGGTTTTATTAAGAACTTTTTTTTTATTACTTGCTACTTTACTCAAGAAAAATTCTAAGCAATTTCAAGCCCTCAAGCTATAGCTTAGCCACAGAAATATATTAAATCATCTCAAATTTTTCTCTTTCTTTGGCTGAATAATTCCAGTTCTTTTCCCTTTCATATATCTCAAATTCAAGATGAACATGTTCTTCTGGTATTAAATAGTTGAATGAAATGTATTGTTCCCAAACCCAAAGCTATCTGTCTTTATATCGAAATCTTAATGTCAAACTTGAGACAGTTTTGAAGGTGAATGAAAGGACAGGACCATTGAGCTTGATATTTGACATTTAAATATCATTTTGTGCCCTGTACTTTGTGGGAATGCTTGATGAACGCTAAACAATAGTGATAATAAATAAAAGGGATAATATGAATTGAGGTGAGGCTAGAACTGAAAAGTCTTACAGAGCTGTAACAGACACCAAAATCCATAAAAGGTGAAATCTAGTCTCTGTATAAAAAGGAAATTAACAAAGTTACTGAAAGGTTAGGATGAAAAGCACACACACAAAAAAACAACAAAATAGGATAAGAGATGCAACTTAGATAAGGGAATTAGAAAGGGAAATCATCGCATTTTTTCCTGTATTTAACACCTGAAAAAGAAAATACAATTGAGATAATACTGTTATCGTCTGGTTTGGAAGCAGGAACACCAAATAACAAGAATATTCTAAATCTGTGAAATTCCTGCTATCCTGTCTCCACCAGTTAGTTTGCTTATATTTTCATATTAGTTCTACATTAAGAAATCTGTATGAAGTATAGCATTTCCTAAGCGAATGCTTTAGATTTTTCAATGAATGTGAACTTCCAAACTCCTTTTTGAAATTTAAAAATGTGAATTTCAAATTTATGTTTTTGTATATATTGACTATTTTTAAAGTTATATGTAGTAACATTCACTCTTTTATACAGTTCTCTGAGTTCTGACAGATCTTTTGAGTCATGTGACCACCACATGAACCAAGATCCAGTACTTTTTTTTTCAACTCACAAAATTCTTTTGTGCTCCCCCTTTGTAAGTCAACCTCTCCCCCTTAGCCTCTAGCTCGTCTTGAGCTGTCTTTTATCCCTATCATTTTACCTTTTCAAGAATGTTGTATAAACGGAATCTTGGCATATAGGCAACTTAAGGGTGAGCATGGGACTGGTGGTTTCAAGTGAAGGTCAAGCAGTTTCTAAGAGCAGCATGTTGGGGTGCTGCTACATTTGTTTGCCACACTTCCATGAACTTGTTTGGTAGAGAAACAGCTAACCAGATGGATGTAGACAGTCTGTTAGTCATGGCATGGCAGGCAGTCTGAACTTCACATCAATTCTCCTTCCCCACAGAACATGAGGGGAGACTTTTCTTTGTTTCTAAGGCTGTCTTGCTGTATAAACGTCCTTAAAAAGACAGGGTGAAATGTGTAGAAATGCCATGGACAGGGGCGCCTGGGTGGCTCAGTTGGTTAAGCCTCCAACTTTGGCTCATGTCACGATCTTGTGCTTCATGAGTTCAAGCCCCACATTGGGCTTGGTGCTGACAGCTCAGAGCCTGGAGCCTGCTTTGGATCCTGTGTCTCCTTCTCTCTCTCAAAAATAAATAAACATTACAAAATTTCTTTAAAAAAATTAAAAAAAAGAAATGCCATGGACATATACCTCCTAACATTGTGTTATGTCATATTCAAAATTATGGGATCATCTTCTGCAGCTGTCCTCTTCAAGATGACTCCCATACTCTCTTATTTCCATGTTTTCCATTTCTTCTGGCTATGAAGAGGGGGTTTCTCTTGGAGTTTCAACTGTTTTTGCCCTTGTGCAGTTCCACTTGACCAGGCAAAGGGTGAGAGAAAAGCAAGAGAAGAAAATATCAGGATTTCTCCCCAGCACTTTCGGAACCACCAAGTTGCCTTTTCCTATTTCCCTTAGGGAAGTGGCATTTAAATGCTGCCCTCATTGCCATCATTGCAGTGTAAACCTGTGACCAAAGCCACTTTCAGGGACAGATCTGCTGGGAGAGAAGCAAAATGAAAAAAAGAAGGGAGATGCTCTCTCCACCCTCTGGCTGTTAGAGGCCTGCTTTCCTGGTTCCCTGGCCAGAAAGGCAGAGTTTCTCTTAAGTTTTCTGTGTCCTTTACTGTTACAGATTTCCTCTCTGGATCAAAGTCAAGAGACAACAGAAGAAAAATAACCAGCAAACTCATCCTTGCTATGAGTTTTTATAAGTTTTGCATCTCCTCCCCAGTCTGCATGTCCTTGTTAATTTCTCAGTGTCCTTGGTAATTGGTTTTGTATTTTGTCCAGACTTTTAGTTGTAGGAGAGATAGATGGTAGTGGGGTTACTCCATTTTGTTACTGGAAGTCCACTCAAGTTGCTTCATAAGCGATTTATATACATTTATTTTGGATAAGATTTTGGAGAATTCTTTGTAGTTTCTTTTTTTGTTCATTTTGTAATAAAAATTATTTAAAATTTGAAAAAATACAGAGAATGAAATCATAAATACCCATATTCAAAGTCATTTTAATTTTTTCCAATATTCTATGCTACTTAACATTTTTTAGAAATAAGAATTGAAACAATATGAATGAAATTGAAGCCATCCTTCATTCTATTCACTTTTCTAATCCCAGCGTTACCTACTTCTCTGATTTATCTTTCCTTATATTTTTATGCTATAACCATACTATGCTATTTGGACACTCCTTAAGAACTATTTGTTTTTATTGCATGTTTTAAAATTTTTATAAAAATTTATCATTCTGCAACTTGGTTTTCATATTTAATATTTTAAAATTTTGTTTGCTCATACTGATAGTGTAGCTCTGGTTCATTCATTTTAATTGGTTTCAATTTTTAAATCAGTTTGTAAATTTATGGATATACATTGTACAATTCATACATTTTCCTGTTAATGAATATTTCGATTTTTAAA
The DNA here is from genome assembly GCF_022837055.1 of Prionailurus viverrinus. NCBI lineage: Eukaryota > Metazoa > Chordata > Mammalia > Carnivora > Felidae > Prionailurus > Prionailurus viverrinus. The sequence goes on from NC_062561.1 coordinate 170,028,989, forward strand.
AAATTTGCTTGTTTTGCTTTTAACTTTCACTAACACAATGCATAAAGAGCATCTTTGTACAGACGTGAGATATGTGTGAGTTTCTCTTATTATTTATACTTGGACATAGAGGAGCAAGATAAGAGGGTATGCACATCTTTAATTTTCTTAGTGTTGCTAAAGTTGTTTCCCAACATGTTTATGTCAGTTTATACTCTCATCAATAGGGTGAAAGAATTCCCACTTATATACATCTATACGATGCTTGCTGTTTTTACTATTCTGGTAGATAATAGTTTTAATGCTTTCCCCTGATAATTAGAGATTATTAGGGGTAATCAGACCCTTCTGGTTTCAACCTCTACGAATTGTGTATTTGCTGTTTCAAGCAGGGATCCTGGATCTGTTTTTAGTTCCTTTTACTAAGTAGGAGGAAAGTCCTTTATTAAAATTGTCTAATTCCTGACAGGTAACACAGAAGCACACAAAGTTTGTAATATCAACTCTACTTGCTACTTTTTGTCTTTGTTTTTTGCAAGTATTTATTTTGTTTCTGAGTCTATCACAGCCTTTTTAAAATAAAATGTTTATTTATTTTGAGAGAGAAGGCGAAGAGAGAGAGAGAGAGAGAGAGGGAAAGGAGATAGTGTGAGCAGCGGGGGAGGGGCAGAGATAGGGAGACAGAATCCCATGCAGGCTCAGTGGTGTCAGCGCAGAGCTCATGCAGGGCTCTATCTCATGAACCATGAGATTTTGACCTGAGCTGAAAAAAGAGCTGCATGCTTTACCGAAGGAGCCACTCAGGCACCTCCTTTGGATTAGCAACATCACCCTTGATTAGCACCCCTGCACAGCCTTTTTGATTATTTCTTTTTATATTTTATCTGTCATTACTATGTGTTTGAGGCAGGGGTAGTATTTTAAAGTAGAAGTCCACTGTTTCCTCTTGACCTTTTGTTTTCATGAAGGTGATGTATAAATTGTGTGTAAGTTGACTTGAGACATTATCTAAATTGGCTTGGGATAAAAGACACAAACATAAGATCAATACATTTGCATTGAAATATAAAACTTTTGTAAGTCAGAAAGTAGAATTAGAAAATTATTTGCAGCAGGTGTGGCAGGCATTAATTATTTAACGTACAGAGTGTGTTGATTCTAAGAAAAACAAACTCTCTAGTAGAAATGTGGGCAAATTCATGAAGAAAAAACAATACGTGAAAAAACGTTCACAGAGATATGAGAAAGGAATTACATTCTATCTTTTCTAACAAATTGACAAATATAGGAAAACAATAAATGTTGTTGCTCATGAAGGTCTGAGGAAATGGGCACTCTCTTTCTCTGCTGTTGACATGTAAATCACTACAACTTTCCTGTATGGTAACTGGGCATTGAGTATCTAGTGCCATGCTGTGTGACACTACATAGCCACTAGTTACATTGGCTATTTAAATTCAGTATTTATTTCCTCATTCTCATTAACCACATTTAAGTGGACTAGTCCACACTCTGGACTAGCGGCTACATATTGCACACAGCATACCTAGAACATTTCCACAATCACAGAATATTTTATTGAATATCACTCATTAGTGGTTTCAAAATAGTCATATCCTTTCCCTAGTAATCCTAGTTCAAGGAATATATTCTAAAGAAATATTAGAAGTTTAGGGATCAACACCAAACCATTGTAAACAATAGAAATAATCCAAATGTTTGCAAAAAAGGAATAAATGATTTTATTCACATAATAGAATATTATGCAGTCTATTAAATATGCTTTTGTGTTAGTTAATATTATTATAGCATGTTCATAATATGCTGTCAACTGAACAAATAGGCTATAAAACATTTACAGCATTGATTATAAATCTCCTTTAAAATATCTTAAAATTTATATTACAAAGCATGGTAGTGTTGGCAGTTTCTCTTTGCAATACTTTCTATTAGACACACACACATTACTTTTATAGGCATAAAAAAAATGAAAAGTACATTGGTTTTGAACCCCATGAAACAATTCGTAATCATGGCCAGTTTGGGTGGTTACTGTCTTTTGACATTTAGTGTTGGTTAGTATATTTATATATAGTATTGTATCGTAGTGCATATGTATGAGTGATATGTGTGTGTCAGTGTGTGTGCGTGTGTGTGTGTGTGCGCGCGTGTGTGTGTGTGTAGAAGCCTGGTAGAAAACAAAATTCAACTCAGATGGCTTAAATGAAGAGTTTTTTAAAAATAAAGGAACACATTGGGGCGCCTGGGTGGCGCAGTCGGTTAAGCGTCCGACTTCGGCCAGGTCACGATCTCGCGGCCCGTGAGTTCGAGCCCCGCGTCGGGCTCTGGGCTGATGGCTCAGAGCCTGGAGCCTGTTTCCGATTCTGTGTCTCCCTCTCTCTCTGCCCCTCCCCCGTTCATGCTCTGTCTCTCTCTGTCCCAAAAATAAATAAATGTTGAAAAAAAAAAAAAAATAAAGGAACACTAATGGAATCATGGGCAGGATTAAAGGAGCAAACTAGGGCTGGTTAGTTGCCCAGAAACTCACACAGTGAGAAGTCATTACTATCCTTAGGAGTAAAGGGATGAGAGGCGGAAATAGAGTTGCTGCGATGTGTGCTGGAACTTTACAAGTGGGGCTTCCCAGCAAAAGTTTTAATCATGAAGACCATGCAGCAACTGATGAGAACACAGCACCAAGCAAGAGAGTGCAAGTGTACCGTGTTCTTTGCACTTTGTTTATTGTGCTTTGCAGATACCGCATTTTCTACAATTGGAGGTCTGGCCTGCATCCAGACAGTCTATTGGTGTCATTTTTTTAATAGCATTTGCTTACTTCTTTTTTAAAATTTTTTTTTTTTTTTTTTCAACGTTTATTTATTTTTGGGACAGAGAGAGACAGAGCATGAAGGGGGGAGGGGCAGAGAGAGAGGGAGACACAGAATCGGAAACAGGCTCCAGGCTCTGAGCCATCAGCCCAGAGCCTGACGCGGGGCTCGAACTCACGGACCGCGAGATCATGACCTGGCTGAAGTCGGACGCTTAACCGACTGCGCCACCCAGGCGCCCCACATTTGCTTACTTCTTATCTCTGTGTCACATTTTGGTAATTCTTGCAGCATTTCAATTTTTTTTCATTATCATTATATATGTTATGGTGATCTGCCCAGTGATTATGACTCACTGAAGGATCAGATGATGATCAGTATTTTTTAGCAGTAAAACATTTTTTAATTAAGGTATTTAAATTGGTTTTTTAGACATGATGCTATTGCTCACTTACTAGACTATAGTATAGTGTAAACATTACTTTTTTATACACACTGGAAAACCAAGAAATTAATTTTACTTGCTTTATTGTGGTATTCACTTTATTATAGTGGCCTAGAACTGAACGTAGGAAAATACAGGAACTGTGATGTGTATATGGCAGAAAACTCTTCTCTAACTCACTGCACTTAGTTAAGATCATTAAAGAAATATTGATTCCAAGAGCAAGTTTGTAGAGGAAAAGTTTTGGTTAAAAATTGTCAGCAATTATTTGTTTTAAATATTTAACTTTGGTATGGAATAAAATTATAATACTGTGGATCTGTGCTTTATATACTATGATGTGCTAAGCAAATGACATTGGAAAAGCTCTAGTTCACATTTTTTTATAGATAGGTTATTTGAAAAATTGAGAAATAATTTTTAACTTTATGTTATTTAGGATTTAAAAAGTTGTTTTAATTATATGACTTATTGATATTTGTTCAATGTGGTTTTGAAATAACAATTTACATTCTAAAATACATGAGGTATTAACATTATATTACTATAGTGGTCCTGTTGTGTTTTGGCCAAAAATAGTATGAGACAGTCTTTGTAGTATCATTTTATTTTGGAAAGGTACTTTACATTGTTTCAGTCATACCTATGGAGGGATAACTTATATGGAGATAAATCAAAATTAATCCTTTTTAGCTTATATTCTCATAAGTTTAGTTGATGCATATAGTTGTGTATCCACCACCATAATAAAATTATAGAACAGTTCCATTACCCTCCAGAATTCTCATATGCCCCTCTGTTGTCAACCCAGCCATTTAAAGCTAATCAAGAATGTCATGTAAAAGGAATCATACAGCATATATCTTTTCGAGTTTGACTTATTTCATTGAGCAAAATGCACTTGAGATTCATCCACATTGTTGCATGGGTCACTAATTTTCTCCTTTTTATTGCCGAGTAGCAGTCTGTTGTGTGGCTATACCACAGTCTGTTTATCCATTCCCCAATTAAAAGATATTTCCAGCTTTTGATAGTTTTGAAGAATAACAACTGTAAATGTTCATGTATAGGTTTTCGTGTGAACATACTTCTCTTGAGTATATTCCTAGTAGTGGAACTGGCGGTTTGTCCAATAAATGTGTATTTATAAGAAAGTGCCAAACTGTTTTCCAGAGTGTACAATTTTACATTCCCACCAATAATGCATGAGAATTCTAGTCACTCCACATTCTTGCCAGTGCTTGATTTTGTCAGTTAAAAAAAAAGTAAATGAATTACTTTTAGCCATTCCCATAGGTATATAGTGGTATCTAATTGTGTTTATTTGTATTTCCCTAATGCTAATGATGATTAGCGTCATTTCTTGTGCTTATGATCCATATATCATCTTTGGTGGGTGCTTTAATTTTAACAGCCACAAAAGACAGAAACCAGTGGATTTATACGGATAGTGTCTTATACTCATAAAGGAAAGGAATACCACCTTATTGAATTTACTAATACATGAAAGTTATTCAAAAAAACACTATCCTTATTGTCTATTTGAATAACAAAATGGTCATTCTTCTCACTGACTACAACTCCTATCATTACAGATATTCACCATGTTGCTTGAAATAATAGTTCTAATGTGTATATGAGTCTGCTACCCATTTCCCACAGCTGTTTCCAAACATAACCATTTTTTTTCCTCAAGCTCTTAAACTATTTCCTAGTCCTCCCACGTCAGCAGGTGATCTTACTTCTTTTGCTAAGGACCTGGATTCTGGTGCACTCTCTCAACAATTATTTTCACCTATCCTAACCTCCATCTTTCTCTCTTATCCCAGTTCTTATTAACTCTTCTCACCTGATTCTTTGATTTTTCATTTTACTCTGGTTTCTCAATGTTATGGACTTCATGTTTGTGTCTCCCCCCCACCCCCGATCTCGTTTATATGTTGAAACTTACCTAAGCCCTAATGGGATGGTATTAAGAAGTGGGTCTTTTGGAGGTAACAAGCTTTAAAGGAGCTCATGAGGGTGGGGCCTCCAAGATGCAGTTAATGTCCTTCTAAAAAGAGGAGAGGTATCCTCTCTTTCTCTGCCATGTGAGGATACAGCAAGAAGGTGTTCCCAGGAGATTGTTCTCACCAGACATTGTATTTGCCAGTGCATTGATCTTTGATTTCCCAGCCTCCAAAACCGTGAGACATAAATGTTTGTTGTTTAACACACAAATGTTTGTTGTTAAGTTTATTGTTTAAGTCTATGGTATATTGTTATGGCAGCTAAACTAAGATACTCATCAAATTAATTCCAGTCTTCTCACCTCCGTTGGGAGTTTGATATATTAATTTTCTCTATTTTAAAAAATATTTTTGTGGCCCCCTTATAGTCTTTTTCTCAGCCACTTCATCCTTCTCTTAAACACTAATAGCCAAAGCTTTCATTCCGCTAGTCATCTCTATCAGTCTTTAATAACTCCTGTCTTTCTTTTCTTATAAAGTTACTTATAAAAATAATCTGTCGTACCACATTGGTTTTTCTCATCAGTGACTCATTTGAAACCCATGAAGCAGGGCTTCTACCCTGACCGCCTTACTGAAACTGAACTCGCCAAGTAGCCATGATGACTTCTTACTATATTTAGTAACCTTTTAGCCCTCAGCCTATTGGAAACATCTGCTACATTTTGAAAATTCTGATTACTTTTTCATAGAAACTTTGTTTTTTTTTTCTTTTTCCAGGAGACATTCCTCTGTTGGTTCTTATTTCAGTTATTTATTGCTATATAATCCACCACCCAAAACTTAGTGTTTTAAAGCAGTGTTTTATGATTTCTCTTGATTCTGCGGGTGCCTGAGCAGACCTGCTGATTTAGCTTGGGCTCTGGCTTGCATTTTCACTCAGCTGACAAGTTCAGGGGCAGGCTCAGCTGAGGCAGCTTAAAGGGCTGGTCTTTAATCTCAGGCTTCTTCACATCCTCATGATCTCAGGGTGGTGTTCTAAGATGGTGAAGATGGAAACCTCAAGGTTTCAGAAGGTTTGGACTTTGCAGTATGCACAGCACCACTTCTGCCACAATCTATTATCAAAATGAGTCATATGGCAAGCCAGAATAAGAGGTGAGGAAGAGACTCCATCTGGGATGGGAGAAAAAGTAAAGTCCTATTTCACTATCTACCACAATTCTTTTTAAAACTTAACTTTGTTTTTTCTTTTGACTCTGATTTTCTCTCTTGTGTTGTGCTGCCATTCTCTTACTGGTCTTATAAGCTTTCAACAAATAATGATTGTCTCCAAGGATCAACATCCGAATTTGGGTGTCCCAGAATAAAATAGTATAGAGAACTCATTCTCCATTCCTGACCCCACATCTTGATGACTTTTTCTGATTGCATTTCTTGAGCCATGACCCTTGGAACTAATGTCTACTCAGTTACGGAAATTAGATTTTTGGGGTATCTTCCCTTAGCTCCCATATGCCCAGTTGCTTATCTGTACTGACTATAAATCTTAAACTTCAGCTTGCTCTTCATCTACTCAAGCCTTTATTCCAATTCCTATTATTCTCTTTACTTGACTATAATTATTACAATGTTTAGAATTTTGAACATAGATTTCTTGGCACAAATAAAATTTATTTTGAAAAGAAGTATGCATAAGCAAAATGCAAAAATAAATAAATTATTGTCTTCTCTGTTCTTGAAATTTAATTCATAATGCTAATGTAACACTTTAGTGTATGTGTTGTGAAGATGCCTGTGATTATGGGCTTCTTGAATGTAGACATCCTACGTTAATGTAGGCTTGCTAAAAATGCTTAACAAATTAGATTAGTGAAGATAATAACACCAAAGGTAATGGTCACAGAGATCGATAAAACTCAGCTGGGTTTGTAATTAAATGTAGAGAGAATGATTGTGGAGAGAATTGGGGAACTGCATCTTGGCTTTTCATAGCAGGGGTAGCAACATTGCCTTCTGTTGATGGGCAAGTTTGATATGTCGCAATTAATTTGTTGGTTTTTTGTTTTGTTTTGTTTTTACTTTAAGGCTAAATCTGAAACCCTACTGATTTAGTTCTTTTTAGGAGGTACTTGTAGCACCATCCCCTACTTTTTTATTCATTTGTTTCAAAGTAAAAGCTTTTATTTTTAAAACAATAACTTTTCTTTGGGTAATGTGATTTCCAGAAAGTCTTTCCAAAGGTTGCATTCTTTGAGACCCGTGTTGTGTTAATGCGGTGGCGCTAAATCAGTAGTATGTGTAGAACTTGATCCTGGAGAGGTTTTTTCAGAGATATTTTTGTCTTGCTAGGACATAGAATGGATAGAGGTATGGATGAAAATAAATGCCAACTACAATTTAAGTTATGAACTGTTCCATTTTTTTTTTTTTTTTGGTTTTTGCCAAAATGGAAAAAGAAAAAATGCAATAAGGGTAAATGCTGGAAAAATCTATAAGAATATGATGAATAATGAAATAAAGAAAAGTTAACAATTAAACAAGTTTTATTAACAGACTTAAAATGACAAGAGCAAGAGATAAGAAAAGTAGATGCTGCATACTTAAGTCACATTGCTCACGTTGCTCAGCATGGGAAGTAAAATTATCTATAAGAATAGTGATGGTGGCATCTTAAATGCATTTTCTGACTTGAGTATTACCTTTGTTTTTAAAGTAAGTTTTTTTAAATAGTGATTTTTTTAAAAGATCATTTTGTTTTAAATGTCTCTGTCGCTGTTCATGGGAAAGGATGGTAATGTCTTAGTCCAGTTAAAGGAAAGAGTTGCGCTTGTGTTTGGCAGTTACATGGAACTTGAATCTTGTGTATGTATGATTTTATAAGGTCCTTCGAACACAGCAATACAGCATTTTTATCAAAGCAACATCTGCTAGACCCTTTCTTTGCAAGCATCACAGTCGTATCATCATTTCCATTTATAAGTTTTGCTGTTCAGGGCTTTTTAAAACTGCTCTATCAGTTTCCTTTGTAGTAAAACTTGAAATATCAGTTCTTGGCATCAAATAAGTTCTTCTTTTTATTTTAAAATTGACTTTTAAATAAATTTAAAAAGGTTAAGATGGTGATGGAGAGGCAAATTCTTGACTTGAAAAAAAAATGGTTGGAAGGAGCATAGATTCATTCCTTCATTTATGCAGTATTATTTGAATGCCCATTATGGGACAGTTTCTTGACAAACTCTGAAAGAAGGTACAATGATGAAAAAGACCTAGTCTCTGCCCTCTGAGAACTCCCAGTCTACCTGACAAGTAAACAGATAATTATGATCCAAGGTACCAGGTGAATAATACAAGCATTTGAACAGAGAACTGGGAGAAGCACTTGATATTATTGTAATATGGCAGTTCAAAATGAAATAAGATCATGAGCAAAATTGTATCTGTGAGTGGAAATGTGGTTTTCTTACTGTAAATTGAACCACCTTTTTGTTGGATCCTGTTATCTCTGTGATTTACTCCCTGTGTCTCTGGGTGCCCCTGAAGGGAAGGGAGGATTTGCAATTCCTTCACTCCTCTTGGAAAACCAGGCCATGTTCAGTTGAAGGATCACTGTAAGTGGACAAATAGTAAAGACACTGTGAGCTGAGACAGCCCTGTTCTAGGCAACCTTTTCCCTCTATTCGAGGCCTGAATTGTCCACTTTCCAAAGGCCAGAGAATAAAATTGCATGTTTCTATATATCCCTGTCGTTATTTGTTTCATGAGATGGTTATGCACATCAGAACTGCTTGTATAGGAAAGTGTACAATATACTGTTAATTATGGGCCACTTTGTCAATCCATCTCAATTCTATAGATTGATATTAAGCCAAAGATGACAAATTCAGGTGACAGCCTGATGGAGGAATGGCTTCTGAGTAGCTAAATACTCTTTGCTAATTAAAAATGGATTGTGTACCAGCTACTCTGTTTAGACTTGGGCTGAGAATGAATAACCACAAAATGAACCAATGCTAAAACGCAAGGTGAAGTTGCAAGCAGAGCCTATAGAACACTATTTTTACCTTACCAAGGAAACTTCAATCCATATGCCTGCAAAAGTTTTTGATGTGTCTGATTAAAGGCTTTACTTTTAGGTCGTGTCTTGTGACACAGAAAGCTATTGTTGAGAAACAATACAACAAGTGTAAAATGTATATTGGCTTGTGTAGTCATTGTTTAGAACCTAACTATTCCTTATTTGAGAACTGTATATACTTTCCTTAAGATTATCCAAGATATGCAGCGTGTGCTATGGTCTGAAGTGTTCTCCCACCCCGACCCATTTAATATGTTGAAACCCTAATTCTCAGTGTAACTGCATTTGGAGGTAGAGCTTTTAGGGGGTACTGAGAGTTAAATAAGGTCATAAGAGTAGGATGCTAATCCAGTAGGATGATGGTCTTACAAGAGAAAGAAGACAAACAGGGGGAGACAGATCAGTCTCCCAAGTGCCTACACCTACAAAAGACTGTGAGGCCACAGGGAGAAGTCTGTCTTCTGCAAGCCAGGAAGAGGGCTCTCACCAGGAACCCAACTGGTATCTTGATCTTGGACTTTCCAGCCTCCAGAACTGTGAGGAAACAAATTTTTTGGTTGAGCCATCCAGTCTGTGGCACTTAGTGATGGCAGTCCCAAGCAGACTAATAAAGATTGTGATAAACATGCTATTTTCCCTTATATTTCTAAATTCTCTTGCATAGTTATTTCAGGATTTTTTGCATTACATGTGTTTTAGTGAAATGAGACTGTTATTTTATGATACCTGTAAGTTTATGAGCTTAAGAAGATAGCAGGGCCCATAGAGGGCGTGTAAAGAAAATTTTTCTGCATTTGTGAATTTTCTGGAGTAAACCATCAAATTTGTCCAAAAGACATTATAGGTTTTGCAAATCAAAAATTGTTAGAGAAGACAATATAGTCATTAAAGGATCAAGGTATCTTACTACTTTCATGGAGTTCTTTATGCAAACCATATTGAACTAAGAATTGGTTTGGATTGTTTTGAAGCAAAATGTTGAATATGTTCTATGTTTGTGATGACTGAGATAATACACATGGGGCATAATACAATTTTCATGTTTCATAACTAAGTATTGTACATTGACATATATTCTGTTATTCATTTTTGGACTCTGAAATGTAATTCACAAGAAAAGATAAAACTTTTTGCATATGATATATGAATGAAATTTTTTATTAAAGTATAATAGGCATATAACATGGTATAAGTTTAAGGTATACAATGCATTGATTGGATATATTTATACATGTCGATATAGTTACCACTTCAGTGTTAGTTGACTGTTGTGAAGTGATAACTCATTGTAGTTTTGATTTATTTTCCCTGATGAATAGGGATGCTGAGCACCATTTCATGTACTTGTTGGCCATATGGATGTCTTTTCAAAAAAATACCTATTTCATTCCAATGCCCATTTTAAAAAATTGAATTATTTGGCCTTTTTGTTTTTGTTACTGTGAGCTGTATGAACTCTTTATACATTTGGATATTAACCCCTCATCTGTTACATGGTTGGCAAATATTTTCTCCAATCTCATAGGTTGCTTTCTCATTTAAAAAAATTTATTTTTTAAGATTTTTTTAACATTTATTCATTTTTTGATAGAGACAGAGCATGAGTGGGGGAGGGGCAGAGAGAGAGAGGGAGACAGAGAATTCAAAGCAGGTTCCAGGCTCTGAACTGACAGCACAGAGCCTGACACGGGGCTCGAACTCACGGAGTGTGAGATCATGACCTGAGCTGAAGTCGGACGCCCAACCGACTGAGCCTCGATGTCTTAGTTTGGTGTAGTCCCACTTGGTGATTTTGGCTTTTGTTGCTTGTGCTTTGGATGTCCAATCTGAAAATCAGATTATTCATAGGAATTACTTACAAAGACTGGAAAGTCATTAAAGTTACTAGTTTTGCTTTATCTTTGTTTTCATATTGATGATATAAAGATTTGGGGCTGACAATTTAATATGACTTTAATGGAGAGTTAAAATACTACTTTTCATTGGGGTTACACATGTAGAGAACTTTAAATAACCAAGACTTTTATACCCGCTTTTTAATTTTCATTTGCCTTTTCACAATTTTCAATACAGTTTGGTAGCGAAGAACACTTGATCTCCTATGGTAAGATGTATATAATGGGTATTTTATCAATTACTTTTTCAGTTTAAACTTCAGTTTTTTAATCTATAAATTGGAGTTAAAATTATGTAGTAGGTTTCTATAGATTAAAATGGAATTCTACGTAAGTAAAATCATACGAATCATAGACATGGAAGCATTACAGTGTCTGGTATAGTGTAATCTTTTAAAATGTCAGAGCTATAATAATTTCCTACAGCATTTTTAAGGATTCACTATGTTCTCCAAAGAAAATAGGTACTTCTTGAAAGGACTCAAGTTGTAGAGTTAGAATTTCCCCATGGTGTTCTCTAAGTATTTTTTCCTAGCCTTTGATTGGACAAATAATTGGCAAAAATGCAAAACCAGACTAGGAAAGCTTGATTCTAGTTTGAGTAATACACTTGAGTGTATTCTAGTTTGAGTAATAAACCATGTGACTTTGACAAGCTACTTGTCTTAACCCTTAACCCAAAAGATGAATTGTCAAAGCTGATTCATGCAAATCATTGCTATTATACAATACCAAAGTATTAAAATAATTGAAAAGATAAAACCAGAAAACAGTTACAAATTAGTATTTCTTTACTATGAGTGTTGAATCTATCCTATACAGCTTTAAAAAGTGTCCCTTTCTTAACATTTGGATAGGTTTTGGTTTGGGATTAACAGACAAGTTAAAGACAGTGTATGCCCTTTGGTTTTGGGATTCTTCGTTTTATGGTTCATTAATATCATAGAAAAACTCTTTTATGTAACTACTCTTCTCCAACTAGCCATGCCCTCATAAATCCTCAAATTACAAGTGTATTTTTAATAAGCAAGCTGGAAGACCGGGGATAGCCTGCTAAAACACTACAAATAGGAGAAAGTTACCAGGTAGGACCTAAGTAAAGACCAAAGTATTATTAGTAGTATTGTCAAAATGTGATTGTAGATTGGCAGCATCAACATCACCGGAAACTTATTAGAAATGCAAATTCTTGAGCCGTATGCCAGACCTACTAAATCAGAGATGGTGGGAGCAATCAGTCTTGTTTTGCAAAGTTCTCCACATGATTCTGATGATACAGGCTAACTTTTGAAACACACTCTATAATTTTAGAAGGATCTCTGATGGATGTCATTCATTGCTTCTGGCATTCTTTCCTTCACTCCCAGGGAAGTCATAAGCCTACTTCTATAGAGTATTAAGGCCAATCTGAATACTGATAATAATGATTCAAGCTTATTATCATGATCATCTTGGAGATATGTTGCACACCCAAAACTAATGTAACATGTGTGTCAACTATACTTCAATTAATAAAAAAAAAAATCATTTGGAGGGAAAAAAATGTAACAATGCCTCATTTTCCTAGAAATTCAAAATTTATTTCTTTTGGAATTGGCTTCAGGATAACTTTTCAACCAACATAAAATGGGACATATTATTTATTTTGCAGTCCAGTTGTTTTTTTCCAGGTTTCACCATCTACCACCTCCACTAGATTTGACTATTAATGCTTGAACTAATGTAAATTGAATGTATTTGCGCAGGTTGATAATCTGATATTAGAAATGTTCTTAGTTTCTGAAGGCAGTTTTTAAAGTGGATTTACAAAGTTGTTTTGGGTAAGATCAGTATTAGTGGAATAAGTTTACTTTGAGACTATGCTTTAAACAATAAGTAGTACTTCTTAAAAGTTGTATATAATAGTGCGTAAGTTTGGTAGTGTCTCTGGTATCAATTGTAGAAATAAGTTCAAAATCCCTGTATATAAATCTTCCAAAGACCAGTTTAAAAGAAAAAAGAGCAAGAATTCTTGCAGTCTTTGTTATGTTATAGAGAAATATCCCATCAAATTATTAACTTGGGGAATAAGAGAAGAAAAAAATCAGTTTTATAAATACATTTAGAAATATTTTTTTTTCTTTAGAACTTGCAGGAACTTTTGGGCTACTAAAGTTGGCTTGTTAGAAATGTTTCCTGGAGAGAGAACTTGATCTATGAGAAAGATTAATTGTCTTATCCAGCTATACCCTTGTGGATTTTTGACTCAGAATTTGTTTTCTTGCTCTGCTTTATGACTTTATGTTTGTGCAGCCAGAAGTTTAAAAGTAGAAATTGGATTCTGCCTTTCCTAAAGAATATAAAGACCGCTTAAAGTTGATTTTCAGCAATTTTGCCAGACAAAAAGCCTTTTTACTTGAACTAAGTTATTTTGTTTATCTTACTAGTTGAATAATTGTTTATCTTACTACTATAATTAGCTCAAGAGGTTTTGGTATTTTCTTCCTTTCTTAAGAACCCATGGTTTGGTTCCAGAATATGTTAAAATGATCGTCTCTGATTTGATACTGCTCTTAATGAAATGAAGGTTTTGTTACCTTCAAAGCATAAAGACCAACATGTTATTGGGATAAAATGTTATTGGGATGTAACTGGGAGATATGGAACTCTTTTGCCTTTATTCTTTTTAAATGAAAGTTATTTTAAGTGTTTTGCTTTACATACTAAAAAGAGTAATTTCAATGGGGCTACTTTACACATCTGTCATTACACATGCCAAAACATTTTACTTCATCAGATTCAAAGAAACCAATGATTTGGATTTTTAGCAGATATACAGGAGCATTGTCAAATTTAAATTTTGACTATATATCCCTTTTAAGTTTTCTTTTACCTGATTAAAAGTGATATCAGGGGCTGTAATATTGTACTCACTTTGTAGAATCTTCCTGGATCTTTCTTTTAAGCTTGAAATCAAAGAATTTACAGTCAGATAAAGTTTCTCTAAGGAGATACAATTTGATACAAAATATACAATATAGTAGTATATATACATAATTATCAAGTAACTTAATAAAATTTTAACTCACAAATGGAATTACCTTTCATTTTTAGTATTCTAGCATTTGCTAAGTTCTTATTTGCCAGAGGCATATTTTCAATATGCTGAAGCAGAATATATTAGAATGCTTTCTCCTAAAAGTAAGCTTTTGTATTGGAGAATTCTTACCTACTAGCCTATAGTTCAAATTAAAAGATTCTCAGTATTTATCTTAATATTTCATAAAATTATTAAGGTTTTTAGCAACATATACCCCATGTTATAGAGTGGTGGTTGTATCTTCATGTTATATCACTGTAACAAGTATAACCTATACTTATTAAAAGCATATTTATTAAAAGATATCTATTAAAAACATATTTATTGAAAACCTACCATGCATGTATCAGACATTGCAGGACAAAGCCCCTATAAGTGTGCTGCTTACCTTTTAGAGGGAGGACCTACAAAAAAAAAAAAAAGGTAAAAGAAACAAGATAATTCAAAGAAAATTACAGGGTGCTGTTGCTGAAGTGAAAGCAAGCCAAGTGATGATGTCTTAGACCCAAAGGAGTGTGCACAGTTCCCACTGTGACTGGCACTCCACCAGTTGCACTTTGCCTATGGTTGACGAGTTTGTGGCCCCTGGCATATGTGCCCATGTGTAGTTTGTGCATTCCACTTCACGGTCTCCGGGACTTCAGCTTCCTTGTCCCAGAAACCCTCAGCCCACTTCCATGGTCTGCTCAGACCTCTGACTGAGGTCCATTTTCTCGGGGTAGACTATCTGAACGCTGTCCAGCAAGGCCATAGAGATATCATAGACATACAGATGCAGCTTAGATGCACAGGATGCGGTGTGTATAGGCATACCATGTGCTGGGCTCCTTGAGTATGATGGGGTCATTAGTGGGCAGAGAAAAGGGCAGGCTTTGAGTGTGAGGCCTGGAACGGACTTGTACCGTGCTGCCATGTTGTAGTGCAGAACTCCGCAGAAGTGAATATTTGACCTTCCAGGTTGTTAGGGAGGTATATTTGTCAAAGTACAAATATAACGTGATTTAACAGTTTAACTTGATAAATAGTGTTACATATTTAGACATGTGATGCGAGGCCCCACAGATGTTAAGGACGTAATATATAAATAAAGTACTACCTTTTGAAGTCCATTTTAGATAGGATGGTCAGATAAAATTTCTCTGAGGAGTTACAATTTGAGTCAAAGATCTGGAGCACGGAAATGGGTCATCTATGATAGAAGTTACAGAAATAAATTCCAGGTGGAGTGACTTTGTAGTACAAATGTACAGAGGTTCAAAATAAACCATAACCAAAGGCTTACTCTCTATAAAGAATGAAAAGAGACCCTCGAAGTAGAGAGTAGAGTAAGAATAGAGATCTGTAGAAACCAGATCATGCCCTAGTATGCTGTTGAAAAGAGCTTTCATTTTATTCCAAGACCAATGGGACACTATTGGAGGGTTTTAATAAGGGGAATGGCAGGCTGTTAATTACATTAAAAATCACTCACAGCTCTCCTCATGCATTTGGAATATATGTGAGGGGCAGTTAGGAAAAAGAAATCAAGTGGTCTAGAGGAGAAATAATGTTTGCTTGGCCTTGAGTGGTGGCAGTAGAGATGAACAGAAAGTAGATGTGTTAGTTATCTGTTAGAAGTAAATCCAACATGTCCTGATGGATGGTATTTGAAGAATGAAGCAGAGAAAAGACTTAAAAAGGACTCTTAAGATTTTTGATTTGAGAAACTGGATGGATAATAGTTACTGAAATGGAGAACACTGTGAGAGGAGCACATTTTTGGGAGGAGATAAGAATAGAGCATTCTATTATGGACATGATTACTGTTTGATATTTAAATGGAGACCTCAAGTAGGTAATCATATAGCCAAGTCTGGGACTCAAGGAGTCACTATGGACTCTGTCTTGAACATACCATCCTTTTCCCATGTCTTAGATCTTTGTTTCAGCTCTGATACCCGTCTGGAATACTTTTTCCTGTGTCTTCATCTGGTTTCAGTCTCTGCTTAAATGCCAGTCTATCTAAATGGTTACTTCCACTTTTATTTTTGTCTCAGTATTTGTGTTTTTTGTCTTTTTTTTTTTATCATTTGCAAACTTGTTTTCACTTTTTTTCTTGTCCTCAAGAAGAGGGGCTTTTCTTCTTTTACCTTCTTCAGCCAATGACTAGGACAATGTCTGTTACTAAATGTTCAATAGATATAGGTTCAGAGAAGGAAGGGAGGAAAGAATATTTGAGCAGGATCATGGTTGCCTTAAAAGGAAAAACAAGGTGCTTGAGGGTAGATGGGTGTGAGAGATGATAGACTCTTCTCCTGCCAAAGGTTTAAGGATTCATGGGTAAAAAGGATGCTTAATGTTCACTAAGCACTTACTGTGTGTTAGGTACTTTCCTGAGCACTTTATAAAAATTCATTTAATAATTAAAAACACCATATACGACAGCAACTATTTTTATTTTCATTTTGCGGATAAGGAAACTGAGGCTCAAAGAGGCAAAGTTGATGAAACTTGTATAGCTGTATTTAAAGCCCATGCAGTGTGAGTCCACAGCCTCCTGCCTGAACCATTACAGAGCACAGAAGGCTCGTGCTGCATTGCCACAGCTCCTTTTGTTTCCTTAACCATCAGAGATAGTGAAGCCAGTTCTGATAAATCCCATGGAATTGTCCTCAGTGCCACTCAGCATCTTTTTGCCAGTGTCAGGTTCCAGACATAAATCCACTGGCCCTACAAAAGGACCACACAATGTGTGCCTTGAGGAAAAACAAGTGCCACTTCTTGCATACGTCTTGCTTACGAGGTTGCTACTGTACATACAGAGTGGAGGGAGGTCCCTACGAGCAAGGCCCTGACCCACTTCAACTCAAAGACCTGTGTCCTTTGCAGTTAGCCACTGGAGAGAAAGCCAGACCCACCTGATCGAGACTTCATTTTCTTGTAGAATGAATTTGGAAATTTTCAGGGTTTTTTTTTTTCCTATTTTTTGGAATAGTCTGAGAAGAATCAGTATTAACTCATTTTTTTAAATGCTCGGTGGAATTCATCTGTGATGCCATGCGGTCTTAGACCTTTATTTGTTAGAAGTTTTTTATTTTTTATTATCAATTTAATATCAATACTGGTAACAGGTTTATTCAAATTTTCTATTTCTTCCTGATAGAGTTTTAGCAGATTGTATGTTTCTAGGAGTTGATCCACTTCTTCTAGGTTACTGGTTTATGATTGTTTACAACCTCTTATAATTCTTTATATTTATGTGATGTTGCTTGTTATTTGTCCTCCATTTTTATTTACTTGAATCCCCTTTCTTGCTTTTTTTTTTTTAACCAGTCTGTCAGAGACCTTGTCTGCTTAATGTCTAAGTGTTTGGGGGTAGGAAGAAGCAAGCAAAGATGCTAACACTTTTTGAAAATCAAACACAAAAACAAAACAAAATGAAAAACACAACACAACAAAACAAAAAAACACCTAGAAATCTCATCTTTTTTGCTTTATAAAGATAAAGATACTCCCTAATTTTCTTTCTCCTATTCTCACTAGATAATAAACTCCTGAGAGCAGAATTATACTCTGCTGTCATCTTAAGGAATCGTTATGCCTTTCATATTCTTTGTTAAACTGAATTCCATTGGCAAAAAGAGTAAATGATACAGTATTTACAGATGAATAACACATTTCTTATAGGAATTTGATAGACTAAATTGAACCTGCATATTTTTTGAATTGATTGTTTTCAGTTACTCAGCTTCCAGAACTTGAAAAGGGTCTGTATCAGCATTTTTTTTTTCACTTAGGCTATAGCTGCACTTCTTCCTTTGGGGGATAGAACTGTCAGCTCAGAGTTTTAAGAAAAATGACACCTTCTAAAGTCAAGATGAATGAAAATGAATTAGAAAATATTACTATATGTACAGAGAGTTGTGCACAGCCTTTTTCTCCATATAGCATATGAATAGAGGTAAGTGTATTGTAGAAGTAAAGAAATTGAATAAACATGAATTTTAAAAAGAAGTCTCTAGAAAGACAAGATAAAAGTATAGTATACATATGCAAAACCTATTTTATGTAACTTGCAAATGTAATGAAATATTTTCTAAGGTGATAATGTCTTTGTTACATAAAAACCATTTTGGGGGAAAGAACTTTTGCGTTATTTAGGATTAATTTACAGAACATTTAAACAAATAGTCAATTCCGTCTAAATGGATTCTATATGCAGACTATTTCGCATAGTTGTCAATAAGGATTTTTAATCTCATGTAACCCTGATAACTTTAATGACAAAGCTGATCACATTCTGAGTAATTCTTGGGCTCTAAAAATAAACTATGGCTGAAATTTAAAATGGAACAAATGTGCTAAGCAGGCTAGGCAGGTAATGAAGCACACTGAAAACTTGTGTATAAAGGAAAAGTAGAGATAGCAATTATTTCTCAGTATGAATGGTAGAAAAATTATAGTCTCTGACAGTCATTTATATTCTGTATTGTGGCATTTGTTAATTATTCTAAGATATGTTGAGCTTGTGGCTTTAAAATAAAAACTCTGAAATGTCATGTCAATACGTTCAGCAATCCTTCTACTTGAGGTGTTAAATCTTCAGAGTGAAAATTTTTTAAAAGCTATATTTAAATGTTTGCCTTAACACAAACAAACAAACAAACAAACAACAACAAAAAACCCACCTATTACATTGAATGATTATTCCCATCCTTTTGGCCAGGGTGTGGATGAAGCTTTTTATTTCCACTGTTTCTGATGACTAAATTCACAAGTTGGATCTACATTACATTGTCTATTGCTTGGAAATAGGTTGTAATATTAGTGAGTTGTTTTGTATCTGTTAAAGGCAGAATTATCAAAACAAATTGAAAAGTGAAAATATTGCATTAAAATATAACTCCTCTTCACTCACGTGGAAGAAAGCACTCCTTTTACTTGCATTTTGAATATGGGGAAGATCTATCTTTACGGATAGCATAAGATCCTTTTGCGGTATTCTTAGAAGTATTTTACTTAGATGGGCTTTCTTTCTGGGGAACTGAACACAAATCAAAGTGAAATATTCACTTACATCACACTAATTACTCTTACTTACCTGCTTGAGATCTAATTTTAAATGTCTCCCTATATCCCTATAAAGCTCTTTGAAAGGATAACTTTAGAAAGAAATGTACAGCCATCCCAGAGAGATTTGGCAGGGATTGGTTTGCATAATAAATAATGACCATCTGCACCCTGTGGCAACCTACCAAGAAGTGCAATTAGTCCCCTGCAGCCCAGGCAGACTGTGGTTAGTTGTCTTCAGCAGGTGAACAAAGGAGAGATTGCTTATTTGGTACTTTGTTCACTTCATATAAAATAGCTACTTTTGTGAGGCCAGAGTAATTCCAAGATTTAGGTCTTAACATTTTAAAGCTATAATTAGGTTTTATTTCCAGTTATTTTTATAGTTCATGCCTAGTATTATACCTATTCATGTGCAAAGATGGAGGATTTATAAGGACAGTATTTTCATGAAAGTGGGAAATACTCTAATGGCTTAATTTTTTTATTGCTTTTGAAAAATTTTCTTTGAATCTGGTAGAACAACTGGTACAGAGTCACTATGGGAAAATGGATGGAATATGTGTCATATTTATCTGGTGGAAATTAGTGGTCTGAAGACTGAAGTATGAGTCTCTCCTTTTAGGTTATAAATTACATAGAGATTAGACAAAATTGATTCATAATTTTGCCAGCTATTTATATAAAGCCATTTTACTTGATGACAACTTGAAAGTTTTATTGTAATATTTTTTGATACCAAAATTGTGAATGTGCAAAACGTAAAGCTTTAAATTAGATCGGGGGGCCTGAGTGGCTCAATCGGTTAAGTGTCTGACTTTGGCAGGTCATGATCTCACGGTTTGTGGGTTCACGCCCCACGTCAGGCTCTTTGCTGACAACTCAGAGCCTGGAGCCTACTTTGGATTCTGTGTGTCTCTTTCTCTTTGCTTCTTCCCCACTCACGCCCTGTCTCTGTCTCTCAAAAATGAGTAAACATTTAAAAAATAATAAAAATAAATAAATTAGATTATAATCTAGTAAAACCAGTGAGTGAAGAACAATCCAGAATTGATTTAGACAGCGCTTGTTGGCTGAAAACAAACTTAAAAAGTCAAATCTTTTTAAGACTAGAACTTGAATCTTGAAATAGAATGTATGACCCATTGTGTTTCAGTTAATTAAAACTGAATTAATTGCAGTTAATTAATTGCATGATAGTCAATCTCTGAACTTGAGTCAAATGCATTGTTTTAATTATTCTAATCTGGGAGGCAGTGGAGTACCATGCAATTTTTTAGATAGGACGCAGCCTTTGGAATCAGAAAATGTAGGTTCAAACACGGTTTTTGTCCTTTGCCGCCTTAGTGACCCCTCTCTCAGAACCTCAGAGTGTCTTAATTGCCCTAATATCCCCTAATAGTTCACTGATTCAGTGGAAAGATTCCTATAACTTAATCTAAAGTTATACTCAAGTCTAAGATTTATCACAGATATGTACAAGAAAGAAGGGAACATCAGAGGAGAGATTGAATACAGGCTTTCCTGCCCTATTGATGCAGGAATTGCATGGGCATGTCTTTGTTTCCACCTACAAACTGTACCGATATTTGTGATATGTCATTGCTCAAGAAATCCTCTTTGAGTGTTAGAGTCCAGAGTTTTTAAAGGTGGCTAGCTGATCGCACACCTGCAGTGAGACCAACCGTGGTGAGGACCCAAAAGCAGTCACCAAGTACACAGCATGACTCTTCATGTTTGCTTTAAACATGCTGACAATGTGTTCATCAACAAGGAAAAAAATTCTTTTTAGGTTTATTATTGACCATATCCTTTTAGTATTGCTTTATCTGAGAATGTCTGTATTTTCCCTTCATTCTTAAAAGATAGTTTTGCCATACTTGGTGGCAGTTGACAGTTCTTTTTTCCAACATTTGAAAAATACTGTGCCACTTCCTTCTGCACTTCATAGTTTTAGAGGAGAAAAGTATGCCATTCAAACTGGTGGTCCCCTGTAGGAAATGTCTTAACTTTCTAGCTGCTTTCAAGACTTGTTAATTTTCAAAAATTTAATTATGATATGTCTTAGCTTGAATTTCTTTGAGTTTATCCTAGATAAGTTTCTCTCAGCTGCTTCAATTTAGGTTTGCGTCTTTTACCAAATTTGGAAAGTTTTCAGAGATTGTTTCTTTGAATGGTCTCTCAATACCACTCTTTCTCCTCTCCTTTTGGAACTCTGGTGACACAAATGTTGGATCTTCTGTAATTATCCCACAGGTCCCTGAGGCTCTGTTAATTTTTTTCCAACCTATTTCTTTTTGTTTACATTGGCTCAATTAATCTGCCCTCAAGTTCAGGAATTATATTGTTTTTTTTCACTTCACTATTGAGCCCACTCAAGTGAGTTTCTTTTTGTCACTTTTTAATATTATAATTTCCATTTATTTCTCTTTTGTAACTTCTGTTTCTGTTGCTGAGATTGAGTCCACTTGTTTCAAGAGAATTTATGATTAGTTATGGCTGCTTTACAATCCTTATCAAAATTACAGCATCTGATCTGTTTACATGTTGGTGTTAGTTAACTGTCTTTTCTCATTCAGGTTGCAATATCTTATATATTGGTATGATGGATGATTTTTTTGTGCCCTGGTCATTTCATCTATTTTGTGAGGAGGCTCTGGGTCCTACTTAAATCTTTTATTTTGGCAGGCAGTCACATGGGCAAGGTTTAGCATGTAGGTCCTGGCCTACTCCTGTGGGCTGTGGGTTTGAGGATGGTTGAAACTTCAGAGTCTGTGGGATATTATTTTGGTTTGCTGGTTTATCTGGTTCCCACTTGCTCCTCCAGTGCTGTGTGGGGATGGAAAGAGCCTATGTAGGTTGGGCTGCCAGGTGTTGCACTGTGGGAAGAAGTGTTGGACACATGAACTGTTCGGTGCTTGCCTGGCAGTGGTCCCTGCATGTGGGGAATACAGTGCACTTTCTGGGCTGGATGTTTGTGGGATTCTCTCTGTCAGTGTTCTTAGCTGCCCGTGTCTGGGCAGGAAATAGAAATCTTAGGTCTGTCAGGACAAAGAGGCTTCCCAGGCCAGACTACTTTTTGTGGTGGTTATTTTCCTGGAAAGTACAGCCCAGTTCCCTTGGTATTTCTTGGTGGGGTAGAAAATACAACACTTGCATAGTTTTGACTCTTTCCAGGTTTAGCTGCTTGTTTTGCTGGAGTCCATCTTGCTAGTGCTCCTGGGTCACCCCAGTATTCTTTCACAAAGTGGGGCAGCCTTAGGACCATAGGAAAACAGAGCATTTTTTTTTTTTGTGGCAACTTTTGCTCTCAATCCATCTATCTGCCTGTGGTGGGGAGTTTACCTGGTATTGGGAAGGCCTGCCATTTGATCTAATTAAACCTTTACCTGGACTGCCTTCTGTTGCTAAGCTGAGAGTTAAGCCTCCTCCTGTTGTATAGATGGAACTTAAGATGCCCTGCTGCTATGCTGTTCCCCTGTCCCTGGGATCCCAAAGCAGTTCACTCCCCCTCACCATCTTTCAGAATTCTTCCGCTGCCCCTCACTTTATCTCTGTGGTTTATTTGTACTTAGTGAAAAGGAGCCAGGAAAGTTGTATTTACACCAGTTTGTTCAGTGGCCATATCATGTTAATTTCCACTTTTGAAAATGCTGTATAATATAGATTATATATTGGTACAGTAGGACAAATGCTCACATTAAAAAAAAATTTAATGGGTTACACAATAAAAAAAGTTGAGACTCCTGGTCATAAGATGAAGTGAATAATAGATTGCTTGCCATTTAAAACACCATGGTTTGGTTAGAAAGTATATTTCTAGGTTTTCATCCAACCCTGTCCCCCTTGAAGATTTCTTTTCTTTTACCATAATGGTGTATTTACTCTCTAAAATATTCCCACTTCTTTCTATGCTTTTGCTGCACTCATTTTCTCATCTTAATGTATCCGAATAATATGCATGCTCAAGGTTATCTCAAATTCTACCTCTTTTGTGAAGCTTTTTATGACATCTTTAGCAAAATAGGGCTTCTTTTTCCTCTCTTTTTTTTTTAAATTTTTTTTTTTTTTAGCGTTTATTTATTTTTGAGACAGAGAGAGACAGAGCATGAATGGGGGAGGGTCAGAGAGAGGGAGACACAGAATCTGAACCAGGCTCCAGGCTCTGAGCTGTCAGCACAGAGCCCGACGCGGGGCTCGAACTCACAGATCGCGAGATCATGACCTGAGCTGAAGTCGGCCGCTTAACCGACTGAGCCACCCAGGAGCCCCTTTCCTCTCTTTATTATCTGTGATATTTGACATTTTAAATAACATTTTGAACAGTGTACTCAAAGTTTTTCTTTCTTTCTTTCTTTCTTTCTTTCTTTCTTTCTTTCTTTTTCTTTTTTGAAATGTGCTTTCCTAGAGAAGCAGTCCCAGCAGTGACATTTGGTAATGTATAAAATGTGTGGATCTTAACCATCATTTAAAAGGGTCTAATGGAATATACACATGTGCACAGGGAGACCTATCTTAAAATTCCAGGACTATATTCCTCCCCAGCCTTGCACCTTTCCACTCCGATGGAGATGTACATCGAGTCCCATAGTAGTGGTAGCTTGGGACCCATGGCAGAGACTCTCACATGGTATACTGGGAGAAAATTTGTTGGGGGTGAAATAGAAAAACAAACCCTTTAGGTTGAGGAGAGTCTGGAGAGAAGAAGGCTAGAATTGGTAGATGATGACAATCATCAACCATAGGTAATAGAAACATGGGTATTTCTGTCCAACCTCTATGTTCTACTCATGTACAGATATATATACCCTATTGTCTGATTGTTCCACCCAAAACAGTTTTAAGTTAATCTTTTTTTTTTTCCTTTGAAGAACCCTGGGGAGTAGCATAGGGCTTTTTTTCCCTCCACAAACAATACATATGACTTCTGACCACCTAAAGCAAAAGCTTTTTATGATTTTCTTTATTTAGTAGCTTGTAAAATGTTAAGGGAAGGTTACTTTGAGGAATTTTGGAAACCTTTCCATCTGTTCAGTGAAGCCCTTTAACCATCTTCTTTATATTGACCACATGTACCTCAGTGTTCAAGCTCTAGACTATTCATACTTCTCGCTCAGACTCTTGACTTTCAGTATCTTATATTGAAGCCCTTGAGACTAAGGACTACTATTTAATTTATCTTCCGAACTCATGCTCATGTATCTTTGAATTTCTAGCATAACTTAGTATATGTATAAAATAGGATAGATTTGGAGCTAGAATCTGAGCTTTCTCTCAGCTTCCATTCTTTGCCTAGCATACTATTTCTCTGTTTTGGCTTTCTGTTAGTAAGTTGGCATAGCATGGTGTTTTCCAGACTGTTTGTGTCTTCTTGTTGTATTACATAGTGCCACACAGTGAGTCCTGGAAAAATCTTTCCTAAGGGTCTCTTTGAGTAGAGTGAGCTCATTTATATAAATTATGAGCTAGCCCAGACCTCTTGACTACTGTCTTCAGGAGTCCTGCTTTGTTCCAAAAGAGTATATTTATATTTTATTGTCTTATTGCTATGGTAGTGGCAGGCTAGCTGTGAACAGTGTCTCAGGTGTGCATTTCTAGTTTTCACTCTTGAGTTCACCATTTACTTTCAATCCCCTTCAGGAAAGGAACAGAAAACAAAATGAATCTTAAGTTAGAATTAAGTTAGAATTAATCTTAATTCTATTTACAATTCTGGGGCTAGAATGGATGAAGTTTAAAGTCTGTACCTATAATGAATCTATTAAATAAACTTTCAAGTTTATATTACACCAATATAAACTGAGTTAAGTGTACTTTGTGTATGATAATATTAATTCTGATATGTTTCATTGTTTGAAAGATTGATATGTAAGGATTCAGTCTAATACAGGCAACTGATTTGGAAATTACCCAATGACTTCGTTGTGAATTCTAACCTTATTGTGTTTCAGAAAATTCTTTCCCTGTAATTCACTTTGTGAAACTTTTTTTTTACAATATTCTTTACATTTCAGCATCTCTCTCTACCTTTTATCTATATTTACTAGTTAATTTCTGAAAGCCAGAAGTTTCTCTGAGTGGTAGGAAACAAGGCTTGACTTAGGGGTGCCTGGGTAGCTCAGTTGGTTAAGCAGCCAACTTCAGTTTAGGTCATAATCTCATGGTTCACCAGTTCAAGCCTCGTGTTGGGCTCTGTGTTGACAGCTCAGAGCCTGGAGCCTGCTTCAGATTCTGTGTCTCCTCCCTCTGTCTCTGCCCCTCCCCTGCTCACACTCTGTCCCTCTCTCAAAAAACAAAGAAACATAAAAAAAAAAAAAGAAAAGAAACAAGGCTTGACTTAGCGAACAGAATTTTAATGGTATTCTGTTCTCAAGTATGGCGCTAACATTGGATTAACTGTTAAGGGACTTTCTACTATCTTTTGCTCTATTTAAACTTTCTTCTTTTCACTCTGAAATTTTTGTGTAAAGCATGATAAATAACCCTGGATATTTGACTTCATTTCTTTAGAACTAATTTTGAGTAAAAATACTCATATTTTCTTAAGTAATCACCACTTTTCCTAAAAGTATGACTTGTAAAGATTTATCACATTCACAGATAAAAAAAAATTGGCCTTTCATATACTTCAAGATATTATAAAATTACATCATACCTAAGAAAACAGAATTAATGAAAGTATTCAGTTTAATTTGCAAATTTCACTTTATAGACAACTTTTAAGTGTCTTGAGTATTTAAATAATTCAGTGTTTAAAAAGGCATTACCCTTGAAAGATGTTTAATGAAGCACTGAAATTGTTTTCTAACAGTATTTGACATTATAATTTTTTTACTTCATATATGATAAGACTTAAATCATCTATTTAGAAATAGATAACAGGTGCCTTCTGATAGAGTTTTTGGAAAAAAAATTGAAAGTTATTTTATGCTAGTAGTATTAAGCTTAGTTAAAGAATATGGATACTGTGGATATTAATGCTAGAATATGTTGAAGTATCTGCTTCTTCCACCTGATGAAACAACTCCTTTCTCAGTAATGAGATGAATTCTAGATGCATACTATGGCAGAAATCCCACTAGAGATAGTAGGCACACAGGTGTGTACTCCAAAATAGTACATGATAGGTTCAGGATGAGGTCAGTAAAAACAATACTCACACTAAATATTAACCAACATTAGATAGAAAACTCAAATGTTAATATCTATAAACTATATTTGTTAAGCTTACCTGTGTCATCTAATAATTGTTCAGCCTGCCTAAGTGTAAAATCAGAATTGCTAATATTTTTTCTTTGACTCATGGATTATTTAAAAATGTGTTATTTAATTTCCAAAAATTTGGAAAAATTCTGTTAACTTTGTCACTGATTTCTACTTAAGTTTTGTTGACAGAGGACATAACTTGTATGAACTCATTTCTTTTACATTCATTAAGGTTTGTTTCATGATCCAGGTTTATGATGGGATTTAGTTTGGTGTATTTTCCTTGTGCACTTGCAAAGAAGGTTTTATTCTGCTGTTGAGTGGATTTTGTTATAAATGTCAATTTGATCCACTTGGTTGATGGTGTTATTCAGTTATTTTACATCCTTGCTGATTTTCTCTCTACTACTATTTGTTACTGAGAGAAGAGTTTTGAAATCTCCAGCTATAATTGTGAAATTATTCTTGCAGTTCTGTCCATTTCCTTCATTTTGAGGGATCAGTGGTTGAAACATAGACTTTTAGGATAATTATGTTTTCTTGTTGAATTGACACTTTCAATTTTCCTGATTTTCCTCTATCCATGGTAATTTTCTTTGCTTTATAGTTACTTTGTCTGGTATTACTATAGGTATTCTAACTTTCTTATGATTTATATTTGCATTTTATATCTATTTCCTTTTGAGATAGCTGTATCATTAAAGTTATAGTGATCTTCTTTAGGTAGCATATAGTTGACTCCTTTTTAAGATTCTTTTTAAAATCTGTCTTTTAAATGGTGTGTTTAGACAATTTATGTTTGTCATTATTGATTATGTTTGGATTTAGGGCTTCTGTTTTATATTTTGTTCTTTTTGTTTGTTTGTTTCACTTTTTCCCTTACCTTCCCTTTTGAGTTATTTGAACAGTTTTTACTATCCCATTAAATTTTTCTCTTGTAGTTTTGATTATGTAGCTTTGTACTTTTATTCTTTTTTTAAGTGGTTGCTCAAAAACATTTAACTTTTCACAGTTTACAAAGAATCAATACGCTAACATTTCAAGTGGAGTGCAGAAACTTTATCACAGTATGGATCTGTATACCTTTTCCTCTTTGGTGTACTTTTCATATGTATTACATCTGAGTCAAAACTCATCAGAAAATGTTATGACTTTCCTTTCTGTTTGCCGAGCACATTTTAAAGAGTGCAAGAAAAGAAAATTCTGTTACATTGACTTAGGTTTTTACCATTTTTGTTTTTCTTCCTTTATGCCTTCTGGCTAAAGAACTTCCTCCAGTGTGTGTGTGCTCTGTTTTTTGCTTTTTAGCCTGTTGGCTGCTGCTTTCAAAATCAACATATGAATTTAAGGTAAAGGTAGTCCAGAAGGTCTGAGTTTTGGGTGCTTTCTTAACCTAAATTTAACTTTTCTTAATCTAACTTGACTTCTGGTCTTTTTTTCATGTCAATTTAGCCACTCAGTGCTTAACTATTTCACTAGCTCTTCAGGCTTCTGGAACAAAAATTTGGTACTTTTTCGTTTTTGTTCTTCCTATTTTATCCAGCTTTTTCAGTGGTTGAGGGGAGAGTTGGGTGATCCATGTATTTTACCATTATTTGAAATGAAAAAGCTCTCCACCAATCAGTTTTGCAACTTTAAAATAATAACTCTTCTGCCTGCCAGACAACATTCTGTAGATAGTATATTTTTGATAGTATCTGTGAAGGGGAAATTAACCCAAAAGTAGTGTTCAAATGGAAAGTAGCGTTTTTGAAATAATTGCTTTTTTACATTTCTCATTAAAAAAAAATCAGCTTCATGGAAATAGTTTACATGCAACAAAACTCACGGGTTTTAAATGTATTCAATGGAATATCAGTAAATTGATTATTTTCATAAACTTCCAGAATTCCTTTTTCTTGGCAATCTTCCACAACCTTTGCCTTAGGCAACCACTGCTCTGATTTATAGCATTATAGATTTGCCCATTTCTAACAATTTATATAAGTGGACTCTTTATTTATGCCATGTATATAAAGTATATTTGGCCTTATTAGCTTGGCAAAATGTTGTGCAAATGCTCTGTTGGATGCATTTGTAGTAAATTGTTGCTGAATAGTAACTAATTGCCTGATTATACCAAAATTTGTTTATCCATTCTCCTTTTGATGTGACACTGCCAAATTGTCTTCCAAAATGGCTATTCCATTCCAAATCCTTAACTAACAATGTATGAGTCAGGATTCCAGTTGTTCCGCATTCTCACATCTTCTGATACTGTTAATCTTTTGAATTTTAGTCTTCTAAGTGGGTGTGAAGTGGCATCTTAATGTGGTTTGTAGCTTTATGTCCCTGACACATAATGCCTTTTTTTTTTTTAATTTTTTTTTTCAACGTTTATTTATTTTTGGGACAGAGAGAGACAGAGCATGAATGGGGGAGGGGCAGAGAGAGAGGGAGACACAGAATCGGAAACAGGCTCCAGGCTCTGAGCCATCAGCCCAGAGCCTGACGCGGGGCTCGAACTCGCCGACCGCGAGATCGTGACCTGGCTGAAGCCGGACGCTTAACCAACTGCGCCACCCAGGCACCCCACATAATGCCATTTTTGATGAACTTACTATTTGTGCATCTTCTTTTGATTTTTTTTACCCAATTTTTTTTTAGAAGTTTTTAATTTAAATTCCAGTTGGTTACATACAGTGTAATATTAGTTTCAGGTGTACAATACAGTGGTTAAATACTTCCATACAACAAGCAGTGCTCCTCCTAACAATTGTACTCCTTGATCCCTATCACCTGTTTCACCCGTCCCACCATCTTCCTCCCCTCTGGTAACCATTAGTTTTGTTCTCTATAATTAAGAGTCTGTTTCTTGGTTTGCCTCCCTCTCTCCCTGCCCTCCCTTGTTCATTTGTTTTGTTTCTTAAATTCCACATGAGTGAAATCATATGGTGTTTGTCTTTCCAACTTAATTTTGCTTACCATAATACTCTCTAGTTCCATCCACATCATTGCAAATGGCAAGAGTTCATTCTTTTTTGTGGCTGAGTAATACTCTAGTATGTGTGCACATGAGCGTGTGTGTATCACATCTTCTTTATCCATTCATCAGTCCATGGAGACTTGGGCTGTTTCCATAATTTGGCTATTATAGATTTTTATCCAGTTTCTTAAAATTGGGTTTTTCTTAACTTGTTACTGAGGTATGAATTCTCTATATATTCTACAAAAAAATTATTTGTTAGATGTAATGCAAAAATTCTCCCAGATTGTAGTTTGCCTTTTTACTTTTCAAATGATGGCCTTGGGAAGAATTTTTATAATTTTGTTGATAATTTTTTGTTTTATAATTTTGTTTGAAATTTTGATGAATTTTATAGTTCTTGCTTTTGTGTCCTAAGAAATTTTGCTTATTGTCTTCGTCATGGAGCTATCCTCCTGTGTATTTTTTCCAGGTCCTTTATAGCTCTAGCTTTATATTTAGATTGAAAGACTACACCTAAACTGAAAAAAGTCAATGTTCTCTTTGCTGACCTATCAGAGAGTGGTGGTTGTGTTTGTCACATGGTGTTTTGGAAATAGCTGTCCAGAATATTTTTAAACTAGGGGTAGACATTCACTTCAAGATGTGCGGTGACTTGTTAAAACTCATTCTGTAGGTCATACTACATTTCAGTCTGTACATTGGGTGAATACTACACTTTAATATTTAATAAAAAAACAAGTTATGAAGAAAATAAATCATTCTAGGATTTTCTTTTTTTTTTTTCCTCTTTCTCTCTTTCCCCCATACCTTTTTTTCCTTCCTGCCTCTCCATCATATCTTCCTCTCTTTCCTTCTTTCTTGCTTCATTCCTTGTTGATTTTTCTTTTTAAAAAATTTGGGTGTCTTTTTATCTATGATATTGTGTAGTTTCCTAGCTGAGATTTGTACATGATAAAGTGTTCCCTAAGTAGGAATTAGTTCTTGAGATTAGATAATAGGGTGTTCTTTTATAGTGGCATGTTTGCATTACTAAGCTTGTGTACCCTAGGAATACTGGAATTAATGTTTGTTGCTTTATTATACTACGAGAAAGTACTTGGGAAAGATAAGGGACTACATGCAGTTGCAGAGACAGCTATAACTCATGGCCACTTTACATGTGGAAAAATTAGCTGTTGGTAGTGTAATTTTCTGTAATTTATTGGGAATTGGACATTTTGCATTATATGATAATATTCCCTCACATATTTATGACACAACTGTTGTAAAATGACCAATTAAGGCAGAGCCTAAACTTGATGGTGGGAGGAAAGGGCGTACTGTGTTCTAGTTACAGGAATACTATCATTTTGAGGGCTGAGATTTGTGATAGAAGTGAGCAATAATATAGATTTTTAAATCCTATGATGGAGTAACATTTCTTAAATCTGTCTGTGTTATACCCTCTTAAAGTTACAACTAGTTAATGTGCTGTTGATTTAATGGTCTGAATAAAATATTCCTTAGTTCTCTTTGCTACTGCCTCAAATGCATCTTACAGGAAATGTATTCTTGGTTGGGCTAAAAAAATTGTTCTTTTTCTTTGCCCTAGGATAAAAAATGGGTTCTCAATCATGAAGATGTCACGTTGGGAGAACTACTGGGCAAGGTATGTAGTCAGCTGAGCTTACAGTGTCTGTGTACTCTACAGACTTCTTCATTTTCTTCAAAGCTTTTCTTCCATTCCAGCACACAGCAAGGCACAGTCTCACAGGAACCTAGAATAACACTATACCACAACTGTTACAAATACTGTGATGGTCACTGAAATAAAAAGGGGAAAATCTTTGAAAAGTTTAAGGATGATTCTTGGCTTTTTAAAATAGTATATGTATGTTTTTCTCTGGAAGAACTAAAAGCCGTAATGATTTTATTGCAGTGTGGTAAAGCCAAAACTAGTGATCTGAGATTGGAAAAGAAGCTGTGACGTAATAAAAGTTTAAACACTCAGTAGGTTTGTTCCATTTGTTTCTGGTTATACATGATAGTTCAAGGAAAGTGACTTACTGCTCTTGAAGATTTCAGGATTGTGTATAGAATCTCACTATGTGACAACACTAGATACATTATTTCAATCTAATAATTATGTGGATAAGACATGTTTCAATATAAAGATTGATTTTATAGCCAGCTCTGGTAGTGGTCAGAGAAGGTAGCTATATATGATGAAAGTCCCTTTTTTCCAGACTAGTTTGAAGTTTCTTCCAACTCATAGGCCAGATGAAAGTGTATTATGTTTAATAATGATGGCAGACATTTTATAATCATTAATCAAACGGGCTATTTGCAAATTTATTAATAGCTTTTTATGATTGAGTTCTAATGGATAAATATGACTTTGTCAATGAATTAATTAGTGCTGTTTTGTTTTGAAAGTTTGAATTGAGTATAGGCTTACAGTGCAATGTGAAAAATAGTATAAAATTCGGATGTTTGGAGAAAACTGTGATGCATGTATTTGATCAATACTAGACTTAGAGCTCAGCATTTTAAATAAATAAATAAATAAATGATTGTTGATTTTTTTATTCAAATATCAACTGATGAGTTGACAATCCTTATGTTTTTTTTAGCTGTGAATATGTTGAGAAAGTAAATCCCTAGTGAAGTAATCCACTTTGCAGGATTCTTCATATTATTTTAAAATATCCTTTCCAAATGGAAGAATTAAATTGCTGTTGGAAAGCATTTTCTATTGACTGCTAATAATTACTTTGTAAGTAAATTCTAAAGAATCTCAAGTCAAAAGCAGTAGCTGATGTGTTTATTTCATTTGTGATGTGTTCATCATTCCTAAGGAAGTATTCCTTCTTTCCATTACTTTAGGTCAGTAAGTCAGTAGCAATAATTGGGCCAAAAATTATTACAAGGAAATTAAATTTTCTTGAAAACACAACTAAAATATTGTAAAATTAAACCATTTACTAAAATAGAATGGGTTGATAAGGACTGCTTTTTGAGTACTAATATTTTCAGTTAAAGAGAAATATTTCAGTTATGTTTATGTTTAGTTTACTATGTGAAATATGTATGGTATGTTAGGAAAGGATTTTAACCTTTAGCTCCTTACTAGGGCCATTTCAAAGAATAATATTTTTTCAATGACAAGACAGTAGTATGGTGTCAGTTTAAATAAATTTAATCATTTTTAAAAGTTTATTTATTTTGAGAGAGTGAAAAGAGAGAACACGTGTACGTGTGCATGAATGAGGGAGGGCCAGAAAGAGAAGGAGACAGGGAGGGAGGGAGACAGAGAGAGAGATTGAGAGAGAGAGACAGAGAGAGAAATCTCAAGCAGCCTCCACACAGTCACAATGGAATATTATTCAGCCATGAAAAAAGAATGCAATCTTGCCATTTGCAACAACATGGATGGATCCAAATTGTATAATGCTAAGCAAAGTAAGTCAGAGAAAGATAAATACCATATGATTACAGTTATGTGTAGAATTTAAGAAACAAAACACATGAGCAAACAAAGAGGCAAACCAAAAAATACTCTTAACTATAAAGAACAAACAGATCATTACCAGAGGGCAGTGAATGGGGAGAATGGGTGAAATAGGTGAAGGGGGTTAAGAGTGTAGACGTATCATGATGAGCACTGAGTAATATTTGGAATTGCTGAATCACCATATTGTACACCTGAAACTAATATAACACTGTTAACTACACTGGAATTAAAATTTTTAAAGAAAAAAAATGCTATGAAACTTTGCTGACAGAAATTGGACGTAAATATATGTACATATATAAAATACTTTATTAAAACATTTTCATAATTTTCAATTTATTAATACATAAAACTTACACACCTTGAACTATTAGTTAAGAGTTACATTGATCTTAAAATGAACTATTGGGACCTCATCAAAATAAAAAGCTTCTGCACAGTGAAGGAAACAATCAGCAAAACTAAAAGGCAACCAGAAGAATAGGAGAAGATATTTGCAAACAACATGTCAGATAAAGGGTTAGTATCCAAAATCTATAAAGAACTTATCAAACTCAACACCCAAAAAACAAACAATACAGTGAAGAAATGGGCAAAAGACATGAATGGACACTTCTCCAAAGAAGACATCCAGGTGGCACACTGACACATGAAAAAATGCTCAACATCACTCATCATCCAGGAAATACAAATCAAAACCACAATGAGATACCACCTTACACCTCTCAGAATGGCTAACATTAATAACTCAGGCAACAACAGATGTTGGCGAGAATGCGGAGAAAGAGGATCTCTTGGGTGCAGCCACTCTGGAAAACAGTATGGCGGTTCCTCAAAAAATTAAAAATAGAACTATCCTATGACCCAGCAATTGCATGACTAGGTATTTATCCAAGGGATACAGGTATGCTGTTTCAAAGGGACACATGTACCTCAATGTTTATAGCAGCACTATCGACAATAGCCAAAGTATGGAAAGAGCCCAAATGTCCATCGATGGATGAATGGATAAAGAAGATGTGGTATATATATATATATATATAATGAAGTATTACTTGGCAATCAAAAAGAATGAAATCTTGTCATTTGCAACTAAGTGGATGGAACTAGAGGGTATTAATGCTAAGCGAAATTAGTCAGAGAAAGACAAATATATGACTTCACTCATAGGAGGACTTTAAGATACAAAACAGATGAACGTAAGGGAAGCAAACATAATATAAAAACAGAAGAGACTCATAAATATGGAGAACAAACTGAGGGTTGCTGGAGGGGTTGTGGGAGGGGGGATGGGCTAAATGGGTAAGGGGCATTAAGAAATCCACTCCTGAAATCATTGTTGCACTATATGCTAACTAATTTGGATGTAAATTGAAAAAAAAAAAAAAGAGTTACATTGATCTGAGACCTTAAGCCCAATAATTAGCAGACTCCTAGTTTAGTTATTGTTCAACAATAGCATTGAAGCTTATTATAATACTTGCATATTAGGACTAGAGTTATGTAAAAAATACATAAGCATACCTAAAAACTTGAGTACTAAGAAATAGCTGTTGGATTAGCTCCGTAGCTCATCCTTGTGATATTTTGTTTCATCTTAAAAATTAAAAAAAATGACTTCAAACTTGAAATAACACACATAAAAGTCAAAATATGTTAGAGACTTAGAACAAAGTTAGGGATTTATACATTTGGTAGAAACCCAACATGGGTGACACTGGCATTTGGATAAGCACTTCCTCTTCCTTGGTACCTTTCAGAGATTGACAGTCTGCTGACGGGTGACAGTCACTAGTGGGCCTGGTTCGATTGCCTCTTACCTATTGCCTTACGCTCTTCAGCTGACATTTGACTCTGGATCCATAGCAACAGCCACCTCATGGAATCTTTGCTTTATCTTGAAACATTAATGGTTAACTTCTTAATCTAACAACATTTAGAGGTTGGGGGTAAAGAGAACTAGGAGGCAGGAAACAATGTCTTTCTGATGGTTTCAACTTGAGTTTCTCTTTTTATCCTGTTCCAATTTTTTCCCCGATTTTCCTTTTCAGTTCTCCTCATGCTTCAATCCCCCAAAGGGTAGGTGGGTCGGGTAGTATTTTTAAAGTTGGAGGATTGACAAGAGTAACATTTCCCATCTTTTATTTCTACTTAAAACTCTGAATAAAGCTAAAAGAATACTTTGATTAATTCAAAATGCATCATTTCATGTTTTCCTTGTATTTTGCAGAGATTTATGTGGCAGTCTTACACCCTAAACAGTACATGTATTTGTATTTTCAGGGGAATTTTGGTGAAGTATATAAGGGCATATTAAAGGATAAAACCGCTGTTGCTGTTAAAACATGTAAAGAAGATCTTCCTCAGGAACTGAAAATAAAATTTTTACAAGAAGCCAAGTGAGTTTGCTAAAGTAATATTAAACATGTATTTATAAGTTACTATTACAACATTGAAATATGAAGTTTGGGATTATCTTAAATTATGATTTACTGAAGTAGAAGGAAGCACTTTCCAAACCCTCGCAAGTAAGCACTTACACAATATAGAAACAAAAAGTTTATTTGTTTTTAGTTGGACTATAGAATGTTTATGCAATCATAGTCAAAAGAACCAGATGCTAAAAAACAGTGAGTATTCTTCAGTATTGGAATATTGCAGTGTTTTTTGCTTTTATCACATATACATACATGTATATGTATGTATATGTATATGTGTATGTATATGTGTATGTATATGTGTATATGTGTATGTATGTATATGTAAAGACAATGTGATTGTCTTTATAATAAAAATATTATTTTAGTCCATATACAAAATACACAATTGATATAAATACATTTAGATATTTATAATTATATCTATCCAACCCTCCTTAGATGTTTTCTCTTGATTGTCTGTTACCTTTCTTTTCAGAGAAACTCAGATTTCTTCTTCAACTCCTTGTTCGGCATTTGTTCCAAAATTTGTACATTGTTTCTTTTCTAATCTTCTAGGATAATTGTCTTCTCTTTTTTTCTATTAGCTACAAGTTAATGTTCTAATACCCCTGTATTGTGTGTGGTTAATAGTATTCTGTTAGCAGTAAAACCCACAACACAGTACAAAACAAATGGAAAAATGTTTTGGACAAAATAAGGATGGACTCTCTGAGATGCATGGATATATGGATGGGAAAGAAGGAAGATACATGGATCCATGTGCTGTAAAGGGAGAAAGGGAAAGTTGTGTGTGTGTGTGTGTGTGTGTGTGTGTGTGTGTGTGTGTGTGTGTCTGTGTGTCTGTCTATCATGGCATAGTGTATAAAATTGAGGTTTCTATAAAGTGCTGTAAAAGAACCAAGCTTATGGCAATGAGAGAACTAAGTGCCATAGGATGGAACATTTTCATGGATGTTTGTTCATTCAGCATCTAAAAGTGAATATTGCTAGCAATGGATTAACCTAGTTGGTGCGCTTGTTAAATATGATCTAGAGAATAAGGATGTAAACTTTTTTAATGTCAGTTACTGGTAGGTTGAAAATATGGTATGATAAAGGCATGCTATCAGACTTGTATTTCATAGGCTGATTATTTTATAGGTGGTATTAAGGTACAAGGTTATATATTACATTATTTTTTTTTAAAGCTAGTTTTCTTGCTTTCTAAATTGTGACTGTTTTATTGAGAAATAAAGTATTAAATTTCCTAAAGTGGAAAAATCCATTTTCTAAAGTAGAATTACAAAGTTTTATGTAAAAAATGAGAATTGTATCTATGCACATTCCCAAATGTCATTTAATAGATGATAGAACTATATATTTAGATATTTAATATGGAGTCCATGCTGGCTATTTTGTGGAATTTCTTTACTAAGCAGTTTCCAACCTAAGAAATGACACTTTGGATTAGGGTCAAACATTCTAAGACTTCGTTTTTAATTCTTCATAGAAGTTGAAAGCTCAAGGTTAGTGACAGATATTTTCCTCATCTCTAGAATTTTTTCTACTCTTCTATCTTTTTTCACTTATAAGTCATTATATATTTTCAATCTAAGGCATTTTTCTTGGAGTTATCTCTGCTTTAGTTGGGCTTATACAAAACATATATGAGCTGTTTTTTCTTTCTCCCAATAGTGATTTTTTCATTCTCTTAGGAAACTGCATTTTTCAAATATGAGTGAATTTATAACTATGTCAGTAGGGTAATATGGAATAAGATTTGGTAATAGAAATATTCAGGGTAGATGGGCCTTTGAGGGAATCTAATTTATTTTAACTCATGCTTGGAGTTCTATGGATGAATCTGTGCTATTTTTATAGCCCTCTGATGAAATTTTGCCTTTATCCAAACAAAGTCCCCTTTGTTTCTGCTTCAGTGTATATTGAAACTGTTACTAAATTATTTTTGAACCTGTAGTCCACTTTCTCAAAACTTGAATTTTTACTATTTTGAAATTGATCACTATAATTAAGATAGTATTTTACAAAATCTAATGAGATGATCAGCCTATAAAACTTACCAATATGAATTGAATTCTTATTTATGTATTTTCAATCAAGTGTGTACATAAAAACAAAACAAAAAGATGCCAACCTAGCAGCTTATAGTTCTGGTCCACTAAATGCTTGTCAGTTAGTGGCTTTTGTGGTAGTGGCTAAAACCAGATACTTGGAAGGGAGTGTAATGTTTGGGACTAAGTAAGATGTTCAGGTTTAGCATGATTATTACTCAGAGTGGATAATAATTTTTAAATGAATATTGAATTAAGGAGAATTGATTCCTTTTACCTATAGTTTGCTAATATTTATTTAAACTTGTATACATCCATCAATTATCATAATTTGGTTTCATATTGAAGCTTTAAAAAGAGAATTATATTGACTAAAGTATATTCTACTTGGGCATGCTGTTGATGATCATAAATTAATGCTTTTTTATTTAAATGATAACTGTTCTGAAACTTTTTTCATCCAGAATTCTCAAGCAATACGATCATCCCAATATTGTCAAACTTATAGGCGTTTGCACACAAAGACAGCCTATCTACATCATTATGGAACTGGTTCCAGGTAATGATTTTAGAGGTTTCCTCGATGATGTTGTAATGTCATGTTTTATTATTTTTATATGTTCAGTCTCTTTGATTTCTCCTTGAAAAGTTTTCAGCAATTCTGTTTAACATTTTCCTGATGACAAAGAGCTATGTATATACCCAATATTTTTATAGTCTTTAATACTTTGCTGTTATATAGAAAATGTCATCCACCTGTTTTTTGGGGGGGAGATATATTATTATAGTGCAATTACACATGGAATTTAGTTAGGTATATTTTTGTTAGAAAACCTGTTTATAAAAATAGTCTACTTGGTTTAACTTTATAACAATGATAGTACTATCTTCTATCTTGTTCATTGTATATTATTTTCCAAGTACAATACCACACATCCTCTTGTTTGGCTGCATATAAAATTCCATAGTGCTTTGAATCCCTTATCAACTATGAACATCTTTCATAAGTGAACAAAGAAAAATTAATATGTTGAGGAATTTTTCCTATATTTCTTTATGGTGACTTTGAACACCTCTGGGTCTTGTGGTTAACCACTTTTGCCAACAAGCAAGGATAACTTTGAACTTATAGTGTGTATTTTTAAGTTACTTTCACTGTATATCATCCTGTTGTAGAAAATATCATTAGAGGTAAAATTTATAAATGTAATATTTAATAAGAAATACTTGCTTTAACTAGTATTTATGCATTTTAAAAGAAACTTAAAGGAATATGAAAAATAATTCTAATTTTAATATACATTAGATAAACCTGATATTATAGATTGCCCATTAAATATTGCTCACACAATTCTGCTATTATTTAAGGATAGTTAGTCTCATTTTTATCACACTGGTTTGCCTCCTACGGAGTAGTTCTTGATATTACCATATAACTGCAGGATTTAGGATTATCATCTTCATCCTCATCAGGATAGCACTGTTATATACATTGTATGTTATTTATGATCTATATCATAAGTAGTTTCAATATAGTTATGAAAAATGTTAGAGTACAGTCTAAAATTTTGAAAACAATTGAATTGCTTATAGTTTTAATTAAGTAATATCATAGGGGTGCCTGGGTGGCTCAGTTGGTTGACTGTCCGACTTCCGCTTAGGTCATCATGTCACGGTTCATGAGTTCAAGCCCCACATTGGGCTCTGTGCTGACATCTCAGAGCCTGGAGCCTGCTTCAGATTATGTGTCTCCCTCTCTGCCCCTCCCCCACTCATGCCCTGTCTGTCTCTGTCTCAAAAAAAAAAAAAAAAAAATCACATACATGAAGTCCCCAGTTAATAGGGCATGTCTCTGAGAAACTGAGATTTGAAAGTTGGGGCTGAGTTGATGAGGAAAAGTGATCTTGGTCTTAGCATGGATGACAAATGCCAGATAGCAGGTACAAGTTGAACAAAAGAATATAGCATTGCAGGAGTGCCAGGGAAGTGTTCATCTGACACTGACAAATAACTTATATTGATGTTTTTAACAGAATAAGAAAACTAAGCCCCATTAGAAAATTGAAAGTGTGATGGAAAATAGAAAATTAAAAATGAAGATCTCCCACTTAATAATCTAAGCCTGTCTCAAAGCTAGTTGATAACTAAGTATATGTGTGTGTTTCCAGGAAAATGTTTAATGTATAAAAACATACTCTTAAACTTTTCAGATCTTTTTTCTCTTAATAGTATAACTTAGGGTCTCATTGTTTGATATTTATCCATGTAGTTATATCTTTTTTTGTAATGGTTTCAGAATATTCCATTTTATGGATTTATGTAATTTAATCAGTCTTCCACTTAGGGAGACTGTGTGTGTGTGCGATATATATATCAACGTTGAATGAATATATTTGGACTAATAACATAATCATTTTGAACTATATAGGGTGCATTTTCAGCATTGGGATTGTTGGTTGCAAGTGTATGTGCATTTTGATTTATAATAAATATATTAGCTTTCTATTGCTGCATAACAAATGATCACAGCCTAGCAGCTTTAATCAACATGCATTTATTACCTCACAGTTCTGTGGATCACAAGCATAGGCAATATTGATTGGGTTAACTGCTTAGGGTATCACAAAGCCCAAAATCGGGATTTCAGGCTGAGTTCTTATCTGGAGTCACTGGGAGGAATTGACTACTAACCTGTGTCTGTTGTGGCAGAATCCTGTTCCTTGAAGCTGAGAAGTGGTCTAAGTTGCTTTTATTGCTTGCTGTCAGCTGAAGGCATCTCTCATCTCCTTAAAGTTTCTACACTGTTTTCCCCATGGTCCCTCGATCTTCAGACTCAGCATAGTCATATCTTTCAAGTGTTTTTGATTTTTTTAAACTTACTCTTCTGTTATCAGCTGGAGAATATTCTCTCCTTTTTTGAAAGAAGAGAATGCCATATGACAACATAATTAGGGAAGTGATAACTGTGTTCACATGATCCAGGACTTAGGGTAGGTGATTGTTGGGAAGCCATATTCTAATTCTACTTCAGCACAGTACATTTTGCTAAATTTTTCAAAGATAGTTGCAGCATGGAATCTGAAACCACAGTGATAAACTTTTCATACTCTCTTACACTAACTCCATTGCTTGAACTTGGAATTTGAATGTAACTTTATCTGTGCATGATTCTGTAGCATCATGCTTCATCATTTAGAATATATCAGGTGACCAGGTTATATATATAGATCCTCAAAAAGGTGACATGATTCATTACATAACATCAAAAGATCACATTTATTAATGTCAACAGTAGTCTCATCAGACAAATAATGGGAAGCTATCAAGTACATGGTGACAAATATGTGTTTTCTAAAATTTTAATTGTCACTGTAAAGTTTGGATTTTATCACTGGCAACAAAACCTGTCATTTTTTTCCCCTTGAAGTGTCACGTTTACTTCATTTATTTGGGAAAATGTGGATCCAATATCTAATTTTTAATAAGCATAATTTGTCATTCTTTTTGAAAACCACTTTGATACAATAACAACTTTTATAGGATACTTGATTGTCTGTGTATGGACTTAGTTATACCCTTCTCTACACCCTGTCTCAGGTAATCACTGATTTGCCTTCTGTTGCTATATTAGTTTGTATTTCTAGAATTTTGTATAAAGGAAATCATACAGTCTACACTTTTTTTTTATTCTGGTCTGGTTTCTTTCATTTAGCATAATTATTTTGAGATTCAGCCATTTTGTATCAATAGTTTCCTTTTTATTGCTGAGTAGAGTGACCTCAGGAATATACCATCGTTTATCTATTCAGCTACTGATAGACTTTTGAGTTGTTTCTTTTCTGGGCCTACTGCAAATGAAACTGCTAAAAATAGTTATGTATGAGTCTTTGTAATGGACATGTGCTTTTATTTCTCTAGGGAAGGTACTAGGAAAGGGATGAATGAATAGTAGGGAATATGCATGTTTAAATACTTAAGAAACTGCCAAATTGCCTTTTAAAGTGATTATACTAGTTTGCCTTCCCAGCAGCAGTGTTCTCTTTTCATCAACTCAGACTGGTCGGTCTTTAGCCATTCTAATATTTATGTAGAAATGTCTTAATGTAATTTGTCTTTCCTGACTAAAGATGTTGAGCATCTTTTCATGTGCTAATTTGCCATTCATGTATCTTCTTTGGTGAAATGTCTATTCAAACCATTTGCCCATTTGTAAAAATTGGGTTTGTTACAACTGAGTCTTGGTTCTTAACATACTTTAGATACAAATCCTTTATCAGAAATGTTATTTTTCAAATATTTTCTCTTGGTCTGTGATTTATCTATTCATTATCTTAAGTGTCTTTTGGAAAGCAGAAGTTTTTAATTTTGACAAAGTTTAAATTACCAAATTTTTTTTCAAAGATCATGTTTTTCATGGTACATAGAAGAAAGTTTTGTCAACCCCAAGATCATACAGGTTTTCTTTTATGCTTACTTCTATGTGTTTTATAGTTTAAGAATTCACATTTGAGTCTGTGATCCATCTCAAGTTAATTTTTATATATGCTGTGAAAAACGGCTTAAGTTTATATTTTTGACATATGGATATGCAGTTCTTCCAGCACCACCTGTTTAAATTACTATCTTTTTTTCCCCTTATGGTGTTTCCCTCACCTACCTTGTTACGTGCACTTTCATTTTAATTTTATGCATAGGTCTTTTTCTGGACTCTTCTTTTCTGTTGATTCTTTTGTTTGTCTTCATACAATACAACACTGTCTTAATTACTGTAGCTTTATAATGTCTTGAAATCAGGTAATTTAAGTGCTATAATTTGTTTCTTCATCGTTTGGGCTATTAGAGGCCCTTAGCATTTCCATATCAGTGTTAGTGTTCTTTTATAGTTCAAGAGTTTCTATATAAAGGTTTGCTGGCATTTAGGTTGGTATTGTACTGAGTCTGTAGATCAACTGGGGGTAAATAGATGGATTAACATTATTGTGTTTTCTGACCCATGGACATGGTATATCTTGCTAGTAAGATCTTTAACTTCTCTAAGCTAAGTTCTGTAGACTTTAGTATAGAGGACTTTCTGTCTTCTGTCAGACTTATCACTGAGTATTACTTTTTTTGTGATGCCATAGTAAGTGATCTTTAAAAGTAAATTTTATTTAAAAAGTATATCCTCTAAGGAAGTTATAGAAGATTTGAATAACACTGTCAGTCAACCTAACCTACTGACATAAATATGACATTCCATACATCATCACCCGAAAATACAATTCTTTTAAGTACACAGAGAACATGTACTAAGATAGTCCATATTCTGGACTATAAAATAAGTCCCAACTAATTTATAAGTATTTAAATTATGTACATGTAATAAAAATAGAGCTCAAAGACAAATCTCTGAAAAACCTCTAAATATTTGGAAACTACACAATGTGCATCTGAATAACCAGTGGGGCAGAGTGCAAATCAACGTGTTTTGAGCCTGAATGCAAATGAAAACACAACATCTCAGTATTTATATACTGCCTATAAAGCAGTACTTGAGAGACGACTTTAACAGTATATGTCTATATTAGAAAAGAAGGTACTCAAAGTGATGACTTCAATTTCTACCATAAAAAGTTGAATGAATCCAAGGTAACTCAAAATATGTGGAAGAAAGAAAAAATTAAGGCAATAGCAGAAATCAATGAAAAGGGAAAAACACAGAGTCAACGAAACTAAAAGCTAGTCTTTTGAGATCAATAAAAGTAAACCTCTACATAGGCCAATAAGAAAAAAGAGAGGACACAAATTACTAATGTCAAAAATGAGAGCTGACATCACTACAGAGTCTACAGATGTCAAAAGGATATTAATGGAATATTATGGCCAAGTTTGTGCAAACAAATTAAACAACTTAGATGCAATGGACAAGTCTCCTGAAAGATAAAACTACCAAATCCTTCAATCTTCATATCCCCCTCTCTTTTAAAGAATTGGTCATTAAGAAACCATCCTTCAAAGAAAACTCCAGGCCCAGCTGGCTTCACTGGTGAATTATACTACACTTTTCAGAAGGAAATACACCACTTCTATACCAACTCATTCAGAAAGTTGAAAAAGCAAGACTCCTTCCCAGCTCATTTTTTGAGACCACCATTACCTGATTCTAAAGCTAGAGAAAAAAATCATAGGAAAAGAAAACTACAGAGTAATGTCTCATGATCTTATATAAAAATCCTAAGCATAATTATAACAAAGCCAATATAGCAATATACAGAAATACATCATACTGAAGCAGAATTTATCCTAGAACTGCAAGTTGGTTTAACCTTCAAAAACCAATCCATGCCATTCATCACATTAACAAACAAACAAACAAAAAATAGTATCATCATCTCAATAGATACAAAAAAGCATTTGGCAAAATCAAACCTGTGTTCCTGATAAGAATGCTCTCATGAGAAATAAAACTTCCTCAACATTAAGGGCTTTTAAGAAAAGCCTGTAGATGACATTATACTTAATGGTAAATGACTGAATACTTTCCTCCTTTATATAAGAAATAAAACCTCTATCTGCATTTACCACTTCAACATCATACCGGATGTTCTAGCTTCTAGAACCATATAGCCAGAAAAAGTAAATAAAAAGCACCCTTTAACAGGTTTATCGTATTTTTCATCTTTGTCACAATAAACACTTGTTTGCCAGTGTTTGAAATTAAAATGCTAGCTGTTAAACTAATAATTGTAACACTCTTTGGAGGATAGTGATGTGTCAATGTAGGTTCATCAGCTGAAATAGATATGGTTGTCTTTGAAAAAGTATAGGGATCTCT
Source organism: Prionailurus viverrinus (assembly GCF_022837055.1). Classification (NCBI taxonomy): domain Eukaryota; kingdom Metazoa; phylum Chordata; class Mammalia; order Carnivora; family Felidae; genus Prionailurus; species Prionailurus viverrinus. The sequence goes on from NC_062561.1 coordinate 170,073,264, forward strand.
GTCTCCCTCACTTCTTCATTCACTTAGCTCCTTCCTCTGTCCTGTCCAGCTTTCTGTGACACAAGTGCGTGGTCAGTAAGAGGCCAGAGAGGGTAGTGGTGGAGATCTTGAGTTCTGATAAGTGTTGGTGAGGGTGTGAAAAAACCAACTCCTTCATACATTAGTGCTGGAATATAAAATAATACAGCTTTCTTGGAAGAAAGTTTACAATTTCTCTAGAAGTTATACATGAATGTTCCACATATATTAAGCGTTTCAATCCTAGGTATTTACCCAAGAGAATTGAAAATATTTGTCAAGCAAAAATTGTAAGTAGATGTTCATAGCAACATTGTTTATAATAGCCAAAAAGTAGAAATAACCTAAATGTCCATGGAAAAACAATGTAGCATATCCAAATGGTATAAATACTATTAAGTAATAAAGAGAAATGAGGTATGCATGTACCTCAAAAACATTATGCTAATTGAAACAAGTCCAATGCAGAAGACTACATGCTGTATGATTCCATTTCTTTGAAATGGCCAGAGAAGGCATTGTGGTTTTCTGGGGCTGGGCTTTCTGATGGGATTGACTATACAGTTGACTCTTGAACAGCATGGATTTGAACTGTGTGGGTCCATTTATTATACATATTTTTTATAGTATGGTAAATGTATTTTCCCTAATGATAAGGTTTTTTTCTCTAGCTTTATTGTAAAACTACAGTATTTAGTACATTTAACATGCAAAATATGTTAATCAACTGTTTATGTCATTAGTAAGGTTTCTGCTCAATGGTAGACTATTAGTTGTTATGTTCTTAGGAAATTAATAGATTTCCCAGTAGATTTTTGCCTGGGATGGGATTGATGCTCCTAAGCCCTGATGTTTAAAGGCCAACGGTATACAGATATGAGAGACTTTTTGGCATGATGAAAATGTATCAAACTGGATTGTAGTGACAGTTGCACACCTGTAAATTTGTCAAAACTCCTTGAATCATACGTTAAAATGGATAAATTTTATGTATATAAACTGAACTTGTAAATGGCTCTTTAACAAAAAAAGCCCAAGAGCTAGGCATTCTTATATGACCTTGTTGAACTTGCTTAACCCTTCTGTGCCTTAATTTTCTTGCCTATAAAGTAAGATTAATAGGGTTGGTATAAGGACTAATGTACTGTGATTTTATGTAAATACACATATAGACACATTATATATCTCTCTAAATATTTCACATGGGACCACTTTGTTTTCTTACCATAAATTTTATTATTTTCCAATTGGCCAAGAGAAAAAAGTGGTTATTTAAAATGCCTGCTTGTGCTCGCTTCGGCAGCACATATACTAAAATGCCTGCTATAATCCAGCCAAAACTAACCCAGACTCTGAACCTGCCTCTGCCCCTAATTCTCCTCCTAACCCTAGGTGTACCAAATAGGAATGACTGAGAACAAATTAGGAAGTATAACATTTGTTTTCAGTTCTTCTCTCTCCATCATTGTAACTGTTCTGTTGATATGTTTTATATTTAGCTTTCATTGATCTTTATTATGTAAAACTCAAGTGGCTGGATTAAATGGCCTCTGAATTTTAGCAATAACCTGTATTATTGTAATTGTTAGGAAAATGTTTAAGTTTGAAACCTCAATTCTCAGACTGCTTCAGAAAGTACTTTTCTGTGTTTTTCTTCCTTTATAAAAGGTATGATGGGGAAAGAGCAAGCTAGTTTTCATTCTTGTAAAAGCACCATAGTAATATATAATTTCTTATGCTTACAAAAGATCTTAAAGTTGTAAAAGCACTTTGGTATTAGGTCATTTATTCTACCAGCTATATTGTTATCTTCATTTATAAATAAACTAAATGAAGTTCAGAGAGGTAAAAATGACTTCGACATTAGTTAAATAGCAAGTAGGAAAATAATGCTCTATTTTATCACTCAATTTATAAATGGGTCAAAATATATAATCCTTCTACGAATTAAAAATACAAATGAAAATTCAAGCTAAACACTATGCAAGATACCCTATGGACAAATACATTAATCCCCCTTACATAATTTCTCAGCCTTGTGCACAGATAAGTAAATAGCTTACTGTAGTAAACAGGAAAATTTTTGTTGGAGTTCCTTTTTTCTCTACTGGGAATCAAGCTTGTGGAGGGAAGATTTAGAAAACTGGTAGGTTAAAAGCAAGATTTAATAACTGCTTAGTGTCTAATATGCATGCCATTTCAAAACTGCATTATGCAGAGACTTAATATGCTCCTGTTCTCGTCAGATAACTGAACCCTTTGAAATCATAAATCTGAAATATATTTGAACCAAAGTAATGTTTAAAGAGATTAGAAGCATTTGAGAATTGAAGTTTAGAGTGAATACTCCAAGATGATCTTGTCTTTACTTGAATCATCTCTTGAATTACAAATGCTTTATTTACTTGTTTGCTCATGGGTTGCTGGATAAGTAAAATCAAACAAAAGTCAATTCTAAATGGCACTAGGAAATACTAAAAACAAAAAGCTCTAATATGCTAAAAAAAAAGAGTTTGTAAGCATGTTGTTTATTACTTAGAAGTTGAAATGAAGGAAATTGTGATTTTTTTTTTTAAGTGACAAGCATTACTTAAAGGAATGTTTATGGGCCAGGCAGGTGTCATTTATTTTCTTATGTGATTGAATTAGGGCTGCCACTGATACCCAGATGAAGAGGAAACTAAGCACCTTAACCTTTAAATGCAACAGTGTTTCTGCACATCATGAGTAGAAGTAATTAATTTTATTAAGCCTTAAAAAATGTCAGTCTCCACTTTCTTTCCCTAGAGACTTATAACTGCCCCTTTCTTTCTGACATGGATCTCCTCTCTGAGTTCAGAACTTTCTGGAACCAATTGAATGTTACATTATCTGGTACATTCCATAGCTTATACAGATGCTGCCCTTTGGCAGTACTCAAAATTATTTTAATTTTAAAATGACTTATATGTTTGAAACTTTGAGAATTATTGAAGAATTTTTACCAGGTTTAGACATCATCAAAATATATCTCCTCCCTATAACATGTTTTTTTAAGAATTGAGTTCATGGAGTTTATATGGTCTAGAGATTTTGGCTTAGAAATCTTAGCATGATTATTTTATATCCTAAATGTCTTTAACATCTCAGTAGAAACATTTCCACTGTCATAATTTCTTTTCTTTAAAATCATTTCAGTTGATAATTTCTGTGAGTAATTTCACTAAATTTTCCTGGGAGGTTAAATTCTTTTAAAAAGAAGTTTTATTTGAGAAAGTGTGTGTGTGTGAGCATGAGCGGGGGAGGGGTAGAGGGACCCTCAGGCAGGGTCCACGCTGTCAGTGCAGTCCAGGGCTGGGCTGTGATCTCGTGACTGCAAGACATGAGCTGAGCCAAAATCAAGAGTCGGACACTTAACCGACTGAGTCATGCAGGCGCCCCTAGGGAGGTTAAATTCTTCTTAAAAATAAACTACCCCTTCAATTCATAACAACATTTTATATATGTATATGATGTAGCAGAACCAATTTCAGTTATGTGATTCTCACAGCTATAGAAGGTTATTATGGTAGTCTCTGAAAATGACAGTTCCTGCTTCATTGGGAACAAAGTCCCAGTGTTTTGGCTGTGGATACTTGCCTGGCATTTGTTTCTTTTGTTCATCATAAATGTAACAAAGGAAAATTGTGCCAAGAAAAGATTAAGGAACATGGCTCCTACCACTCATAAAGGAGAGCCCTCAAAATCTGAACTGGCACTTGGTCTTACATAAGCTCTAACCCATGACCAGTTGTGTAATAATACCACTTCACAGCAGCAAATTTTGAGCTCAAGGAGAGAGCAACATAGTAATACTCAAATAAGTATTTATTTACTAAAAATTATAAGATGTCAACTCAGTGGCTGAATTATTTTTTGTTAATTGCCACAGAAGAACCTAATTTTATGGACTTAGGTTTGGAGCTATTAACAGAATACTCTTTAAAAATAACTTTGGTATGAATTTGGTCTAATTAGAGGATTGTGAATTCCACTTTGGGAAAATAAGTTTTCTTTTAAATGTTAACTGATGTTATATCTAAACTTAGACATTCACTTTATAATTCAAGCATATTACGTTAATGAAAAACGAAATAAATGTTCTCTGTTGCCATTTTATACCACAGATAATAGTTTGATATAATGTAACCTACTTCCAAAACCTTTTGAAAAGATAACATCTTTAAATTGATATTTTTTCTCAGCCAAATGATACACTGGTTTGCCCTCGTGTTTCATTTGCTGCTTAATACCCCAAAGCAAATGCAGATGGGATAAACTGGCCATTTCTTCAGATGCTGAAAGCACTAACATCCTTGGGAATCAGCTAATTTTATTTACACATGACATAAATTGATAAGCTGGTAGTATTCCACACATGTGGTTTTGGCATTTTCCTATTGTTCTTCAGATATATCACTTTCTTCTAGCAGTGAATATTCTTCCCCTGAGGTGGAGCTAAGTGCTAAATACATTAACCCAGAAGAAGGATATGAGAAAAACCTGAAATATAATAACTCTTACCACTACTGTAGTACCTTTTTGACTTGAGTGATTCTAAAGAAGTGTACAGAGATTTTCCTTTTTTATCAATGAAATGAGAAAAAGGTTGGTATGTTACAACAGACATTAAGTTATCATGGTACGTTTGAGCCAAAGATGCATTGTGTACATCTGTGCAATATTGCTCCTATGTTTTTTATGTTCTAAGCATCTGATAACAGTGATAGCTATAAGTACCTCTTGCAAGGAGGCAGGTAGCCTGGTGAGCAGGACAAAGTGTGTTCTGAACCATATTCTTGTCATAGATACTGTTTTGAAAATTACTTTATGGCAGTTGAAGTTCTTTAATGATTGAAAGGAAAGTGTGGAGGTGATGAATACATAGGCATCCTTCCACATGGATAAATGGTTCTTTAAGGGACTGATTAGCTTTAACTAGTTTTTTTTTTTTTTATCATTTTTAAGTTTTTGTTACTATACATGGGAAAGTCTTAAAATTCTCAGATAAGGTTCAAAGATATATGTTAAAAATTCGCTTGAACATCAAAAGCCTACTTATATTTGATGCAAATATTAGAAGTGTGGCTGGGACTAGTAAAACTAGAATTCAACTGAAGTAAAAAATAAAAATTTACATATAATGTCTTGTCTTTACAAATAAATAGGTTTTCCCCTATCACTTATTTAACATATATGAATGTGAAAGTGCCTATTAGTATGAGATCTTTCCTGTTATCAGGGTTATAACGAAAACAGTTATTGAAACAGTGAAGGGCACAGACTATTTTTCCAAGTTGAAAAGACAACTGAAAATTGGTTGAATCAAAGTTCTTAAAAAAATACTTATTTTATTTACAATGAAAGTTGAAAAGTGAATGTTTGGGGTTTTTTTCTACTTTGAAGTGCCATAAATACTCAGACTATTTTACGTAGAAACCAAACAAACGCCTCGTGTCAGCATTAGCCAAAGATACTGCAATGCTATCTTCTAACTTTAGTTTGTAAATGTTATCCCTTTCTAGTTGTAAGTTATCCTTTGTATTCAGAAATGATAGACAGACAAACTCTGGACTCTTCTTAAATTTGTGGAAGAAATGAAAATCTGCTTTAATATTTGAGGTGTATCCCTCTATCAATAGCTATTCATTTAAATCTAGATTTTTCTGTTAGGTTATTTACTCATGCTCAACAGTTACAAATGCCCAGTGTGATGCCAGGTGCTGGGGATTCAACAGTGAAGAAAACTGTGTGGGGGTGGAGGTTGAAGTCCTAGAGAAAGTCTCCAGGGAAGGCTCAGTAGGGTGGAGCATTTGATTAAAAGCCTGTTGAGAGGGGAGAACCAGCTACATAGATAGGTGGAGGACAGGCACTCTAGACTTGGGAGTTGAATAAAGAGCAGTGTGGGTGTAGTAAGGGGGAGGGGAGAGCAGGAAGAGATGGGGCTAGAGAGGCAGTGGGGTTCCAATCCTGCAAAGCCTTGTAGATTGCAGTAATGACTATTTCAAATTAAGGAGTCCTCTTGTGGTAATTACCTTGAACTGAACATGCGAGACTCTTGCTGTCTTGATCAGCTTCCAAGGGTAAATGATGTAAAGGGAGCTTCATATTAATGACAAGTTTCATGGAAAATACTGAATTTCTTCTAGGCTCTCCAGGCCAAATGGTCTGTGTTTTGTTATGTCAAGTGAACGGGAATGTATATAGTTTGGCCTTCTCTTCCTTGCCCTTCATAAATTTGAATAAATTTTGAGGATGAAATCAATCTTCTACTTGCTAAATGCTCATTTTATGACCAGTCAAATTAATTGCTTCTGAAAATCCATTATGTATTTTTCTTTTCTCATTTCCTTACTAGTTTTCTGGTCATATTTAATATCTCTCTTCTCATTTAGGGACTCTTTTTTCCTTTACTAGGTTTTCAGATGCTATGTAACATAAAACATCTTCACAAATTTATCTTGAGAGCTTGCACTTTATATTAAGCATTGTATAGCCTCCTGTCATTGAAAATGTGAACATAATATTAGAAACTGTCATAACAAGGTTTTATGTGTGTGGAATTTTCCTGTTCTTTATTTGCCTTCATTTGTCCTTCTCTGTAAAACTGAAGTAAATTGTCATTGGTACCTATTTGCGGGCATGAATTTCAATACCAAGAAGGATATGATTCAATGCCTGACACAGCTGGGCCTGAGATTAAGAATCTAATAAATACACCTAGAAAACGTAACCTTTGCTAGAAACAATAAGTTTGCCTAATTTCTTCTGTGCCAAACTTGAGAAAATAGTATTAGATTTGACAGTATTTGCATTCAAAATGACAGGCTTTCTATAGCAAACAAAGAGATTAAGGAAATGGATTTATAGAGCATCTCTAATAATTTTGAATCTTAAGAGATTACATAGACTAAATATTTTCAGTTTTGCACCGGTTAAGACTTCATTTTATTTATTTGTTTGTTTGTTTGTTTATGTTGTTTTGTTTTGTTTTCCTTCTCTTACATGTCAGTCTGTGATAGTATTGGGAGCATTTTCAAGTCCTTGGTAAAGACTTCCAAATAAAGTTATCTTCCACAATGATATTTACTACCAGCATGTGGGTGGATCTGTATACTTTGTATTTCAGCTATTAAAATTAAGAAACCCTTCCTACAGGCAACATCTATCATTTGTTCAATAGAATAAAAGTCTTAGATATCTGGACTGTAGGTTTTTTGTTGTTTTTTTTTTTTACATCTTTAAATGTGTTTTTAAAAAATGAAGAATAGGTTATCACATATGAAATTTATAAATATTATAACATTGAGATTACTTTTAAGAGTGTATAGTCAGTTCTTTTTAAGTTGGAATTTTTAAGCCAATGTGATAGTAATTTGAAGTAGCTTTATTCTTTTAAAGTATTCTAAACTAGTTAGTTTCGACAAAAATAAATCCTCAAAATGACCATTCTTATTGGAAACAAATATCACCTTATATTAAGTGACTTTGAAACTTAAAAGCATACCAGTTATTCTTCAAGGCTTGTCATTCTTCATTATTGTGAGGTTTGGATTAGTTACTTTATTTGATAAGTACTTATTGAGCACCAGCTATGTTCCATATGCCATATACATTGGTGAAAAATATATATGCGACCTCTTCCTTCACTGAATTCAGTGTGGTACAAGAGACATATATTTAACAATAATTGCAAATAAACATTATTGCAAACTTTGCTATTGAAGGATTTGCTCAGAGATGGTAAAAGGTGGCACCTAAATTATTTTAGAGGCCTTAGGAAAAGTGACATCTGTGTTAACACCTGAAAGGTAAAAAATAATCTCCCTTTGCAAATGGCTGGGGAAAGGCACAGAACAGCACGTGCAAAAGATGTGTATAGGAATGGCTTTTATGTTTGAGAAACAGGAAGAAGGGTAGAAGAAGTAGAGATAACTTCTCCTGAAGTGTGGAGAGCTTAGGAAATAAGGTTGGAAAGACAGAAGGGGCAGAATGATGAAGAGCCTCATAGGTCAGAGTAAGCAATTTTCAGTTTAATTCCCAGTACAATTGTGGTGTAGGCAGTGGAATAACTTTAAGTGTTACTTTGAGGACATAGCTAACACAATGAAAAGCCCTTTTTCTGTCCCTGCATATGTTTATGCCCTGCTTGATAATTGTTTTTCTAGTCATTTGCTACCATCAAGAGTGCTTTTGTACATCTGTGTTTACTCATGTGGAGATAAATTTTAGATAAATTCTACTGTTTGACCACTTGAATAGGTATGTTATAGGAAGGATTCATGAATATTTCCCAAACTTCAGGCCTCTAGATAAGCAGTTCAGGTAGCATCTGACTTGAGAGATTTCTCTAGAAGAGCTATGGTCTCCCGAGAAGCCTGTACTTCCAGAAACGGTCAATAGTATTTTGTATAAAAGCAGATCCATCCATATAAGAGATGAGTTTATAAATGGCCAATTAAGCCCCATACCATAGTCATAATCATAATAGAGATATAAATCCTTATGAATAAGAGCATCAGAAAATATTCTTTCATCTCTATATAATGTCCCTTTCTACCAAATTACTATCATCCCAGTGTATTTGATTATGGAGTCAAGATTTCCTTAGTGAACTGTTCAAGAAAGCTTGGTGGGAAAAATACCCCCAAAGTGTTTGAGGCTTCTCACTGATGAGTTATCACAATTGATATATAACAGCTGTTCTGTTGTTATTCACTGTAACATTACAGTAAAAGAAATGATCAATGGAATTCAAAATGCACTGTCTCATTTGAGAGCAGGAATACTTCAGAGTGACTTTTACTAGTGACAACATGATCACTATGGCTTTGGAGCCATATATGAGTTTATATTCTTACTCTGTTACTTCTAGATGTATGACTTTGGGAAAGTTACTGAGTCTCTGTAAGTCTCAATATCTTCACTTCTAAAATGAGGGATGAGAATAATAAGGTTCCCAGAATTAAATGAAAGAATATGTGTAACAAATGTGGCACAGTCTACCACATTCTAAATTCTTAGTAAATATTAGCTGCTGCTAAATTAATTAACCTGAGCTGAAACTAACACTAATTATAGATTGGATTTTCTTTTCAGCCAGCTATCAGATTCCTATTGTGCCCAGATACTTCAGAATAAACAATATCCAACCTTTGATAACTGTCAGTATTTTCAAAGCATTAGTTAATTATTTTTGCCCAGATTGTTCAGTGAAAATGTTAATTAACTAACTAAAAATTAATCTGAGGCATTCATTTCTTTTTCTTCCTATTAGAGCATTGCCAAAGAATTACATTCTTTTATGAAAAAATTTTATTGCTTATTTATTTTTGAGAGAGACAGATTGCTGGGGGGGGGGGGAGTGGGGGAAGGGCAGAGAGAGAGGGAGACACAGAATCCTAAGCAGGCTGCAGGCTCTGAGCTGTCAGCACAGAGCCCAACGCAGGACTCGAACCCACAAACCATGAGATCATGACATGAGCCAAAGTCGTATGTTCAACTGACTGAGCCACCCAGGTGCCCCAAGGAATTACATTTTAACACAGGAGTGCTATTAACATGTCGGTCAATGAGTTTTTCCTTCATATCTTTAAATATAAAACTTTTAGGAAAATAACTATGTAAATACAGTAGAATGTCAGGTAGCAGCTTTCAGTGGACCAAACATTTTATCGAAGGTTAACCATAAATATATAAGGAAATATGATTGAGATGAAATATTAACATACTTATTTGTAATAGGAAAGAGTTTGGAAAGTAGTTTAAGCAAAATCATAGTTCAGTTTCATAAATTCAGAACAGGAGGTAGACGAGTCAAACCTAGAAGGCAAGTGGGTACTAAGTAGGTGGTTTGGAGGACAAGTGATCTTTGGAGAGCTCAAAACCTGTCAGATGGAGAAGAATGAAAAGAATAACAATTTCTGAAATGTGTTGGGATGTATAGAAAACCAGAGTATACAAGACAAGGTTAGATGATAAAATAATTTGGCTGAACTGTGTCCACCCCCTGAGTGTACTGAAGATAGATTTATGAAGAGTTTAATTTTAATAGTTGAGGTGGGAACTCATTAAGCTCTGAAGAGTAGTTTTTGAGTCCAAGTTAGGATGGTTTCTGGCAGTATTCCAGGAAAGATGGTAAGGTTTTTGCCAAAAGGAAAGATGTTGATGTCAGGCATCTTTGAAAACGTCCTTGTATTTCCAAGAAAATGTTGAGGTACGTGTGTTATCCATTTCAGCAAGGTGAACCATATGGGTTGTTCTATTTGAATAATATCTTAGTTGCTAAGGACATAAAAATTTTGAAATGTGGTAGATGAAAGATTTGTTCTGTTTTATTTTTTTGCACAGCTAAAGTTTTCATTGTAGAGTGTACATTGAAGGTGTTTTATATAATACAGAGGCTGGTATAAGCTTAGACTCTTGAATAATTCCAAGAATGTGCTGTTCCAACTTTTCACAGTAGCTCAGCATAAATAAACCTTGGGATTTATGTGTTCTCCTGTTGAGTATAAATTGGACTCACTGACATAAACTGTTTTTCAGATACAGTATGTTATAGATTAAGTAATAGAAAAGGTGGGTAAATTTTAATCTACTGTGCTAAGTATTCACTAATCTTAATACAGAACTTCATTTAAAAACACACGATGATTGTCTGAAGTATAAACAGAGTCAAGATTAATGAACCGATGACTTGTTCTTAGTATTTTCTCTGTCTCTATAATGGTATATCTTACATATCACATTAAATTTTTATCTGAACCAGGTATTTCTAATTTAACTAAAATCACTTGTTAAGCATCAAAATACCACACGCATGATTAATGTTGTAACTTTTTCTGTGTCTCCTCTGTATGCTACCCCTCCTAACCCAATCAGTCTCTCTCTCATTTCTCATGATCTCTTATATCTCTTTCCTTGGTCTTTATTAAAGCAAGAGTAGTTTAAAAAATTCCGATCAGTTAAGACTTAGAAAAAATTTAAGAAAATGAAGCTATTCCATTAACACTATTGCTTGTCATTTTTCTATTTTTATGGAAGCCTAATATATTACATTACACCTAACTTTAAAACTAATCTATAAATTAATACCGAAAATAAGAAATTCCTAACTTTTTAACATTCCTTTCTAGATAATTACTTGAGTAAAAATATCTGGAAATTGTCATTTTCTTAGCATTCTAAAATGTTACTGTCCACCACCTAAAAACATCTAAACTAATCCTGATTAGAAATTAATTATAGTTACGACTTGCTATTAATATTTTTTGTAATAAGAAAGAATATTATTTTTTCCAGTGTAAAGTATTGCTTCTTTTATTACAAAATAGTTACCTGGGATTCTTCACATTTTAGTGGCATGTATATCTAGAGGCATAATAATGTTTATAAGCATTTTTACTTTTAAAAGGTATTTTCAGGAAATAATTACAGAAAAACAATTTGGGAGCTATTTCAGCAAGACATACTCTCTAACATTGGCTTTCAGTTTTCAGTTAGTATATAATTTCCCAAAGATTAGTTTTTTTGAATTGGAAGCTTTATAATACTCACCTAAGTTTTTTATATTAATTATTTGCAGAGTTGTTTTTCTTTGAGGCTTTTTAAAAAATTTATATCCTCACATAGGCCAAATTGCATATGAGGAGGAATATAGCCAGGGAAGGGAGCAGAGAGCAGAGCTGGCAACAGAGATCAATAAAATTTCAGAAACTAGACATTCAAAGTTCTCTTCTATCATGTAGCGGAACAGTGACTATCTATTATAAGTGCAATATTCGCAGTATGTCACGTTACACAGAACAAAAATAATAGTGTGCTCTAATAAAGTAAATTGTATTATCTTACTGTTTTCTCTTAGTCTCAAGGTGTCACATTTTTGTGGTCATTTTAGTGGTCATTCTGAATGGCTGCCTTGTGTCTAGTTGAAATTTAGTGAATATGTGTGCATTTATAATGTTCAGCTGCAACATTGTTCTCAAACTGGAATTTTGGGGAAGTTCGGTGTAATAGCAGTAACAATATTAGTAACAACAACAGGAACAAATATTTTTCAATTTTGGCTTTCTATGTGTCCAGCACAGTGCTAAATTCTGAAGCCCTCATTGGTGGTTAATGCTCGGCCACAGTTACGTATGATGAGACTGAGGTCCAGAAAAGTTAGTGTTTGCCCAAGGGGATGAGCCAAAGCCTCTACACGATCTCAGGCCTTCCAACTCCACAAGTCATTTCTTTCCAGTGAGCCTTTGAATGGGACAGGCCAGCCTTCTTTCTCTCTCTCTTTTTTTTTCCTTTCAGTTTTACTGATATATTTTGACTTACATATATTGTGAGATGATTACCACTATAAGCATCCTTTACCTTATATAGATATAATAAAAAGAGAAAGCATGAAAAGCTTTTTCCCTTGTGATGAAAATTCTTAGAATTTACTCTTGTAGCTACTTTCATATATATGGTACAACAGTGTTATCCAGAGGCATTGTGCTATATGCATTATATCCCTAGTACTTATTTTTACCTTATAACTGGAAGTTTGTACCTTTTGACCACCTTTCTCCTATTTCCCCTCCCCCATCCTCTTCCTCTGGTTACCCCAAATCTGATCCTTTTTTCTATGAGTTTGGTCTTTTGTTTGACTTTGTTTTGTTTTTAGATTCCATATAGAAGTGAGATCGTACAGTTATCTTTCTGTGTCTGACTTATTTCACATGGTATAATGCCGTCAAGGCCTATGCATATTGTTGCTAATGGCAGGATTTCCTTTTTATGGCTGAATAATATTCCATTGTGTGTATATATATGCCAAATATTCTTTATCCAGTCATCCACTGATCAACACTTAAGTTGTTTTCATATCTTGTCTACTGTAAATAATGCCACAATGAACATGAGAATGCATTTATCTTTTCAAGTTTGTGTTTTTGTTTTCTTTGGGTAAATACAGAAGTGGAATTGCTGGGTCACATAGTAGTTCTATTTTTAAATTGTTGAGGAACCTCCATACTGTTCTAATAGTGGCTGCACCAAGTGGCTGCACCAATTTACATTCTCATCAACAGTATACAAGGTTCTCTTTTCTCTACCTCCTCACCAGGACTTGTTATTTCTTATGTTTTTGATAATAGCCATTCTAACAGGGCTAAGATGATATTTCATTGTGGGTTTGATTTGCATTTCCCTGATAACTCAGGATGTTAATTGTCTTTTAATGTATCTATTGTCCTTTCATTTATCTTCTTCAGAGAAATGTCTATTCAGATCTTTTGCTAATTTTTAAATTTGATTATTTGGTTTTTTTTGTTAGTGACTTCAGTTCTTTATATATTTTGGATACTAACTCCTAATCAGATGTACAGTTTGCAGATACTTGTTTCCCATTTTGTAGGTTGTATTTTCACTTTGTTGACGGTTTCTCTGGCTGTGCAAAAGCTTTTTAATTAGATGTAGTCTCAAAAAATAATTTGATATATTCTCACTTGTTTCTTTTGCTTTTGTTGCTTTTATTTTGGTGTCAGATGCTAAAAATCATCACCCAGGCTTAAAGAGATTACCACCTATGTTTTCTTAGGCTTTATTATTTCAAATCTTAAGTTTAAGTTTTTAATGCATTTCAAGTTAATTTTTGTGTATGGTAAAAGATGGTGGTCTGTTTTCATTCTTTTACATATGAATATCCAGTGTTCCCAACACAATTTATTGAAGAGACCATTCTTTCCCCATTGTATATTCTTGGCTCCTTTTTCATGAATTAATTGACCATCTATGTTTGGGTTTATTTCTGGGCTCTTTATTCTGCGCCATTAGTCTATGTGTCTGTTTTTATGCCAATAGCATACTGTTTTAATACTATAGTTTTGTAGTGGAGTTTGAAACTAGGGACTGTGGTGCCTCCAGCTTTGTTCTTTCTCAAGATTGCTTTGGCTGTTCATGGTCTTTTGTGGTTCCATACAGATTTTAGGATTGTTCTTTTTAATTCCTGTGAAAAATCCCATTGGGATTTTGATAGGGATTGCATCAAATCTGTACATTACCTTAGCTAGTATGGACATTTTAACAATATTATATCTTTCAATCCATAAGTATGGAATATTTTTCCATATATGTCTTTTTCAGTTTCTTTCCTTAATACCTTGTGGATTTCAGAATACAGATTTCTCACCTCCTTGGTTAAATTTATTTTCAGATATTTTATTCTTTTTCATACAATTGTAAATGACATTGTTTTATTAACTTCTTTTTCTGATACTTAATTATTAGTGTATAGAAATAGCAGATTTTCTGTACAAATTTTGTATCCTGCAACATTACTGAATTTATTTATTAGTTCTAACAATTTTTTGATGGCATCTTTTGGATTTTCTGTATATAATAGCATGTCATCTGCAATAGTGACAGTTTTACTTCTCTCTTTCTATTTGGGGTTCATTTATATCTTTGTCTTTCCTAATTGCTATGGCTAGGACTTCAAATACTACGTTGCATAAAAAAGCAAAAGTGGGCATCCTTATTTTATTCCTGATCTTAGAGGAAAAACTTTCTGTTTTTCACCATTGAGTATGATACTAGCTATGGGCTTGTCATATATGGCCTTTATTATGTTGAGATACATTTCCCCTATACCCACCTTATTGACAGAGTTTTTTTTATCATAAATGTATATTAAGTTTTATGATGCTTTTTCTGCATTTATTGAGATGATCATATAATTTTTTTCATTCTATTAATGTAATGTATCACATTGATTGATTTGCATATGTTGAACCATCCTTGCATCCCGAGTATAAATCCCATTTGATCATGGTGAATGATCCTTCACATCTCTTAAATATGCTGCCTTTTATGCACTTTACTTAATACCAGGTACCTCATTTGCCTTTTAATATCAATTACCTTCTTGAAAACAAGAATGAAGCTACATAGTGTGAGATTTTAACAATAGTGGTAAAGTAAAAGAAGTTGAAACCTAGTGGGGAAAAAAAAGGTTTGTGAGTCACCCTATCAGAGAGTCAGGTGTCACAAAGAAATTGTATTTAGTGTACAAGATCAGTTGTAATGAAATTTTGTTGGATTTTCACACCATTTTGAATTGTCCTTACTATATAAATTAACTTCAAAATCTATTCTAGTTTGGCTGTTTAACCAGAAAGCCTTTTTTTTTTTATTTTTTATTTTTTTCTCAACGTTTTTATTTATTTTTGGGACAGAGAGAGACAGAGCATGAACGGGGTAGGGGCAGAGAGAGAGGGAGACACAGAATCACAAACAGGCTCCAGGCTCGAGCCATCAGCCCAGAGCCTGACGCCGGGCTCGAACTCACGGACCGCGAGATCGTGACCCGGCTGAAGTCGGATGCTTAACTGACTGCGCCACCCAGGCGCCCCAGAAAGCCTTTTTTTTAAAAAAGTACTTTAACTTAATGTATTTTATGACATCAATAATTATGGCATTCAGAATATTTTTTAGAAATTATATACATGTCTTATTATTGGGAATTACTTCAGAATTTAATTTTTCAACAATAGTCTTTCCCTTTACAACTCATTTTAAAAGTATTGATTTGTTATGGACCATTTACATTTTAAGAACTTTTGGAAACTCTGTCCTTTAACCTAATTGAAGCAGACCACTTACTCTGGGCCATCCATCAGGGTGATACTCCTGGTTTCCTGGCCTTTTCTGGACCTCCCAAGAGTTCATTTTTATTACTTGTATTACTTTGCCTTCCATCTAGTTTCACTGCCTTGTCATTAATCTACTTATTTGACTTTCCTTCCTCTGTGTCCAGTCACCACTAGGCATATCATTTTGGTCACTAACAACCACACAAACAGAAATAAAGTAGTAATGGCAAAGGAATGGATATCACACAGCTACCATTGTGGCTTAAAAAAAAACTTTTTTGAATTTGACAAATAGAAGGGCTTTATTTTACATAAGATTTCCAAACTTATTATCTGATTAGTTTTTTATAATCATAAATAATCTGTTTTACCTTATATAGTACTTAGGTATTACTACAATTTCTATTTTATAGAGGAGGAAGTTATGGATCATAAAGGTCATTAGTGTAAACTTATAATTCAAAAGAGTTTCTGAAATAAATCAGCCAGTATAGTATTAACTATTGTAAAAGTCCAAGGCAAGTCCAAAAAGTGTCTGAGAATATTTCCTAGTGGACCAACAGCCATGTGAGGAATATCTACAGTATAAGAATACAAAAGGAGAAAATTTAGACATATACTACTAGTGACCTCCTTCTTCATCCCATATCACAGAGCAGTTAAGGCTCAAGTATATGTCCACGGAATCTACAAACTATCACAGTATTAGTAATCTTAATTAATACTTGTGCAGTTCCTGGTGGTTTATTAGTTCATTAATAATCAGAACTTTTTTCCCCCTACTCCTCACTGTTAAGAAGTGATTCAAATCTGCATGACTAACTTAATGTTCATTATTTATAGATTCCCATCTCTGAGTAATTTCTCTACATCTGTCTTAAAAAGAGTAGTCATTGTCTGATTTCCAGCTTCTTTTTTTCTCATGTGTGAATAAGTCTGGAGAATTGAGCCTACTCACACTGATGTCCTTTTGTCTTGCGCTTCCCTCAGGAATAAGGAGTGTACCTCTAATTGGGGCTTTTTACCTGTTTTCTTTCTTTCACATCATCTAAGCATGAGAATAAGAAGGTGATAAACTGCTTTAAAGTAGACAACTGTGGGGCACCTGGGTGTCTCAGTCAGTAAAGTGTCTGACTTTGACTCAGGTCATGATCTTGAGATTCACGAGTTCGAACCCTATGTCAGGCTCTGTGCTGACAGCTCAGAGCCTGGATCCTGCTTTAGATTTTATGTCTCCTTCTCTCTTTGCCTCTGTCTCTGTCTCTCAAAAATAAATAAGTGTTAAAAAAATTAAATAAATAAAAATTAAAAAAAAGTAAAGTAGATAACTGTTGTAGAAACTCGTTATATATTCAGTAAATATTTACCAGTTCACTCTTACATGATGGACATAGTTAAACACTAGGAATATAAAAGATCATAATCTCTTTACCTTCTAGGAGTTGACCTCTAGGAGCTTATATCTGGAAAATTTTGCCACCAACAAATATGTGTGGAAGATCCACATTATTTTCTAATATTTGAATAGTGTCAGAATTGATTCTTACATGACTTATTTAATCCACAAGAGAAGATAATTATAAATTGGATTTTGAAATAATTTTTTTAACTTTTTGTTTTAGAGAGCACAAATGGGGAGAGAGGCAGAGAGAGAGAGAGAGAGAGAGAGAGAGAGAGAGAGAGAATCTTAAGCAGGCTCCAGGCTCAGTGATGAGCCTGATGCTGGGCTTGATCCCAAGACCTTGGGATCACAATCTGAGCCAATGTCAAGAGTTGGATGCTCAACAAACTGAGCCACCCAGGAGCCCCTAAAATATTTTTGTGTACAGTTGGAAGTCAGATAAACAGTGTCCTGGTTGTAGAAGGAAGACTGATCAGTGTAGATACTAGAACCTGTGAAAGATTCTGGCTTGAAGCACTGGAGCCAGGCAGGAAAATGATGCCCAGAAAAGGTTAGAGTTATATCAAATAAATGTATTCAGGGTGGTGTCATGTCAGATTAGATCCTGCAAATTTTTAGGGTGCCTTTCCCCCATGCAAACTGCCCTGCATTGTGCTGGCAGATACTGTAGCTGAGCCATGGGCAGCTCTACAGCTCTCTTTCTCATCCTGACCTCAATTCTAGACTGAATGATAACGTGCTCTTGGAATCCTTTCTGGCAATGTGGAAATTACTTTAAAGGATTCATTTCCTTTTGTCAGTCTTCCCACATTGTTTTAGTGAATTGTTACCTCACTATGGTCTACATTAAAGACAGTAAGTTTTTTTAATTTAATGATGACTTTTTAAAAATAAATCCATTTGGGCTTTTTTTTTTAGGTACAATGAGAAAGTGTAATAGGGTTAAAGGAAGATACTGCTTACACAAGGCATTTTTCTGTCTGCTTACTCATTAAGCTTATATTCATGTCATAAAATGAAAATAATCCCAATAAGAATTGACTGACAATAATTTGAATGCCTGTGTAATCCAAATTCTTTTGATGGTGTCTCTCTAGCCTTTAACCTGTCATTTTACTGACACCTGTTTTAACTGCGTATTTCCACATAGTCTTGCATTAAATGACTTACCTACCAGGCTGTGACTCCTGGGAATTGATGATGGAGGACCTGGAATACTGTTGTGAAAGGTGACATGGATAATAACTTAATCAACAAATCTATATAAGCAGTTAATGAAATGTTTACTGTTTGTAAAATACAGTTACATGAGTTGTGAAGGGAGAGAAGATGTATTACCCATTTTGAGTTGATGATATTGGTAAAAGCTATCTTTTGTTGGAAGAGGAAGGATGATGCTCAAGGATTTTAAGTCTGAATAATAGGAGTGAATTATCTGGTAAACTATAAGGCAAGATTATTCCATTTTCTTGCCAGAGTTTGAGATCTAAAAAGAAAGTTTTTACCAGTCCAGAAGTGAATAATTAAGAGTTTGGCCTAAAGCAGTTAATGGTAAAGGCTTAATGGCAGAGGCACCGAAGAGGATTGTAAAACTGGACAGGCAGGATGAAATATGTTAGTAAACACATCATTATTCTCAGATTGCTTGAATCAGATATCAGAGGAATGATAGCACTGATTGTCAGGTAGGGGGGAGTTGGGAATGGAGGAGAATAGCAGAAGAGCTCCAGTTTTACCACCAGGTCATACAGATAACAGAGCTACAGTCTTCAGGGAGAGATGTTATTGGGTAGTAAGAATGGAGAACTCCTGCAGTTAATAAAAAAAGACTGCATGTGAAGTGTCCAAAGTAGAGCATATTATGACTGGGAACCCAGAAATGGTGCCTAAGTAATCACCACATTTCTACTTTCTACTGGACTGAGCTTCTGGGTCTGTATTCAACCTTAGTGGTCGTTCTAGCCCAACTTCTCCATGTAATGGATGAAATCCAGAGAAATTGAGTGCTCTACCTAACTTCCTACAACTAATTACTGACCAAGTTGGGATGAGAAGGCCTTCTGCAAATTTATATAGTGAAACCCCATTAAAGTAAATCTTAAAAACATAAAAACTTTTTTTCCCTTAGATTGCTAGAATTTTACTGCATGCATGCTTATTATCTCTTTCCTGAAAGTAGTTGTCCTAAGGAAAATATTTAAGACTAAATTACTTTAGTGTATCTTTTCCCCACTTAGTTTTAAGAACATTCAGTGTAATTGGGAGCCTCTTCCTTATGATCTGAATTAGGAGGAATATTGGTTGATACTCAAACATTCTTATGCTTCCAGAGGATCATAATTGTTTCTAGCACAGACTTACCATTCTACCAGAAAAACTCCAAATAAGGCATGAATGTTTATTTCATATCCTAAGTAAAGTTTAAAGAAAAATCTATTTTCACTAATACAGTGCACCTGATTTAGCTTTTCTTCCTAAGCAGTGAAGTAGGAGAAAACTTAAGTATTCATCAGTGGTAGTGCTAATTTAGCACAAAAATTTCAGCAAGATAAAAATACAAACAAATATAAACAGAAATTTGAGTCTTGGTTCTATGAATGTTTACTTCTCAAGAGCTCTTTCTTTTAATTTATATCTATTCCTTTAAAAATAAGTACAGGTGTTCTTTCTTTGTTTTCCTCTAATTACATCCTGCTCCATCCTTCAAAGCCTTACCTACCTTCTGAATTCTTGTCCAGACCTACAAGGCACATTTCAATACATGTTTATGAACCATTACAAAGTACTACTAATGCATCTAGTTAGCAATTGTTTCACTATTATTTTACTTACTACAGTTTATTTCTGAAATACCCATCTTTCTTATTGGATTGAGAACAACCAGAAGATAGAAAATCTGTTTTTATTGTTAGTAGGCCTTCAGCAAGTTACCTAGAATTTTATGAAATTCTACAAATTCTATATAATTCTGTATATATTCTTTGAATATTTTTCTACTCTCAAATTCTTTGAGGTTCTACTCTCAAATTCTTTGAATATTTTTCTTTTTGTATCCTTTCTAGAAGAACTCTTTGCCTCTGCCTAATGTATCACAAGAGATTTTCTGTGAGATGGCCAGCAGATAAGCTTAACTGTCACTTGAGAGGCTGCACACTGTGTGGCCTGCCAGGAACCCCCCATGACTCCCTCTCATATGGAAGATTCTTGTGTTCCTCACTGTCATATGTGCCCCACTTGATACATGACAAATGCTTGTCCTTTCAGGACATAGTCACTGATCTATACTTGGGAAGCTGCTGTAGCCAAGAGAATTCTCAACTATAGACAAAATACATGGATTTGAGACCCAGCATTGCCTCTTGGTAGTATATTAGGAAAGTCAATTCATACTTAAAGTATTATTAAGAGGGTTCACTGAGATAATACCTATGATGGCATATAGTCATAAACTATTAAATAAGATGCTTTTAATACCAAACTCCTCCACCAAGGGTTTTACTTCTTAGGGAAGGGGCGTATTTTTCCTGATCCTCATTGAAATCCCAGTGTTTGTGGGCTAAGTACTACTGGTAGTAAGATATTGCCAAATAACTATATTTGTTATTCTCTCTTAGAATGTCAACAGTTTTGGGGCGCCTGGGTGGCTCATTCAGTTGAGCGTCTGACTTCAGCTCAGGTCATGATCTTCCTTTCATGTGTTCGAGCCGCTCGTCAGGCTCTTTGCTGACAGCTCAGAACCTGGAGCCTGCTTTGGATTCTGTGTCTCCCTCTCTCTCTGCCCCTCCCCTGCTCATACTCTGTCTCTCAAAAAATAAAATGAAACATTAAAAAAAATTTTTTTAAAGAATGTCAGAAGTCTTAGTATATTTGCCTAAGATAGATCAAGTTAAGGATTTAATTGCTAGAAATCCATTCTAGGAAATTTTAATATCTCTAATTTTTTTTATCCAATATGGAAAGTCATCTTTTTATCATTGACTATTCCTTTTTGTGAAAATATATCAAATGCATCATTTTGTACTTTTCTATTCTGAGTGCTAAAATAACATAGCTTTCTCTTCTAAGCAAAAGCAGGACTTAAATTCTCCTGAAGCAAATATTTGAAGTTAGAAAGATAGAGTGAACCCATACATGGGGATTTCTCTTAGTGTTTCTGAAGAAATAGTTTAGACATGGTATCCTAGCATACTTAAAAACAAAACCTTACTTGAAACCTGAAATTATACAGAAAATAACCAACTTCCCATTACATAAAAAGGCTCTTCACATATTTCAAACAGCTTTGATATCACCTTAAATGTTTCTTTCAGGATATCAGAACATTTTCACTTACATTTTTTGTACTGTATGTAGCATGCCTTTTATGTCTTCATCCAAATTATTAATAAAAATAGTGGGACAAAAAGGATTAAGCCTGCAATTCCAAGCCATCCATACCCCTAATAACTTTTTCACAGATCTCCACCAATCCTTAAATCCAGATTCCAGGAGTATCATTGTTCAGCCTACAAATCCACTTAACCATAATACTTCCCAGCTCACCTCATCTCCATTTTAACCACAGGATTGTAATGATGGGTCAAATGGCTTGCTGAAACCTTATTGTATTATATTTATGGCCTTCCTCTAATGAATTTTTTATAGTATAAAAAAATCTAGTAAGTTTTCTGTTAAAGTATTTTGAGAGATACTCTTCCATTGATCTCTTGTATTCCTGTTTGTCTTACTGGGTATGCCAAGATCTGGCTGATCTCTACCTGCGTCATTTCTCAGGGATGTGTTTGTAGTGAGCAACTTTGAGGGATGAGGTAATGTCTCCTTCTGAGACAAAGAGCAGGCTTGCTTACTGTCTGGTGTCTAGTGGAAGCTTTCCCCAAACTGCTTTCCTGTAACACATTCTACTGTGTGTACAGGCATCCCGTCTGGGCTTACCCATAACACCCCCATGTTGGGCCGTGAATAATAAAGTCCTTCGTCTCTGACCCATGAAGAAATAACAGGCTCTAACTTATTAGCTTGTAAGCAGGGTTAAAATCCTAGAACCAAGAAAGCGTAATACATAGAGAGGAGTACACTAATCATAAGTATATAGCTCAAATTATCACAAAGAATACACACCATTTTCCAGACTTACAGAATAGATTAACCTTGCATGTTTTCGAACTTGGCATAAATGGAATCAAACCTTACATATTCTTTTGGTCTAGATATCTCTTCAGCATTGTGTTAATGAGATTCATCCATATTTTGGTTGCAGGAGTGCATTAATTTCATTGCTATAGGTTATTCTATTGTACGAATACAACACAACTTATTTTTCTGTTCAGCCATTTATGGACATTTGTATTGCTTCCAGTTTGGGGCTACTATGAATTAGGTTGCTTTGAATATTCTTATGTATGTTTTTTGGTGCATATGTCTGTTGGATATATCTATCTGGAGTTAAACCGCTGGGTTACCGTGTATACATGTTTAGCATTAGGAGAAAGTGCCAAAAAGGGTCCCGTGTTGGCTACAATTTACATCCCCACTAACAGTATGTGAGAGTCTCAGTTTCTCTACATCCTTGCCAAAATGAGGTATGATTGGGCTTTTTAATTGTAGCTATTCTGGTAGATATAAAGCACTAAGATATTGTGGTTTTAATTAGCTTTTTTAATGACTAATTACATTGAACATATTAGCATATACTTCTTGGCCCTTTGTATAGGCTTTTTTATGAAATGCCTTGTTGAAGACTTTTTCTCCTATTCTCTTGGCTTGTCTTTTTCATATTAGTTTGTAGGAATTTTTTATGTATCTACATACAATTACTTTGTTCATTACATTATAAACATCTTCTTTTACAGTATGGTTTACTTTTTCACCACCTTAATGATGTTTTGGATGAACAGAAGTTCCAAGTGTGTTTTTTTTTAAAACAACCTTTTACAAATTATTATTAAAGTTAATTTATTTATTTTGAGAGAGAGAGTGCATGAGTAGGGGAGGGGCAGAGAAGAGGGGCAGAGAGAGAATCCTAATCCATCTCCACAAAGTGCAGAGTCCGACATGGGGCTCAAACCCAAAAACCATGAGATCATGACCTGAGCTGAAATCAAGAGTTGGATACTTAACCCACTGAGCCACCCAAGGCATCCCCAGAATTTCCAAGTTTTAATGCAATGGAATTTAGCCACTTTTTTCCTTTTTGAGTATAGCTTTATGTGTCCTATCCCTATGGTCTTATTTACCTGCGTTTTTTTCTAGAAGTTTTTTTTTGTTTTACATTTAGGCACACGATTTACCTGGAATCTTTTTTTTCATTTATATTATTGCATACATCAGAATACATTCCTTTTTATTTCTCAGTAGCATTCCGTTGCATAAATATGCAGATATTTAGAGATTTTTTTTTTCCAGTTTGGGACTGTTTGAATGACAGTGCCATAAATACATTTGTACACGTCTTCTTATAGCCATATGTTTTCATTTCTTCTTGGTAAATACACAGTAGTATAATTAATTGCTAGTTCATTCTGTAGATGTAAGTTTAATTTTATTATAAACTTTCAGTTTTCCCAAGTGGTTATAGCATTTTACACATCTGCCAACACTATAGGAGAGCTTCAGTTATTCTACAAGTTTGTTAGCATGTGGTGTTGTCAGTCTTTTTAATTGGCTTTTTAATTTCATTGGATTTAAAGCCAATGTAATATGTGTGAGGTGATACCTTATAGTGGTATCCTAATAATAAACGACATTGAACTCTTGGCATGTGCTTATTAGCCACCCCTATATCTTTCTTTTGATGTTAGTCTTTCCCATTTTTATTGTGTTGTTTATCTTTTGTTACTAAATTTCAGGAGTTCTTTATATAACCTGGATAAAAGCCAGTTTTGAAAGCCTGGGAGATCTGTTGCACAAAAAAGTGGATATACTTAACAGTTCTGAACTATATACCTAGATAGTAAAGTTGATAAATTTGGTTATTTGTCATTTTTACCACAATTATGTTTTTTTAACTTAAAGAAAAAGCCAATTCTATGGCTTACCTATTACCTATTCACTTTTATAATGTCTTTTAATGAGCAAAGGTTTTGTTTTATTTTAAATTGGATGAAGTCCATTTTAATTTGCTTTCTTTTTCTTTGTTTTCTTTTATGGTTACTGCTTTGGAGTACAAAGAAATCTTCTCCTCTATCAAGATCACAAAGATATTTTTCTACATTTACCTTTAGTAGCTTTGTACTTTAGTTCTAGAAGTCCTTTCAATTAATTTTGTGTATGATGTGAGGTAGAGATTGAATTTCTGTTTTCCCATGCAGTTATCTGGTTCTTTCACTACCAGTTCTTTACAAGAATTTCCTTTCCCCAGTGAATTGTTTGGTATCTATGTGGTAAATGAAACAGACACATGTAGATGCATTTATTTCTGAACTCCGTTCTATTCTGTTGATCTACTTGGCTATCCTGAAGCCAGGCACTTCCTTGACAACAGCTTTATAGTAGTACTTAAAACTGGGTGGTCTGTATCTTCCCAATTTGTTCTTTTTCAACATTTTCTTTATTTTAGATCTTTTGCATTTCCATAAAAAACTTAGAAGGAGCTTGTGAAATTCAACCAAAAAAAGCTGGCTTGGAATTTGATTGGGATTGCATTCATTCTATTGATTATTTTGAGAAGACTTAACTTTTAACACTCAATATTAATCTTCCATTTTACGGACTTGATATATTATTGCATAAAATTTCTACTTTTAAATTTGTCTTAGCAGTGTTTTATAGCTAACATTCTAAAGGTGCAACATATCCTTCTTTAAAATTATCTCATAGTATTTTGTTGTTGGTGGTGGATTTTTTTGATGCTGTTACAAAGGATATTTTTCTAATTTCAGACTATCTCTTGATTCAGCCAGTACAAGCTGAATTACAGAGTTAAGATAATCTCAGGTGGATGAAATTATCAAGAGGTCCTTCCAAAAAGAGCAGTCTGTCATAGAATCACATGGAAAGATACTTGTACAGAGACATGTGGTTCACCTAAACAAGAGTTATCATTAGTGAGTGAAAAAATCAGAAGATACTCTGCTATAGGCTACCTTGGATTCCTGATGAGTGATAGAAAAATGTTAATACTTTGCTTCTTGTGGAATGAGAATGGCAGTTAAGATTGACATGAAAGTAGGGAGAGAAACAGATAATCAGACTTGGCTTTAGTAAAAGACAGTGGATTATGGATGGGGAGCATGGCAGGAAAATTTATGTTCTCAATATATATGTGTTTCATGTGTGAATGTGACATGAGGATGATTTATGAAAATATATAAATTTAATATGCCACATATACAGAACAAAGCTCAAAATCACAAAATCATCTTGATTGATGCAGAAAAAGCATTTGACAAAATTCAGTGAATGAATGGAAATTACCTCAGCATAATAAAGTTCATATAAAAAAGCTCCCAGCTAACATTATAATCAGTGGTGAAAAACTGAAAACTTTTTCCCTTAAGAGTAGGAATAAGACAAAGGTGCCTACTCTCAACACTTCTATTCAACATAATACTAGAAGTTTTAGCCAGAGCAATCAGTCAAGAAAAAGAAAAGGCATCCAAGTCAGAAAGGAAGAAGTAAAATCATCTGTTTTCAGAAAACATGATCTTATTTATAGAAAACCCTAAAGATTCCACACAACAAAACTCTGTTAGAACTAATAAAAAAAATTCAGCGAAGTTACTGGACATGAAATCAGCACTCAGGGGGTGCCTGAGTGGCTCAATCGGTTAAGTGTACAGCTCTGGATTTCAGCTCATGTCATGATGTCACAGTTCTTGAGTTCAAGCCCTGCATCTCAGGAAATTTGGAGCCTGCTTGAGATCCTCTCAAGCCCCTCCCTAGCGCGCGCTCTCCCTCTCTCTCTCTCTCTCTCTCTCTCTCTCTCTCTAAGTAAATTAAAAAAAAAAATCAAAACCATCACTCAGAAATCAGTGGTGTTTTTATACAGTAAGAGTGAACAATCCTAAAGGGAAGTTTTCTTTAAATCTTTTCAGAGTAACATCAAAAAGATTAAATTACTTAGGACTAAACTTAAAGAGGGACAAGATTTGTACACTGAAGACTATCAAACATTGCTGGAAGAAATTAAAGAAGACACAAATAATGGAAAGTCCTCCTGCATTCATGAATTGGAAGACTTAATACTGTTAAAATGTCCATGCTACCTAAAGCCATCCATAGATTCGATGCACTCCCCACAGAAATCCAATGGCAGTTTTTTTGGCAGCGATAGGAAAAAAAAATTCTAAAATTTACCTGGAATTTCAAAGGATCCCAAGTAGTCAAACAATCTTGATGAAGAAGTACAAAGTGGGACGCCTCACACTTCATGATATCAAAATACATTATAAAACTATAGTAATAAACATAATATTATATGGCATAAAGACAGACAGTAGAACAACGCAGCAGAATATAGATACCAGAAATAGATCCTGGCATATACAGTCAAATGATTTTTGACAAGGGTGCCAAGACTCCATAGTGGAGAAAGGATAGTCTCTTTAGTAAATGGTGTTGGAAGTACTGGATATACACAGGCAATAGAATAAAGATGGACCCTTATCTTACACCATACAAAAAACTAACTCAAAATGGATTAAGGATCTTAATATATAAGACATGAAAATATAAAACTCCTAGAAAAAAATTATCGGGAAAGGCTTCTTGACGTCAGAATGAACAACAATTTCTTGGATATGACACCAAAAGCACAGGCAAAAACAGAAATAGAAAAATGGGTCTATATCGAGCTTAAAAATTTGTGCACAGCAAAGGAAACAGTCAACAGAGTGTCGTTAACCTACAGAATGGGGAAGAAATTTGCAAACTGTATATCAGATAAGCGGCTAGTATCCAGTATATATTAAAAATTCTTACAAGTCAGTAGCAAAAACCTAAGTATCTCAATGGAAAAATAAGCAAAGGACTTAAACAGACAAATACTCAAATGGCCGACAAGCATAGGAAAAGATGCTCAATATCACTAATCATCAAGGAAATGCAAACAGGAGCTATTACCTCACACCCATTAAGATGGCCACTAACTATCTGGAAAATAACAAATGTTGGCAAGCATGTGGAGAATTTGGAATCCTTGTGCACTGTTGGTGTGGTTATAATCTGGTGTAGCCACTGTAGAAAACAGTGGGTTTTCTCCTAGGGATGCCTGGGTGGCTCAGTAGGTTAAGCATCCAACTTCGGTTCAAGCCATGATCTGTGGTTCATGAGTTTGAGCCCCACATCGGGCTCTGTGCTGACAGTGCAGAGCCTGCTTGGGGGTGTCTCTCTCTCTCTCTCTCTGTCTTTCTCTCTCTCTCTCTCTCTCTCTCTCTCTCTGCCCCCCTCCCCCTCTCTCCCTCTCTCAAAAATAAACATTTAAAAACTTCATAAATGAATAAGTAAAGTAATCAAACTCCTAGAAGCAGAAAGTAGAATAGTGATTGCCAGGGGCTGCTGGGAGTGGGAAATGGGAAGTTAGTGAGTAAAGAGTTTCAGTTATGCAAGATGAAAAAGTTCTAGAGATCTGTTATTAACAATGTGCATATAGTTAACAATTTTCTACACTTAATATTGTTAAGCAAACAAATTTGTGGTATGTGTTTTTTACCACAACTTTTTAAAACATGAAAAAAGAGACTCTTCTTTGTTCTGGTTTTTTTCCCCAAACACTGACATTTCCAGTTCTTTGCTGCAATGTGTTCTTTTGAAGTATTATTTTTGTAATCTGATAGAAATTTTCACAACTTTTGAATGTATTTTTGATCAAAACCTTTGCATAAGTTAAATTCTATGAGTAACATTTATATGAACATATAAGTACACATTTCTAAGTATTTCATATAATATTATGTAAAAGGTCTTAACAAAGTAGTCATTGACATCACTGATTTGGAGACCTTAATGTCCCTAAAATACCTAGCCTATGATAATATCAATTTCTAACAATATATTTAGCTTTTATAAATATTTTTTGCTTATCAAATTGAAATATGTTTTTTGCATAGGTCTTTTTATCCTACATCTCTTTAAAATCTAAGGAAGCTTGAATTGATGCCTTCATTTTTTTCTCTGCAGGTTTCCTGTAGCAGATAGGAACATCAAAACAAGCATTCCATTGATTTTTTTTTTAACTGCCATCCTGGCATCTAAATATTTAAAGGGTGTTCCAGGAGGCTTTCGAGCTAACTTCTTCTATACCTGATTTTTCTGTCCATCCTTGCCTTTATACTTTATATAAAAGACAGCTTTGAGAGACCTAAGAAGACACAAAATGGAGAAGTGAGTAGTTTAACATGAAGTAAGGCGAGAGACAAGACAGTGGAACTTCTTTGCCTTGGTGGCAGACAGTGTAGTGTGGATGGGAGAGTGACAGGGGATTTACCATCTCATCATATGTATTTTTGCATGTGTGAATATGTTCATAAGCCTTAGGAATAAAATGAGTTGGTGAATCTACCTTTCTAGCTTTCTCATTGAGCAATAAACCATGTCACTCTTCTCTTAAAAACTTCTTAAAAACTGAGAATAAACTGATGGTTGATCGGGGGTGGGAGGGAGGGGAAAGTGAGTGATGGGCATTGAGGAGGGCACCTGTTGGGATGAGCACTGGATGTTGTATGAAAACCAATTTGACAATAAATTTCATAATAAAAACCATGTCACTATTGAGCTCTGTTGCAATAAACACGTAGTGAAGATTAAAATCTTGGTTGAAAGTAGACAAAGCAACCATAGGAATCATTTAAATGACGGGGACTAAACCTGTATGAAATACTCAGCAATAAATATCTTAAAATAAGAGTTGACAAACTTTCCCTGTAAGGGGCCAGATAATAAAATGTTTAGGCTTTGAGGGCCATACCGTTGCTATTGCAACTCTGCTGTCATAGCATGAAAGCATCTATAGACAATATGTAAAGGAATGACTGTGGTAGTTTCCCACTAAAGCTTTATTTACAAAAATAGGCCAGAGGCTGGTTTTGGCCTCCAGACATGGTTTGCAAACACTGGCCATAGAATATCAATAATATCACCAAAATCACCACCATAAAAATAAAAGGTAAATTCAGTTTCCTCCTCCATGATATGAAAAAGCTGATTATCTCCCAAGTGCCTTCTAGTACTGACATCCTGAGAGTTTGTGAAAGTTGACTCTGGCATCTGTTGTGGCAATTTCCATAATGTCTGGCAAGATTATAGCTGGTGTCTTTTGAACCAGCAAGTTAAACATACTGTGAAATGGACTCCTTTATTTCATAGATCTGTTATCATGATTGCTATTGAGTTATGTTCTCAAAGAGCATCTGCAGAGGAGAAATGCAAAAGGTTCCCACTATTCTGCAGTGTTAGCAGAATATGGCTATTAAGGAACTTTGTCGGAAAAGACTAATGTCATGTATTAACCCAGACTGGGAAAACCATACACTCAGCTCTGCTTTTGGCCTAGCTGAATTATGTTACTTAGGTAGTAAGCTATTCCGAAAGTGCTGCTTTAAAAAGAAAATGGAATTAAGGAAGCCAGTATATTCTTGTAGTCATTTTCAGTTATTCAGTGTTTTCCTCATCTTCACAGACCCATTTATAGTTTTTTTACAGAGTCTTTTCAGATCTAATGCTTTAGTCTTTATTTGGATAGTTCTTAATATAATAAGCCCTCATCACCTCAACTGACAAATAGAGCATTCTCCTGGCTAATATCTTTCTGTCCTGTCCATCTCTTCCTGAGTATACCCTACATGCAGCAGTCATTATCCTCTGATTTGGTGTTTGTGTTGATGCTTTCTTCTTCAAGGACTTGTTTTGGCTTCTCTCCTATTATATAAAATCTGTTCTGTATTTCATAGAAAACAGGCTGCATCAGCATTCATTGTTTGTGATTGTCATACGTATTTTTCCCCTTATTTTTGATGGTCCAGCTAACAGCCATAACTTTCATCACTACAGGCTAAAGAGAAAAAAGTTTATTATTTTTTAATAAAAACTCTGAATGATGACATAAATGGGTCCCCCAAAACAGCTCTCTATAATGTAATAGTTGCTTTATTATCCTATTTAAATTTATAAGTGAACATAATTAAACCAAACTTCTCAGGAATAAATTTATATCCTAAAAAGCAAGAGTAATGAATTATATATTTTATATATCACTAGGGACTGATATCTCTTAATTTAACAGACTTTGAAGTTATTTGATGATAAATTAAGATCTCTGCACAATTCAATGACAAGAAGTCATTAGTGGTTTAGCCCTGATGGTCCCTTTTCTCTAATGAAAAATTGATAAATAAATTAGTGTTCTTCTTTATGTAATCATCTCTGAGTTTGTTTAATGTGATCAGTTCTTCCCAGTCCCATGAATATGAAAGAATAGATATGATCATATTTTCCCAGCATAGAGTAAGAATTCTTTTGAGAAAGTTCTATTGAAAAGAATAGCCCTCTATCCTCCTAAAAATTGGCTGCAAGCAGTAATAAGCACTGCTATTTATTGTTGCCTACTTGTTCCATATATTTAACATACATTACCTTTTTAAATTCTCAATAATCTTCCAATACAGGTATTATTTCATCCATCAGGAATCTTCGAGTTGGTAGTACAGGGATACATTACAAATTAGGGAGATTTTACTAGTTCACTTAATTGAAAAATCTAGAGGGAAGTCACTGTTCAGGCATTGTTTGATCCAGTGGCTCAAATATGTCACCAAAAACTATTCTCTTACCTTAACTTTTTTCTGGTTTTCATGATGATTGCTTCACCCACCCCTAGTCTGCCAGTCGCCATGGTACTACATGCTCTTATATGCTTCCAGTTTTGTTCCCAGCCCACCCCCAACCCTTAAGCATTTCCTTGTATCTCAGTGGCCCAAATTAAGCCATGTGTCTATCCCTGAACCAGTCACTTGGGCAGGGGAATGGGCTTCATGGATTGGGTGAAGCCACTCTAGGACCATCTTTAATGTTGAGGGTGAGGTGAATACTTTCCAAAATGGGAGAAGGGCAGGAAAGTGAGGTAAGGGAAAACACATATATGACAAACAACCAGTCCCTACTACATCTCTTTCTTTCTTGAGATATAAAATAGCTTGAGCAAAAATAAGAAGTTGTAGTAGTATAATATGGTGTTCTAGGCATGGGCTTCATGTTTTAGATACATTTTAGTCTTCAAAACCATCTTGAGAAATAAGTGCACTTAATCCTTGTTTTAAAGAAGCTTAGAAAAACAACTTCCCCAAGGCCTCCTAGTTAATCAGACCTAGGTCAGTCTGACTTCAATATCCAGGTTCTTTTCATGATGTCATGCTCTCTCCCCAGTAACCCAAAAGTTGGCTATAAAAACATATTAAGTATTGTCTTAGAAATTTATCACTGGTGGAAAATTTTAGAAAATAATCCATCCTATCTTCATTTAATGTGCAATATACCTACATAGAAATAATCCTTTTACGACAGATTTACAAAGGGGCGTTAATATCTTGTTTTGCCTGCTTTGAACACCAAGATCCTTATTGCAGTGGTCAGGTATGGTACTCTATGCTCTATGCATATATGCAAACACACGTACATATACATCTACATATATATACATGCATACACATATAAATATCTGTACCACATACATGATTTTTACATATATCACAAATTCTAAGAGAGGTTCTTTAACTTGGCCCTTAATGAAAATTATAGGAGAATGAATTCAAAGAAACAGACACTATCTTCTACAGTAACTGCCAGTGAATACTGAAAATTCTATCATCTGATGTCACCCTCTAGTTCTTCACTTAACGGTGTCATCAAGTATTGTGCCTAGGGGAACATTTCTGGCTCTGTCTGAATTATTTCCTGGGTATCCTACCTTTAATCTCATACTCTATCCCCTGGGGAGTTGACTTCTTGCTTCAGGGTTCTTAATGCTAACACTTGCCCAAGGCTCAGGCTTTCAGTGCTGAATCACAATTACTTAATTTTTATTGAAGGCTTGGCTTCTGTGCAGTGACCTGCAAGAAGCTGACGAGGGCTGCGGAATGGTGGTTTTCCTTCTTTACTTAAGATCATTCTGTGTCTTGAATAACTAGAAACTGGAAATAAATTTAAAATTTACTTTAATGATTTAATGATTTTAGGCAAGACATTTCTCTAAGGCAGAAAGAAATATTGCTGGATTAACTAAGAGGCAATCAGACAGTCCTTTGTCTGTATCTTTGGCTGTGTCACAGCATTGGGAAAGAGCTGTATGTCACTGTGCTTTCTAGTACTTTACCTTTATTGACTTGGCATCACTTTTCAGGCAACTTGGAATGCTATTTAAGTGTTGTCATTTCTTTATTATATAATGCATTTATTGTTTTACAGTTTTATGTACCAAGGACTGATTGTCTTTTTGCAAATAATTTTTTTTAAATGATGATATTTTTAAGGCATTAGTGTTACGAAGTGTCTATCAAGATGAGCTCAGTCTTAAAGCACTAAGTTTTATTGTTGGAATTTAAAGAATTTTACAGCATCCATCCGGTGCCATTAATAAAAAATGTGGTATTATCCCTTTCTAAACATTATTTTAACATTTAACAAGTACTTAAAAAGTACAGTTCTCACCATTGGAGAGGTAGTACTAGAGAAGAAATGTTAAAATTAATGAAAAAAGATTGTCTTCCTGGGAAGCCTAGAAGCTGCAAGAAGGGGTACGTACACATTGTTTACTTGTTCATTCAAGAAATGTTTATTGAGGTATTATTACATGCCAGACGTGATGTGGTAGGCTCTGAAATTATAATATTGGGCAACA
Source organism: Prionailurus viverrinus (assembly GCF_022837055.1). Lineage (NCBI taxonomy): Eukaryota > Metazoa > Chordata > Mammalia > Carnivora > Felidae > Prionailurus > Prionailurus viverrinus. The sequence goes on from NC_062561.1 coordinate 170,106,154, forward strand.
GAGGCACAATTCTCTTCACAGGATTTACAGTTTGAGGCAGGGGTTAGTGGGTAAAGGAGGTTCACTGAAGGGGTAGATTTTTAAAGAACAGGAGGCAGATGGAAAAGTGCTGAATATGAGCGAACTTTGGAAAGAAATAGTAGGATTCCACAGAATACTGGGGTTATGTCATATGCTGCTTTAAATCACGTTCCAGAAAAGCTCTTTTCATTGGGAAGCTATTCCAAAGCTTAAACAAAATGCTAAATGGTTTCAAGAGCAGAAGTCTGCACTTTTTCTAAAATAGGCCAACATATATCTAACAAAAGAATTAAATTTTTTTTTTCAACGTTTTTTATTTATTTTTGGGACAGAGAGGGACAGAGCATGAACGGGGGAGGGGCAGAGAGAGAGGGAGACACAGAATCAGAAACAGGCTCCAGGCTCTGAGCCATCAGCCCAGAGCCCAATGCGGGGCTTGAACTCACGGACCGTGAGATCGTGACCTGGCTGAAGTCGGACGCTTAACCGACTGCGCCACCTAGGCGCCCCTAACAAAAGAATTAATATATGTAAATATTGGTCCAAGTAATAACTTGAGCTAAAAATTGATTTCACATCCACTTAATTGGTATACCTATTAAAGTTGAGAAATTAGTGCTTAATTTTGCTGTCTACTGTTGCTTTCTGTTGCTCAAAAAATTAAGTTAAGCTTGATAGAGACTATTTCAATAATCTTCCTAGTAATTTAATACATTTGATATTCTCTTTAGAAGAACAGAACAAACTAAATTATCTGACACAGTTAAGATTATTTTTAAGCATATAGCTATTGATTTTGTAAAGGGCCCACCTAAATTTGTGTAACACTTGATGTGTGAATAAAAGAAGTTAGAGAAACACAGCGTACATTATAAGTAGAGTTAGGCAAGTGTTTATTTTCCAGGTACTCTCATTAAAGAAAAAGCCATTAAGTCTTCACCTCTAGAGTTTTTCTATTTAAGGAAGCCTGGATCCCTGGTGAAGAGGATTAAAAAGTTTAGGAAATGGCAATTAAAATGCTAATCCCTCTTGCAAAATTCTGGTTTAAAATCTGAGCCTAATAGAAAGAGAAAGTGGAAATTATTGTTTTTAGAGAAATTTCTTTCTAATATATTTAACTTTTAAAAATGCAATACACTATACATTAACAAGGAAGGATAATCAGGCCTTCATATAATCTTTAATGCCATATGAAGAATGAATACACAATTTAAGGGTCACTGGCAATAGGTGGCTCTTGAGCTTTTGAAATGTGGCTATTGCTTCTAATAATACTGAATTTTGAATTTAGTTTAATTCTAATCCCCTTAAAATGGGGAGGATTCAGTTAGAAAAATTTAAAAATGTTTGAAATATTTGAGATGTCCCATGAAATGTGAAATAAACAACATATTTTAAAGACTTAGGATGATAAAATATAAAATAAAAACTATAGTTTTTTAATGATACATATTGATATAGTATATTTTGGGTTTATTGGACTAAAGAAAAAATACATTATTAAAATGGATTTCACTGTTTGGTTGTTAGTGTTACCTTTCTAAATGTAGCTACCAGAAAATTGAAAATTACTGTGTGTTATATTTCTCTTTTTTTCAAAACTTTTTTTAAAGTTTATGTATTTATTTTGAGAGAGCATGAGCAGGGGAAGGGCAGAGAGAGAGAGGGAAAGAGAGAATCCCAAGCAGGCTCTACACTGTCAGTGCAGACCCCAACGCAGGGCTCAGACTCAGGAACCGAACCGTGAGATCATGACCTGAGCTAAAACCAAGAGTTGGACATTTAACTGACTGAGCCACCCGGGCTCCCTTGCGTGTTTTTTTTTTCTTTTGGATCATGCTGGTTTAAAGAGTTGCTCGAAGACATTGTTGAAATCCATCTGATGCACAAACTACAATCTGGCTCAGCAGTTCAATCATCAAAATCATTGCCCCCCTCTACCATCAGTGACTTCATAATCATAAGGAGTCAGTGAATCTGATAACTAATTTGGTATCATTTACATTTTAAACTGCTAATAATTACAATCTTTTATTTGGTATCAGAGGAAACAAAATTTCACAGAAAATTTTAGCCGGGCAAATTGGTGAGAAATGGCAACAGCGAAATTGTATGATTTTGTTTGAATATTATTGCATGCTGGATAACAAACAGTGTGAAGCCTTTAAAGGGCTTAAACTGTATGTAGGAAAGTTTATGGTACCTGATAGATGTGCTCTTTTCATACTTTGTTTTATGCTCATGTCAAACAAAATGGGTAAAAAGCATGGCCAGATGTGTAAAGCTTTTTGTTCTGTTGGGTATCTCTCGTAAGCAGTACCTCATGATTTTATCTCATTGTTCATCTCTCAATTCTTCTAGGAGGTGATTTCCTCTCCTTTCTGAGAAAGAAGAAGGATGAACTAAAACTCAAGCAGTTAGTGAAATTTTCATTAGATGCTGTTTCTGGTATGTCCTATCTCGAGAGTAAAAACTGTATACACAGGTAAGGAGAATATTTTTTTAAACATTTTCCAGTTTTATAAATAGAACACTAGAAAAGTGACATTACAGCAATACAGTACAGCATGAAGTTCTTTCACAAAACTTACGTATTTTCTTGTTGATTTTCATATTTTGTGGGTTTTCATATTTTGTGTGAAAGCCTTCTTTGATAGTTGTTGATATAATTTACAGAAATACTTACCTGAGGTAAGTACACCTAATTAGACAATGAGTTTCTTACTGATTAAAATCTGTTATATTACAATCATGAATGAACTAGTGATAAGATGTGCCACGAGTTAGTCACATAATCACCTACAGTCTTAGAGCCAAATAAGATTGTTTCCTGTGCTCCCTATTCTCATTTTACAAAGAAATTACTCATAAATTATAGCCATGGAAGAGCATAATAGTAAAACAACAATTCATGAGAGTGAATTTGGCCAAGGGTAGAAGATATTAGCATAATAGTTATTTCAAAGGAGATTTTAGAAAACTTTACCTAATTACATTAAGAGCAGTGACTTGGTTTTAATGTTTTTATAGATCGTGGTTTTAGTTGCTTGTAGCCGAAAATGTTCTTTACTGCTACATGTCAATACAACTTAACATCTCTTGGAGAATTCATGTCAGATCCTAAGTACGGCTAAGTCTATTTAAGCAAAATAAAGTGGGGCATTGATGTGGTTTTTATTCACTGGAAGCAGCACATCATACTGTTGAACATGGAACAGAGTTCATTGTCAGATTGAACTAGTGTGGACTTTCTCTTAATTGGTTCAATTATTGAACTATATTTTTATCTGATGTGTTTCATTATGCAGGTTTTGCTTAATGTTCTGAAGTTGTATAATGTATAAGTATAGCAGACCAAAGGTACCTTCACCTAAAATATATATTTATTTGATCTCACTGTGTCAGTGGCATGACCCATCTGCTCCCCACCCTTACCCCCACCCCCTGCTTCAGTTTGTGAGTTTGGCCGAGAATTCATAGCCAGACTCTCAAGTAAGCAAGGGTTTAATAGCAATTAAAGCAAAAGTACACTCTAAAGGTAGGAGAGTGGGCAGGCCCAGAGGTGGCAGCTGCACCAGGGGTCAAGGTTGTCTTTCCTTTTTATGTTTGCAAGCTATAGGGGTCATAGCGAGGGTGGTCTCTGATGGCATTGCCTCCTATCATCTAAGGGTCTCCTCCTACAGATTGGGAGGGGATGTCTGGTTTTACATGATCCTTATATGAACTGTCATGGAAGCATCCCTCTGAAAGGAGGGGGGTCAAAACCACAATGTAAATGTATTATCATGAAGCTATAGGTTACTGTAGGGCAACAGCTATAGGGAAGAGCACATGTGTTTCCCCTCCCCCCCCCCCCCCCGGGGCGGGGGGGTTCCTGGCTGTTTGAAACTTGGTTTTGGCCCTTCTGAACAATCAGAAAACTACCTGCTCTCTCCCTGCTTATGTCTAGCTAACTGCCTACTCTATCAAACTGATTATTTTTTTCAAAAAATTCTCCTATATACCCAATTTTATTCTAAAACTAAAATTATGGCTTATGTTTCCAATATAGTTCAACAATTGCATACATTTTAAAACACATTCAGTAGAGATATTATATATATGGAAATTAAGACAACTAAAACTAAGGCACTGTCCTTGTATTTCTAGGACTATAGATCAAATCACATTATAATAGGTATTTTTAAATATTTTTAAAAAGTATTTGATTTTGGACAAGAATTGCATTATCATTAATTTCATTGGAAGAAGAAAATGTTTTTTGTTACAAGTAGCAAGGATTTTCTTCTTCATTTAGAGAAAGTCTTATTATTTTGGTTGCTCAGGTGTTAAAGCTACTTCAGGTATCAAATTCTCGACTGTAGTTACTCATTTTGTCTCAGATTTTTTTCAAGCCATTAGACTATAGCTTTAAATTCTAATGAATAAACAATACTGAAACTGCTTAATTGTCAGTTACCAGTAGCAGCCTTCAATTTCTGGTGCATTGTGGTTGAGGGAACTGTTGTTTTAATTTCTTGCTACTTTTGTAGTGATTGCTTTTCTTGAAAATGGATGACTGTATTTTTTTCACTCTTTATTATTTATTTATTTATTTATTAAAAAATTTTTTTTTCAGTTTTTGTTTTTTTAAGATGGAGAGAGACAGAACATGAGTGGGGATGGGGCAGAGAGAGAGGGAGACACAGAATCTGAAGCAGGCTCCGGGCTCTGAGCTGTCAGCACAGAGCCTGACATGGGGCTTGAACTCTTGAACTGCAAGATCATGACCTGAGCTGAAGTCACACGCTCAACCGACTGAGCCACCCAGGAGCCCCTGATTTATTAATTTTTTAATTTGCATCCAAGTTAGTTAGCATAGAGTACAACAATGATTTCAGGAGTAGATTCCTTAATGCCCCTTACCCATTTAGCCCATCCCCCCTCCCACAACCCCTCCAGCAACCCTCTGTTTGTTCTCCATATTTAAGTCTCTTATGTTTTGTCCCCCTCCCTGTTTTTATATTATCTTTGCTTCCCTTCTCTTATGTTCATCTATTTCGTATCTTAAAGTCCTCATATGAGTGAACTCATGTGATATTTGTCTCTCTCTAATTTCACTTAGCATTATATCCTCTAGTTCCATCCACGTGGTTGCAAATGGCAAGATTTCATTCTTTTTGATTGCCGAGTAATACTCCATTGTATGTATATGTACATATATGTATATGTACGTATATACATCAATAGTGCTGCTATAAACATTGGGGTTCATGTGTCCCTTCGAAACAGCACACCTATATCCCTTGGATAGACACCTAGTAGTGCAATTGTAGGGTCGTAGGGTAGTTCTATTTTAATTTTTTGAGGAACCTCCATATTGTTTTCCAGAGTGGCTGCACCAGTTTGCATTCCCACCAGCAATGCCAAAGAGATCCTCTTTCTCCACATCCTCGCCAACATCTGTTGTTGCCTGAGTTGTTAACGTTAGCCATTCTGACAGGTGTCAGGTGGTGTCTTATTGTGGTTTTGATTTGTATAGGATGACTGTAGTTATTTAAGTGCCTGTATCATCAGAATTAAAACTGCTCTATGTCTTAGATGGCAGTTAGCCTTTAAAAATTATCCCACTTCACCAAATCATAACATTATCTGCTTTAATGTTATTCTTCCATTTTCCTTGTTAAGCATTTTCATGCATTCACAAATTTTTGAGTGTCAACCTATGCTTGAGCACGTATCTTGGAAGGTTGTACCTATTCCTGTACTATTTGCCTGTGAGGAAGGTTCCAGATTGAGTATCTTAAACAATATTACTTAGAGCAGTTTTGACAAATAGGTTTCACTGCCTATTTTCAGTGATTGATAGTGGCTTTCTGTGTTGTATTGAGAAGGATTCCAGGATCAGCAACAGAGTCCGATGACTGATCAGTCACATCTCTTAGGGCACTGATAAGCATTAACAAACAATAAATATTTTTGTTTGGGTTTATTTTTAAAAATTGGTTTTCTGCCATGTTCTTTGTTTGGTATCCATGGAAAGCAAAGAAAGGATAACTTTTTTTTAATTATTTATTTGAGAGTGAGAACTTGAGCTTGAGCTTGAGCTTGAGCTTGAGGTCGGGGGGCAGTGAGGCAAAGAGAAAGGAAGAGAAAGAATCCCAAGCAGACTCCCAAGTTGTCAGCATGGAGCCTGATATGGGACTTGAACTCACAAACTGTCAGATCATGACCTGAGCCGAAGTTAGGATGCTTACCCGACTGAGTTACCCAGGCATCCCAGTATACTTTTTATGATAAATGTAAGATGCTACTTCTGTCTTATTATATTTTTTTGTGATCTCATATTTTATGAAGCTAAAGATTTGGGTATGATATTGGTCATTTACATGTTTCCAGTGATTCTTGAATGCTTTTCTCTCTTTTTTGTTTTTAAACAAAACTACACCTGATTACTTACCATTTGAACTCTCCCTAAGCCTTCAGTGTACTGAAAATGTATTCTTGTGCTTAATGCATCTTCATGTCATTTAAAAGATAAGATAAAACTAAAATATGCAATGTGAAATATTTTCTTCAATGTTTTTAAAACCTCACTTTTTATGTCTCTCATGAATTGCCATATATTCAGTAAAAGGGACCCTAAAATTAATTTATAGATGAAATAATTGAGGCTCAGAGATTGAATGAAGGTTATCTAAACAGTTAGTGGCAGGGCCACTGCTAAATCTTAGATGTGCTGACTTCATTCTGACACATTGCCATCATTTGAATGCCATTGTTTTGTTCTGTCTCATTCAAGTGTTAGTAATCCCAACAGCTGACCTTTATTGACAACTTACTGGGTACCATGCACTCTGCTAATTAAATGCTTTAGATGGAATATCTGAGAATGTAGGCTTTATGAGGGCAGTGATTTGTACCTACAGTGTTCACTGTTCCAAAAGCCTGGAACAGTGCCAGACACCTATTGGTGAATGAATAAATCCTCCAAACAATACGAGGTATTATTGGTGGGCCCATTTTACACATGAGGAAACTTACGGTTAGAGAGGTTGATTATCTTGCCCAAGATAATATTAAAAGAAAGTAGCAGATCCCAGATATGGATCCTGGCATTCTGGTTCTAGAGCCCACATTCTAAATCACTGCACTGAATTGCCTTCCGTAAGAAATGGATCTTCTGACCAAGTAAGAGGTTTGGCGAAGAAGGCCAGACGGTATTTGGTGTGATATCTCTGCTTATATTTAACATCTGGACTCTTTGTAAACATGCTGAAGCCTGTGAAATGTAATTTTAGAAAGATATATCAAGGTGTTTTTTTGTTGTTTTTGATAAAGAGTTGCTGAAATGCAGCAGTATTTTGTTATTGCCTCTCCATTTAATTAGAACTTGAAAATTTATTTTTTCATTTTTTATACACTATTGTTTAGATAGCCTCTTCTGCTTTATCTGTTAATTAAAAACACAGGATTAGCATAGAAATGTGATAATCTCAGTTGACTAAGCATTTATGACTGATTTTCTTGTTTCAACATTTGATTACAATTTTGAATATATTAAGCTATACTTTTATTTTTAGCTTCTAAACCAATTTTGCTACAGTACAAAAGGACTTCTCAATAATTTCAAATATATCAAAAATATGCAATCTTACTCTAACCTCTTTTTTTTTCTGGTGTAGTTTGATATTTGCATATATGCAATGTGATTATCATACAATAGATATCACAAAAGCACCTTTCTAAAAATTATCCTACTACTTTATTCATTGTCAGAATTTCCCATCACTAATTTCATTCATTTTAATTAAGGGATTTTTCCCTAAAGTCGCATGTATGTTTCCGGGAATGAAAAAGGAAGCCTTCTCTGATATTAGAATCAATTAACATGTTAGCTTGAGTTAAAAGTATCTAGCTGCCTTCTTAGAAAACAAAAATGAAGAATTGAGGAGAAAGGGTCAAAGGACAGATAAGTTTTGATGTATGGTTACTGGTAGGAAAGACACAGCAAATGCAAGACACTGTTCAGGAATTCAGGGACGTCCGGTAAACAATCCATGAGAATGAGATGGGAGGGAAACAAGGGCATAGCAGCACATTAAAGCTATTTTATAGTTTGGCTAGGGCTAGCTTTGTCCTCTGTTACATAGAAAATGAAGGGGGAAATTGGTCTGTATCTCTTCTGTATTATTTCTGACTTTTATTCAGTTAATTACAGGAAATATATTTTTGGTTCAGGATGTCAAAAGTGAACTTTTACATTAAACTAACACAAATGTTTTCGAAACCATTTCTTCTAAGGAACTTTTTGATTACAAAGAACAGGAATGGTTTAAGCTAACTCTTCGATTACAAACAACAGGAATGGTTTAACTTAAGCAATAGGAGATTTATTACAAGAAAATAGAACTATCTCATGGAACTCAGGACACACGAAGTTCAGCAGTCTTGGGAGCCATTGGAATTAGGAACTGGGAAGCATTCAGGGACCAAGACAGCATCTCTTTCTGTCATTTTTTCTGCGTTCACATGGTCTCTCATGATTTCCTCCATTTCGCTGCTTCATTTCCCTCTTCATCTGAAGACTATATTCCTCTGCCCATTTGCAAAGGGTCCTCAAGTGACATTTGAATCAGTATAACTTTCCAGGCCTAGCACCTGAAGAAACTAATTAGTCTTGGAGGTCTAACTTCACATTTTTGGCAGAAAGAATTGATTGGCCCAGCTTATATTAGGCGTCTACCCCTGTTTTAATCAATAAGATGACTAAACAGAGAAGAGTATACAGGGTCACTGTTACATAGATTTACAGGAGCCAGTCTCAAGGTGTGAGAGGATGATTCTCAGAGGATGGGACATACATGAAGTAGGCTCCCCAAAAGATGGCTATCACGCATTCATAAAGTGCTTACTATTTGGCATGTACATTCACTATTTTTTTCATCCTCATATTTTGATGAGAACTGTGCCACTTATTTCCACTTTACAGTAGGAGAAATTGAGCCACAAAAAAAAAAAAAAAAAAGTAACTTGTCCAGTGTCATACAGCTGGTAAGGGAAGATTAGAGTCTAGATTGAGTTGATGACAAAGCCTGGGAATCTAAGCAAAACATTTAAACTATGTGTTGGTTATATTTCCAGTTTCTTCCTATTTGTGAGGATGATCAATCATGTGGAAATTTCTCTTATGAAGCAAAACTTAAGACCATTTAATAAATACTGATTTTGAGAAAGCCTTGTTGTAGGGATAAAAGAATCCTTTGCAGATCTTACCTCCATATTTTCCTGGGATGAATCATTTCCCTGCAGTTCCATGGTATAGGGCTGGCAAATTTACTCTTTGCTGTTGGTCCATGTGGTCTTGAATCCTAGCTCATACTACGTCTATACAACAGGAAGGAGATCACGCTCAGACCTGTGGAATTGGGGTAATGATTACCCCAGAGATTTAGGTGACTGTTGGTTGTGTTCAAGTCCTCCACTGAAACCTGATTTATGTTAGAGTAGCTAGCTTTTTCTAATTAGTCTTGATCAAATGGAAATTCTAACCTCCAAGAAATCTGTTAGAACATGGATGACACAGAAGTAAGCCTAACCTTCTCATTGGCAAATTGCTTCCTACTTTCTGGTCTCTAAGGCAGGATCAGAGCAGTCAGCTATGGAACTAGGGCACCCAAGCCTTTGCCATTTACTAGGCATTGACTCACCATACTAATTATGAGAATTTCTTGGGGAGAAGGAGGTGTGCTCAGTTTTTGTTTTTAAATATTACTTATTCTTTGTAAGATACAGAGCACTATGAGAAGCCTTTTTCATTCCCAGGTTTCCCTTTCAAAGTGTTTCTGTCCTAATCAGACTGTCTTTTTCTGCATTGCCAGCTCTAATAGGCTAGAAGTTTAGCCTTTGAAGAGCCACTTAGCTTTAGCATAGTTGTTAGGACCACAGATTTAGCATTGGAATACTCTGTTTGAATCCTGGCTCTACAAAATGTTAGTTGTATGACTTTGGACCCTTCCCCAACTGCCATCATGGCATTCCCTATAAGCTTTACCCTGCTTAATTTCTCATCACTCCTTATCATGACCTGACATTTGTTTTATGTATATCTACATTTGCATATATGTGCATGTATAAATATCTGTATATGTATAAAAGTGGTATTTATAATGCATATATAAATAAAATCCTAGGTTGTTTTTTGTCTATCTCTGCCAACTAGAATGTAAGTTCCATGAGGATATTGACTTTATTTTGTTCATTCCTCAATACAGGAATGGATCCTGCAAGATCCTTGATCTCATAGTTTGTGGGATCAAGTCCCACTTTAGGTTCTGCGCTGACATTGCGGTACCTGCTTGGGATTCTCTCTTTCCCTCTCTCTCTGCCCTTACACTGCTCATGCTTTTGCCCTCAAAATATATAAATAAACTTTAAAAAAAAGTACCTCAAGGTTCCCCACTCTGAAACATCCCTAAAACATTTCAAGGGGACCACAACATAGCTAGAAGAGACCACACACATTCACACTATTGTAAGATTACATTCAGTTGTCTCTTTTGCCAAGGATACAGAAACTTTTCACGAAAAGATGACCGTATAAAAGAACAACAAATGCAGGATATCTCCATTCATTTTACCATGGCCCCCAGACTTTGTAACAATGTCTGATGAGGCTAGGGCCTTGTTGAATCTGAGTTCATTTTCTTGTTAACGTGGTAGTATGGATCATATAATACCATTAATGGAGTGTCTGTACATCTGTGTGATTTTGTGTAATGTTTTAAACATTGGGCTAAACTTTTCTTGCACCAAACTTGGTGTAAACAAGGCCACAGTCTCACCCTAAGGAGAAAGCCACGTTAAAGCTTAATTATCTGAGTCCATATCGCCATAGTTTGTCAACTTACTCACATTACCCTTTCAACTATGTGTTCCCAATGCTGGGTATGTTTGGGCCAGGGACTCCTGTAGATACTGTGGCTACAGTGGTGGAGGAAAGATAAATTTCCCTCTAGTATTCTAGATTTTTGGCTGAGACCCCCCCTCCACCCCGTAATAAAAGGTTAAGAGAAGAACAGAAGTTAAATAGCATGTATGCCTCCTATGTACATGGGAGTGACCCAGGAAAACTGAGTAACTTCCCAAGGTAGCCCAAGCCACTACCTTAAATACCAACTTCCAGCTAGGAGAGGCCAATTGTGGGCAGTTATCAGGCCAAGCTATAAACAAGGATATGATTGTTACACAGATTTAAGTTAGTGTCTTCTCTGTTAATAGGAGTTTCTAGAGATTTAGAGTCAACCTTTTCTTCCTGGTACAGGGAGGGAGACAGTCTCTAAAAGGAGAGCTCCCTTAAAATGTCTCTTACAAAAGAGTAACTTCTACTCAGTTGTAAAACTTTCCCCATATATGACGTTTCTTTAAAATAAACAGCTCAATGAGGTGTCTGTGTGGCTCAATCAGTTGAGTATCCAACTCTTGATTTTGCCTCAAGTCATGATTCCAGGGTCATGGGAGTGAGCTTCGCCTGGGGCTCTGCACTGAGTGTGGAACCTGCTTAAGATTCTCTCTCTGTCTCTCTCCCTCTGCCCCTCTCTCCATTTGCATTCTCTCTCTCTCTCTAAAATAAAATAAAATAAAATAAAATAAAATAAAACTCACAATATAATCCTTATACCAAAGAAGCATATTTTGGGGTGGCAAATTCTCTCTCTCTCTTCACCAGTGAATGAAACAAAGCCCTGCCCTTGTGGGACTTACAAAAAGGAGGGAAAGCAGACAATGCATTTAAAAGTAATAAGCAGGGGCGCCTGGGTGGCGCAGTCGGTTAAGCGTCCGACTTCAGCCAGGTCACGATCTCACGGTCCGTGAGTTCGAGCTCCGCGTCAGGCTCTGGGCTGATGGCTCGGAGCCTGGAGCCTGTTTCCGATTCTGTGTCTCCCTCTCTCTCTGCCCCTCCCCTGTTCATGCTCTGCCTCTCTCTGTCCCAAAAATAAATAAAAAACGTTGAAAATTTTAAAAAATTAAATAAAATAAAAGTAATAAGCAGGGGCGCTAGGGTGGCTCAGTTGATTAAGTGTCCAACTTCGGCTCAGTTCATGATCTCACAGTTCGTGAACTTGATCCCTGTATCGGGCTCTGTGCTGACAGCTCAGAGCCTGGAGCCTGCTTGGGATTCTGTGTCTCCCTCTCTGCCCCTCCCCTGCTTAAGCTCTGTGTCTCTCAAAAATAAATAAACATTAAAAAAAATAAAAAGTAAAGGTAATAAGTACATATAAAATATCCCACATGGTAATACATAATATACAAAAGTAACAAAATAGGACAAGAGGGAATGGGAGGCTGGGGTGGGTACTACTGTATATGTAGTGGTAAGAGAAGACCAAGAGATAAAGGAGAGAACCATGTGAATATCCTTAGAGAACCGTGAGAATAACCTTACTAGCAATGGATGTAGCAAGGACAAAAAGGCCCTGAGATGGGAGCATGCTAGGTGTGTCTAAAGAAGACCAACAAGGGAGACAGAAAATGAGGTTAGATAGTTATTAGGTGGCCAGATCATGAAGACTTGTAAGTCATTGAAAGGACTTTACCTTTATTCTGCATGACATGGGGACTATGGAGAACTGACTTGATCTGCCCCAGGATTTTCAAGGATAGGTTGGATTTTCTTTTTTTTAGTAGACTATAAGAGGGCAAGACAGAAGTGAGGCCAGTTCAAGAGCTACTTAAATAATCTAAATGAGAAACAATGGGAGTTGGACCAGGATAGTAGTGGTGGAGACCATGAGAAGTGGTCAGATTCTGGGTGTATGTTGAAGGTAAAGCCATCTGGGTTTGCTAATATATGAGATACAGTTTGAAAGAGAAAGAGAGAGTGAAGACTTTATATTATTTTTAAATTTTTTAATATTTTTATTTATTTAATTTATATCCAAGTTAGTTAGCTTATAGTGCAACATTGATTTCAGGGTAGATTCCTTAATGCCCCTTATCCATTTAGCCCATCCCCCGTCCCACAACCCCTCCAGTAACCCTCTGTTTGTTCTCCATATTTAAGAGTCTGTTATGTTTTGTCTCCCTCCCTGTTTTTATATTATTTTTGCTTCCCTTCCTTCGTGTTCATCTCTTCTGTAGAAGACTTTATATTCTTACACAGACTTCAAGAAACAGTCTTTCTGTATTTTCCTCATAAATTCAGGTGACTCTAACATGCTCTCCAATATTTTATTTTCTGTAATTCTACTAATTCTAACATTACTGCTTCAAACTATAATGAGCCAAATAAAAGCATAACATGTAACTCTCATTTTCCTGGGAACCTGCTATATGCAGAGAGCTGTGCTAGCACAAGTGATGGAGCCAGGGTTGGGCAGAGTACCACCACTTCTGACATTTTCACTGTACCACATCTTGTGTTACAGTTCTCATAATGGAATAAAATAACAGAAAGTGACCTTGAAATGAAAGACACTCAAAATCTCGGCTGTTGGAGTGCCTGGGTGGCTTAATTGGTTAAGCACCGGACTTCAGCGCAGGTCATGATCTCATGGTTCATGGGTTTAGGTCCCACATCGGGCTCTGTGCTGACAGCTCAGAGTCTGAAGCCTGCTTCAGATTCTATGTCTCCCTCGCTCTGTGCCCCTCCCCCACTCACACTCTGTCTCTCTCTCTCAAAAATATATAACATTAAAAAAAATCTCCGCTGCAATTTTTTTTGCATTTACATTGAATGTTTGTTTTCTAAATACATTACAGATCCTTAAGAAGTGTACCTTGCAAATAGTGTCCTAGTTTATAGACCCATTGATTTAAATAGATAAGTAGAATTAAATCTATGCATAATTTATAGTGGGTCATATTTTCCCCCAGGGGTCTCTGGGCTTTCAACTTGTCAATAAAAATAATTATTATTTACTGAACTGAATTGTTGTAGACTCTAAGTCTACAGTTCTCTTTTGGCCAGCAAAAGAGCAGACGCAGGATTAAAACAAGAGATGGCTAATGTTCAGGAAAAAGACAGGAGTACTGAGTAAGTGTCCTTGCCCCATATTTATTCAGATAAGAAGGCTTGCAAACGTAATGGGCGTGTACAAAAGGACAAAGAAACTAGGAACATTAACTTGGGGATGTGAGGGGGAAAAGGGGATTTTGGAGATATACAGTGTTTGGGGTTTGGGTCAATATAAAACAGAGTCCAGGTGCTGGGCAGATGGGCACATGGTTGTTAACAGCAGACAGGAGGCGCTGTGCCTGTTTATCTTTGCCAGCCTAGGGGATGAGACAGATAAGGGGAATAACCTCAGGATTAACAAGACACCTTTTCTTTTGTTAACCATCTCCACTAGGGCTTCTTTGCCTGTAGCTCAGAGGTCCAAAGTCCAATTTACCAATTTACCTAACCTGGCCCTATTCTCCTATGAAAGCATCTTTCTGCTATAGTACTAAATTTGGGGTGCTTTCACCCTGAATATCTAATATTGTTATTCCTATGTATTGGGCACTTTTGCACCATTTCTATTTCAGGCCTTTGCCTCTCTCTATTTTGGGGGGCTCAGCACCCCCTCCCTATTTTGGGGTGCCTTTGCACCTCCCTATTCCTGGCACCTTTGTGCTTCCCTATTCTCAGGGTGTCTTTGCACCCACCTATTCTTGGAGTGCCAATCTGGTTTACCCAAACTCAGGTGTGAGCATTTTATTGACTTTGTATTTCTTTGTGCCTTGTTACCCCATTGGTGTAAGCCGGGGGGATTCCTAAGCTTATCTCCCACACTGAATAGCTTGGTATTATTGCTTAGCTAATAATGCCAGAGGATAGTGCCTGATTCTTGGAGAAATAATGTCATCTGTGGAACTAAAGTGACATGAAAGAGAAGATGTCATTCAATTGCTATTTTGTTTAGTATACAAAAGGTCATTTCCTTCTAATGTAAGGTTGTGTATTATAAAATAAAATGACCTCTGTTATACTAAGTTTTAAATTTTTATAAAGTAGCTTGGAGAGAATATTTATTGTTTGTGGTGTGGCACACTAATTTTTCCTTCTTATGGATAGATATTTTTGTTATGGAAAAGAAACTCTTGTCTATTTTGTGTCCTTCAATCGACCGTTTAAGGCTGAACTTTTTTTTTTCATTGCAGTCTGATTTGCTTTTTGTGGGAAGAGAATAGTACATATTTTCTGTGAACATTTTTTATTGGGTAACTTTTCATATAGTCAGAGTTTAATAAACATCTGACTTGTGAATGAATGAATACATGGATAAATTAATGAAAAATGAAATAGGCCTTTTAACTGCTGTCCAAAGTGCTGATTGAATGCCATTAGATGACTAGGGACTTTCTAGAAAAATAATCATAAGTGGTTTCACCGTTATGTTCATTTTACATTTTTATTTTTCACTGATTCACTTCTTTATAGTGCATAAATGCAGAAGGAACTGTATCTTATACAAACCTGTATGCATTACACAAACAGAACAAAATTCTTTGCCTGCTGTGTATTAGTATGAAACTTTTAGTATGCTTAGTGTGTTTTTTAAAATGGTTTGAATGTGATTATTTCAGAGTTTGAGTGAGACAATATCACTGCTCCTCCAGAAGTCACAGAAGGTGAATATTCTCTTTGCTCAATCTGTTTTTCATCCAACAGTTCTTTGTTATATTGAGCCTGTCCTATTTGAGACAATAACCAGGGCTTAGCAAGCAGTACTTAATAACATGCCAGAAAGTATTAATTTTTAACATACACTTTGAAGTAATTGGCAGTAAACAACAGATGTGTTATTATGTATTAGAGGCTCAGTAGGAACACATTCCTTTAGTCCCTTCCTCCCTTCCCTGCCCTCTGTCCATTCACTATGTAAATAATGTGGGAATGTAAATGTTATGGCTATAACAGTGACAAGGTATTTCGTTCCTTACCTTTTAAGGTCAAGAGTATGTAACATGGAACTTTAATTCTCAGGGGGTAGTATTTCTCTCTTCATTCTTAAAATTCCCATTATGCCTCTTAAAAATTAGCCTTCTATTTACTTACATAAATGAGCAAAGGTATCACATTACAATAATTATAACTGCTATTTAAGATTTTTTAAAACCCAAGGCAGGACATAACCATATGGCATGATACACAAATAATCTATAAACCTCTTTATAACCAAATGAAAACATAATTGGTGTAGAATTTAAAATTTAACCTTTTTTATCACACATATACATATATATATATATATATATATATAATATCACACATATACGTATACATAAACATATAATATGATATGGTATATATTATAAATTTTTGAGTCTTAATTTTTTTCCTTAATATATATCATGTGAAGGAAAGAAAAGTATAATTTTCATGTGAAATATAGGCTTAAGTACCTATCCTGCTAGAAACAGATTATTGGAGTTCATATATTTTTGCTTTTATGATATCATGTAAACTTCCCTGGTGAAATTTCTCATTTTATTCATAATTTCTAAAGCCTCTCTATCTACCACAGATTAAATCAGTCATAAACCATGTATTAAATAACCTTGTTTGTAAAACACCCTGTTTAGACATGTTCCTAGTCTCAAGGAAAATGAGAGAAATAAGTTAAAGGTCTAAAAATATCTTGATAATTTGATAAACGGAACATAGAGGGAAGGGGATGAACAAGAGATAAGAATAGGGTTTCCAAAGGCCTTTCATAGTAGGGAGAAAAAAATAGCACACAGCAGTCAAAGTTGTAAGAGCCACCCAACAAATATTGGGTCAATTTACTGAATTTCTTTTATGTGATCAGCTTTATTCAAAATAAACTTAATTCTTAAGGAATTTATTAACTGACCTTTTACCACATTTAGGAGAACTCAATCAGTTTCACTTTTTCCCCCTAACTTTCTTAAAGAATACTTTATCTATTTTGTAAGCATCTGGGTGTTGAAAAGCAGTCACATGGCTAGTGTTCCATAATGTTCAACTGAGGTCATTAAATATTTACTGAAGCACTGTCTGTGTATCAAGCACCTGGTTGGTGTTTGGGATAAAGTGTTGAGCAAAGCAGATAGAATCTTTGTCCTCATGGAGCTTAAAGTCTAATGAATGAGACCTACATCAATAGATAATCATTCCAGAAAGTATGCAAAAGTGGGAAATGACCCCATAATAAGGCCACAGAAGGCATCTCTGAAGAAGTGATATTTGGACTGAAGGTTAAGAAGTAACTAAGAGGGGGACGCTTGGGTAGCTCAGTTGGTTAAGCATCCAACTTTGGTTCACGTCATGATCTCATGATTCACGAGTTCAAGACCGGCATCAGGCTCTTTGCTGACAGCTCAGAGCCTGGAGCCTGCCTCAGATTCTGTGTCTCTCTCTCACTGTCTGCCTCTCCCCCGCTTGTTCTCTCTCTCTCTCTCTCTCTCTCTCTCTCTCTCTCTCTCTCTCAAAAATAAATAAAACATTAAAAAAAAAAATAAAGAGAGGGGTGCCTGGGTAGCTCAGCTGGTTAAGTGTCTGACTTCAGCTCAGGTCATGATCTCACAGTTTGTGAGTTCAAGCCCCGCATTGGGCTCAGAGCCTGGAGCCTGCTTCAGATTCTGTCTGTGATGCTGTCCTGCTTGTTTGTGTTCTCTCTCAAAAATAAATAAACATTAAAAATTAAAAAAAGAAGTAGCTAAGAGAAGGTAGAAAAGAGAAGAAACAATCAACTGGGAGTGAGAAGGGCCTTTCCAGGCAACAAAAAGCAATCCAAAGTATGGCTGGGTGAAATGCTGACTTGAGATGTGGCTAGCTGGAGAGGTAGTTAGGGATCAGACCCAATAAAAGCAGGCCAGTTCTAGGAGGTTGGTCTTGGCCCTTAGAGCAATGGGAAGCCATTATAGGGGTTTTGAGTAGGAACGATCAGATTCCTGTTTCATGCAGATGACTCTGGCTGCAGTGTGGAGACATGCCTGGAGGGAGGAGAGAAGCTTTCAAGGGAGTCAGTGTGGAGACCTTTTCTGGGTTTCTGGCTTGTGCAACTGGATGACAGGTCTCTATTCACTAAGGAAACACAGGAAGAGGAGTGGAGTTTTGGGGGAGAGAAATGGGGGCAGGTTGTAGATGGAAATGAGGAGTTTATTTGGGGGCACATTGAGTCTGAAGTGCCTATAAAATACTTATAGGCAGATGAGTATTTGGAACTCAAGGGAAAGGTCTGACCTGGAGATAACAATGTGGAAATTATGAAAGAAAAATGATAAATGAATGAATGAGTCTGAGAAACTTTGACTTAATTTTGAATCAATGAAAGAAATATTTGAAAATAAGAAACAAACATGGAAGAATATATCGATGATTTTCTGAACTCTACATATATGCATTTAAAAACTAATAGTTCATTTTACTTCCACATTTTTAAAATGAGGCAGTTTCAAAAATGACTTTTAACTTTGATGGTAATACCCAATGTTTGTCATTTCTAGTTCCTCTAATCTAGTTTGACAGTAAACTAACTCTAGAACAGTGTTTATTGAACTTATTTGCTTTCTTAACGAATCACTTTGAAGGTTAACTGCTTCCTTTAAATCTTAAATTATATCAGCCTTGATAACTTTATACTCTCACAAATAAGAATGATAACTAGAGGATGAAAAAGAAAAATAAATTTTCATTGTATTAAAAAATATCACTAATTCTGTACAAATAAATTACCAGTAGGAAAAAGAAATTTGTAAATGTATCATTCTTAGCAAGAAGCCTGCTTCCTTTGGAAAGTTTTCCTTTCTAGGAAGAAAACCAGGAGAGTAACTGATTTTTCCTTCTTGAGAGTCTTGCCCCCTGACCAGTAGAACTCATTGTAAAGTGTGGAATAACAGTGAACTATGTGAACACAAAATACAGCTGTATACTCTTGTCCAATGACTACGATTTAACAACAGCAATAAATGAAAGTGTCTCTTGTTGTTTTTTCCACAACTCAAAGCGTGTATGTTTGTTTACCTAAAATAACATTTCCCTAGTTTTTCTTAGTTAAAAGAGCAAAGACAAACATTATTATCGTGTGAAAAAGGAGTATTGCTTGACCTCCGGAGTTTCCCCCCTCCTCTGTTAAGAAAGGATTAACAAAACTACCTTACAGCAAGCATCTGTAAGGTTAAATTAAAATAAGAGATATGAAAGCCTTTGAGAAAACTAAATGGGGATTCAAATTATACGTAGTGTTGAATTACTATCCAGTTTGGAGAAAGGGTGAGTTGTTCACCAAGGCATATGAGAAGGTGAAAAGAGAAAGATGAAGGAATAAGTGGATTAGAGATATCAGTTAAAAAGGTTTAAATGAGGTCCAAGCTGATGGTAATCATTATTCCGTATTTAGAATGTGGCCTCTCTGTATATGTGCTGCCAGGGACCACGATGTCACCCATGGTGGCCTAAGGTAAAACTTGCTGTCAGCACCAGTGCTGGCCATCTCCGTGAGCCTTCCCTGGGCTGCAACTCCAAAGCAGGTATGGAAAGAGCTCACTCTGCCTAAGCTGTTTGAATGAATATACCTTCTCTCTTATTTTCATATTTCCATTTTCCAGGCTTTATGTCTTTAGAAGAAACACTACAAGCTTGAAAAAGTTTCCCCTGATGTGTGTATACCTGTTAGTTTTCTTTTCTGTATGAGAAGGGAGAGGAATTAGCTTTTTCTCCATCATCTTTATTAAAGCTCTGCTTTACAGCTGAATTGAAACCATTTCATGAAACATTTGAGTATTGCTTTAAAAGGAACGTCTAACACAGAAGGGCTGCTGCAGTTTTTAGCAATGCGTGTGTCTGTGTCCTGTTCATCATGATGCCACGCCGTTTGTCTCTACCCCGCTGAGGTGTGGACAGCCAGTTTACTCATCTGACGTATCAGGTAGACTGGCCCTTTTTGGTAGCGTGAAACTTTCATGTTGTCACGGGTATCTGTGCTCATTTGTTTCATCTGTCTTTCCTGATCCATCCAAGAACACATTGCATTGGTAGTCTAGAATCCTCTAGATTTTGAGAAGAGATGGGAATAGACAGCCATCCCTGCTAAAGCTAAAACCAGCCTGGTGATGCCAGAATTCAGCGCCTGCCTTCCACAATCATTCAGTTAGCTGTTGCAGAATGAATCACTGAGCAGGGCTCATTACATTATTGCTGGAATGAAAAGTGGTTCCCTCCTGCCCAATCTCAAGCTGCCCTAAGATCTTCTGCCCATGTATCTATGACTTGGACATTTTGGTGGTCCTCTGTTAAGCAGGAGGAAAGGATACAGAAAAAGTGTAAATTATATATATCTTTTTCATATTTTTTTAACATTAAGAATCAAATGAAACAGGATTTTTCAGGAACCTTTTTACATTACATGATGAAAAGTTCTAAGAAATGCTACTTTGAAACAGTGTTTGTTGAGGGCTATCTCTTTTCACCTGTTGGGGCAACAGAAATTTACTTAAATTTTTCATTTGAGACTTCTCTTGAGTTCCTCAGTTCTTTCGAACTTAAGTGTCATTGCTTTATATTTACATACATGCACAGCCAAAGCTAGGAACCTCTTGAGGGGGAAACCACACTTTATTCAATGTAAGGCCCTATTCCTACTGCCTAGCACAGTGACTGATATTTAATACAACTGAGTAACTCATGCATCAAAGAATTAAATGTACATTTATTGTTGAGGAATCTTAATTTTTTTGCAGCACAAAGTATACCTAGCCTTCATAAATACTTGTTCTTTGATAATGATATTTGGCAGAAAAAAGCAAATTTCCCTAATTGTTTCACAGAGCGTAATGTACTCAAAATGTTATCTAATGTTAAATTATTTAATATACAAGAGAAAAATCATGGAAAACAGGTAGCAAATGAAACAAGACACCAAAAAGAAAAATATGAATCAGAGGCCTATGAATGGCTTTTCTAAGATAGTATTACCCTTATGTTTTCTAGTGCATGTGGTAATGATGGTTGGTCCCAAAGGACTTTGTTAGAAATGATGGTCTGTTATTTGTGCACACAGTGTGCCGTTTATAGGCAGTGATATGTGTTCATTTCCCTACCCACTGCATTAATGTCCCTCCCTTGAAGGAATAAAGACTCATCATTGATTCCTTAAACCATGTCTTTTGTCACTTACCATGAATGTAAGTGGTGAGCATGGCATACCCAGAACTAAGTTTAATATCACTAATTTATTTCTTTTAAGGTTACTAATAGCTCTCAGTTACTTAATTTTTCATTCGTCACTTTTGAATTGTGCAACACTGCATGCCTGAATAGACAGAAGTAAACTTGATTAAAGTGATATTCTGTAAATGGCACTACTTTCCTCATTTTCCATATGCTACGTGAAGGCCTCATTGTGTATAAAGATATCTATAATTGCGCAAGGTTTTAATTTGAAACTTTTAAGGATAATAAAAAGATGAGGCAAAAAAGGATGATCCTTGTTCTAGAACTTTTTCTCTAGAGCTAGATATTAAATATTTAAGGCTTTCCAGATTAATGGTGTCCATCACAACTACTCACCTCTGCCATTGTAGCACAGAAGCATCTATAGAAAATACATAAACAAAAGAGTATGACTATGTTCCATTAAACTGTTATTTGCAAAACGAGGCAGCAGACCAGATTTGGCCTCGAGGCCATGTTTGACTGACTCATGCTCGAGAATAACTAAAGAAAATTAAAACAAAGTTACAACCCTCTTGTTAGCCTTTCTAGTCTGATTTTCCTTTGAGACCATGCTCAAATCGTACTCCCCACCAACTACCCCTCCTTCTCTGTGTCCCTGTTATCTACTCCATATCTTACTATCTTCCAAAATGAATGTCTTATTTATTCATATACATTGTTAGCTACTCATTTCCTACTTTCCTTCCCTCCATCTTTACTCCTTCCCTCCTTGCCATCCGTCCTCCTTCTTACTAAATAAGCCCATAGATATTTGTTGCTAATAATGACTATCTTAATGACTATCTTCACTATCCTTAAAGGAGATATTATGAAAATAATTATTTTATTTTAATTGCTCAGACCCTAGCAAAGTAGCCATTAAATGCTTATTATTGAAAATGAAGATCTTAAATTTTTTCCTGGTAGTTTTTGTTTTTGTTTTGCATTTTCATTCTGAACACATGAGACCAGGGAGATCAGTTAGGCAAAATATTCCACCAGTGTAAATTATAGGAGAGATGGAAAAGAGATGGAAAATTAAATAATCTGTAGTAGATAGAATTCACATTGATTTATTGATAGGAGTCATTTATCTCAGAGCCAAATTGAATGTTTTCCAAGAATATTACCATCCATGTTAACCAGCCTGTGTAGTGGTAAGTACAAAGAGCTTGCATGGGCATAGCAGAGTAAGTGGCCTATTAACAAGTTCCCTCTACATTTAGGAGTTTTGAGAGATTCATTTACAATAATGGTTGTCTCCTTCTTAAGGTTTTCAATCTAAAGTTATGAAAACAGTCCAAATTATTTTTAGACATCTCTGTAAGTAAGCTTATGTTAATACTTTATCAGATAGATTTTGTCGGGTATGATTTGCCAGGAAAGGCTCTGTTCTTTTGGAAGAGTTAGAATTTTCAGCTTCCAATGACTTTTTGTGGTTGGTGATATTTTTATTCTTACATTTGGTAGTTAGATGTTTTTTCTTTATAATTCAAAATTATAAAAATACACCTTACAAAAACACTGCTTTAAATTCCTTCCTTTTCTGCCTACTCCTCTTCCTTCCTTTTACAAGCCATGCTGATCTACTCTGTTGAAGGCATACTCTGTTCTGATAGAAAATTCTAAAATGAATACAAAACTCCCATCCAAGATGTTTTTCATATAAATGAACATTTAAGACATACACATGCAATGAGAATATAACCTGGAAAACGTGGAACTATGAAAGAAGTCATAAGTAATTTGAATCGGGGAAATATTTATTCCATCAGGTCAGTGTGCAAGAGAGAGACAGGACCCTGTGTAAGTTACAGTGTCTGTGTTTCCTTGGCTACCTCTAATGGTACTGGTTTCCTGAAGGGGTCGCCACACATCCAGAAATGCTTTTAACCTACAGGAGAGAGATGGAAACCTGTGAAATGTGATTGTTGCCAGTTTTCCTACCTAACTGGTAGATGTTGACAAACAATATAATACTACTGATTCTAAATACCAATTATAATGGAATTATTTTAGCAATAGCCTTAAGAAAAGCTCTGACTGATCCTGTTGCTTCATAGATTATCTTTTTGCCCTTTTTAAGGAGAATGCTCTGCCACATCATCAAAAGCAAAATAACAGTGTCAATGGATTGCTTTATTTCTGTTTGCAAATATAATTTGACAATGTGTTCTGTAAAATGTTAAGAAATGAATCACTCTTCCAGTTCTAAAGCATACCTGATGAACTAAACCATATCTGCATCGTTATTTGTTGAAAATGCTGCTACTCTGTTTTATTTTGAGAAACAAATGGATATTTACATTCTGCTTGTACTGAGGTCCTTGATTGTAAGCTGCCACCATATTTCAAGATAATTGTTACTGATGCCGCCTGTCTTCATACACATAAAACATTTGCATTGCATTTTGCCATTTGAGATGTCACTCTTTGTAAGCAAAGACAAAGACATAGCTTGAGTGAAGACAAATGGCATCTTAAGCATAATGTTATTTTCTACTTCTTCATGTATGAATTAAAATTACTCAGTTGTTCAGAGTAAGGGCTAAAGCAAAGTGAATAGTTAAAAACTACATCTCTATATGATCCTGCTTTTAAAAAATGTCAGAGAATCAGAAAGTAAACCCAGAAATTCTTTTACAAGATAAGATTTAGCTATATGTATATTTAACTACATGTATATCTTGTCAATATACATGTCAGAGCTTTTGGAAAGGAAGCCATTGTGAGAAAATTTGTGCCAATTTTCAGGTTTCTTTTTCATATCCTCTGTGGGGTTTTATCTTTATTTTAAGGTACTTTCTTGATAATACTGCTTCTTTCTTAGTTGTGGGGTTATGCTCATAATGCTCCATTATGCGCATAATGTTACAAATTCAGAAAGGTTCTCTTCCTTCTGGGATAATGTCGTAGAATATCATAGGAAATGTTGAGCTTATTACTGTATACATTGGATGTGATCATTGTATGAAATCCTCTGGGTCAGAAGTGTCATTAATTACAGCATAATGATTCATATGTATTTTTAATCCTGTACACCCTGTAGTTCCATGGTTTCATGCCAAACAAAGAAAAATGCAAGTCATAGAGGCATGTGGTATGTATACTGTACCAAGGTGGAAGTAAATGTACATCTGCCATTTTGTGAATTTTAAATATAGACAGTGGTAAGTTTCCTTAGGCAAAGTGAGGTTCCTGGGAGTAAGATTTCAGATGCCTGAATTTTTGTTACAATTAGCTGTATATTTTTCCAACATATTCCCTCAGTAGTGAAATTTGATAATAGCTCTGCCTTTTAATCACTTAGCACTGAACTTTGCTAAAGTAGTAATCTACCAAATGCTTACCGACTAAATGATAATGTGATGATGTGAACAAAAATAATTTATAAATGGTGAACTATAACGAATAAGTAATGTTACTATTTTCATTGTATAGGATCAGATCTAGAAGCCATCGTATTGAAATAAAAATAGGAAATCAAAGTATTAGGTATTTCATGTAGAGTATATATTTGTTTTCATATACCCAAGTGTACCTGACATAGTTCTTACACCCATGAAGAACATGATTTAAATACTTCCTTTTTATTTTCTTAATAGCATTCTATTCACATTTGCTTTTCAAATTAAAAGCTGAGTTATCATTTTGTGATATATATATAAATTAAAGTTGAATTGTAAGATCAATAACTGGTAGACAAAAGAAGGTGAATTTACATTTTCATCACTTTTCCTTTTAGGTAAAGAACACTTTAACTTGTTTACTGAACATTCCCATCAGTATCTGGCTACACTTGTGGGCCTATGTTAGCAGTGATATTGGCCAGAAAAATTTCAAAGGAACGGACGACTAGGTGCTTGGCAGTTTCCTTTTCTCTTGTTATAATAATCAGTTAGAAGGCTTTGAGAAACCAACTGTAGTGGGAAGTTATCCACATATTTTCCCATTCAGTGGCTTACGCAAGACCACTAGTTCATAGGGAGTGTGAACACTTTGTGTGCTAGAACAAGAAATGGAAGAAGTTTTTCTTTAGATTCCTATGTAAATTCCTAAAAATCACTTTGTGGATTTTCCCTTCCTCTGTATTCAGAAAGTATCAGTTCTTAGAAATCTAATACCTGTCAGCTACAGGATTTTTCCTTGTCCTTTCTTTGGTTAGTGTTTTTCTTTGCTACCTTCCCTGATGGGCAAACAGCCTTAAATTGAGATCTCAAAACTGTGACTCTGAGCCAAATACTTAACCTCTTATGAAGAAAAGCCTTTAATAGGAAGAAAATATAACATTAGAAATAGGAGTTCTCCTTTCAAGACAAAAGTTCACTATTAATCAGTAGGGAGAGTCTCAAAGCAAATGATTTTTTTTTTCCACTGAACTTTACTGTTCTTTTAAACAGTAGATCCTAACCCCCCAGGAGACAAAGATTTCGAATTATTGGCTGTACTTTTCTCTTATATACATCAGAACTCTTCACCTATAGAATGGATCCAGGGGATTTGTGAATCATTATTTGGCTAATTATATAATCAAAAGTAATAGTTACAGTGAAAATTATAATTTAAACATCTTAAAGGTTTATGTAAGTTATTTTATATAAATAAGTTTACTAAATTTTTATTAGGGGTGAAGTATATATTTTTTAAGCATTTGTTTTATTTATTTTGAGAGAGAGAGAGAGAGAGAGCGAGCGCAGGGGAAGGGGCAGAGGCAGAGGGAGAGAGAAAACCCCAAGCAGGCTCCATGCTGTCAGCACAGAGCTTGACACAGGGCTCAAACTCACGAACCATGAGATCATGACCTGAGCCAAAAATCAAGAGTCAGACACTACCCGACTGAGCCACCTAGGTGCCCCGAGAGGTGCATTATTTTTAAATATTGTAAAAGCATCTGCAATATCTGCAAAAAGCATCTTCAGTATCTCTTCCTATCACAGGAAGATCTTTTAAATAACATAACTTTAGTACATCTCCTCCCCTCTGCCACCGCCCCCCCGCACCGAACCCAAATTTCATACATAACACAGTCTGTAAAATTAGGATAATAATAGTACCTAATAGAATTTTGGTGAAGGTATTTTTAGCACAATGCCTAGAATATTTTAATCACTCCAAAAATGTGAGCTAGTAGTATTTGTAGTAGTATTGTTTCTAAAATGTTAAAGTAACAGAGAAAAACTAGATTTTTTATCTCTTCATATACTTCTTCTAAAAACTTGATATTCCCTAAGTATTTTATATCATAAATCGTGTCATGGAAGAATTTGCTACTTAAGAAGTAGATGGTTTAGGGTAACAGCATCCACATGTTGGCCTTAGTATCCTTGTTCCTAAATTACAAATTCTTGTTAGGTATCACCTGACTCCCCCAGGACTCCTTGTACAGCTGACTTGTCAGAATGAACCCGTGAGGGCTGAGACCGCTGCATCCAGGGGTGGCTCATTCATTTCCTAGTGGTGGGAACCTCATATCTACAGCTGTTTTTTCTTTCCTGATGCAGCTGGTAATTGGCTCAGTTCCAGAAACCATGCTTTCAGTCTGAGAGACTCCCTGACCTTTATTGAATTCTCAGTTACGTGCTTGGAGATAATTGCACTTGTTACCCTTGAAACATAGAAAAATTACCTCTAAATATTCACGGTGTGGACTGAGATAGCTACTGAAGTCCAAAGGGCACTTCCTTTCTCCCTCCCTTGCACCCTGTCATCCAGTCTTGTGAGCCCCGTCTTCTGTGCACAGTGGGGGATAATGACCTGCGTTTTCCCATGCTTGCTTTATCTTCAAGCAGCCCAGCCTCCATTCCTCTTTGAAGGGCTAGAGCAACAAGAGCAACACTCGCGTTGCTGTCTACTTATTTACCTTTTCAGTTATATATGGAGCTACCACACAGAAGGTGCTTAGAAAAAAGAGTTAGAAATCTTGATGTCAGAGCTGTGCCTATCAAAACCCAAGCATGGATACCAGGATGATATTGAAAGTCCAATAATTGTAGATGTTTAATGACCAATAATTAGGTCATTTGCATTTTCAGCAAAGGGATTGATTAGTGGGTAAGAACTCCTTCCCTGTAACATCTCCTACAGCCCTGAACTTAGAGTCAACAGAGACAAACCTCCTCAGACCTGGTTTCTACTTTCTTTCATTCACTTTGCAGCAATGGCCAGATTGTTAACTGTGCCAAGCATTGCGCTAGGTACTGGCTGTATCACTCTTTGTAATTATGTCATTTATAATCAGTAGAGGACACAGATAAAAAGATAAAGAAACACATAATGAGGTATTCATTAGTTCTGATAAATGCTATGAAGTAACAGCATGCAATGATGAGAACAAATAGTATGTAGTAACAGCATGCAGTGATGAGAACAAATAGTATGAAGAGAAATCGACTCCCATGGGGAGTCAAGAGAGGCTTGGGAGGATTTTGTGTTTTGGTGAGAACCAAAGGAGTTAGCGATGTGAAGACTGAGGGGGGATGGCTTTCCAAGCTCTGTCTGAAAGGTCAAAAGGGGTCCACCAGCCAGCAGAAAGCATTGTAGTTTCTATCTTACCCTTTCTGGAAATCACATACTTCCAATATACAGAAATGTATTAATAACTGCTGCATTCTTACTTTGGGGAAGTTTCAGGATTACTTTTTGCAGTGTTTTATGTATTTATTGGCATATATTTATATGTCCTTTTGTCTAATCTGGATCATCTTTCAGTATAGCCACTTTGGAGAAAGAAGGCTTTGTCACCTATCTGTACTGAATGCCAGCACAAATATCCAAATATAAATTATTTTAAGATTATCTCCCTTTGGGGATTATATATGCTACTGTTGGATTAGAACACATAATAAAAAGTTGTATGTGTGTGGTGTGCTTGTCACACCTAAAATAAATGATTAATTTTAATCCATACAAAGCATGCTTCAAGTCTGTTGACATATTTATTTTTTAAAGATTTTTGTTTTAAGAAATATATTCCTACTTAAGCACATTAGGAGTTATAAAAAGTGAAGGGTATTACCCTTTATGTTTTTATATTCAAACTCAGTTTTTACATTTATTTCACTAGGGACCCACTACTTTCAGAAGTAGGCCCCTGAAATCAATACATATGTTCTCCAAATAACAATTGTTACCTTTCCTAATAGTATTGAAATTCTAACTTATGTTCTCGCTATTTTTTTCTTCCTCTCATCTTCCAAGTTTGATTTTTGCCTATAGTATAAAGAAACTAATAAATTTCATGTTAGAATAATTCATCTTTTATTAATAAATAAGTCCCTGCTATATACAAGGAACTATGCTATATGTCAAAGGTACAGATACTGAAATAATTGATATGTCATACCAATGTATGTTTTTCTTGCGTCTAATAAATATATACTAGTATTAGGTGACCGTAATGCAAGCAGATTGTTCATCCATTCACTGTTGCTATAAATTTTTAATCACTTTATAACTCATCTGTCACTATGTTATGAAGGGTCACTGCCAGGAGGAAGAAATAACAGTGTTTACACAGACCAGGCATTTTATCTTTTTTTGCCCCAGCATTGCTTCATCTATGTTTGGTTTTAACTTTTCACAGTTTTATTGGAAGTTATAAATCAGAAATTTTATCAGCCTCTGATTTAGCATTTAAATTGATGTGTGAAACATAAAAGTGGCCTAGCCAGCTGCAGGGCAGCAGCGTTGAAGGTTAAGTGTATCCTAGAATGGACAAAGAACATATATTTCCTCAGCTTTTCCTTCCCCACCGAATTATTCATCACACAAATCTTTGCCATACCTTTGTGAGAGACCTAAGTTTTCTCCTGAAATATAGATACCTATTTCTTAATTATGAAGTAGTATTATTTAAGTTCCCAGGTCCTCCAAGCATATTTTGTAAATGTAATCAGGAATTTTGGCATATTATTAGTGTCTTTAGCTACTTTCAGTTGTCAGTTTTGTAGGCATAAAGTAAGTCTTCATCTAAATAAGGCATCCACATTAAACATGTTTAATATCAATATGTGGTTTTAGACCATTGTTTTTAGCTTCACTAATAATGTGACATTTCTAATTTGTATTTGCAAGTTACATAATCAAAATCAAGAAAAATGCAGTTAGAATAGTTTATCCCCATTTGGGTGTTTGCTGCTTTACAGCATACACTTCATTGTGTGTTTAATCCCAAATGCAGCAATGCAGAGTGGGGATTATAAGTATTATGATGCCCACGCTAACATTCAGCAATACCCATAGGTTAATCAAGCGTAAATTTCTAAAGTATGTGGGTGGCAATGTATTTAAAATAAGAAATTCATATAATATGCAAATAAAGATGAGTCACTTTTATTTTAATATCTGGAATGTGCATTTAATATATTTTCTATCAATCCAAGTGTGGTTTTCATTTAGAAAATTTATAAAATGAATCTAAAGTATATTACACTAATGAAGAAAACATAGTAAAAGAGGATAAGGAATATTTCCATTTACATGTTAAAACTATGTAAAGCTATAGTAATTAAAACAGTATGTGTGGTCCTAGATATATACAAGAGTATTGGTGAAAATAGATAATAATGTCAAGAGACAGACTAAAGTATAGGTAGAAATGTAGAATACAGTAAAAGTGATGCTTTAAATGAATAGGAAACACTTGTCTCAATAAATCGTGTTGGGACAATTAGCTAACTATTGGTGGTAGGGCTCGGTGAGGGCAGAGCAATACAGTTAGATTCTCAGAGCTCATCTTAGGACAAAATAAACTCTAGATGGAGAGTCTTCATAAAGAGTCTGTTAAGGTTAAATAATTATTTGTTTAAAAATAGAATGCACCTTAATATTCTCATTAATTCTTCCAAAACCTTCCATATCTCTATACACTTATCTTTTACTTCTTCTGTTTAATCCTAAACGTGATGTGTTACAGTCCTCTGTTATTTAGTAATTTTATCAGAACTTCCTGGAATTTCCAAGACTTTCTGACTTCTGTTCCACTGCTGTGTACTTCCAAATACCAACCAACCAATCACTGTTAAATGATGACCTGGAAACCTGGAGCAAAAGGTTTGAAATATATGTGATAAACTAAGTCTTAATATTCCCTAACCTATAAAGAACTCTTACAAAACAGTAGAAAAGCAAATAGAAAAATGAGTGGAGGACATGAACAGGCAATTAATTGAGAACCTGAACAGGTTAATTTCTAACAAACATTTGAAAATGAAAAAATGCAAATTAAAAACAATGAAATACCATTTTCTATGAGATTGGTAAGGATTTTTAGTCTTTATTTCCTGTGACCAGTAAGTATAGAAAAACACATACTCTCATAAACTTTTAGAAGTGTAAATTGATCCAAGTTTTTGGATTAAAAATATTAAAATGTACTAAACATCTGCAAGAATGCAAGCCCTTTAACACAGTAATTTAACTTTTAATTATTTACCTCAAAGCAGTTATCAAAGATGTCAAATATATACGTATACATTTAACCTTGAACAACATGGGCTTGAACTGAGCAGGTCTACTTATATGTGAGTTGTTTTTGTTTGTTTTGTTTTGTTTTCAATAAATACAGTCCTGTACTGTAAATGTACTTTCTCTTTCTTGTGGTTTTCATAGTAACATTTGCTTTTCTCTAGCTTATTTTATTGTAAGGATAGAGTATGTAATACATATACAAAATGTGTGTTAGTCAACTTTTTATGTTATTGGTAAGGTTTCCAGTCAAAAATATGCTTTTAGTAATTAAGTTTTGAGGGAGTCAAAATATATATGTGGAGTTTTGACTGAGCAGGGTTTCAAAGCCACTAATACCCGAGTCGTTCAAGGACTAACTACCTGTAATATCATGTATATAAGAGCAAATTTGGGGGAACATCCTAAACCTCAACATATATG
This sequence comes from Prionailurus viverrinus, assembly GCF_022837055.1. Lineage (NCBI taxonomy): Eukaryota > Metazoa > Chordata > Mammalia > Carnivora > Felidae > Prionailurus > Prionailurus viverrinus. Next base: position 170,137,205 of record NC_062561.1, read on the forward strand.
TATGGAATCCTATTTTTAATATTAATAGGCATAATCACAGTACTAAATAACCTACAGTATGGAATTTTTATAAAAATTTATATTTCCATATTTCTGCATAAATACTTTAGGACATACAGCAATATATTAATAATTGTGCAAAGGTGGGTTTTTTTTCAAATTTATACTTATCTCTGATTTCAAAATGATTCAGAGTGAGCATACTTTATAATAAAAAAAGCCATTCCCATATTTTAAAAACAAATATGATTAAAGATTTTATACTGTAGTAAATAGCACAGTTAAAATGTATCTGCTTTAAGAAGCAGCTTGACAATTAATATGAGACTTATATAATCTTTGATGAACTTCATTGATTTTCTCATTTTGATGCTTAAGACAGATCAGTTTTCCCCAAGAAAGCTTTTTTATATTCTTTACTCTCTCTGTACTACATCATCCCAGCAATTATCAAAGGTGATATACTATGATTCTCTATTAATTTATCTCTGTCTTCTGTTAGATATGTCCAATACCTATGTAATATGAACCACTATGCTATTTAAGTTGTTCTACTAGCCACAAAAAGAAAAAGATAAAATTTAAGTTCTACTAGCCACAAAAAGAAAAAGATTAAAATCAATGTATGAGAAATTTCTCATTTTACATGTAGTTAGTATGAAATTTGTTATCGAGGTGTTTTACATTTTTTGTTGTGCAAATTTTCAAAATTCAGGGTGAGTCTGATACTTGCAGCACAGCTCCACGGGACTATTTGTGTTTTCGATGTCACATGTGGCTAGTGTTTGCTGTACTGCCTAGTGCACCATTAGACTGTTAGGCTCTCTGAGGCCCAGTGGGTCTCTTTTATATCCCCAAGGCCTAATGCAATGCATGGAATTTAGTGATCACTTTTAATATTTGAACCTGCTTCCCCAAACGGAGGGTTTTTTTTTTTTTTTTTCTACTCCTAACTCAGTAGTATCATTTGGTCTGCTGTACTTTTCCTTTACATGCCTGACTCCTGCATTAAACTGTATGTTCCTCAAGGTAGCAACCATGTTTTATTCAGCTTTTTATCCCTGAGACAGTAGACACCACAATATGCTTATTGGAAAGAAGTTGAGGAAGAAGGGAGAAAACTAATTTATTTTTTTACTTCAAAGAACTTTTTTCTAGTAAATCAGTCTCATGAAATATTATATGTTAAATCTCATAAGGTCAAATTTATAGAATTATAAAGTACTTAGCAATAGAAATTGAAAAACTTCAACTCCTGATTTATCTGGGCTTTAAATTAAGCCATCCAAAATAGCTGATTGCTAATTTTCTTTTTGAAGATCAGTAGGGGTTAGAGATGCAGCAACCTTACTTAATATAACCTTGTCCCATGTTGAATAAATTTTACAGCTACAGAATTCTTCCTGTCAATCCTAATAATCCCTTACTGTAACATAAGACTTTTCCCCTGTGATCCTCAGTGGAGACAGACAACAGTTGGTGCACATTAATTATATAGTGAGCTTTCACTATAATGTTACTTATGTATTTTCCTTATTATACTTTATAATAAGTAATGTTACTTCTTACATTTTCTTCAACTTTCTTTTGCCAAATTAAAGAACACTAATTTTTAAAAATTTACATCTTGTAATTTTAAAAATATATTTTTGTAATAGAAAAGATGAGATCGGTAATGTGTTTACTGAGTTTGTGAGCTGTCTTCCCTACATAAACGATGTTATAAATAACACTAGTGAGTACTTTTAGTCTGTCAGTAATAATTACTAAACAGCCATCCTATGCCAATATGGTATTAGTTGCAAGAAATTACCTATGTTTGTTTTCTGATGTGCTTGTAGCTAATAGTTTTACTTTTGGTAGGGCCTAGGAATCATTGTTGAACCATGTAAGCATTATGCATACTGCTTATTAGAGTACTCAGATGTGTAAATTAAAGTAGCTTTGCTCTCAGACCCAGTTCAAATCCTGGCTTTGGTGCTTGTCCAGCATCTCTAAATATCATCTGAATGTTACCAAAAGAAGTTTTGCAAGAATTATATAAGAAAAAGTACTTGGCCATAGTAGATGCGCAATTATCAACTGCTGTTATTATCATCATTAACATTATCATTAGTAATACTGTTTTTTTTGAAGAACTAACCAAACGTGTTTCTGTCGACTTTGGAAACAAAATGCTGAGATCTTCACAAACTTAAAAATTATCGAAAACCTGAAAATAAAACAAAAATAGGCAATTATTAGTAAGCTGCGTGCCACATTTGGAATATGGACTGAGACTTCTCAGTCTTTCCTCATAAGAAAGATGCAACAAGCTAAGGAAACTTCTGAAAGAGGAGAAAACTAAAATAAATATACCGATAAGTTACTACCCCAGGAAGGTATTGATTTATTCATTCGTTTAGTCTTTTGAGTGCTATGTTGTGTGCCAGGCACTATTCTAGGAGCTTGGGAAATACCAGTGAAGAAAACAAATATACCTGCCTTACAATTTTTCCAATGAAACTCATACTTAAAGCTTTGATACCAACAGGCTCTGCTGTGAGGCCAGGATAGGGGAAGAGTTAGTTAGAAACAGGTGGAGACAGAAGAGGTCAACTCATCAACTCTCCCAAACTGAAGACCATCAGGCCAAAATCCAGTGTCCAGTGTCTGAGGAAACAAGTACCCTTCTTTCCAATTCAGGTTGATACTGATATCCCAGAGGCCTGTTGGTCTGCAAGAAATGCCAGTCTATGAGGGAATGCAAAGAACAGTTGGGAGGTAGAGAGGGGATGGGTTATACTTACTGAGAAAGAGCAGTGACAACTTCGAATACACCCCAAATGGAGCTCCTAGTGGAAGGGCACTGGCAAGTCATCTGAACTACAGTTAATGGGAATCAAGGATAGATGTCAGTTTTCTCGTAGTAGAGAACTGAAATAAAGAACAAACCAGGAACAAAGACTGACTGTATGGTGGTTGGAGAAGGGCTGGGGGGAGATTGAAATGAAAGGGAAGCCTGTTGCTAAATAGCCAAGGTGTGTTTACTTCTATGTAATTTCTAAAATGATTTTTTTTATGTAACATGTATGTATTGGTGCATCAAATATGTGTAGTATTTAAGTTGGAAATCTTTCATACTAGAATTTTTGCTTTATTTTTAATGTTTGAGAGAGAGAGAGAGGCAGAGAGAGAGAGAGAGTATGAGCAGAGGAGGGGCAGAGAGAGAGGGAGACACAAAATCCAAAGCAGGCTCCAGGCTCTGAGCTGTCATCACAGAGCCCGACGCAGGGCTCTAACTCACGAGCCATGAGATCATGACCTGAACCAAAGTCGTATGCTTAACCTACTGAGCAACCCAGGCACCCCTAGAATTTTTGGTTTAAATGGAAAGGAAATAGTGTGTTTTGGGGGGGGAAGTTTCTCTAGTTTGATAAGGTACCTAAATAAATTTTTAAGTTTGAAGTTAACTGTTGGAATTAACCGTAAGCAAGAAGGAATCCAATAATTTCCTAGCCTTCATTTCAAAGAGTGTCCCTCTTAGAGAAGAAAAGCATTGTCATGAACATATGCAAACAATGTTAGAAAATTATTAAAATTCATCATGCAACAGCAGCAAAAACAATTGAAGTTATCAGCCAAAATTATCATTAGCTATTGCAAGAATAATTTCTAAATAATTATAAATGATAGTAGTTTGGTGACTTTGGCTGTTTTACTAGAAAACTTAAAGGTAGTGAAGGTCACATTTTTAAAAATACTTGTTTATAATCTTCAATAGGAGAAATTTTATCAGATACTGCATCACTGTCAAGGTCTTAAAATATATCTCTAAGATAAAAAGAAAGCACATGTTATCTTCATTTGACTATGTGAAAAATTAAAGCAAGACACTGTCAAGGAAAATTGATGCAATCTCTATCTCCCCTGTTGGTCTTATGATTATTCCATAGATCCAGATTTATGTACCCACACTACAGTCAATGTATTTCCCATCAGTCAACTAGTTTCTCTTTAGTGTCTGCTGTTTCCAGCTCTCTAATAAGGGCTTTAAACAAAATTTCGTATAAAATTTAATATAAAACAAAAGTTAGTAAGGTATTTGTTCTTAAAGACTAGCATTTTAACCAGAGATGTTATTTTTACCTCTGATTATTAATTGGACCCTTAATAGTGATAGCTGAAAGATTTTGATTAAGACATCAGGAATAATTTTTCTCTATTCCTAAGTTATGGTGAATAAATAATTTTTCTATTTTTAAGGACATGCTATCCACTCATGAGTATGTCATTTCTCTCATTTGAAAAGACAACATAATGTTTCCTATATTAATTTTAATTTCTTATGAAGTAGAAACATGGAAAAGCTAAGTATCAAAAATATTTTATTGTTTTGGTATAATAATGAAACCTGATATATAAAGAAATAAGTTCCACACTAATGCAGTATTTTGTGACTTGATTAGTGTGTAGTGCTTTAAAAACTAAGCACAGAACAATGGCATATCCCAAATAATCAGTGTTACAGTTTTATTTTTAGGAATGAAGATAACCGCATTCAAATTAAACAATTAATTGAATTTCTTTTACAGTATCAAAAGTTACAAATAGAAATGTAACATCAAGAGGTTTGACAATTTAAGTGTTTCTTCTGTCACTTATTAGGAATAATTTTAAATACCATGCTGATATGATTATGATCCTTCTTCCTTCCCCAGCTGCTTAAACGCCTGCCCCACACAAGTAACTTAAATTTAGATTGTTCTTTTCAACTTGAGACTTGGCTCCCATGCAGATTTAACTTTGCTAATTAAACCAGATAGTGATTGATGATACTTCTATTAAGATCTGTTCAGCCAGTAATTCTGCTCAGTGCAAGAGCCCCTGAGAAGAGCGATGTACAAGCTCTATTCTGGCAGTGTCCACAGTCTTTTGTAGAAGGAACAGCATATGAATGTGTCAGTGAGACAAGTACAGTCGCTGTAAAGGTATGTTCCTAGAAATAGGATTAATACACAGGAGGAATGATTCACGTTGTCTGTGGACACCAAGGACAACTGTATGGGGGACATGGCTCAGAGATAGAGTCTCAATGTCCAAATGGGAGGTCACCAACAGCGAGGTTTCCCTTAATAGATTGTGAACTTCATGAAGGCAGAAACCATGTATTGTTTATTCACCAATATTTATTTAGAGCCTAGCATACTCGTTAATGCTCAGAAAGGCATTGCTAAAGGAACCAAGTGAAGACAGGAAAGGGCGGATCAGGCAGAAAGGTAATCATCTGCATGAGGTGTTCAGGAAACCATAATTTGTGAGTGTTCTTGGAGCAGGTCAAGACAGGTGGGAGAATGGTTAGAGGTAAAACTGAAGGGACAATAATAATGATAGGTAATACATAGTGCTATGGCACCACGCATTATGTAAAAAAAATTTTTTTTAATGTTCATTTATTTTTGAGAGAGAGAGACAGAGAGAGAGAGTGTACGAGCCAGGAGAGGCAGAGAGAGAGAGAGAGAGAGAGAGAGAGAGAGAGAGAGACAGAATCTGAAGCAGGCCCCAGGCTCTGAGCTGTCAACACAGAGCCTGACGTGGAGCTTAAACTCACAAACTGTGAGATCATGACCTAAGCCGAAGTCGGCCACTTAACTGACTGAGCTACCCAGGCACCCCGGCACCACACATTATTTTTAAAATATATATTATATATTTTATATGATATATATCATAGCTATAGATGGAATGTGTGGAGGGCTTTGAGCAGGGGAAACAAGGTGACATTTATTTTGGCCAATGAACTAGAGATTGCCTGACTCAACAACACCTTATAGATACGGACACAATAGGGTCACTCTCCAAAATTGTCCAAGACTATCTCACTCCAAGCCTGACATATTCCCATTTCTTTATAAATTGGCCTACTCCTCACCCTTTGGTCTCATTCCTTTAGTGTTCACTTTCCCATGGACGTTGGCTGACTTCTTGCTTTACTGATGACTTCTGCCATAGCAACGTGGGGTTCTAATAACCAGCAGTCCAAAGTGGAAAAGACAGCAAAGAAACTCTTTATGAAGTTCTTCTATTGGCTTGAGACATCCAAGGTCTATTCATGAGGCTTATTGATAAAATAGTGAATAGGAGATAACTTCCAACTCTAAGAGATGAAAAAAATTAGTATACATATATTAAGAAGTGTTTTCATTGGGCCTTTTCTCTTTTGGAAATGTCTCCAAGTATGCATGCATATCACATACAAAATAATTTTGGAATGTTTCTCACAATTATTCTCTAGGCCATACTCTTTGAAAGACAATCTTGAGACTAATGATAGCAACTACATTTATTTAGCTAGTTATAGCTTATAAATTACTTTCATGAACAGATTCTCATTTGCTCCTTATAGTAACCAAGGGAGGTAATTAGCACCATTTTATACGTGAAAGAACAGAGGTTTAGTTAGAGTACATGTGTTTCCAGAGCTTTAATCTACACTTCCTACTTTCATATCTATCCTTTTTTCCCCCTACAATGCAAAATATGTCCATGTTTTATAAATTTAATAAATCAAAATAGTATTTTATTAATACTGAATAATGCTGGAAACACATAGGTGTCTAGTCCAAACTAACTTTGTTATTGCTGTTGTATTTGTATAAACCAAGTCACCTCTCAACTCTATGACAAGTACTAAGGTTTCTTGTAGCATTTTATGATCATAAAAGTAATTTTTGTATTGTCAATATGAAGCAAAGAAGCCTCATCCTAAGATAACATTCAGGTCTGTACAACTTGTCTATATAACCTAATACTGTAACTTAAAATTTTCTAAAGTCGCTTAATTTCAAAAAAAAAAAATGTTTAAGTGTATCTTAGTTCTAACAATGGCTTTTATAAATTGAGTATCCGATTTGTTCAGCTGGGCCCTTACTAGGCTCGCTGAGGGAAGGGGTACATGAAGAAGAAAGCCTCCCACCTAGAGCAAGTAATAAAGGGCGTCAAGATTTTCTCATGGCTTTCAGAAGAAGAAAGGGGATGTGCCAGAGGCTGCGGTGTGCCTTCCTCGACACCGCACCAGTCAGTGTGCACATGCACCATGCAGTCATTGACTCTCCCTTAACGTTCACGGAAGTTGTACAGGGAATGTAGGAGAGAATGTCAGATGTAGGGCTGTAACAAAGGATGTGCAGGAAAATGAGAGTGGGATAAAAAGGAAGAGCTACTCAAGCTCTCAGTTTTAAAAAGGGCACCCGGGTGGTTCAGTTGGTTATGCATCCAACTCTTGATTTCAGCTCAGATCATGATCTCACCGTTTGTGACATTGAGCCCCGCACTGGGCTCTGCACAGACAGCACAGAGCCTGCTTGGGATTCTCTTTCTCCATCTCTTTCTGCTTCTTCCCTGCTTACGTACATGTGCTCTCTCAAGATAAATTAATATTTAAAAAGAAAAAGAAAATAATTCAGCTCCTTAAAATGCCCATGGGATACTTACAGGTCTTTGGGATTTTTTATAATTCATATTGAAATACCTTCCATGTTTCTTATAGTGGGCATTATCAAAGATATTAAGATGTTAGAAGAGAAATTCAATCACACCTTAATGTCAGAAAACTTAGACTTAGTTACTCCCCCACCCCACCCCGCCCAAGAACTTCTGTTTTTCTTGTTTGAAGCAGTATTATGGCCTCAAAAATTCTTCATTTCTCTAGTTCCTCCCACTCTCTTTTAGTATGCAGTTAGCTGTCCTGAACTTCAACCTGAGGTTTCATAGATGAGGGGCTGTGAAATCACTTACCCTCTCTGAGTGGTTAGGAGACTATTAGAATAGTCCCAGAAAGCACTAAGGGCCTATACTATGACATGAGCAGTGTGAGTGCCAAGGAAGGGTTTAACTCAAGAGCTTTTTCAGAGGAAGAACATTTAAAAATTATTGATGTGATGGAGTGAAAAAGAGCAAAGAATCAAAGAAGATTTTGAGACTGGATTTCTAGCATGGGTAGGGGTCTGTGACAATCCATGAGCCAAGCTAGGGACAGGTTTTAGGGGGAGGGAAGATCTCACATTTGTTTTGGACTTGTCAACTTTCATATACTTGTGGGATATCTAGAAAGAGGAATGTAGAAGAGTCCAGGTGAAATATTGGAGTAGAAGATCTAAAACTGGGGTCTGTTAATGTCTATGTGATCATAAAAGCCATGGGAGAGAATGAGATTGCCTGAGGAAAGGAAGAAGTGGCAGTAAGCTAAGGCAACATTTAAACAATGGGAAGAAGAACCATTGAAAGATCTTAAAAAGCACAGAGGGGCCAGATAAATGAAGAGATGAGCCACAGATCTTTAATACTGTTTATCAGAATTTCTTCCTTGTGTCCCATAGACTCCACCCCCACACCGCATCCCTAAAGGAGAGGGCCCATGTCTTTACTTCTCATTCTTTATAACTTAGGGACCCTGCTAAAGGATGGGAAAATTGTTCCTAGCGAATATTACCAAGAGAGCATTTTTAAGGAAGTACTGTTTGTCACTTCATTTTCAGATGTCAGAAGTGGTTTTTATTTCATTTTTTTCCCCATTAAGATGTAGAGGTGTTTTGGTTAAAGCTGCATAAAAATTGTAGTAGTTTATATGCCCTGTTATGAAAGCAAACCCTCAGTTTTCTTCTGGGTATGATGTGTTGATGTGGGAACACACATTTTGCTGACATGTTCTGAAGCTTTGTATTTTGACGAATTGACCTGGGAATAAGAATTGATCGAAAACTTCTCATTTTTTACAATGGCTGAAGTAAGTATCAGTTAGGAAGATGGGCAGCCAATTAGCTGACAGGATCTACACAGTACTAGATGGATTGCAATGAAAAAATTGAATTGAGAAGAGAACACTGCTATCAATTACCACCTGACTGGCAAGTATGTTATTGAATCATATAAGAAATAAACGCCAAAACTTTTTTCTCTGACTTCCCCAAAAGCCTAAATTGCAGAAAGCTGTAGTACCTAGTAAGCAAAAACAATGCTATCTTATGTAATGTGAAATATTATTGTAGGTAAAGTAAGCACTCGGTTTTTTGTTACCAGCAGCTTAAGCCTATTTTTATTCTGTGCACACCAAAGCCATATTCATATTACATAAAAAAGCAATGCATTATTTTAGTGGTTCTTAATAGCCATTCAAAGAAAGCTTTAAATAGGAAAGAATGCATTAGAGTAGAAATGAATTTCACCTGTAGTAAAATAAAATAGCATTTCTCTTTTCATTATATTGGATAATTACACCAGTACTACAAATAAAGAAATAATACAGAATATATCCTTTCTGAAGCAATATTAAAGGCATCTTAAACTGGGCAACTCACCATATCACTGATCTTAAGGTCCGTCCATTTCATGCTCTTACTGACCAGATTTTTCATTTAAATCCCATGGGAAAGAATTTGGCTGTCATTTGTAGGAGTATGTATGATCAGTAGTATTTTTACCAGGAGCCCAGAAAACAGAAAAGCAGTATTATGAAAGACCTATGTATCTAGAAAATGCGTCTTTTTAAAATTGTCATCACAGAGCTATTGATGTTTAAGAGAGCAAGAAAGAAAAACTTACTAAATCCTAAAGCCTGTTTAAATGATTTTAGTATTTGATTTTGCTTCTTATGAAAGTTTTGGACTTCAAATGCATTTTCCTTTAACATTGCTGCTAATGATAGAGTAATGTTAAAGCCTCTATCTTGTAACTGGAGACATTAGGAATACACAGAATGTGCCTTTCTCAGGCTGAGTCATCTAATAATAGGGTAGAGTATACTTTAAATTGTAATGAATTAGGAGGTAAGAGATTGTTATGCGGTAGACACAGACATCCTAATCATTTATGTAAGTGGAGAATTTGAGAGTAGAGCAGTCACCTCATAACTTATTAATGCCCTTCAACTCACAGGCATTGCTTTTTTTTTTAATTTTTTTAAATGTTTATTTATTTTTGAGAGAGACAGAGTACAAGCAGGGGAGGGGCAGAGAGAGAGGGAGACACAGAATCGGAAGCAGACTCAAGGCTCTGAGCTGTCAGCACAGAGCCCAATGTGGGGCTCTCACTCACAAACCAGGAGATCATGGCCTGAGCTGAAGTCAGATGCTTAACCAGCTGAGCTACCCAGACGCCCCCAGGCATTGCTTTTAAGAAGCAAGAGGAGCCTCATAAGCAAGAGTCCAGTGTGGAGTCTTCCTAAATGAAACCCTGGATCCATGCCCCGTGATAGTTCCTCCTCTTCCACATCCTGTGAGCATATCACGTTTAGAGAATGGGCAAAGTTATAGGAATTAGTCCTAATGTGAGCAACTCTTACGGGCTACATTCAAGTGTAGGACTTAATGGAGGCCAAACTATATCAGCATCTCCAGAGGACATATAGTGGCTTGTCTTACCTTGTATCCCTAATATGATGCATCCAACTTCCTTTATCCATTCTCTCATAAGCCATGTTAATATCCTATTTCATCAGGAGTGTCTAAAGTATTTCTTAGGAACAAAGAAAACTCAGAAGAGTTTCAAGTTATGATAAGATACTTAGACATAAAGACAGTGGTTTTAAGGTTGGTTTGTTTTGTTTTGTTTTGGTTTGGTTTGGTTTTGTTTTCCTGCATTGGACTTGACTGAAGATTGACAAAACTGAGAAGCCATCGGAGGTACTATAGACAAACTACAAATATCACCCATGCTCAAGGCATCACTGAGGGCAGGAAGGTTTTACCTTCTATATCAGCTGGGACAAGCTAAATTATGCTTCGGTAACTAACAACATGAGAACCTTAGAAACTTAAAATGTCTAAATTCATTTCTCACTACAGTCCATCATGGGTCAGAAAAATATCTGCTCATAATACAGTAAGGGAGACAGGAAGATGCAAAGTCTATTGCTTCCACAAATCAGAGACAGAGAACTTGCCAAGCCATGTGCTGACTCTAAAAGCTGCTTCCTAGAAGTGACAATCATCACTTCTGCTCAGATTTCACTGACTAAATCAAGTTACATAGCCACACCTGAGTTCAACATGGGACGGATGTATAATCCTCCTACAGAGAGAGGTACTATATGTACTTGTGCCCAATAACAGAAGTACCACACCTGCTATTCTATCAGCTCTGCCAATGGAGTGTAGTTTTCAGAACAGTTTTTTTATGTATTGTGTTTTCAAAAACCACCGGCTTAACGATCTAGATACATCAGACGGGAGAAGCTTTGGATTTGGGGACCTACTCTTTCCATTATGGCTACCAGGGTATGTATGGATTCCAAGGTCCTTTCTTCTCCGTTTATCAGCACCAGTGAATTTTCCATGAAAATTATCACTCCCTCCACAGTAGCTTTGGGCTTAGGGTGCAAAAGGCATTCATAATCATCTCTGTTAGGAGACTGATGATAAGAGAAGGGCACAACAAACTTCTACAAATGCCCATTTACCTTCTATTATTGTACTTAATGGGATTTGTCACTGGGAATTACTTTTTTACATGAGTTAAAAAAATTAAAAAGTAAATTGTCATTGAACCACACTACAACATTTGAAAGCTCAGCTCCACTTCTTCCTTTGTGTGACTGTCATAATCTGACCCCACCTCCATTCTCCAATGTTTTTATTATGTAAATTATATACATGCCAGGGGTGGGTACTGTTTGGTGGTGAGCCACTAGGCAGGTGTGGGAATTACACAAACAAGGTGGCTTTAATCTGGGAAGTTTTCATAGATGAGGTGGAACCTGAGGGACTACAAAACTTATTTTAAAAACTTAAAATGATGACGTATACTCAAGGGAAGGAAAAAGAATGGCATGCTTCCATGGAACATTTGTTAAACAACTGCTGTGTAACAGGATCTGGGCAGGGAGTCCAGGAGTTAAAGGAGAGTAAGAAGTGATCTTCCCTTGAAAGACTTACAGTAGAGCACACCTAACAAATGGCATGGTTTGTGGGAAATTTGGAGGGAGATTTATCAAGGGGCAAATTCAGCTAACAAAAGATGAGAAGATGGCCTGGAGAATAGGAAGAAATGAAGTAGCAAACTTCTCAGTGACCAATCAATACTGTATATACTTTAGCTCGTCGCTCCTTTTACATGTCATTTTGACCTCTTCTGTGAAGTGCAGCATATTGTTTAAACATGTGAGGAATATAGAGTATTAGAATTGTATGTTGTATTCTAGTAGCTGATACTAAGGGAACCTAGAAAGTTTACGTCTTCAGTGTTAGAGAGATTGATGGACAGACAATGACAAAATGGTCTTTGTTTTTGGTTTGTTTTTTATCCTGTCACTGAAGGTGGGACGTGATTACTTTATGACAAAAGCAACCTCCCTGCTTCGCTTCTGGCCACTCAAATTTAGGCAAGAACCCATCTATGTTGAGTGATCTCTTCCTATTTTATTAAGAAGGAGTTCACGGTCAGTGACAAATGCTAGCAGCTCTGTCGTGCCATTAAGTAACTTGGACAGTGCCAGCCGGCACTTGCCGCAACCTTGTGAGAGCATCAGGAAGAGTTACATCAGGAACAAGACATTGCCCTGCTCAAGCCAAATCCACCGCGGGGCACAAAGAAAACAGCTTGTTGTAGGCTATAAAATGCTGGATTGTAGACACATAAATTTAGTAGTCATCTTGCCAATCAAAAAGATGGGGGGTCTAATCAGTCTTGTGAGAACTGAGTTAAAGAAAGGACAGGCAAAAACATTTGAGGAAAACAGAGCCCTTCTAACTAGGGTCCAGTGTGAATAAGTGTTTCTTTAACCTGACCTGTTTTTGATCCCAGACCTTTTCACCAGCCGGACTTCAACTCACACTTCCAAATTTAAAGGTCTCCTCTGCTCAAATATCACCTCCTCAGAGGCTTCTGTCAGTCTCCACCGCCCACTCACCTCCCTTTATACTCTGTCCCCACAGCTGCTCTACATTTCTTAACAACATGTATAACTCTCAGCAATCACATTGCTTATCTACTTGTTTGTTGTTTGTGTGCCCAACCAACCTGTAAGCAGCACTGGGAAAAGAATTGACTCTGTTTATTGACTCTATTTATCTCAATAAATACTTGTTTATTATCATAGTCCTTATTCACCACAAAAGCATGCTTTGGTACAGCACAGTTTCCCTGATGTTTCATATAGCTCAAAGTAGAGAACTCTCTGGACACCAAATCCCTTCTTCCCTGCCCTGTTTTTTTCCTACCATTTTTACTGATAATTGTTTTTATAGAAGTAAATGGTATTAACATATTGGCCATTTTACAAATTGAATATGAATATCGCTCCTTTGTCTCAGAGGCATTGTGAGGGTCCATTATGAAATACTTGCTGTGCATTCTGGCTGTGATAGTGCCTTTCACCAGCCATGGGGTCCTGGCTTCCTTGGCATCCCAGTTGTCCCTCATTCCGGGGGGGGAGCTTTGAGGGAATCTGGCAAGGCCTTCCACGCCAAACTATGCAAACTGTGGCTGTCTACATCTAGGTGGTGTTTTCTTACCCTTACTTGGATGAGAATATCTGAGATACAGAATTTGCATGTTTATTTGTTGGAGGGTTTGGTTTGGTTTCGTTTTGTTTTTCTGCTACTGAGCTAACCAGAACATGAGAGTCTCTTAAGGACCTTGGCAGTTTTTCTTCATTCTTGGAGTTGCTAAGAGCCAGGGGACTGCTACCAAATGCTTGGACATACCCAAGACACAGAGTGATCCTTTCAAGAGCTTGCTGCTGCTCTACGGCAGAAAAGGAGGTGTACAAGTGCGAAAATGAATATGAATGTCTTTTGGATTGATCCTAATTCTAAATTAAGAAAATTGGAGAATATAGGAATACACAGGGTATTTAATTTGTAAGAATTTATCTTTAATTCTCTCCTCCGAGTCATTTTCAAGTTGTAAAAAGACAAGTGTTGCTTCTTTTCTCCATCTAACCTCCTTTTCTTGTTCTTTCAAGGGCTCAAAAATTCTGATTGGGATTATGTCCTTTGTTTTATTTTCTTGACTGAGAACATAACCAAACTTCTATTGTTACATTTCTTTAAGAGTATATGTTTGTGCTAATAACGTGCAGCACACTCAGCTATAGAAAGCTTTATCTAGCAAAATTCTACCTTTTTCTTAGCTGTAAACTTTGTAACAGCTCCAGTGTTGCAAAGCAACTCTCTCCTTGAAGGAAATGCTTTCTTTGAAATCTCCAAGCTTAAAAATAGCAAAACATTCTGTTGCAGAGCTTTTTACTACAATGACATGAAGAAGGAAACAGGATGTTTAAAGAAAAATTTTTTCATGTCATTTGATGAAGCTAAATTTACCTTCAAATTATGTGCTTCACTGCTTTACGTTTGCATTACAAATGTTTCTTTGCCTGAGTTGTAAAAAATCCTCCCCACCCCCACCCCTGCTTAAATCGTTCACAGTGTTTTTGCATTACTTGGGCACCTACTAATATCTTTCCAGGGAAGCAGACTGGGAGGCAGCCTGATTGCTAGCAACATCTAATATTCAAAAGCAAAACAATATTTTTCAGGAGATCTTCATTCAAGTGTGGTAGAAGACTTTCTGAGATTATTCAAGGTTGAGATTTGTGGAAGGGAGACTGTCTACATAGGGAATGTTGTTATTGGGGCTTTATTATTGTCACATTGATGTTGCAGGAAATGTATGCTAATGTGTTTCTCCTAGCTTTTTTTTTTTAAACACCTTGAGTAGATAAGCCAATATTCAAACTATTTGGCTACCTGGAAAATAGACCTTACAATTTATGAACTCCGTATTATTATGTTTAAAAAGTAATAATCTTCCAGAATTTTGTATAAGTAACAGAGAAACACAGAAGCTTGGGTGATTTACATCTCAGTATTTAGTTTTTAAGATCTGTGCAGATAACATATGAGGAAAGCAGTAAAGAACTATATGAAACAAACATTCCTTGATAAAACTAGGAAAATTTTTTAAAATCTGTTTTTCCATTTTAGTTCTATGAATTTAAACAACAAAAGAGGAAGGCTGATAGAATTACAGCTATTCGTAGAAAATATCTTTAGTTTTTAGCACTTTTCTAGTGATTTTCAAATAGCTTTTAACCTTTAAGTAGAGAACCAGGGCCAGCCTCTTTCCATTTCAGAAACACAAGTAGAAAACTCCTGATCTGTTCCAACTGACAGTAGAGAGATTAAGTGTGTGTATTCCACAGTTACTGACTTGACTAATATTATTGACTACTAATCTTTTCACGGTTATAGCCATATTGATCCATCTATTATATCTCTTTCATTATAATTATTTTATATGGCTTGTTCTTTTATTTTTGCATGCAGTAACATTTCCTGTATGTCAGAAATTCTAGATTATGATTTTGTGACATTTATCCATGTATTAGACATGTATGAAGTGCCTATGATTTATAAGGCATTATATGCATCACATAATTTTGTGTGCTTCACAGAAGACAGAAAGTTCTTCTCAATCTACATGTCATAGATGAAGTAGCAACAGAATGAGCCACAGAGTTTAAAATGTTGCTCCATATGGCAAGTATGGCATTGGCACGACTTTACTTACCATGCTGTATGCGTCATTATCTCACAACTGATGGGTTGGGAGGAAGTCCAAAGGAAGTTCAACAACAACAACCAAAAAAGCAAAGGAGAGCCTTAGAAAATCTATCAAAGGATTCAGTAATGTGATAAAGGAACGTTAAGAGACAATAGATTTTTTTTTTAAACACCAAGAATAAAATTAAGAGTTATGATGAAAATGTTGGGGAAACATACAATGTAGTCCAGGAAACATATAATATATATGATAAATGACAGTTTTTAATCATAAAGATATTTATAAATCAATAAATAAACAACCCAGTGGAAAAAAATTGGTAAAGGCAATTGAAAATGAGGAAAAGGCAATTTCCAGAAAAATGATTATACAAACACCCCATCCTTAAAAAAATGGAAAAAATTTTGAATAACATATTTATGGATGTAACAAAGTTTTAACATATTTGAAAAAATGTTAAAATTCCTTAGTCATAAGAGAAACTCAAATTCAAAATAAATGAGCTATCATTTTTCTCCTGCAGATAAATTAGAAAGAATGCTATGAATCAGTGTGGATGAGGATGTGGGAAAGCAGACATGCATGTACAGCTGGTGGGGGTGTAAATAGCACAGCCTCTTGGGGAGGTAATTTAAAAATAGTCTCTAAAACTATCCTGAGTTTGCATTTACCTTATCCCAGATATTTCACTTCCAGGAATATATTGTATGAAACTAACAACAGATGTACAAATACATGTGTGTGACCAGGTGTTCATTGCAACATTATTCATGGTAGCTAAAAAAAGGAGGGAGAAATCTGGAAAAAGAAACTAAAATATCCAACAATCATGTGTTAGTTATATAAATTATTCCCATTAATAGAACACAAATGCTGACATTATAAAGGCTGTGATGTAAGGATGTTTGTAGCAGAAAATGTTCTCTTGTGTATATTCCTAGCTAAAAAAGGCAGGACAGACTTCAGAATCTACATGATACCAATTTTTTAAAAAGTGCATATACACAAACACAGATTCTCTATACAAAGAAAAAAATAGAATAATACTAATAAACACACCAAAATATTAAGAGTGATATCTGTAGTTAGATTTAAGTAATGTTTTCTTCTAATTGCCATATTTTTTCCAGTGAGCAATAACTTTTGTAATTAGAAAAAAATTAATTTCTCCATTCATACTCAAATGTATTTCTTTCAATTTACATATAATGTCAATTTTCTTCACTTAGGTATTTGTTTTATTTTTTTATTATATTGTACATATATATCATTAACCATAGTAAGGACATCTGTCATAGCTGGATACACATGGGCATTGGAATCTATATATAATAGCTCATTTACCTACAATAATACATTGCAATGATTTAGCATTTCCAATTATTCAGGGAATAGTTAAAAATGGGAAGTAATCTATGAAAGATCTCTAAACCCTAAATAAATACCATCAAATTCCCTGCATTGTAATCCTGACACTTCCAATATGGGAGTTTTCCTTTGGAGTGTCTTTATTTTTTGTTTTAAACATAACTCTTATAGGTTTGATTTTCAGGTTCTCATAGATTTGAATCAGCAAATTAGAAAGGCCACAGGGAAGGGTATTGACAAGACTGAGAAGAAACAAACATTCCTTGGGAAACACAAGAAATCCAAAAAACAGGCAAAGTTCTTTTTTTTTCTTTTTTCAGTTTTTATTTAAATTCCAATCAGTTCACATACAGTGTAATTATTAGTTTCAGGTGTACAATTTAGTGATTCAACACTTACCTACAACACCTGGTGCTCATCACAGCACGTACCCTCCTCAATCCCCGACTCATCTCCCCTCTGGTAACCATCAGTTTATTCTCTGTAGTTAAGAGGCAAAGTTCTTAAAATAGCAGAGAGCCTGAGAGAAGAAACCCACTAGAATGTCTCAGGCATCACACTCTTACACCAGTTTAACCATTTTTATTCATAATGATTCCTCAGGTCTTGGAGCACAGAAAGAGGATCTTTTCAGTCTTCTTAGGAACATAAGAAAGTGTGTGCTGCATTTTAGAAAATTTTTCATTAAATTTATATGTTTTTCCTCAAAGGGTTATTTAACCCTTAGTTTCTTGGATATTTTCCTGATATAAAATACCTATTTCCTTGGCAAACAAAGCCAATCAAAATGAAGATTTGCCATGTGCATGTATTCTCACCAAGCAAGAGTTGCCTGCAACATGCCTTAATGTTTGGGATCATAAAATACCAAAGTGTCAATGAGTGTGAGAGATAGTCCTGGAGATGCTAAAGATTAGAGACCTGACAAAATAAGGATCTTAAAGATCTTTTTTAAAATTATTTTTTAAATTAAAAAAAATTTTTATTTATTTATTTTTGAGACAGAGAGAGACAGAACATGAGCAGGGGAGGGGCAGACACACTATCTGAAGTGGGCTCCAGGCTCTGAGCTGTCAGCACAGAGACCAATGTGGGGCTCGAACTCATGGAGTGTGAGATCATGACCTGAGCTGAAGTCGGACGCTCAACCGACTGAGCCACCCAGGAGCCCCAGGATCTTACAGATCTTAAAGATCTTTTTAGATCCATTTTAACCTAAGTAAATTATAATATTTAGGAGAGTAAAATATGACTAAACTGATCCATTGCTATCAGTTATCATCTAACCAAGTTCAGTTAGAGTCTTAGGTCAAAATAGTTACTCAGGCCACTTTTTTTTTCTGCTGTATTAAAAAAATAAATGCGGGGCGCCTGGGTGGCTCAGTCGGTTAAGTGTCCGACTTTGGCTCGGGTCATGATCTCACGGTTTGTGAGTTCGAGCCCCGCATTGGGCTCTGTGCTGATACCTAGGAGCCTGGAGCCTGCTTCAGATTCTGTGTCTCCCTCTATCTGCCCCTCCCCAACTTGTGCTTTGTTTCTCTCTGTCTCTCAAAAATGAATAAATGTAAAATAAATAAATAAATAAATAAATAAGTGCAAGACCAGGTCATAAAAATTTAACATCTTCTTACTATCTAATCACAATGTCTCTGTGACCGTATGTGTAACCTCATTTAGAGATGAGGAGAAAAGTCAAATTTGAGGTCTTTCCTAAATATAAGGGCTCTGCAAATGCTCTTTTGCTCGTCCCCTCCACCACTCTCCTAAAGAGCAAAGAAGACTGAAGTAGTTTACTTGCAGTGGGGATGAGAAAAAGAAGAGATAAAGTCTTGGGCATGGGACACCTCAAACCTTCCAGTGCCCACATATTATCCCTTAGACTGAGGACCTGAGAGCTTAATGTCCCTCAGGCTGAAAGACGTGATCAGCTGGCCCCTCATTTCCTGTCACTCAGCCCTGCCTTCCTCCATACACCTTTGTCCCACTACACCTCTCTCTTGTCCCATGGCCTTCAAACATACTTTCACTTCGCTTGGAGCCTTCTATACCCATCTCCCCTCATTACATCCTTCAGGTTCTGGTTAGACCTCATTTCCCTCAGCAAGCCCTGTTTCTCTAACAAATCTTGGTTAGTTGCCTTTCTTACTACCCTATCACAGCACTTTCTCCACTGAATTATGATTGTTTACTTAGTTATCTGTCTCCCCCATAGACTTCTATGATACTGCTCTAGAATATAAAATGCTAACTCCAGTTAATGAGGAAGTAGAAAATGAGCAAATAAATCCATACAATAACATGGAAGACTGCTACTGGTTCTTGAGAGAGGAGATAGAACAGTAAGTTATCCCTTTTCAGGTCACAGAAGCCAGTGTATCTTTGAAGTGATTGCTATTGTTGTTGTTTTAGTCCCTGTCATTAGTATTCTCCTGGCATATAAATTTACTGAGAAGCTATTGAAAATGAAGTTTCATGGGTCTTTGCTGTATTATTATCAAAACAATCTGTAAATTATTTGTGACATTTTTAGTGTTGGACCTTGAAGTAGAGTCCATTGCAAATTCCTCATCCTTAACTGTGAGTCATTCTAACAGAATACATTAAGATTTAATTATAACTAAATGATTTTAAGGTAATCAAAGTGACATTTTATAAAAGTGCTATTGTATTGGAAATAAGTGATGGGTTCCATGAAATAATGATAGGGAAGTATTTGTAAGAGCGTGTATCTTTGACTAGTTCTTTTTACCTTTGAAAGTGGAAAATGGTCTGAAATGGCCTCACAGCACAGAAAATTGTTGTAATTCACTCAACAACACTCTCCTAATGTGCTATACTTTTTTTTTTAATGGAGGTCCCAAATTTTTTGTTTAAAAAACATTTTCTGTATTTGTCTTTTCTGTTTTTGAATGTTAGGGATAATATGTTTTCCACAAACCACTTGAGACACAAGAAATAGAATCATAATAGATTCAGTCAAATTGAGTTGGTGGAAAACTACTAAATTCAAATGAAAAATTAGGTTTTTTTGTTTTATGTACAATATACTGAATTATTGAACAAGAAAACCTTGTTCAATACGAAGAGAAAATGCAGAGATTACTAAATTTACAAATTGCTATAAAAGCCACAGACCTACATTTACCCAGGGTGCAAGATGAGTAAAATATGCCATGTTACAATATATGTTCAGGATATATAATTTCTGTTTTGCTAGTGGAATGTATTTTTCTTCATTGATAAATTATGGCATTTGCTGTATTAGAGGTTACGAAAGAACTTGACCCTAAAAGAGATTGCTTTTCAGAATCTGTCACCTTTTGGAAAATGAGTCACAATGACTGTGGTCAACACATAATCTGACATCAGCTCAAAACAAGTTTCATACTTCTGATGTTTTACACAGTCCAATGGACATATTTACAGCCATTTGAAAAGATTTTCCAAGTCTTGTCCCATAATTAACTAGCAAATTAGAAAGCAAATAACTACATTAATTTTTAGCTCCTTAAAAATACATCTTCACAGAGTTACAATTTACTCTCATGCCTCCTGCTCTTAGGGAGGGTTGATGCCAGAATTGTCTGTTTGTACAGCATTTCTGGAACTTTTAGCCAACCATAATTGAAGATAAAGATCTTTTTTTCTAGAAGATAAAAGCTATTTCCACATGAGTTTAGTTCCAGAAAAAAATTTGCATGTGTAGATGATTTTATACATCACATGAGGAAAAGAAGCTATGTAACCCCCATATTTCTCATTCTGCCTTAGCTCCCCAAAAATGTGGAATCAGAATAGGTGCCTGAATATACTAAATCTGCTTTATCATCATCAGCTCCTTCTTCCATTTAATATAGTCTACATTTTTTAAAATCTCACATCTGCATTTTAACCTACAAGACAGTCATCAGTATAGTTACATACTCTATACCAGAGGTGCATGGGAACTGAATGCGGCCTGTGATCAACCCAAATTCGCACTCACGTTTTCCCAAAGGCACCATAAGGCTAGAAGTGGCACCAGTACCGTAAGCCCACTAGAAATAGGCAGAACATAAATCATTAATAAATATAAATTTTAGGCTTAGTATAAATACAGCCCTCTGGAAAAAGGATTGAATTATGATCGCTGTCAGAAAAAGGTCAACATATGTCTCTGATTTATGTGTGTATAAGATATATAAAACAAATATAATAATTCAGATACATACTGAACTCCAAGCATTTGTAGAATAGTTTCACTGTGAAATTATTGGCATATGTATGCCTCTCTTATACTTATGGCTACATTTTCTCTTTAATTATCATGTTCAGGAAAGCACAGCCTTTTCAGTAGACTTGTAGAACTGTGTCAATGAAAGAAGTCTGAAACCTGCAGCTTTATTTACTACTCGATTTATCATCATTTTAATAAAACATACTGTAAATTACACCATTAAAACTGCAGTTTTGCGGTTTTTATTTTATAGTATTGAGCTTTAAGACCATTTATGTTGTCTTTAAAAGCAAATTAATAATGGATTAACAAAGTATAGATTAAAAAGAAAAACAAAAATAGAGGAAGAGAGTGCCATAGCTTTATATGTGTATAGAGCCAGTCAACAAACTTGAGCATGATGCCTTTTTAATGACCTAATAAAGCAAATAAAATTCCATTATGTTGTGTTGGTGCTGTTTCCCTAGTGAACTGTTAACTCAGAACTTCAGGGTAAAAAAAAAATCTATTTGAGTTTATATTAAAAAGTAGCATTATAATATGATTAATAAAATTACCTACCCATTTGTTTAGTTATGTTTTTTGGGTGCATATATACCTAGGGAGGTATTCTAAGCAAAGGGATTTGAGGTGATATTTTTTTCATTTTGTTTTCTATCATTGCTTCATTTCTTTATCCAAAACGTGTATTATTTTACCAAAACAACAAAAACATTCTAAAGTTTTTAAAATTGGCTTATGGTTGCACTTTTAGTAATAAAGCATCCTACCAAGTCCAATATATCATATTTGGCTTTAAGGATCCAGAAGAGGATAGTACAAAGAGTACCAGGTTCGCTTCTAATAGTAATTTTATCACTAACTTGCTATATAACAAAATAGACTCAACATTTATGTAGTGCTTACTATATGCCAGGACCCATTTTAAATTTTACTTAAGGTGAGATGGGTAATAATATTTTCCCAATTTCACAGATCAGGAAAATGAGGCCTACAGATATACAGGTAGTAGAGAAGTGTCAGAATTTGAACTTGAACTCGGATTCCAGAGTCATTGTTTTTAATCATTAGCGATATGCTGTCTCACCATAAGAGAGTCACTTTAGAGCATGTTTTCTCATTCCACTAATTAAGATACTGGCTCCAAAATGTTATGGACAATTTGCCTGGAAGCAGTAGAAAGAATAGAGTAGCAGGGGAGTAGTGAATGATCCTTCTCTGTTGAGGTTTCTTACAGACTTCAACAGATGTTTCCTCTAGTCATTGTTTCATATTTAAGTGTATTTAGGTCTGCAGAAACTAGCAAGAGTACAATTAATAATGACACATATTTGGGGAAAGTGCAAAAATCACATACCGCTGGAAACATGGACCCACCCTATGTAAGAGGTTAATCTGAAAAGTGTCCCAGTTGGAACCAGAAAACAGGTGTAACAGATATTTTGCCATTATACATCTTTTCCTCAGGTGTCAGGGATATTGATAACATTTATGAACTTTGACCAGAAGTATGAAAACTGCAGGAATGGGAACAACCCTTCAGAGACTGTACCATGTATCTTCCTACTGGAGGATATCCCCAGCTGTGGGAATATTAAATGCAAGGTGATCTTCACAGAGTGGAAGGTGAAATGCTTGTTGAATTGATCTCTGTGTTACACTTTATTGGGGAATATGGAATAAACAATTCAGAAATGGAAGTAGGAAAGAAATCTTGTTCTAGCAAATAAAGAAGAAGCAAAACCCATGCCTGCAAGAAGAAAATGGTAAAAATCAGTGAGTTTAAGAATACAGGGAGAAGAAACCTCTTATCCAGTAGTCTTCACCATTAGCATTTAGATAAAGAAAAGAAAGAGGAGTATAGTTTAAGACGTAGTTTTTAGATATGTTTACCTTGGTCTTTAGAAAGTCGTTTTCAAGATGTTTAGAGAAAGGAAAAGTAGTATTTGACATCTGTATTATCATATCCACTAACTTAGCTGTTTAACACAGCACAGATTTATTCTGTGAACAGTTCTGAAGGTCAGAAGTTCGAAAGAGGTCTCACAAGACTGAAATCAAGGTGTTAGAAGGCTGCATTCCTTCTGAAATACCCAAGCGTAGAATCTGTTTTCTTGCCTTTGCCAGCTTCTAGAGGCCCCCACACTCCTTGGCCCATGGCCCCCTTCTCTGTATTCAAAGTCCATCACTCCAGCCTCTGCTTTCATTGTCACAGTTCCTTTTTCTGACTGACTCTACTGCCTCCTCCTTATAAGGATGCTTGTAATTTCATTGGGCCTGCCCAGATATAATCCTGGGTGTTCTCCCAGCTCAAAATCCCAAGTCCTCTTTGCCATGTAACGTAACATATTCCTAGGTTGGGAGGATTAGGACATACACAACTTTGGGAGTGAGGAATGGCTAATTATTCAACTTACCATAGCATCTTAAAATCCTAACGGGGGAAAAACTCAAATTAGAATGGGAGCCCTTTAACACTGAAATTTTGAAATAATGGTGAAAGATCTTGTATTAGCTAGGAAAGGTTGAGCTATATGCTGCAACGACAAATAAATACCACATCTCAGTGGCTTAATGTAGCAAACAGTATTCCTTGCTAATGGAGAATGTGGGAGCAGTCCTGTAACTCTGCAGAGTGGGTCCTTTCAACACAAATGACTCAGAGATCCAGGATTGTCTCATCTTGCGTGTTTTCCATCTCAGTATGTGCACTTGCCTTGGCAAGGAGAGAGATAGCTGTAGAGGAGCTTTTCACTCTCTTAACCCCAAAGTGACACATGTCACACATTCCTGTGTCACATGGCCCACCTAAGTGTAAGGAGGCTAAGAAGTGCAGTCTTCACATGTTTAGGAATAAAAGAACCAGATAGGAATGTAACTTAAGTAATTCATGTGTTACTGCCTAGGATACTCTCTAGTGAGAAACTCTGTGAAAATAGCATCAGCAGGATAAAAATTCAAATGAGCTGAGGCCATTGACAAATATGAAGAGTAGTCAAAAAAGGAGATGGACGTGGGTTTTTTGTTGTTGTTGTTGAGAGTAATGTTCAGATAAGGAAGAAAAGAGCCAGTACTTAGAAAAGATGGGATCATTTTAACAAGTGACAGAGCAAGTAAGGAGCAAATAGGAAAAAGGAGAACAGATCTTGCTAAGAGGTCGTCACAATTCAGGAGTGATGAGGAGTGACTGTCTGGGATAAGTTTCCTGGTTGAGGTGATTGTAGCTCCGGAGGCAAAGCCTGCTAGTGAGATCACCAAACTGCCGATGGCCATCTAAAGATTCACGGTGAACAGAAGAGGAACAAAAACACTGGGATCAGCATATTTCGTCTTGATTTTTCACAAGAATGAAAAATAGATTTGGAATACTTCTACCAGTGAGCTTGATGATGCTCTTATAAAAATTTCAAGTGGATTATTAAATAGATGGTGAATCTATACAAGATGAAGTAATGTCAACAGGAGCCAGCATGAGCTCATCAAGAACACTTCTTTCTTTTCATTTTTTTGAAAGTGCATATGCTGGTAAATTAGGCACATTGTGATCACATCTGTATTCCACCAAGGTATGTGACGAAGTTTCTCCTGATATCTCTGTGGATGAGATGAGGAAAGGGTTCTAACTGATAGTTAAGTAGGTTTGTAATGAGTTGGAAATGGGAAAACATTTGTTTAAAAGTGCAAATGGAGAAATAAACTAGAGCCAAATCATGGAAATCCTTATAAGCTGTTTTAAAGGGATTTAGACTTTTTCTTGAGAGCAATTTGGGCTCATTAAGTAAGGTTGTGAAATTATTAGATTTGTCTTATAGAAATGCCACTGTCACTGCAGTGTGGAGAACAGGTGAAAGAGCCTACTAGCAAGACAGGCCAGCAGGTGAGAGGTGATGGTGGACTGAAATAAAGGAATTACACTATGAACAGATAGTAGCTGATGAATTTAAACAATCTCAAGTTGGCAAAATGGACAAGGTTTTGTCACCGCTTAATTAAAATTTAAGGGTAGAAGTGGGGTGCAATGTCACAACACTACTGACTATGACTTGAGCAACTGAGTGGATGGTGATACCATTTCTTTGTTAAGGGACCACAGGAGAAGGACCAAGTAGGATTGTGATCAATTTTAGGTTGCCGTAGGGTAGTACACTGGAGATGTCTAGAGGCGTATGGGTAAGCTCTGGAACAAAGAAGGGATCTCTGATGGAGATAAAGACTTAGGAGTCATGAGCTTGTAGCTGACACAGCAATAGGAGTGTATGACATCATCCAGAGAGAGCCTATAGCCTGAGAAGAAAGTTCTTGGGACCAAACCTTGGGAAGCATCGGCATTTCAGGATCTCATGGGTAGAAGACATCAAGAGGGTGTAGTTGAGGGCAGTGTGGCATCCTAGAAGCTAAAGGAAGAGTTTCAAAGAGGTAGCAATCAGTAATGTCAAGTGCCAAGAAAATTGCTATAGTGTCAAGAGGAGAAGAAAAATAAGGCCTTAGAGTGTGCACACCATGTAGCCGCAAGGACACAAGAGCACTTCTAATAAAGTGATGGGTGAAATTACATTATAGTATGAAGAACGAAGATGAAGGAGTAGAGACAGAGAAGAGAGAAACGGGAGGGGGGTGTGAGGTCAAGGGTAAGGTTTTGATCTTCGGATTCTAAAGGAAAGAGTCAGTAGAGAAGAGAAGGTAGAACAAACTTGATAAGTAAGTAAATGAAACTGAGACCCAGCCACCTAAGTCTTATAGGCCATTTAAGCCAGAACCAGCATAGTATTTTTTGAAAACTGCTAGACTGTGTGGATTTCATCCTGGTTACACTGTGATGAAACTCATTCTAGCCTTCTCCTATCTCCACAAGCCAGTCTAGGCTGGGGAGTTACTAGTTTTCAATGAATTGAAAATATGTACACAATTATATTGAATTAAGTCTTTAGTAGCTTCTCAGAGACACTTGTGTTTTAAAATCTGCTGGCGGTTCAGTGTTAGACAGATTTTCTTAGTGACTATTTCTATGAAAACACTTTAAAATGCAATTTACTGCTGTGATCAGCAATAGGGGAAGGCTGTAAAATTTCCACCGTTGTAAATTCCATTCCCCTTGATCTGTCGTGCCTAGACTGTAATTTTTTTAAACCATTTATCTTTGTGTTGAGCTTTTTTGCTGGAGTGTACGTTGCTGGTGGTTTTATTTGATCACTGGCAACGAGCTCGGATATTCTTTTTCTGATATTGAGCATTTCAAGCAATTCCCTAATGAGTCTGCCTCTGTACTCCAGTGCTGTTAACTTTGATAGATTTCCTGTTGTGAGAATAAGCTCCCAAAAACAATTGACTTATTTTCCCTAGGGATTCTCCATTTCTTTGGAATTTTATTATTTCTAAATTGTAAATTTTAGTTTGCCTATCCAGATCTTCTCTACTATAAAGTAACATTTGAATACTGGGGGCTTGGGGACTTTGATGCATTTGTTTAGCAAATGTATGGAGAAGTACTGTGTCACAGGGACTTGGGTTTTTGGGTGACAGACTCTCGTAAGAGGTTTGGCACAGAGCTGTCATTCAAGACAGAGTCAGACATGTAAATCTGTGATCACCACAGCGAGATACATGCTGAATTGTGCTGTGGTCCACATCCAGGAAAGACTTGGCAAAGGTAATGACGCTTGAGTTAGATTTTGAAGAATGAGTAGGATTTAGCTAAATGAAGAAGGGAGGGAAGATTTGAATTAGGAGAACAAAATGCTTCTTTAAAAAACAGTCTATATTTTATATAAAGAAGCTACGGAATCTGTGAAATCAACGAATTGGGAAAAGGATGTGGGGAGAATGCTTCGCTTTAAGAACACCAGTCTCCTCCTAGAATTGTGGTATTTATTCCTTTTCATCAGTCAGCCATCTACTTTTCCCTCGGTAATCTAAATCCTAACTGTGTTCATAATACCTCTCTCAAGAAATCTTCAGTGACTCAACATTGCCATCTGATGACATTCAGAGTCTAAATCCAGTCTTCATGGGCTTAGGGCCTACAGATGATCCTCAAACCCCAACGTATTTACTATTCCCTGAACCCACTGCACTTTTAGATCTCACATATTTGCTCACGTTGTACCCTCTACTCAGAGTGACCTTCCTTTTCTTCTCTCTCTCTTCTCTATCTTACCTGGTTAAAATCCTACCCAACCTTAAAAGCTAAACTATTTGGAAAAATATACATCCATGCAATGTAAGTCATTAAAAATATTTTGTCAACAAAACAAATTTAAGTCATTAAAAACAACCTTATGGGATGGCTAATTCTTATGAAAAGATTATTTAACATATTAATAGGTGAAAAACAGGATGCAATACAGCATGTTTAAACACAGCTTTAAAAAATGAACATGCAGAATAAATTACTTTGGGCATACTCAGCATGATACGACGGACAGTCATTCCCTCTGGCTAGGTGGGTAATGGCTACTCTTTCCGCCCTCCTACTTTTAGCTTAGTCTTTATTTTCAGGTTTTTTCCTGACAGTAAACATGTGGTGCTTTTATAGTCATAAATAAAGTAAGATATGTTAGTTTCAACATTTAAAATAGTTTTTAAAACACTACTCTTTCAGGGGCCCAACTCATTGTGATTTCTTCTTACACGATCCTGCCATCCACCAATCAGAAATGATCTTTACCTTCTGTTTGCTACCATCACATGTTTTTGTTCTGCTTCTATAACACCATACTACATAACATATTTTAGTTAGGTGCTGCAACCCCCAAAGTGATCACTTGGTGCTATGAATAGAGATCACCCTATTTGTTGAATGAATCAGTGAATCAGAGAATGCTTTTTTTTTTTTAATTTTTTTTTTCAACGTTTATTTATTTTTGGGACAGAGAGAGACAGAGCATGAACGGGGGAGGGGCAGAGAGAGAGGGAGACACAGAATCGGAAACAGGCTCCAGGCTCTGAGCCATCAGCCCAGAGCCTGACACGGGGCTCAAACTCATGGACCGCAAGATCGTGACCTGGCTGAAGTCGGACGCTTAACCGACTGCGCCACCCAGGCGCCCCTTTTTTTTTTTAATTTTTTTTTCAACGTTTATTTATTTTTGGGACAGAGAGAGACAGAGCATGAACGGGGGAGGGGCAGAGAGAGAGGGAGACACAGAATCGGAAACACAGAGAATGCTTTTGAGAATTAAAAGTAGCATCATTCTTTCCTTTAAAGAGCTTAAAATCTTACTGGGGAGACAATTCATGTAGTCAAGAAAACTAGGAACATTATAAAGCAGTAGCATAATAATTGTCAAAAAGCATATAAATGTGGAATGTGTGACACCGTGATAGAGGAATTCTGTAAACGATGTCAGAAGAATCCTGTCTCCCAGGATGAGATTGAAGGATTGTAGCTTAGATAGACAGGTGCCAAAAGAAAACACTTTCACTAGAAAACATACTTCGGTGATATTTGAAGGTCAAATTATGAATGCAGAGTCACGGACTCGAGTCTGTGAATAGTCCCAGCTCCCTCTCTGAAGCCTCGCACACTGGCTCTGCACGAAAACAGAATGTGCCTGCAATAATCCACAGAGCAGATCATCTGCACTGATAACAGGCCATTGACTGGTTTTAATTTACCTGCCGGTTGAAATTCTGTTTTCCTAGTGGTGGTTATTAAAGTGACAAAGAGAAGGGACTGCCTTTCTTTTGTTGTCCCAACTTGAATATTGTAAGAGCATCTGCTGGGAGGAAAGAAAATGAACCCAAGACATCTTTCTGTCTCAAATCAAATATTTTGTGATAAATTGGAATGCCATTCACGCTTACTATTTTCAGATGTGATACAATAGAAATAAGGTGTCCCATATAGGTTTCTCCCCCTAAAATTCAAAGTGAGCCTGTGAAGCTTTACAGCTATCTCCTAGGGATTCAGTCAGATTCCAAACTTTGTGATACTGACTTTTGTCTTCAGCCCACATGGGAAGAAACAGAGATGAATCAAATGACAGGCGTGAGGAGAGATTCATGACGCATCCTGTCCACCAGGAAGCCCCGCGGGCTGCCAAATGCAGAACTGTTTCATTTTTCTCTTGTTTCCTTTCTGTATTGGTATCTTAGTAACTTTTCTTGAAGGCATATTATATATGTAATCGCAAATAGTCTTTGTAAATGTTTCCTAAGAAGAAAAATCCTACTTCGGAAGCCTTCAGTCATAACTTGCTGTGCAGTATACTAGCCCATCATGTACAATTTCTTCCCTGCTTCAGGTATTCATACCCAGGGCTGTTAAACTTGGGTTCTCTCTACTACATAAGTTAACCCATCAAGATGCTGCTTCAAACCACCTCTATTCTCTAGCTCTCAATATTGTGTTTTCATTTCTATTGCCTTTAATTTTCTATGGTCTAAACTGAAAATGAAAAGTAGACACAACTTGGCAGCCCTTGAGCAACCCCACACGCACTGTTCTGAGTCTCACTTCGTCAGCACAGAGTCACCTGTCTAGGTCACAGATGAAGACAACTTTGGGACCAAACCAGTTGTGTGCCCTGGGTAAAACACACTGAGAATTTTTGTACCGGGATTCTGAATTTAAGCAAAACATAGACCTCACGTACTCGAGCTTTCTCTTGAGAATCCAATAGACTGATGGATGCGGCATGTGAGTGTGTGGGGGAAAGCACACCATGATGTATTATTTTCTTTTTTGCTTCTCTGAACATAATGACGTTTTTCAAAATCTGTCTTTTCTTTTTTTTTTTTTTTAATTTTTTTTTTTCCAACGTTTATTTATTTTTGGGACAGAGAGAGACAGAGCATGAACGGGGGAGGGGCAGAGAGAGAGGGAGACACAGAATCGGAAACAGGCTCCAGGCTCTGAGCCATCAGCCCAGAGCCTGATGCGGGGCTCGAACTCACGGACCACGAGGTCGTGACCTGGCTGAAGTCGGACGCTTAACCGACTGCGCCACCCAGGAGCCCCCAAAATCTGTCTTTTCAAGGTGCAGTCAAAGGCTTTGGGGGATTTGTCGCACACATCAAATACAAAGATCATGAGCAAAGTAAATATGTAAGGTCAAAAATGGGAAAAACAGGACCGATTGCATAATTCAAAGTGTGACACTGATACTGTGAGTGTATTCCATTCCAGCATCATTATTTATAAAAGGTTCACTGTTTAGTTGTTCTTTTCAAATAGCTTCTATAGACAGGATTTTTTTTCACATAGTAGGTGCTTAATAAATTTTTAATTAACTTTTTAATTTTAATTCCAGTATAGGTAGTATACAGTGTTATATTAGTTTCAGGTGTACATTATAGTGTTTCAACACTTCATACATTACTCTGTGTTCATCATGATAAGTGTACCCACAATCCCCTTCACCTGTTTCTCCCATCCCCACCCCCCTCCCCTCTGGCAGCCACCACTTCTCTATATTTAAGAGGTTGGTCTTTGTTCACCTTTTTTTCCTTTGTTCATTTGTTTTGTTTCTTAAATTCCACACAAAATGAAATCATATAGATTTGTCTTTCTCTGATTGACCTACTTACTTCATTTAGCTTTGCCCTCTATTTTCATCCGCTTTGTTGCAAATGACAACATCTCATTCTTTTTTATGACTAATAGACCACTCTTCTTTATCCATTTATCTGCGGATGGACACTTGGGTTGCTTCCATATCGTGACCATTATAAATAATGCTGCAATAAACATAGTAATTAATATTTTTTAACTTTTTAATTTTTAGGCCATGAAAATCTTGAAATAATTCATTAAATGTTTTCAGTGATCTAAAAAAGTATGTACTCTTTCAGGAATGCCTTGCTTTCCAGTTATTTTTGTACTGTTAATATCTTTTAAAATTACGAAATAGATAAATGATGAGTTATATAACACTTAATCTCTGCTTAAGTTATGAGAATTCTAGTTCTTAGTGTCTTTTGTAAGAATTTGGCATAATAAGCACTTAAAGGAAAATAAAGGGATCTTATTTGGGTGTAAACACCATCTTTTTATGGGATCATATCCTTAAAGTAATACAAAGGTAGTTTATTGAACTTCAGTTTGTTTTACAAAAAGAAAAATAAAACGTCATATTAGAAAATGTAAGCACCATATAAACCAGTTAGCTCTTCAGTTTTGGAAAAAGCCAAGCTTTCCTTCTTTTTTTTTTAAATGTTTATTTATTGGGGGTGCTGGGGTGGTTCAGTTGGTTAAGCATCCGACTTCAGCTCAGGTCATGATCTCACTGTTCATGGGTTCAAATCCCGCCTCAGGCTGTGTGCTGACAGCTCAGAGCCTGAGCCTGCTTTGGATTCTGTGTCTCCCTCCCTGTGTGCCCATATCCCCCATCTTGCTCGCGCTCTATCTCTCAAAAATAAATAAATGTTCAAAAAAATTTTTAAATGTTTTTTTTTATTTCGAGAGAGAGTGTGAGTAGGAGAAGGGCAGAGAGAGAGAGGAGAGAGAGAATCCCAAGCAGGCCCTGCACTGAGCCCAACATGGGGCTTGATCTCAGGAACTGTGAGATCATGACCTTGGCCGAAATCAAGAGTACCATGCTCAACCAACTGAGCCATCCAGGCACCCCTGAACTTTCCCTTCTTCTAACAAATACTCATCTGTGAAAATGACGGGATAAAAATGTCACAAAAATAATAAAGCAGAATATTAATTTTTGGAAGCATTTTCATATATTAAAGAGAGGCGAGGGGCGCCTGGGTGGCTCAGTCGGTTAAGTGTCCGACTTCAGCTCAGGTCATGATCTCGTGGTTCACGAGTTCGAGCCCCGCGTCGGGCTCTGTGCTGACAGCTCGGAGTCTGGAGCCTGCTTCCGATTCTGTGTCTCCCTCTCTCTCTGACCCTCCCCCCATTCATGCTCTGTCTCTCTCTGTCTCAAAAATAAATAAACGTTAAAAAAAATTATAAAAAAAATAAAAATAAAGAGAGGCGATATTTTAATACATTTATTTGCTTGGTTTAACTTAAACTTAACAATAGATTATTAGACTACGTGGTCCCTAAATTGTTTTGAAATCCCATATTAAGATATCACATATTATCACATTCATCCAAGTTTTTTGTACACAATAATATCATTAACTTTGTAGTGATAAGACATATTTTTAAGACTCTTAAGGTACCTTACATACTTTTTTACCTTTATTTTTATATAATTTAAATACAATAAAATGCACCAATTTTAAGCATACACTTTGATGAGTTTTACCAAATGTGTGCAATCACATAACCAGCAATATACTTCCATCACCCCAGAAATTTCCTTGTGCTGCTCTGTACTCAGTGCCTTTCTCCTACCCCTGGCCCTGGGACACTAATCTGTTTCTCTCACCATAGGCTAGCCTTTTCTAAAATTTCATTTAAATGGTACAAATCAGTATATAATATTTTGTTCTAGATTTTTTCACTGAAAACATAGTGCTTTAGAGACTATCCATGTTGCTGAATATAGTTTTTGTTTTTTAAATTCTGAGTGCTTTCCATTTTATACTATAGTTTGATTCTCTAGCCACCAGCTGATGAACATATGGATTATTTCCAATTTGGGGCTATTATAAACAAAGTTGCTATGAATATTCATATCTAAGTCTTTGTGTGAATATATATGTTTTTATTTTTCTTGGGTAAATATCTAAAAGTTGAATGGATGGGTTGCATGGAAAAAACAAAACATTATAAGAAACTGCCAAGTTGTTTTCTAAGCTGCTGTTCCATTTTGCATCCCCACTAGTAATGTATGAGAGTTGGAGCTTTTCCATAATATTAAGTAACACTCCTTACTTTTTAGTCTTTTTTAGTCATTCCGAGAAATGCAGTGGTATCTTGCTGTGATTTTAACTTTATTTTCCTAGTAACTAATGATGTTGAGTTCCTTTTCATGTGCTTACTTGCCATTTATATGTCATCTTTTTGTGCAATGTCTGTTAAAATCTCTTGCCCATTTCTTGTTAATCAGGCTGTTGTCTTGTTATTTAGTTATAAGCATTTTTCCCTTTATTTATTTATTTACTTGTTTATTTTGAGAGAGAGAGAAAGGGAGTGGCAGAGAGAAAGGGAGACATAGAATCCCAAACATGCTCTGTGCTGTCAACAGATGGGGGACTCAGTCTCATGAACCGTGACATCCTGACCTCAGTCAAGATCAAGAGTTGGATGCTTACCCAACTGAGCCACCCAGGCGCCCCTTGTTATTTTTTTCATTTTTAATACAAGTCCTGTATCAGATATTTGGCAAATATTTTCTCTCAATCTGTAGTTTGTCCTTTTTTTTCCCCCTCAAGAGAAGTTTCTAATTCTAATGAAGTCTGAACTAATTTTTTTCTTTTATGGATCATACTTCTGGTAGCTTATCTAAGAACTCCTTTATAACCAAGATCATGAAGATTTTCTCCTAAGGATAAGGATAAGGATAAGATTGAGAGGTTTTTTTTTGTTTGTTTGTTTCTTGTTTTCCATAGGTCATGTCAAACGTAGTTTCCATGTGTGGATAATTACCCTAGCAGACAAGTAATTATTTAGCAAAGATTTCCTCAGGCATGAAGCATTTCTGATCATCTTTCCCCACCTGCTTCCCCTGGTGCCCATCATGCCCTCTGTTATTTCTCCTGCAAGATCACTTTTTACTACCACAATGTAAACGCCTTAAGGACAGG
The DNA here is from genome assembly GCF_022837055.1 of Prionailurus viverrinus. Taxonomy (NCBI): domain Eukaryota; kingdom Metazoa; phylum Chordata; class Mammalia; order Carnivora; family Felidae; genus Prionailurus; species Prionailurus viverrinus. The sequence continues at coordinate 170,170,980 of NC_062561.1, forward strand.
AACCTGGTCTTCTCTGCCACTATATTTGCTACAAATTAGGTGTCCAGGAAATGTTTGCTGAATCAGTGATCTTACCCTTTCTTTAACATCCCCAATGGAAGAGGTTCTGTCATCTCCCTATAGGCTAACATACCAAAAATTCCTATGCACAAGAATTTTGCTATCTCATTTGCTATATAACTTAGACCCATTTTCTTCAGCATTGTCTGTTTTTCTTGCTCATATCAACTAAAATGTCCAATTGTCCATTGGCTATCACTCTCTTGAATACTATTGGCATTTTACTAAACCCAGTCGTAGTTACTTTGAAGTTGTGTTGGTTTTTTTTTGTGGGTTTTTTTTTGAGTTTTTAATAAATGATGATCCTTTCTTTGAGTTTGGGCTTTATCTTTCTGCCATACATCTTTTAAAACAAGAAGACTTTTTCATAAATCATCTTCCTGAACCATTATTAGTTCAGCATGAGTGGAATTCTTTGTTATTTCGGAAAAAATTTTGGTGAGGCAATTTTTAGGGAAGAAAAAAATGGACTATTGGTATAAAAAGGAGCAGCTACTCTTACACTATGATCAAACAAGAATAAAATGACGTTTAGTATGAACAATTCAGCTTTATTTTAAAGAAAATACTCAACATTCATTTTAAAACATTACTGCTTAGTAAATTCTTAGGACATAAATAGGATCCAGAATATGAAGAAAACTTCTCTGGAATAGTTGGGGTGCCTGATAACGGTTTTAGACAATAACATCATTGTTTAGCATACGGCAGTTTGATGAGATTTACATGTCTGTTCTATACTTAATAGTCTATAGAAACATTCAGAAAATGAAACAAATTCTTTATTTGCATAATGGTTCTTTTGCCTATTGGTGTATTAAAAGAATCAGTCAGCAAGATAACTGAGGTGCAAAAAACCTAGTTAGTTTTAAAGAAATGATTGGCTCTGAGATTACAGCTGGAAAGGCCTAGTTTAAGACTTACCCACTCTTTCTCAAAGACACATTTGCTCCCAATAAGGTGTTCCCAGACCTGGATTACCCTTGCCTTAAATAAGCCAAGCAGTGAAGCTGGCACAACTTCTACACAAAATGAAATCACTGCCTGTTTAATAATCAGACCACATACTGTTACAGTGTGGGATTCCATAATTACTCTGTTTCCACATGGGTCGAATCTGAATGACCTTCTCTTCCATTAGTGATATTATTAAAATACTCAAAGGTGGCCTCCATTTTCCTTTATTAGTGTTTGTTAACTTGCTGTTTGTGTAGAAAGCAGTCCTCTGGTCCCTGTTTGGTATTTGCTGCTGCTGCTGTCTCACTCCATCTCTGCTGGTATTCCTGACCTCCCATCTACTACATGTTTTATACATCACCCCTTTCTTATTGGTTCTACATCTATATTAAATTGTGCTTTTGTTCTTGCCTTTAACTCACAATGCATCTAAATTCCATTTTCACTGTTTGCCACATTTTCCATTTAGTATCATTAACATGTATCTTTTTGGTGAGTTGTACTTTTTAGGCATATAGAATAGTTCCCTTTATCTAATGCTCTTTTTCCCTAAATTCTACTTTCTGGTGGTGATACAAAGTACCACACCTGCTTTTTGTTTGTTAGCACATGCTCCTTCCATCCTAATCCTGTTCTCTCCGTGTGAGCTGCATGAGGACTTGAGCATATTTTTCCTTTTACCCTCCTCCTTCCTGCCTGCCTCCTCCCTTCCACTAAGCAGGTTAAAGCCACCTAGATTTTTTTTCTTCTTTTTTTAATATAATGACAATTATTTAGATATAATTGTGTTACTCATTTCTTTGCTCCCCACTTCTTCCCATTTTATGGATTCCCATTTTACATTATACGGAATATGTCCTTGAGTGATTCTTTTAGATGTGTCATATTTGATAATGTATCACTTAACTAGTTCATGCCAGAGGAATATACATCCCCTGAGGACCTGAATTCTGTTTTTTTGGTGGGCCTGGCAAATAGTAAGTGCTAAATATTTTTTTGAAGCAATCAGATCAGTTTTTCTCTGGGCTTTCTCCCCGCCAATTTTAAATATTTTCAATGGAAATAATGATAAACTGCCTACCACATCTTTCTGCTTGCTGATAGCAAGTATACTCCCACAATAGTTAACCTTTATTGATGACTCAGAGCCATCATTATCCATATCACTTTCTGTGATTTGTTCTAATCTGATATCAAAATTTCCTGAAAGCATCTTGGGGAAGTTTACCTCTAAGTTAACTAGCTTCCATATGCCAGTTGTTCAAAATTTATTCTTCTTTCCAAATCTGGTTAGAAGTGGTAGTACACAAGCTTGGGGGCCAGATAGAGCCCTCTGGGAATGGCATTGGCTGGCCACAAAGATATCCCAAGAATCAGCCTTTAGAAGAGATAGCAATCAATAGCCTGGAAATCATTAGTTCAAAAAAGATTGAAATAGGGAAAACTCTGCTCATTAAAAGCTAGATGAGAAAACAAATTCACAATTGAAGATCAGAAGCTAAGCCAGTTAAGAAGGTGTCTGCCACAGTTTTCTGTTAGGGGTGAATGAGAAAGAAGCAGGTGACCTTTCATGAACAGTGAAAGTCTCTTACCCCCAACTCTGCCCTGCTTATCCTTGCTGTCAAGCTCTCATTCTCACTGTGACTAATCTTCTGTACCAATTATCTATTGCTTCCTAAAAACACCCCAAATACAGGGACTTAAAACAAAAAACCATTTCTTTCTTTTTGTTCCATCAGTTTGGTCATCTGTTTGGGCTGGACTCAGCCAAATGGCTTTCAGCTCTTCTCCCATGGAGTCACTTATGTGGCTTCAGATATCCAATAGCTAGATTAGGGCTAGAGAGTTTAGTTTAGCTTCACTCATATGGCTAGAGTCTTCCAATGGACTGTAGGGTGCCCCCCGCCACACACACACACACACATCATTTCTCACCCAGCCTTCTTTACATGGTATCAGGGGTGTTCCAGGAAGACAGAAGTGGAAGCTGAAAGTCTCTGGAGGCCTGCACTCATGAAGTTCATAATATTACTTATGTTACATTCTGCTTTTTGAAGTAATAGGTTAGCCTAGACACAAGGGTGGAGAAGTCATATTTTTTATACCACACCTGTCTCTGAGGGCTTACTCCTAACCTTTAAACTTGTAATTTCCAGTATTGTAGTTTACGTGCTTACATAGCTGTCTCTTCTTGTAAAATTAAACTGCTTGAGAACAGGAATTAAGTTATCTTAGCACACAGTAGAGGCCCTGGTATCTAGTAAGGCCTTATTAAAGGAAAGGTGATCCAATGATAGACTGATTGCTCAATATGTATGTAGGTATGTATGAATGGATATATGTATGTATATCCTTGTTTATTATTAGTAGCTAGATTCTATAATTATAAGATCAATGGAACAGTACTTTTAAAAGCACAAAATAAATTAGAAGTATGTCTTCTGATAGAAAATACTAAGTTTTTTTTGTATGCCAAGCAGCAGCCCTGGAAGACTGTGTTCTTAGAACATAGAAACTTACCTGTGTAATAGAGAGTTAGCAGTGTTTCCTTAATCAGTTCCCAGATCAAATAACCAGAAATGATTTCATTTCTTTTTTTCCACCATCATTATTATCAAATGCATTGGGTCTCATAGTCTAAGTTATATATTATCTTGTAGCGTATGTTCAGAAGAATGACTACCTGTGCCAAAAGGTCTTAAGAAAAGTGTCAAATTTAGCCCTCATTACTTTGCTTTAAAAACATTTTAAATAATCTAAAAGGTGCATCCATGGCTTAATATCAGCTCAGATTCAATTGATTGTACAAAAATGTCAATTTGGTATTTCATGGAATTTAAAAATCCTGTGCCCCAATTAAGTTCCCACACAGGTAACTACTATTCCTATGTAATTTCACCAGGATACTGAGATACTCACTTTGATGCATGGCTGTTGCTGCACACTGGCTCTGAATGCTGGTAAGCAGCTGTCCCCTTTTCCTCTGGTGGTTTGGAGATCACTATAAATTTGTCAAATTTTTTTGGAATTTTTGGTGAATGGGGCTTTACATTTATATAAATTATTTTGTCCACTTTGAGTCTTTCAGACACTTTTGTTTTATGTAACTGTGGTCTGCAAATAGGTAAAAGAAAAATCTCATTAAGAGACCAAAAGGACACATGTATATGCAAAGTTACTATTTGCTCAGACAAGTAATCCTGCATGAATACAAAATGCAGATTTTGTGTGAATTGCATCAAAAAATCACAGAGTGAATAACAACTAATTATAAAAGGACATTTGGTGAATATTTTTATAACTTTTATCTTGTAGAATTATAAGAAGAGAAAAACAGCTACATATATGAAGTCAAGTCTTAAGACCTTATTTTTATGGTATTATATTATCAAACAGAATGCAGAATTAAAATTGAACAAAGTAAAGCGAGCTCTCCTGACTATGGAAACAAAATATAGAGAGACAGAAAAGAAATTGAATTTCAGATATTTGTTTCAAGATAAAAATGAATTACTATACAATAGACCTGTATTCATAACTTAGACTCTCCTATTTGGATTTCATACACTGAAAGCAATCATAGGACTGAAGGGAAATTTATTATAAAGTCACCTGGGATATCACTTCATAAACACAGAAAACAACATTAGAAATTGAAATGGGAATAATGAAATTTTCATTTTAAATGAATGTAAATGGGAGGCAAGGAAAGAACTGTTGAGGTACATGAGAGAAAGGCATTACTTCTCTTGAACTCCTTTCAATACTGAAAAGTGTTTTCCATTAACCAGATACTGGTGCCATTGAAACTGTGATTGGACGTTTCCTGTCTGTACATAGGGGCTGAGAGTACTCTGTGTTACTGCACTGGCTGAGGCGATCTTCCTGCCTCGAGAGCACAGCCTAAAGTCTATTAGGGATCGCCAAACCAGAGGCGAAAGTGCAAGCTGGCCAGTAGGTCTGTCTGGTTGGGGAAGTGAAGGGGTTGCTCATTGAGGCACTTGGCAGGTGTCATCCATTACTGGCCTTCTCAGCAAGTTGCAGAGTCGGTGCCATCCACTGCACAGAGAGGCTGATCCTGCAAAGAGTTAACCACAGCAGATCACTCAGTATCTACATCTGGGTGCCTTCCACCATCATTAGAGTGTGTGTGTTCATCAGTAGCTGCACATTTTGCAGACAGTAAAAATGTAAATGATCCTGAGGCTCATTGTGGCACCTTGTGCATCGCAGATTACACAGTTGCTCTGTTCCTTTATGTGTCTTTTAAGTCTTAATTTGAGCCCTAATGTGAGTATGGATATCACATCATGGAAGTACAAACTATAACAAAAAGATGGTGGAGGAATTGTTATGTACCTTGGTACAGAATGGAAAAATAATGCATATTTTAGTTCTCTCAAAGTATTCTATATTCCAGAGCCTAAGCATTGAGTCAGGGACTATATTCCACAAAACTTAAATGGGAAAGAAATCACATCTCAAAAACAAAATGGCAGACATCTTGTACCAGTTATTGCAGAGTATTACTTTTGTCAAGATAAAATTAACAATATTTCAAAGAAACCAAAGGAACACTCAGCTTTGTAAAATACTAAAAGAGCATGGTCTTTGGAGTGAGAGATTCTATACTCAGCCACTTAATCATCTCTTGTATTCTTGGACAAGTTGCTTAATCTCTGAGCCTCAGTTTCTTAGCTGTGTAATAGATATCTACACTCAAATAGAGATTAGGGATAACCAGTAAAGCACCTTATACCTACTAAGTTCTTAATAGTTACTATTATTCTTACAGTATTGGAAAGGGCTTGGTTGTACACACAGTTACTCAGCAGAGGCAAGGGGGAGGATGCCTGCATCGTGATACTTTGGCCCTGGGGTAGATGGGACTCTTGGCCATATGGAGTGGCACTCTTGTAACTTACACTCCTTGTTTTACTTCCATTCATCAGCTGTTAATACTCATTGTTGCACTGCAAAGGTGGAAAAGTCTTCACCAGGACTATTTAGCACCACTGTGTGTCTAGATTTATCCAGCCAGCTACAGGAAGAAAATGCCTTTAACCTAGAGTTTAACACGATGTTAGGGCTGTTATATATGGTGGCTGCTAACTGGTAAATCATGGACCCCTGGTTCCTCCAACTTACTGCAGGTGTCCCAAGTGCATCAAGCTTTTGAGACCGAATAATGTGTGTGTGTGTGTGTGTGTGTGTGTGTGTATGTATGTATATGTATATCATATATACATATGTGTGTGTATCATATACATATGCACACTATTTTACTATTGTGATTAATAAAATAAAAATTCATTTCAGAACTTTGTTGAATTCTTAGTGGCTTTTTATCATGTTGTATTTCTTCTTTCAGCCATTCTAAAGCATACAGCTATTATATCAGGATGGATGTGGTACAAAGAATTCATAAAATTAATATTATACAGGCCCTCATGCTCAGAAAAGTCAAGAACTGGTGCTCTCATTTCTGAGGTCCAGGAAAATATTGTGTGATGTACTCACTTGCACAACTTGTTAAGGAAAACTCTGTTCAGAATTCTGGTCTCCTGATCTCTAGTCCAGAACTCCCAACAGTGGAAATGTTTGTACTGTTGCTTCTGGAAAAATGTGAGATGTATTTAATGTTCAGATTAGTATGCACGCAGTTACATATTGACAGAAAATGGGTTACGTGAAAAACATTTAAAACAGTACCTGACACACAGAAAGCCCTCACTAAATGATGGCTGTTATGATGGCTCTTCAGTAAGGAGTGGTTTTGTCACTTTTTTCTATCTGTTGCTTAGAGTAACTTATCCCATTCTGAATGTAATATTTTAAGTGATACCATTTGTCACTCAAGCAAGTGGCTTCCATATTTGCTTCTCATACTCTCAGAGTGGGAGTGGTGGACATTTAAAAAATCTGCCTTCTTTTAGGAGTAGAGGCTCTTGCCATTAGTATGGAGGCTCACTTCGGAAGTGAGTCCTCACAACGCATCTTATCACAGCCTCAGACAGCTACTGACCTTTAATGTGCATGCTTGAGACAGAATTCAGTCTTGTTGTTGAATTACCCCCTGGGATTTGGTATATTTATTTGAACTAACGAGATTTAAACATTTACTTTCCATCAATATTTTTTAATTTGTCCTCATCTGACCCCCTGTTCCTCCGGAGCAGATTCTTTATTGCTTAAGAGATGTAGCATTAGATCAAGATTTTTTTTTAAATTTTTTTTAACGTTTATTTATTTTTGAGACAGAGACAGAGCATGAACGGGGGAGGGTCAGAGAGAGGGAGACACAGAATCTGAAAGAGGCTCCAGGCTCTGAGCTGTCAGCACAGAGCCCGATGCGGGGCTTGAACTCACGGACCGCGAGATCATGACCTGAGCCGAAGTCGGCGGCTTAACCGACTGAGCCACCCAGGCACCCCGATCAAGATTTATTTAAATTGTGTACCCAAAGCTAGTCTCTAGAGATTTGGTGTCTCATTGCACAATGTGGCCCACAGGTGATAGCAGACAGCAGTGACTGAGGGAGATTTACATCTGACTATACAAATAGAGCACACATTTCATAAAACTATAAACCATCCAGGCTAATCACAGTAGTTAAATACAAGGAAAGTTTCCCTTGGGTTCTCAGGTAAATTTAGGACTGAAGAAAGTGTTGTCATGATATGTGTTTGGTTCTGAATTTTTTGTCAATATCCAGATTTAATATGAGTCCCTTTGTTTTAGCTAACTGCCCAGGAATTTGATCTTTTAAGCTAAATACAAGAATATGTGGAGTTGGTATATGTGCATTGCCAAATAGAATTCTCTTATAGGGAAGTCGCCCCAGGGATGAAAGAGCCAAAAGAAGTAAGCGCTTTTGTATGTGCTCAACATGTCCATTTTAAGTAAAGGCAGATGACTTACAATAGCTTTCATAACTGGCTCTCCATCAGTCAGCCATGCCAGACAAGGACTTTGTTGCTTTTGTCCCACTATCAGGAAGCAGCGTCATTAGAGGAAATCACCAAAGGTCTCAGTTTCTCCGCAAGTGCAACCCAGTGGAGCATTTCTCCTGTATAAATAGATCAAGCCCCCAGTGGTGATCTTCTCCTGCTGAGAAGAAGGTAACCGAGTTTAGAGTAAATACACCAGAGCTAGCCCTAGACAAACTTGTTAGAAGTTATACTTGCATTGCCACCCCTCCCCAATGCCACAGCACACCTTTACATATTCATCTGTGACTTTTCCCACAAGCACCCACTCACTGTGTGCTTTGCCCAGGCCTGCTCTTTGCCAGTTCCCTGTGCTGATCCATTTTCCCTTTTCCCCTCTTCTCACACACCTGCCCTATCATCCCATACAAAGCCTTTAAGACTTTGTATGTCTTTATACATATTTGTGTGTTCAAATAATTTATACCAAAATGTGACTCAGAGGAAATATGTGCCCCCTTGCCCACAGGTAACGAATTTGCATTTTAGCAGTGGCTTTAAGTAAATGAAGACACGCAGATACTGAGGATTCTGTGCCTGGCAGGGAGCAGCAGGGCGATTTTAGGAACAGGGTCCTTTGGCTCTCACCATGTATGCTCATAGGGCCTTCGACCAGCCCTGAGCAAAAAAGGCATAAATTATACTCTAACCGTCCCTCCAGCCTGGTCTGTTACTGCATTCACAGAAGCAATGCTTTTGTTTCCAACCTCCCAGAAGTCTGTGACACTGAACAATTTTTCCAAGGAAGAGAAAACACAGTTTAATATATAGGACTAATTTTCAGTTTTGCAGCTGGGGCTTCCTTTGGGAGCCATACTTGTAGAAATAAGTGCCTCAGTAATAATGGGTGGAGAACTCCCCAACTGATGGGTACAAAGTTTGATGGAGAAGGTTATGAAGAGAAGAGAGACCAGTGGAACACTAGGAGTGAAATCAAGGATATGCTTGAAAATGAGAAATGTAGGAAGATTTTTGTATTTATATTTACTTTATTCAAAGGAAAAATAAGGTAGATTCTGAAGCAGGAATGAGCAGCGGACTTGCGAAAGATTCTGGCTGCTCATCTCTTTTTTGGCTAATCTCTGATCCCATCACTATCAGCTCAGTAGTGGCTTTGGTATTGGCCAGTAGAAACTGGTCTCCAAGGTGTCAACTCTGTTGCCAAAGACACTCCACCTTGCCCAACCGCAGTGTCTGGGCCCATTCTTGTGCAAAATTTTCCAAAGAGAAATACGCATCCTACTCTCCTTCCATTAAAACACTCACATACATTGTTTTAAAGCAGTTGATGACTTAGGCTTTTTCAGAAAATAGGTTTTTCATATGCTTGTTATGCAAACGATTTCTGGGGTTTTTTTTGTTTGTTTGTTTGTTTTTAAGGGAGGGAGTTTGAAGAGTCACTTCTTAAAGGTAACCAATTCGGGCTCTTCTGTTATTTCAAATTCAAAAGTTGTAGCCATTGGGCATGGATTAAGTGGTACATGATTTGATTACATCAAATATCTGCTTCATTTGCTATTTCCCCCCACACTACCATTTTTGGCTTTATGCTATGTTTTAGTCAGATATATAAGAAAACCCTAGGCCTTAAAGAGGGCCTAAATGTTGCTAGTTATTTGTGGCTCAGTACCGGCCAGAACCAGTGGGCATAGTTTCTGTACAAAACAAAAACAAAACACAAATATTTCTCTAACTCCTTTCCTATGTGAAGGATAAATCCTCACTTTGTGTAATCATAGCTACGAGCAGTAAATGATGTCTAGGGTAACGCATCAAGACAAGGAGAACCCTGGCTCGGCCTCCTGGCTGTTCCTAGTTTACCACAGTATTTGCTCTAAACGACAACATCTCCACAGAGCAAGATGCCCACTGTTGTGCTTTCCAGATAGCAAAGAAAATTTACTCCTCTTTATTTCCTGCTGGAGTTGGATTTCCTATAACTGCTCTCTGTTCTCATATTATCCTTAATTAGCCTATCTCATATTATGTATGACTTTGTAAGACACCTCTAGTACACAACCAGAAGTTTGACTTTGTATCTTCAAGGAAGATTACTCGGCAGACATAAGTAGAACATTTCCATAACCTTTTGGCAGTCAGCAGTTTTTGCTGTTCTGTTCCTCTGCATGTGGTGAGATATAGCTATCTCTGATACCTCCTGTGAACGACAACACCAGCCTATTATGAGATTTCTCATCTCTGAGTTCCTATAGAATTTACAGTCTGTAACACACAGGCTCATATAAGCTTGTTCTCTAGCAGTTTCATGCATGAAGAGGCAGGGATAACCAGTGTGTTTCCCAGACTCTGACTCAGGGCAATAGCAAGCTTAATAAAGAAAAGTATGGAGAAGAAGGGAGAAAGGTATATGTCTGCCTTACCTTCCAAATTAGATCATCAGTGTCTCAGTCCAGAGATCATATCTGCTTTTCCTATCTTCTTTAAGACTTATTAGAACATTAGGCAAGCATCGAGTGTGCAGTACGTGTTGATTGCCTGAAGGCCTAAGGTTTTAATTCACAGATTATGCCAGAAAGGCAGTATTTCCAGTCACTTGAACTTCACGCAACCCCAAAAAGGTAGAGTTTTCTGTAAATGTTACTGAAATGTTATTTACATTGATTGAAGGTATCTCTAAATTGGTTTTAGATTGATCCCTCACAGAACTGTAATCCTCATTTCAGAGGACAAACCTCTAAGCCAGTGGTATACTGAAGATAGTTATGACAATGGAAGTATATGCAGTTGTAAAGTGTAGGCATTATTCTGAGGAAAGCATGAACACAGAAATTCTGTAAACGACTAAGATGCTGCGGTGAATAAAAGATCATTCTAACCAAGACTAATGGCATTTTACCCCAAGACTCAGCGGCCCACTAGGATTCAGAGATGTGCACTGATGCCATTGTAATTCTGTCAAAAATGAGCCAACCATACATTTGTGGATGCATTTCTTGACCTTCTGTTCCAATGAGCTATCATATCTTTGTGCATTTACTGAACAGTATTAAGATTTAAAATCAATTTGGGTTAAGGCCTTCAACTCTGTACTTTTTAAAATTTATTTTGAGAGAGAAAGTATGAGTAGGGGAGGGGCAGGCAGAGGGGGAGAGAGAGAGAGAGAGAGAGAGAGAGAGAGAGAGTCCCAAGCAGACTCTGCACTGTCAAAACAGAGGCCGACGTGGGGTTCGAACCCACGAATCACGAGCTCATGACCTGAGCTGAAGTTGGATGTTTAATGGAGTAAGCCACCCAGGCATCCCCAACTCTGTACTTTTTAAAAATTATTTTGATTATTCTAGGACCTTTTATTTACATATTCATTTTAAAAGCAGCTTGTTTAATTTTACAAAGACATCTGCTAGAACAATGGTTCAGAGTGCATTAAATTTACAGATTTGCAGAAAATGGCCATCCTAACAATATTGAGTCTTCTCAATGAGCACAGTATGACTATCTTTCCATTGGTTTATTCACTGTTTTTTCTCCGTCAAGTTTTGTAGTTTTAAGTATAAGGGACTTGGTTGTCTTTTGCTACACTTATTTGTAGATATTTTAGTGGCGTTACTATAAATGGAATTTATTTTCCAATTATTTGCTGCTAGCATACAAGAATTTTGTATATTAACCTTTTATCTTGCAACCTTGCTAAATTCATTTATTCTAATTCTTGGTATGTAAATTCCCTAAGATTTTTTTTTAAATTTGTATTTAAATTCCAGTTAGTTCACATACAGTTTAATGTTAGTCTCAGGCACACAATACAGATTCAACACTTCCATACAGCACAGTGCTCATCACAAGTGCACTCCTTAATCCCCATCACCTATTTCCATCCCACCCACCCCACATACCTCCCCTCTGGTAACCATCAGTTTGTTCTCTGTAGTTAAGAGTCTGTTTCTTGGTTTGCCTCACTCTCTTTTTTCCCCCCTTTGTTCATTTGTTTTGCTTCTTAAATTCCACATATGAATGAAATCATATGGTATTTGTCTTTCTCTGACTTAACTTCACTTAGCATAATACTCTTTAGCTCCATCCACATTGTTGCAAATGGCAAGATTTCATTTTTTATAGCTGAGTAATATTCCATTATATAATATACATTACGTGTGTGTGTGTATGCGCCACATATTCTTTATTCATTCATCAGTCAGTGGACACTTGAACTGTTTCTGTAATTTAACTATTATAGATAATGCTACTTTAAATGTTGGGGTACATGTATCCTTTTGAATTAGTATTTTTGTATCCATTTGGGTAAATTCCTAATAGTGCAATTACTGGATCTTAGGGTAGTTCTATTTTTAACTTTTTGAGGAAACTCTGTGCTATTTTCCACAGTGGCTGCATCAGTTTGCATCCCCACCAACAGTACAAGAGGGTTCCCCTTTCTCCACATCCTCACCTGCACCTGTTTAGTGTATTGTTGATTTTAACCATTCTGACGGGTGTGAGGTGATAGTTCATTGTAGTTTTAATTCATATTTCCCTGATGATGAGTGATATTGAGCATCTTTGATGTCTTCTTTGGAGAAATGTCTGTTCATGTTTTCTGCCTATTTTTAATTAGATTATTAGTTTTGGGGGCATTGAGTTTTATACATTTTGGATACTAACTCTTCTTTAGATAGGTCATTTGCAAATATCTTCTCCCATTCTGTAGGTTGCCTTTTAATCTTGCTGATTGTTTCCTTCACTGTGTAGAAGTTTTATTTTGATGAAGTCCCAATCATTTAGTTTTGCTTTTGTTTCCCTTGCCTCAGGGGACATATCTACAAAGAAGTTGCTACAGTCAATGTCAAAGAGGTTACTGCCTATGTTTTCCTCTAGCCTGAGATTTTCTATAGAAAAAAAATTATGTTTGTGAATAGTGCCAATAGGGCTAGTTTTACTTGTGTGTGATATTTGTGGCTTTTTTTTTTTTTTTTGCTTCCATGCCTTATTTCAAAGCCTAGGACCTCAAGAATAGAGGTCCGTTTGAATAGAAGTGGTGAAAGCAGGCATTTTTGCCTTGATCTCAAGGAGGAGCAATTTCGTCTTTCACCATTAAGTATGATATGGTGGTTGAATTTTTTGTAGATGCTCTTTGTCAGGTTGAGGAAGCTCTTTAGTCTTTCCAGTTTGCTGAACATTTTATCATTAGCAAATACTGAATGCTGTCAAATGCTTCTTCTGTATCAATTGGAATGATCATGGGGTTTTCTTCCCTATATATTCTGTCAATCTAGTGAATTACGTTAATTTCCATATGTTAAACCAACCTTGCCTTATTGGATAAGCCCTGCTTGGTCATGACATGTTATCTTTTTTATATATATTACTGGATTTGATTTGACATTATTTTGTTTCTGGCATCATGAGAGTATTTTTCTATAATTTCTTTGGTAGTATCTTTTCCAGGTTTTGTATTATAGTTCTAGTGGTCTCATAAAATCATTTAGAGAATACTCTCTATTTTTTTTGAAAAGGTTTCCATAATTTTGTTATTTCTTCCCTGAATGTACAATAGAACTTACTAATCAACCCATCTGAGTTGGATTTGCTTTCTGGGAATATCTTTGGATACCAAATTTATATTTGTAAATATAGAACTGTTATTATCTATATCTTATTCTGTCTATAGAATCAGTAGTAATAACCACTTTTTAGTCTAGATACTGATATTTTGAATATTTGATTTTTTGACTATTATAATGTTTGAATATTTTTTTACCATTCTGTTTAATTTGATCTCTTGATGTTTTAGCTTTATCTCTTTACACCTTTTTTAGGAGTTACTCTATAGATTACAACGCATACATCTAACCTTCCACAGACTACTTAGAGCTAATATTGTATCACTTCATGTAAAATGTAGAAAATTTGCAACCGTATGGGTCCTTTTGCTAACATCCAACCTTTATCTGGTAGTTGTCCTATGTGTAACATTTACATACATTGAAAACCTGGTCAGATAATGCTATAATATTCATTTCCAATATTCAGTCACATTTTAAAGAATTTAAAAGGGAAAAAATCTATATTTGCCCACAAATTTACCATTCCTGTTGTGTTTCCTTCCATCCTGATATTTCAGATTTCTTGCATTTCCCTGTAGCCTGAAACACTGCTTGTAGTGTTTCTGGTAGAGTAGATCTGCTGTTAATGAGTTCTCTCTGCTTTCTTTCATATGACAATGTCTTTATTCTGCCTTCATTTCTGTAGGGTATTTTTGCTAGCTATGGAATTCTGGGTTGACAAAGACATCTGCTAGAATTTTGATTGGGTGTACATTAAATTTATAGATCAATTGAGAAGAATTGCCATCTTAAGAAATGAAAGATGTTATTTCACTGCCTTTTGCCCCCATAATTTTTTTTAGAAATATGTGATTATTTGAATCATTTTCTGTAGCAAATGTGTCATATTCTCTATCAGCTTTTAAGAGGGTTTCTTTTCCTTGGATTTTAGCAGCTTGATTAGGGTATGTGTATATGTTTTTTTTTTCCTTTGATTTTTATCCTGTTTGGAGCTCACAGAGATTCTTGAATATGCAAAATTTAATTCTTTTAACTAAATAGGGGAATTCTTTAGTCACCATTTCTTTAAACTGATTTTCTGCCTCGTCTCTTTGTTCCTGTACTACTGGGACTCCAATAACATGTATTTCAGTCTTTTGATATTATATAGGTCCCTGATTCTCTTTTCATTTTTTTCTATTTTCCTCTCTTTGTGTCCTTCAGCTGGGGTATTTTGTACTGGTTTATCTCCAAGTTTACTGACTCTTTCTCTGTTATCACCAGTATCCTTTTGATCCTATGTAGGGATTTTTCATTTCAGATATTTATTTTTAAGTTTCTATATTTCTATAGTTTTTACAGTTTTTATTGTCTACTGAGATTGTCTGCTTTTCTATTAATTTCAAATGTGTTTTCATTTGTTTTATGGAGTATAGTTACAATAGCTGCTTTATATCTGGTTACTATCATGTTGGCATTTGTTGATTGCTTTTCTCTTTAGAATTGATCACATTTTTCTTCTTTTCTGTATGTTTAGCAATTTTGAATTGTGCCCTAGATACTGTGAATGTTACATTGTGTGGGCTCAAAATCCCTGTTATAATTCTGCAGGAGATTGTTGATTTTTTTTGTTTTGGCAGGCAGTCACCTCAGGGTCAGATTGCAAATTCTGTCTCTTAATGATTCAAATCACAATTACTGCCTCAAAGCCTGTGTTTTGGTTTGCCCTGTGTGAGACATTTACTAATGACTTTGAGACATGGGCAGTGGTTTAAATGAGTTTAGTTCTCTAAATGGGCTCAGGTCTGCCCATCAAATGTGCTGCTTAGGGCTCAGCCTGAGACTTGTGTGGATTCAAACATGGAACCAGGTAATCCTCTTCTCTCGGTTGTTTGACCTCTATGATTTTCCCTACACTTCCAAGGACCTCTTTTCCTAGTTCCTCAGGGCACAAATATGTGCTTTCTATTACTTTTCAGACACTGATATTGCCTACCTTGTAATACTGTGTGACTGGAGGCCACATCAGGAGAAAGCTACAAGAGAAATGAGGGGAAGCCTACAAAACAACAAACCAAATGATGGCGTGCTCTAGGGCTTAGTCCCTGAACACCTCTATTTCCTCTCTACACTCAGTCTCTAGGTGAAAGCATTCTCTAATTCCAGTAGGGACCCAGACCCCTTATCTCCTGATGCTTTCCCAAAGTCAGTATGCTTCCTTTTTGTATTAGCAGGAGGGAGAAATATAATGAGAATTCCTCCTTTTAAAGACATTTCTTAGATATTTTGGACATCTCTTCTGCTTGCATCTCATTGTCCAGAACTTAGATAATGGCCACATCTCATTGCAGGAGAAGTTGGAAAATACAGGAGTTTTTAGATGGATGACAATAGATTCAGCTAAAATTGGGATTCTTTTACTAAAAAAGAGGAGGAAATGGACAGCAGGAGGCAACTGGCTGGCTCCACCAAACTTTGTGAATCTAGTCCTCAGCCTTCCCACTAACCTTCCCCATTTCAGTACATGTCAGTTCCATCTTTCCAGGTGCTCAGGCCAAAATATCTTGAAGTCATCATGATTCTTTTTTTCTCCTATTCTACACCCAATCTATCAGCAAATCCTATTGATTGTACTTTTCAAATATATCTCAAATCTGACTGACTCCATCTTAGTGTAGGCTATTGTTGCTTCTCCCAGACTTCTGAAATAGTCTCCTCTCTGGTTCTGCCAGTCCATTCTCCCCACAATAGGATATAGTCCTTCAAAATGTAAGTCAGATCACATCATTCCTATGTACAGAACTCTCTGGTTACCTCCTAGCTTATTGTGAATAAAATCCAAGGAACTATGAAAAAGCTAAACATCATCTGGTCCTGGCTAACCCCCTGATTAAATTTACTAGTGTCTCCCTGTAACTCATTCCACACCAGCTATACTGACTTCCTTAATGTTCCTTGAATATACCAAGCATGCACCAATTTCAAGGTCTTTGTATCTATCGCATCTTGAATGCTTTTCAAGATATCCCCATGGCTTCCTTCTTAACTTCTTTCACGTCTTTGATCAACTATCACATTATCAGAGACCTTCCTAACAGCCTGTCTAAAATAGGATTCCCACTGGGGCGCCTGGGTGGCTCATTCGGTTGAGCATCCGACTTCAGCTCAGGTCATGATATCGCGATTCATGAGTTCAGGCCCCGCATTGGGCTCTGTGCTGACAGCTCACAGCCTGGAGCCTGCTTCCGATTCTGTGTCTCCCTCTCTCTCTGCCCCTCTCCCACATGCGCACTGTCTCTCTCTGCCTCTCAAAAATAAAGAAAACTAATTTAAAAAATTAAAATAGGATTCACTCTAGTAAATCTCTCCCTTTATAAAACTTTTTTTCTTAATACTCAACACCATTTGACATATCTGATTTTCTTTGTGTGTATATGTATATATTTGGACATACATATACTTTCTCTACATATATACATATATAAAAATGTATAAACATTTAGGTACATATAGGGATTTGATTATTGAAGGGCTTCTCACTAGAATTAGAGACTTCATCTGTTATGCTCAATGCTGTCTTCTTTAGCAGTTAAGGGTGGTCAAGACAGACTTCTATGAGAAGAGGGCAGTTGAGCTAAGAATGAATGAAGAGGAGTCAGCTATGCTACAACCTAGAAGGAAAACATTCCACACGAAGGGAACAGCTATCTGCAAGGCCCTGTGGTGGAAATAAGCTTGTCATGTTTCAGGGACTTGTCCTGCATTTAAGGACAAAAAGAAGCCCAGTATGGGTAGAATTTAGAAATTATGTAGAATGGAACAAGATGCGGTGGAAGAGACAGAGCCAGATCATGCAGAGTTTTGGCTGTCCCCAATGCAGTCAGAAGAGAAAGAGTCCCCAGCCTGTCTTGGCACCTCAGCCATTCTCTACATTTTGGGAAGCTCTAAGGCTACAACAACCAAAGGCTATCTAATGACATACAGCTATTTAAATTTAATTCACTGAAAGTAAATTTAAAAATTCAGTTTCTCGATCACTCAAGTTTCATTCCAAGCGTTCAATAGTCACACATGGCTAATGACTACCTATCGGGCAGCACAGCACAGATAGAGAATATTTCATCATCACAGAAAGTTATGTAAAACAGTCCAATGAGAAATAATGCCAAGTTTGCTTAGCCTCTCCTGTGATTTTTCTCTTAACCCTAGAATCCGTGTTTTTCTATTTAATGGAAATATATGCAGTGCCTAGCAAATTAGCATGGGGCCTGTTCCCTATGCAAATATTCTCACTGGTGATTTTTTCCTATGACAGAAAAGATGAGAAGGACTGGTAAATCACAAGCATTCTTAACCTCATTATAAATACATTGCAAATGTAAAAAATGCAAAGTGTGGAAGTCATAAATGTGAAAGCAGCTTTCAATTTGTTTTAATAGGTATTTTCCATGTCTTATTGTAACCTAGGGATCTTGCTGCAAGAAACTGCCTGGTAGGTGAAAATAACGTTCTGAAAATCAGTGACTTTGGAATGTCTCGTCAAGAGGATGGTGGAGTGTATTCATCTTCTGGCTTAAAGCAGATTCCCATTAAATGGACAGCACCAGAAGCTCTTAATTATGGTAAGAATAGACTGTTTTTCTTTTTGGTGGCAAAAGTGTATTCCATCAGCACAAAACATTCACAAGCAAAGTTGGAGGAGTAAGGCAGAGCCCAAGTTAGAATGATTTGAAAATCAACACAACATTATTTAAGTGTTCATATTTTGTACTTACACATGGGCAGAAACCTAATTCATTGACTGTATTGATCAAATTTCTATATGTAAGATTGCTAGATTTAAACTTTTTTTTAACATTTATTCATTTTTTGAGAGACAGAGAGCACAAGCAGGGGAGGGGCAGAGAGAGGGGGAAACACAGAATCCGAAGCAGGCTCCAGGCTCCCAGCTGTGAGCACGGAGCCCGATGAGGGGCTTGAACTCATGAGATATGAGATCATGACCTGAGCCAAAGTCAGATGCTTAACCGACTGAGCCACCCAGGCGCCCCTCAGATTGCTAGATTTAAAAGATGGATGTACTTATAAGCACTTTTAAATATGACTATATATCTGAGGGTTTTTTAATCCAAGAAAAAATGATTTTTACGTTCACTGTATAATTTAACTGTTAAAGTGTTGTTGTGGCTCTGGACCACTGCTTTCAGATGTCTTGTAATTGGTCCAATAACCTCATCTAATAATAGGTTTTAAAATTTGTTAAGTCTATAGTTTCTCACTCTGAAAACTGCCTTGGTTTCTTTGCATTTTAGTCTCTGGAACTTGTATAAATGTTGGAGGCAGAGAGAGGAGTTACATTTTAAAACAGCGGGGATTTTTTTGTATGTCATTATAATGGAAATAAATACAGGTTGTGTTATCTGTGGTTGGGATAAACTGGGCTGTAACAAGATGGTAACAGTTCAGAATTAAAAGGAGAAAGATTGTGCTTTAAGTGAAATTATAAATTACATTTTCATTAAGGGAAGCAGCATGTGAGCCATGGGCTGGTGAATGGGTATGTTTTGAATTGAAATATCATAAAATGACTCTTTATTGATTTAAAATGAAAATTTACTTCATCATGAAAAATGAGGCATTTGTAAATGCCTTAATTTAATGCCTAAGTTAAAAACAAAGCTTTTAAGTGAGCTAAAATTTTATATTATATAAAATTAACCATTTTAAAGTGAATAATTTAGTGGTATTTAGTACCGTTTAGAATGTTACACAACCACTACTTCCTTCTAATTCCAACATTTTCATCACTCTAAAGTAATACCCTTTGCCTATTTACTCCCCATTCCTCCTTTCCCTGCAGCCACTGGCTACCACATGTCTACTTTTTTATTGCTATGGATTTACCTATACTGCATATTTCGTGTAAAGGGAATCATACTATACGTGACCTTTTGTGTGTGGCTTCTTTTACTTTCATGTTTTTGAGGTTCATCGATGTTGTAGCATGTGTAATTAACTTCTTTCATTTTTATGGCTGAATATTCCATTGTATATATTGATAATTTGTTTTCCATTCATATGTTGATTCATATTTGAGCACTTTTCACCTTTGGCTACTGTGAATAGTGCTGCTATGAACATTTGTGTATGAGGATTTGAGTACCTGCTATTAGTTGTTCTGGATATACACTAAGAGTCATACGGTAACTCTAGGATTGGTTTGGATGTTAGATGGGGCTGCTTCAGACACTAGGATCTGTTTTGTGTTTTGGATACTCATGATACTACGCAGTATATGTTGTATGTGGTTGTCATTATGAGCACTTGACTAAGTTGTTCTAGTTCCGAATAATGAACTAGAAACTTAACTTCAAAACTTAACACTAGGATGCTAATCCTCACTCTAATTTGTCTTCCCAAGTGCTAGCAAGATAAATTTTTATATGATCACAGATTAATTCCACCATTCCACAGAATATAGAGAAAATGGCAGCCCTGCTATTTTCGACAGTGATATTACTCTAAGATTATATTCCTATGAATAACAATCACGGGATAAAAGATTTTAACTTGTCACTTATGCAGAGGTTTTCTTTAAAGGACAAAACATGGTTAACCCCTTCTCATCGATTCTTACAGCATCCCTACAAAGGGGCTGGAACTGGACTTGGGAGACCCTGAAATTTAGCTCTCTAAAATTTGTTTTAACCCTGTTGGCCAGATCTTCTTCACTGCCTTTGAAAGTCCTCTTCCTGTTAAGCAATTAGGCCAAGTAAAATTCTGCCTTTCAATCAAAATGTATTTTAGTTGAATTTCAAGGTGACTGAAGTATTTACAAATCAAAATTCTATTTTCAAATAGCTCTTAGAACCTGACCTACAGCATTGGAAATAATAAAAGAGGTGTGAAGATCTTTGGTTGGCAATGAGGGAGATTTTTTTGGCAGTCTTTAATATCAACTTAATACAATGCAGAACAATTTACATGACAATGGAGGAGAGATTTTTAACAGTAGACGAGAAAGAAGTCTGGAATACTTACTACCCAACCCAGTAAGGGAGTCCTTCAGAGTTTAACAAGAGGGAAAAATAAGAATCTATTGAAAAACTTCTTATGTTTCTTTCGTGTTTTATGCAAATACTGGTTTATGATTGGTAGTAAAAACTTGCCTCCTTTCCAAGGGTCTTATTTCCCACTGATTATTTTTCTTCACTCTTGCCTCAGAGTAGCTGAAATACTGCACAAGTCTTTCATGACATGTGGGAGCAAGGTTGATGGTAAAATCTTTCAGTCTAAGGAAACTCTCAGAAATTTTGCTTTACAGCCATAGAGTTAAACGTACTTTCACCATTATTTTGTCATTAGTGTTGCTGTCATTTAATTTTTTTAAAAAATGACAAATATCCTTGTTTTTTCTAAATCGAGCAATAGTAAGGGGCTTACAGTGACACGGATGCCCCTCTCCCACCCATCTCTAGCCACACAACACATAATTGCATATATATATCCCCCCGCCCTTATTAAACACAGAGTGGTAGCATATTCAGTAGCCTTTTCAGCACATGTTGCTACCATCCTCAATATAGCTGTTACCAAAAGTACTTTGTAAAGGGCAAATAGTGTATGCCTCTTCAACTAAGAAATAATCAAAAAAAAGAAAATTGCAAAAGACACTTTTTCATTTGTCACTGAAGAATGTAGGGCTGCTGCATCCTCTAATTAAATTAGCATGACATAAATAAGTACTCTGAAATGAGAGGGAGGCAAGGTTTACAGTGAAAAGAGTCCTGGATCAACCACCAGGGCCAGACTCCTACTAGTTACGTCATTAGTTGCACGACCTTAGAAAGTCATCTACCTCTCTGCACCTATGATTTCTAATTTTCAAGATGAGAAGATAGTAAGGGTATTTGTGAGGTTCAAATGAGATGGAAAAGTAGCAAAATCCTGTACAATTGCAAGTTATTCTTAGCCCATTAAAATTATCCAACGAGGTTCTGGTTCAAGATGACAATGCAGGAAGATCCCCAGTCATACCGCCTCTCACAGATAAACCAAGTCTACAGCTACATATGGACCAATTTTCTCAAAAAAAAGAAAAAAAAAAAGAAAAAAAAAACAACAAACAAAAAAAACCTAGAAACTACGCAACTGCCATATATTGGACAAACAAGGGGGAAAAAATGGATCACAGCAGGTAAGACAGGCTGAGACACAATCTCACCATAAACCTCATCCCCAGCACAGAGAACCATAAACGGGAGGGAACTAAAAACTTAAAGCTTCTCCCTGAGGAGTGAATTATTTAAGCCCCCACACATCAGACTCGCCAGCATTTAAGACCTGCACCTGAGATGAGCTTGCAAAACATCTACCTTTGAAAACCAAAGAGGCTACAGGGAAAGTATAAACAATTCTTAAAAGGGCCCCATGCTTGGAATCACCTGCTTAGGGCCCAGAGCAGAAGCAGCCAATGGACAGGTCATGTGAAAGAAGCTCATTTGCTAGCCTTAAAGCATCAGCCTGAGGGGTTATCTTATTTAACACACATCTAGGGGTCGGCTGGGGATACTTTCTAGGAATGGAGGCCGACAAGCGCCATCTTCACATTCTCCCTCTGCCGCACCCTCAGGGCACCAGTATCTCTCAGAGGGGAGCTTTTACACATGTCCAGTACCCTGGTTTATGTAGCTGTTGCACAGGAAACACCCCAGGATCATCAGGGTCTGGAGGTCAGGGGGCTTGCATTCCTATGTCCCATGTGACTGTAACAATTGGAGACCATTCTTGGCAGACTACCACCCTGGTGCCCTGACAGCAACATGCCCACAGTCTTTACTTGCTTTTCCCACAAGCTTTGGCCTGAGAACAGGCTTCATGTATGTCACCTGATTACAGGCCTGTGGAGGTTCTGTCCAGAAACAAAGTCCAGCGCATACCATCTCTTCACTCTCCCTCTACCTTGCTTGCCAGAATCTCCCAGAAAGGATCTTATACCCTTGTCTGGTGCTCAGGTTTTAGCAGATGATGCCTAAGAACATATTTATATCACCTGGATTCTGGTGGTCAGCAGGACTTAGTTTCACAGATCCCACAGGACCGTAACCAATGGAGAAAAAGTTCTTAAACAGCTAGTACCTGTAGAGCACAGTAAGAGGCAACAGGCCCAAGAGCTCTTTGTTTCTGTGTGAGAGCTACAGCCAGAGGGGCAGGCTTCTAACTGAATATACATCCAAGACCTGACTATAATTCTTTCCAGAGACCTTATAGGGTAAGCACAATCCTCACACTCTGCCACTGTTGTGTTCCAGAGCACCAATATCTCTCAGAAGAAAGCTCTTACACACACCTGGTGCCCCAGTTTTGGGGACTGCCATCCAGAGAATGCCCCTTGATCTGGCTCTGGTGACCAAGGGGGACTTGCATTCCTGAGTCCCAAAGGACTGTATTGAGAGAGAAAGTTCTTGGCAAGCCATCATTCCTGAAGGGAGCGCACCAACAGCTGACTATGTAAGAAGGCAGGAGCTTCAGACTGAGAGACAGCCTTCAGGTTTGGCACAATCTAGAGGCTCAAGTAACATAGGCTGTGGACCATCTTTGCACTCTCCCTCTGCCTCGCTCCACCGCACTGGTATCTCCCAGAAGGGAGCATATGCATTGATCTGGAGCCCCAATTTTTGCAACTGCTGCCCAGGAGATAACTCCAGATCACCTGGATCTGGTGGCCAGTGGGACTTACATGTGTAGTCCCATTGGACTGTGGGACCTTAGCCAGTAGCTTCAGCTCTGGCTGCAACTCAAACTCAGTGTTGGTGCTGAGATTCTTTTGGACCCTGATAGGTCTAGGAACACCCTCAACTACTGTGAGCTATTAAAAACAAAATAGATCACAAAGATTTGAAGACAACAAAGAGCTAGGGCAAGGTTGACTGATGGCATTCATGTATCACATGAGGCCACTTCCTCAAGACTGGGAGAGGTGGCTGTTTCATCGAGTGCATAAAACCCAACACAGAGAGTCAAGCAAAATGAAGAAACGTTGAAATATGTTCCAAATGAAAGAACAAAAGAAAACCTTAGGAAAAAAAAATTTAGCCAAACAGAGATAAATGATTTGCCTGATAAAGACTTCAAAGTAATGATCACAAAGATGCTTACCAAACTCAGGAGAAAACAGATGAACATAGTGAGAAACTTCAATGAAGAGAGAAAAAATATAACAAAGTACCAAACAGAAGTCACAAAGCTAAAAAATGCAATCATTGAGCTAAAAAAAAAAAACAAAAAAAACACTGGAGGGGGTTTCCGGCAGACTAGATGAAAAGATCAGTTAACTTGAAGATAGAGCAGTGGAACTCACCCAATAAGAGCAGCAAAAACAATTTTAGAAAGTGAAGATAACTCAAGATACTTATAGGACACCATCAAGCAGACTAGCGTTTGCATTATAGAATCCCCAGAGGAAGAAGAGGGAGTGTAAGGGATAGAAAACTTATTTGAAGAAACATTGATTAAAAACTTCCCTAATTTAGGGATGCCTGGTGGTGCAGTTGGTTAAACAACTGACTTTGGCTCAGGTCATACATGATCTCATGGTTTGTGGGTTCTAGCCCCACATCAGGCTCTGTGGTGACAGCTCAGAACCTGGAGCCTGCTTAGGATTCTGTGTCTCCCTCTCTCTCTGTCCTTCCCCTGCCCATGCTCCATCTGTCTCTCAAAAATAACATTAAAAAAAACACTTCCCTAATTTAGAGAAGAAAACAGATATCCAAGATCTAGGACGCACACTGAATTCCAAATAGAGTAAACCCAAAGAGACCCATGACAAGACACACTATAATTTAAATGTCAAAGGTTAAAGAGAAGGAAAGAATCTTAAAATCAGCAAGAGAAAAGCAAATTGTTACATACAAGGTAGCCCCTGTAAGATTATCAGCAAATTTTCTAGCAGAAACTTTGCAGGCCAGAAGAGAGTAGTACAATATATTCGGAGTGCTGAAACTAAAACCTTGCCAACCAAGAATGCTGTACCTGGCAAAGTTACCATTCAGAATTGAAGGAGACACAAAGAGTTCTCCAGACAGGCAAAAGCTAAGGAGTTCATCACCACTAAACCAGCCTCTTAACCAAGTTAAAATAACTTCTCTAAACTGAAAAGAGAGGGTGCTTATTAGTAACAAGAAAACACATAAAAGTACAAATCTCACTGATAAAGGTAAATATATAGTAAAGGTAATAGATTCATCATTTACAAAGCCAGCTTTGTTAAAAGACAAAAGTAGCAAAAATAACAATAACCACAAAATAAAAAGATGTCAACTGTGACATCAAAAACAAAATGTTGTAGGGGAGAGTATTTTTTGGAGCTTTAAAATCCATTCTACCTTGGTAGCAACTTAAAATAGACTGTTATAAATATAGGTTGTTTTATATAACCCTCATGGTAACCACAAAGCAAAAATCTTTTTTTTTAGAAAAGAAATTCAAGCATACCACTAAAGAAAGTCATCAAACCACAAAGGAAAACAACAGAAAAATAAAGGAACAGAAGAATTACAAATAGTCAGAAAGCAATTAACACACTGACAAAAAGTACATATGTATCAACAATTACCTTGAGTGTAAATAGACTAAATTCTCCAACCAAAGGACTGAATGCCTACAAAGAAAAACAGAAACAAGGCTTATCTGTATGCTGCCTACAAGAAACTCACTGCAGATATAAGGACATACACAGACTCAAAGCGAACGGACAGGAAAAGATATTTCATGCAAATGGAAATCAAAAGAAAGCTAAGGTAGTTATGTTTATATCACACCAAATAGACTTTTAAGACTGTAATCAAGGACAAAGAAGGGTATCACATAATGATAAAGCGGCCAATGCAACAAGAGTATATAACATTTGTAAATATTTATATAGCCAATATAGGCTCACCTAAACACATAAGGCAAATATTAACACAATAAAGGGAGAAATAGATAGGAATAATATAGATGACTTCAATACACCACTTACATCAATGGAGAGATCATCCAGACTGAAAAATCAATAAGGAAATATGGGCTTTAAATGACACACTGGACCAGATGGACTACATAGACATATATAGAACATTTCATCCAAAAGCAACAGAATACACATCCTTCTCAAGTGCACATGGAACATTTTTCAGGACAGATCATATAGTAGGCTACAAAACAAGTCTTAATAAATTTTCAAAGATAGAAATCACATCGAGCATCTTTTCTGACCATGGTGGTATGAAATTTCACAATTTCTGGGACATTAAACAAGATGCTACTGAAAAACCAATGGGTTAGAGAAGAACTCAAAAAGAGCAATCAAAAAACACCTTGAGACAAATCAAAACAGAAATACAGCATACCAAAACTTATGAGATGCTGTAAAAGCAATTCTAAGAGGGAAGTTCTTGGGGAAAAAGAAAAAGAAAAATCTCTTAACATTATACATCAAGTAACTAGAAAAAGAAGAATAAACAAAACCCAAGGTTAGTAGCAGGAAGGAAATAGCAAAGATCAGAGCAGAAATAAATGAAATAGAGACAAAAAAGAAAATAAAAAAGAACAGTAAAACTAAGAGCTTGTTCTCTGAAAAAAAATAAACAAAATTGAGAAACTTCAGCTCTACTGACCAAGAAAAAAGAGGACTCAAAACCAGAAATGAAAGAGAAGTTACAGCTGATATCACAGAAGTGCCAAGGATCATAAAAGACTACTATGAACAACAATATGCCAAAAACACATGGAAAAAGAAATAGATAAATTGCTAAAAATATACAATACACCAAGACTGAATTATGAAGAAATGGAAAATGTGAACAAACCAATAACTGATTCAGTTTTCTTACTAGTAAAGAAAAACCAACAAACAAAAGTCCAGGGCCACATGATTTCACTGATGGATTCTACCAAACATTTAGAAGGATTGGTATTAATTCTTTAAAACTCCTCCAGGGGTGCCTGGATGGCTCAGTCAGTAAAGTATGCAACTCTTAATCTCAGGGTCATGAGTTCAAGCTCCACAATGGGTGTGAAGCCTACTTAAAATAAAAAAGTAATAATAAAATAAAATAATAAAACTTCCAAAAAATAGAAGAGGAATAAACGCTTCCAAAGTCATTTTACAAGGCATTATTCTGATATCAAAACCAGACAAAGACACCACAATAAAAGAACATTACAGGCCAATATCCCATTTGAACATAGCTGAAAAATTCCTCAACAAAAGTTTGGCAAACCAAATTCAAGAATACACTAAGAGGTTATATACCATATTCAAGTGGGATTTATTCCAGGGATGCAAGAATGTTTTAACATCCACAAGTCAATCAATGGGATATGCCCTATTAACAAAATGAAGGGTAAAAATTATCTCAATAGATGCAGAAAAAGCATTTGACAAAATTCAACATCCATTTATGATAAAATCTCAACAAATTTTGGGTATAGAAAGAACATATCTGAACATAATATAGGCCCTATATGACACAAACCTACAGCTAACATCATATTCAACAAAGAAAAGGTAAAAGCTTTTCTAATATCAGAAGCAAGACAAGGATTCCCACTCTTACCACTTTTTTTCAACATAATAGTGTAAGTCATAGCTAGAGCAATTAGATAAGAATAAAATAAGGGGAGCCTGGGTGGCTCATTCGGTTAAGCATCTAACTCTTGGTTTTGGCTCAGATCATGGTCTCATGGTTTTTAAGTTTGAGCCCCATGTTGGGCCCTGTGCTGATGGTGCAGAGCCTGCTTGGGAATCTCTCTCTCTAGTTCTCTTCTCCTCCCCTGCTTACGCTCTCTCTTTTTCTCTCAAAATAAATGTAAAAAAAAAAAATTAAAAGCATCCCAAGTGGAAAAGAAGTAAAATTATCACTATTTGCAGATGACATTATTATATACAGAAACCCTAAACACTCTACCAATAACTATAAGAACTAATTAATGAATTCAGTAAAGTTGCAGGATACAATATACAAAAATATCTTGCATTTCTATACATAAAAATGAACTATTAGAGAAATTAAGAAAACAATCTCATTTACAGTTGCATCAAAAGGACTAAAATATGAATAAATTTAACATAGGAAGTGAAAAACTTGTATACAAATGCCGTAATATATTAATGACAAAAATTCAAGACTATGCAAATAAATGCAGATACTCCATGCTCCTGGATTATGAGAATTAATGTTGTTAAATGTCTCTACTACCCAAAACAATCTACAAATTTAATGCATTTTTGACAGAAATAGAACCCACAATTCTAAAACTTGTCTGGAACTACACAAGACCATGAATAGCCAAGACAATCTTGAGAAAGAACAAAGTTTTGGAGATAGTGCACTCCCTGATGTCAAACTGTACTAAAAATTGATACATAAACCAATGAAGCAGAGGGCCCAGAAATAAACCCATGCATATATGGTTAATCAGTTTAAAACAGAGAAGCCAAAAGTATACAATAGGAAAGGGACAGTCTTTTCAAAAAATGGTGCTGGGGAAACTGCACAGTCACATGCAAAAGAATGAAATGGGACCACTGTCTTATACCATACACAAAAACTAACTTAAAATGAATTCAAGACCTGAACATAAGATGCAAAACCACAGAATTCCTAGAAGGACATATAGGCAGTAATTTCCTTGACTTGGTCTTGGAACTAAGTTTTTATATTTCACACCAAATGCAAATACAGAAAAAGCAAAATAAAGTAATGGGACTACATCAGACTAACTGTTTCTTCACAGCAAAGGAAAGCATCAACAAAAGGAAAAGGCAACCTACTAAATGGAGAAAATATTTGCACATCATTTATCTGGTGAGAGGTTAATGATATCCAAAATATATAAAAGAATTCATAAAACTCAGTATCAAAAAAATAATTCAATTAAGAAATAGATCTGAATAGACGGTTTTCCAAAGAAGACATATAGTATAGCCAATGAGTATGTGAAAAGATGCTCAACATCACTCATCATCAGGAAAATACAACTCAAAACCGCAATGACATACATGCCCCAGATACCCTAGGATAATGAAAAATAAAGGCTGTGGTTTAAAAGAGCAACTACAATATAAAAGATTCAGCTCTATTACTCCACCAAAGGGCACAGGAGCTGCTGGAGCTCTGTCCAGATCAGAGGGGCTGGCAAGTGCCATAGTTGGCATTCCCCTGCTCCTTGATAGACAGCCTACCTCACTGAACCCTGAACCCCTAGCCTATACCAGCCCACACCCTCCTAACAAGGTAGCCCCAGTACAGCATCAGGGAACCCCTGATTAGTGCTCATTCTATCTCTAGCTGTCTTCACCAAGGTGACCCAGGTGCAATGCATCCTGAAGCATACCAGGCCCACACCACTTTGGCTCCAGATGACTTACTAGGGCACTTCTGGTACAGAGTGCCCTGGGACCCCCAGACCACACCTTGCCCTGGTTTAGCCACCCCACTATGATGCCCCCTGCAAAGAGCAACCCAAGACATCCAGGCCCATGCCTCCCTCAGTTTTAGCCACCCTACCAGGGTACCCTCTGCCTGCACTGAGCACCCCAGCCTTGTACCCACTCTAGCCTCAGCTCTTCTGCCAGGGTGATCTCTGTGTGCAGAGCCCAGGACTACCCCTAGCCCATTTCCACTCCAGCTGTCCAGAGCACCCTCTGTGCAGAGAGTCTGGGGACCCCCAGCTCACATCAGCCAATGCTCCAGCCAGCCAGAGTCACCAGGCACACACAGTCTACACAGGGAATGACCGTACACAAGACCATTTTCTCAAATTTAGGAGACATAGCTATTTTGCCTCATTCATATAAATAAACACAGGAAGATAAGCAAAATGAGGAGACAGAGGAAGATGCCCCAAATGAAAGAACAAAACAAAACCTCAGAAAAAGAACTAAATGGGGAACCTGGGTGGCTCAGTTATTTGAGCGTCTGACTTTGGCTCAAGTCGTGATCTCACAGTTCATGAGTTTGAGCCCCACATTGGGCTCTCTGCTGTCAGCTCAGAGCCCACTTCAGATCTTCTATTCCCCTCCTCTCGTCCCCTCCCCTACTTGCACTTTCTCTTAAAAAAAAATAATTAATCAACATTTAAAAAAAGGAAAAGAATAAGAACTAAATGAAATGGAGACAACCAATCTACTTGAGAAAGAGTTCAAATGGTGCTAGAGAAGAGTGAATAGACTAGAGAAGAGTGAATGAGCTTTGTGAGAACTTCAGTAAGAGATAGAAAATGTAAAACAGAACCAATCAGAGTCAAAGAATACAATAACCAAAATGAAAAATACACTAAAAGGGGCACCTGGGTGGCTCAGTCGGTTAAGCGTCCGACTTCGGCTCAGGTCACGATCTCGCGGTTCATGAGTTCGAGCCCCGCGTCAGGCTCTGGGCTGATGGCTCAGAGCCTGGAGCCTGCTTCCGATTCTGTGTCTCCCTCTCTCTCTGACCCTCCCCCGTTCATGCTCTGTCTCTCTCTGTCCCAAAAATAAATAAACGTCAAAAAAAATTTTTTTAAAAAAAAAAGAAAAATACACTAAAGGGAATCAACAGTAGTTTAGAAGATGAAGAAGAACAGATCATCAATATGGAAAGCATCCAAGCTGAAAAGCAAAAAGTAAAAAGAATTTTTAAAATGAGGATAGGTTAAGGGATTGTAACCCTGATTTTAACATCAAGTGAACAAACACTCACATTATAGGGGTTCCAGAAGGAGAAGAGAAAGGGGCAGAAAATCTATTTCAAGAAATAACAGCTGAAAACTTACCTAACTTGGGGAAGGAAACAGACATCCAGGTTCAGGAAGCAAGAGACCTCCAAACAAGATAAACCCAAGGAGATCCACACCATGACACATATAATTAAAATTTCAAAGATTAAATATAAAGAATTTTTAAAGCAGTAAAAGAAAAACAACATGTAATATATAAAGCTATTGGCTTATTTTTCAACAGAAATTTTGCAGGCCTGAAGAGAATCGCATGATAATATTTAAAGTGCTGAAAGGAAAAACCTACCATCAAGAATACTCTACATGGCAAAGTTATCATTCAGAATTCAAGGATAAACAGAATTTTTCAGACAAAATTTAGAGGAGTTCATCATCACTAAACTGGTCTTACAAAAAAATGTTAAAGGGACTTCTTTAAGTGGAAGAGAAAAGGCCATAATTAGAAGAAAATTGTGATAGGAAAGGACAATACTTATGTAAGACAAAATAGACTTTAAAACAAAGACTATAACAAGAGACAAAGAAGGACAATATATAATAGTAAGTAGATCAAGCCAACAAGAGGATATAACAGTTGTAAATATCTGCACACCCAACATTGAGGCACCTAAATACATAAAGCAAATATTACAGACATAAAGGGAGAAATTGACAGTAATACAATAACAGTAGGAGACTTTGACACCCTATTTACATCAATGGATAGATCATCTAGGTGTAAAATCAATAAGGAAAC
Organism: Prionailurus viverrinus; assembly: GCF_022837055.1. NCBI lineage: Eukaryota > Metazoa > Chordata > Mammalia > Carnivora > Felidae > Prionailurus > Prionailurus viverrinus. Next base: position 170,201,981 of record NC_062561.1, read on the forward strand.
AATGTATTTGAATAACACAGTAGGCCAAAGTACTTAACAGATGTATACAAAACATTCCATCCAAAAAGAATAGAATACACATTCTTTTCAAGTACACCTGGAACATTCTCCAGAAAAGGTCACATTAGGCCACAAAACAAGTCTCAATAAATTTAACAAGACTGATACCATATCATGTATCTTTTGTGATCACAACAGTATGAAACTAGAAATCAATTACAGGAAAAAACCTGGAAAAGCGCAAACACATGGAGCCTGAACAACATGCTACTAAACAAGCAATGATTCAATGAAAAAATCAATGAGGAAGTAAAAAAAAACACATGGAGACAATAAGGGGATGCCTGGGTGGCTCAGTTAAGGTCATGACCTCATGGTTTGTGAGTTTGAGCCCCACATTGGGCTCTCCGCTCTCAGTGCAGAGCCTGCTTCGGATCCTCTGTGTGTGTCTGTCTCTCTCTGCCCCTCCCCTGTTCTCATTCTCTCTCTTTCAAAAAATAAACATTTAAAAAAATACATGTAGACAATGAAAATGAAAACAATGCTTCAAAATCCTTGAGACACAGTGAAAGCAGTTAGTTATAAGTGAGAAATTTATAGTGACATAGGTCTTCCTTAAGAAACAAAAAACAAATCTCAAACAATCTGCCTTTACACCTAAAGTAACTCGAAAAAGAAGAATATGCAAAGCCCAGAGTTAGTAGAAGGAAGGAAACAATAAAGATCAGAGTAGAAATAAATGAAATAGAGACTTTAAAAAGCAATAGAAACAAAAAATCAATGAAACCAAGATCTGCTTCCATGAAAAGATCAACAAAATTGCCAAATCTTTAGCCAGACTCATCAAGAAAAAAAAGTCCCCAAATAAATAAAATCAGAAATGAAAGAGAAGGAACAACCAAGATGACAGAAATACAAAGGATTATAAGAGATTACTACAAAAAATTATACACCAACAAATTGGACAACCTAGAAGAAATGGATAAATTCCTAAAAGCAGATCATCTTCTAAAACTGAATCAGGAACAAACAGAAAATCTGAACAGACCAATTGCTAGTTCCAAATTGAATTGGTAATCAAAAAACTCCCAACAAACAAAAGTCCAGAACTAGATGGATTCACAGGTGAATTCTACCAAACATTTAAGTAAAAATCAATATCTGTATTTCTCAAACTACTCCAAGAAACCGAAAAGAAATTCTATAAGGCCAGCATTACCTTCATACCAAAACCAGACCAAGACACTACAAAAATAGAAAACTACTGGCTTGATAAAGATTCAGAAACCCTCAACAAAACATTAGCAAACCATAGTCAGCATTACATTAAAAGGATCATTCACTACAGTCAAGTAGGATTTACTCGAGGGGTGCAGGGATGGTTCAATATTCACAAATCAATCAATGTGATATGCCACAGTAACAAATGATAAGACTCATGATCATCTCAGTAGATGCAAAGAATGCCTTTTACCAAACTCAGCTCCATTCATGATGATGATTAAAAAACAAAACAAACAAACAAACAAAAACCTTTTAACAATGTGGGTGTAGAAGGACCATAACATAATAAAGGCCACATATGAAAACACAGCTAACATCATACTCAATGATAAAAAACTGAGAGCTTTTCCTCTAAAATACATAACAAGACAAGGATGTCCATTGTCACCACTTTTATTCAACACAGTACTGGGAATCCTAGCCATAGTCATCAGACAAGAAAAAAGAAAGGGCATCCAAGTTGGTAACAAAGAAGTAAAACTGTCACTGTCACTATTTACATATGACATGATACTATACATAGAAAACCCAAAAGACTCCACCAAAAAACTATCAGAATAAATAAATTTAATAAAGTTGCAGGATACAAATTGACATACAGAAATCTGTTGCATTTTTATACACTAACAACAAAGTAACATAAAGAGAAATTAAGAAAACAATTCCACTTAAAATTGCATTAAAATAATAAAATACCTAGAACGAAAGTTAATCAAGGAAATGAAAGATCTATATTCTGAAACTATAAAACATTGATGGAAGAAATTGAAGATAACAAAAGTAAATGGAAAGACATACCATGCTCATGGATTAGAAGAAATAATATTGTTAAATGTCCATACTACCCAAAGCAATATAAAGATTCAGTGCAATCCCTATCAAAATAACAATAGTATTTTTCACAGAAGTAGAACCAATAATCCTAAAATTTGTTTGGAACCTCAAAAGATTATGAACAGCCAAAGCAATATTGAGAAACAAGCACAAAGCTAGAAGTATCTCAACGTTTATTTATTTTTGGGACAGAGAGAGACAGAGCATGAACGGGGGAGGGGCAGAGAGAGAGGGAGACACAGAATCGGAAACAGGCTCCAGGCTCTGAGCCATCAGCCCAGAGCCCGACGCGGGGCCCGAACTCACGGACCGTGAGATCGTGACCTGGCTGAAGTCGGACGCTTAACCGACTGCGCCACCCAGGCGCCCCACTAGAAGTATCTCAAACCCAGATTCCAAGATGTACTACAAAGCTGTAGTAATCAAAATATTATAGTACTGGCACAAAAATAGACACACAGATCAATGGAACAGAAAAGAATCCAGAAATAAACCCATGTTTATGTGGTCAATTAATCTATAACAAAGGAGACAATGAGGAAAAGACCATCTTCTTAATCAGTGGTGCCAGGAAGACTAGCTAGCTGCAGCCAAAAGAATGAACTAGACCACTTTTTTTACACCATACAGAAAAATAAACTCAAAATAAAGACCTAAATGTGAGATATGAAACCATAAAACGCTTAGAAGAAAACATAGGCTGTAATATTTTTTATATCAGCCTTAGCAACATATATATATATCTCCTCAGGCAAAGGAAACAAAAGCAAAAGGGACCTATTGGAACTACACCAAAATAAAAAGCTTCCTTAGAGCAAAGCAAACCATCAACAAAATAAAAAAGCAGCCCACTGAATGGGAGAAGATATTAGCAAATGAGATATCTGATAAGGGATTAATACCCAAAGTACATATAGAACTTATGCAACTCAATACACACACACACACACACACACACACACACACACACACAATCTGATTAAATGATAGGCAGAGGACCTGAACATTTTCTCCAAAGAAGACCTACAAATGGCCAACAGACACATGAAAAGATGTTCAATATCACTAATAAAGGAAATGTAAATCAAAACCACAATGATATATCACCTTATACCTGTAAGAATGGCTAGAATCAGAAAGAAATAACAAGTATTGGCAAGAAGGTAGAGAAAAAGGAACCCTTTGCACTGTTGGTAGGAATGAATATAAATTAGTACAGCCACTGTAGTAGACAGTTTAAATGTTCCTCAAATAATTTTAAAAAATATATGATCCATTAATCCCACTACTGTTTATCGCAAGAAAAAGCAAAATGCTCATTAGAAAAGATATATGCATTAGAAAATATATGTGTTTATTGCAGCATTATTTACAATGGCCAATGTATACAGCAACCTAAGTGAGGGTGCCTGGGTGGCTCATTGGTTGAGCGTCCGACTTAAGATCAGGTCATGATCTCACAGTCCATGGGTTTGATCCCCACGTCAGCTCTGTGCTGACGGCTTGGAGCCTGGAGCCTGCTTCAGATTCTGTGTCTCCCTCTCTCTGTGTCTTTCTGCTTGTCCCCTGTCACACTCTGTCTCTCTTGCTCTCAAAAATAAATATTTTTTTAAATGTTAAAAGAAGCATTTGATAGATGAATGGATAAAGAAGATGTGGAAGAGATGGATGTATATGTGTGTGTGCATATATATATATATATATATGCTTGCCACTTGTGACAACATAGATGGATCTAGAGTATTTTATGATAAGTAAAATAAGTCAGAGAAAGACAAATACCATATGATTTTACTTATTTGTTTAATCTAGAAAGAAAAAGAAAGAAAGAAAGAAAGAAAGAAAGAAAGAAAGGAAGGAAGGAAGCAGGAAAACACCCATAAACACAGAGAACAAACTGTTAGTTTCCAGAGAGGGAGATGTTTGGGGGATGGGCAAAATGGATGAAAAGCAGTAGGAGGTACAGGGTCCCAGTTATGGAATGAGTAAGTCACAGAGATGAAAGGTACAGCATAGGGAATATAGTCAATAGCATTGTAATACCATTGTATAAAATAACACAATGAGATCACCTCACACCTGTTACAATGACTATAATCAAAAAGACAACAAATAACACGTTTGCTAGGATGTGAAGAAAGGCAACCTTTGTACACTGTTGGTGGAAATATAGAGTAGCCACTATGAAAAACTATATGATGATTCCTGAAAAAAAATAAAAATAGGACTACCATATCATAGCATTTCCACTTCTGGTATTCATTTGAAGAAAAATAAAACACTAACTCAAAGAGATATGTACACCCCCACGTTCATTGCAGCATTATTTACAATAGCTACAATATGTAAACAAAGTGTCCACTGACAGATAAATGCGTAAAGAAAACTGTGGTATACATAGACAATGGGATATTATTCAGCCATAAAAAATACCATTTTGCCATTTGCAACAACATGGATGGACCTTGAGCTCCTTAGGCTCAGTGAAACAAGTCAGACAAAGACAAAATACCGTATGATCTCACTTTCATGTGAAATTTTTAAAGACAACCAAGGTTATAGAAACAGAACAGATTGGTGGTTGCCAGAAGTAGGGAATGGGTAAAATGGGTGAAGAGGGTCAAAAGGTCCAAATTTCTAGTTGTGAGATAAATAAATCATTGGTATATAAAGCACAACATGGTGACTATAGTTAATAATACTGTATTGCACATTTGACAGTTGCTAAGGCAGTAAATCTTTAAAGTTCCCCTCACAAGAAAAAACAATTTTGTAACCAAGTATGGGAATGGCTGTCAATTAGATTTACTGTATTGATCATTTTGCAATATATATAAATATTGAATTGTTATGTTGTACACCTGAAAGTAATATAATGTGTATCAGTTATGCCTCATTAAAATAAGCAGATAAATTAAAAATGTATTTTAAAATAAATTTAAATTATCCAGCAAAACCAGGTTCAAGGTCAAGGTTACAGAATTAGGTTATTAACTTTCACTTCTGGAGCCTGATCTTGTTTTACGTACAACATGCCTTTCTTGATCTCTGCCCAGATACTGTCTTACAAAAAGAAATAATTTGGCTCTGTATACCTTTTACTTTCTTCAAGAATTAATTTTAACTTGTAGTCATTGAATGACTTTCATGAAAAGTATTAAATTACTGGATGGCAAACATGAAAAGAGTTGATATGCAGACAAGAAAACTAATCTTTCTACCAAACAGCATAGTAATTATGCTCTAGTAAGAAGGAAGCTAATTCACACAGCTGGAGGGGATCATCAGCAAGTACACACTAAACTCTGACGTAACAGCAGTTATCAAAGCACAGGCATACTCTCATTCTCGTTTCACTTCATTCAAGAAAGAGAAAAGGCCTTAAAGTAACCAGACATTTTTAGCAGAGGGGCATTTATAAACCTGGAGAGGCAGAGTTGAGGCAAGTAGCTCCCAAAGGGGATAGAGATGAAATCATTGAAGGATCCTTCTACACCACTGCAAATGGGGTTTCACTGTGGAAGTACATGCACTCTATGTAAAATTAAAATACAAATATGTTGTGAAAATCTTTAAATTCTTAGCCTCTTGGGGAATGGAAAGGATTTTCCTGTTTCCCTCCTTGATTTCACATCTATCTCCAGAATGTATCATGTGCTTTTATCTCCATGCTTCTCTAGAAGACTACCAAAAAAGAAAAAAAACAAAAAAAAAACAAAAAACAAAAACCCGAAGAGCTTAGCTCATGTAGCTCAGTAAAACAGGTGCACCAAGATATTTTGACAAAACAAGGCACCATGTAATTTAAAGAAGTTGTTTTTATCAGCCAGCTATGTTAATTCTACCCTATTCAAAATACACAGGAAAAAAATGTATTTTCCATAAATGAAACAGTGGAGAAAATGAGACTTTTAAGGATGTAGGAATATCTGTAAATAGTGACAAGTAAAAAATTGAAGTTAAAAAACTTTCATTATTGCTTTAAGTCTGTTTATAATTTTTTTTTAACGTTTATTTATTCTTGGGACAGAGAGAGACAGAGCATGAACGGGGGAGGGGCAGAGAGAGAGGGAGACACAGAATCGGAAACAGGCTCCAGGCTCTGAGCCATCAGCCCAGAGCCCGACGCGGGGCTTGAACTCACGGACCGCGAGATCGTGACCTGAGCTGAAGTCGGACGCCTAACCGACTGAGCCACCCAGGCGCCCCTAAGTCTGTTTATAATTTTAAGGGAAAGAAAATAATGCAGGCACAAGATAAAATTGCAGAAATCTGACTTAATCTCCTAGGTGTATATATGTATGTATATATAAACCATCCTTCTCATTTAGATACCACAGGGACAGTTAACCTCCGTACTGGCTAAATATTTGTTCTTGGTTGGGGTTAAGTGATTTGAAAGCTGGTTTTGTTAAACTAGCAGCCTGAAGGCTATTCATTTAGTTGGTAATGTTACTACTAGTCCTGGAAAGTAAAACTAGTGAAGAAATAAGATCATTAGTTACTGCATTCCTTTGGTAAGTTTAAATATGCGAACATGTGACTGACAAAGATTCATCACTGGAAATGTTCACCTGCTTACACACTTACCTGGTTATGGTTTTGTGCGCCCCCCCAGGGAGATACAGTTCTGAGAGTGACGTGTGGAGCTTTGGCATCCTCCTCTGGGAGACCTTCAGCCTAGGGGTCTGCCCATACCCTGGAATGACAAATCAGCAAGCACGGGAACAAGTGGAAAGAGGTAAACCAATGACCCGGGTAGTAGCCAGCGTTCACATCCAGCCCCCAGGGCAGTGCTGATATTGCTGTGTGTGTGGCTTTCCTAGCGGGGGGAAGGTACATACTACTTGGTGAAAACAGACAGCAGAGGTGGTATTAAATCCGCTTTTGTGCACCATGGATGGTGTGGCTCTTGTATAACAAAAAACCAACAACAAAAAACGTTTAAAGATTCCAACAGTCTACAATACACCTGTAGGCTTCTCTTCCATTCCCCCTGCCTGGCATGACGTCTGCGAGGGGTGCCATTCACTGTCTTCAAGGAAAATAGTGTTCCTCAACCTCCTATTTTTTCTTCCGTTCCAAATAAACACCATCAATAGTATTGTAAATTGAAGTGTAGTTAGACTTTAGAGAGAAGTTTTTGAAAGTGTTGTAACATTTCTTTTTTTTTTTTTAACGTTTATTTTTGAGAGAGACCGCACAAGCAGGGGAGGGGCAGAGGGAGAGGGAGACACAGAATCCGAAGCAGGCTCCAGGTTCTGAGCTATCAGCACAGAGCCCAGTGTGGAGCTCAAACTCACCAACTGTGAGATCATGATCTGAGCCAAAGTCAAACGCTTAACCTACTAGGCCACCCAGGTGGCCCTAAAAATTTCGTAACATTTCTGAAAAAATCATACGGGTTCTCAAATCAGAAACAGGAATAAGCCGGTGATGGTGACATGCTAGCATGGACTTGCATAGTCTACAGGTCTCAACAGCGAGAATGCTTTTGACAAACTGGTAATGTCCTAGCATTAGGCCCCTCTCCAGGAGGCTGAGCACAGGAGGCCTTTCCAGCTCCCTTCTTTCCTCTCACAGCCATCTAACTCCCTGAGCTAACACACACAGGCACATACGTGGTGCTGAGCACACTGCCAGACAGCTTTGAATTAAAGATTCTTCTCGGGCTGCGCAGGAATAGAACTCCTCTTCATTTTTCTTTCACTTTTAAATTAGTGTTTATGAAATCCTCATTCTCTCTTCATCTTCAAAAACCTGGACTGTGTAGATGGTTTTTTAAAACTCTGCCCACAGCATCTAAAAGCAAATTCTAAAAGCAAAAGCAAATACTTAGAGCAACTAAAATACATGTTTGTATGTGATTTATCTTACCTCAGACTTTGTGACAAATGAACACATGAAAAATAACCTATTCAAGCTAGAAGATAATTTGATGGCTCTGTAATACTGAATTCTGCATCCCTTGTAGAAAAAAAAAAAAAAGTTTGCCCTGAAATGGGTTTTTGTTTCTGTTTCACTTACAATATAAAGTATTCAAGTTTCCAAGCTGCATAATGCCCTGTGTGAACATTTGTATCTTCTCTCCATTCTAAATTCTCTGTTCTGTTCCTCTTGGGTCTTCAGGATACCGAATGTCAGCCCCTCAGCATTGCCCAGAGGACATTTTTAAAATTATGATGAAGTGTTGGGATTATAAACCTGAAAACCGTCCCAAGTTCAGTGACCTTCAGAAAGAGCTGGCTGTCATCAAGAGGAAAATCACACAGTGACGGACCAGTGCCAACAGGCCTCAGGACCTGGTCCTCCAGCAGAGTGACATTGTTCTTCTTGTTAACGTTGAGTTTATACCACATTACCTGCAACAATTTTCTAAGGTGGTTTTTGTTATTAACTGTTTTTTAAATATGCGCCACTTACAAAAAAAGGGTGGGGGGGAGGGCAAAGGCAAATGTATTCAAGAGACAGACACTCTTACCAAGGGCTTTATGTGCTCACCACAGCAATCCTGCCATTTCAGGCCGTTGTAAATAGATAAGCACAGACTCTCAGTGTGAGGGAAGGTCAGAGCTTTTTCACACCAGGACCACTGATGTTTCTCAAAGGTTCTCTACTTCAGGCACAGTTCATGGGCCACTGTCCTATGCCACTGACCCTACTCAATCGGTGCTAAAAGCAGCATTGGTGATGCCATGTTCGCAGGATACATTCCAACCAAAGGTGGCTCTTTGCTCTGCCAAGGCAAGATTCTATTTGTAAACATCATTTTATATTGGGAATTAGTTGGACCTCTTAGGGTTTTTTTTCTTTTCTTTCTTGGCCAGAAATAAGTACAGTGTGAGCAGCATCACACTCCTGTATTATTAGTAAGGTAGTCATTTCCCAGCTCCTTTGTCCTAGCTTTGGACAGTGATGCACAAGATGTCCCCAGAGAACACAGTCTTAGGCCTGAAGCAGCAGGTTTTATAGGCTGTTTTTGAGAGTCATGCATGAAGGAAGCTTGAATGGGAGGGAGGTCTGGAGGAAGGAGCAGCTAGACTAGCAATCTAAGACAAGAGGAAAATAGAAAATCTGCCTTGTGATCAGAGTTATGCCTTTACAAACACACACACACACACACACACACACACACATTTTATGATCTAAATTCACAAGAAAAGTTCTAAGGAATGTTTTTCAGAAGTTCATAGTTGGAGATTTCTTAATGGCAACAAAAAACTGTTTCGAGAAACGAGAAACTCCGAAGCACAAGTCCACAGTAATCACAGCCTACTTTTGGTTATGTACCTTCACCTCAGAGGAGGCATCCTGGAATTGCACTCCCTTCGCTTATGTCAGTTTCCAGGGCTGAAAGAATTTCATGATTCTAGTCCATAAACATATTTGTGTGTGTACACACATGAACATGTGCTATACACACATACACACACACAACCAATAAGCAGGAGTAACAGTAAGTTGAGGGACAGCCCTCCTGTTCCCCTTCCCCCTTCATTTACCCTTATAATGCTACCTGGAAATCCTTATCTTAGCTGACAGGTATGCGAGCACAGTTCTGGAGATGCTTCCTGTGCATAATATGTGACACAGAATTAAAAGCAAGATTCTGTCTGGCTGAATGTTAGCTACATCCAGGGAAGCTACCCCATGTTGTGTAAATAGTTGCCGCTCAGGATAAATATGTGTGTAAGAGATGGTCACTCTCAGGGGTCAGTGCGGCTTGGGAGCTTTTAATAAGTGCCCAGGCCTGTGTCCAGATAAATAGCACCTTAGTGATCATTTGATTATATCCATTGGAAGAGCTTATAGGAGAGAAAATTCCTCCTGCCCTCTCTGGCTGTTCACTGCCTATGAAGATCATGGCACAGAACCCGTACTTTAAAGAGTATAAAGGATAATACTGAAGAGAAGAAAATGACTTGTGTCTATCATTTCAATTTCCTTGCAAGTTTCATACACATTTAATAGTTACTACATCCAGACTAAAACAAAAGCGTAATAAACTTGCCCTCAAAAATACACTGCAATATACAAAGCAACTTTTTAAAAGTCAGCATTGTCTTCCCTTCTGTCAAATATGATAAGTAAATGGAAGCTTCTTTTGATGGCATATACTGTGGCAAATCAAAGCACAGACTCATTAATTAAGTGCTGTGGTCTTCAGGCACTTGCCAGCCTTCAAAAGAGAGAGTAAGATGGGACATTTTTACCCTTTGTCAGTATTTCCAAATGAACCTCTTCATAATATTCTTTGTTTGAAGAAAACAGCCTCTCAGCACTTAGCAGCCTCAGTGCTAAGCTCTCAGCAAGGAGAGAGAATGACGGTTTTGGCTTTAATTTTGTGAACAAGACCCGAAGCTTAATCTTTGCATTCTGGTGTAAAGAATGAACATGGCATTGATATTTCACTCATCCAGGCTGTTAGAATTTGCAATTCACATCATAACTCTGTGCTTAAATTAAAGAAGCTTTTCAAAACATCGTGACATCTGCAGCATTTAAATTCTATTTTATTCTTTGTCCCAAAGCAGGCAGTGGTATAGTTCAGGATTAATAACACATTGGGAGTCTTTCAGGATCAGTTGTACAGAATATTAAATTTAATATAGGCACATGCATTAAGAAAAACTTATGCAAACCATTTTTTTTACTGTTAATTTTGTTGTGCTTGGAGCATAATTTATTCATCCCTTCTGTCACTGATAATTATTGGAATTATGTACTTTAGGAGGCTAATCCATACCCAGAAAGCACACATATAAATACTGTTCTGAATTTGCAAGTTGATGGAGGGAAAGAAGGCTTAAGAAATGCACAAAACCCTGTAACTTGTTTAGTAAGAAAACAGTAACCAAAATTGCCACTAAATGGAATGTAATTAAGCCAGGTCACAAATCTGTGTTGTTAATGGATTTTCCAGGAGTTGCATCTATCATTCCTATACAGTTCCTGTCATAATTCCTTCAATTTATGAGCACGAAGTGGGGGAGGGGGGACATAAAAGCCCAGGCATCCTGATTCGCCCGCATTTTTCTGTCTTGAATCACTAAGGAAACTTTATGACAAATATTTAGGTAGTTCATCATTTTTCAAGAAAACAAATCTTCTAGTGTTAAATTAACATTTATTACCAATATTTGAAACCTAAAATTAATTTTGTATTCCATACAATCTAAGGTTATTTCTCAAAGCCAATATGTTTTCTCTTCCAGGAAGATAATAATAAAGGATTAATAGGTTTTGTGTAAACTTTTAAAACCAGAGGCCTCATTTCAGCCCATCCTGCCACTGAGTCTCCAGTGAAAGGTCTCAAGCAATCATTTGTTTTTTGCCTCCCAAATTTAAAACAGGCAATAAAGTTCTTCATCCATAATTCACCATTTTATCACAAATACAATATTATTGAAACATCTTAACTAGCAGATCAATATAGACCATGAACCTAACTGTACTAGCTGTTGTTCAGTGCACATTTCACAACTGTTTTTCATTTGTAGGTTATGTTTAGAAGAAAAGCTATTGAAATAGTTTTAATTTCCTTTAAGCCACAATACAGTTTTCCCGTCTGTGTTCTAATCCTATTTTGGTTTTGCCATATAGTTTTATATAAAGTTTGGCTAATACCACTAAAATAACTATGTGAGATTGTGTCAAGAAGAAAGGGTTTTCATTATAATATATGCTCCACACTGAGCACCTAGTTAGTGGGATAAACATACAAATTACAACGCAAAACTCAATGACAGAACACTGCTGTCATTCAGAATTATCTCAGGCACTCCACTTGAACATGAATTCATGCGAGTCATCAGATGTTCTGGGAGTGTTCCTGCCAGCCTTAGTTATATTCTCTGTGGACACTATTTTGTGGCCATGGGTTGTCTGAGAGGAGATTGATATCATCTGAAAAGAGGCTCCCTGCCTCAGCCCTCTTCTTTTTTACACATACTCCCTGCATCACACCACTGGTACTTTAGATGTTTCTTATCAACAGAACTGATTGTCCATAAGCACTGTTCTGAGTCATGTAAAGACTGACTTCTGTATTTAGGTCAGAACCCTCACACAAAACACAGAATAGCACAAAACAAAAAGAGCAAGCAAGGGGGAGACATTGAAAACAACCCGTCTTCTTTATGTATTAATATGTTAATTAAATGGAAACAAAGATTTTATATAAAAATGAGTTTATATTACATTTCCATTATACTATTAAGTTAGCATGAAAGTTTACCATTAAAATAAAGTTACCTCTTTTATTACTAACTCTGATTTGCTTATGCATACCAGAAAATTTTTATTAAATATTTTAATTTTATTTATTTTTCTCTGTTTCAATTAGTTTCACATCAAATCTGATGCTATATTATTTGGGAGAATCTAGAACTGCATATTCATTTCTGCATAGGAAAATACTCATGTACAAGATCATCTCCTTGAAGGAGGTACTGATAGTCTTGAGTCCTATAAAATTCTCCTTTCAAGAATAATGCTATAATACCGAAGGTATATAAACTATATATCTCAGTCATAATTCAATTTAAGGAAATATTTATTACCCCTTGAAAACCAGTCTACGGCCTCCTATTGATTCAAAGATTAAATTCTGGATCGTTGAGTATAGACATTAAGACTCACTTAGCTCACTAATAAGAACTGAGAGTCTTGGCTGGTAGAAGAATCCTGCTGAACTAAATTCCGGTCACTTTAAACTGCATAGAAGTAATGAGCATAGGCTTTAGTCTGTCCGTGAATAAGGAGCTGAGGTGAGCATCTGCAAAGGCAAGAGAGGAAAGAGCCAGTTATTCTCAGGCAGAATGATGCAGCGGCTAACAGAGAGTGCGGAGTTGAGTCAAGCAGAATGGAGACCTGGACAGTGTCACTAGAAAGTCTGAGACCAGTGCCCCTAGGCTAGATGCTTCTCCACAGAAAATTCAAAAGATATCGGAGTCAAAAGAAGCAAAAGAGGTCACCTACCAGTGTGTACAGGGCCTTAGTTTGAGCAAAGCGAACACCTCTCCCTTGCATTTGGAGCAGTTTTACATGCGGAACTCAGAGATGATGCTGCTTGGGTGACACTTGCATTCATGGTCTTGCTGACTAGGATTTGGTCATAGATGTTCACACATTTCAAAGACACTACTCAAAGTCTCTTTACATTTGCATTAGTTGTATTTACTATGTATTTAAACTAAGGCCACTGAGTATTCATACTTTGTATGAATTTCAAAGTATCTCATACTTTGTTAGAAATCCTTAGTTGCAACAGGGCGTGGTCTCCTAAAAGAGAGCACACTTGGATCAGCTGCGTTTCACCTTTTGACTAATGTTCACTAATTGGCTCCTGGAGTTATGCCCTGAGGGACCTTCCTGGGAAGAGCTCTACTCTGGAAAAACAAGGAATTCAGCAGGGAAGTCGGAAAATGCCAATTAAACGGCAATGTTTCTTGTCTTAGTACTAGTAACGTTTGAGGGAAAAGAATCTTAGAGACGTCCTCAAGCCAGTCGTGGTGCAGTACGGCTGAGGTGACACAGAGGCAGTGAAAGAGACTCCCAAAACCGAGATTGAAGGCTAACCTTCCAAAGAATAAATACAACATCAATAAGAGAAAGCCTCCAAAGGGCCTCCAAAGGGGGGTGTGAGGGGCTTCCTGCAGCATGTTATTAAACATTACATTCCTCTCAAGTCTCTACAACATTTCTTAAAGGACACTGAATTGGATATTGATGTGATTTTCTTTTATGCTCCTGTTAATCTCAGGAGGTAGCCACTGAGGAATGGGAATTACCCTAGCCCGGGGTTTCCAATAAAGCTGCAGACTGGATGGCAGCTCAGTCCTCTCCCAAAGCAACACGCATATGCGTGGGGTAGGCAGCACTGGAGGAACACTGCTGGGAAAGCGCCTTTTTAGTTTATTAAAGAAATCTTGTAGTAGGTGTCTGTGCCCACAATGTGAAGATTTAGCTTCTCTCCTCGCCAGCAAACTTGTAAGAACCCTGAAACATGAATATTTATTTTATTCTAAATAGATTCAAATTCGGAATTTCCAAACTATCTTCCAAAACATTACGAGTGAGACCAGCAGATTCAAGTGTTCTACAAAGCAGTGTTCGAAGTGTTAGTAATGACCGTGGTAGCAGAATCTTATAGTATGTTCTCTGTCAGCTTTATTCATTTAGGAAGCTTTCCCTGAACATCTGCCATGTCAGGCACAGGGAACCGTGTGGGGTGCTACTTTCTCTGTTTTGTTTGTTTGTTTGTTTGTTGTTGTTTTTAAATTTCAGTTGGTATTTCCTTTTCTCACATTCAGTTTCTTAATCCTTACTTAACCACAACAGAAAAGCCTTTATCATCAGCTTTTATTGGATAGTGTCATAACTGCCCTAGACCAAAGAGTTTCTCCTCAGGTGCTCAGGAGGCCCTGCCTTGTAGGGAACTCCCAGGCATCCATTTACCAAGGCCAACTGCACACCCACTATGGGAGAGGCCCCATGGTACATGCAGCTTAGAATACAGCTTAGTTGTTGTCCTTGTGGCAGAGACAGGACAGTTAGGTGGCAGTTGTGTTTGATGAGTAATACTATCTTGGATTAAAAAATCTCTTGGGAGATTTTTCCCAGGACACAAAGACCACTGTGAGCAGGCGTGTCCAGGGAAGCAGCCTGTTGACTTGGCCAAGTAAGCTCCTTAAGTGATCTACCTGCCTCCAAAGAAATGTTAAAACAATAGCAATGATCACTTTATCTTAAACCCCTGCACATATTCAATTTTTCCATTCCTCTCTTTCATGCCAATAATTTTTGTCACTTTCTTCACATTCCTCATCAGTAAATGTCTAAAGTTACCAACTGTGCAATGTTAAAGAGTTTCTCCATAGATTCAGAAAAGAGGGTAGCAAACATGAAGTTGAGAATAAGGCGACCTACCTAGATACACAGTCCCAATAGCATCACTGTGTTAAAACCTCAGCTCTACTCTACACATGCCCCAAAGCAGCACCTCTCCTAAAAAAAGCCAAACATCACACCTTTCTCCCATTTGCTGAGAACATCTTTAATATCAGAATAAGCACACTGTAGATGCTATCCAAAGCAGATTCTAAAATGACATACTAAGAAGCCAGACTTTAGTCATCAGACAACAGAAATACTACTTCACCCTATATGCTCACTTAAAACACCCTTGCAAAAACTACAACCATGTAGGCAATCCATCTGGTCATAGGAGATCCTACCTTATTTTGAAAGCATATGACACATATCCACGGGAAATGACAATGTTCTGAGCAGCACAGGGTAAGGGTAAAGAAGGCCACAAAAACAAATCCCAATTCCCACATTGGAGCAGCAAAACTTTGTGTACGAAAAATGAAGTGTAGGAGTCCAAACTCTCACTGTTGTCTTCTTATAGCTCTTGTCAAACTGTTACAAATTTGGGGTCTTTTGAGTTGCCTGAGCAATCTTTATGAAGATGAAACCTGTCCGCCCCCTAAACGGGGGCTCAAATTTCTAAGTGCCCTGGACTCAAAACTTTAGGGTCTAAGAGGGGATCTGGAATCTATTATTACTGAGATCCCAGGCAAAAGGACCACCCCAGCAGTCTTCGCCAGCTCACCAATCCATGCTTTTGTTCTTTTTTCAATACAGAAGGGGAAAAAAATAAAAAGAAAAACACCCTATTATGTAGGAATTTTCCTTTCACAAATAACTTGACTTGCAGAAATAAATTTGCCTGCCTGCTCTTAAGAAATGCCAGACTGCCATAAGGAAATGCAAAGGGCATTGTGCCCAGAACGATGCTTAGTATGACTGTGAATGTTTTCTCCTAACCCAAAGTACTGCAGACTTCTCGTAGACTACAGGATGCTTTGAAGGCCCATGCCCTGCCAGTCTGAATTGCTCTGCTGTAGCTTCAAGCAAAAGACCATTTCCAACAGAACTGAACTTATTTGCTATAATTCTTCTTCGGGTGCTAAGCCTTTCACACGTGCAATGTACAGAAAATATACATGTTTTAATGGAACTTACTATTTTGGCTTTAGAGAAAAAGAGATTGGTTCCCCATAGCAAGTATCCTACCATTCTAAATCCAACCCCGGGTATAGATTTTGAGGGTCAAATCAAAATCACAGATAAAGAGAAGCTAGTAAGGAAAAATCTTGGTTATTTTAAATTTATGACCAAAGTGGCCAAAGATGTGAAACTCCTTTTCACTTGATGAACATTTCACTTCACCATATGAAATGTCAGTTACCCAATACCATCCTGTGACATAATCAGACTCTCAACTGTGGGCCAAGTGAAAAGTGGAGCACACTTTTCATGGACTCTTACCATTTTCCTTCAGGGAGTATTGAGATTTCTCACTGAAATAGCTTTGTTAGCCAGACATCTATAGACTTCGTATTTATGTTTAAATACCTTAGATGGCCTAATTAAGCACCATGAGTATAATGGGGGCTGGTAGGGGTGTGAATTCTGCTGAATTTATGTTATGGCTTTCTTTTGTGTGTGTTTTTCTTGGTGTGGTCTGGTGAGTACCCTAGAAGGTTGGAACTCTCCCAAGTCATAGCCATACAACCACATAGGGTTAGGAAAAGCCAGATAAATGCAGGAGAATAAAATCAAGTTGTCAAAGTCCCAAGAGCAACCCTGACTTCTTCAGGAACCCAAACAAATTGAAAGCAAAGATAAAATGTACAAATGGTACCCAGGCCATTTGTGGGTAGCCCACTGGACTAAGGCGCTGCCATTTTCTGGGCACAGGTCCACAGTGAGTGGTTTCAGGAATGTGATTTTCTGGGTTGCTTCCTCTCCCCTTTGGACAGATGATTTTGAGATGATGGGGTCAGAGTGGGGCCTGCCCTCAGCCCCCTCAAGGTTTAGATGTTCCATCTGCAAGCATCACTTTGAGCAAAGTACTCCTGTGGTTTCCCAAGTTTCCTTTTAGTGCCAATATTATCAGGTTAAAGCACCTTTAGTCTTTTCTGTTGCTGTTTTAAAGTAATTTATTTGTGAAGTGGATACAAGAAACACTGGAAATAGGGTGCTTCTTATAAAAAAGTTCAAGTGTAAAACATACAGACAAGGCCTTTGGTGAGTTTATCTGGCTTTGTAAACAAGTCTGAGAATGAATGACAGCTAAATATATAAAGCAGTTAGTTGTCTTTTACCATTTTTAACTCAGATCTGTATTTAACACTTATTTATTTGTTAGTTTTTACATTCAGAAGAAATACACTTTCCACTTTGGCTAACATTGTAGAATGTTTTTCAATTGTCTTCTGATTTTTTAATACATGATTTCATCATTTTTGTAAACTTAGACCATTTTTGAATAGCCTTTTTCTTTTCCAGTAGCCCAAGTACCACTCATTGGTCTTCAGAACCTTTCTTTTTTACTGTATTCTTTTAATAAATGTAAAATATTTGTAGCAAACTGTGCCATGTCTTGTTTAATCTTTCCATCGTGTTTATATTTCACTTCCTCTTCCATATAAATACGCTCTAAGTAGAAGAAAAGGAAGGAGAGATTTCCATGGTAACTGGCCTCCTAGGGATGTAACTGTGCATAAAAAATTATTAGCTTTCAGTTTCTCTGTAATTAAGCTTATGAGTTCTGATGATAATGGGTGTGTGTTGCTTATAGTCCAATCACTGCTCCCTCTATTTGGAAATCAAAACTGAAATGTAATTCAAGTCCCATTTCTCTGTGTGGACTGGCGGTTTGCCAGGTTTTCTGTTGTTTCATAACAGGATTTGTTTGGACATAACAAAAGGATTTAGGGGAGAAAGGTGGCTGAGAGGGATGTTTGGAAAGAGAAGCTGGAAGCTGCCGTAGCACAGCACTCGCAGGCGTGCGTCTTTGCCAGGCTCGGGCACGGGGCTGAGCGGGTCACCGCACCAAGACGCCGGGCTTCGATTTACCCTTCCGTCAGCAAAACAGTCACCTTTCTAAAACGGCATGCTGTTAATTTGCACAGGTTTCCCTGCATTAAGCCAAGTCCTCTCCTCATCCCTGATCTTGGATGAGAAGAGTCGACCACCTCCCTTTCAAAATCACGTGTTTACCGTTTGTGGGACAGCCCCCAAGCTCCTTAGGATGGGCAAATCCAATCTATACAGATCTTCTCTACCTCCCTGCCTCTGCGGTGCTCTGTCCAGAACCTTGTGTTTCTGGGCCCTTAGTGAATTCCTGTTCACGGCAGCTTTTAATTGTCAGTCTGGGACCGCATCCCCATCTCTGGTAGGTTTGACTTCTGACACAGCATCTGAGACAACCTGTGCTTTTACTGACTTCAATTAATTAAGACCAGCTGCATCCATCACCAAGGAAGGCTGGCTATCTGACTGCAATGCCGTTCCCCAGGGGGATGAACAGCATCTCTAAAATCCCCTGCAGTTCTCATGGTATTTAAAGTACCACATTTCACTCTCTATCCTCCTTTAGCTAGTGATTTCTTCAGGCAGATGGTGATGACGCTGCTTATAAAAAAGCATACATGTAAGAACTAGTTTCTATTAAAAGCATCAGTAGTTGCTCCTTCCATTAAAAGCAGAGTCCAAATGAACTGCTTTTTAAGCTCTTCAAATCTGTTACAACTGGCCTGACCAGTACACTTAGGCCAAACTCTTGTGATCACAGCTGAGTAAGTCTGTTGGCACTTCTTCCAAAGGCTTCTGGTGTTGAAACAGGCACCAGCCTGGGAGCTAGGAAACCCACATTCTCATCCCTGGTTGCACTCTCACTAGTTTGTAAACTTGAACAAACCATTTCATTCTCTAAGCCACAGTTTCCTCATCTGTAAAATGAGGTTGGACTAAATAATTACCTAATATTCAACTTTTTCTTTTCTTTCCCCTATTGCCCCCATTTCCCTCTCCCCCCACCTTTTTTTTTTTTTTTTTTTTTTTGCTTCCCATCAGCTACTCTGTCTTCCTAAAAGGTTCTGATTTCCAACAGAGGAATTTCCTTTTCGGTATTTGGTGTGATCTTGATGGTGGCCTCCCACTACAGAAGCCAAAGGATCCACATTTGGCCAATTAGATCTTTTCTCCCAGGCCTGAGTCCTAAAGGAAGGAACAGCTGGAGGGTATTCTTCCTAGGAGAGTGTTGCTGTGACCCCTGCTTCCTGGCCAGGCAGAGCACCCTTGGTTTCTCTGCATTCCCCAGTCTTATTCTCCAGCCTGTCATTGACCTTGGAGGCTTCCTATGGCCTTCCAGCTAATTCCCTTCTACCTACGTTACCCATAGTCCAGATCTGTTGCCTGTAGCCAAGGATCCTGACACAACAATCTCTAAGGTAAGACCCCTTCCAACTTTGAGATTCTGTGATCTCCCAAGTCTTCTCAGGGGCATTTTGGAGTCCTTGAACACCAGCACTAGTTAGGATGGGTTCTGTTCCTTTGCTTATCATGGTGTAGCCGTCAGAATTCAAGAGTGATGAGACAAAGGAAAACTCTCTAAAGGTTTAGTCATCTAATGTGCTAGTGATTACCCAAACCAAGTCTTTTAATGTTCCCTTAGCTCTGGACCTAGGTAATTCCAAATTATAAATGTTTCTTTTGCAGTCTCCCTATGGTGACCATAGCACCATAGGCTAGTTAAATGATAAGGTCAATGGACTAGAACATTGTGAGAGGCTAACTGATCTATCACAGTAATATAAATGCCAAGAATTAATAGAAAAATAAATGTCACAGGGAGCTGATGTACTGACTGTCTTAGAAGCTATTCTCTTCTGGCCTCCACATCGCACCTTTCAGTAGGGTTTGGTCTTATTGCATTTTCAGAAAGGTCTTTCTCTTTGCTGCAAAACACACATGCACACAGCCCAAATGTTTCCTTCTAGACCTGGATAAAAGCCAACAAATAAGTTAAGCTTGTTGGGTTTTCATCCCAAGCTAATTTTCCAAGCAGCCCCTGATGACCATCCTTCTGCTTGCAAGCCTCCTCTTGCCCCCCACCCCCCGCCAAATGTCAAGGAATGATCATGACATGGTATCGTAGCACAGTATGACTCTAAGGGAACACTTAGGATGCCTTGCCTTATGAAAGGGAATGAGTAGGAAGTGGGAAGATTTGCTCACTACTGTTCCATCAGGCTCACAGTGTTACAGACTTAGAGCAGTGAAGCCCCTGGCACAGCCAGCCCCACACCCAGAAACTGCACACTTTGCAGTAGTCTTCCACGGGATACCAGAGATGGGAACATCTTATCTGTTATGGTTGAACTATTGCTTTTCATCTCAATCAAGTAAGAAGACCAGCAGCTATCTGCCCTGGTCAGTTTAATCACGTTGTTGTTGTTGTTGTTGTTGCTGTTGTTGTTGCTATCAGTGCATCAAACTAAAGCCAGCCTCTCCTCGACGTAGCCCTGATACATACAGAAACTTACAAATGGGAGACCAGCAGACTTACAGTACTATCCCTCCTTCAGTTTCTTGTTTCCTTTCATTCTTTCTCCTCTTCTCCCTCATACGTACCCTTTCTCATTGTTTGAAATGAGTCCTATATCAATATTGCCTCACATATTTTTACCCCAAAACAGATGACCCATGAATATTATCATTGGTGTATTTTAAATGTGTATTCCTCAATACTATTTTGGGAAGGCCAGAAATCATCTACAAGATTAAATATAAGGTAAAAGAAAAAAATTACAAATAAAAACAATTCAATTATAAAGAGCAGAGAAAGGAAGCCAAGTATCTGAAATTCATTAATTATAGCAATTAGGCAATAAATTTCACTGAATTTCCTGACACCCAATGGAAAAAAAAAAGAAATAAAAGGGAGTGCTTTATATTATAAAATAAAAAGGGTTGAAGATTCGCAAGCTAAGCATTCAACTTAATTGTTTAGAAAAAATATGATTTTTAGAACTTTGTTTTCTAAGATTGAACATAAAAGTCATGATGCCTATTCTCAACTAGAAAAAATTTTGTCCCCCAGCAGACATTTGACAATGTCTGCAGACATTTTTCGTTGTTACAACTGGTAGGTGCCATTGGCATCTAGCAGGTGGAAGCCGGGTGGCTGCTACACACCCTACAGTGCACGGGACACCCCCACAGTCAAGAAACACCTGCCCCAGGCACTCTGGAGAACAGTATGCAGGCTCTTCAAAACATTAAAAATAGAACTATGGCCCAGCAATTACACTCCTAGGTATTTACCCAAAGGATACAAAAATACAGATTTGAAGAATACATGTACCCTGATGTTTATAGCAACACCATCAACAATAGACAAACTATGGAAAGAAGCCAGATGTTCATCAACTAATGAATGGATAAAGAAGATGTGGTGTGTGTATGTGTATGTATATGCATGTGTGTGTGTGTGTGTGTGTGTGCGTGTATATACATATATATATATATATAGGAGTATGTGTGTGTGTGTGTGTGTGTGTGTGTATATATATATATATATATATATATATATATATATATATAAAATGGTGTATTACTCAGCCATCAAAAAGAATCAAATCTTGCCATTTCCCACAACATGGATAGAGCTAGAGTGTATTATGCTAAGCAAAATAAGTCAGAAAAAGACTAATGCCATATGATTTCACTCATATTTAGAATTTAAGAAACAAAAAAGATGAACACATATAAAGGGAAAAAAAGAAGGGGGGAAGCAAACCATAAGACTCTTAACAATAGAGAACAAATTGAGGGTTGATGGAGGGAGGTGAGTAGAAATAAATGGGTGATGGGTATTAATGAGGGCACTTATTATGATGTGCACTGGGTATTACATGTAAGTGATGAATCACTAAATTCTACTCCTGAAACCAACACTATACTGTACAGTAATAAGAATTTAAATAATAATTTGGAAAAAAGAAAAGAACTGCCTAACCCAAAATGTCATTACTGCCATGGGTAAGAAACCCTGAGTTACGTGGCTTGTCTGAATTTCCAGCCAGGAGCAGTGGAAGCCTTTAACTGGACAACTTTAAAAACAAAAACAAAAACTTAAGACAAAAAAAAATGCTTTTAATTTATTTCCTTAAGCTGAGATGTTTGACATACTACTGCTTACACAGAAAAAAGTCTAGAGGATCAACAAAGCCAAGAGTTGCATCTTTGAAACCATCTCTGATGAGATTTACCAAGAAAAGAAGAATAAACTTCTTAGGAATGAAAAAGTAAATATAAATAACCTTTGAAACAGAAGGGCCTATAAAGGTAAATATTATGAACTTTATGCTAATAAATTTGAAAACACTATTAAACCAAAGTGAAAAACTCCTAGGAAAAATAAAAGTTGCCAGAGCTAACTCAAGAAATATTCAGAATAGGTGTAGAACAGCTAAAGAAATTAGGAGTTTAAAATCTTCCCACAGCATTTAACCCAATGAATGAAGAGTTACTTCATGCATAAACTTGTGCACAAATGTTCATAGTAGTTTTTTTTTTTCACTACTTAAAGCTGGAGGGGTTTAATAATAATACCCTTTAACATGGTTCAAACCACTATAAACCTATTCACGGATGAAGTTCCTAGGCTTAGGAGAGAGAGCATAGCATAGCAGTATGTTAGAAAGATAAACTATTATGTTTTAGACAATTTTGTTTGAGCCCTCAAGATCAAAGAAGCATTCAAAAAAATTTTAACCATGTGCTGTTTACTTGACAGCAGCCTTTTTCTGAATAGCCAAATACAGGAAACTACTCAAACTTTCTTCAGTTGGTGAACTGTTAAGGAAACTGTGGTGCATCCCTACCATGAAGCACTACTCAGCAATAAAAAATAAACTCTTGATACACATGACTTGAATGAACCTCAAGAAAACTATGCTGAGTGAGGGGTGCCTAGGTGGTTCAGCCAGTTAAAGGTTAAGCACTGGACTCTTGATTTTGGTTCAGGTCATGATCTCACAGTTTCTAAGTTTGAGCCCCGTGTTAGGCTCCGCACTATCAGCGTGGAGCTTGCTTGGGATTCTCTCTCTCCCCCTTTCTCTGCCCCTCCCACGGCACTTGCACACACATGCTCTTTATCTCTCTCTCTCTCTCTCTCTCTCTCTCTCTCTCTCTCTCTCAATAAACATTAAAAAAAGAAAATTATGATGAGTATAAAAAGCCAATTTCAAAAGGATACAAACTGGGGGCGCCTGGGTGGCTCAGTCGGTTGAGCTACCGACTTCGGCTCAGGTCATGATCTTGTGGTCCGTGAATTGGAGCCCCGCGTCGGGCTCTGTGCTGACAGCTCAGAGCATGGAGCCTGTTTTGGATTCTGTGTCTCCCTCTCTCTGACCCTCCCCCGTTCATGCTCTGTCTCTCTCTCTCTCAAAAATAAATAAACGTTAAAAAAAATTTAAAAAAAAAGGATACAAACTGCATGATTTTATTTGTGTAACATATGGTAAATAACAGAGATGGAGAATAGGTTTGTGATTCTAGGAGGTAGGGATCAAGAGAGAGGATGGGTGTGGCTATAAAGGAGTAACAGAAGGGATTCTTGTGGGGATGGTATCAATGACTATCAAAATTATAGTGGCAGTTACACCCATGATAAAACTGCATAGAGCTACACACACACAAACACATGAATGAGTACATAGATAACTTAGTGAAATCCGAATAAACCCTATGGATTGTACCAATGTAAGTATCTTGTGGGAGACAAGGGTAAACACACACAGGGTTTCCCTACATTTCTGTTAAAGCTCTGTAAATCTATAATTATTTAAGAGTAAAAAGTTTAAAAAATATAAGAAGATAAAAGATATAAATATAAGATAAAATATAAGAAGATAAAAATCTTCTCACAAAGTCAATGCCAGGCCTAGAGGTATATGTTTTAGATGTCATCCAATAAGCTTTCAAGAAACAGATAATTTCCTCTTACAAACTCTTCCAGAGAAGAAAAAAACAAAAACAAAGAAGACCCCCAATCCATTTCATGAATACCAGTTTGAAAACAAAGAGCAAGAAAAGTACGAGAACATTACATGCCAGTCTTCACCAAGAATATGAATGAACCTCCTTCAAAGTAAAGGCAAACACCCTAGCAATGAATAAAATACGTGAAATATCAATTTTGAATTAGATTTATTCTAAAAATGAAGAATGGTTTAATTTTATAAGATCTATTAATGTAAATTATCACATTAACAGAGAAAATAGGAAAAAACACAGAAAATTCTGCCAAGCAGTCAAAAAATCTTAGTAAACTGGGGAGAAAAATGTAACTTCTTTAAAATAAAGGAAACTACAGGTCACCTGGATGGTTCAGTCAGTTAAACATCCTACTCTTGGTTTTGGCTCAGGTCATGATCTCCAGGTTTGTGGGTTCTAGCCCCACATCAGGCTCCATGCTTGCAGTATAGAGTCTGCTTGGGATTCTCTCTCTCTCCCTCTCTCTCTCTCTCTCTGCCCCTCCCCTGCTGTGCTATTATTCATAGATAATGTGCTTGTTTACATTTCAAACCCCCAAATACTAACAAATTATTTTAAGAGAATTTAGCTAAATCTCTGTAGATAAAAATCAATATACAAAAAAAAATCAATTACAATTCTTCATCATTCAAAAAATAAGAGTAAGAATATTTTTAACATATTAATTGCAATAGCAAAAAAAATATGTAAAGTACCCAGAAATAAACTAATGACAAATGTGCCAGCCCTCTATGCACATTAACCCCCTACTATTTCAAAACAGTAAAGAAGACCATTAAATAAATGGAGAATTATATCTTTTCATGGCAAGGAACACAAAGTATTGTAAAAATATCAATTCTTTCTATTTATAAAAATTGCAATTCTTAATGTTCAATAGAGATCCTTTTATAAATTAATAAGATAATTCTAAATTTTTAAGAACAAAGGGTGAAGAATAGCCAAGACATTCCTAAAGAAAAATCAACAGGTACAAGAGATGGACACAAGCCCTATTTGACAAGACTTTTCATAAAGCTATGGTATGGTATTATCAAAAAGAAACAAATAGAAAAATGTACCAAAATGGACTAGAAATAAACCCAAATGATTGCAAAGGTGGTACTACAGATCTTGGGGGAAAGACGGACTACTCATTTTCTAGTGCAGGGAGATCAGGTTATCCATGAGGGGAAAAAATTATGTTAAATCCTTACTTCACACTATGTACTAAAAAAAACATTCAAAGAGAATTAAAAACTTTGATTGATGTAAAAAACAAAACATTAAAACTTTTAGAAGGAAATATCGGAGGTATCTTTACAACTTTGGAGCAGGGAAATCTTCTTAAGCAAGATACAAAAAGGAAAAGTTTCCAAAATTCAAAATATTAAAATTAGGAAATTCATTTCAGCAAATGGCATAATAAAAAAGTGAAAAGACAAAACTGTAAAACAATATTTACAATACATATAACTGACAAAGAATTAATCAATAATATATAAAAGACTCCTACTGATCAAAAAGAACAGACAACGCAAAAGAAAAATGGAACCCATTTCACAGAAAGAAAAGATGAATGATCCATAAACATGAAAAAACAAAACACCTTAGCATCAGTAATTCAGGAAATGCAAACTGAAACTATCATTACATATAACTTTAAACCTACAAGGTTGGTGGGGCGCCTGGGTGGCTCAGTCAATTAAGTGTCCAACTTTGGCTCAGGTCATGATCTCATGGTTTGTGAGTTCAAGCCCAGCATCAGGCTCTGTGCTGATAGCTCAGAGCCTGGAACCTGCTTCAGATTCTCTGTCTCCCTCTCTCTGCCCCTCCCCGCTCTCGCCCTGTATCTCTGTCAAAAAATGAATAAGCATTAAAAAAATTAAAAAAAACCTACAAGGTTGGCAAAATTTAAAGTTTGGATAATTCTAAGCATAGAGAAAGATGCAGAGTAAAGACGAATAAGTCATGAGATGTACCAAATGACTCAGCAATTCCTTTCCTAGGTTTATATCTAGAGAAACATTTGCACAGATATACCAGGACATATTTAAAATAAAGTTTGTAATAGCACTACTTGTAACAGAAAAAATTGAAACGTCCATCAACAGGAGACTGTATCTTATCAATAAAATGAATCTCAAAAATAAAATTTTGGAGGCCTCTACTGCTTCAGATGTAGAAACCCACAAGAAAATGTGACTCCCACTGTAAACAATGAGAAAAAAATTATCTATAAATTATCTTTAAATTATCCATTATCTATAAAATCATAAATTGTTTAGACCATGAGAGAGCTGATGTCACAAGATACCCAAGTACAGTAAACTGCAAAAAAAAAAAAAAAAATAGGTCCTTTGTGGAGACCTGGGACACACAGACTGTTTCACTCTTGGCAGAGCACAGAAAGAAGGAAGAGACATTGTAAAAGCTGTTAAACAGAAAACTGAAATAACAACAAATCTTAAAGGCAACATGTGAGATACCGTGACAGTCTTAGAGCCCCAGTCACAAGCTGCATCTGCACCCACTTGCCGTCTCTTCTATGGGTGTCCACCACATGCTCATGAAGATGGGAAACCTGAGCGAGTCCTTCCAGGTGTCACAGGCATGATAAAACTGCCAAGATTTGAGACTGGAGCTAGAGTACTAGAGAAGCCCATCTACAATCTTGGCTCAACAGGACAAGATCATGACTGATAGCTACTAAGGAACAAACAAGGAACCTGTGCATGCCCTAGATATTAAACATGTTTATAACAAGAAACAAAAGCTGTCTGGCTTTGAGGCAGGAGACCCCTATGCCCTAAAACCTACACAAGATGTAGAAGTGGTCTGTCATTGAGTTGGGGACAAGAATTATGTGAAAACCCCATTGCTACACTCAATGGAACTGGAAAAACAAAATCAAAGACTTTCTGGTATGCATCTAAAGCAATGTTTAGAGGAAAATTTATAGCATTCAAAGCTTTTACTGAAAAGGGAAGTTTTCAAAGTAATGACCTAAAGAGGTTGGAAAAAGAAGAGCAAATTGAATCCAAAATAAGCAGAGGGAAAGAAATAATAAAGAGCAGAACTTAAAAACAAAACAAAACAAAAAGATTAACAGGTAAACAAAAGGGAAAAATTAATCAAAGTAAATACTAATTTATTTCAACGATCAATAAAATCAACAGAAGTCTGCCAGATGGATCAAAGGAAAAAAAGAAGATACAGATGACCACTATCAGGAGTGATATAAGGGTACAACACCACAAACTCTGTACACATTAAAGAAAAATAAGGAAATATTAATAAGTAATCATTACCAACTTATTTAAATTCAACAAATTCCTTGAAAGACAAAAAATATGAAAACCTTAAAAAAAATTTTTTTAAGAGGGGGGCACCTGGGTGGCTCAGTCTGTTAAGCACCCAACTTTGGCTCAGATTATGATCTCATGGTTCATGAGTTCGAGCCCTGCATCAGGCTCTGTGCTGACAGCTCAGAGCCTGGAGCCTGCTACAGATTCTGTGTCTTCCTCTCTCTGCCCCTCCCCCACTCATGCTCTATCTTTCATTCTCTCTCAAAAATTTTTTAAAAAATGTAATTTTTAAAAAAATAAATAAAAATAGGAAAAATTATTTAAAAAATAAATAAAAAAGAGGAAACAGATAACCTGAACAATATATTTCCTAAATAAAGTGAACTTGTAGCAAAACCTTCCCGCAAAGAAAACTGCAGGCCCAGATGCCTTCACTAATGAATTCTACAAAACACTGATGGAAGAAATAACAACAATATAACACACTTTTCTAGAATGTAGAAATGAGAAACTAATTCTCAACTCATTTTAGGGCCAGCATTATCTTAATACCAAAACCACACAAGGATATTTCAAGAAAACTTCAGACGAATATCACTCAAGAACATAGATACAAAAACTCAACAAAATACTAGCACATCACATCCAATGATATGTAAAAAGGATAATAAAGCATAAACAAATGGGTTTTATCTCAGGACTTCAGGGTTGGTTCAACAATCAAAACAAACAAACAAAGCAATGAAACATGTCAACAAAGTAAAAAGGAAAATCCATATGCTCATCTCACTGGATGCATTTAACATTTAACAATTCACTGTCTCTTGATAAAAATTCTCAACACACTAGAATAAGGAGGTACTATCCTTAAGTGATAAAGGGCACCTATGAAAAAATTACAGCTATAATATTTAATGATTAAAAAATGAATGTTTTTGCCCCTAAGATAAGGAGTAAGTCAGGATATCCACTCTCAACCATTTTTATTCATTAGTATCCTAGAGGTCATAGCCAGTACAATAATGCAAGAAAAAGAAATAAAAGTAATAATATCTGAGAAGAACAAAGTAAAATCATCTTTATTTGCAATAATGTGATCCTCCACATGAAATAACCCCAGAAATTACAAAAGTTACTAGAACTCAGTGAGTTTAGCAAGGTCACAGGATAAAAGGTCAACATATAAAATCAGTCTGATTATATATTCTAGCAACAAACAAAAACTTGAAATCTCACAAAACCATCTATAATAGTATCAAAAAACATGAAATATGAGGGATAAATTTAACAAAAGTATGTAAGACCTGCACACTAAAAAATACAAAGTTATTGGTGACAGAAATTAATGAGGAGAGACCTCATGCTCCTGGATTGAATGACTCAACATTAAGGTATCAATTCTCCCCAGATAATATATAGGTTTGATGTAATTCTAAACAAAATTATAGCAGGCTACTTTTAAATAGTATTGAGTTGATTCTATAATTTATGAGTAAAAGAAATGGACCTAGAATAGCCAAAAATTTTGAAGAAAAAGAAAGAAAGAAAGAAGACTCACACTACCTAATTTAATATATAAAGCTACAGTAATCAAAACAGCATGGTATTTTCATAAAGAAAGACCTGCAAATCAATGGAATTAAACTGTGAATTCAAAATAGACTCACATAAAGTGTATATATATATATATATATATATATATATATAGACAGATGGATTAGAAGATGGCGGCGTAGGAGGACGCTGGGCTCACCGAGCGTCCTGCTGATCACTTAGATTCCACCTACACCTGCCTAAATAACCCAGAAAACCGCCAGAGGATTAGCAGAACAGAGTCGCTGGAGCCAAGCGCAGACAAGAGGCCCACGGAGGAGGGTAGGAAGGGCGGTGAGGCGGTGCGCGCTCCACGGACTGGCGGGAGGGAGCCGGGGCGGAGGGGCGGCTCGCCGGCCAAGCAGAGCCCTGAGTCTGGCTGGCAAAAGCGGAGGGGCCTGAAGGACTGTGTTCCGACAGCAAGCGCGACTTAGCCTCTGGGAGGTCGTAAGTTAATAGCTCTGCTCAGAAAGTGGGAAGGCTGGAGGACAAAGGGAGGGAGAGCTGCTGAGCCCCCAGACGACAGAGCTCAGTTTGGTGGGGAACAAAGGTGCTCGCCAGCACCATCTCCCCCGCCCATCCCCCAGCCAAAATCCCAAAGGGAACCAGTTCCTGACAGGGAACTTGCTCGCTCCGCGCAAACACCCAACTCTGTGTTTCTGCGGAGCCAAACCTCCGGCAGCAGATCTGACTCCCTCCCGCTGCCTGAAGTGGATCACCTAAGGAGAAGCGAGCTAAGCCTACCCCTCCTGCCCCCGTGCACCTTGCCTACCCACCCCAGCTAATACGCCAGATCCCCAGCATCACAAGCCTGGCAGTGTGCAAGTAGCCCAGATGGGCCACGCCACCCCACAGTGAATCCCGCCCCTAGGAGAAGGGAACAGAAGGCACACACCAGTCTGACTGTGGCCCCAGCGGTGGGCTGGGGGCAGATATCAGGACTCACTGCGGCCCCGCCCACCAACTCCAGTTATACACCACAGCACAGGGGAAGTGCCCTGCAGGTCCTCACCACTCCAGGGACTATCCAAAATGACCAAACGGAAGAATTCCCCTCAGAAGAATCTCCAGGAAATAACAACAGCTAATGAGCTGATCAAAAAGGATTTAAATAATATAACAGAAAGTGAATTTAGAATAATAGTCATAAAATTAATCGCTGGGCTTGAAAACAGTATACAGGACAGCAGAGAATCTCTTGCTACAGAGATCAAGGGACTAAGGAACAGTCACAAGGAGCTGAAAAACGCTTTAAATGAAATGCAAAACAAAATGGAAACCACCAAGGCTCGGATTGAAGAGGCAGAGGAGAGAATAGGTGAACTAGAAGATAAAGTTATGGAAAAAGAGGAAGCTGAGAAAAAGAGAGATAAAAAAATCCAGGAGTATGAGGGGAAAATTAGAGAATTAAGTGATACACTAAAAAGAAATAATATACGCATAATTGGTATCCCAGAGGAGGAAGAGAGAGGGAAAGGTGCTGAAGGGGTACTTGAAGAAATCATAGCTGAGAACTTCCCTGAACTGGGGAAGGAAAAAGGCATTGAAATCCAAGAGGCACAAAAAACTCCCTTCAGACGTAACTTGAATCGATCTTCTGCACAACATATCATAGTGAAACTGGCAAAATACAAGGATAAAGAGAAAATTCTGAAAGCAGCAAGGGGTAAACGTGCCCTCACATATAAAGGGAGACCTATAAGACTCGTGACTGATCTCTCTTTTGAAACTTGGAAGGCCAGAAAGAATTGGCACGAGATTTTCAGGGTGCTAGACAGAAAAAATATGCAGCCGAGAATCCTTTATCCAACAAGTCTGTCATTTAGAATAGAAGGAGAGATAAAGGTCTTCCCAAACAAACAAAAACTGAAGGAATTCATTGCCACTAAACCAGCCCTACAAGAGATCCTAAGGGGGACCCTGTGAGACAAAGTACCAGACACATCACTACAAGCATAAAACATACAGACATCACAATGACTCTAAACCCGTACCTTTCTATAATAACACTGAATGTAAATGGATTAAATGCGCCAACCAAAAGACATAGGGTATCAGAATGGATAAAAAAACAAGACCCATCTATTTGCTGTCTACAAGAGACTCATTTTAGACCTGAGGACACCTTTAGATTGAGAGTGAGGGGATGGAGAACTATTTATCATGCGACTGGAAGCCAAAAGAAAGCTGGAGTAGCCATACTTATATCAGACAAACTAGACTTTAAATTAAAGGCTGTAACAAGAGATGAAGAAGGACATTATATAATAGTTACAGGGTCTATCCATCAGGAAGAGCTAACAATTATAAATGTCTATGCACCGAATACCGGAGCCCCCAAATATATAAAACAATTACTCATAAACATAAGCAACCTTATTGAGAAGAATGTGGTAATTGCAGGGGACTTTAACACCCCACTTACAGAAATGGATAGATCATCTAGACACACGGTCAATAAAGAAACAAGGGCCCTGAATGAGACATTGGATCAGATGGACTTGACAGATATATTTAGAACTCTGCATCCCAAAGCAACAGAATATACTTTCTTCTCGAGTGCACATGGAACATTCTCCAAGATAGATCATATACTGGGTCACAAAACAGCCCTTCATAACTTTACAAGAACTGAAATTATACCATGCATACTTTCAGACCACAATGCTATGAAGCTTGAAATCAACCACAGAAAAAAGTCTGGAAAACCTCCAAAAGCATGGAGGTTAAAGAACACCCTACTAACGAATGAGTGGGTCAACCAGGCAATTAGAGAAGAAATTAAAAAATATATGGAAACAAACGAAAATGAAAATACAACAATCCAAATGCTTTGGGACGCAGCGAAGTCAGTCCTGAGAGGAAAATACATTGCAATCCAGGCCTATCTCAAGAAACAAGACAAATCCCAAATACGAAATCTAACAGCACACCTAAAGGAAATAGAAGCAGAACAGCAAAGGCAGCCTAAACCCAGCAGAAGAAGAGAAATAATAAAGATCAGAGCAGAAATAAACAATATAGAATCTAAAAAAGCTGTAGAGCAGATCAACGAAACCAAGAGTTGTTTTTTTGAAAAAATAAACAAAATTGACAAACCTCTAGCCAGGCTTCTCAAAAAGAAAAGGGAGATGACCCAAATAGATAAAATCATGAATGAAAATGGAACTATTACAACCAATCCCTCAGAGATACAAACAATTATCAGGGAATACTATGAAAACTTATATGCCAACAAATTGGACAACCTGGAAGAAATGGACAAATTCCTACACACCCACACTCTTCCAAAACTCAATCAGGAGGAAATAGAAAGCTTGAACAGACCCATAACCAGCGAAGAAATTGAATCGGTTATCAAAAATCTCCCAACAAATAAGAGTCCAGGACCAGATGGCTTCCCAGGGGAGTTCTACCAGACGTTTAAAGCAGAGAAAATACCTATCCTTCTCAAGCTATTCCAAGAAATAGAAAGGGAAGGAAAACTCCCAGACTCATTCTATGAAGCCAGTATTACTTTGATTCCTAAACCAGACAGAGACCCAGTAAAAAAAGGGAACTACAGGCCAATATCCCTGATGAATATGGATGCAAAAATTCTCAATAAGATACTAGCAAATTGAATTCAATGGCATATAAAAAGAATTATTCACCATGATCAAGTGGGATTCATTCCTGGGATGCAGGGCTGGTTCAACATTCGCAAATCAATCAACGTGATACATCACATTAACAAAAAAAAAAAGAGAAGAACCATATGATCCTGTCAATCGATGCAGAAAAAGCATTTGACAAAATCCAGCACCCTTTCTTAATAAAAACCCTTGAGAAAGTCGGGATAGAAGGAACATACTTAAAGATCATAAAAGCCATTTATGAAAAGCCCACAGCTAACATCATCCTCAATGGGGAAAAACTGAGAGCTTTTTCCCTGAGATCAGGAACACGACAGGGATGCCAACTCTCACTGCTATTGTTTAACATAGTGCTGGAAGTTCTAGCATCAGCAATCAGACAACAAAAGGAAATCAAAGGCATCCAAATTGGCAAAGATGAAGTCAAGCTTTCGCTTTTTGCAGATGACATGATATTATACATGGAAAATCCGATAGACTCCACCAAAAGTCTGCTAGAACTGATACAGGAATTCAGCAAAGTCGCAGGATACAAAATCCATGTACAGAAATCAGTTGCATTCTTATACACTAACAATGAAGCAACAGAAAGACAAATAAAGAAACTGATCCCATTCACAATTGCACCAAGAAGCATAAAATACCTAGGAATAAATCTAACCAAAGATGTAAAGGATATCTATGCTGAAAACTATAGAAAGCTTCTGAAGGAAATTGAAGAAGATTTAAAGAAATGGAAAGACATTCCCTGCTCATGGATTGGAAAAATAAATATTGTCAAAATGTCAATACTACCCAAAGCTATCTACACATTCAATGCAATCCCAATCAAAATTGCACCAGTATTCTTCTCGAAACTAGAACAAGCAATCCTAAAATTCATATGGAACCACAAAAGGCCCCGAATAGCCAAAGGAATTTTGAAGAAGAAGACCAAAGCAGGAGGCATCACAATCCCAGACTTTAGCCTCTACTACAAAGCTGTAATCATCAAGACAGCATGGTATTGGCACAAAAACAGACACATAGACCGATGGAATAGAATAGAAACCCCAGAACTAGACCCACAAACGTATGGCCAACTCATCTTTGACAAAGCAGGAAAGAACATCCAATGGAAAAAAGACAGCCTCTTTAACAAATGGTGCTGGGAGAACTGGACAGCAACATGCAGAAGGTTGAAACTAGAACACTTTCTCACACCATTCACAAAAATAAACTCAAAATCGATAAAGGACCTGAATGTGAGACAGGAAACCATCAAATCCTTAGAGGAGAAAGCAGGAAAAGACCTCTCTGACCTCAGTCGTAGCAATCTCTTACTCGACACATCCCCAAAGGCAAGGGAATTAAAAGCAAAAGTGAATTACTGGGACCTCATGAAGATAAAAAGCTTCTGCACAGCAAAGGAAACAACCAACAAAACTAAAAGGCAACCAATGGAATGGGAAAAGATATTTGCAAATGACATATCGGACAAAGGGCTAGTATCCAAAATCTATAAAGAGCTCACCAAACTCCACACCCAAAAAACAAATAACCCAGTGAAGAAATGGGCAGAAAACATGAATAGACACTTCTCTAAAGAAGACATCCGGATGGCCAACAGGCACATGAAAAGATGTTCAGCGTCGCTCCTTATCAGGGAAATACAAATCAAAACCACACTCAGATATCACCTGACGCCAGTCAGAGTGGCCAAAATGAACAAATCAGGAGACTATAGATGCTGGAGAGGATGTGGAGAAACGGGAACCCTCTTGCACTGTTGGTGGGAATGCAAATTGGTGTAGCTGCTCTGGAAAGCAGTGTTGAGGTTCCTCAGAAAATTAAAAATAGACCTACCCTATGACCCAGCAATAGCACTGCTTGGAATTTACCCAAGGGATACAGGAGTACTGATGCATAGGGCCACTTGTACCCCAATGTTCATAGCAGCACTCTCAATAATAGCCAAATTATGGAAAGAACCTAAATGTCCATCAACTGATGAATGGATAAAGAAATTGTGGTTTATATACACAATGGAATACTACGTGGCAATGAGAAAAAATGAAATACGGCCTTTTGTAGCAACGTGGATGGAACTGGAGAGTGTGATGCTAAGTGAAATAAGCCATACAGAGAAAGACAGATACCATATGGTTTCACTCTTATGTGGATCCTGAGAAACTTATCAGGAACCCATGGGGGAGGGGAAGGAAAAAAAAAAAGAGGTTAGAGTGGGAGAGAGCCAAAGCATAAGAGACTCTTAAAAACTGAGAACAAACTGAGGGTTGATGGGGGTGGGAGGGAGGAGAGGGTGGGTGATGGGTATTGAGGAGGGCACCTTTTGGGATGAGCACTGGGTGTTGTATGGAAACCAATTTGTCAATAAATTTCATATATAAAAAAAAAGTGTATATATATATATATATATATATATAGATACACACACACACACACACACACACACACATATATATATATATATAAAATCAACTGATTTTTGACAAATGATACCAGAATATCAAATATCTCTATGTAAAAATATGAACCTTTGCCATTACCTCTCACCACCTAAAAATTAACTCTAAATGGATCATAGATCTATATATAAAAGGTAAAATTATAAAAACCCTAATAGAAAATACAGGAAAAAAATTCAGTGACCTTGAGTTAAAGAATTTTTCAATAGAATACAAAAAGCACAAACCAGAATAGAAAAAAATGATAAATTGGACTTTCTCAAGATTAGAAAATTTTGCTCTTTGAAATACACTCAATAAAATGAAAAGACAAGTGATAGACTGGGAGAAAAGTAAAAATCAGAACCAATATTTTACCAAAGAAACGTCACAACCAATAAACACATAAAAAGATGCTGGATGTTGTCACCAAGGAAATAAATATTAAAACCCTAAGGGGATGGTAATGTACAGCCAGCAGAATGGCTAAACGTGAACACCTCCACCACTGGCAAGGATGACGAACAACTGAAAATGTCATATATTGCTGGCAGGGATACAAAATGACATAGAAAACATTTTGGCCTTTTCTTATAAATTTAAACACATACCTATCATATGACCCAGAAAATTTGCTTCTAGATACGTTCCCAATAGAAATGAAGCCAAAGACCACAAAAGAACCTGTTTGTAAATGCAGTATCCTGAGTGAAAAAAATACTTTACATGGAAGGAGTGATGTCACCAATATGGTGACATAGATTGTTTCTGACTTCACTCCTCCTCACAAGAACAACAGCTAACAACTATTCATGGACAAGACATCACTAAGAGAATCCTAGAAGAGCAAGGCTAAAGTTCTGGCTGCAACACAGAGACAAAGACAGACTGCACTAGATATATAAGGAAAGCATTCGTTATATGACCTCAGTGCCCCTCCCCCAGGCCAGCACAGTACCATCCAGAGAGGTCTCCCAGAACCTCTGGTTCAACCAGTAGGAAAAGAGAGCCTAGGGTGGCCATCTAGCTCCCCCCAGCATTGTCAGCCATATTTTTTCTTTTTTTTTTGGAAACCTCTGCTCCCAACTCCAGTCTCATCCCACAGGGATTGCAGGGGAATTTGCAGATCTTGACCATTGGGAATTTGATGGAGAAGATAGGAGGGGCTTGCAACAACGAGCATTCTGATCTTAGCAGACTCAGTTCCTACCTGCAGTGCCCAAGTAGTAATCCCAAACCAGCATCTTTGTTCATCCTCAGAGCCAAGATGGTAGCACAGTCTGATGAGGGAATTCTGTAGGGTACCGGTCTGCCTGATTCAGGTCCTCAAATGAAGAGAATGATCTGCCCTGCTTGGGATTGCTGAGTGATGTCTTGGCCTTTTGCTGAGTGCAGCTTTCCAGCTGTGCCTGACCAGAATGCCTGGCCAGAACACCTACAGTCTCCCAGGTAGGAGAGCTAATTCACAGTTCCACCCCTTGCTGGGTGTACCTCCTGGTCCATCCAGACCAGAAATCCTGACTGGGAATACTTGAGAGGCTTCCTGGAGATGGCCCTCCCTACCTTCCCAGGCAGGAAAACTAATTCATAGCCCCACCCACTGCCCAGTATAACTCCTGGCCTCTTTCCATCAGAAAATGTGATTGAGAACACCTGGAAGTTGCATAGTCCAGCAATACCAGAAAGCATAGCAAGCAGAGCTGATCATACACAGAGCAAAACCAGTGGCACCATTCAGCCTGCGTACAGCAGGAGTGGGTTAACTTAAGACCACAAAGAGCCTTACCAGGCTTGGAGGTTTCCCCTGCTCTCAAAGGCAGGGGAGTTAATTCATAGCCTGGCTCACATCTCAGTGTAGCTCCCAGCCCCTCCCAGCCAGAAAGCCTGATCAGAAGCACCTAGAAACCTTTTTCAAGCTGCTCCTCCTGAATCTGCCAGAAAAGAGAGGTAATTCATAGCCCAGCCCACTTCTGAGTGTAGTTCCTGGCCTCACCTGACCAAAAAGCCTGGCCAGAACACCTGAAAGCTGCTTAACCCAACAATGCTTAAGCAGGAAGAATAAACGGGAGAGCTGGTCATCTGGAGAGCAAAGCACCATTCTTGGCATGGGTTGGCTTAAGTCAAGACTATAAACAAAGAGCCTTTCCAGTCTTGGGACTGTTTCTCTTATTCTGCCCTGCCAGGCAAACTAAGTCAAAGCCCTTTCCCTTTCTGAATACAGCCTTCAGCCCCACCTGCCCCAACCCTGACCCCAGGGAACCTAACCACAACACACAGGAAGCTTTATAGCCCACCCAACACCCTGCTTAGAGTGGCACTTGAACAAAGAGTGCAACCCATACGTTCCCCCATCGGCAGAACCATACCAGGGGCCCTGTCCAGGCAGGGAATTCAGTGCACAGTCTTGTCTGATTCAGATATTCAACCAATGAGCCATGCAGGTCCATCCTGTGCCCAACTCAGACCGGGGAAGTTAATTCATAGACTCACTGCCCAGGACCAGATGGCTTCAATAGGGAGTTTTACCAAACACTTAAGGAATAATTAACACCAATCCTTTTTTTTAATTTAATTTTTATTTTTTTTTTAAATTACATCCAAATTAGTTAGCATATAGTGCAACAATGATTTCAGGAGTAGATTCCTTAGTGCCCCTTACCCATTTAGCCCATCTCCCCTCCTACAATCCCTCCCATAACCCTCAGTTTGTTCTCCATATTTATGAGTCTCTTCTGTTTTGTCCCCTTCCCTGTTTTCATATTATTTTTGCTTCCCTTCCCTTGTGTTCATCTGTTTTGTATCTTACAGTCCTCATATGAGTGAAGTCATATGATACTTGTCTTTCTTTGACTGACTAATTTCACTTAGCATAATACC
The DNA here is from genome assembly GCF_022837055.1 of Prionailurus viverrinus. Classification (NCBI taxonomy): domain Eukaryota; kingdom Metazoa; phylum Chordata; class Mammalia; order Carnivora; family Felidae; genus Prionailurus; species Prionailurus viverrinus. The sequence goes on from NC_062561.1 coordinate 170,239,856, forward strand.
CTCCATTTCCATCCACTTAGTTGCAAATGGCAAGATTTCATTCTTTTTGATTGTCGAGTAATACTCCATTGTAATTGTGTGTGTGTGTGTGTATATATATATGTATATATACACATATATATATAAACATATATATATGTATATATATATACACCACATATTCTTTATCCATTCATCCATCAATGGACATTTAACACCAATCCTTCTTAAACTCTTCCTAAAAAAAATCAAAGAGGAAACACTCCCAAACTCATTTTGTGAGGCCAAAATTACCCTGCCACCAAAACTGGAAAAGAGAAATATTGCTGATGAATACAGATGCAAAAATTCTCCGAATACTAGAAAATGGACTTCAATGGCACATTAAAAAGATCATTCACCATGACCAAATGGGATTTAGCTCTGCAATGCAAGGATATTTCAACATTCACAAATCAATCAATGTGATACCTGATTGAAAGGATGAAAGAAAAAAAATCATATGATCATGTCAATAGTTGCAGGAAAAGCATTTGGCAAAATTCAACACCCATTTATGACAAAAACTCTTACAAATTAGGTAATTACAAATGAAATGACCTCAACATAATAAAGATTGTATAAGACAAGCTCACAACTAATATACTCAATGGTGAAAGGTTGAAAGCTTTTCCTTTACGATCAGGAACAAGACATCGATGCCCATTCTCACTACTCCTACTCAATATAATACTGGAAGTCTAGCCAAAATAATCAGGCAAGAAAAAGAGATAAAGTCATTAGAAGTGGAAAATAAGGAGCAAAATTATATCCATTTGCAGAGACATGGTTTTATATACAGAAATTCCTGAAAACTCCACCAAAAAAATTTTAGAACTAATCAATAAACTTAGTAAAGTTACAGACACAAAATTAACATACAAAAATTAGTAGCTTCTCTTTTTTTTTCAGCAGTGTTTCTAGACAATAATGAATTATCTGGAAAAAAAGAGAAAAGAATACCATTTACAATATCATCAAAAACAATAAACTTTTTAGGAATAAATTTAATCAAATAAGTGAAAGAGCTCTATAATCAAAACTACAAAACACTGATGAAACAGACCAAGAAGACACAAATAAGTGGAAAGGCATCCTGTGTTCATGGATTGGAAAAATATAGTTAAAATGTCAAAACTACAAAAAGCCATTTATAGATTTAATGCAATCTCTATCAATAATCCAATGGCATTTTTTACAGAAGTAGAAAAAAAACAATTCTAAAATGTATATGGAACCATAAAAGACCCTTAATAGCCAAAGAAACCCCGAGAAAGAACAACAAAATGGGAGGGATCACACTTCCTGATTTCAAGCTATATGAATATTTATGTCAGTATTGTCAACAATAGCTAAACTATAGAGTCCAAATGTCCATTGACTGATGAATGGATAAAGAAAATGTGGTATATATATACAATGGAATATTACCCAGCCATCACAAAGAATGAAATCTTGTGATTTGCAAGAACATGGATGGAGCTAGAATGTATTATGCTAAGTGAAATAAATAAATCAAAGTAAGACAAATATATGATTTCACTCATATGTGGAATTTAAGAAACAAAACAGATGAAAATATGGGAAGAGGGGGGAAGAGAAGAAAGAGAAACAAACCACAAGAGACTTTTAATGATAGAGAAGAAACTGAGGGTTGATGGAGGGAGGTGGGTGGGAGATGGGCTGGATGGGTGATGGGTATAAAGAGGGGGACTTGTGATGAACACTGGGTGTTGTATGTAAATGATGAATCACTGAATTCTACCTCTGAAACCAATATTGTACGGTATATTAAAAAAAATATAAATTTAAAAAATTAAAAGTGAAAAAATTTAAAATAAAACATAGGTTTTATTATTAGAAAAAAGCAAAAAAAAAAAAGCTATAGTAATAAAAACTGTATGGTACTGGCATAAAATCGGACACACAGACCAATAGAACAGAATCAGGAGCCCAGAAATAAACCCATGTATATATAGTCAACTAATACTTAACAAGGGAACCAAGAATACTCAATGGAAAAAAAGATGGTCTCTTCAATAAATGGTTCTGGGAAAACTGGATATCCACAGTTAAAAATGAAACTAGACCCCCGTCTTACACCACTCATAAAAATTAACCTGAAATGCATTAAAGATTTAAATTTAAGACTGGAAACCATAAAACTCCTAGAAGAAAACATAGAAAACATATCCTTGAGAGAGGATTTGGCAAAGATTTTTGGGATATGACACCTAAATCACAAGCAACAAAATAAATAATAAATAAATAAATAAGGCTACATCAAATTTTAAAACTTCACAGCAAAAGAAACAATCAACAAAAATGTTGGGAAACATTTACTTGCAAACCATATATCTAATATCCCAAAATGGGATTATTATTTTGGGATATCTAATATCCCAAAAATGTTGGGAAAAAATACTTGCAAACCATATATCTAACAAGGGATTAATACTAAAAATATATAAAGAATCCATAAAACTCAATAACAAAAAAATCCCACAAATAATCAAATTTAAAAATGGTCAAAGTACCTGAATAGACATCTTTCCAAAGAAGATATGCAAGTGGCCAACAGGTACACCAAAAGATGTTGATAATTCATCATCAGGGATATGCAAATCAAAACCACAATGAGATATCATCTCATACCTGTTAGAATGGCTAAAATCAAAATGGCAAGAAATAACAAATGCTGATGAGCATGTGGAGAAAAGGGAACCCTTGGGCACTATTGGTGGGAAGTAAATTGGTATGGCCACTATGGAAAACATTATGGAAGTTCCTCAAAAAATTAAAAATTGAACTACAATATGATCCAACAATTATACTTCTGGCAATATAGTCAAAGGAAATGAAAACACTATGTTGAAGAGGTATGTACCCCTATGTTGGTTGCTGCATTACTTAAAACAGCCACAACATGGAAAAAACGTAAGAATCCATTGATGGATGAATGGACAAAAGAGTTGTGATATATATATGTGATGGAAATTATTCAACCACAGAAAAGAAAGAAATCCTGCCATTTGCAACAACATGGATGAACATGGAGGACATTACGTTAAGTGAAACATTCAGACAGAAAGACAAATACTGCATGATCTCATTTGTATGTCGACTCTAATTTTTTAAATAAATAAAAAGTCACAGAAAAAGAGATCAGATTCACAGTTACCAGAAGCAGGGCTTGGGGAGGACTGGATAGAGGTGGTCAAAAATTACATACTTCAAGTTACAAGATAAATAAGTACTAGGATGTAACATACAACATGACAACTATAGCTAATGCTGCTATATGATATACATGAAAATTAAGAGTAAATCTTAAATCTTAATTCTCATCACACATTGGGGCATGTGTGTAGCTCAGTCGGTTAAGCATCGGACTTCGGCTCAGGTCATGATCTCACAGTTCATGGGTTCAAGATCCGCATCAGGCTCTGTGCTGACAGCTCAAACCTGGAGCCTGCTTCAGATTCTGTATCTCCCTCTCTGTCTGCCCCTTCCCCACTCTCACTCTCTCTCTCAAAAATAAATAAACATTAAAAACAAAAGAGAATTCTCATCACACATTAAAAAATTCTTTTTCCATCTCTATATGGGATGATGGAAATTAAAAGCTCAGTGTAGTAATTATTTCACAATATATGTAAGTCAAATCATTATGCTATGCACCTTAAGCTTATACAGTTATATATCAATGACATCTCAATAAAGCTGAAAAAAACTTTACACCATAAGATTCCATTTATAGGAAATTCTGGAAAAGCAAAAAAAAAAAAAATAGTAACAGAAAACATTTCAGTGGTTGCCAGAGATTGAGAGTTGAGGGAGGGACTGATAACTACTAGGAATACAAGGAAGCTTCATCAGGTGATGAAAATATTCATGCTAATTGTGGGGTTATTATGCAGCTGTATACCTTTATCAAAACTCATCCAAGCTATCCACTTTAAAAGATAAATGTTATTGTATGTAAATTATACCTCGATTTCCTAACTTCAAAAAACTTGAATGTGAAAATAGAGAATACATACAGGATAAGCCCATTTACATCAAGATAAAAATTTTATATAAAATCTACAATAGTGTTTTAGGATACATAAATATGTAGTTAAATACAAAATTCTAAATGGTGGTTTTCCATGAGAGGAGAGAAATAGGATCAGGAGAGGTATATAGGGTCTTCAAAAGTCTTCCATCCTCTACTTCTTCAGATTAGGTGGCCTCTACATTGGTACCTATATTATCATTCTTTATTTCTTATGCAGTATATACTTTTGTATGAAATATTTTATTTCATAGTAAGATGGAAATTAAAACAAAAAATAAAACTCAAAAAGGAAAATAAATTGTGTTATAAATTTTTGTGTTGGAGTACTTTTCATATACTCAATCAACCACAGAGACATTTGATTAAAGTTTCCTTACAAAAACAATAAATATTCATTGGTTTAATATTTCTCCTATAGGGAAACAATGCCTCTAGCACAATGTTTCCCTAAGAAGTGTCTCATATCTGCAGACAGCAGAGTTTTCTGATGAAATTGTGCAGCAGATCCATGGAATTACATGTTCTAGTTCTAAAATGTCTTTCTGGGAACCACCTCAAGACTTCCATCCATGTTAAAGAGCACTGTCTTTACTTGGCAGGCCTGGGGGACAAAGAGGACACTTGGTAGGGCTGCCCTCTAATCTGAAAATAATTCCTTGTTTTCTCTCAACAATGGCTAGTTCTTTGCTTAAACAGTTAGTTTAAACTGCTGAGCATGACACGTTGTTGACCCTTATTCCAGCACTCGGCCTATAATGTGTTTGGCTGCCTTGGTTCAAGGCTAATCCGGGGACCAAAAGAGCCCATGAGAGAGTGCACAGAACACTAGGAACTGCTAAGCAGATGTCCTGGGTTAGACGGCTTACAAGGAACTTTCAACATTTAGCTTTTCTTCCCACTTCCAAATCCCCATCCAAAAGTCTGGATTTGTGCCATCTGACCTACCCCCCAAATTCGTCCATCTTTCCACATTTATTCTTAAGCTGGCTGTTGGCTGAGCTGCCATACAGCACCCTCTGTTCCATGGAAAAGATCAGATGCTTCACAAACATGGAGGACAACACAGGCAGAGACCAAAGTCATGAGCATAGTACACAATGACCACAGGGCTGGCCAGCCAAGGGCAGTTTTTAGTCCTCTTATAAACTCAGGACTTCTGTCAGAAGTCTGCCTCACCCAACTCTGTGCCCTCTTCTAAAGAGTTAAGGTACTGCTCTTAGAAAGTTTGCTCAGTGCACACCTAATATGAGAGGTGAAAATAAAAACTACCTTGAAATACCAGTTCTTATCTATCAGATTGACAAAATTACAAACTTCAAAAAGTTTTAAAATGCAGCCAGGACAAGAAGATTCTAAAATAGATAGGAAATTTTAAAGGGCCTGGAACACCCAAAGTAATCCTATAAAAGAACAAAGTAGGACTTACACCAAGGTGGTGGTAGTGGTAAGGACTGAAAGAAAAATGAATAAACAGAACATAATGGAGCCCAGAAATTGACCCACAATTGGTTAATTGGTCTTTCTCAAAGGCACCAAAGTAATACAATCGGGTAAAGCAAAGTCTTTTTGACAAATGATCCCGAAATAAAAGGATATAGAAAAAAAAAAAAAAGAACAAACTTCGATCCCTACCTCAAATGACCCTCAAAAATTAAGTTGATGATCCATAGGCCTAAGATAATAGCTAAAGCTATAAAAACAAAAAAGTTTGTGACTTGGATTGCAGGAAGTGTAGTCAAAAGGGTCTAGGAAAGAAAAAAAACAAAAACCTTAAAACTTTGATAATTTGATTTCATTAAAATTGAAAACTTAACACTCATCAAAAAAGAACAATGAGTAGGCCAACTACAAACTGAGAGAAAATAATCACAAAATACTTATCTAACAAAGAACTTCTACAACTCAATAAAAGACAATCTAATAATTTTAAATGAGCAAAAGAAACAGACAAGTCACAAAAATACATATGTTATGCTGTATAAACACTGAAAAACATCACTGATTATCAGAGAAATGCAAATTAAAGCCATATTTAAATATTGCCACACATCCACCAGAATAGCTAAAATTATACACTAACCATACCAAATGTTGACAAGGATTGGAAGCAATTGGAACTCTCATACACCGCTCCTGGGAGTGTAATATGGTGCAACTACTTAAGAAAATGTCTAGCAGTTTGGAATAAATGCAAACATGTACCTGCTCTACAACTTGCCAATTCTACTGCTAGGTATGTACCCATGAGAAATGGAAGCATGTGTAATATGTTAACAAAAAATAAATAGGCTATTCATAGCATGTTAATTGCCATAAACTAGAAAAAGACCAAGTGCCCATCAAAAGAGGAAGGAATAAATTGGTGTATGGCGTAAGGTATCCCTATATAGCAGGATTCTATTCTGCAATAAAAAAGAGTAAATTACTGATCAATATAACAACATGAATAAATCACAAAAGCATTATGCTAAGTGAAAATAAAAGCCTTATATAAAGGAATATATGCTATATGATTCCATTTACATGAACTTAGCCAAGACTGCTCTGTGGTGGGGGAAAAAATCAGAGCTACCTCTGGGGTGGAAATAAGGATTGACTAAAAGTCACGTGGGAACATCGTAGGGAATCATAATGTTCTACATCTTGGTAGGGGTTTGGGTTTCCCAGGGACATCCATTTGTCACAATCAGGAAATGTACACTTAAGATTTGTGCACTTCATTGTAAATTTTACATCAAGAGAAAAAGTATTGAACTCTAATGATATTCATGCTGAACTACGTAGAAGTAGGATGATGTCTGTAATTTATTTTGAAATACACTTTTAAAAAGGATGAACTGATGGAAGAGTAAAATGATGGAAAAGTTAATATGTATATGATAAAGCAACTAAAATGTAAGTGATGGGTATACAGTTGATCTTCCAACTGATCAAAAATCTTCCAACTGTGCTTTTCGTTTGAAATTTATCATAATAAATGCTTTTCAAAAGGATGCACAACTGTGTGTATTTAATAGGAAGAAGTAAAAAAAAATATATGTTTATCATTTGCTTATATTTGTCTAAAGAAGCACTGGAAAGATAAATGATGGGGGTAGACAGGGGCATGTCAGTGCAGACCTTTTAATATTGTTTTGTTCTTTGAATCATGTAGATATATAACCTGTTCAAAACAAATTTTTAAGAAGATAGTTTTCCCATGGAATGAATAAAAGTTTAGGGAATCTAGCTGACCAGCTCCTCATTTTTCCTGCCCTCCCATGTTTGAAATTCATTCATTCTAAGGTCTTTGGGAGAAAAGAGAAAAGGCAGATGGATCAGCTGCTTGGAAGTTTGCCCTGACATTCTCCAATAGTGAGATTTCTGTCTTGGCTACACCTTTATCCTCCCTCCTATCCTACACACACACTCACATACACTCACCCACACAGGACTGTGCATGAGTAACCCAGGAGCCATCTCCAGTGTGGCCTCCTACACTTCTGTGCCCCACACACCTCAGTTCCTTTCCCTGCGCCAGCCTCCTCTCCTTATGGCAAGGCTTTTCCAATGAGGTACACAGGATTGCAATGGTGGGGAGGAAGTATCTCCAAGAACTTGCCCCTTGAAACCACCTCATCCAGGTTCCCAGGCAAGGATCCTTCCTGAGAGGTACTGCTATGAAATGTAGCCAAGCTGAAATGATAGCATGACCTGATGAAGAAATCACCAGCTTGCAGAGTTTTCCTGAGCAAACTGAGACTGATACACGGTTCATCTGTATCCTGCAATGTATTTTGTCACCCCCTCAGAAGCAAGCACCTAGTCCAGCAGCTGGCTCCAAATTGCCAGAGAACACTGCCCTCAGAGCAACCACGTTTTATGCAGGTGGCCATACATGCAGGGCCCTCTGGTATACTAGATGCCAGTGGCAAATCAGTGAGCCAGAGGCGTAAGGCATTTTGAGGATGACAGAATATTTGGAGAGATGAGATAAAGAGAATTTTTCTCAGGAAGAAGGAATGCTTGTTAAGACTGATTTCTTTGGGGAAAAGCTGGGGAAGGGCAAAGACATTGACCTCAGAGCTAAATATGAGAGCTACGAGTCGCAGCCAAGAAACCCCCCTGATTACACTGCCTATAAAGGAGAAACATCAGAGGAGAGGCTAAATTAGAGCAGTGAGTTTTAAGTCGTGGATGGGCTGTCTGTCTTCATCAGCTCACATCACTAATGAAATCTGAATCTCCATGGAAAGCAGGAGGATAATACAGAAATAGAAAGAATGTCAAGAGGAAGCTGTCTGGAGAAACGAGTGTCCTGGGAGAGGAGAGATGTTTAAAATTAATCAGTGAGACTTGAAGGAACTATCTATGATCTTCTGCATCCCCTTCCTGGAGTTCAGCCCTGGCTCTGGGAGAGCCCCGAGCCCCTGACAGGTAGATCTAGGGAAGAAAAATCACTGGAAGGAAGAAAAGAAATGAAGGAACACAAGCAACAATTACTAGGACTGCTTGGAAGATCCTTTCACGCACAGTATCAGCGGTGGCCTCAGGTATGGTGGGTCAAATTGTTCCCTGGAATGCTCAGGGAGCACGGGGGTGGGGGACACCCCTCAGGGCCCCCACCTTTCTTTCCTTTCTGGCTGTCGGCCTGGGGGTTGCCTTAGGAGGGGGTCCTATCTTCTCCTGGGTGGGCCTGGGAAGGCCTTTGCTCCCAAGAAAGCCTGGCCAAGTCTCAGTGTGGCTTCCTCTCCCCATCCCCTGCCCCCACTGGGAAACTAGGAATATTCTCATTTGTACTAGAACAAAAGACACATGTATTCTTGCCTCTACCAGTGAAGACACTGCTCAGGGAGGCTCAGCAAGTTCATACTCCCAGAAAGTAGTTATTTATTCAGTTCCTCATAGGTACTGAGTTGTCCTTGGAAGTGTCTACAGGAACCTTCATGCCAGAGTCTAAAAGAACCCACCTCCCAAGCAGAGCAGCTCTGAGCAAAACTGCTATCGTTCAACAGTTCTTCCCAGCCTATGACTTTCTTGAGCCCCTGAGCTCTAGAAGCCTGACATCTAGATTCTTCCTCCACTTTGGCAATGTCTTCTACCAGAGGAAGTTCCACTCTCAATTGTTTTTACCTCAACAAAAGTGAGAAAGTGGGGCATAGTGAAAAGTTTGTGAACTTCAGTATCACACTGAGCTGAATTCAAATCCTGACTCTACCACATATCATGAAGCACTGAGGAAACAACATAGTTTCTAAAAGTCTTGGGTCCCCCATCTGCAAATTAAAGATAATAATTCCCAACCTGCTAACATGTACTTCAATTAGCAGCAATTTGTATAAATGAGCCTAATGTAGCAATTACCACCCTGAAGTACTTCATAAATGTTCTCTTTACCATTTATCAACTTTCTCCAGAGATTTCTACGTCAAAATGCTTGTAAACATAATGACAACTTTTAGGCAAAATCCTACCCATAGTTGCACTGCTTTCCACATAGGTTTAATTTTTTTTTTTTTTTGAGTTTTGGGGCGCCTGGGTGGCTCAGTCGGTTAAGCGGCCGACTTTAGCTCAGGTCATGATCTTGCGGTCTGTGAGTTTGAGCCCCGCGTCAGGCTCTGTGCTGACAGCTCAGAGCCTGGAGCCTGTTTCACATTCTGTGTCTCCCTCTCTCTGACCCTCCCCTGTTCATGCTCTGTCTCTCCCTGTCTCATTTGTCTCAAAAATAAATAAACATTTAAAAAAAGTTAAAAAAAAAAGTCCCAGCCCCATTACCTGAGAAGGTGACTATATTTAGAAATAGTGACTTTAGGGGCACTTGGGTGACTCAGTTTGTTAAGTATCCAACTTCAGCTCAGGTCATGATCTCGTGATTCATGAGTTACAGCCCCATGTTGGGCTCTGTACTGACAGCTTGGAGCCTGGAGTCTGCTTCAGATTCTGTGTCTCCCTCTCTCTCTGCCCCTCTCCCACTCATGCTCTGTCTCTCTCTCAAAAATAAATAAAAACATTTTAAAAAATAATAGTGTCTTTAAAGAAATAATTAAGTTAGAATGAGATTATCAGGGTGAACCCTAATCCAATATGACTGATGTCTTAGTAGGAAAAGGAAATTTGGACATAGGCATACACATGGGACAATGGCATGTGAACATGAAGAGGCCATCCTCAAGCCAAGGGGAGCAGTCTCAGAAGAAGTCAACCCTGCTGACACTTTGACCTCAGACTTCCAGCTTCCAGAACTACAAGAAAATACATTTCTGTTGTCTAAGTCACCAGTCTGCGGTATTTTGTCACAGAGGCCCTAACAGACTCCTAGAATATCCATTCTTCACTTCATTTTAGAAGTAGAGTTTTGTTTTAGCTAAACATATGGCCATCCAGCTAGAGACTGCATTGTCAGCCTTCTTGCAGTGAGGTTCAGCCCTGTGACTAAGTTTGAGCCAGTGGGATATAAGTGGAAGTGATGTGGCAACTTCCAAGTCATGCCTTTAAAGTGAAAGCTGCTTGCGATCCATTTCCACTTGCTCCTTCCTGATGAGCAGGAGATGGCTATAAGCAGAGAAGATTCGTTGGGCAAAGAGATGGAAAACACAGCTGAGCTGCCCTCCAACACCAGACCACCCTCCTCTGTATTGAAGGAGTTAAATAAGAGAGAAGTACATTGCTACCTTACCTATGCCTCTCTAGGGTACTTTGGGCCTCTTCATTATGGCAGCTTAGCCTACCTTTGGGCTAATAAGGCTCTTCTACACACTCAGATCCTCCAGTTTCCAAGTTCCTTAGAAACATCTGGCTGTGGGAAGTTGAGGGCTGTCTTAAAGTAGAGGGTCTCAGAGGGCTGGATGAGGTCTCCTGGGCTGGATGAAGGCCCAGGATTCCAGGATCTTAGAGAGACCTCAGTTACCCACTGATTTCCCTTCCCACCTAAGGGAGGGACAAAAATCTCCTCATCCATGTGGCTCACAAGTTCTTGTCCAGCCTCTATTGGAATGTCTCCCTGAACACAGAGGCCACCTTTCACACAAGTGTGATCATGAGTGGGTGTGGGACCACACCAGTCGTCAGACGGTCCATCCTTGTGTGATCTGGAATCAGCCTCCTGTAACTTTGCCCTCCAGTTCTAGTCCCAGCCTCTAGAGTGAAATGCAATCAGCCCTTCAATCACTAGAAGATTGGATTGCTGAAAACAGGGGGTACACAAAGGTCTCAGTGTCCTTAGTATTACAATAACTATACATGGTGCCTCTAGGCCAAAAGAAATACCAAGCAATTCCCGTGTAATAAGTAGCTACTCCCAGCCAAGTATTTATATTCCAACAATTTAGTATCTTGAAATAAAAATACACATAAATTATTTTTATTTTGTTCTTACACAACCGTGATTTCTTACTAATGGGATGTGTTCCTGTTGGACACTGCACAGCTTCTCAAACCTTCAAGTCATATTGGATATACCCAACCTCATTGCTTGTTCCACACTAATTTTTATTCAGTACTTGTTTTTTATTGCAGCAACCACTGAAAAAATACATCTTCACAAAGATAAGATGCCAAATCAAATATAATGCAGCATGTTCTAATGTTGAAACTAGACTACATGAAGCTAATAATTCACATCACATCCCATAGATAATTCCCTTACAATTTAAAAATGTCCTGTGGGGTTCCTGGGAATTTCTATGGGGTGTCTCCATGCACAATTTGGGAACCACAGCCCCCTTCGTGTTTAGTTACTAGAAGTCTACTTGGGTTCAAATGTAATCAGATTCCACATCTATAAAACTGTTAAAAATTAAGGTATCTACTTCATATGGGTCTTGTGAAGAGTAAATGAAATTATGTATTTTTAAATGTCTAACACAGGATCTGTCAAACAGAAGGCCTCTGTGTTAGTCTTCTATTGCTGTATAACAAGTTATAATAAACTTAGAGACTTTAAACAATATACATGTATCATCTTACAATTTTTATCAGGAAATGTAGCTTAACTGAGTCGTTTGCTTCAGGGGCTTAACAGGCTGCAATTCAGGTGTTGGCCAATGCCTTTAAATGGGGACAAATTCACTTGCGAGCCCCCCTCCCAGGCTGATGGCAGAATTCATCTCTTCACCCCTGTAGAACTGTTTAACGCTGGCTGTTTATCAGGGGCTGCTTTCAGCTCTCTCAGGCAACCCACAGTGTCCTATCATGTGACATGTCATGTCACATGTCTTATCATAGGACATCACAATGACAGCAGCTTGTTTCTTCAAGGCCAGTGGGAAAATTTCTAAAGTGTCATACAATGAAACATAGGAGTAGCATTTGCCATGTGAAGTCACCTAATCAAGGGAGTGACATCCCATCACTTTGTCATATTCTTTGAGTAGAAGAAAGTCATAGGTTCCAACCATAGTCAAGAGAAAATTATTATAAAAGAGCTTGACTCATTGAGGGTCACCTTAGGTTTTATCTCCCACAGTCTTGAAAGTAGTATCATGTCCCCCTTCTTTTCTCCAGGTTAACTATATGCCCATGTGCATCAACTGTTATCCTGTGTGGCAAGATTAAAATTCCTGCTACTACTCTCTATAATGGTCAGAAGACATTTGCCTTGGGAGGAAATGGGTGGGGGACAATGCTGGTTTTGTTGTGTAGGGGAGCTGGGTCCCATTAGGAGTGGTAGATGACACAATGGAGGCACTTTCCATTTCCTATTAATTTACTCATCTTTGCATTCATTATCCAACAAGTTTTTAGTGAATAATTTCTATGATCTAGGCCCTGGTCTGGCTCTGATCTCACACAGGATCCCAACCACCTACATTGGACACAGATTCCACTGTCTGAATCCATTCAAATGGTACCTTTAGTACATTTTTCAGCCTTGTGGCCTTTTTGACATCTGGGAATTGCCACTCTCTGGGAAGAGCTATAGTCATCTATTTAATACAGTTGTGGTCAAAAGCCATTGGCCTTAGGGAGCAAGAGGGGAAAGTCACAAAAGTGACTGACACAGAAGAAAGAGAACAAGACTAGGTCAGTATACCTGAGTTTCAGGCCTGTGCCCCAGAGTGTGTTCCTAGAAATCCCTAGAGCTCAGTTTCTTCATTTTTATGGGGAAGGGGTTGTCTGAACCAGTGGATATCTAACTTTCTACCACAAAAAATTCATTTTTACTATTCCAACACATATAATTTTGATGAGGTCTATCTAAGTCAGCTACATATATTAAAAAAAAAATAGTTCATTGGTCTTCCCATGAAATAAGCAGTGTTACACCAGAGTTGATAGGATTTCAGTCAAACACTGAGAAGCCAATGTTTTTGGCAGACCTAGATAGCCAGGGAATATACAACTGAGTGTAAGACATTTAGAAATTGAGAAATGCTCATGGCATCCAAGATTATTGCTATGGCCCTTCACACATACAGGAGTCTGGTCTATCCAATATTTCTTCAAAGTGCTTTGTGAGCTGCTAGGTAATCCCGGAGATGACTTAGGTGTTATATCATTTTTATAGATATGCATTTATTTTAATATTCAGTAATAAAAAGTTATAACTACCCCATCAAGTCAATGAGATATCTATTTAAAATAAACTAAATGAAAAAATTTTAGAGAGTAAATAAGTACCAATCCAAGTGCTATGTGGCTAGGGTGATATGGTGAGGGCCATATGCAAATGACCAGCATTTGAGAAACCTTGGTTTTCCTCATGCCAAAGGACCCTTCACCCTGCATTCTGTGATGCTGTATGAATGCATTTACTTTCTGGCCAACCCCTATACACCACTGGAATTTCTCTTGGTTTCTACAAAGAATAGGGCTCTTAGCCACACTGGGGAACTGGTGCTCAGATCAGCCAAACTGGCTAACCAGCTATTTGATTTCCATGTTTTGGATTGCTGATCAGCTATTTTAACAAGAGCCCTAGCTTTCTCATCCCTATAATTTGCTGTCAAGTGTCAGACTGCAAATCAAAACATGACAATGGTCAGGGATATTTTGTCTTGAGATTTAAAAAATAATATTGTTCTCACTAAAGATCAAACACAGGCTATTTCACTCAGAAGCATATCAAACATTGCACCTGTGTCTCGCCTTGATGCTACTCCTGACCTTCCTCTGGGTGACACATTAGGATGCCTGCTTTAAAAATTTTTCTTTTTATTCCTCAGCATTTTTCCTGGCAAGAAGTTGACAATGAAAAAGTGCATAATAAACCTACAGCCTTGACACTGGTGATTACCAGGAGACTAAAAGGGATCTTTGTCTGTTTGTCTGTCTTATACATGTCCTCAGGCCCCCCCCCCCTGGCCAGCTCAGTACTGTGGACAGTTAACCATGCCATACTCTCTTGATTTATTTGTGCTCACTGTATTCCTCAGAAGCACATTTTTCAAAGGGAGGAAATTGGTATTTTTATATCTCTTATGGATGGGATACTTTCTTCCTATCTGTAATAGTTTGGAAATGTTTTTTAGAAACCAAGATGAGGAGGAAAAGAATAAATCTTTCTTTCAGCCTCGGATTTCCCTGAAAGAGGAAACATGAGTGAAGGCCTCACACCAAGGCCAAGAGGGCAACACAATTTCACACCTTTTCCACCCCTTTATGAAGCAGGAGGTAGGGGATCAGGGAGTTATCCCAAACTTAGCTTCAGGGCAGTAATTAAGAAATGAGGGAGATTCATCCTGTACAAAGGCAAATGCACTGATAATGGTTTATAGGATGGTGGAAATTAACATCTATTTAGTTATTACAAAGTAAAATATGCTCCTAGTTTGAAGAAAATAGAATGGGTAGTAGGAAAGCCATCTGGTTTAGTTCTCCTAAAGATTTTGAACACTTTCACCTCTTCCATTGATGAATGTCATGCTGGAAATTTCTCCCACTCTTTTTTCTCCCCTCACCTCTGCCCTTCTAGAATTTGCTTCCAACTTGCCCAAATTCTAAGCTCCATAGCATCCCTGGCTTCGTTTGTATGCCTGTCTTCTAATGTGACTCAGCTCTTGGACTTACTGCTCCTTCTTGGCCTATGGTTTCCACATCCCTGAGGGTGCTCAGAAGCCTAGCAAAGGGGGACTACACCACAACTCACAGTGGAAATATTCTGTAACTCCTGGGAGGAGGGAGAATATAGGAATTAGAGGAGGAAGTGGTCGACATACTCTTTTCTTGGTAGCCTATCCTTTAATTTATATCACTGCTGGAATTTGGGGGAACACATTCACCTTATGAACATATGTTAACTCTATTATGCCAGTTATGACACTAAAAGCAACAGTACTATCTCACATCAGTACAGTTTTAATTAAATTTCAAGGAGCTATCCTACCAATTGCCTCATACATTCCCAAAGCAATTCTAGCACAGGATACTCTAAAGGACTTGCCTTGATTGAACAGCTACAAGGAGGTGGTGGTAAGTGACAGAATTTGTAAGAATCACCCTATATTCATGCCTAAAAATGGAGAAATGCCTTCAGATCACTGACTAACAGATGCCAAAAGGGATTTAGGATGATAAAAGGGAGGCGATCATAAAATTTATGAGACAACCTGAACAGTGAAAGGGGATGCTTTTGATAACTCAACTGGGACCCCGGGACCATCCTAGACAAACTAGAAGGTACAGTCACAATCTATGGCACAAGGACCCTGCTAGACTTTGCCTGCCAACCTCCCATCCAGAGCTCTTTCCCTGCAACAAATTAACTTCGTAATGTTGAACTTATACAAATTGAGATTTATTTAGGATGCATGCAAAGCACTAGACATGGAGAAAGATAGACTTTCAGAAAATATACTTAAAGGGCATACAGGAGAAGGAAAGGTATTGCTCATCAGATTGAACTATATGGGAAAGTACTGGCAATGTAATTCAGAGCAAGATATGTGACTCTGCTGAAATAGAGGAATGTTTCACAATAAACTGCTCCCTTTCATTATCTTGTCAACCCAAGGGGCAGCCATGTTGGGCTACTCTGTCTACTTGATTATAAAGGTAGAAGGCTGCTCACAGGACTCAGTAAAGCTGGCTGCTGGGATTAGGGGGGAGCACAACAGGTGAATATACTGGCCTAGCACATAAGAAAGAAAGCTTCCACAACCATGGAGCCACAAGTAAGTGATGACATTTCTCCAAATTTCAGTTACCTAATCTGTGTGTGACAGGGGTCACAGCTCAAACAAAAGCCACACCCCTGCAGAATCTGGCATCGGCTCCAGTTTAACCTGTATTCCTGGAGGATTCAAGCCTACCTGGGGATACTTAGAAGACTCTTTGGGCAACCCCCTGGAAGCTCAGTTAGATCAATAATTAAGGAGTCAAGTCAGGAAGAATGGAACAATTTCAGACACACAAAATCTGTCGCTCTGTAATACAGATATAGAATCTATATTAGTTGGTCCCCAACTAATATAGCCCATCTAGAGGGGCCAGTTTAGATGCTTAGATCTCTTTTTAAAATACCAACCCAAGGCCAGCATTACTCTGATACCAATCCCCAGATAAGGATGTCAAAATAAAGAAAATTACAGGCCTATATCCTTGATGAATACAGATGTAAAAGTTCTCAACAAAATATTGGGAAATCAAATTCAACAATCCATTGAAAGGATCATACTATATGATCAAGTGGGATTTATTTCAGGAATGCAAGGATGGTTCAACATCTGCAAGTCAGTCACTGTAATACACCCCATTAACAAAGGGTAAAAATTATATGATCATCTCAATAGATGCAGAAAAAGTATTTGGCAAAATTCAGCATCCATTGGTAAAAACTCTTGATGAAGTAGATACAGAGGGAATATGTCTCAACATAAGAAAGACCATACAGGGGCACCTGGGTGGCTTAATTGGTTAAGCATCCAGCTTTAGGTCAGGTCATGATCTCACAACTCATGAATTTGAGCCCAGCACCAGGCTCTCTGTTGTGAGTGCAGAGCCTATTTCAGATCCTCTGTCTCCCCCTCTCTTTGCCCCTTCCCCACTCACTCTCTATCAAAAATAAATACACATTTAAAAATAAATAAAGGCCACGCATGAAAGGCCTACAGCTAACATCATACTCAATGATGAAAAGCTAAAAGCTTTTCTTCTAAAATCAGGAACAAAATAAAGATGACTATTCCCACCACTTTTATTCAATATAGTATTGGAAGTCCTAGCCAGAGCAATTAGGCAAGACAAAGAAATAAAGACATCCAAATCAGAAAGGAAGAAGTAGAACCGTCACTCTTTGCAGATGACATGTGATCATATATAGACAATGGTAAAGATTCCACCAAAAACCAGTAGAACTAAATCAACAAATTCATCAAGTTTGCAGAATATACAAAATCAACATACAGAAATCTGTTGCAATTCTATACACTAATAAAGTATTAGAAATTAAGAAAATAATCCCATTTATGATTGCATCAAAAAGAATATATAAGAATGAAACTAACCAAGGAGATGAAAGATGGGTATGTTGTAACTATAAGACATTGATAAAATAAATTGAAGATGACACAAATAAGTGGAAAGGTGTTCCATGGATTGGAAGAATTAATATCATTAAAATGTTTATGCTACCCAAAGCAATCTATAGATTCAATACAATCCCTATCAAAATCCCAGTGGGATTTTTTTTTCACAGAAATAGAACAAATAATCCTAAAGTTTGTGTGGAACCACAAAAGCTCCCTAATAGCCAAAGCAATCTTGAGGAAGGAGAACAAAGCTGGAGGCATCATGCTCCCTGATTTCAAACTTTATTGCAAAGCTATAGTAATCAAAACTGTATGGTAGAGGCATTAAAAAGACACATAAATCAGTGAAACACAATAGACAATCCAGGAATAATCCCACACAAATATGATCAATTAATTTATGACAAAGGAGCCAAGAATATACAATGGGGAAGGGACAGTCTCTTAAACAAATGATGCTGAAAAAATTGGACAGCCACATATCAAAGAATGAAACTTGACTCCACCTTCATGATACACCAAAATTAACTCAAAGTGGATTAAAGACTTGAACACAAAGCCAGAAACCATAAAAGTCCTAGGAGAAAGCATAGGCAGTATGCCACTTTGCATCCATCTTAGTGATGATTATTTTGGATTTGACACCAAAAGCAAAAGCAATAAAAGAAAAAATAAACAAGTACGGCTACATCAAACTAAAAAGCTTCTACACAACAAAGGAAACCATCAGCAAAATGAAAAGCCAACCTAAGGAATGGGAGAAAATATTTATAAATCATTTCTTATAAGGAGTTAATATCCGGAATATATAAAGAATTCATACAACTCGGGGCACCTGGGTGGCTCAGTCGGTAGAGTGTCCGACTTTAGCTCAGGTCATGATCTCACAGTTCGTGGGTTTGAGCCTCGCGTTGGGCTCTGTGCTACAACCTGGAGCCTGCTTCAGATTCTGTGTCTCCCTCTCTCTCTATTCCTCCCCCACTCGCACTCTGTCTCTTTCTCTCTCTCTCAAAAATAAAGATTAAAAAAAAAAGAATTCATACAACTCAGTAGCAAATAGAACAACCCAATTTTTTTTAATGTTTATTTTTGAGAAAGAGAGCATGCGAACCTGGGTGGGTCAGGGGGAGGGGCAGCAAGAGAGGGGGACAGAGGATCCAAAGTGGGAGCCATTGACAGCAGGGAGTCCCAAGTAGGGCTAGAACTCACCAGTCGTGAGATCATGACCTGAGCCAAAGTCAGATGCTTAACAGACTGAGCCACACATGACACCCCTAAATCCAATTTTTAAAGTGGGCAGAGGATTTGAATAAACATTTTTCCAAAGTTGACATACAAATGGCCAAGAGGCACATGAAAAGATGCTCAACATCACTAACCATCGGGGAACTGAAAATCAAAATAATGAGGTATCACCTCACACCTGTCAGAACAGCTATCATCAAAAAGACAAACAATAACAAATGTTGGCAAGGATTTGGAGAAAAGGGAACCCTTACTGTTGATTAGAATGTAAACTCGTATACCACTATGGAAAACAGTGTGGAGGTTCCTTGAATATTTAAAAACAGAGCTACATATAATCCAGCAATTCCACTTCTGGGTATTTATTAAAAGAAAATGTAAACACCAATTCTAAAAGATATATTCACCTCCATGTTCAATGCAGCATTATTTACAAGATATGGAAACAACCTAAGTTTCCACTGGTGAATAAGTAAATTATTTTATATATACTAAATTTATATATATGAAATTCAACCATAAAAATGAATGAAATCTAGACATTTGCAACAACATGGGTGAAATTTAAGGGCCTTATGCTAAGTGAAATAAGTGACAGAAAAATACAGTATGACCTTCCTTATATGTGGAATCTAAAAACAAAACAAAAAACAAAAAAGCAAAGAGCCAAAATCATAGATACAGAGAACAGATTGGTGGTTGCCAGAATGGAGGAGGGGATATGAAATGGTGAAAAGGATGTTCAAGGTACAAATTTCCATTTATAAAAGAAATAAATCCTGGGAATGTAATGTAGAGCATGGTGACTATACTTAACAAAACTATGCTGCATATTTGAAAGTTCCTAAGAGAGTAGATCTTAAGAGCCCTTAAATAAATGTGTAACTATGTATGGTGTGAGATGTTAACTAGACTTATTGTGATCATTTTGCAATGTATACAAACATCAAATCATTATGTTGTACACCTAAAACTAATATGTTATATGTCAATTGTACTTCAGAAACAGAAGAAAAAAAACCCTAAACAAGCAAAAAAGCTAATCACTCACAGCAATAGTAGTAGGCAGAATAACATCCTGCACCTGTTCTCCAAATCCCAATTCCCACAGAGCAACATGATTAGGACCAAGTGGTGCCTGCCCATGCAGAGGAGTGGGTTATATAGAAAGGGAGCCCCGAGATTAGGAAATTCCCATCTAAAGGTGCCTAGAAAACCTGCCCATCCTCCTTTCTAGAGATAATCATTTTCTTTGTTACCCTGGAGTATAAGCAAATTTGTTCTGGGGAGGGGAAAAAGATGCCTCTATGTTTTTAAATCTGTGACGTGAGAGATATTGCTATCTTTCCTACGCTGCCTGCTTATAACATTCTCCAAAACACAGTCTGAATTAAATTGGCTGTGAATGCCTAGGCATCTAGAAGCTTAGAGATTCATGGAGAATCATTTCCTAACGTGTGTGCCAACACTGATGAACTTGTGACTGGCAGAGGAAGTTGCTAAGAAAGTTATTATCTGATAGCCTTAATTTTTTTTCAGCCAAGTACCAGGTAAGATTATTCACAAAGAAAGGGTGCTGCAGTTGAGGAGTGGGGTAGGTTTCAAAGGCAATAGAGAATGAAAAAGTACTGGAGGACAGTGTGGGAGATAACTGGCTAAGACCCACAGAAGGCTTCTCCAGCATCCGGGGCCCAGGTGGTGCCCTAGCAAAGACCGCCCGCTAGAAGATGGCTAAAGGGGTGGGACATTGCAGACCAAACACAGTGGGATCCCAGAGAGGTGAGGGCAGAAGCTGGAGGGACTTAAGAGATGGACCACGAGACCTAGGCAGTATTTCCTAACCCTTTGCAGCTGGTGACAACTGGAGTCAATGGGGACAGCTTGCAGGGGGAAGCCATGACCTGGGACTGCTATACACCTGTTGCTCCATCAGGACACGTTGGGGGGAAACCCAGAGCTACAGATAGAAGTCAAGCTAGAGGAGTTATTACACTGATATCCGAGGTCCACATAAGGCTGAACCCATGCACTAGGGGTGAATGAGGGAGTGACAGCTGGAAGTCTTTGGGTGGAGTAGCAATACCTCAACAGTAGTGAGTCTCCTGAAGCACACCCACAGACTCTCTCGGTTCGTGTAGGATCCCACAGCGGAGTATGTCACCATGTTCCCCTCGATCAGCCTAAAAGGAGCCCACAGGCCTAGTAACACTGCTGCTCATCTTCCAGGTCCTGAGTCCACTGGTGGCCACACCGTGGCTGCTCTCACCGTCTGGGCCACACAGGCCACTAAAGCCCAGTGCCCAGGTCCCCAACCGCCTCTAGTCTATGTGGGTTTCCTTCCAGTGCATCTCAGGGAGGGGTGGGGCTGCGGCTGCAGGGCTCCCGCCCACTTCCACCCACATCTACCTGCCATTCCCTCTCCTTTTGCCTCCCATTCTCCATGCAGACTCAGAGCTGGGAAGTAGGGTCCTGGCTTCTCACACATTTTAAAACTTCTTGATCACCTGCAGGGTCCAGGCTTTTGAAACTTAAAAGTTTCTTTTTTGCATTTCTGCCAATAATAACCCTTCTTTGTGGAAAAGACTCACAAGTGGTCCAGCTGCTGTCAGTGGGCGGAAGGGCAGGTGTAACAGCAAATATAGGGAGGGGGAGAATCACCCAGCAATATTTTATTTTTATTTCATCTCACTGCAATATTCAACCCACATGGCACAATGCCCTAGCATCTGGCAGCCGTGGGAACTCTAGAGCACTTCTCCCCAGCCCCCTTTCATCTGAATTTCTTTCCAGATCTGACATCCTCTGTTTCTCCACAAATGAGTGCCTCCTACCCCCAGACCCCCCCACCTTTTTTTAAGTTTGTTGCTTTGTTTGTTTGTTTTGAGAGAGAGAATTCCAAGCAGTCTTAGTGCTGTCAGCACAGAGCCCAAGGCAGGGCCCAAACCCACGAACTGTGAGATCATGACCTGAGCCGAAACCAAGAGTCCGATGTTTAACTGACCGAGCCACCAGGTGCCCCCCAGGTGCCTCTTAAGCTAGGACTCTTCCCTTCCTCCTCCTACTTTCCCTTCCTGCCCTGCCTGGGGCTCCCTGGGAGCTCTGCCCAGGATGTTTACAGAAGAATACTGAGCAGCAGGGAAATGCTTCTCTCTGTCAGGCCCCCGTGTTGCCACCAACTCTTCTGAATTGACCATCCATCTTGTGTCATTACTGCTAAATTCTGGGCTCAAGTTCTTATGTGGGGCCCTGAATAAATCTAAACAAAGCCCTGAGGAAAAAAACCCAGCCCAAGATGAATCAAACACAGTTTGCCTCTAGTGTGTGCATTGCCTTGTTAATGTCGTTTGGCTCCTTTCGGAATGAATGATTCCAGTCACAATCCAATTGCTAGCTGGAGAACAAAACCCTGTTCAGTCCCTGAAGTCTCGCCCAGTGGGAGGCCCAGGGTTGCTCTGGCTAGAACACCACTTCTCGAAGACCTCATCTGTGAATCCAATATTTTCCTCTGTAGAATTCTCCATTGCTTCTGAAATGCTGAGGCCTGAGTTTTGTATATAGCACAGGTTCGAAGTTTGAGACTAAATTAATTTCTTTGGAGATTATTATTCCAGGATTGTGCTATATTCAGTAAATCTTGCAACTTGGCCTTTAAGTCTAGTTTGGCTTCCCAGCTGATGAAATACCAAGAAGCTGCATTTAGCCGAGAGGAAATGGGAGCAAGAAGGTAGCAAGAGTCTCTCTGTACCTCCATAGAGAAAGCATATGATGCCACACCAGATACTGATGTGCTAAGTTAAAATAAGGGAGCCTAAGATTTGTATAGAGCTTTAAAGTTTGTAAAGGGCTTTCCCATATGTCATGGCATTTGTTTTATGGGTTTACTCTGGCATTAGGACAATTTCCATTTTCTAGATAGAGGGCTGAGCTGAGGCCAAAGCCTGGGGCCTGCTCTTAGCTGCGTCACTGATTAGTTACTAACAATAGCAGAGAGCCCAGATCCTGATGTCAGCCTTAGTCTCTCTCCTAACAGTTCGCATGATGATGAACTGTCCTTCACCCATGACATTGCATTCGAGGAAGCTGGGCCATACCCTCCTTGGAAACCTCAGAATCTTTTAAGAAGATTTCTTTGAAGACCCCTTGTATTCCTCAGAGGAGACCAGTTAGCCAACAGGTTGGGCCTTTTCCAAAGTCAAAGTGTGCCTATCAGTGAGCTACCCTACCTGCCTCCCTCAGGAAACCCTCTGGTTGTGTCCCCTGTAATCTACCACACTGTTCACCCTGACCACACACTGTGAGTAAAGAGTGGAAGAGCAGCGGAAGGAAGCTGGGATTTTTTTCCAACAGCTGCAGGAAGGGTTCACCCAACATCAGTGCATTCAGATCTGACTGTTATGCTTCGGCTTTGGAAAATGCCCATCCTGTCAGCCAACTGACACGTTCCAGGAATACGAGGGAGCCTGACATAAATGTGCTCAAACACTCCTGAGACTCTAAAGAGACACATGGCCTGTCAAGCTGGGGTCTCTTGTGACAGTCCACTTCTATACAGGCGAAGCAATGAGTGCCCATGTGTCCAGCAGCTGTCACAAGAATCTGCTCAGGGATCACCTTGTCTAAGGCAGCTTTTAAGAATAGTGGCTGGAGCCCTGGGCCCCAAACCAAGGGCGGACATTGATCCTGGTCCCACCAGCTTTGGTGGGGGTGGTGGCTAACTACATGGTACCATACCAATCAACAAATGTGCAGATTTGGGAAGACAATATGGATATCCCAGCAGCTCAGAGGTACAATTGTGCCCATGATCAAGCAGCCCCATTCCTTCAGGCCTTGCACAGAACTCCAAAATTTCAGTGCTCAGCAAGCACTCTGGGTTATCCAGTGTCAGCCAGAAACTAAAGAGATGTCTGCTCAACCCAGAGGAAAGAAACAGCTCAGCTCAACCTGGTCATTTTCTTTCTCATTTTTCAAAGCCCTTTACCTTCCTCTCAGAAGCCTCTAGGGGTAGAGAAAACCAAGTGCTGACTCCAGCTTTTCTTCCCCCTTTTCAGTTTATTGGCTTTGAGTTTGATGCTTCTGCTTCCCAATTAGATACTAACCTTTTCTAAGGCTATTTGATCTCTCTTCACTGTTTGTATTATCCTAAGGTGCTTTACCTGCCTTCGCAGAATGGATTTATATCCAGCTTTCTGGATAAGATGTCTCCTCCAATAGCACATGGCCAGAATTTGGGGTGCCTCACACTTATTATGCCTTCAAAAGTATTCCTGCCCATACCCACTGTTTTGGGGGCGGAGAGCTGTTACGGAAGCCTCTTTGGGAATTATGGAGCTGCCTTAGCTTGGTTTTCTTACCCAATGTGATCTCGACATCCTTCATGGAAGACTGTTCTCATCCTGATTCTTTGGGAAATGGTAGTATAATCTCAGCCCAAAAAAGCATCAGGAGACTTGAGTGATTGTGACATGCCACCTCACCCAAGCAGCCAGAAATGGTAACCTTTCTTTTCCAAAGTCAAGTTACTTTTCCAGACCCACTTGCATTCCTTCATAGGCGTGTGAAAGTCATGGGAATGGTCAGGAAGCAGACAGGGGCCCGTGGACAGAGCTAGCAATAGGTGTTAGATCTAAGGGGAAACATGGAGGCTAACGTTGCTCTGAGATCCTATAAGTCCCCATCCCTCACAAGAGAGGGACTCTGAATATCCACTCCTCATCCCCCAAAGCTGCCTGCTCTGAGATAGTGAACTCACTACCATCAGGGAAGAAATAGGCAGTGAATGAGGAGAAGGTTTCACTTCCCAAGAGTCAAACATGGTGGAGGAAATGCACAAAAAAATCCAAACTTCTCGCTTGAACCAATGATTTCAAGTGCTTCCTCTACCTTGGGTTGTCCAAACATTGCAGAAGAAGGAAAGACAAAGGCCATGAAATGCAATAGCACTGAGAATACTAGGCCTTGTAATTAATTTAGGGGATACTAGGACTCAGGGAATTGGTTTTCAAAATGCTGGAAAATGGCTCTAGTCAGTTGATCAGTGAGATTGTGTGTGAACTCTTCAGAGAGTGTAATAGGGCATAAAACTTCAGGCCTGCAGAACAGCCTGCCTTCTTTGAACACCTGCCAGCACTGAACCTCAGCACACAACACTGATTCGGTTCTGGCCCCAAAGTCTCTACCAGTAGCCTGATCAAATGAGATTATGCCCCAGGCATGCTATGAAGATTCTTTGAGTAAACATTGCTTGGAAAACATGACAGACAGCCAGGGTCTCTTGCGTTTTGCTGGGATTAATGTTCCCACTCATGGTTTGGTTTCTCCTGTCTTTCTTCTCCTCCCCTCTCCACCTCCGTAACCCTTGCAATGCTGCTGTTGATTGTGTGAGACTCAGCCGGTATGGTTGATCTGCAAACTCAGCCCTCAGGAGATTTATTTCCACACTTCACCTCTGGCCTCTCTCCCCCAGAGACTGCTTCAATGACTCGGGGACTCACAGCCACTAAACAATGTCAGGAAGAGGCAAGAGTAATTTTGAAACAGAATGATGGTTTTCCCACACACACGAAAAAATTAAAATTACTAAAATAACTGAACATAACCTTATTAGATATTGCTGATCACTTAGTAAGTATTATCACCTTGTCCCTGATTTCCTGGGTTCCTTTAACATGCCTAGAGTCACCCACAAACCTGCAAAGGGTCCTGAACGTTCATTGTAGCCTCTTCTCCAGACCTTTTTTCTCTCATCAGCTTTCTCACACTCAGCCACCTTAGTCCACACTGACTTTCTAGGGAAAATAAGGGGACTCAGGTTGTCAAATTTTACTCAACTCAACTCAAAGCATTTGCACTTGTAATAGATTGGAGTAGCCTTTCTGAGACATCATTGGAATTTTTTTTCAACTGCTTGCTATCCCTTCCCCCAGTCTTAAGCCAAGCTAACTCTTTAGAGAATTCAAAATATCAGGAAACAAATCAATGTGCACCCTCATGCTTTTTATCTGATGACTGAATGTTACAATCATTACTAATTCTGGCACCTTTTTCCTTAGGACTGAACAAGATCTGATCACTTTGGTTTGGTAGGCTATTTTATGGAGCTTTTATAATCAGCATTCCTTGTCAAGGTGGCGTTTTCTAAGAAAAGCGGTTTGTGTATTTTGACTCACTGAGCAATAGATTAGGAAATCTGAGGTTTGAGGAGAGAAGAAAAGCAGTGTCGGAGACTGCCGAAACTTGGACATGGGACCGAGAGTTATACTTGTGGCACCGCGCACACACACACACACACACACACACACCCATGCACGTGCGCACACATCACATGCATGCGCGTGCACGCACACGCACACTCATGCACACACACACACCCTGTAGTGACACACAGTTACACACTGACATAAGCACCTACATTTTTACAGAGAAGGTAAGAGTCTTAGCCCTGGGCAGTGAGGAGTCTCTGTGCGACTCACTCTGGGCTTCTGTTCTCCTTCCACTCTCCAGGCTCTGCTGGTTGACTTCTATGTGTGTCCCTTCTGCTTCGGTCCCAACCCAATTACCTTGAGATGATGTGTTTTTGCATCAGATCCCCACAAATGCAAAATGTACACTGACTCAAAATGGATTTGAGTCCCTTAAATGCAAACATCAAGGGAGGTTTCAGAGCCCTGTCAGGAACTGACACTGGGCCTGTCAGCCCATAGTCTCAGTGTTTTCTCCTCTCTGTGGTTATGAGGGTCTATGTTGCCACATAGTTTTTGTGATCGTGTGGTTTGGGCTTTTGTTTTTCTTTATTTAAAAAAAATTTTTTTAACATTTATTTATTTTTGAGAGAAAGAGACAGAGCATGAGAGGGGCAGAGAGAGGGGAAGACACAGTATATGAAGCAGGCTCCAGTCTGTCACACAGAGCCTGACGCAGGGATCAAACTCACGCGCGGTGAGATCATGACCTAAGCTGAAGTCGGGCACTTAACCAACTGAGCCACCCAGGGGTCCCTGGGTTTTTGTTTTTAAAACAACCTCCCAATTGTGTCATGTAAAAGACGTTCCTGACATCAGGCAGATCATGGTCACCCTGAAGAGGTGCCATTAAACAACCTCACACCATTTCTCCCTTGTATGAGTAAGATGTGATTTCAAAAACTTCAAATGCAGTGGCTTAAAAAAGAAGTTCATTTTTCTCTCACACATACATCTGAAGTCAGGTGGACCAGTGCTTATTACTAAAAGCCTCAGTGAGATAAGGCCCAGCTCACTCTCACTATGTGTAGCTTCCATCCCCAAGGCCCCGTCGAGGTCTAAGCTGGCTGCCCCAGCTCCAGCTGTCCGGGTCACACTCCAGTCAGAAAGAAGGAAAAAAAAGCAAGAATAAAGGCATGCTTTCTTCCTGTAAGGGCGCTTCTCGAAAATGGCATGCCCCATTTCTGCTTCCATCTCATTGAGTAGAACTTTGTCACACTGCCAGCTTCAAGAGGGTGGAAGATATAGTCTTTTTTTTTTTCCCGAAAATCCTATGCCTTGTTACAAAATAGGGTTTCTATTATTACAGAAGAAGGAGGAGTGAATACTTTTAAGAACAGCCAGAAACGCCTGCCACACAGTCTTCGTTCTATTCCCCTCAACACACATATTTTTATATTGCCACATTAAATTATCTTTAATCTTGTTCTGTGCTCAAATCCATCCCAGACGTTGCCAACAGACTCCAAAATTTCAGACTAATTTGGATCAAAATCTCTTGAAACTTCCCTCAGTGGCTAGATTTGCATTTCCTACTGAAAACCCCCTGGCCTTTCTTAATCATGCAATACTGCTAGCACCTTGGTTCTTAACTTCTTGACTCACACAGCCGCAAGACAACACACACACACACACACACACACACACACACGGGCTCCCACATTCTTATTTTTTCATTCATCCGGAAAGAAATTATAACTACAGATGTTTATTGATACAATCTTGTGGCTTTCTTTAGCAACTAGAATGTAGTGATCTTCCAGTCTCCTTTTTAAGAAGAGACAGAGGGTCCTCCTCCAAATAAGAATCACCAGAGCTGTGTGCCTTGACATCCTTGGGCTATCTCAAAATAATGCCTGCTTATTATTTTTAAGAAAGACTGCTTTTTAATCATTATAGTAACATTATAGATAGAACATGGGGAAATGGGTAAAAGGAAAAAATATCTATTATGCATTATCTATAAGCTCATTAGTCTCACACAGGCACTGCTGTCATTGGGGCAATTTTCCTTCAGCCTTTTTTCAAATGGGCGTAATTTTATAAAATGTATATATACATCTTTATTTGACATTATTTCCTAACATTTTTCATATTTGTACATTAGTTTTCAATAATCCCATTATTTTAATAACTACATAATGGAGTAGATATATCATAATTTATGTAATAGTTCCCCGCGGTTGGCATGCAGGTTGCACCCAATTTCTTTTCCTTTCCCCGAGATAATAAACAATAGGGGCTCATAAAGATTCATTGTATATTCAGAATCCCAGGGATTCAGAATTTTATTTATTAAATAGATATTTGAAAAACTAGTTTGTTTTTATTACACAAATAATACATTCACATGTTTAAAAAAATGAAAAAAGGTAACCAGAGAGGAGGGTATAAAATGACCTTTCCTTGTCCTGGGCACTAGCTTCACCCCCTCCCCCATCATGTCATGTTTCTGCTTTTATTCTCTCACAATGACCTTCTGTCATAACTTTAAACAATATTTATGTGGCTTTAAATATTTACATCTATGAGCTGGTATCTCCTGAATTTATATTGTCCTCTTGAGTAAGGATTCTATGTGCATCAAGGTCTAATGGATTCATTTTTATTTACTCTCTGCTTTTTTCACATCCCCCAGCTCATACTCAACTCTCTGTCTCTTGTTTCTGATGCCATTAATCTTCTGGACTCCTTACTTGTGCTTTTCTGGAAATCTACTTCAAATATTTTTTTCAAAAGAATGTATTAGAGGGTAAATTTTGTAAGTGTTTTCAGGTCAAAAAGCACCAGCCCCACCCCTACCACCAAATTGATAGTTCAGTTGGGTATAGATCTCTAGGACCAAATATCCCTTTTACCTCAGGACTCTGAAGATAGTCTTATATAGACAAATCTAACAACAGTGCTGAAAACTCTGATGTGACATCAGTCTGGTTCTTCTTCCTTGGGATCCAGGGGACACATTCCACAGCATGGTTTCTCAGTTTCAGCACTACTGACATTTTAGGCCCAATAGTTCCTAGTTGTGGGGTCTGTCCTGGACACTTAACAGCATGCCTGTCCTTACCCCACTAGATGCAATTATGGTTTAATAACTGTGCTAACAGAACTAGTCATGGTAAGGTTAGGGCATAGAGGAGAGTTTTTTCCATGGTGGTGGCAGGGGGGCAGGGAGCTGTAGGGTGACATTTGAGCTAGATTTAAACAAAGGAGAAGGGGAGTTAGGCAGGCAGGGATTGGAGAGACCATGTTCCTGGCAGCGTGGAAATCAAACGCTGGAAATCAAATCACACCCAGGAGACTTCAAGAAGAGCTGTGGCAGGGACCTTATGGAGACGAGGTGACGGGGGGAGGAAAGAAAAGGAGGGCCAAGTCTTAGAAAGGGTGCTGTGTTCTAGTAGAAGGAGATGTTTATCAGGATTGTTTTGGTTGCAGGTGACACCAGAACCATCACTCTTTCCTCTCCTTTTCCCTTCCATCCTACACTTCATCCCTCTATGTCTCCTTCTCTTGGCTCAGACTTTCTTGATCTCAGTCATTGTCAGAGAGTTGGTCCTCAAGTGTGGGATCATTGGAGATTAATGATTCCAGAGAGTAGGGGATGGTGTTTTTCTCACAGCTCCAGCAAAAGTCCCAGAGAAAATGTGGATTAGCTCTGTGGGGATTGGCAGGGCATCTCTGACCAAGTCAGCAGGGATGGGGTCACCCAGGGCAGGCCTGAGTATGTGCCCACCCCTTAAGTGGAGAACAGGAGGGAGATGCTGACAGGCAAAAAAAACAAAACAAAACAAAACAAAACAAAAAACAAACAACACATTTCCTCTATAGGGAGCTACTGAAGGGATTTTAGAGTGATGGTTGCTGCACCAAAGTGAAAATGGATGGGAGGGACGGACCAGCATCTAGAAAGACGGGTTGGCAAGTCTTGTAAAGCCTGGGACTGAACTGAAGAGGGCTATGGGGCTACAGAAGAAATGGCACACTGAAGAGATGTTTAGCAAGAACAGGCTCAAAGTGAGGGTTGCTTGAGTCTGGGCATGAAGTGGGGAGGTGTCTAGGTTGACAGACTTGATTTCTGATTTGTGAGAGGGTATCCCCTTGCCAAGCCTCTGATGACAGACCTTTCCTTGCCCCCTGTGACATTTTGGAGCTGAAAAACACCAGGGGCTGAGGGGAAACACATCCAATAAAACAAAGAGAAGTGAAGAGGGTCTCAAGAGTACTGGGTTTTTTTTTTTATTCCTTTTCTCACATTTCCTGCCTTTCTAATATATATGTAAATTTTTTAGCAAGAAAAAGGGGCAGGGGCCTCTTACTAATGGAATCAGTGTGTATTAATTATGCATTAGTGGAGATTATTCCACAATTCATTGCAGTCCTCACAACCAGTCTTCAAGCAAAAGGCAAGTATAGAATATAATTTTTCATGATAATAATGATATCTACTAGAGAAAAAGAGTCCTCAGCACCACTCTCGCTGGAAACCTTATCAGGAGTACAGTACTTGACAAACTGTCTGTTGGGGGTTGACAAACAGCCAGGTTCTGTGGCCAAACACCATGCGTGTGCAGAGGCCAGCTCCAGGCTGGGCTAAGGGAAGCATCTGAAGGTGCCAAGGCTGCCGCAGACACCACAGACTGGGTGGCTTAAACAACAGAAATTTATTTACTCACAGTTCTGGAGGGTAGATGTCCAAGATCAAGGTTCTGGCCCGTTTGGTTTCTGGTGAGAGCCCTCTTTCTGGCTTGCCAATGGTCACCTTCTCACTGTGTCCTCGCAAGGCCTTTCATTGGCGTGCCCATGAAGAGAGAGAACTTACAAGGACACTAGTTCTACTGAATTAGAGCAATACCCCATGACCTCACTTAATATTTATTATCTCCTTATAAGCCCTATCTCAAGTCCAGTTAGGGAGTTAGGGCTCTAACGTATGAACTGAGGGTTAGGGGAGGGGAGACACAATTTGGTCCATAGCAGGAAGCCTGCACACAATGCAAGTAGTTTTGACTTGCATTTCTTTTGACCTCATTTCTTTTTTGTAATGTTTTATTTATTTTTAAGAGACAGAACGTAAGTGGGAGAGGAGCAGAGAGTGAAGAGGACAGAGTATCCAAAGCAAGCTCTGTGCTGAAAGCAGTGAGCCCGATCTGGGGCTCAAACTCACAAACTGTAAGATCATAATCTGAGCCAAAGTTGGACGCTCAACTGACTGAGCCACCCAGGCATTCTACCTCGTTTCTAGAACTTCTGAGGTTATTTGCACTGGAAAAGAGGGTTATAGCTGAAGTGGCTAGATCTAAATTATATTGAATAATTCTCCATCCTGTTGCAAGGCTCTCTTGGCGTTTCTTGTCCAGGCTCAGAGACAGAGAGGGCAGAGGTGGCCAGCATTTCCTCTGAAGTCTCCCAAAACCCAGATCTGGAGCCTTGAACATGTATAATATGGAGAAGTAAAGATGGAGTCACAGTCAGCCAAGCAACACCCACAAGCTACCAATGGCCTGGAATTGAGAACCAGAGGTTTTTTTCAGGAACACGTTCTTCAACATCTCTGCAGCTCAGGTTTCTTGTGTCCAACACAAGACTAATGATACCAGTCTTAGGGGGTTGTCATGCACATCAGATAAAATGATGCATGTAAGTGGCTGGCCTTTCAGAATTCACTGCTTTTGTTTCTCTGTTTTGGCACAATGGGGACTATTCCAAGGATTTCTACTCTCCTTGCCTAGAAAATAAACTTTGCTCCACAAGACAGATAGCCACTATAGAGATTCTGCCAATTGCTAGTTTCATCTTTTCTGACTATATCTTCAAGAGTCTGGGAAGTAGAACAGACCCATCAGACACATTGCAAGATGGCCATGGACCAAAACATGAACTTGTGCCCAACAGCTGATCTCATATTGACTGGTAGAATCACATGGCATTGTAAAAGCTAAGATCAATGATTCACTTCCCTCTTCCAATGCACAGTGACCCTGGTAAATGTCTGTAAGTCCCTTTAAAAAGGCCAGAAGGGAGATTTAGAGGATATTTTTCTGACTTTATCATCAGGTCCTTCCTCAAGTTTATATCACACTCCTTCACTCAGGAAGCTCCAGATCTGCGAACCATCTCACCTGGGAATCAGGTGAAGGGCCTTGACCTTCTATCATGATTGTTTTATTTATTTGCAAGGTTCAGAGTCAGCCTTCTATTTGCAAGGTTCAGAGTTTCTTCAGCTACACAGTTCAAGGAACTCCTTTAGTGGGCTGCTCATCCATCTTAGTTCTCGGGACACTGTGAGCAATCAGCCACCAACAAAGTTCCCTGAGGTCAAAACATTCTGATATGCCATCTGGTCATTTGCCCATGACAGAAACTCTACCAATATCACCCCTGGCAGATACGTGCTGTTGCTTGGCCTCCTCCGTCCACAATCTAAATATCCACATCAAGACCAAGGAGGCCATTTCATGGGCAGCATGAGTCACTTTCATCCTGGCCCTCACAGTACAGACACCTCTGAACTTTTCATGATATGAGCTGTCATAGCTCAGGTAACCCAGAAGCGGATACTGATCAGGATTTATGTGAGTAAATAATTTACTGAGGAGTGCTCTCAGAAGAAAGTGATTGAGTCAGTTGGGTGTCTGACTCTTGCTTTCAGCTTGGGTCATGATCTCATGTGATCTCAAACCTGCATTGGGCTTTGTGCTGACAGTGTGGATTCTGCTTGGGATTCTCTCTCTCCCTCTGTCTCTGCCTCTCCCCTGCTTGTGCACATGCTCATTCTCTCTCTCTCTCTCTCTCTCTCTCTCTCTCTCTCTCAAAATAAACTT
Source organism: Prionailurus viverrinus (assembly GCF_022837055.1). Taxonomy (NCBI): domain Eukaryota; kingdom Metazoa; phylum Chordata; class Mammalia; order Carnivora; family Felidae; genus Prionailurus; species Prionailurus viverrinus. The sequence goes on from NC_062561.1 coordinate 170,272,686, forward strand.
AAGAAAAACTGAATTAAAAAAAGACGAAGAAGGCAAGTGAGAGAAGCAGGTTACAGCAGGGGAAGAAAGCTAAGCAAGGAGGTCTTGGCTGGGTACTAGCATCAGCCTGGTCCTCAAGGAGTGCTGAGGTATGAATTGCCTCTTTGAAACAAGGGGACCTACCTCAGATTCCTGTTAGTCAGTCTTTGGCCTCTGGCTGCCTGGGAAGGTGATGCAAGTAGTGTAATCTCCCAGGCAAATGGCTTCTGCTGGGCGGAAGGAAATTCTACGGAGAAGGCAGAAGCCATCACTAAGAACAGCTGGAGGATAGATGTTCCAGCCTCATGATGGGGATCTGGGCACAAAACCAACAGTATCTACCATGCACACATTCATTTTCCATGTATTGCTCAATGCCATTGTAAAGGAGGTGTCCTCTAGGCCCTTTCAGGGGACATAGAGACAAATGAGCCAGTAGCACATGATAAAGTTACTCCAACAATCCTTCCTAATCCCTAAGTCTTTGGAATCCTAAATTACACCAAAGAATTTCTGCCATCTCTCCTTTGCTCTCTGTAGACCTGAATGAAGGAAAGGGGAGGGAGCACTCCAAACAGGGGAAACAATGACTACACAAAGACTCAGACCCAACATAAAACAGGGCAAGTTCAAGGGCCTGGAAGAAGCTCAGTACAGCCAGATTGAAGAGAGTGAGGGAGGAATGGCCAAAGACAAGCTAGAAAAGTAAGTAATGGCCACAGGATACGGGTGCTCGAGGCATAGCAAAGGAGTTGGACTTCCTAGCAGTAGGGCAATTCCGGGGTTCTGACCATGGAAACAGCACGATCACACTTCATCTTCAGACACTGCACTCTGGCAGTGACTGGGAGTGGATTAAAGGAGTGAGAATCTGGTCTAGACTGGGAGTAGATTAAAGGAATGCAAGAATGATCAAGGGACAAACAGTTTGGAGGCGATTGTGGCCATCCATGCAACAGACAACAGGGTACTGGACTTAGGAGACAGCAGTGGCAATGGACAGAAGGGATTAGGTCCAAGAGTTTGTGAGGATGGTCGGAGATTGTTGGGACACACAGTGCTCCCCCAAGAGACCTCTTAGCAGTTGTGAGATGTATCTTCAGTATTTCCTGCCCTTCAGAAAAGGCATTAGCAGCTCCTACACTCTGAGCAAGGCCTGGGACCTGCCCTGACCCTGGACCCCTCCCAGGGGCATCCCCTGCTCGAGTGCTGGGTGGCCCACAGGCCCATCACCGACTCAACAAGGGAGGCTGTCGGTGGAGTCAGTGCTGGGATTTTGGCCTCATAACTCACAGCCTGCTACTGGGGTGATGGATGGGCTCTGTGCAGCTTGCCATTGATCCGGGTCCTCGCCAAAGAGTAGAACAACAGTGACCGCAACATTTACATCATGCGCTGACTCGTGTCTGCAAGGCGGCGCCGAGGCCCACAGGACTGTGCCGAGAGACATCTGCGTGGCAGCACACGGCTCAATTCCTCCTTTTCTCTCCGCTTTGTAAATTGCCTTTGTCAGCTTCTCCTAGCGGAAGCTACTCTCTTCATCAATCAGAACAATGGCCTGTTGGAATGAAAAATTCCCCTTCCCAGCCAGCTGAAGTAAAGGGTTTCAGGCCTGAGTGCGCACCCTTGGCTCCCCAGCAGCCACCAACAGGCTGCCACACCCAGGGCTGGGTGGTGGCCCTTCAGCCCTACCCTGCCCCCAACCACTCACACACACACACACACACACACACACACGCCAGTCCCCGTTGGCTGATGGCTTTGGTGTCTGAGCAGAATTCAGATTTGTAGGGGTCAGAACTGCCAAATGTCTGGTCGTAATAAAGACAATATCTGCCTATATGTGTTTAGCGCTTAACTTATCCATGAAATTTCCATTTGTTCCTTTATGACACGTGTGCTGAATGCTTCCTTTCTGGAGGCAGGAGATTCACATAGATTATCTTGGACAGGATACTGTTTAAGGTCAAGAGAGGATCCTGTCCCTGGGGCTAAGCTACAGGATTCGGTTTGCTACTACTGGCCCACTGTGCAGCTTTGGCCAGGTAAGTAACCGAACCTGTTCTTTCTTCTGTACAATGAAGACTGTAGGCATACCTGCCACATAGAAATGATATGAAGATTAAATGACCTAATAGATGTCATCTTCTTAAACTAGTGCCTGGATCAGAGAACAGCACCTGAAACATGGTAAGTGCTATTTAAATGACACCTATTATTTATTGTCATCATCATCAACACTGTCATTATGTTTATCAATATTTGCTTAACCTTGTGAGAGAGAAGGATTAAGTATTACTATGCCCATTTTATATATGAAGGAACTGAGGCTCCAAGGCTTGGAGGTGACTAACCTAGTGAGGTGACTAACTTATACCTGATGCCAGTAAGTGTGTCCCAGCTGCAAGCCTAATGCTCTTACCATGTCAGTCACATGGTTCTATTGAGTTAAGGACGTTCTTTTACCCTCATTATTAAAATGATAAGAAAGAATCCAGAGCTCACTACCCCCAATATAATTTGGCCAGCCTCCTCTACAGATTATCTTCTCCCTGTGGGCAGGGTAAGACATACTCCATTTCTCCTCCCCCCACCTCCCACCCCCCACCCACCCCACCCAAACTCCCTCCTGGGAGTTTCCAAAGACATCACTTTCAAAGGCTGACACTGCTGGCCACGAAACTGGCAGGGGCAGAGGAAGGTGCCCTGAGGGTCACCACCCAGCCATTCTTGTAGGCTCTCGTAGGCCATCCGTGAATAGTGTGTCCTGGAAAGGCAGTCTCATCAAGTAAGTTGCTGGTAGTTTCCCAGATTGTTGAGGCTACAGGTGTTACCATCAAGTCCTTGTCTTTCTGCACTTCAAGCTGCTGACTGGCCATCAGCACTGCTGGAGAGGACGGCCACAAAGCAGGACTGACTACTTCCCAGTCAGGGATGAATGTGGCTCAGATTCTGCCTTCTGTTCTGCTGGAGGTGGGAGCACAGTGTGGAACCAGGGAGATCATTTGAGTAGGGGATCATTTGATCCAGGAAAATCATTTGAGCCAGGGTCACAATGTCCTGAGGCTCCTAGGCCCCCTCCTTCCTGTGGCTGATTCACTCCCAGCTCCTGTTCTCCTGAACTTCCATGCCTGCCCAGACTCTCCCGTGCAGCAGGCTTACCTGGGCCCCTCATGGCTGCTCCCCTTCCTCTCTAGATTCTGACATGGTGCCCTGTATCCAGTGGCCAGATCCAGCTTCCTGAGGCTCACTCAGGTTGGTTCCGAGCCCTGACTGGATGGTCTGCTGAGGATGCCTTCCCTACCTCATCCCAGGGCCAACGGACTCAGTCACACCTCCAGGAAGTACTAGCCTTTATTCAGGCTAACCACCCTGAATATGACAGCTGACACAGCTGGCTTCTGCTGGGGCTTCCCTCTGCTGCCATTAGCCATCCATTTCCCTTCATGCCGTATCTCCTGGGTGACAGAGCTAATCAATCTCGACTAGCCCACCTCGGAGGCATTAATGCAGTTGATTGCCTCCTGACAACAGCTAGCAGGAAATACATGAATCCCTTCTTACAAGGTGGGGGAATGCTTGTATAAATAGAGGAAGCCCAACATTTTAACCTAGGGAAGGCCTGGACACCAGTATTAGAAGTTTTAGAATGAAAGCTCTTATGTGTACTTACAATTTGTGTCTTCTTGCTGTCTAGTCAACTTCTTTCTAAGAAGTTTTTATGTCTCATACACTAGAGTCCCGAATATGCCAAAAGCAAACCAGCAATAATCCAAACAAGACAAAGGTGTGGGGGGTGCCTGAATGACTCAGTTGGTTAAGGGTTCAACTCTTGACTTTGGCTTAGGTCACGATCTCATGGTTCGGGAGTTCTAGCCCCACATCGAGCTCTACGCTGACATTGAAGAGACTGATTGGGATTCTCTGTCTCCCTCTTTCTCTCTGCCCCTCCCCCACTTGCTCTCTCTCTATCTCTCTCAGAAATAAATAAATAAGTAAATAAATAAATAAATAAATATTTTAAAGAAAAAGGTGTTGGCTGAAACTTATACTCACTCTGGGATACATTAAATATGCTTGTTGTGTGCTGTGAAGGCTAAACTAGAGGAGAGCAGAGGCTCCTTCCTGAGACACTAGATAAGGTTCAGGTGCGAATGTCCAAGCTCCTCCAGGTTAATGGAGGTGCCCTGGAGAGCCTCTGCTACCAGTGAGGACAAGGAAGTTGAAGTGTATGGAGAAGACAGCACTGTTTCTCATGTGACAGCTTAGCTCTGCTATGTCTACATTCCTCTCTGGAATTTTGGGGGTGAATTTGGAGGTGGCCGTGGTAAGCAGAGGCAGGGACGTGGCTGCTGTTGCCGTGCACCCAGAGAATCATGCTCATGAGGACCACTGTGCGACTACACACTCTGGAGAGAGCTGCTAATGTGGCACATCTCTGAGGATGTCTCCCTGAGTGTTGGCAAGATCGCTGTGTGTCTTGGGTCAGGAACAACTTTGGACAAACACTGATGTGGGGGAAGGGAAATAATGAATGTGGAATCAATACTCACAAACATTCAGGGTGTTTGGGTCCAGGAATTGTAAATGTTCTTTCCTCTCCTGCCATCTCTCCCAGCTGCATTCAAATGAGGAGACCCTTTGTGGAGCCAAGGGTTATACATGCAATATGTTTTGTTCTGGTTGGCATTAAGCCTACAAAGAAACCACCTAGTTAAGTCCCCCCCCCAGATTTAGTTGTTCATGAATTTATTTTTTTTCCATTTCCATCACAAATTTCCTGTTAGAATAAGATGTTTTTGTTTTAGGTTTTACCAAGCTTGGAGCTGCCTCTGTTCTCTGCAAATCAACAAAGCTGATTCTTGATTTTTTTTTTAAGTTTTTTTTTTCTTTACTTATTTATTTTGAGAGAGATACAGAGGGAGAGAGAGAATCCCAAGCAAGCTCGTGCTGTCAGCGCAGAACCCAACACGGAGCTCAAATTCACGAACCATGAGATCATGAGCTGGGCCACCACCCAGGTGCCCCAAGCTGATTCTGATGTTAATGCACTGAGCCAGAAGTCACAGGACACTAAGAGACAGATACAGCCAAAGAGCTTTCCACACCCCTCATGCCCTTCAAATGCCATGTAATGTCTAGATAGAATATCCAGATGGCTCCCAGCTTCCTGTGAGAGTGGGATTCTTTCCCCATCTGCTCAGTGCTGGCCCCCAAGACTGGTGCTACTTCTTCAGCAGTGGGTGGGCAGCGGGAAGCACAGCCCCAGAGGGGCTGCCCACATATTCAGGCTGGCTCACTGCAGGCCTGAGGGGCTCTGCTCTAAGGCAGAAGGTACAGGGTCCCAGACACCTCAGGTTTCCTCAGGTGTGCACCCAGATCAATATGTAGTGTCACAAAGAAAGACAGATACCATATGTTTTCACTCTTATGTGGATCCTGAGAAACTTAACAGAAACCCATGGAGGAGGGGAAGGAAAAAAAAAAAAAGAGGTTAGAGTGGGAGAGAGCCAAAGCATAAGAGACTCTTAAAAACTGAGAACAAACTGAGGGTTGATGGGGGGTGGGAGGGTGGGGAGGGTGGGTGATGGGTATTGAGGAGGGCACCTTTTGGGATGAGCACTGGGTGTTGTATGGAAACCAATATGACAATAAATTTCATATATTGAAGAAAAAATATGTAGTGTCAGCTCTCTACCCTCTGGGATAACTAAGGGCTGTTTCCCCCTGTTCTTTAACAGCAACATAAAAAGTAAGTACCCGTGTTTTCCAGCCCAGAGGCACAAGAAGGGTATTTGCAGATGTTACCTGATCTCTACCCATTCTGTGGCAAAGTACCCTCTCTTCAAGAAAGAGGGCACACGGACCTGTGTCTATTTTGCTTCAAGAAGATGGAGCGAATTCCTATGTATCAATCACATCTGCTTCCCAGAGGAGGTGCCTCAGAGTCTCAGGTCCCTGTGGGGGTATTGTTCTGAGAGCCCCTGGGAAGATATAGTTGAGCAAGAGGTTTCTTGATGCAAGAAAGGTTTCTCTTTCTTGACCCACGTGTCTCCAGCAGAAATCATTTCAGAGTGGACATGGAATGGCAAGGTTAACAGTGTAGCTTCAGTATAAAACCATGTTGAATTCTACTATACAATGTTCAAGGGGTAGAGATACTTTCTGCCTGGGACAGAAATTCTACCGCTTTCCTGTTACCAGGCTTCCCCATACAGCAAAAGTTCCTGATTTATAAACAGTTTTAACACTTTTACTTTCTCCACCACTCCTGCTGGGCTATTTTTGGCCCCTTACTGAAGAATGAAAGCAAAATTGCATTTTAAAACCAACCATTAGTTTATTGACACTGAGGAGGTGTGTTAATCAAGTCAGACTTTTTCCTTTCTTGATCAATACATATCTGGCTTGTCCTGCTAATAGACAGTTACCCAATTACCTGTCTCTAATCGCAGCCTCTGCATCCTTTAAAACTTCAGCTTGTTTCATTGATCAGGTAACAGCTAAATTGACACCCACTCTCTTGCAGAACAGATTTAATCTGCCCTGCAGTTGATTAAAACGCCTCACCAAAACCAGAGCCAGATGAAATTTTATCACCTCTACAGTGCATTCAGTTGTTATCACAGCACAACATGGAACAAGGTATAGTGTGGAGGAAATTGAACTTCAGTGTCCATTGACCACTCCTCAGAGACTTCCAAAAGTACAGTGGGATAAATGTGTCTCAGAAACACCAAATTCCTGGGTCTCACCTCCTTAAGATAAATTTCTAGAGTGGAATTCTTGAGTCAAAGGGGCAGTTTCTTAATACATCTGATGATTTGTTGGTTGCAGAACAAAGAAGATCAGAATATAAATAAGTATCACCACACTATAACTATCGGAAAATACAATGTTCCCATTGTAAACTGATTTAATAAAAGGTAAATTTCCTGAGAATCACAGTGTGATACAGTGATAATCTTATAGAAAACTTTAAAACAATTCCTATGTCCTCAACCTCTTATGTTGTTAAAATTTACTTAACCAATCTCTTATGTTATGAAAAAGTTGTAATTAAAATGGAACTCTAGACTCCAGCTCACTCATACAGAGTAATCATTTACCCTGTCCTTGGGGATTAAATAATGAAGCTGAAGGCTTTCTAATTAACAAGGAAAAAAATCTAACTATTATCTATGTTATTCATTTTCACCTCAGCCTTGCAAAAGGAGAAAATGCAATGAATTCATTTGCAATAATAATTTGAAATCATAGGTAGAAAGCCAAAACATATCCAATATTTTATAATGTGTAAGTGATATGTGGATATAAATTATTTATAAATGGTTTATATTAAGTTTGCAACAAGGGAACAATGAACTCCTTGTCTAGTGTCATACAAATAAGGAACAAGGTACCTTAGCATAAGATGCCTTGGGAGCCATGGGGAAAAGTTTGCATTGACTTCTGCCAAGAATGTCTACCCCGACTCCACATAAACCATCTATGCAGCTGTACAATGGGAGCCCAAAATCAAAATCTGTGCTCAAAAATACCTGAAAGGAGAGAATAAAGTCTGCTGTTTTTGGAACAATGATTTATGGTCTTGTTTAAATGACGTTACAGTTGGATTCAGATGAAATACCTTAGCTTCCCCATCCACAACCAGAAATTAAGAAGAGGAAGAAGAGGGAGAAGGAGAAGAACAACAACACACCCTTATTAAAGGTTATTTGCAAAAAACAAAAACAAAAACAAAACAAAAAACTAGGTGTCAATTTCCCTTCTGTAAAAGTCAGCACTGTAAAATGAAGTGGAGACAAATATGAAAGTAACAGATAAAAGGAATACATGCAAACAACAGATCACAGAATTTCCACATTGTATGTTTCTAAATCAGTCATACTGCTCTGAGATAAACTACCCCAAAACAACGGACACTGGTGCCTGGAACTTCACAGAACAAGAATGGAAATAAGAAATCTTCAGACTGCTGGGGGCCATGCTTTTCTGGCTACTTACCAGACACCAAAAACCCACCTTATTTGCTGCGTTAATCAAGATCCAGTGTGTCACTTCACGGGACAGTGTCAATACCTGTATGGATGGAGCTGTCTTTAGTAGACCTTCTCTAGGAGTTCCCACGAGGCCTTCCTTCCCTCCTTCTCCAGGACATCCACAGTGGCCTGTCCCTACTTTGATCTCTACTTTTGACAGGATCTTGGGAAGGATTTAGTTCATTATAGCAGCCCTTTTGGCTTTTCTCAGAGGCAAATTGATTGGTCTGTTGTGACTTAATTTTAGCTATTGCTTTCTGAGGAAGCGGAACAGCTTTTATCCTTCCTTCTGAGGAAACACCAGAAACTATATGTTTTGAAATACTAGGTGGTATTATCTTTCAAGGTTGATGTCACCTTCAGGCTGAGAGTGGGGACATTGAGTGTTTGCCAGAAGTGCCCCCAGGCCCCTAGACCAGCGTAAAACTTGGGAGCCCTTAAACGGAAAGAATGCTTTTTACCAAGATGACACCAAGAAAGAATAAAGGGGATAATTGAAGTGTTTCCTGCTAGTGAGGAACTGAACCTATAGTAGGTGCCTAGGCCTGTCACATAGTAGGTGCTTGAAGACTGTTGCTCAAATATATCTACTGTGCAGAGGAGTTGCGTTTTTATTGCCACTTCCAACAAGAATCCCTCAGTGTCAGACCAGGGCACATAGGAGTCAGGGGTGGCCATGGACCCAAGAGCTAATCAATCTATTCAATAACATCTGGAATAGTCTATTCACTACAAGGTCTTCAGTGGAGCTTAGGAACTTTCTGACTGTTTACATTCTTCCTCCAATGCCACAACCTTCACCTTTTTCTCTATTCTGACTTCATTCCTGTTGGTTTACCTTCCTTTTTTTAAACTTTTATTTTTAAATTCCAGTTAGTTAATATACAGTGTAACATTAGTTTCAGTTATACAATATAATGACTCAACACTTCCATACATCACCCAGTGCTCATCATGACACGTGCACTCCGCTTTTCTTTTTTAAGTTTATTTATTTCTTTTGAGAGGGAGAGAAAGAACGTGAGCAGGTGAGACACAGAGAGAGAGGGACAGAGAGAATCCCAAACAGGCTTCAGGTTGTCAGCGCAAAGCCCAACTTGGGGCTTGAACTCACAAAACATGAGATCGTCACCGGAGCTGAAATCAAGAGTCGATGCTTAACTGACTTTAACCCATATCCCTAACCCATCTCCCCACTAGTAACCATCAGTTTGTTCTCTAAGGTTAAGAGTGTGTTTCTTGGTCTGCATGTCTCTTTTTTCCCCCTTTTACTCATTTGTTTCTTAAATTCCACATGAGTAAAATCATAAGGTATTTGTCTTTTGCTGAGTGACTTATTTCTGTCAGCATTATATTCTCTAGCTCTGTCCATGTCATTGCAAATGGCAAGATTTCATTCTTTTTTATGGCTGAATAATGGTCCATTGTGTGTATATATATATACACACTACATATATATATGTGTATATATATATATATATATATATATATATATATATATATACACACACACACACTACATCTTCAAATGTCAGCTTGCTTAGTCCCCTTTCGCTTAATGCAGGCCCAAATCATAGACTTTGGGAGAAAAAAAGAAACATTAGTGCATTCATTTATGTATGAAAAAATCAAGGATCAATTACAGGATTTGATCAAAACCACATAGCTGGTAAGTAATATTTATGATAGTTAACACTTGAATATTTACTATGTGCCAGGCACTATTAAAGTGATTTACAGATACACTTTATCCTTACGATCACTTGTGTTGTAGGTACTTGTGATGTGTCAACTTGGCTAGGTTAAAGTTATGTTATATGACCAAATGCTAATCTAGGTGTTGCTAGGAAGATATTTTGTAGATTTAATTAAAGTCCATAATCAGATGACTTTAAGAGAGATTATCGTAGATAATCTGGATGGATTTTTGGAATTGCTTAGCCAGCACCCACAGATGTATAAGCCAATTCCATATAATAAATATACATCCTACTGATTCAATTTCTCTGGTTGAACCCTGACTGATACATGACAGCAATTATATTCATTTTTTAGATAAAGAAACTAAGGAAGTGTAGAATTCAATTAACTTGTCTCACAGGTAAATAGTACAGTGAGGGTTGAAAGTTCAGCATCCTGATTCCAAATCCTGGGTCTTATCCACTTCTGCCTATCCAGACCACAAAATAAGATAAATATACTCTCTTGTTCTTGATTTTTTTCACACAAAAAGGAGTTTATTAGTTATACAACAGCAAGAGTAAATTGTCCATTATTTTGAGCTGTTTTGTTACCCTTTTCCTGATATAAACAGGAGCCACTTTGTCTTCACTCACTGATGAGTTTATATTTGTGCTTTCTAATAGACTATAAACAATTACCCTCTAAGAGGAATATCACCGGGTTGTCTTTCATTCAGTTTATTTAAAAAGAACAGATCTGAGAAGTCAACATGGTGGAGAAGTAGGGGGACCTGAAGTTTCCTCATCCCTCAAACACAGTAGTATTGAGGCCAGAAGGCTTGGAATTTCAGGAATCCAGGCTACAGAGTGACAGAAACATCTCCAGGGGTGCACGGGGACAACTTGGTGGGCCATAGATGTGTCATCGTGAATTAGGAGAGATAAAACAGGTGATGTAGGCATGGAGGCATGGAGGGAAGAGATCCCCTTCTGTGGAGAAACAAAAGGAAGACAAAGAGAGGCTGAGGAGTTATAGGATTGTATTTGGACAAGATACATGGACCAGGGAACAGGAAAAAAAAAAAACAGAGAAAGAACAAATTTCTAACTCAATCCAGGGTTGCGGAGCTTTCTCTGGACTGGGGCCTGACGTCCTGTTTGTGTTGTGTGCCTGGAGGGGAGGGGAGGGGGACCCAGCCCCGGGCTCATTAGTGATCTCAGAGGCACAGTCATAGAGAGAAGTCCCCTCCTTTGGGAAGAAGGTATATAGCCACTCCAAGGACAAAAGACCCTGCAGGCACCAGCCAGAGTCCCTTTGTTGGCTGGCAGAACAGGGTGGTACTACCCCAGAACTGGGGCACATAGGGAGGGATCCTTTAAGACATGAGGGTTTGAATCCCACCTGAGCACCTGGGAGGTGTGGAGACTGTGGAATGGGACAAGCCGGCTTGCTTGTGCCCATGTGGCACTGTAAGAAGCCGGAGACCCTTTGTCAGTTGGGCTGAGAAGTACTTCCCTGGAACCAGGGTGCATGGAGCAGGATCCTTTAAGACATTAGGGTTTGAATCCCAGCCAACCACCTGGGAGGTGCCGGAGACTAGAGCAGGACAAACTGTATCGCTTGCACTTGCTTGTACTGTGAGGATGGCCTAGACAGAGTGGTTTGGGACACCCGGTCCAGGGAAGAGAGACTGGGGTGTCACCATTTTTCTCCCCATCACCAACAAGGTGGGGTGTCAGACAGCAGGCCCACAGTGGAGGCAGGACTCACCTACACCAAACCATGCCCCTCTGCACCTGGTAACTATGCAGTTACCGCAGCAAGATTGAGACTGTAGAGACCAGACAGCCCCTCCTCCAGACCAGCACAGCCACCCGCTCCAAGGCACCAACACATACCAGTCCAATGGTTTGGCATTTCCTGATTTGATTCTTGGTCAATTCTTATTTTATATATATATATTTTTTTTTCTTCTTTTCTTCCTCTTATTTCTTCCCTTCTCTATTCTGATTGTTGGTTTGTTTAAGCAGACATTTTTAATCTATTCTTTTTACTCCTCTTATGTATCTCCTTCTTCTTTATTTTCTTCTCTATCTGGATTAAGTGGTATAGTTTCTCTGTTTTGCTGCCTGCTTAATTCTTTTTTCTCTTCTTTTTCCCCACCCCTGTCACTTCTCTCTTTGTATGAGATAAGGCTTCGTCCACCTCCACCCACTTTCTTAATTTTTTCCAGGGCTACTTAATGAATAAATCAAAGCACACCTGGTGGAAGGTCCAAACCACCACTACGAGTAGGGAGATAAAGCAACTAAAGTCACAACAAAAGAGAGCATGCAACACATGCCAAAACACTTCCTGAATGGCCAGGCCCTGGACAGTGTTTGACCCTTTTTTAATATAGCAGTGCCCACAGGTGTATGACACAATACAAGCTATTAAAACATGTAAAGGACAGAAAACTAGCCAAAATTATGCAATAGAAGAATTCTCTTCAGAAGAAATTCCAGGAAAAAATGGCAGCTAAAGAATTGCTCAAAACAGATATAAACAATATATCTGATCAATAATTTAGGATAATAGTCATAACATGAATAGCTGGGCTTGAAAAAAAGCATAGAAGACAGCAGAGAATCTATTGCTGTGGAGATCAAGGAGTTAAGAAATAGTCATGATGAATTAAGAAATGTTGTAAATGAGGTGCAAAATAAACTAGATGCATTGACAGCAAGGATGGAGGAAGTAGAGGAGAGAATAATTGAAATAGCAAATAACATTATGGCAAATGAAGAAGCTGAGAAAAAGAGAGATAAGAAAATACTAGACCACGAGGGGAAAATTAGAGAACTCAGTGATTCAATGAAATGTAATAATATCCATGTCATAAGAGTTCCAGAAGAAGAAGAGAGAAAGGGGCAGAAGGTTTACTTGAACAAATTATAGCTGAGAATTTCCCTAATCTGGGGAAGAAAGCAGACACCCAAATCCAGGAGGCACAGAGAAATCCCTTCAGATCCAACAAGAATAGGTCTTCTACACAGCATATCATCATGAAACTGGCAAAATACAAAGATAAAGAGAGAATTCTGAAAGCAGCTAGGGACATACAGGCTTTAACCTACAAGGTTAGTCACATAAGTATAGTAGCAGACCTGTCCACTGAACCTTGGCAGGCCAGAAGGGAGTGAGAGGAAGTGTTCAATGTCCTGAATAGGAAAAAATATGCAGCCAAGAATCCTTTATACAGCAAGGATCTCATTCAGAATAGAAAAAGAGATAAAGGTTTTCCCAGACAAACAAAACCTGAAGGAGGTCATGACCACTAAACCAGCCCTGCAAGAGATCCTAAGGGGAACTCTGTGAGTGGAATGCTACAAAGACTACAAACGACCAGAGACATCACCACAAGCATGAAATATACAGATAACACAGTGACACTAAATCCATATCTTTCAATAATAACTCTGAATGTAAATGGACTAAATGCCCCAATCAAAAGACATAGGGTATCAGAATGGATAAAAAACCAAGATCCATATATATGCTGCATACAAGAGACTCATTTTAGACATGAGGACACCCTCAGATTGAAAGTGAGGGGATGGAGAACCATTTTTCATGCTACTGGAAGTCAAAAAAAAAGCTGGAACAGTCATACTTATATCAGACATACTTATATCAGATTTAAACTGAAGGCTGTAACAAGAGATGAAGAAGGGCATTATATCATCATTACAGGGTCTATCCATCAAGAAGAGCTAACAATTATAAATGTTTATGCCCCCAATTTGAAGAACTCAAATATTTAAATCAATTAATCACAAACATAAACAATCTTATTGATAAGAATCCAGTAATGGCAGGAGACTTTAATAGTCTACTTACAACAATGGACAGATCATCTAGGCAGAAAATCAAAAGAGACAATGGCCTTGAATGATACACTGGACCAGATGGACTTGACAGATATATTCAGAACTTTTCATTCAAGAGCAGCAGAATACATGTTCTTCTCAAGTGCACATGGAACATTCTCCAAGATAGATCATATATTGGGTCGCAAAACAGCCCTCAATAAATATAAAAGAATAGAGAACATGCCATGTGTATTTTCAGATCACAACACTATGAAACTTGAAATCAACCACAAGAAAATATTTGGAAAGCTTCCAAATGCATGGAGGTTAAAGAACATCCTACTAAAGAATGAATGGGTCAACCAGGTAATTAAAAAAGAAATTAAAAAATATATGGAAGCAAATGAAAATGAAAACATGAAAGTCCAAACCCTTTGGAATGCAGCAAAGGCAGTCATAAGATGAAAATACACTGCAATGCAGGCCTATCTCAAGAAACAAGAAAAGCCCCAAATACAAAACCTAATCACACACCTAAGGGAATTAGAAGCAGAACAGCAAAGAAACCCCAAAACCAGCAGAAGAAAATAAATAATAAAGATCAGAGCAGAAATAAACAATACAGAATAAAAAAAAACCCGTAGAACAGATCAATGAATCTAAGAACTGTTTTTTTGAAAAAATAAACAAAACTGATAACCCACTTGCCAGACTTCTCAAAAAGAAAAGAGAGAAGACCCAAATAGATTAAATCATGAAGGAAAGAGGAGATATCACAACCAACACCACACAAATACAATCATTAGAGAATACTATGAAAAGTTACATTCCAACAAAGTGGACAACCTGGAAGAAGTGGACAAATTCCTAGACACCCACACACTACTCAAACTCAAATGGGAAGAAATAAAAAATTTGAACAGACCCATAACCAGCAAATAAATTGAATCAGTTATCAAAAATTTCTCAACAAATAAGAGTCCTGGGCCAGATGGCTTTCCAGGGGAATTCTACCAGATATTTAAAGTAGAGTTAATACCTATCCTTCCCAAGCTGTTCCAAAAAATAGAAATGGAAGGAAAGCTTCTGGACTCATTCTATGAAGCCAGCATTACCTTCATTCCAAAACCAGACAGAGACCCCACTAAAAAGGAGAATTATAGGCCAATGTCCCTGATGAACATGGATGTAAAAATTCTCAACAAGATACTAGCAAATCAAATTCAACAGTATATTAAAAGAATTACTCACCATGATCAAGTTGGATTCATTCTTGGGATGCAGGATTGGTTCAATAGTGTAAATCAATCAGTGTGATACATCACATTAATAGAAGAAAGGATAAGAACCATATGATCCTGTCAATAGATGCAGAAAAAGCATTTGACGAAATACAGCATTCTTTCTTAATAAAAACCCTCAAGAAAGTCGGGATAGAAGGAACATACCTAAACATCATAAAAGCCATATATGAAAAGCCCATAGCTAATATCATCCTCAATGGGGAAAAACTGAGAGCTTTCCTCTTGAGATAAGGAACACGACAGAGATTTTCACTGTCACCACTGTTGTTTAACATAGTTTTGGAAGTCCTAGCCTCAGCAATTAAACAACAAATGAAATAAAAGGCATCTAAATCAGCAAAGAAGAAGTCAAACTTTCACTTTTCACAGATGACATGACACTCTATATGGAAAAAAAAGCTGTTGGGGCGCCTGGGTGGCACAGTCGGTTAAGCATCTGACTTCAGCCAGGTCATGATCTCGCGGTCCGTGAGTTCGAGCCCCGCGTCGGGCTCTGGGCTGATGGCTCAGAGCCTGGAGCCTGTTTCTGATTCTGTGTCTCCCTCTCTCTCTGCCCCTCCCCCGTTCATGCTCTGTCTCTCTCTGTCCCAAAAATAAATAAAAACGTTGAAAAAAAAATTAAAAAAAAAAGCTGCTAGAACTGATACATGAATTCAGCAAAGTTACAGGATAAAAAATTAATGTACAGAAATTGGTTGGATTTCTATACACCAATAATGAAGCAATAGAAGGAGAAATCAAGAAATCAATCCCATTTACAATTACACCAAGAAACATAAAATACCTTGGAATAAACCTAACCAAAGAGGCAAAATATCTGTATGCTGAAAACTATAGGAAACTTATGAAAGAAATTTAAGACACAAAGAAATGGAAAAACATTTCATGCTCATGGATTGGAAGAACAAATATTGTTAAAATGTCAATACTACCCAAAGCAATCTACATATTCAATGCAATCCCAATCATAATTGCAGTGGTACTCTTCTCAGAGCTAGAACAAACAATCCTAAAATTTGTATGGAACCAGAAAAGATCCCAAATAGCCAAAGTAATGTTGAAGAAAAGAAAAGAAAAGAAAAAAAAACAAAGTGGGAGGCATCACAATCCTGGACTATAGCCTCTTATACAAAGCTGTAATCATTAAGACCGTATGGTATTGGCACAAAAACAGACACGAAGACTAATGGAATAGAATAGCGAACCCAGAATTGGACCCATAAATGTATGGACAACTAATCTTTGACAAAGCAGGAAGGAGTATGCAATGGAAAAAGACATTCTCATTAGCAAATTGTTCTGGGAGAACTGGAAAACAACATGCAGAAGAATGAAACTGGACCACGTTATTATACCATAGACAAAAATAAACTTAAAATGGATGAAAGACCTAAATGTGAGACAGGAATCCATCAAATCCTACAGAAGAAAACAGGCAACAACCTCTTTGACCTCAGCCACAGCAACGTCTTACTTGACATGTCTCTGAAGGCAAGGGAAGTAAAAGCAAAAATGAACTACTAGGACCTCATTAAGATAAAAAGCTTCTGCATTGCAAAGGAAACAATCAACAAAACTAAAAGGCAACTGATGGAATGAGAGAAGATATTTACAAATGGCATACTGGATAAAGGGCTTGTACCCAAAATCTATAAAAAACTTACCAAACCCAACAGCCAAAAACCAAATAATCCAATGAAGAAATGGGCAGAAGACATGAATAGACATTTTCCCAAAGAAGACATCCAGACGGCCAACAGACACATGGAAATGCTCAACATCACTCATCATCAGGGAAATACGAATCAAAACGACATTGAGATAGCACCTTACACCAGTCAGAGTGGCTAAAATTAACATCTCAGGATACAACAGATGTTGGCGAGGGTATGGAGAGACGGGAACCCTCTTGCACTGTTGGTGGGAATGCAAACTGGTATAGCCACTCTGAAAAACAGTGTGAAATTTCCTCAAAAAACTAAAAGTAGATTTGCCCTACAACCCAGCTATAGCACTGCTAGGAATTTATCCAAAAGATACAGGAGTGTTGATTCATAGGGGCACTTGTACCCCAGTGTTTATAGCAGCACTTTCAACAATAGCCAAATTATAGAAAGAGCCCACATGTCCATCAACTGATGAATGGATAAAGAAGATATGGTTTATATATACAATGGAATACTACTTGGCAGTGAGAAAGAATGAAATCCTGCCATTTGCAACATCGTGGATGGAATTGGAGGGTATTATGCTAAGCAAAATAAGTCAGTCAGAGAAAGATAGATATCATATATTTTCACTCATATGTGAAATTTGAGAAACTTAGCAGAAGACCATGTGGAAGGGAAGGGGCAAAATAGTTTCAAACAGAGAGGGAGGCAAACCATAAGAGACTCTTAAATACAGAGAACAAATTGAAGGTTGATGGGAGGGGTGGGAGAGAGGTGAAAATGGGTGATGGGCATTGAGGAAGGCACTTGTTGGGATGAGCACTGGGTATTGTATTAAGCAATGAATCATGGGAATCTACTCTTGAAGCCAGGAGCACACTGTATACACTGTATATTAGCTAACTTGACAATAAATTATATTTAAAAAAGAAGAAGAACATTTCTGCTAGTCATAATGCTTGTGATATTATGATTTTGGTAGTTTGATCAAATATGGATATCAAATCTAAAAATCAAACACAGAACTATTATCTATACTAGGAAATAAAATTCATATGATCATGAATTAGGGTTCCCTTAATATTTCTTTTGCCAGTGTCAATCATTTGTTAAACTGAGGTAATATATAAACATTTTAAAAAACTTTAGCTTTCTAAATAGATATTTAATTTTACAACTTCAGTTGAAAATAAAGAACCAACACCAGACAACACTTTCAAGAAATAAGGTGTATTTTTTTTAATTAGGCTGCTCTAAAGTGGAAATGATATGAATTTAGCCAGCTATCATTCCCTGAGATATGTTCGTTTTCTCTTCCTTGCACATTTATAAAAAAACAAAATATAAAGCATAGTCATGGTTAAGAGTTTAGATGATCCTTAAAGCCCTTGAAACTTTGGACAGTATAAAAGGGTGAGAATTTGAAGCACCTTTTTTTTGGAGGCTGGATGTGAAGAAAGCTTTTTATGAGTGTGACATTCAGAACAGTACTGCACAGGTAAGAGCTTTCCTTACCTATAGTGGGAGATGTGTATAAGATCTCTTTGAAGGAGGAGGGAAGCCTTCTACTTGGAGCTGGCCCTAGCTTGGTGTGTGGAGATGCCTCAAACTTAAACGAAGTTCATAGTTTTGATTATTACAGTGGATTGGGCTTGTAACTTCTGAATAAAGGCTGTGCTGAAATTTAGAATAGCTGGAGGATTTTTATGACATCAGAGTGACCAGGAAACCCATATGATACCCTGCTTTTCCTCCAGGGAAGGAATTGGCCCTACCAAATAAACTTAAATGAAAACAAAATTAAGATGATTAAAAAAAAGAGAGAGACACTTGTATGAGACAAGTCTGTTCTATGTATCCTTTAACATGAGTTGCAACATTTCCATAAAGTTTAGCACTCATGCATAGTTTGGACATCGGATGCCTTCCTCTCCAGAGCACATAGCCCTGTTTTGTTTTGCTTTGTTTTGTTTTGTTTTGTTTTGTTTTGTTTGAGCATTCTTTTGCAGTTTTAGGGGCTTGGAGCTACAAATTCAAATACCTGTCTCTTTCTTTGAAGTTAATTCATCATCTTGTGAATTACTCTATTGACTGTCAATACGAAGGAGAAAAATGCAAGCTAACAGCTTATTCTTGTTTGTCCCTCTAACAGTGACAAATCATTAACCTTCACAAATTCTTCAGTTGCGATACTTCTCAACCATTGTTACATTTTAAACCACTTAATCTCAAATATTATTTTTGAGCTCCAACTATGAAGTCAGTACTTGTCTACTCTGTAGGAACGAGCACCATGGCAGGTCTTAAGCATGTATTGTCTTTAATCTGTTTCATGAGGAGGTAAGAGAATGGGGGACTCTTTCTTTTTATCAACACACACACACACACACACACACACACACACACACATTTAAAGGGAGATGTTTATGGATTTATACCCAAACAGAAGACTATAAAAGAAGATTGCCACTCCCCAAAGCTGATGTTTGGTCTCATCTCCCTCAAAATTTGTTCTTTGGCATTTTTCCTTTCCTCTTTCCCTCTCTCTGTTCTTCCTCTCTTTCTAAAGCAAGAAAGCCTCTGTTATAATGCAAGAAGTCATGTTTTTTCCTCCTCTGTGGCAAGAACACTTTTGTTCATCTTCTGTGACAATGCACATCTTTCACTAATGGAAGTTTCACAGAGTCACTCGCTGAGAAGGATGCACTTTCCCTTTCTAACCCATAAAGGGAGATCATTGTCACATGTGTAAATAGTGAGCCAGGCAGAGCTAGTGCTAGACCAGTGATCTGAGATCTTCATTGTTCATCATTTTAAATATCTTGGCTCTCTTGCCTTAGTGAAAGACAAAAAGAAAAAAAGATAAAGCAAAACCAACTCCAAATCCCACAGAAAGCAAAATAGGTTTCCATCAACTCAAGCAGCAAAAGAAAGCAATTGTATAGGGTTATGTATTTGGAAAAGCCTCTTTGCATTTCAATAGTGCGCCACCTGCAAATATAACCAGCAAGATTGAATTTAGGTTAAACGGATAAGATGCAGCATCTAATTCAAGGGTTACAATATGTGAAAAACATGTATTCATTAGCAGATTACAGTTGCATTCTCTGTTTGTTCCAGGGAGATAGCATGAAGGTGCGGATAAGAAATGCGGTGCCCAGGGCCATCTACGTGTTTACACCCCATCATCCTTTCAGAATTCTACTAAATTCTCCCAAATTGCCTTCTATCTGAGAAAATTGTATTGCTGTTTACATGGGCTCCTTTCTCCTCTTGACATTCTTCTGTTGGCAATCACTGTCACAGAATATTACACTTTCCTCCCTTGATTCAAGTTCTGGTCAGAGGCAGGATGGAAACAAGTGACACATTCATTCAAGACAGAAATTTCTGACTGATTTTTCTGGCTGACGGTGACCTGAGAATACTTGTGGCCCTAAAAAGCCACCCTACTCTTGATCAGAAATGTCAATGATCATTTCCATTCATTTTTTTAGTTTCCCCAGGTTTTTGTTTGGTTTTGTTCTGTTCTGTTTTGTTTTTGATCTGTGACATGACTGACTATGAGTAGGTGGAAATCATTGCAAAGAAACCAAAACAAGCTGATCCTTATTTTTTCCATAGCCAACCTGGAATCACCTTGAAAGAACCTCCTCTAATGTCATCTGGTCAGAGATGAGCACGCTACCGGGAAGACATAGGGCTCGGGGGTAAAGGGACTGGCAATTCTGTGGACAATTAGCAGAGCTTTCTGGGCCTTCTCCCTCCCTGGGCTTCCTGTTTGTCTATCAGAGGATTCATGGACACATCATGCATCATGGCCTCAGGGATCTCACGAGCTGTTGAACCACTTATTGGATCTCTGGTGAAGTGGAAAATATCTGGAAATGTTAGACGGGAATGTCTTTGAGGGTCTCAGTCAGTGCTCCAAAACCACTCTGGAAAGGGAGCCTTCCTCTATCTTCTTCCCTCCAAGATTGCCAGAGGAGGAAGGGATTAGGTCAGTAACTTGCTCACAGGCTCAGACCTGCCACTGTCTGGCTTTCTACCCCACACACCCATCCTCATTTTTATTTTAATGCAAGCTTATTTATTTTTTTGAGAGAGAGCACAATTGGGGGGACAGAGGAAGAGAGAGAGAGAGAGAGAGAGAGAGAGAGAGAGAGAGTCACAAGTGGGCTCCATGCTGTCATCACAGAGCCCAACGTAGGGCTTAGTCTTATGAACTGCGAAATCATGACCTGAGCCGAGATCAAGAGCTGGTTACTTAACTGACTGAGCCACCAAGGCACCCCTGTATCTGACTTCTTTTTCTGAACAGAATGCTCTTAAGATTTATCCATGCTGTTGCACACAGCAGTATTCCATTCCTCCTCATTGCTTAATGTAGGTGTTCCATTGCATGGATGCTCCACATGTGTTTGTCCACTTACAATTGATGAACATTTTGGTTATTTCCAGTCTGGGGGAGATTATGACTATAGCTGCTAATACAGATATTTTTGTGGAAATGAATTTTTAGTTATTTTTAGGGTAATACTTAGGAGTGGAGTTGCTGGGTCATATAGGCAGTATGTATTAATTTAATAAGAACTTTCTAATTAATTAGCTTCTGAAGTGGCTACACCATTTTGCATTCCCACCAACAACCTAAGAGAGCTCTGGTTTCTTCACATCCTTGCCAGCACATGGTATTGTCTATTTAAAAAATTCTGGAGGCGTGTGTGTGGCTTAGTTGGTTGAGCGTCGGACTTCGGCTCAGGTCATGATCTCTCGAGTCTGTGGGTCTGAGCCCTGCATTGGACTCTGTGCTGACAGCTTGGAGTCTAGAGCCTGCTTCGGGTTCTGTGTCTCCCTCTCTCTCTGCCCCTCCCCAGCTCTCTCACTCTCTCTGTCTCTGTCTCTGTCTCTCTCTCTCTCTCTCAAAATAAATAAATATTAAAAAAAAATTCTGGCCATATGAGTGAGTATATAGTGGTATCTCATTATTGATTTAAATTTACATTTCTTTCTTGATAATGATATTGGACATTTTTCATGTGCTTGTTGTCCCAACTTCTTTTGTGAAGTATCTATTCGAATCTTTTGCACCTCATTCAATGAGTTATCAATTTTCTTGTTGAGCTGTCATAGTTTTATTTTGATTCACTCTGCTCGGCCCTCAAATGGGGGCTATAGGACCACAGCAAACAAGAGACTGAGTGTGAGACTGTGCGTTTTTGTTTCATGATGCTTCTGACACTTTCTGGCCTTTAGGGCTCTGGTCTTGGAGGCTGGGATTCCTCCTTGAGCCTCACTCCTTAGAGTGCAGGCTCTGGTTCCTGCTGCCAGGTCTCCCTGGTGAACCTCCTCTGCTCACTGGATCTCAGCACTAACAGCCATGGGGGCCTGGGCAGCAGTTAGGAGGTCCTCACCCTTCTACCAGATGTGAGCTAGTGAGTTTCTTTGAGAGTTTTACTTTTATTTCTTTTTTTTTATGAAATTTATTGACAAATTGGTTTCCATACAACACCCAGTGCTCATCCCAAAAGGTGCCCTCCTCAATACCCATCACCCACCCTCTCCTCCCTCCCACCCCCATCAACCCTCAGTTTGTTCTCAGTTTTTAACAGTCTCTTATGCTTTGGCTCTCTCCCATTCTAACCTCTTTTTTTTTTTTTTTCTTCCCCTCCCCCATGGGTTCCTGTTAAGTTTCTCAGGATCCACATAAGAGTGAAACCATATGGTATCTGTCTTTCTCTGTATGGCTTATTTCACTTAGCATCACACTCTCCAGTTCCATCCACGTTGCTACAAAAGGCCATATTTCATTTTTTCTCATTGCCACGTAATATTCCATTGTGTATATAAACCACAATTTCTTTATCCATTCATCAGTTGATGGACATTTAGGCTCTTTCCATAATTTGGCTATTGTTGAGAGTGCTGCTATGAACATTGGGGTACAAGTGGCCCTATGCATCAGTACTCCTGTATCCCTTGGATAAATTCCTAGCAGTGCTATTGCTGGGTTATAGGGTAGGTCTATTTTTAAATTTCTGAGGAGCCTCCACACTGCTTTCCAGAGCGGCTGCACCAATTTGCATTCCCACCAACAGTGCAAGAGGGTTCCCGTTTCTCCACATCCTCTCCAGCATCTATAGTCTCCTGATTTGTTCATTTTGGCCACTCTGACTGGCGTGAGGTGATACCTGAGTGTGGTTTTGATTTGTATTTCCCTGATAAGGAGCGACGCTGAACATCTTTTCATGTGCCTGTTGGCCATCCGGATGTCTTCTTTAGAGAAGTGTCTATTCATGTTTTCTGCCCATTTCTTCACTGGGTTATTTGTTTTTCGGGTGTGGAGTTTGGTGAGCTCTTTATAGATTTTGGATACTAGCCCTTTGTCCGATATGTCATTTGCGAATATCTTTTCCCATTCCGTTGGTTGCCTTTTAGTTTTGTTGGTTGTTTCCTTTGCTGTGCAGAAGCTTTTTATCTTCATAAGGTCCCAGTAATTCACTTTTGCTTTTAATTCCCTTGCCTTTGGGGATGTGTCGAGTAAGAGATTGCTACGGCTGAGGTCAGAGAGGTCTTTTCCTGCTTTCTCCTCTAAGGTTTTGATGGTTTCCTGTCTCACATTTAGGTCCTTTATCCATTTTGAGTTTATTTTTGTGAATGGTGTGAGAAAGTGGTCTAGTTTCAACCTTCTGCATGTTGCTGTCCAGTTCTCCCAGCACCATTTGTTAAAGAGGCTGTCTTTTTTCCATTGGATGTTCTTTCCTGCTTTGTCAAAGATGAGTTGGCCATACGTTTGTGGGTCTAGTTCTGGGGTTTCTATTCTATTCCATTGGTCTATGTGTCTGTTTTTGTGCCATACTTTTATTTCTGAATGTGTATCTTGGCTACCCATCCTTATGTCTCATCCTGTCCCATCAAGCCAACCCTCATGATCCCAGTACAGCCCCACAGGTCAACAAGCCCAAAGTATGTGTCAGTACAACACTGAAAGCTGTCTAGAGGCTGAGAATCCACTGTGTCATTCATTTCATTGTATGTCTCTGTCAGTATTTAATTCTCTAAAAGAGTTAACACGTTTCTTATGTCTGTCTGCAGTACTCACCCCCCAGTGATGCCTCTCCCTCATCCAAATCCCACTGTCCTTTTGGGACCAATTAAAATCTCATTTTCTCTATAAAGTCCCCCCTGACCTCCCTCCATCCTCCAGTCCATACCAAAAGTCACTTGTTTGCTCTCTCATGCTCTCACTTACCTCTGTAATCTTGGGAAAGCACTAATTATTTCTTAACATTCAACACTTTGTCCAATAGTTAGAGGGCTTGTGTTGTCTTTTACCTCTTGAGGAGTTCTGTGAGTTGTTTTTTTTTAATGTTTGTCCCACCTGTTTCATAGCCAACTCCCTAAGAGAAAGAAGATGTTGTCTTATTCATTATCCTAACCTCCACACAGTGCCTTGCACGTGGTCAGTGCTCAGTAATTGTATGTGTACATTTCTTCTGTCTAATCATATTTTATCTGTTTAAAGATTCTCTTCTTCCTCTTTGTGTTGTGTCATGGAGAGTCACCAGCAGCTGTGGGGGGGGGGGGGGGGAGGGAGGGGTATGTGAAGGAGGAGGAGCACCATCTCCTTAGATTGTTCCAGTTGAGACAGTTTCTCCAGGGGCAACTAGGCTCTGAGTGTTTAGCTCCCCCAAATTCATGTTGAAATCCTAATTCCCAGTGTGATGGCAGGAGATGGAACCGAGAGGTGCTTAGGTTATGAGGGTGGAGCCCTCATGAATAAGATTAGTGCCCTTATAAAAGAGACCCCACAGAACTCTTTAGATCCTTCTGCCTTGTGAGAACACAGTGAGAAGTTGGCAGCATGCAACCTGGAAAAGGGCCTTCACCAGAACTCCACCGTGCCAGCTCCATGATCTTGGACTTGCAGCCTCCTGGACTGCGAGTAACAAGTATTTGTTGTTTATAAGCCACCCAGTTTATGTTAATTTTGTCATAGCAGTTTGAATGGACTAAGACAAGGTCTCTTCTCCCCACTGAGGGACCCAGTTCCCATTCATTTGGTGACCCATGATGCAGATGTAGTTTTTGTCCATACCAAGCCCCCATGCCCTCCATCACCTCTGCACACCAAAGGCTGCCTGACTTCCAATTCCTTCCACTCTGTCCGAACACTTTCTTTTCCTTGCTGCAGAAGCCTGTGCACGAGGAAGCCAGAGTGTTACCCAGCTAATGCTTGAGGAAACAGCCTTCAACCAATGACAGAAGGGGAGTTGATGGACCAGTGTCCTAGCTTCCTTGCCACTTCATCCCAAGGCAGAGTGACAGGCATGTTCTACACTGTCTCCGGAGACTACACACACTTAAAACTCACTACTCCTCACACTACTCACACTTAAAACCTTGTCTCAGGGCCAGCTTCTGCAATAACCCTAATCAGGAAAATTTGTTTTACATTCTTTTGGACATCTTCTCCCATATGTCAAAAACAGAAGCCAAATCCTTTTCAAAGCAAGCTCTGGTTGATGCCAACAGAGGCAGAAAGACTGATTCTAGCAGCCTGGTACCAGGCTTTTCTGAGTGGTCCACAAAGCACACTCTGGGGTGCCTCCACACAATGTGCTTCCAGTAGATTATAGGTCTGGTCATTTCTAAAATTCAGAGCTGACTATAGTAGCACCAAAGAAAATTCACTGGGTCTGGCATGATGTGCTTCATACAAAATCATGCAGCTTCAGATTCTCTGACACAAGTGGCTGGGGATAGACCATATTTTCATAAAATTATCAACAACCTTCACGTCAGTACAAACCAAAACAACTGTTTACATTTGCCAGGTTTTCTAAACTAAATAGATAGGAACATTTTATCTGACAGATGGGCAGAATGCGTTAAGAAAATTAGAAAACATTCTTTCATTAAGTAAGGGTCAGTCCAGTATCAGAACAAACCTATTCTGAAGTATCCACTTATGAGCGCAGTCCACTTTTAATACAATAAAATTTCCTTCTTCACTGGTCTAGGTCATGTTTGAATCCATAAAGCAGCATGACCCAAATTTGACATTATTTGTAGGTATGAAAACATGGTGTTCTGAAAAGAATTATAAATGCTTCACTGAACATTAGTAGGAAAGTCTTCTCTTGAAAAATGGAAATCAAATGTCTGGTGTAATATGTATCACTCTTAGAAATAAGACAAATTCTATACAAGGGACAGAATCTTACCTGAAAGAAGCTTGTGTATACTCAATCCAGCCATTGTTATCATCACTAACAATAGCTGAAGCAAGTTCTTAACAGAAGGGATTGGGAATGCTGGATCCACAGGGCAATGAGAACCATAAATGACACACTGTATTGTTACATCAACTGTTGTACTCACTGTCTAGCAGGGTTGCATATTTAGATCTACAGCAGTGTCAGTAATTATTGAGAACACTGGCCCACTGTGACTAGGGAGTTGCATCTCTTCTGGTCTGATCTTCTTGGATCTTGGAGTCTCTTTAAATGTTGTCAAGTTCTCCTAGTGTTCATCTATGTGTTGCTAATGCTCTCACTACCTTCTTCTTGATCAAATTTTTTTCTCACTTGCAGAAAATTCTCAGCTTATGCATATTCAGTTGTTCAATGTTCACTTTAGTACAGAATCTTTACTGACTCTACTTTCCAAGAGTTGGCCCAACAACTTGCTGGCCACTGGTTACTCCCAACCCCATATCTGGTTGCTGGCCACTGGTTACTCCCAATGCCATATCTGGCTGCTGGCCACTGGTTACTCCCAATGCCATATCTCTACTGAACTGGGAAGAATACTGGCTCTGTGTCTGTGTGTCTCCATGCAGCTGCCAGTGCTGCCATCATGGGAGGGTTTATTATGCATGCTTGCTTTTAGGTGGGGGCTAAGGAGCATGCAAGGCTCATAAGATTTTTAAAAATGTACCAGAATATGAATTCCAGAACTAAATATAGTCCCAATTTGCATGGTACAGAGTGATTTCCACCTGCATTTTCTGTGAGATTCTCTTTGAAAATTAAACCATTAACACAGAGATACGTTATGCTGACCAGTATGTCCCTTTGGCTCAGGTCTTTGTTGGTCAGAACTGAGCTCTCTTCAAATCACATAGAATTCTGAGTTTGAGTCAAACTAATTTATGTCTCTGTAAATGTCTTGCTTGGAGATGAGCTTGTTAAAACAATTAAAGGCAGAGCAGATGCAGTAGATCTTTAGAGAAAAAAAAAGTTCCCAGGATAATGAAAATCAATTGGATAATGTTAATGTGGAAATGGCTTTCAGAAATGGTTAGAGTGGTTTATCATATTAGTTGCAGACCTCAGAGGACATTAAGAAAATGTTATGCATGTATTGGAGTACAGGGAGTCTTTCTGGATCATATAACTTCAGATGTAGATGACCTGTCATTTCTCTTAGATTTGTTTAATTGCTCCAGTGCTCAGAATCCTACTTAGTGGTGAAACTTAAGCTTCTTGCATGTGAGGGGCCAGTCAGAAACATTTTCCTACACTAGTTTGCTGGATCTCAGCAACAGGTCAAAGGCCAGACAAGAATTATTGAACATCTCATATTAAAATTGGAGCCTAGTTCAAGGCCTTGTGCTATTGATTATTCCCTCCTTCTCCTCTATCATCAACCTGTTCCTTGTATGTGGCTCCTTTCCATTAATGTTTAACATTTTAAAATGCTCGAGGTTCTCCTGCCTTAAAATTTAAATGCCTCACTCCACCCCCTTCTTTTTGTAGTCAGATTTATTACACTGGCTCCAGTTCCTTACCTCTCCTTCATTCCTCAACCCTCTGTGAACACTACTCTTGCCCAGATCACAAATGTCCCCCTTGTCCTTGAATGCAATGGACACCTTTCAGTCTAAATTTCCCTTGACCTCTTGGCCATTTTTGGTGTTGTTGACCTCCTTGGGATCTCTCTGGGACGGGGTGGAAGCTGGCAGGTTGAGGAGGCAGTTCTCCGTGATGTGAGGGAGATTAGAAGAGGTAAGAGGTGTGCAAAGGAAGTGGGAATGAAGGGGATATAAAGATACAGAGTCACAGGGCACACATCACCCCTTCACCAGAATGCCCACATTGATCCTAGAAACACTACTCAGCGCCCTGTGCGGTTTGTTACAGGAAGAAAGAATCACAAGTGGTTTTGTAACACCTACTTTTTTTCTTCTCCTTAAAATACACCCAATTGAGTAAAGATAAGATGACAGTTTCCAGGCAACACACACAAATAATGGCATCATCCTTCTCTTTGAATTTCTGGTAAGTTTATCTAGCATAATACGCTATATTATAAGCAAACTCTTTTTAGCTGCTGAAACTAGTCAAGTTAGCTATCATCTTTGTGTCCCCCTCCTCTTCTCTCCAGCCACATATCCTTCTTCCACATCAACCCACTACCAGCTTCATCAAATTCTATAAATATAACTTCTTGATTTATAGACTGTGCCTTCATCCTTTCCAATATGTTTGTTTCTACCATAATACTCTAGCCATGACTTCTATCCAAGTAGCTTTCTGAGGTGCCTAGAATGGCAGTCAGGGATTTGTTTTCTTTACAGTTTGCTTTTTTAATTTCCTATACAGAGCTTTCAGCATGTAGATATAAGAGGCCATAAATGGTGTACTTCATGGTGGTGTTCTTTGCAATCTCCTTCTCATTTCCTCCTAAGCACTTAAGTAGCCATTTTGTGGCTGTGCCTTTTCTGTGTAATGCTTAACGTTGAACAGCTCTCTCTGCTAGGAAACACTTCTTACACACACAGTGGTGCCTAAAGTTTTGGTTGAATCTCAAACCGCTCCCCACCTCTAGTGACTTTCATTCTTCCTTCCTGGGTCTTCCTTGTGCTGCTACTCAAGACCACCTGTGTGTTCATCAAGAGTGCTGTCTGATTGTTTAGATTGTTCTACTGATGGGTCACACGATAGTGTGTAAGGTGAGTGAAGACTGATGTCATGTCTTCATTTAGGGCAGGCCACCTCAAAGCACTCCCTCTTTGTTGTTACAATAAAGGAATTTTATTTTTACTCTGATTAAAATTTTAAAAAAATCCAAAGACTTTACAATGGCTTATAAGGCCTTTATCCTGTTAACCCTGCACACACCTCCTGCTACTCTCCCCTTTCACTGTTCTCCAGCCACACAGCCTTCCTCATGTCCCCAAATAATCCAGAGACTCTCCTTCCTAAGGAACTTTGCTCTCCATTCCCTTGCCTGACTGCTCTTCCTCCTCAGTTCCTACTGGGCTTACTCATCTCCACCAAGTCTGCTCAAATGTGATCCAAGTCTGCACAACCTGCACACTCTGTCTCAGAACTCCCAATGGCCCGAATTCTTGCTCTGTTCTTTTGTCCATAGCAAATGATATAATTTACTTATTTGGTAAGGTTATTGCTTATTGTATGTCTGCCAAGTGCCTTTCCAAGAAGGCAGTGACATCTGTATCTTCATGCTCTATATAGTGCATATCCCAAGTGCTGAGAAAATGTCAGGTACATAGTAGGTACTCACTTTTTTTCATTATTATGTGAATAAGTTAATGAGAGGGAATATTAATGAAGTTAATGGTTGTCTTTTATTTTTCTGACAAGTGTCTCCAGCTCTGTCTAGTATCTTCATGCTTGTTCACAGCTCAGAGGAAAATTAGTGCTTGGAAAATGATTAGAGTTTCAATTGCCAGAAACTATAATTTTGACAAAGGATTGTGTGGTGGGGCGGGTATGAAAAGGAGGAGTGAGTGGCACCACAGGTGAAAAAATGAGTTGGAGGGATATAGATTCAGGAGGTAGCTGTAAAGGGCAAAGCAGCAGAACTGTGCACAGATCCACTAGAATGGCGGACAAAGGGGAGGGAGCAAACCAAAATGAACTCAGTTTCTTGTTTGGAAGCATCCCAGGCAAGGAAGTTTGATGCTGCTGCATTTGCTCTGAGTTGTAATACTGTTATGACAGGAGTGCAGACCTCAATCATGCTAGCAGAGCTAGAGCAAGAAGGCCAAGAGACCGTGTCAGAGAACAGGTCCAGAGAACAGCTGACTCACAAAGATAAGAACATAAGAGAAACATATTTGTGATTGTCACACCATGTTTCCTCCTAGAGGTGAGTGAGTTATGGTATTAACAATGAACTCATCTAAGAGTTGTCCTCACTCCTTCCACCCTCTGGGCTACAACTCATCACTCTCAACTTCCCAGAACTGGGAATGAGAGCTTTACTGAACAGTGAATTCAGCCAACAGTTCTGGAGCAGCTTCTCTGCACCAGGCCTGTGCTGAGTCGTGTGAGACACGAGAGGGCAATCAATGTGGTCACTGCCCTCAAGATACTTCTCATTGAGGGAGAAGACCAGTGTGTGTACAGATAATCAATATAATGGCCACTGACAATGGTAATAAAAAGCCTTTAATCTGACTGTTGGGAGGTTGTTTCTATTTGGAAGAATCAGGGAAGCTTTGGTAGAGAAGGTGGAGGCTAAACTCAAATAGGAGAATAGGTGGGACCTTGTGGGTGATGGGCAGCACGTTTTCGGCAGAGGGGACCACAAGGGAAAAGACATAATTTTTGAACGGGAAAGTATGGATATGGCAGATTTTTATTCAATAAAGTACATATGTACTCCAGAAGCAGTAGCAGACAATAAGGATAGAGAGGAAAGGATCATTCAAACTGGAGAGGAACCCCGGCAGCAGTGACAAGTCATTGTATGTTTTTGAGCAAGTGTCTAGATGGATCAGAGTGGAGTTTTCCCTTACATGTTGAGAAGTGGAGACTAAAAGGAATCCCTGGGGAAAGAGCCCACTGAGTCCTGAATCATTATCAGGACTGAATCATTATCATGATAGACATGGGACATCAGAAGGTAAAATAGAATACTGTATTACAGAAGTGAGAAGGCTGTTCCCTGTGCTCCAAGTTCTAGATCACTACATCCAGGCCTTTCTCTGGACCTTCCTCAGGCAGGAGGCCACAGGAACTAGGGCTGAAGAAAGCATACCCAGGCCCAGGAGAAATAGCAGTCATCTATCTGAAATTCATGTTTCCTGAATAGATTTTTTACCTCACATTGTTTCTGCCAGCTTGCCAATTTCTTTTTCTGGTTTTACATTAAGTCAAAATTTTTTTTAATACAACCTTTAAAAGGAAACATAATAGACATACCAAGTGAAAAATATGCAGAAGGGAGCTGTAAATCCTATTTCTAAAAGTAGTAAGATAGAATAATCACATCCATTTGAGAATCATGGTCACAAAGGCATCATCTAATGTCTGATTAGATAGTCTTCTTCAAGAAATAAATATAGATGTTGACAATTTTGTTGCTTTCTGTGCATGCCATCATAGGCCTGACTTCTTCAGAGGTTACAGGGCATGAGTAGAGAAATTGCTCTAAAAATAATCCTCTGTCATTTTTCAATTTCTAAATAAAATTGGTTACTTGGCTCAGAGAGTGCTGCACAAGAGATAAATCATTTTTAAGAAACATTGAACTGCTATTAAATTTTTTTCTTTATGTGGTAGACATTCTCACGTTAAAAATAAATATGTACTTTACAAATTAAAGCATAGCAGGAGCATTTGTTCTATCAGAGTTGACAAGAAAACATGTTTAAAGGAGTATACCATCTGCTTCTCTGCCTTATGTTGACACGTCCCTGTTCCTTCGTATGTACCTACATGCCTCGATGTACATCATGTATTAATAACAGACAGTGTGACAGATGCTCCCATTTTTGCTGCTTTTGGAAAAAATGTAGCAGATTGTATTCAGATATTCCATGATTATATTGTCTCATTTTGAACAATCACTGTAGACTTACGCTGTTCTATAAGTAGCCAAAGCTAAGCACCGACCCATGTCTTTTCACCTTACCTGGGAACACTGGCTGTGGAGCTGTATTTTAAAACCATGGAGGTTTTGTTAGTCCATTCGGGATGCTATAACAGGATACATTTGAGTGAGTGGCTTGTAAGCAACAGAAACTTATCTTTCACTGTTCTGGAGGCTGGGAAATCCAAGATCAGGGCGCTAGCAGATTCTGTATCTGGTGAGAGTCCACTTCCTGGCTCATGGACTGCTATTTTCTTTCTGTGTCCTCACATGGTGGAAGGGGAAAGAGAGCTCTGTGGGTTTTTGTCTTTTTTCCCCATAAGGACACTAATCCCATTCATCAGGCCACAACCTCATGAACTCCAGAATTCCCAAAGCCTCCACCTACAAATACCATCCCACTAGGGATTAGGATTCAACATAAATTTTGTGGGGACACCTCATTCAGTCTATAGCGAATGTATACTAGCCTTGTCTGGCCTCCTGAGACATCTTTGTCTCTCTTCTGCAGAAGGCCTTAACAGGAATTTTGGGTTTTAAAATTTTTACATATTTTGATTAACTGCCGTATGTCCAGAAATACTTCATTCTTAATTTTAAATACTATGTATATGCTTAACACCCCCCTCCCCCCACACACACACACACCACGATGAGGTTGCATTTTTCCTTTAAGATATTTAGCTAAAGTCCATAGGGCCATCCCAGTACTTGAGGTAAAATCCAATTGGAGTTTGCCTTCAATCAATGTCCACATTTGTTTCAGTAATACCACTCAGTTCTCCTCACACACATCTTTGTCTTTTCACAATACGTTTTTGGAGTGTTGCTACTTAGTTAAAAAGCAATGCTTAATAAGCTTTACTGGTTTAATACAATTCCTACATAGAAGCTCAGTATGTGTCTGTTGGTGAGAATCTATAGTTGGTTTGACAACTCTGCCCCTCCACAATGTGTGGATATTTTATAATGTGTTATTGGGTTCCAGCTTATTTTGCAGCATAATGCATTTATTTGCTTACATTAAGTGTTCTCTGTTTACATGCAATCAAAGTTTTATTTTCCTTTTAGTGTAAACAGTTTTGATGAACGTAATGTATCCTTCAGTTAAATGTGACATTTCCCTGCTTCCCTTCCAGCTTGTCTGACCTTTTACATATCCACTGAATACTGCTCTGCTGTAGGACATGAACAGCCCTTCCCATGGCATGATGAATCTAATCAAAGGTGTGTCCTTAGGGAACATGGAAATATTGATGCTGATGTTCCAGGAGGAACAGGGTGGTTCAGGAAACTGAAAGGAAGCAGGAATCAGAGAGCACAGGCCATTCTCAGGTGTGTGTGTTACTAGGAATATTACCTGAGTAACTTACAGCCCGAGTCCAACAAACATGGCCTTCACATTTTAAACACTCTTTACCCTTCTGGGTGATGTGCAGAAGAGTCCAGAAGCTGCCATAAAGAAAAAGGGAACTGCTAGGGAGCTCCCTCTGTTCCCTCCCTCTAGCCACACACACACACACACACACACACACACTAAAATGGTTAATAGAAAAGACGGGTGAAAATTGGTCCTGTGTTGTTCCTAGGAACAAGTTAGTATCAAAGTCGGGAAGTGCAAAGAGACCAATTTTAGCATTATAATAATGGTATTTAATTTGTACGTAGATTTTCTCACTAATGGAATAAATGGGCTTGGGAACTCTACGGTACTGATGTTTCCACAGGAACCTCTATGTTCTTCTCTATTGGAGGATAAAATTGACTGAGATCAGTGGTTCTTAGAGCTGGCTATACAGAACTGAAGATTTCTGAGCCCTATATCAGACTTACTAACCGGAATAACCAAGGGAAGGTCCTAAATATATGTCCTTTTATAAACGCCCCAGGTGGCTCAGATGTGTAACCTGCATTGGAAAGCACTTGTAACATAGAACTCTCAGATGCCATTCCAAACTGAATTTCTACTCACATATCCACAATGATTGCAACTGCAGTAACAATCATAAAAATAATACCTTTGTCATCAGATATCTGATACTCTTTCTATGCCCAAGCATTACTTTTCTCCATCTTGGCTTTACTTTCAGCCAGGATCTCTCCAAGGGATGATAAACTGACACAAGGTTCCTAGCCAGGGTTCCTTCCAAGTAATATTCATTTGCCAAAATCTTATATTTCCCACAGTATGAATAGAGGCATGAAACTAAACGGGATTTTTTTTTAAGAATTATGTGCTGATAACCTGAGAATAGTGCAGGACAAAATAAGTTTGGGTAGACACAAAGACAAACACTTTGTCACTGAGTCATCACACCTGGAATATTCTACTGTGGATAGATGCAAACATTCCTTTCCAGGAATCTCTTGAAATCATGTGCAGTCCTACATGTCCAAGAGGACTGAGTCCTGTCTACAGGTCAGAGATTCTTGCCATCCTAAATTTTGTATTAACTTTCAACCCCCAAATGAATCTACAATTCCAACAACTTTTTAAGGGTCTAGCTTCAGTGTCTACCTGTGAGAGGGTGTGTCTGTACCTGATAGCATGGGTTGTAATAGTGGCCCCAAGTCCTGATTCCAGTTTTCACAAGGAGCCTTTGTTTTCATTGTTTTTCTTTGAAAATGGCACAGGAAGGTGATTGGACTTTTGTAGTTTTTTGTTCATTCTTTTGTTTATTACTTAACTTCCCTCTACAGAATGAGAGAATTAAATTTGTTTGACTGGTTCAAGGATGTATCTCCAATACCTATAACTTTTGTTGAATGAATAAATAAAATAATTGTTTTGACAGCTGGAAACAGAAGGGAGATCAGTGGCCAAATTGTGGATGCTTCTTACCTTCTCTGTAGAGACTTTGCATGCACTTGGTCCACCTGACCAAACACAAGGTCTCTTCCCTTCTGGGGAGAGAAACTCCAGACAGGCTACTCCCAGAATGATGAATACCAAAGAGAGTTTGTGGTCTGAAAGCTGTGCTTGCCTTGGAAAGAGGTCATTTGGTTGAGGTCATTAGCTTCATCAAACTGAGTCATGGACCACTGAATACCATCCTGCCAGGAAGTTGGAAAGGTGTGAGTGGTATGCAAAGTGTGAAGGGCTGTTCACTGCATAGAACATCTAGGTGCTCCATGGAAATGCCCAAGAAGCTCCACGTTGTGAAATCAGCGAATTGAAGATAGATGTTTAGTGAGCTAGAGTCAGTGGAAAGTAATTTTCCAGGTCAACCAATTAGAGGCCTTTTCAATCTCCTCCTCCTTTGGCTTTCTTATTTATGTTTATTGTCTACAAAAAGATGCTATTCTCTCATTTCCCCAACTTCTTCCTCTTCTTCAGTACACGTGATATAAAAGACATTATTACATCTTATTAAAACTTCACCCAATGTTCAGACAATGCTCTATCTAAGTATTCTGTGTTTTCAAGCTGCATGTTCATATAGTCATCTATAGATACCAGGTAGCCTTTGTACTCCATTCCTCACTTGAGTTTCTCCATTACTGGCTCCCCTTTAATCCACTGAGAAAAGGCCTAGGATTGAGGGGCAAATTCACAGCGACTACATACAAATGCTGCGGGCCACTGGCCACCAACCCAGCTGCCATTCATCCCTCATGACTGGAACAGCTATGGCTGGAATCAAATCCTCCTTTTGCTTTCCCATTTATCTGTATTAGTAACATTTTCTTCTTTGGACACATCAATGTTGCAAATGAAAAATATTTCACTGCTTTTTCCTATAAAATTCCAATTTTTTAAAACTACCTTGCTATTTCTAAGATGGTATTTGACAGAGAATGCCCTGTCATCACAGGGATCAGTTACAAGAGTGATTTAGGTGGGGGCCTGAGAGCCAGGAAGGGAGAGTTTGGAGACACCATTCCACAGGTAACCTGTCTTCCCTGGGAGCTACCAATTGGCCTTCACTGCACCAGCTCAGATATTTTTGGATCCAACATTCTGTAATTCACACTTAAACAAGAGACAATGGAATGAACATCTTGAAGGTTTTAAAGAAGAATTTCTTTTGCCACCTACCATCTAAACATGACAGACCAAATCTTCTGAAGAGTTTTCAACACCCACAGCCTGGCAACTCAGAGTAGGAAAAAAACTCATGCACAATATACACTTTGAAAAGTATTTTTAGTTTCTTCCATGAAGTGACATTTGATTTTACTCTACTTAAAAACATTTAACTGTCAGCAATGGCTCATGTCTGCTAAATTCTGTAATTCCTGTGAACAACTTGCTTAGTTCTTCCAGACAATGGACAGCTTCATCCTAATTTGTTTGCCCAAGTTGTGGCAATTTGGTGTGGTTGTGAAACAATGGAAGTTTACCAAGGGAAGTGGTAGCATCTGCTCTCCGAGGACAAACAAGAGTCCAAGTCCTAATCTAGAATGGGACACATTTAGATCTACCCAAGTTGGTATATATGAGATATATTAGTGTCTTTGGGGGAAAAGTGGCAGATCCAAAGTGGGTAATTTGAGAGCAGTTTTAAAAATGGATTACTTAACAATGGTGTGGCAGAATTTGGGGAGCTAGTGAGGAAATTCCCAGGGCTAGAAACAGCAGGGAGTCACCACCCCTAGGCCCTAGATGGATGGAACAGTTTAGAAGCTCAGAAAGAGTAGCAATATAAAAAGAACTTCCTAGTCCAGACCTCACTCTCTTGCCCATCTTCCAGTTTCCTGCGACTGCCTCTCATTGGCCAAACCTGTCAGAAGTCAGATGACAAAGGGGCACATTGATTTGGCTTCCTGCAGTGGGGTGGAGAAGGGTAGACAGTGAATTCCAGGGCAAATAGAAGATGTGCAGTAGATGGAGATTTAGGGAGACAAGGGTAATCAACTGAATGCTCTTATTCATCCCTTTGTCCATTCTTTGATTCATCAAACATATATTTGTTAAACACTGTCTATACTTGAAAACACCTTGGAGAATATGGGTGAAGGATGATGAGTGATCTCTCAAAGAGCTTTTATTTTTTTATTGAATGTGGAAACAAGGCATAGCCATATGAAATGTTCTAAAACAAAACCTCGCCGTGAATAGTAGTAGGGCAGAGAGTATCCGAGACAGGGAGTCAGTGTGGGCCCTGAGAGAAGGTAGGCTCAAGGGAAGCATAAGAGGATTTTAACAGGGCTTTGTGGGACTCAAGGGAGAGTCCTAAAGTCATTAGTCTCCACCTCAGTACCTCTGTGGAGTGATGGACTGGCCTAGGGATTTCTCAGTGAATTCTAGGACTATACAAAAATTAAATATATATACCATTTTTTATTGAGTCCTTATAATGTGTTATGCATTTCACATATAATATCTCATGGAAGCCTTACAATGACATTGCTGAAATGGATCTTATTTTCCGTATTTTATGTAGGAGAATAAATTAAACTTCAAGAGGTAGAGTGACTTATCTAAGGCCAGACATCTGGTGGTAGAGGAACTGGGATTCAAAGCCAGGTATCTCTGACATAAAATGCCAAGCTGCTAACCTCTTTAAATCATAAGGACAATAAAGGACTCAGCAGTGGTACTTGTCTTGGGAGTAAACATTCTCCTGGTAACACCCCAGTGCATTCTCAGAAAACTGGTAGCTAGAACTTTCCCCCTATTTTAAGAAGCTGCTTGACTTGTATAATAGGTTATGTTTACACATAGGCATAGCTTGGCCTCTGAATGGAAGTGCTATTGTATTCTTCCTATGGACTTCTCATTATGCTTGGAATTAATTCTATCCACTATACAGACAAACGATCTGGCCTCTCCTACCTCTGATTTTATCTCTTACAACCCACCACTGTCTCACTCTGTTCTAGCCACACTGGTTTTCTTTCTGATATGAACAAATCATGCTTCTCTCACCATAGGTTATTTGCCCTAGGTGTTCTCTCTGTCCAGAGTCCTCTCCCCACAAATCTTCACAAACTGGCTCCTTTTGTTATTTACTCTCAACAGAAATGTCAGAGATTCCTTTTCTGGCCATGCCCCATAATGCCCTCCTACTCAATCTCTAGAACATCATCTTGTTTTATAATCACTGTAACACTCATCACTATGTAATATTTCTTGTTGGTCCATTTACTCTGTCCACAGGAGGGTTGGAAATTCAGTGCCTTATCCAATGCTAGACAACCCTGTGTCTTAGATATAGTGCCTGGATCCTTAAATGTTTGCAAATGAATGAATAAACTCATTGAAATGAATCCTGGTTCAAAAAGAAAAGTAGTAACAGGATGGTATATTTACTCATTATTTAATATCACCTGCCTTTCAGGTATTATTTCTACTTCTAATTTAAGATGAGAAAAGTGACATTTAGAGATTCCCAAGGTGAGGCCAGCAACAGAAAAGGACTACAACATACCCTTTTGATTCCAACTCTATTGAGCTTTCAAAGCCACTATTGTGTTTGTATGAGTTATGGCCCCCAAGTAGTCTTAAGTGAGGCAAAGTCTGATTTTTTTCTCTCATGTGTTAGTATAGAAGTGATCGTGTCTGCCAGATGGAAGATGTCATCTCTGGCTCCAGCCTGGCTGTTCCATTTATTGCTATTTCCTTGCCAGAATAAAGGGGGAAAGCAGGAGGGGAGGGCCACAGCTTCCTTGTGAAGACTTGAACTGGAAGTTGTACTCATAACCTTCACCAGGGCTACAAGGAAAGCTGGTAGATGTAACAGCTGGTTTGGAGATTGTGTGCCCAATTAAAATTTGGCAAATTCTATTAATAAAAGGAAGAAAGGGAGACTAGATGTGGAGGACAGTAGGCAAACTTTTAGGCCTTATAATAACTATGTTAGATAGCCATCTGTACTATCTTCATTTTACATATGGAGAAACTGGGGCTCAAAGAGATTAAAGATTATACCATTAGTCAGGAAAAGGGAAGAACCCATGACAAGATTCCATTTTACTCTCCCATTTCATCATTATCATCTCTCTCTCTCTCTCTCTTTCTCTCTCTGACCCACTCCCCCAACACACACACACTATACCACACCACACCACACCACACCATGGCTCAGTGTTCTGTGTTTAGATGAGATTTACTTCATTTTCATCCTTGGAATGTAATTCAGCCTTGATCTGTTGGAGATAATTCAACAAACAAGGACAAGGAAGGAAGGAAATGAGTAGAGATGAGAGTAGAGGGTCTGGCTAGACCCAGTCTAACCCTCTCTGCAGTAGAGCTTGCCTTCTCCTAGGTACATTTGGTTCTTGGGGAAGCTGTCTCTGGGGACAGTGTGTCTTGGTAAGTCAGGACCTGGATCTTGGATAGAGGGTCTTTGTAAATAATGGCCCAGGAGTCCCTGACTCCCAAGCAATAAGAATAAACGGGCCATTAGTAGGTACAGTGGGCACATGTCCTTGTGTACTGGGATAAACCTTGTTTATAGCTATGTCCCAGTGTACTTATTACAAGTGCCCCCCTCAAAAGTGCCCTAATTTTGATGATAAATTTTATGGTCCCCGTACCAATACCCAATGTTACCATTGGTACCCAGCCTTCAAAATACTGGGGCAAAAACTATAAAGATGCTGGACAGCTAACTAAGCAGAAGAGGTGCCTAAATATGAGTCCCTGAATTTGATTGCCATTGTAAAGTCCCAGTAAGAAACTGATTAACAGTTCAAATTAACAGTAATTCCATTCTGCTGGATAAGCCCAAATAATCTAATTATAAAGGTTAATTGTATAATCCATTCTTAGATTACCAAAGGGAGTAAAATGTCTTGGAGGGTGTTTTATGCTGCAGAATCATTAATGATTAAAATTTCTGGGAACAGAAGCATGTATAGTTACAAATTATTCAAGCCACATAAGACTTTATAGAATTCTATCTTTAAGAGGCATTCAATAAATAACCCAGAATTCATCTATTTCATGTCTATGCCCTTTGGTTTCAATGACATTCTCATTTCTCAAAACAATATTGAGTTACACTGCACATGGACTTTCAGAAAAGTTCTTCCCAGTTAATCAAAATTTACTCAATTTGAGGCACAACAATTTTATTGCCCAGAGGTCATCACTGACACTCCATATCTATGAAGTTGGTTGAAAAATCCTAGACAGAGATTTGCAAAATGACAGTGCTCGAGTAACTTTGTGATTTGGAATCAGAAAAATGAAATTAAAGATCAACACATAAAAGAAGTTTCTGCCTCTTGAAGTTGGAATGAAGTAAAGGACAGATTCGTCATCTAAGAATAATGGGTGAAACTAAAAAAACAGCAATCTAAAGTGAACTCATTTAAAACAGGAAACAAAATTTTACAACCAATGAAAAGAAAAAAATTTTCATAGGATTTAATAAAATTAAAACCTGCAGATTTTGGTGTAACTCTCCAACAAAACTGAACCTCAGCATATACCATATTTCATTTGATGTTTAAATGATTATAAAGAGGATCACATAACAAAAACATGTAAGGTCTTCATTGGTCTCCTCAGGCAATTCTCTTAAACATGTTCGTATCCAAATGTTCCATTTTGGAGTGCTGAGCTGGACTGCCTCTCTGTCCTTTTCTCCTCTCCGCTGTCAATAAGTCTAAGACAGTACCTCATTTATCAGAGGATTAGCATGTGTGATTCTAAGCACTTTTCTAACATCACTTCCATCAACCTCATGAAATCCAAAATCTTTTGCAAGATTTGCCTTTTCACTTTGTAATCAATGTGCATTGTACTAACAGTGTGTTGTTAGATATTCTAAACAATAAATAATCCCGCAGTCAGATTAAAAAAAAAAAACATTGATGTAATTAGTGGGAATCAACACTAAATTGAGCAGGATATTTGTTTTTTGGTGTTTTGTTTGTTTGTTTTTTAGAGAGAGAGCATGAACAGCAGAGGGAGAGAAAGAATTGTAAGAAGGCTCCACACCCAGCATGGAGCCCTACACGGGTATTGATCTCACGACCCTGAGATCGTGCCCTGAGCCATAATTAAGAGTCAGATGCTTAACCAAGTGAACCACCCAGGCATCCCATGGAGCAGGATATGTGAAT
The DNA here is from genome assembly GCF_022837055.1 of Prionailurus viverrinus. NCBI lineage: Eukaryota > Metazoa > Chordata > Mammalia > Carnivora > Felidae > Prionailurus > Prionailurus viverrinus. The sequence continues at coordinate 170,313,125 of NC_062561.1, forward strand.
GGGGAATAACTTTATGACTGTTTGGTCTATTAGACAATATATTCTTTTGAAGGCCCCCATGCCAATTGTATAGCAGCTGGGCCTTAGATAATAATCTCCGGGGTAGACAGGACTCCCCTGTACTTTAGGCTTGAGCTCCAACTCCATCAACTTGTTCTATGGTCTTGAGCAAGTCACTTCATCCCAATAATCTTACAAGCCAAATAAACCCAGATTCTTTCTCTGGGATCTAAGAAGTTGTGCATATGTGTTCTAATGTACATGTTCTCAAGGAGGGTGCTCGTATGTTTCTTCCAATTCTCATAAGAATCTAAACTACCAATCATGGAGCACCTCACATGATTTCTAAAATTGCCTTTCAGCTTTCATATTCTCTGATTTCTGATTTTCCTTGGGTAAAACTATCTGTATGGAATGAATGTAGAAGATTGGGCTAGGCCAGGTGGGACAGAAATCTGTAAGCTGTTACCTGTAATTAGTGCTGAAATGTAGGTAGGTAATCCATCAATTCTAACCAATGATCTACCTCCTAGTAACCTGAAGCTTCTTTTGAAAAACTGAATTAAAGATTTTCAAGCCTGTTGTTTCAGAGAAGGCAGAATGCTATATAGAAGATTTAGCGATGTGTGTGCAAATCGTTAAAGAAATACTGGGCACTCAGCTGAATAAATCCACTTTGAAGGATTTGAAATATCACTAAATAGTTACCATCCTATATTAGTAATTAATTATGACTAAGATCATTGAAAATATAAGAACTAGAAAGATAGAAAATGACACATACTATCTGATGTGGGCAGAGCAAGTAGGGTTTCTGAAAGGAGTAGTAAGTGGGCTGTTAATATAGCTGTTCCAAATCTTGACATCATCATAGCTATCATTTGATTAAATACGAAATGCTAAATTTATCTTCTAAACTTTAAAGAGACCTCAACATGATATTCTTGTAATTGCAAATAGAAAAGAGAACTAGGGAAATTGCTTTGGTGACATAATTCCACTTTCAAGGCTCTTTAAAAATCTTCTTAGTTGGATTAAAAAAATCTGAGTCTCATTTATTTATCTATTCATCAGGAATTCAGTATGGGGAAATCGGGCATGACACTATTGCAGTAGTGTGTAGGCCTAAACTCATGAAATCTTGAACAATGTTCAAGAGTGGAAAATAGCCTATATATTTTTTTTTATGTAGCATTCACAGGCAAATAGAGCCTAGCCCTCTGTCAACATGGGACTGTAGAAGTGTATGGAGAAATTCAAAGCAGTTGTAGAGACTGTTCCTTCAAATATAATCAGAAACTAGAACACAAAAACTTGTTAAAATGATTTACTGATCTACTTTCTCAGCTAAAGAAAGTTCTGATTTTTAATGGGCTCTGAGAAGCCAAATTTGTTGGACTCCTGATCAGACCATGATTTCTTACAGATATGAAAAAAGGTATATGAACAAAATGGTTGAACCTGTATGGAAAGACAAATGGTTTACTAATTCTAGAATATGTTAGGATTTAGATTCAAATTGGATAGAAATATTAAGTAACTGACAATAGGAAGAAATTATTTTCTATTACCAACTTGCTATGAGGTTATTAAAATCAAAGATTTTCAGGTGTGCCTGAGCGGCTTAGTGGGTTAAGCATTCAATTCTTGGTTTGGGCTCAGGTCATGATCTCATGGTTTGTGAGATCAAGCCCTGCATCTGGCTCTGCACTGACAGTGTGGGGCCTGCTTAGGATTCCCTCTCTCTCTACCCCTCCTCCACTCGTGTGCATGAGCACACACTCTCTAAATAAATAAATAGATAAAATAAATAAATAGTATTTTTTTAATCACGTATTTTCAAAATTTCACCCCGTGAAAGTAAATTAATAGCTTTTAAGGAGGTTTATAGGTTTTTATCACCATGCAGCATTGAACATTTTGGACATTTGTGGACATTTGCAGACATTTGCCTTCCCGGCATTCATTTCCCCTTCTTTCTCCTGCTTTTCCACCTGACTGACCCTTTGCCACAATTAGTCCATAGGTCTATGGAACTCCATCCAAAAGCTCTATGGGCGGCCTTGTGCTCAAATATGTGACTTGGGTCTGACAAATTATAGTAGCTCTTCCTTTTGATCATGGTGATTGGAAGAGTAATGAGTATGACAAAAGTTATGGTCTGGACTGCTGGGGATGCTACTGAAAACAATTCTCTTTTTCTAGACTCAGGCCCAGGAGAGTACGATAATGTAAGTGCTGTAGCAACTTTGCCAGCACCATCTTGGGAAGGCTGAGTATGACATATTGCTACCATCTAAGCCTCAGACCTCACGCCAATTTAATTGAAAAGGTCCAGTTCTGAATCACGCCTTGCATTTGTCATGTCTGTGACTCCCCTTTAATGTAGAACAGTTTATCAGTTTTTCTCTGACCTTCCTGACCTCAAATCTTTTGAAGATTACAGGCCAGTTACCTTTGGAATGTTCTTCTACTTGGGGTTTTCTGTTATTTTTTCATAGTTAGATTGATGTTATGCATCTTTCACAGGATATCATAGAAGTTCTTCTAAAGGCCTTCTATTAGGTGGCACAGGGTTTCAATTTTCTCATTGTTGACATTTGTTCTCTATGACAACTTGAAAAGGTGATATCTACCAGATGTTTTCACTATAAAGTTATCTTTCCCCCCTTGGCAATTGATAAGTGTTCTGTGGAGAAGTACTTTGAAATTATGTAAAATAGTGTTGTTGTTTTTTTTAAATCAAACATTCATTTATTTATTTATATCTGAATGGATTCACAGTTTCCTATTTTGTTTCATGGGTTTTTCATAATCATTATTTGTTTTGATGCACAAATTGTCCCAATTTGGCCTGTCTCACCTGCTTCTGAGTCTTTATGACCCATCTTCATCATTTGCTGATCACTTATTTTTCTGGTTCTGTTCTGTAGAAAGATCCTGAACTCACCCCCACCATGGACACACTGAATCTACTGCTACATATGGAATAATTTCCTGTGAAAAAGATCTGAAAACTAGCTGAGCAGCTCCTACACAGTGGCAAACAAGAAGGCCACATGGAAGTGGGCAGGAGAGGCTGAGACACAATCTCACCATAAACCACACCCTCAGCACCACGACCCACAATAGGGAGGGAATTTATAAACCCTGAGGAGTGAACTGTTCATAACATCAGACACTCCATATTTTGAGACCTATACCCTACAGATGAGCCTCCAAAACATGAGTCTTTGAAAACCAATGGGGCTCACTTCCAGGAGACCCAATGGGCTGTGGTGAACTGAGCAAGGCCTCTTAAGGGGCTTGTGTGTGGACTCACTCACTCCAAGGCCTGGTGCAGAAGCAGCTATTTGAAAAGTGCCCTGACTTTATGAAAAAGAGATTCATTTGTTAACCACAAAGCATCACCCAGAGGGGCAGGGGCTGCTGGGGATACTCTCCAGGGATGAAGGAGATGGTGGGCACCATTTTTGTGCTCTCCCTTGACCTTGCTAAAGCTGGCAGATGTTTTTTGTTTTTTTTTACTCTAACTCCCTTTTCCCCCTCAGTGGGTGCCATCTTTACCCTCTAACCAGCAGGCTCCATCTTTGCACTCTCCCTCTGCATACTCTGCAGGGGAATTTTTAGAGATGTCTGTCTGATGCCCCAGTTCTTATGTCGTGCCCTGGTTTTTGCAGCTGCAACCCAGGGGACATCCCTTGATTATGTGGCTCTGGAGGTGAGGGGACCTTGCATTCCTGGGTCACATGGGACTGTAATAATCAGAAAGAGAGTTTTTAGCAGACTACCACCCCCAGGGCATTCTACAGGTAGCAGACAGAAACACAACCCCAGTCCTTCAAAGAAAGATGCTTATTTGCTTATTCTGGAGCCTGAGGGGCAGGCTTCAGGTTTGATGTATATCTAGAGGCCTAAGGAGGGATTCTCAGGGAACACAGGCTAGGTGACATGCCATCTCTGTGCTGTATCTCTACACTAGAGTTTACCTGTGTCTCTAAGAATGGAGCTTATATGATTGCCTGGAGCCAATTTTTGTGATTGTTGCCCAGGGGATACCTCCAATTACTTGTCTGCTGGCCAGCAAGGCTTATATTTGCAGTCCCACAGGGCTGTATATATTGCTTACTTTAAAAGCTGCTGCCTGAGATCTGACTTCCAATCAGCCAGAACCTAGGTGTTCACTGAGATCCCCCTCTTTGGGACACTGACAGATCTTAGCACATCCTTAACAACTAGGCACTACTGAAAACAAAATAGGCTGCTTGGACAATCACAAAAGCTTGAGAGACAACCAAGAGCTAGGACATGGTTGATGATAAGGTTTATCATGAGGCCACTCCTTGAAGACTAGAAGAGGTGGCTGTTTCATCTAGTACATAAAAACAGTCAAGCAAAATGAGGAAACACAGAACAAGATAAAACCTCAGAAAAAAAGTTTAATATAATGGAGAGAATTATCTACCTGATAAACAGTTAAAGTAATGGTCATAAAGATATTGACTGAACTTGGGAGAAGCATGGATAAACAGTGAGAATTTCAACAAAGAGATAGAAAATATATGAAAATACTAAATAGATGTCGTAGAGTTGAAGAAAAACTGAGCTGAAGATAGACTAGAAGTGTTCAATAGAAGAGTAGATAAAACAGAAGAAAGGATCAGTCAATTCAAAGACAAGGCAGTGGAACTCACCCAATCAGAGCAACAAAAAGAAAAGAGAATTTAAAAAAGTGAAGATAGCTCAAAGGATGTATGGCAAAACATCAGGCAGACTAACATTCACATTATAGGAGTGCCAAAAGGAGAAAAGAAACAGAAAGGATAGAAAACTTATTGGAAGAAATAATAGCTGAAAACTTCCCTAACCTGGGGAAGGAAACAGGCTTCCAGATCCACGAAGTCCATGAACCCAAAGAGACCCACACCAAGACACATTTAATTAAAATGTCAAAAGTTAAAGACAAGAAGAGAATCTTAAAAGTAGCAAGAGAAATGCAACTTGTTACATACAAGGGAGCCCCCATAAGACTATCAGTCAATTTTTTAGCAGAAGCTTTGCAGGTCAGAAGAAAACTAGCGCAATATATTCAGAGTGCTGAAAGTAAAACATTTGTAACCAAGAACACTCCACCGGGCAAAGTTATCATTCAAAATTGAAGGAGAGATAAAGAGTTTTCCAGACAAGAAAAACCTCAGGGATTTCACTACTAAACTGGCCTTACGGGGAATGTTAAAAGGACTTCTCTAAGCTGAAAGAAAGGGTGCTTATTAATAATAAGAAAACAATGAAAGCATAAATCTCATTGATAAGGATAAATATATAGTAAAGGTAGTGGATTAATCACTTATAATGCTAAAATGAAGGTTAAAGAAGAAAAGTAGTAAAAACAACTATAACTACAATAATTAAATAAGAGATACAAGATAAAAAGAAATAAACTGTGTGTCAAAAATATAAAACATTGTGGGGAAGAGTATAAATGTAGAGCTTTAGAACGTATTCAAACTTAAGTTGTTATCAACTGAAAATAGACTGTGATAGGGGAACTTGCATGACTGGGTTGAACATCCAACTCTCTCTTTTTTTTTAAACACTTATTTATTTTTGAGACAGAGAGAGACAGAGCATGAACAGGGGAGGGTCAGAGAGAGAGGGAGACACAGAATCTGAAACAGGCTCCAGGCTCTGAGCTGTCAGCACACAGCCCGACGTGGGGCTCGAACTCACGGACTATGAAATCATGACCTGAGCTGAAGTCGGCCGCTTAACCAACTGAGCCACCCAGGTGCCCCTGAACATCCAACTCTTGATTTCAGCTCAGGTCAAGGTCCCAGGGTCATGAGATCAGGGCCTGTGATGGGCTCTGAACTGAGAGTGGAGTTTGCTTAAAATTCTTTCTCTCCCTCTACTCCTCTCCCCTTCTTGCACTCTCTCTTGAAAATACATATATAAAAAAGAAAATAAGTGATAAATATAGGTTGTTCTATGTAATCTTCATGGTAACCACAAAGCAAAAATCTATACTAGATACACAAAAGATAATGAGAAAGAAATCTAAGAATACCACTAAAGAAAGTCAACAAACTCCAAAGGAAGAGAGCAAGAGAAGTAGAAAGGAACAAAGTGGAACTATAAACAGCCAGAAAGCAATTAATAAACTGGCAATACACTGTTATTCAACATAGTATTAGAAGTCTTAGCCTCTGCAATCAGACAACACAAAGAAATAAAAGGCATCCAGCTCAGCCAGGAGGAGGTCAAACTTTCACTCTTTGCAGATGACATGATACTCTATATGGAAAACCCAAAAGATTCCACCAAAAAACTGCTAGAGTTGATCCATGTATTCAGCAAACTTGCATGATATAAAATCAATGCACAGAAATTGGTTGCATTTCTTTTTTTTTTTTTTTTTTAATTTTTGGGACAGAGAGAGACAGAGCATGAACGGGGGAGGGGCAGAGAGAGAGAGGGAGACACAGAATCGGAAACAGGCTCCAGGCTCTGAGCCATCAGCCCAGAGCCTGACGCGGGGCTCGAACTCCTGGACTGCGAGATCGTGACCTGGCTGAAGTCGGACGCTTAACCGACTGTGCCACCCAGGTGCCCCGAAATTGGTTGCATTTCTATACACCAATAGTGAAGCAACAGGAAGAGAAATCAAGGAATCGATCCCATCTATAATTGCATCAAAAACCATGATATATCTAGGAATAAATCTAACCAAAGAGGTGAAAAATCTATACACTGAAAACTATAGAAAGCTTATGAAACAAACTGAAGAAGACACAAAAAAAAAATGGAAAAAGATTCCATGTTCCTGGATAGGAAGAACAAATATTGTTAAAATGTCAATACTACCCAAAGCAATCTACATATTCAATACAATACCTATACAAATAACACCAAAATTCTTCACAGAGCTAGAACAAACAATCCTAAAATTTGTATGGACCAGGAAAGACCCCAAATAGCCATAGCAATCTTGAAAAAGAAAACCAAAGCAGGAGGCATCACAATCCCAGATTTCAAGCTGTATTACAAAGGTGTAATCATCAAGACAGTATGGGACTGGCACAAAAACAGACACTCAGATCAATGGAACAGAATAGGGAACCCAGAAATGGACCCACAAACATATGGCCAACTAATCTTTGACAAAGCAGGAAATAATATCAAATGGAATAAAGACAGTCTCTTCAGCAAGTGGTGCTGGGAAAGCTGGACAGCGACATGCAGAAAAATGAACCTGGAACACTTTCTTACACCATCCACAAAAATAAGCTCAAAATGGATGAAAGACCTAAATGTAAAATAGAAAGACTTCAAAATCCTCGAGGAGAAAGAAGGCAAAGACCTCTTTGACCTTGCCCACAGCAACTTCTTACTCAACACATCTCCGGAGGCAAGGGAAACCAAAGCAAAAATGAACTATTGGGATCTCATCAAAATAAAAAGCTTCTGCACAGCGAAGGAAACAATCAGCAAAACTAAAGAGCAACTGACGGAATGGGAGAAGATATTTGCAAATAACATATCAGATAAAGGGTTAGTATCCAAACTCTGTAAAGAACTTATCAAACTCAACACCCAAAAAACAAATAATCCAGTGAAGAAACGGGCAAAAGACATGAATAGACATTTGTCCAAAGAAGACATCCAGGTGGCCAACCAACACATGAAAAAAATGCTCAACATCACTCATCATCAGGGAAATACAAATCAAAATCACAATGAGATACCACCTCACACCTGTCAGAATGGCTAACATTAACAACTCAGGCAACAACAGATGTTGGCAAGGATGAGGAGAAAGAGGATCTCTTTTGCGCTGCTGGTGGGAATGCAAACTGGTGCAGCCACTCTGGAAAACAATATGGAGTTTCCTCAGCAAATTAAAAATGGAACTACCCTATGACCCAGCAATTGCACTACTAGGTACCTATCCAAGGGATACAGGTGTGCTGTTTCAAAGGGGCACATGCACCCCCATGTTTATAGCAGTGCTATCAACAATAGCCAAAGTTGGAAAGCCTCTTTTTGGAAACAATTCTTCTTTTTGTAAAGAGCCCAAATGTCCACTGATGGATGAATGGATAAAGAAGATGTGGTGTGTGTGTGTGTGTGTGTGTGTGTGTGTGTGTGTACACACACATAAACACATAATGGAGTATTACTCGGCAATCAAAAAGAATGAAATCTTGACAGTTGCAACTACATGGATGGAACTAGAGGGTATTATGCTAAGCAAAATTAGTCATTCAGAGAATGACAAGTATCATATGACTTCACCCATATGAGGACTTTAAGATACAAAACAGATGAACATAAGGGGAGGGAAGCAAAAATAATATAAAAACAGGGAAGGGGACAAAACATAAGAGACTCTTAAATATGGGGAACAAACAAAGGGTTATTGGAGGGGTTGTGGGAGGGGGAATGGGCTAAATGGGTAAGGGTCATTAAGGAATCTACTCCTGAAATCTTTGTTGCACTATATGCTAACTAACTTGGATGTAAATTAAAAAAAAAATTAATTAAATAAAAAAATAAACTGGAAATAAGTACGTACCTATCAAAAATTCCTTTAAATATAAAAGGATTAAATTCTCCAATCAAAAGATGCAGAGTGACTGAGTGGGTAAAAAACCAAGACTCACTTATGTGCTGCCTATAAAAGCCTCACTTCAGATGTAAGGATACACACAGACAAAAAGTGATGGAGTGAGAAAGACATTCCAAACAAATGGAAACCAAAAGAAAACTAGAGTGTCTATATTTATATCGGACAACATAGACTTTAAAACACAGGCTATCAGCAGAGAAAAAGAAGAGCACTGTGTAATAATAAAGTGGTCAATAAAAGCAGGATATAACATTAAATACTGTAACATGTAAATACTTATGCAGCCCACACAAGGGCACTTTAATATAAGAGGTAAATATTAACAGACCTAAAGGGTCTGTAGCAGTGCAGACAGCAGTGCAATAAAAGAGACTTTAACCCCCCATTTGTATCAATGATACATCATCCAGACAAACTTGGTAAGGAAACACTAGCCTTAAACAACATATTAGAGTTAACAAAACATTCCATCCAAAAGAAGCAGAATACACATCCATCTCAAGTGCACAAGGAATATTCTCCAGGATAAATTATATAGGCCATAAAATAAGTTTTAACAAATTTAAGAAGACTGAAATCATTTCAGGCATCTTTTCCAACCACAATGGTATGGAACTAGAAATCAATAACAAAAATAAAACTGGAAATTTCACAAATATGTGGTGATTAAACATGCTATTGAACAACTAATAAGTCAATGAGGAAATCAAAATATACCTTGAGACAAATGAAAATACAACATACCACCAAAATTTACACGATAGAACAAAAGTAGTGCTAAGAGGGAAGCCCATAGTGATAAATGTCTACCTCAAGAAACAAGAAAAATCTCAAATAAGCAGCCTAATTTTACACCCCAGGGAACTAGAAAAAGAACAAATGAAGTCCAACGTAAGTAGAAAGAAAGAAATCACAAAGAACAGAGTGGAAATAAAGAAAGATTAAAAAGACAATAGAAAAGATCAATCTAAGAGCTTGTTCTTTGAAAAGATAAATAAAATTACAAACCTTTAGGTACACTCACCAAAAAAAGAGAGAGGGCTTAAATAAATAAAATCAGAAATGAAAGAGGAGACAATACAACTGATACTGCAGAAATCCACAGGACCATAAGAGACTACTAGAACAACTATATACCAATACATTTGATAGCCTAAATTCTTGGATAAATTCCTGGATAAATTCATAGAAGCATAAATCTCCTACATAAATATTCTACATAAATCTTCTACACATCAAAGGAAACCATCAACAAATTGAAAAGACAAACTACTGAGAGAAGTATTTGCAAATAATATTTCTGATAAAGGGTTAATATGGCAAATGTATGAAGAACTGATACAACTCAGCAAAAAACAAATAATCTGGTTTTAAAAATGGAAATGGACCCAAATAGACATTTTTCCTAAGAACATATACAAATAGCCAAAAAGTACATAAAAAGATGTTTGACATCACTAGTCACCAGGGAAATGCAAATCAAAATCATGAGATGCACCTCACACCTCCTGTTAGAAATACTGTCATCCAAAATATAAGAAATAATAAGTGTTGGCAAGGATTTGGAGAAAAGGGAACCCTTACAGTTGGTGGGAATGTAAACTGCTGCAGCCACTCTGGAAAACTGTATGAAGTTTCCTCAGAAATTTAAAAACAGAACTACCATATGATCCAGCAATTCTGCTTCTGGGTATTTATCTTGAGAATATGAAGGTGCTAATTCTAAAAGATACATGCACCCCCATGTTTATTGTAGCATCATTTACAATAGCCAAGATATGGAAGCAATGTAAGTGTCCATTGATGGATGAATGGATAAAGAAAATATATAGAGAAACACACACACACACACACACACACACACACACACACACACACACAGGAATACTATTCAGCCATAAAGAAGAAGGAGATCTTGCTATTTGCAACAACATGGGTGGAAGTTGAGGGCATTATGCAAAGTGAAGTAAGTTAGACAGGGAAAGACATAAACTGTATGATCTCACTTATATGTGAAGTCTAAAACAGCTCAAAAACCAAAAATCAGGAAATCCCCAAGCTCAGACATACAGAGAAATGACTGGTGGTTGCCAGGGGTGGGAGGATTTGGGGGATATAGGCAAAAAGGGTACATTAGGTCAAAGAGTAGAAACTTACAGTTATAAAATAAATAAGTCCTAGAGATGTAATTTACAGCATGGTGACTACAGCTAATACTGTACTGCATAAAGTTCCTGATAGATCTTTGGAGTCCTCATCTCAAGGAAAAATAAATTTGTCACTACGTATGGCACAAATGTTAACTAGGCTCATTGGGGTGATCATTTCATAATATATACAAATACTGGGTCGTTATGTTGTACACCTAAAAATAATATGTCAGTTTAAACAACCCAAATGTTTAAAAAATGATAATAGGCAACCTTTATTGAATGCTTACAACTGGGGACTTTGAGAGGGTCTGAATAAATAGCATTCCTCTTCCCTGATCAAATTCTAAACAAACTGAGAAATAAGACAGAAGAGTGGCTGATAGTGACCCAAGTAGCACCTTGTTACCAATAAAGGCTGAGGTGAGGGAAATGGCTGTTCCTATGGGCAAATACTTCTCTCCAGGATCACCCCTAGAATGTGCAAGACCTTGAAAAATATTTTTGTTGGGCTCTTGTCTATATAAACAATTTGAATAAAAAACATTATAAAACCCATGGGTCCAAGTGAAGTACTGTGATTTACCAATCAAGATTGAGAACAAATAATGAATGAAGAAGACATACTTACAACTTGTTTGTGGTCCTATCAGTTCATATGAAGATTTTTCATACTATTCAGGCATCACTTCTTCCTGTCCAGGTCCAGGAACCATTTACTCATGTTCTTTATTGTAATTTGCAATGTTCCTAGCTAATTTTTTTATCTTCCACACTGAAGAAATGATAACAATAGCATTATTACTCATGATGTCATGGCCTTTCAGGGTCTGTTTGTATCGAAACAATACAGGTCTTCTTCCCTCTGCAGTTCCCTAATTCCATTTACTTAATGCTGGTTACATCATCACTTCTGACACTTTATCACCCAAAGTGTCACCTGTGAATAGCTGCATCCAATGACTGACTATATCAGAGGTTGTTATTGTGCTTTGTTGATGATGACCACATATGCAAGTCTCAATAGGAATATACAGGAAAATGTGAGTAACTTCAATTTCTGGATATGTTAAATGTAGTGTTCAGAATCTTACAGCATCAACATAGCAACATGTCTTCCAACGACATCCGTTCTTGAACTCCTTAGGCTGTAGTCTCCGCATTTCTAAAATGTCATCTCTTTCCATGGAGACAGCACCCCTGCCTCCCACACACCATTAGCAGAGAGGAGGGGTGATGAGCAGTTCCTTTTGCACAAGAAATGCCAACCTCTGATCCAGCACAGCTTAAAAACAACTTGTGAGAGAATGATGTCACCACAATTGGAGGCAGGAGAGGACATGGATGGAAAGGGCCTATTGGTGTTGTGAAGTAATGCTCTCAAGTGTCCTCAGAGGGGATGGGCATAGCCACCCTGGAGCCCACCGGCTGGGGGTTGGCACTCTGGGTGCTAGCAGTAGGGGTGGAACACCTGCTGGACATCTGCCAGCCCCCACCTTGAGTCTCATAGACCAGGTGGCACATGTAGCTCAAGCCAAGACCTGAGCTTGCTTTGTTTCTGATGTGCGTGAGACACACTTGAAACGGGCGTGATTCCAGTGGCCTAATCTTGCCCGCTCTTGCAAAGGAAATATGCTGCCAGTCAGCAGGAGAATTGCTGACCAGGATGCCTTCCTAGAACCAGAGCCTGGCTATGGAGCCCTAGAATGACCGCATGGACATCAATGTTGGCACCCCCTGGAGCGTCTGCTTGAAGGTACCACTTACAGGGTAGATAGAGGGTGAGGGGGGCACCCCAAAGACAGACATAGGTCTGGGGTCAACACTCACCCTCCACCCAGATGTCACTGCCAGTCAGGCCACTCCCGTGCTCTGAAGGGGGACTTGGAACTTTTTGAGAAAGGAACTCAGAGGCGCAGGACCCCGGTCTGTGGCGACAGGCAGGAGGGTCTGAGGACTGTGCTCTCCTCTGTAGTGAACTCTGGAATTCGCCTGACCACCACGCCGACATTGCAGTGTTACCCTCAATGAGGGCTGCCCTCGGCAAAGCAGAGGCAACCGCTCACTTCCAAGGGAGGAAAAGGGCTTTAGTTTTAGTCACCCTAATTTTAATCAGAGTAAGTCACCCTCCAGCAAGTGCGGAGTGGGAGAGCGTGGGAGGGAGGGGGAGTGGGAGGGGAGTGTCTCAGCAGTAGGGTTCCCTCCACATGGAAGGAAACAAGGGAAATGCAGACTAAGGGTTCCCACCCAACACTTACTATGTACCTGATGGGATTCTAAGTACTTTACGCGTATTAACTCACTCAGTCCTATGAGAGAAATGCAGCCTGTCCCTGTTCTATAGATGAGGCAACATACACATGGAGGTCAAGTAAGCTACCCAAGATTTCATAGCTAGCACACAGCTGGACTTGGGATTGAAACTCAGGCAAACTGGCTGGTGAAGGAAAGAAGGTGCAAACAAAGGAAGGAGTGGAGGGATGGAAGAAGCGACTGAGAAGAGTAAGAAAAGACTAGTACCTGTCATCTCCAGAGTAATGGGCAGGAATGAGGGGTTTTCCTTCACGTATGTTTGGGAGTGTGTAAATATTGCCTCAGCTTCCCTCTTTTCAGGCTCTTTCAAGAAAGTCTGCAGAGAACACCCCTAAATTTGTACTTATAAAGAAAAACTATTCTCCCTGGGTGCAAAGAAGCTTATCCTCACTTTTGTAGACATGTTTGACATTAACAGGTCACAGGGGAATGCTGTTACTCAATTTACAAGACAAAATGTTCCCTTCATTGTTTTTTTTTTTTTTTTTAACGCAGCAGGTTTTCTACTTCAGGACCATGAAGCAATCACCGGGCTCCTAGTGATTACTAATCAGTATTGCCATACTTAAAAAGCCCCAAATTTCACCCTCTACTTTCATTTTAATAGTGGGCCTGCTGCAGGGCAAGTCTATTCTAGACTCCAGTCTGGAATAGATGAAATGCGTTTAACCTCCAGGCTCAGAGCTGAAGAAATGCTGTTTCCCATGAGGCCTCCTGCAGACTTTGCAGGGGTGAATTATGGGCCAGAGGTTAGATGGTAGAATTTTCTGCAGAGAGAATCCAACCCAAGAAGGACAAACTAATGCTTTGAGACATGAATTATGGATGTCTTCCTGAATGCAGTGCAACTAAACTTTCTCAGTGATTTGGGAGCAGGGCGTTACAATAATGCAGTCTCTTAGAGCCTGCAGGGAGGGAAGCTTACCTTGCTGCTGGGCTGACCGACTTTGGCACATCCCACAGGGAAAGGAGAGGTGGTGGGCACACAGTGAAGGAGAGCTGTGGACTGTGGACCGAGACAGCTCTCAGGCCTCGTCCCCACCTTTCCTGCACCTCAGGCAACATTCATTCCCAGTCTGGCACTCTCTGGGCCAGTATTCCACGATACTGCCTCCAGCCAAGTGATCTCAGGTGATGAGCTAGGCAAAGCCTATCTATCACCTTTGACTGTGGGAGACCCATAGGGCTTCAGGAGGGTGTCTGAGAAGGAGTCTGTGTATGCAGGTTGAAGTCAAATTTCCTAGAGGACGCTGCCTGTTTTTGAGGAAAAGGAACAGCTATATATACCTAAATATACATATGTGATTTGTTTGTGTTTTTTTACCAATATGGTAAAATGTTAATAATTCTTAAATTTTTAAAGCCATGAAGATAGAAGATGGGGGTTTGTTGTATCTTCTTTTAATTGCACACGTATTTTTGAAATGTTATTGAAATATGCTTTTTAAAAAATATTGACATATCTTTATAAAAACCCCTTAGACGGTTAACATGTGGCAAATACCTGTGGAGAAATTCTCGATTGCCAGAAGCTGGAGAACTGCTAACATTTGCTTTTATTTGGTCTCATTCTGGAGACCAGCTCTTCTGCTCTGCTTCCCCACACTCTCTCCCTCCCCTCCCCTCCTCAAGTTTTCCTAACTTAAAACTGACCTGGGAGGCTGAGTGGTTCAGTTGGTTAAACATCTGACTCTTGATTCTGGCTCAGGTCATGATTTCTTGGTTTGTGGGATCGAGCTCCAGGTTGGGCTCTCCACTGATAGCATGGAGGCCACTTAGGATTCTCTTTCTCCCTCTCTCTGCCCCTCCCCACACCTCAAAATAAACAAACAAACATAAAAAAACTGACCCAAAAATGGAAGCAGAGAAAAAGTAACTCACAAGTAAATGGCTTGATCTGCTTATTTGCCACTATTTTCCCACTCTGTCTGCTTGCAGCTGAGGACCTATGTACAAAGCAGGTTTGTAAGCAAATGCAACCGATTTCCGATCTAGCCTTAGCTGTTGCCCTGGCTTACCAAAGAATTACACTGGGCAAAAAATCAAGAGAATAGCTTTTGGTCAACCAGTAAGAAAGTTTGTGGTCAAAAAAACCTGAATTTAAGTCCTAGCTCCAACATTTGCTGGCTGTCCTGTCATGGGCTGCACCACTGCCTCCTTAAGTGAGGTTGTATATTGGTGATGTAATCATTAACTTTTCATTGATTCTAAGTGCAAAGCAGTCTATGAATAGACAAGCAACTTCTGCCAAGCTGCTCTGGCAATGCTCTCTCGGCCTCCTGCGGTATGTTACTGGACATGATGAGGCCATGGGTTTTCATTAACCAAAAGGCTTAGCCGTCTGGGACTGAGACTAATTAGGACAGAACAAGACCATGTAGAGTGGATTTAGTGTAACAGTAGGGACTTGACATTTACCCCTATTTAATCACAACTTGCTTTCTACCAACTTGCCTTACCATTCTGTAGAAATACGGCAGGTTTCCTTTGACTACATACATCATTGATCTTACTTATTTAGAGATGCGGATAGTGGTCACTGGAACCGTGGGTGCCGCGGGGACTGACAAGAGAAAAATGGTGGAGGCAAAATTTTCTCCGCAGTGGGTTTCAGGTTAACATACACTTCTGCATCTGGTGAGATCGTTTTGCAGGTAGGAGAATAAATCAATTTAATGTGTTTAGGGTCCTCTCCTTAGCCTCTTTGGGTTTATTCTCTGTGTAACACTGGTAGTTACGAACTTCTGAGTCGTTGTGGGTCCCAATGTTTACTGTTTTCATCTCCACTGAAACAATGTTATAAAGGGCTACTGAACTTGTGGGTGAGTGTGTAAGAACAACCAGTACTGCAGCTGGAATTTACCTTATTTATATTTAGCTTGAGTGTTAACTCACTTACCTATGCAGAAAGCAATACAACAGAGCACCGGTCAAATGCTGACTCTCTTATTTACCAGATATGTGACCCTTGGCAGCTACTGAACCTTTTGATGCCTTTTGGAGATTAGAATAGTCTACCTCTAAGAATTCTTGTTAGGATTCACTAAGATAATGCATATAAAATTACCTATAAAAGTTCCGGGCATATAATATGCATTCAACAAATGTTTGCTGATTTACTCACTACCCTACATCTTTCTGTACCTCCTTCTGTTCTTTATAACCCAAACAGCATTCAGCTGCTTTGAGTTACAATGTAGTAAATTTGGCAAGTTGACAGTGGTGCTTACTCCCTGTCAAGCCTTTAGTAAGATAGTTTTTAGGGTATGTTAGTTCCCACATGGTTACCAAAACGTGTAAGATATCTTGCTCCAGAGGCTACACAGCCAGCAGGAAAGCAATGCTTCAGAAACACTGCTTTATGTACCAATTTCAGGGTAAAAACACACTGGATGCTTACGTGTAAATGCCACAGAACACATGGAGTAGGAGGGAAAAGTAATAAAAGTAGAGCATGGGAAATAAGGTAAAACACTTTTAGGTTTTCTTCTTCCCTCCATTCTGCTCAGCCCCATCTCTGGAAGATCAACTTTCCAGCTTCCCTGGTTGTGAGATATCATGATCTGCTGGGAGTCACAGGGCCAAAACCTCCTAAGAGATCTTCAACCTACAAACATAGCAACATAACTATAGATTCCTCAGGCTTGAGGGTACTTGGAATAGCTAGTCAAAAGGAGGAATTATTTGTTGAGGCCAAAGACTGGTTGGTCAGGATGATGGTATGTAGTGAAGCCCCTTATAATAGCCATTAACATTTGGGTTCTATTAACAACAACATAAGTAAAAGACAAATGGAACTAGGGCATAGCTTAAGTGCCTGGAAAGAATTTAAAATAGCATTTAAGGATTGAAATCAAAAGGAAACGCTCTGTCAAATGTCTATTTCTACTGATGAAACCATTTGTGTGTAGGTTCTTTACTCTGACGTGATTACAATTGTTCAGGGAATTAAGGAAAAAATCCAGAGACTTCTGAAAAGGGTAGGGCTAAGTCACTTATAGACAGGTGTCTACATTAGTGAGGTCGGACTGGCTGAAGAGACAAGAGCATGCCATACATCTCAGGCCAGAGTCTCGGCAGGATAATTTAAGGATCCCAAACTGTCAGGCAGCTAGGAGGTTCTCATCAGATCTTAATGATGACTAAAAAACTTTACTAAAGAGGACATTAGAGCTTTAGTCAGCAGTACATTACTTAAGGCAAAAATATCTCTCTGTAACAATTTACCAAAATAATATGGCAAGGAAAAACGAACAAAATACTTTCTAGAATTTTCAACAGCTCCCCCACTCCATTTTTTCCCTCATTTTTAAAACTCAGACTTCATTTCAAACAAATTACCTAAATATTAACAGTGATCAGATAGGTTGCTCCTATCCAGGAAGATGGCATGAATTATAAAGAATCCTTGAGCTCTTAAGAACCAGGATTCGGGGCGCCTGGGTGGCTCAGTCGGTTAAGCGTCCGACTTCAGCTCAGGTCACGATCTCATGGTCCGTGAGTTCGAGCCCCGCGTCGGGCTCTGGGCTGATGGCTCAGAGCCTGGAGCCTGCTTCCGATACTGTGTCTCCCTCTCTCTCTGACCCTCCCCCGTTCATGCTCTGTCTCTCTCTGTCTCAAAAATAAATAAACGTTAAAAAAAAAATTAAAAAAAGAAAAAAAAGAACCAGGATTCAATTTTTTAATTTGTAGAGTTGGAATGAAACAACCTTCCCTGCAGATTCATTATGAAGATGAACTAAAACAGAGAGCCTGAACAATGTCTAATACTTAGCATGTCGTAAGTGGGAACTAGTCTTATAATGTAAAAATGCATTTTTTCCAATGAATTTTGTTAAGAAGAAATGCAGCGTTATAATGAAAAGAAATCATAATGGCCTGCAGAATTTCTTACTGACAGTGACTAAGAGGTGGAATCTTCCTGAAAAGATAAAGACCTTCCCATCTTCAATTTTCACTACAAAAACTGCATATTGATTATAAACTAAGAATACAAGATGGAGGAAAGTGCCATATCCAGGCATGAAGCCTTTTAGTAAAATTATTATTAAATTCTATTTAATAAAGTTCTTCTGTCAGAATCTTTCAACTTCTGAAAGGTGATTAAGACGCTTGTAAGATTTTCATCTGAAGTGTTCATCAATCCTAAAAGGTAGTACCAAAAATCAAACAGTGATGGAAAGCAACCATATTTCCCCATGACTTTGCCTATCAACAGAACATTTTTTTCAAACCTTTTCCCATGCACAAACAGTAGTACTGAACCTATAATTTAGATTCATTACTTTATAGAAAAAACAGAAGCAGAACAATTAAGTGACTTGTCAGGGTCATGTTACATCAAATATCACAATTTTTGAGAGGAAAAAATGGTAGGTTCTAAAAATTATAAAAATGAGCTTGACACTTATCAAATTCTAGGGCAGATAAATAAACAGACGGTCTGTGAGCAGTTGGAAAAAGAGGTTCTGTGGTTTTACTAAGAATATGGCACTTCCTTGGGGCACCTGGGTGGCTCAGTCAGTTAAGACTTCGGCTCAGGTCATGATCTCGCAGTTACTGAGTTTGAGCCCTGCGTTGGGCTCTGTGCTGACAGCTCAGAGCCTGAAGCCTGCTTCAGATTCTACATCTCCCTCTCTCCCTGACCCTCCCATACTTGCTCTCTCTCTCTCTCCCTCTCTTTCCCTCTTTCTCTCTCTCAAAAATAAACATTAAAGACATTAAAGAAAAAAAAATAAGGCATTTCCAGCTAACTTCCTTTCTTGATTTAATGTATTAGTAAGTAGATTAGGCTCCTTCCATAGACAGTGCAATCAGATTGTCAGCCAATTTCTTATGGTGTCCTTTTAGGCAAGATGAAGAACCATGAACATCTAAGTGACTGGTAGGCACTTCAACAACTGTAAAGTACCGATTAATGGATCAAAGTCGCCTGGAGTACAGTCCAGTGGTTTTCTTAAGACGGTCTGTATTTCATCTTGTTCTATTTAATATTTATGAACAACTTTGACAAAGCCACTAAATAACTAAAGGCATGCTTCATCAAAAACTGAAACTGACACAAGGCTAAGGATCAGAATTCATAAGGACTTTATGAGTTAAATTTAATAAGGATGAATGCAGTCCTTCAATTAGGTTAAGAAGAAACTGTGTGAGTAATTTTAGGATGGACTTGGCTTATTAGCAATGACTATAAAGTCAGCAAGAGACAATAGATAGGCTTGCCTAATGATGATGGTGATGATAATAGGTAACATCAACATATTCCAATCATAACAGTCATGAGAATCACTTTGAAGCTGGCAATAACGCCTCTGGACCGTACTCTCATCAGACCACAGAAGAACTGTGTTCAGTGCTGAGCAACATATTTTAAGAGAGCGACTGAAAGAGCCAATGCCAGGTTGGTCTGGAATGGGTATCATGTTAAGAACTGAGAAAAACGCGAAGCCTGAGGGAAAGTATGAAGAGGTGACCACACAAAAGAGACAGGACCTGTCTAGTGTCACATGTGTGCTGTTTTAGGAACATTTGGGTGACACTCTTCTAACAACAAAATCCATCCCTTGTAGGAGTGCTGAGTGGCTCTAACTCTGGAGGCAGTGGCTGAATGAAAATCATAGGACACAATTATAAAACGATTTGGCACTAACAAAGAGATGTAGCATTCCTTTCTTGCTCTGAAACTGTATTTTTCTAGCACACGTTTATTCTATTAAGGGAGAATCACAATTCTAAACATTCTAAAGCTTCTAAAAAGAATGATTAGTTTTCTAATGTAATGTGTACATATCTATCAGCACTCAATTTCCTTTTCTGAAATGGGTGAGGTCTGTGAATCCTCGGGAAGTCACGGGGAATGTTCCTAAACAGGTAGACTTGATAACAGTCCTATGCCTGATTTGGAGGAAACCACTGAGGAGAGGTGGACCTCTGTCCTGAAACTTTGAGGGTTTCTGCAGTCCTGAGTCAGTGTGGAAATCAGGCTCTGCTGAACCCACAGGATTGCTAAGATTATTAGGCAGGAGAAGGCAGACACTGCTCCTTCAGAGCCCGTCCAGAAGTCCCCCAACTACTTCTGCACAGCTGGGCTCTCTGTTAGGGCCTTCTTAGGTCACAGTTCAAGGACTAAAAAATCATGTGCCCAGGAGCCTATTCCAGACTTTCTTAATAGCTGTGTTCTTTGCCATTAATGCTAAATCCTTCAGGGGTTAAATTATAGAAGCGATGTGACTGCACAATTAAATATTAGAAAGGACCACTGAGTACATCCTGTTTATTGTTTATGATTTACACGGAAAATGATGGACTGGGGTTGTTGAACAATAAACCAATCATTACATTTAGACTTGGGCTTTTGAAAAACTTGCATTCCATTTTAACAGTTCATATATATTTAACAGCTTATATATAAATCCAAATCACAAATAATCTTAAGAGTTAGTTAGCTCAGAGATAAACAAGAAACACAACAGAAAACCACATGGATCTACCTTTAAATATCAGCATTCATATTACAAGGAAGAAGAAAATGTTAAAAAAAATTATTAGGTCAAGTCACTTAACATAGAGAAATAAGAGAAACAATTCTTTTATCAATATTTATACTTATTCCTAATTTACCTTCATATATTCCTTAACTTTTCCAAAAGGATCCAAACAGTGTTTCAGAGAATCAAACTGTATTTTGGTATCTGAACTTTTTCGCCTCAGCCTGTATCAACTTGTTACAATGAAAATCCTAAAATCCCAATTTTCTTGAAGAAAATTTTTAAGCCAACTCATATTCAACTTTTCTCCTTCATAGCAGCTGTTTACAGATAGTAGGGAGCCAAGAATGAAGGATAGGAACAGATGGAAAGCAAAAAGTACAACAGTTATCTTAAGTTCAGCTCTCAACACTGCTGGTTGAGTTTGGAACCAAAACCTCTTAACAACTGGCAGATAATAGCTAAATCTTAACAGGCAAAGAGGAAATATTTTCTTTGGGACAGCTGCTATCTAGGAGAAGGAAACTGACGTCCCTTAATACTGCCTAAATATAATGTGTGGCTTACTTACTACAGAGGAATCTGTAGCAATGTCAGTTTAACGAGTGTCACAACTGATCAATATTACTTAAAGGAAGGAAACAACAAAAGAGAAAACAAGAAAAAGAAAAGAAAAAAATTAAAAATCACACCAGCCACAAAGTTCCACAACATACACATGAGAATTAATTTTAATCTGATTTGACTCTTTGACACTAACTGATCATCAATGAAATATGGTATGGAAAGATCACAGAGTAGAAAACAAGCAAAGATTAGTTTATACAACAGTGACTATATACATCAGAAGGAAAACATGCTAGCTAATGCAACATTAAGGCCTGAATGTAAGCACTTCCAAAGTCACAGAAGCCCCAAAGAACCCCTAAATTACAAAGTCACCACATTACATGCATGCAATGTTCAGTTTTGTTTTATCCATAAAAGGATACACAGTATTTTGCTGTAAATACCAGACACACATTTACAATATATGCAAAAATTAGAATGCAAGTGTTATGTTCCTTATATTTAAGCCTCAAATGTGCCAACAGTGAAAATTCATTTAAGAATGGAGAAACGAGATGGAATATAAATACTCAGAGAAAATTACACAAATAAAATGTAATTTTGCATTTGGGAAGCCATAGAAATACTCCTTTTATGTGTCCAAACTAAATTATCAACGTACTACTCAGATGGATGTACACTCACGACGTGCTTTACAATTTTACTTGCTCAAATGTGGCATTCTAACACCCATCATTCTCTGGTGCTGATAGCAAATCACATCTGTAAGTTAAATATTATGTCCTTGTTTGTACATTATTTGCCTGCTGGGTGTGATCACCTAAATGGAAAACTGTGCAATCTTATTTTGCGGTTATATAATTATGGATGACCCCAAGTGTCAACTTTCCCATAAAAACAACTAAGGAAAGCTCATTTCCTCACTTTTATAGAAATATGTGAACACGACCCTTTCAGAGGGCAAATCTGGGGTCAGGATCTTCTTTTCTCTATTTTAGAGAAAGACAAATAAGAAAGGAACTGTGTTACATGTTCAGTCCTGCTCATAGTCACTAGGTGATCATAAAAATCTACTTTCTTTTCACCCAGGGCTCATTTTGGCTTACTCTGAAACTACCTATTTTTATCATTTATTTCCAGGTGAATAATTTTATTAGAATAAATTAGTGTAAAGAAACAACTGCTAAAAATGTAGTATGAATAATCCTTGTTCAGGAATTCTCTAAAGGAATAAATTATAACACAGTAAGGTTTAGGTATATTGAAAAAAATGTGGCCAAATCTTTTCTGTACCCCATCAATTTTATCCTTTATACAAGTTGGTACAATTAACCTTCTAGTAAGGATAAGATTTCCCCTCAGGATACAACAGAATGGATGTTGAAACACTTTATGCTTGTTTTCAGACTTTCTGAAGTATTTCAGAACCAAGGTTATTTTAAACTATAATATTTATAAATTTATAAATAAATACATATACTTAAATGTATTTACACTTACACTTATTATAAATGTATCTATTTATAAATTTATAAATTAAGAACCAATATTTATTAAACAAAGGTGCCATGTTCTCAAGTATAACTGTAACCAAGTAGAAAGGATTTCATAAGGCCATCTAATTCATCTCATCATACCACGCACTAAGCACGCCAGATTGTTCATAAGCTTTACTAACCTTACTTCAAGCACCAACCACCGTAAAGCACTCACGCTTTACTAACCTTACTTTTAAGCACATCCGCCATTTAGGGAAAAAAAAGTTTATTTTACTACCTAACCATTCCAGGGGGATTACATTTAAGATTTAAACATTTTTTCATATCCTAGCTAAAACTTTGGCTTTTGTTTGGCATTCTAAAAAGTCCTAATTTTAAACAAGGATGTAAGAGCGGACACCTTCCTAAAAAACCACTCAGTATTATGAACCAAGAGGTTCTGATGTAGCAAAAGCAAAGGGACCAATGAAAAAGCATGTTTTAGAATTCTCTTTATTTCCAATGAAACCAAATTTTACTACTGTTGTGATCACAGTTTTCACATTTGATGCAAACAGGAGAGCTTAATTACAATCACTTAGTGGCAGTACTTCAGACAAAACCAATAATGTGTGCCACATACGTGATTATTTCTTCCGGAGAGGGTTAATTGGTAAGCTTGACTTTACAATTAATATCAACATATGCAACTAAAGAAAATGGATGCACTGCTTCAACATTCAGCTTGAAAATGTTTAGTACTTTATGTGAACCTAAATTTAGTTTAGAAAGGTTAATATTCTTCTTCCTAAACTATGGCATAGACTATATATAGCATTTTAAATTTATTTATATATAATTATTTGCACATCAGATTTAGAAGGAATTTGCAGATTTACTTTGATAGAATGATCTCATTCAAGTGTTGAGATTTAGGGGGCTTCCGCAGAACTGTCGTTTGAAGGTGGGGCATCCTGGTCAGGCTCGGAGGAAGCAGAGGCAGATGCTTCGATGACGGCAGGTGGGAAATGGCGGCGGCACACGGGGCATGTTCCGGACTGCAGGGGAAAGAAAACAAGTTCAGAGCCAAAGGAAAGGTCTTATCTGCCACACAGTATCTTCATCAAGTAAAAACAGTATCATTATCCTAAAATAAACCAAATAACTTAAAAACAAAACTTCAAATCCACACAAACCAGAGAGGCAAAATTGTGATGCAATTTCCTCTTCATCCCAATCAGATTCTAATTTCTTTGAGGGTGAATAGTGTCTCCTAATCATGTTTGTATCTTTCAGGTCAGTCATATTTCATTTAGTATTAACCAAGAGTCTACTACCCTCCTTGCTCAGCACTGGTGCTATGGCAGAAAGTGAGCAAGAAGTCACAGGGCATGTCCTCACCTGAACTGAATTAATTTTATTATTTGATCCATGATGCCTACATTAGAGAAACCACGGACCTAATTAATCCACCTATTCATGACACCAAATCATCTCCTAGGGCTTCCCTTACATATACTTAAGCCTTACTTTAGTGCATGTCAAAACACATGGAGCTCAGACCTTCTTTATTAGCCATATAATTCCTTTTCAAAAAGATACGGAGAGTTAAGTGCCTTTTAAATGATAAAAGAAATCTAACTAGGAGGTTAGATAGGACAGGGAAAGCAGTCATACTAAGAGTACATTTTTGGACCAAAGATTATAGGGATGTATCATCTGGTGATAGATTATCCCCTCACAAATCTGTTTTTTTTTCCCCCCAAAGAGATACCCTGATAAAAGTAGGCTGAAGAAATCATGCTGATGAAGGACAAAAATTTGTATCCTAGGGATCTTCTCCCCAGAGGAGAGGCTTCACACAAAAGCCTCTTGACAGAAAGAGACCAAGGAGATTATTACCTTGGGTTATAGCCAAGTCAATGACAATTCAAGGCTGTACAACATATATATATATATATATATATATATATATATATATATATATATAATGTTTACAATTCAAGAATTTAATTTAGCAAGCATTTATTGTTCACTTGCCATACAGACTGGGACCTAACAACATTTTATTTATTTATCTTTTTTAGTATTGTTTAACGTTTGTTCAGTTCTGAGAGACAGACAGAGCATGAGCAGGGGAGGGGCATAGAGAGGAGACACAGAATCTGAAAAAATAAAAAAGAGAGAAAGCAAAGAAAAGGAAGGGAGGAAGGAGGTGGAGGAAGGGGAAAAGGAACGGAGTGGTTGTAGGGAAGAGAGGGAGCTATATCCTTAAGTAAATAAGCTGTGAAAATGATTTGGCAATTTCTACCTTACTGTCTATAAATGTCCTTATGCAAAAATAGAGTTCAGAGAGATCATTTAAGTAAAACTCTTTCTTTTTTTTTAAGTAATTCAAATATAGTTAAAAATTTTGGGGTAAATATTTAAGGACAGTATATAAAGTTGGAATAGGAGGTACCTGGTAGGTTATTATACCATATTTCTCATATACATTTTCAGAGACATTGATCTGTATTAGCAGAATATCTCTACATTATTACAGTACTTTGAGTAATGCCAAAGGCTTTTTGCTTGCAATACTTTGGAAAACACAAATTTCAGGGATATGATGGGAGATCTAATTAGCTTCAGCATAAAATAATTGCTTGACATATTTCATCATTCTTGGAAATGATGAAATATGTCAAGCAAGTATTATCGCCTACATTGTTTTTTAGACAATGTTAGTAAAGTAAAATAGTTTCATGTTATCATTAAACTCTAAATATTAAAAGGTAATAAATTTTTAACACTTAATTAAAAAGAAATATAAACATGTAGCTGACTAAAATAGGCTTAAAAGATACTATTACCATTAACTTTCGGGAGGAACTATTAAAATATTTTTTAAAAAAGTAAAAAAAAAAAAACCTCACCTTCTGTAGCCAAATTGAGACACAAGGTTTGTGAAAGAAATGGTGGCAGGGTAGCTCTGTTGCTATATCATCCTTAATATACTCACTGCAACAGATTGGACAGCACTGCTCCTGACCAATTGCTGAAAACAACAAACGATCTGATCAATCCCACAGAGTTCAATTTTAATAAAACTGAAAACAAACATATTAACTCATAGGTGATACCAATGACAGACAAAAGAACCAGACTTTGATTAATTGGCAAACATGTTTCTGCAATACATGACAATTTGGAATTTAATAAATACTGGTTTTGTAGAAAAGCTGACTGGGGAACATTTATTCTAGCCCATCACTTAATAAATTAAAAATACTCTTCTACTAGATGAAAGTTTGTCAGAATCTGGTTTCACAAAAAACTAATGAGTTTCTAAAGGTCAGTATTTTATCTTTCAGGTGCACTGATAATATACTTACACATGTAATGTGTCATATGACATTAGAGACCAACTTTGCCCTTACCAGTATGGTCTTCAAGAACAAGGGTCTCTGGAAGGCCATCAATGCTTTCCTTACTGGCTGGTGGATTAGCCACCTCAACATCCACTGCAAGAGACTCTAAATGTGCCAGTGCAGTCTGAAAAATAAAAGTCACAGCTCCTTGTTAGAACACACTTAATTGTTATTATTTTTAAATTTCTCCCCCCACCTTTTTAAACTTAGTTAACATACAGTGCAATATGGGTTTCAGGAGTAGAATTCAGTGATTCACTACTTACATACAATACCCAATCCTTGTCATAATGAGTGCCCTTCTTAGTTCCCAAGACCCATCTAACCCATCCCCCACCCACCTCCCTCCATTAACCCATAGTTTGTTCTCTATCATTAAGAGTCTCTTTTGGTTTGTTTCCCTCTCTTCTCTTTCCCTTCGCCCTTCCCATATGTTCATTTGATTTGCTCCATCAAATAGCAACTAGATCCATCCACGTTGTTGCAAATGGCAAGTGTTCATTCTTTTTGATGGCTGAGTAATATTCTACTGTAGGTATGTTTACATATATGTATACACATATATATAAGCATACATACATACATACACATACACCATATCTTCTTTATCCATGTATTCGTCGATGGACATTTGGACTCTCTCCGTAATTTGGGTATTGTTGGTAATGCTGCTATAAACATTGGGGTGCATGTACCCCTTCAAATCTGTATTTTTGTACCCTTTGGGTAAATACCTAATGGTATTTGCAATTGCTGCATCATAGGGTAAGATCTATTTTTAGTTTCTTGAGGAACCTCCATGCTGTTCTCCAGAGTGGCTGCACCGGTTTCCAATCCTACCAACAGTGCAAAAGGTTCCCCTTTTTCCACATCCTCACCAACACCTGTTGTTTCTTGTGTTGTTAATTTTAACCATTCTGACAGGTGTGAGGTGGTATCTTATCATGGTTTTGATGTGTATTTCCCTGATGATGAGTGATGTTGACCATTTTTTCATATCTGTTAAGCCATCTGGATGTCTTCTTTGGAAAAATGTTTATTCATGTCTTCTCATTTCTTCACGGACTGTCTTTTTGGGTGTTGAGTTTGAGATGTTCTTTATAGATCTGGATACTAACCCTTTATCACATATTGTTTGCAAATATCTTCTCCCACTCCACAGACTGCCTTTTATTTGTGCTGTTTCCTCCACAGCACAGAAGCTTTTTATCTTGAAAAAGTCCCAACAGTTCATGTTTGCTTGTTTCCCTTGCCTTTGGCAACATGTCTAGAAGGAAGCTACTCTGACTAAGGTCAAAGAGGTGCTGCCTGTTTTCTCCTCTAGGATTTTGATGGTTTCCTGTCTCACATTTAGCTCTTTCATCCATTTTGAATTTATTTTTGTGTATGGTGTAAGAAAGTCGTCCAGTTTCGTTCTTCTGTATGTCGCCATCCAGTTTAGAAAACACTTTAAAACAGTAATAGAAAACTATTTTTTAAGGTGTTATCCAACATTATATGTACCACAATTCTCTTCCTGTTAATTTTTACTGCTTCAATCCCCTGCCCTTTAGCCTCCTTCTAAAAGGAACCACCATCAAACCAAAACATCAAAAAACAGCAAGAAAAGCACCCTACTTTTCACAAGAATGGCAAAAATCTATCTTGTCTCAATAATATCTACTTGCCCATCATATTTATATTTTCAGAAGAGTGGTTACCTCTTTCAATTTATCAGTTCCTGTGTGGAATCAGTAACATGAAAGAAAGTAAACATTTTAGACAAGCTCAACATATGAAAGACAAAATATGATTAGGGCTACCAGATCAATATTCACGGTATAGAAGCAAATAATGTATTCCTGAATGGTTATATCTACTACTGGCATAGAACCAGCATGCACACACATGACTAGCTCACTAATATTACTAGGTTACCTGGGATGCAAACTTTATTTAGGGGTTCTGTGTCTACATAAAGTTACTATTCTAAAGAGGATGAAAGGAACAACAGATCATATGACCACCTAGTATAATCCTTTTGTGCCTTGATTAGCCCTTCTGGCTACAATAAGATTAGAACTACAGGTGGGACTTGTAGAAACCCAAGTATCCATCAAAAGATGAATGGATAAACAGAATATGGTTGGAAAAGGGACGTACAGAGTCAAATTCAGAATATTCAGTGATTACTCTAAATGTAAATGGACTAAATTCTCTAGGGAAAAGGCACAGAGTGGTGATTGGATTAAAAAAACAAGCCCCAATTAACTATATGCTGCCTACAGAGACTCACTTCAGCTTTAAGGACACAGAGGCTCAAAGTAACGGGATGGAAAAAGATATTCCATAAAAATGGAAACCAAAGAGAGCAGGGGTAACTATAGTCATATCACAAAAAATAGACTTCAAGCCAAAAAAGGTAACAAGTGACAAAAAAGGTTATTATTTAATGGTAAAGGGTGAATTCATCAAGAGGATATAGTAATCACCAACAAATATGCACCCAACATTAGAGCACCTAAGTATAGTAAGCAAATAAGTGTAGATCTGAAGTCAGATTACACAACAGTAAATAACAGTAGGGGACTTTAATACCTCACTTTAAACAATGGACTATCCAGATAGAAAATCAAAAACAAAATATTAGACTTGAGCTACACTTGAGATACAATGGCTCTAACAGACATACAGAACATTCCATAAAACACGAACAGACTATATACATTCTTCTCAAGTGCACACAACATTCTCTAGGATAGATCACAGTACAGGTTACAAAACAAGTCTTAGCAAATTTAAGAAGACTGAAATCATACCAACTATCTTTCTGACAAAAATGGCAAGAAACAAAAACATCAACAGGAAGAAAATTAGAAAATTTATAAGTACGTAAAAACTAAACAACACACTCATGAACAAACTTATGGGTCAAAGAAGAAATCAAAAGATATCTTGAAACAAATGCAAATGGAAACAACAACATGTCAAAATTTATGGGATGAAGCAAAAGCAGTTCTAAGATGGAAGTTTATAGCAAAAAATGCCTACATTAAGAAAAAAGATCTCGAATAAACAACCTAATTTATACCTCAAAGAAACAGAAAAAGAAAAAAAAACAAAGAAAAAGTTGGCAGAAAGAAATAAATAATGAAGGTTAGAGCAGAAATAAATGAAGTAGAAATGGGAAAATAAAAAAATAAACAAAAAGCTGTTTTTTTGAAAAAATAAACCAAAATGATGAACCTTTAGCTAGACTAAGAAAAAAAGAGATTCAAATATAATCAGAAATGAAAGAGAGGTTACAACTGATACTATAAAAATACAAAGGATCAGAGGAGACTACCATAAACAATTATACATCAACAAACTGGATAAACTACAAGAAACGGGTAAACTTCCAGAAACATATATTTACAGCATACTGACATGAAGAATAGAAAATCTGAACAGACTAACATAAGAATATTGAATCAGCAATATAAAATCTCCCAAAAAAGAAAACCCCAGGATCAGATGGTTTCCCTGGAAAACCCTACCAAACATTTAAAGAATTAAAGCCAATCCTTCTCAAACTCTTTCAAAAAATTGAGAAAGAGGCAATACTTTCAAACTCATTTTATGAGGCCAGCATTACCCTGATGCCAATGCCAGATTAGGACATGAAAAAGAAAATTAGAGCCCAATAACCCTGATGAACACACAGATGCAAAAATCCTCAATAAAGTACTAGCAAGATAAACTCAACAGCACATGAAAAGGATCATACATCATGATTAAATGGGATTTATCTCTGGATGCAAGAAAGGTGGTAACACACAAAAATCAATAAGTGTGATATATCACATTTAGAGAATGAAAGATAAAAATCGTATGATCATCTCAATAGATGCAGAAAAAGCATTTGACAAAACATATCATCCTTTTATGATAAAAGCTCTCAACAAATTAGGTACAGAAGGAACATACCTTAACATAAAATTAAAACATCCATATTTGACAAGCCACAGCTAATACTATAACCAACAGTGAGAGGCTGAAAGCTTTTCCTTTAAGATCAAGAACAAGACCAGGGTGCTCATTCTCACCACTCCTATTCAACATAGTATTGAAAGTCCTAGCCAGAGTATTCAGGCAAGAAAAATAAAAGGCATCCAAATGGGAAAAGTGGAAGTAAAATTGTCTTTATTTGCAGATGTGATTTTTTTATATAGAAAATCCTAAAGACTCCACCAAAAAACTGTTAGGAATAATCAACAAATTCATGGAAGCTATATAGTACAAAATCAATATACAGAAATCACTTGTGTTTCACACTAATAATGAAATATTTGAAAAAGAATAAAGAAAACAATCCCATTTGCAATAGCATCAAAAGCAACAAAATACTCAGGAATAAACTTAACCAAGAAGGTGAAAGATTGTGTATACTGAAAAATGAAAGATAAAAGAGACTGAAGATATAATAGAAAGATATTCCATGTTAAGAAATTGGAAGAACTAATATTAAAATGTCCATACTACCCAAAGCAATCCATAGATTTAATGCAATTCCTATCACAATTCCAATGGCATTCTTCACAGAAATAGAAAAAAAAATCCTAGAATTTGTATGGAACCACTAAAAACCCTGAATGGCCAAAGCAAAGAACAACGCTGGAAGCAATACAATTTATTTCAAACTATACTACACAACTATAGCAATCAAAACAGTATGGTACTGGCATAAAAACAGACATACATACAAATGGAAAAGAATCAAGAATCCAGAAATAAATCCCAGCATATATGGACAATTAATATTTGACAAGGGAGCCAGGAATATTTATTGCAGAAAGGATAAGGTCTCTAATAAATAATATTGGAAAACCCACATAATCACATGCAGGATAACTGCATGCATGAAACTGGACCTCTAACTTAATACCATTCACAAAAATTAACTCCAAATGGATTACCAACTTTCAGTAAGACCTGAAACCATAAAATTTCTTTGACACTGGTCCTTGATACTGATCATGGCAATTAATTTTGGGGTATGATAATAAAGACACAGCAACAAAAGCAAAAATAACTAAGCAGACTACATTAAACCAAAAAGCTTCTGTGTATCAAAAGAAACCATTAACAAAAGGAGAGCCCACCTACAGAGTGGAAGAAAATACTTGCAAATCATGTATGTGGTAAGGCACTGATATCCGAAACATGAAAACTCATACAACTCAAAAGTAAATAAATAGACAGACAGATATAAAAATGGGCAGAGGGACTAAATAGACATTTTCCCAAAGAAAACATTCAAAAGAGTAAGTACATGAAAAGATGTTCAACATCACCAATCATCAGAGGAATGCAAATCAAAATCACAATGAGATATCACTTCACAACCGTTGGAATGGCTATTACCAAAACAATAAGAAATAAGAAGTGTTGGAGAAAATACGGAGATAAGCGAACCCTTGTGCACGGTTGGTGGGAATGTAAATTGGTACACCACTGTGGAAAATAGTATAAAAGTTCCTTCAAAAATTGACATAACTGTCCTATGATCCAACAATCTCACTTGTGGGTATATATCTAAAGGAAATGAAATCAGGATCTTGAAGATATCTGCACTCACATGTTCAATGCAGCATTATTCACAATAGCCAAGGTATGGAAACAACTTACGGTATCTATTGACAGATGAATGGATAAAGGAGATACACACACACACACACACACACACACACACACACACACACGAATATTATTCCAGTCATAAGAAAGAAAAAAATCCTGCTAAGTGAAAACAGAACCTAAGTACTATATCATATAATTTATATGTGGAATCTAAAAAACCTGAACTCAGAAACAAGAGTAGAATGGTGATTGTCAGAGGGTGAGGAGTAGGGAGCAGGAAGATGTGGTTAAAGGGTACAAACTTCCAGTTATAAGATGAATAAATCCTGGGGATCTAATGTATAGCACGGTGATTATAATTAATAATACTGTGGTATATAGCTGAAAGTTGCTGGGAGTAAAAATCTTAAACGTTCTTCCCACAAGCAAGAAACAGAAATTATATGAGGTGTCACTAGCCCTACAGTGATAATCATTTTGTTCTATATAAGTGCATCAAATCAACATGCTGTACATCTTAAACTTACACAATGTTATATGTCATTTATACTTCAATAAAACTGAAAAAAATGTGGTATATACATACAACGAAATATTACTCAGTATTTAAAAGGAAGGAAATTCTGGCACATGCTACAATATGGATGAAACTTGAAAGCATATGCTAAGTGAAATGAACCAGTCACAGAAGGATAAATACTGTATGATTCCACTTATATGAGGTCCCTAAAGGAGTAAACTCAGAGACATGGAAAGCAGAATGGTAGTTGCCATGAGCTAGGGAGAGGAGGAACAGAGAGTTATTGTTTATAATGTACTTGATGCGAATTAACTGTATTATGGTTAGAAGGGGTAAATTTTACACTATGTGTGTTACCACAATAAAAAGCAAACTGGGCCTCCCTTATAGGAGGAAGATTCTGCCTGACAGTTAACCCTGTGTTGTCTTGGATGGCAAATGTTAACCTTTTGTATACTATTTAGGATTTAGTCCAGATAATCTCACAATGAATTATGTCTTTCCAAAAAGGATTTGAGATGACTTACAACAGAGGGTAGGGCAGAGACAAAAGCAAAAAAAAAAAAAAAAAGAGAAAGCAAAAAAGGTTCTTCGTAAGAGTTACTAAATACAGTTAATAATACTGAATGCCAATTTGACTGGGTTTGCAGAGAGAGCGAAGAAAAAGTGTGCCGGAAATTCAATTAACTCTTAGCTCCAAGTTCACCTTTCATTTCTGTTCTGTGAAATACATCTGGGCCTTCTGAACACTTTTCCCTTGTCAGCTGGCATGACCTTAGGCTTTGTCAGTAGAGAGCTCTGGACAGACATCCCAGAAGAACTTTTCTTCTTCTTCTAGTGGGCTTCTTGGGCAGGCCCCTGTAGTGTGTAAGGGTTCGCTATTGTGGGCTTCTGCATCACAGATGGCTCCTCCAGCACCAAGGTCCTCCCGTGCAAGTAGCTTCTCCAGTGCCTGGCTCCAGAAGTACATGCAGTTTCCCCAGTGCCTGACAGCTGCAGTGTAAGGTAGCCAGCAGCTTCCCCTGGCACCCATCTTAGGTGGCTTTGCAGGAGTGTGCTTCCAGTTAGTCACCTCCCTGTGAACAGTTTCTCCAGCACTCCAGTGGGCAGATTTTGCCAAGTTCCATATGGTAGATTTCCAGCAAGTTCTGCCAGCACAGTAGTACAAACATTTCTCTAAGCGCCATGGCTGTGTCCTTCCCAACACAGTCTGGACCTCAGCCCTGGTAGTGGGGGTTGCACTCTATCTCAGCCCTAAGGGTTATTCCTTAGATCTGCTATTCCTGCTCCTGGCCAACAGGAATGGAATGTTATCGATACAAACCCTGATTACAAATAATCTTATTAGTCACAATCAAACTACCACTGTGATCCACTGCAATGAAGTGCCAACTAATACATGTGTCTTGGGAGCCCAGGTGGCTACTGCACTTGACCTTATGGCAATAATGATGACTGTAAAAACTAACGTGGGATGGAATGTTTTTGAGTGCACTTGCTCGCATACAAAGAGAAAAGGACAAACTTAGGCTGGTTAACTCTCAGAGCAAGGTACTGTATAAGAACCAGAAAGTAGCCCTGACAGCCCTAAAACAAACATATTATTTCTGAAAATCAAAAACAAAATTTAATTGTGTGAACTGTTGAATTAAAATCAGAGTTTAATGATGTCTTGTGAAGTTTCTTGAATCATTGACTGGTTAAATCAGGATTCTGAAACTTAGAAATGGGAATATCTGATTGGACTCAGACGAAACAGTGGACTATGCTGAATCTCCAAGCCACTCTGAGCCTCCTTTTACCAGAAGTAGTGTATGCTCCACAGACCAACCTTCCTCCACTTAAAAATCCCGTGATCATCTCACTTGGAGTGTACATGTCTTATTACTTCTATACCCACAGTAAAGTTATCAGGTAAGGACATCTCCCAAAAAGGCATGATCACCGAGTACACATGCTCTTCAAGAATGTAGATTTGGGTCACTCCACCAAGTAAAGAATCCTAAGCATCTGAGATTCTTGCTGAAGGTACAGAAAATATGGAATGGGTGATGGATGAAGGAAACCACAGCTATCAGTTATAGCCCGTGACCAAATATAAAAACAAGGAAGAGTAGGCTTTGCATATTTTCTGTTTGTTATGTGTTTATTTGTATCTGCTAATCACTGTCTTTTTCTCTTTCCTTCCAATTTTTATTTCATATAGCAGTTAATTTTACAATTTAATCTTATATAAGAGAATATTCATTGTGACTGAATGAATTTGTGGAGTGATTAATACTTAGTGATGGACATAATGACTCTTGGGAGTCCGTTCACATTTGTTCATTCTAGAGAAAGAGTGAAAACTTCATTTTAAGACTAGCTGTGGGGTGCCTGGGTGGCTCAGTTGGTTAAGCACCCGACTCTTGATTTAGGCTTGGGTCTCAGTTCATGGGATCGAGCCCCGCATCAGGCTTTGTGCTAAGTGTGGAGCCTGCTTGGGATTCTCTTTTTCTCTCTCTCTCTCTCTCAAAATAGATAAACTTTAAAGAAAAAAATAACAAAAACTAGCTATATCTTGTTAGGCGGAAATAAAGTTGCATTGCTGTTGCATAGAGTTCAAATGTTGTGTAGAAAGGTGTATATGGGATCCAAGTAATCAAAGGGATGGACTGTTCTCCAGTTATTATTACTGCTCCTCAAATCCAAATTAGCTATTTTTGTCAGCTCTGTGAAAAAGGATTTGGGCTATTTAAGTATTTTCCTCTGATAGCTGTCACAATGTTAATTAAGCTTTGTTCACAGAGGATGCTGAAAAGACACTGCAGGAGGAAAAGGGCTTTACTTCTAACCCCAGTGAGCTTGTTTCACCCAGGCTTCCATGGCATGCATGGTTTTCTCCAGCAGCAGACTTTCCGACACCCACAGCTTCTCCAGCATCTTGCTCTTGTAGTGCATGCGGCCAGCAGCTTCCCCCAGCACCCACCTTGGACAGTTCTGGAGCAGAGTGCTTCCAGTGAGACATCTCCCTATAAAGAGCTTTCCTCAGCAGCACCCGACAGGGCTGATTTCCAGCAAGTTCTGCCAGTGTAGCACTACAGTGACTTTGTTGCCATTCAGTGAGCCACAGTTGTGCCATCTCCATCAAAGTTTGAATCCGAGCCTTGGAGGCGGAGACTCTTTCTTAGGTGATCTTAGCCTAACGTGTGGGAGCCATTCCTTACATGTGCATTTTCTGTATTCTTTAGAAATATCTTTAATCCTTACTAAGCAAATCTTTGTTACTTTAATCCCCTATTATAGTTTATAGTTCTTTATATTAAAATTTCCCCTCAGGAAATAGAAAATAGAAGGTAATAGCCTATTATTTGTCCCTCCTTTCTCATATAACTATAACCATAAATCTCCTCCAATTCCTTGTGTACTTCTCAAGACAGACTGCAAGAACTCCTCTGTGCTACTCCACACATAAAAAAAGAAGGGATATTATTTACAGTAAGTTCCATTTGGGGATGCTACTTATGCTTCGACACATGTTTGTTGCAATAGGTTCATTATTCCTTTCTGATGATGATTTGCATGTCTGTAGTGCTAATAAATACCTGGAATTTCATATATGTAAAAATAATTTATTGCCTTGATACTGACAAATACTTAAGGTGATCTGGAGTCACGTACAAGCAACAAGAGTTAAGAGAGACCATTCTGAAACCACTGCTATGAAATCTGTAAAAATATAAAAATCTATCTACACTTTAGGCAGTATAGTGTATTTTCAAAAGTTACTCCAAGTGTCAGAAAGACAACTAAATAGGCTAAAGAGCACAACTGGAATATATTTAGATTTAAAGTAGCATAATCCTTTGTCAGAACAAAATTTAGTTTTTAAAGAAAACACAATTCAGTTTTTAAAAAGTAAAGATTTATAACAAGTGACTTAATACTGATTTTCAATGATCACTGAGTCCACATGTGCTAGATGATTACCACCTGGCTGACTGATGATTTGAATAATCTTTGAATACCGCCATTTGTAAGAGAGCTTATCACTGCACCAGCTATTTCGCTAAGTGCTTTAACACAGTGTCAGAATCCACAAGGTAAATTTTATTACTCCCATTTTGTAGATGAGGACCTGAAGCTTAAGGAGGTTAAGTGAAGAGTGCAAGGTCACAAACCTAAAGTTCATGTACTACCTTCCCAATGCCTATAACCCAGTGTATAGGCAGTGTTCTGTAAGTGTGTAAAGACTTTCTAGGGAGCCAAGGGCATGGAGTCTTAAGAGACTAAATTTCAATTCATTTAACTTTCTTATGTAACCCTTCCTCAAACTGACCTTCTGAAGAATATACCCGCAGTCAAAGTACCGTGCTGGGTCTCTGTTTCCATATTCCTTTTTATACTAACCTTTTCTCCACTTTATAAATAAAAGCATACTTCTTACCCATTCAAAGGGGGCACTTTCAAATACTGGGGTCACACTGAACTAATGACTAAATAACAAATTTTGTAGGTGGCTTCCAGTCATCTGCTTTCAAAAAAAAAAAAAAAAAAAGGAGGATCTAAACAATCTGTCAAGTTGATGTGATTTGGGCAAATATCTCAGAAAAACTAAGTGACAATGCTATGATAAACTCCTTCCATCCCTATCAATTTATTTATGTGAACAAGGTTTCTCAAGTTTACATTTATAAATATGAAAAACAAATAAAATTGATGCTCGACTAGATCTCATTCTAGGAATAAATAAAATTCACTCATAAAATAATAAGGAAAGAAAAAGTCTCCCTCTATCTTATTAAGAGATATATTTCCAGTAAAATTTTACATTTAAATATTTATCAACATTTAGAAGTCTGTTTTTGATCAGTTAGATGCTAACAATTTTAAATCAATCTAAACTATATTTAAATTCTTGAACATACTTTTATTGCAAAGAGGTATAATAAGGTAAACAATATTACTTAGGGTTTATGCTAAAAAACTTTAAATGTGAACAGAAATGTGCAAAGGGAAGTATTTTTCAAAACTTGTTCAGAGTAAAAAGCTTTAATATCATTGTTTCAAACAGTTAAAGATCTTGAGTATTTTGTCCTTTTCTCACTCAAATTTGAGACAAAAGTATAGGCAAATATTTATTGCCAATATTTTCACCAATAGCCACTACCTGAGACAACAGATCAGTCTGGTATTGGGAAAATAAGAGAAATGAAAACAACCAGTGCTGAAAAGAGATCAGGCTGCTTGAGAGAAAAACAAATAAAAGCACTCAGTTTGTCTTATTAGTTGCTTTTCTTTCATTTAAAGAATGCTGTTAAATTTAAAAGAAAATATCATAAATTATAAATTAATATATCCTCACTTTTCAAAATGATTAAATAACTGCATAGTAGGCAGAAAAATAAAGATTTCTAGAGAGTGATAGGAAGATGGAACTGTATTGATTTTCAGTCAAATTCAAATAAAATAAAGAGCACTAAATCTGAGGAAGCTGCTAAACTGTAGGGAAGGAAGACACAACACCACTCATTAGTCAGAACAGAAGGACAGATGGTTAAGAGTGACAAGTGGCAGTGTCACTGGGTTCCCAAAGAGCAGAAGTCATGTGGGGACTGTAAGTTCCCTGGACATACTAGTCTTTCTTGACTCTGGTCTTTGCACACACTGCTAGTGCCTTCACACGGTATGATGCCCTGCCCCCGACCAATCTTTCTGGTGCTTCTTTCAAGACACCAATCAAATGTCACAATTCCTACTGGTAACAAGAAAACTTCTTTTTTTTTTTTTTTTTTTTTTTTTTTTTTAATTTTTTTTTTCAACGTTTATTTATTTTTGGGACAGAGAGAGACAGAGCATGAACGGGGGAGGGGCAGAGAGAGAGGGAGACACAGGATCGGAAACAGGCTCCAGGCTCTGAGCCATCAGCCCAGAGCCCGACGCGGGGCTCGAACTCACGGACCGCGAGATCGTGACCTGGCTGAAGTCGGACGCTTAACCGACTGCGCCACCCAGGCACCCCAAGAAAACTTCTATTAAAACTTCTATTTTAATTTTCAAAACATGGACCACTAGCATAATAATGGGAAAAACTATGTAAACACTGTGAAACTAGACTCTAGAATGGATATATTCCATTGTGGTCACTTAAAATTTATTTATCTCAAAAAAGTTAGTGATCCTTCATCTTTACATATTATATTCCTGACACAAGTTATCACACTGTGCCATTATTTCATGTGTCAGAATTGACTAAGGCAAGTTAAATAATCTGGGAAAATTCCTAAGTGTATTGTCGTAATATGTTCTTTCTGACTTTCCTCCTACTACACAGTATTTCTAAGGTTCCTTTAAAAAAAAAACACACCACACAAAGCATAATCAATCAATGATCTCCATGGAAGATTACTCAGATGTAAAAAAAAGTGATATCACAGCAAAGCTAACTTAAGTGTGTGTGCATGTACATAAGTGTTTGTGTGTAGACAGGTCAGTCTGTCTACCTACCCATTGTATACTTTATGAATCTAAACTGCACTTTCTAACCTCAGAAAACTTCAAGATAAAATGCTGTTATAGTCCCTGAAAGTTCTCTCATTTATTTTTGTTCTCTCACTTTTGACTCATTCACATTATTACTGTTTTTCTACTTTGGAAATCACTTCAGAAATAGTAATTTAAAGAAAAGATTTCTAACAATGAAATCCACAAGTGCAGTGAAATTTCCCAAACACGAAAATGCTTGGGCTTTTGACCTTAGGCAAATACAATCATGAGTATTTGTACTGCAATCAAATAAGGAAAAGAAAGCCAAACAAAATTATGTGCTACATTTATTTAAGTGTATTTGTATATGGAGATAATGGAAATAAAATTGCTATATTCATTAAGCAGCAAGGTAGTATTTAGAAACTATGAGGACAAAAAAGCGGAAGTGATGTATAATATATCCTTAGAGATCTTCAATTTCATTTACAAATATACCTGTGTCTGTGTAATGTAATCAGATTGGGTGGCTCAGTTGGTTAAGCGTCCGACATTGGCTCAGGTCATGATCTCATGGTCCGTGAATTCAAGCCCTACATTGGGCTCTGTGCTGACAGCTCAGAGCCTGGAGCCTGCTTCAGATTCCCTATCTTCCTTTCTCTCTCTGCCCCTCCCCCATGCACTTGTGTACACTCTCTCTCTCTCTCTCTCAAAAATAAATAAAACATTAAAAAAATATTCAGATTCACAGACCCAGATAACTTAATAAAGGAAAAGTCTATTTTCTAAATGTAAGCAAAACATTCTCTATTCTGCAGTAAAACCTGGGAAATAATGCAATTAGGCAAACTGGCAGGATGTCTAGTGTGATTTATATACACAAACTAGTGGCAATCATTAATCAGGAAATGCTATTAAAGTGATGAAAAACTATTCACCTTTTCCTGAAAGCAATTAAAAAAGCCTTTAATTTTTATCATTTTGTATCCTACCAACTTATATATAGGCATCAGAGTCACTACAATACCTCCATAGCCTGAGCTAAGCGTTCTTCTAGAGCCATGTAGGTGAGGAACTGAGGATCCACATAGGAAATAGCTTCAGCAACTCCTAGTCCATCTGCAAAGCCATCAAACAGGCTGGAAAAAAAAAAATACAACCACGATTAGGGAAATCTTTATGGTGAAGACATAAGTATATTAGCATACTGATAAACCAATAAACATACTATAAGCAGAAAACCTTAAAATATTTTAACATAAATCTTATGTAGTGAGAGGCAGGATGAACCCAACAGAAAAATGAAATACTAAGCATAAGGAGCTAAGACACCACTACCTCTCCTAATAAGCTGTCACAATCACACACAAAATTTGTGGGAAAATTCTTTTTATGTTTCTAGTTCTTAGTTCCAACTCGGGTGATTGTTTAAGGCTGGTATAAAGGTATTATTTTTCTCCCCAATTCTGTCTCATATACTTTCTGTTTGTTTGAGTTTCCAACCTAAATTTAGAGGAGAACATGGTAAAGACAATTACTGCATTTATTTCAATTCTATCATTAGACAAAGCCTCTTTTCCTTCTCTTACCTTGTACTGCTTAATTATTTTGGGCTTAAAAATATTTTATTTTCTCAAATCTTTCTCCTTAATCTCTCTTCTATTCTTCTGAGAACGAGGCCTCCTCCATTATTATTCAGATTGAAAAATACTTACCTCTTGACTGCTCATTTTTACTGTTTCTTTTTACTAAAGGATTTTAATCCCCTTGAAGAAAACATTATATTTTATTCTGGTCCCAATCTCCTTCTTCCACCCCTAGACATACGCAGATTCCTCCTTTTCCTGTAGTTTTGGAGATACCCATTTCAAAATTCAGGAACCCTAAATAACTCCTCAGTCCTCTTCTTTCTAATCTTGCCTCCTTGGCAATGACATTCAAGTCCACTTCTTCAGTTATCTAAACCTCCACCTAATTCCAAACTCCCTCTTGAGCTCCTGACCTACATTTTTAGTTTTCTATGGGGCAGTTTACCTCATTTAACACCCACCACCTCAAATCTAGTATCTCCAAAACTGAGCTTATTATGTCTACCTAAAGGCAACCTTCTGTTGACTTCTACAGTCCTATCAGAAGTTGAATACAGTCAGGAACATCCAGTTACACAAACCAATTCAAAATAATTTTGATGTCAACTTTTGTGCCATCATTAAAATTATAAATCTACTGCCAAGAAATACAAAAGTGTTATTATGAAGATAATAGCTTAGTACCATCTAAAAATCAGCAGACATCACATAGTACAAAGAAACATCCTCATACCATCACAGATTTTAAAATTAGAATTTAAACCACAAATTAGCAAATCCAACCTCCCCTGCGACACTAGAACCCCTTCACCTAGCAGTGAGACACAAGGCAAGGAAGGAGAGCCCTAGAGCCGGTAACACAGGGATTTACCTCTCCATTGAACTGAGTCAGAGTCAGACAACGTGAAAATTTTATCTAACTGCTTTTTCAGCTATAAAACAAATGAAATGAGTTGATGCACACACGCGCCCGGCACAGAGCTGGCACCACGGTCGTGGCATCCAGGAACCAGCAGGACTCCATGTGGAAGAAACACTGTTCTCTGGGGTGGTACATGCTGTGCGGAAGAGCTCCATCAGAAGTATGAAGCTCGTGTGAAGTTAAGTGCTCTAGATCTGCCTGCTGAAGCAGCGAAAACTATGTTCCCTTTTCCTTTGCAGAAAACTCCTTCAAACGGTTAGAGCCAACTATCTCCGAATTCTTTTCTTCTCCAGACTAAACAAATGTAGACATTCAAAGAATATTATCTGCCTGTAATTTGGTCACTGCAAAATAATCAGCTAACATTAAAAATTCTAGCATCATTCATCTGGCAATCACATGGTAGTAAGTGTTTGAGACAAAAATCACTAATGATACTAAAACCAGTGGATAGAAGTTTGATAGTTTGAGAAGAAACAGGTTATTTAACATGGTCTCAAAATATCTTATTTGTTTTAAAAAATGGCAACAGTACAGTGAAGAAATCTGAAAGATATCCCCTCAAGCAAATGATCGCAATTAACATCACAGAAATGGGACAATTTGGCATCACGTGTCTTCTGATATGGACTAAGAAAAATAAAACATCGTTTCTGTTTCTGTGGCGTTCCTGCTAAAAATCTTTTAACTTGAATCTAATCATGACATCAGGAAAATCTACACTAAGAACCATTCTAAAAAATAAATGGCCTATACTTTTTAAAAATGTCAAGGTTATGCAAAACAAAAACCGAGAAATGTTCCAGATTAAAAGTGACTCACGAAACATGTTAACCAAGTACAATGAGTAGCCTTGAACTGGACTAGAAAAAAATTTCTCTGGTGACATCAGTGGGACAACTATAGACATTTGAATAATGTCCGTAGACTAGATAATAGTACTGTTAACAGTGTTAATTTCCTGATTTTGAAAATTTTACTGTGTTATATAAGAAAATGTCCTTGTCCTTAGGGACTTCATGCTAGACTATGGGTAAACAGGCATCTTGTTTGTAACTTACTCATAAATGTGGGGGGGGGGAAATACCATAAAATAAATATAGAGAAAGAAAGGAAAGAGTGAATAACAGAAATGTGGTAAATGTCAATATTTGGGGAGTATTAGTGAAAGATATATGGAAATTCTTTTTAATTTCTATTAAGGGGGGCACCTGCGTGGCTCAGTTGGTTGAGTGTTTGACTTCGGCTCAGGTCATGATCTCATGGCTCGTGAGTTCAAGCCCAATGTCAGGCTCTGTTGACAGCTCAGAGCCTGGAGTCTGCTTCAGATTCTGTGTCCCTCTCTCTCTCTCTGCCCCTCCCTCGCTCATGCTCTGTCTCTTCCTCTCTCAAGAATAAATAAAACATTAAAAAAAGACATTTTAAATTTCTGTTATTAAGCCATGGTTATAGCCACAGGGAATTAATTTCTCACAACCTTAATAGGTTAATAAGTATAACCCCAACTTCTTCCAGGAAAATAGAGAGTTAGGTAGTTATCAAAAAATAAATATATGGTACAGTTGAGATCTGTCTAAATCTGAAACTCATGTCTTCTCCACATCAACTCCCACCAGACCATTTTATAAAATATTCTCTGGGTATTCTACAACACTTCTGTGATGTCATCAAAACAAATAAGTAAACTTTGATAAAGCATTTTTTCCATTTCCTTTTTTTTTTTCCCATTTCCTTTTAAAGAATCAAAAAGCTTTACCTTTTTTTTAAGTTGTGGTAAAACAAACCAAAAAAAAGTCACATTTTAGCTCTAGAGATAAGAACTGCTGTTTGCCATGACTTTTCCTTTTAGTTGTTAAAATGACATGTTACTTTAATATGAAAGTCAAATCCTATTTTACTTTATCAGTCTGTAGCTACTGCCATATAAATTGACATAGTACCACATAAGCAATAATGAGGTGTTACATACCTATATAAAATTCAAAACAGTAACCTTCAAAAAGTTTGTCTTAAAATTAATGCTAAAATGCTTTCTATGTTAAAAAACAAAAACAAAAACAAAAAACAAACTACTGAAGCTCCCCAAATTTGGGGACAATCACAAATATCTCTAAAATCTTAACATAACAGATGTATCCAGAAAGATCATCAATGAATTAGAACCTAAAATCAAGTTTTCAAGTTTAAGTTAAAATTATATTCAAAAAAGACCTCATTATTTCTTCAAATTTTTATATGGAACAACCTTTTTTGAAAGTTATTTAGAAATATATATCAAGATCTTAATAAATACCACTTATCTCAGTAATGTCACCTCTATTAATCTGTCCTAAAGAAATAACCTGAAGTACAAAACAAGTTATATGAGGGGAAAGGTTCACTGTACTATTTCAATGGGGAAAATGAACAATTAAATTTTAGTGCAACTACAGACTGGAGCATCTACATAATGGAGCTGTAAAACATTATTCTGATAAAATTTTGAAAATGTGCAAAAGAAAACATTTCTTCATATTAAACCCTAATTGCCTCCAGACATGCACAGATGATGTTACCTAAATTGACAATTCCGTCATCTGCTGAGCATTATGAGGAATGACTTTGCATAGTGGAGGCATAAGACATCATCAGCATCACAAGGAGTTCAGAAAGAGGGTAATAGGCAGACATAAGAGAGGTGGGGGAGAGCTAGTGGTACCAAGATCAGCAAAACTGGGATCTGGTGAGCCACTGCTCTTCCATAAAGTTAGGAAGCCAGAAAATGGGTTTTGGAGGTAGGAATGTTTAAGATGGAATTACAAATTGTTTGTGTGGCTGTGATAAAACACCACTTCTACTTCCACAAATGGGCAATGAAAGTGTGCTTCACACATCTAATTTGCTCCCCCCTAGGGAGTGAGAATAGGAAAGAGTAAGGAGGGTTTCAATGAGATGCTGAGTTTCATATCTGGAACAATTTGGAGAAGCACAAAGAAGTAGCTAGACACATGGAAAGAGACTCAAAATCATAACTTCTAGAAATCTGCAGAGTTATCAGGTGATATAAATGAGTTTTTCTTTATTTTTCTCTATTTTCTGTAATGGAATTTTAGCTGGAAAACTAAAACAAATTCTTAAAAATATTTCTGGGTAGACATGAAAACAAAAGTAGTACC
Organism: Prionailurus viverrinus; assembly: GCF_022837055.1. Classification (NCBI taxonomy): domain Eukaryota; kingdom Metazoa; phylum Chordata; class Mammalia; order Carnivora; family Felidae; genus Prionailurus; species Prionailurus viverrinus. Next base: position 170,357,420 of record NC_062561.1, read on the forward strand.
AAGCCATTATTTTCTCCAGAAAAAGTAACAAGAGATCCGTTGAACCATATATCCTTCCTACATGTCAATAACCAGCTACTTCCAGAGGCCGACTGCATGCTTGAAAGATAAATCTAACTATAAGCCAAAACAGTTAAATTCTGACCTTTATATCATGAGACCTAACAATTCAATAATCCACTTAATTGTTATATGCTGCTTTTCCCTGAAGCTCATTATTCTTTGTCAGCATAAAGTAAACTGAATACTTTCAGCATCTCTGGGAAGATATAATTGTCATTTTCCATATTTTGCATACAGAGAAGGATAACTACATTCTTATGATTCTTCTGGTTTAATCACATGTTTTGAAATTCCTCAAGTAGTATTTATTAAAATAATATTTATTATTATCTTCTTTTTTTTTTTTAAAGGATTATACCAAGTGCTATATTTACCATATAGAGCTAAACTCACAGGTTGGAAACCTCAAACCATGAGTTTATAAATAACCAGGATATAAGGTGGGCTTCAAGAGAGCCAAAGGTCAAAGAGGAAAAGAGGTCACTGCCTGGAGTAGTAGGAAGGAGTCCATGTAGGAAGTGACATCCAGGATGAGCTCTGAAGGAGAGGAAGACTAACAAGATGGGAAAAAAACACTTTTGAGAGATCAGAGATTCAGTTTTCATAATTTAGAATCATGAACGAATTCTACTCAGTGAACAATTAACCATGGTAATAACACTGCTACATACCTCCAGTCCACATCTAAGTCTTCACTCACACTGGAGTCATCCTCAAGGTTATTGTTACCATCCAGCATGAAAGCTTCTGGCTGTGCAAATTCATTGGCAGGCTCATTTCCCTCATCACTGCTGCTTTCATTGACTTCATTGTACTGTAACCAAGGAATTTCTCCCTCTTCCAAGGATGTCTGTTCCCTAATACAAACATTTTAACGGAAGAAAAAAACATTATTTTAGAACACATCATAAAATTGTTCTCTAAAAACAGTTCTAAATATTTAGTACAAACAGATTCTTTATTCTTTAAGTTCTAAACTCTTGGTACTTACATGATTCTAAAAGTCTGCTTTCTTTAACTGTAAAGTTATTTAAAAGGGAAGCAAATTTGTTATAGGGTCATATGTATGTAGAAATAGCTCCCAGTTACATAAGAACCTATTTATTTGATATACAAATTACCTATGCTCCTATACTTCCTCTTTGTGCAGAAGAAAAATAAGAGAAGTTCATTCTAGACAACTTTAATTTTAAAACACTGCTCTTGAGTAGTTTCCCTTCACAGTTCAAATAAAATCAAAATTCCTCAGCCTGGCCTACAAATCCCTACATCATACATGCTTTCTCCTTAGCCCTCTTCTCCAATTGTTACCTCCCACCACTCTTCCCCCTATTTATTCTATTTCCTATAATTCTTTCTACCTGTGGAACACATAGAGATCATTTCCACCTCGGGGCATTTCCTCTACCTGAAATGTTCTTTCACCAGATTTTTGCTATTCCCTTCTTGATATTCAGGTCAGAGTTAATGGCAGCTCCTCAGAATGCGTGGTCTTGACAACTCATTTTAAGGAGCTGTTCAGTCACTACCACATAACTGTTTATTTTCATTATAGAAATTACTTCTACTTGTCATTTTCTTACTCGTTTATTGTTAGTCTTTCTCCCACTAGAAAACAATAAGGTCACAGGAACAGGGACAGACAAATGGTACAAGGAAGAGAAAAAAGCAGCATTTCAAAACACAAGAAAAAAATTATTCCATAAATGGTGTCAGGACAACTGAGTTTCATCTGGATGGAAGGAAGTTAAATCTCTATGTCATTATTTACCCTTTAACAAAATCCAAATCCATATTTTAAAAATGCATGTGCACCCCACCACCATTTCTAAAACAACGTAAGTACATGATTCTCAAGAATCATGAGAAATTTTTACAAAAATCTGTGTCATTGTATGCCATGATGCAAAATCTAGAGGCCATAGACAAGATTGTTAACTCATACAACTTATACATTAGAGTTAAACACCAAAACTTTGGACACAAAGATCAAATTGAAAATAACTCTTCGTAATACATGAGAAACAAAAGTCAAGGCTTCAATGACTGGACAAAAGGTACTCTATGAATTTATAAATAAGACATACTGGTAGCATTTTCTTATTTTTTTGTATTTAACAGAAATAGTATATCAAAGTATATCAAAAGGAAGTTAGATATGACAGCATAGTTTTGGCAAAGCTGAATTTTAGTCTGGGTTTTAAGAAGAAAAATAATGTTATAAAATAGCTTACATATTTCAAAAGCAGGTCTAATTAGAATTTTATTCATTCTAACATGCAAATTTAACTTTGGAGATAAAAACATTTATGCAAGAGATGTAGATGATATCCACATATAAGAACACATTTAAAAAAAAATTTTTAATGGTTATTTATTTTAGAGAGAGACAGAGAACAGAGAAAGGACAGAGAGAGAGAGAGATAGAGAGAGAGAGAGAGAGAGAGAGAGAGAGACAGAATCTGAAGTGGGTTCCAGGATCCAAGCTGACAGCACAGAGCCTGACGCGGGGCTCAAATTCACAAACTGCGAGATCATGACCTGAGTCGAATCAGACACTTAATTGACTGAGCCACCCAGGCGCCCCTGAATCAACACATTTTACATACACAAAAACTGTAGCTCTCTACACACCTAAACCCATAATTGTTTCTTTAATCTCAGGTCCTAAACAACACCTCAAAATAACAGGATTGTAAGATTTAGTATCCAGTATCACTTGTCTAGTAAAATCAGAGAAATTAGAATAAAATATGCTTAATTTGTTGAAGGTTTAATATCTACTATACACTTGATCTCAGCCAAAAGGCCGAGAAGCAATTAATATCTACTATATAAAGTGGGTGGATATTTTCCTTTCATGCATCATAATTAGGTCCAGTGAAAAACTGAACCCAAAATGGATTTAAAATTCAAAATCAAAGTAAAAATTTCTAAGCAACAGTTCTTTGTTTACACCATTATGAGAACACGTGCCATACTGTATTATAACTCTTCTGGTGACTCATCTGTGTCCTCCTAGACGGGAGCTTTCCAAAGGCACACACAGTGCTGTCTCTCAACATCGTAGCTTCACCCCTTGTAATAAGTGCCTAGCACACAGTAGGTACTCTATTTGTGTTGCAAATGTTACCAATAAATCCTTGAAAAACAATCTTTAAAAAAAAAAATTTGGAGATCAAGCCTGAAATAGCCCTTCGGAACTTTTGTTATTTCTGATGTACTCCTACAAAAAAAATGCTCTTCTTTTTCCTATTATACAGATAGCAAATAAGTCAGTTACTACTCTGTACTCAGATATAGAACATAAAACTCAAATATGTTGGTGAAAATGATTCAGTATAAGAATAAATATTAATTTTTGGGTTTTGATTCAAAGAAGAATAAAACTAAAGAAATTATTCTGAATATAAATAGTTTACAACATGTCATTAATACTTTTACTATATAAGCAATTCTTGGCTACGTATGTTGCTTAAACATTTGATTCTGTCTATAATGACTCATAATAACAGTTATAGAAATAGAAAATAAGTCACATATGGTACATGCTTTCAACCTATTACATAAAGTTCACATAAATTCTTACCACTTAACACAAAATTTACCAGGCTAGAAGAGTGGCACTGTGCTGGGCCAGAGTTGGCTTGATATTACAACAAAACGAATTCTGCTCTTTAAAAAAAAAAAAAAAAAAAAAAAGATTCTCAACAATAATGTCAAAAGAATCTTTTATTTTCTGTAGCTAACCAAAGAAACAAATATCCCCATGGGAATATGAGACTATAATGTAAGTTTAAATGCTTCAAAAACCTTGGAAATATTTAAAGCAATAGCTCAGTCTTCTTTCTCTCTCCTTATACATACACATTTACACATATACCAGACATACCATGTGTAACAACAAATTCACAAAAATTTAGACCTTCAATGTCCTTTCTGAATCATTTTGGTAATTCAAATATTAACAAGATACCATTATCATGCTACACAGTAATTTATGAGATTTAAAAAGACATATTATCTAATCATGTCTCTAATGGTCAATTCCAAAAAAGTATTCCAGTAGATGGAAGACGTGGAAGCCTGTGCCTGCCACAACCACCACTAAAGTCACAGGTATTTCAACTGCAAAGGGAAATTGCCAAGTTGTCCTTTCCTTCTGAGCACTTTCAGCACCGCCTGGAGGAAATCAATGCTGCTGCCCTGAGAAGAAACTGAAAATGCTTAACTTAGTCCCACAACCTACTCCTAGTAGGTGAAAATCTTAGAAAGCCATCAGCATCATCTAATCTCCTGACTACAGGCTACATTGTTAACTCAAAGCTTCAGACAAACAGACAGAAGTTCCCTTTACGATATATGATTAAAGATCCATAGTCTTCAATAATAGAAACTAAATTTAATAATATGTGAATAGCAATATTAAAATTATCAAAATATACAATAAATTAATATGGAATATTTTAAAGAACTTTTCATTAAAAAGTTTTAGAATATGCTATCATATAACCATGCAACATAGAATTTTCTGTGAAATGAAGAAAATGAAAGGCAGACAAATCACATAAAACCGAGTCGTTTCCTTTAGCTAAATGATAAGCAATTTGAGTATACATTATTTGCAGCACAAAATTTTAGACCTTTGGGTTAATGCCAACATTTTAAAGAGCTGAGGCTTTCATAAAATAATCTAGCTATATTATAAGAAATTTTATAAAAATCCTGGACAGCATGGTTAAGATTCCTAATTAACTGGTATTCGATTAACCAGTTTTCATTTTATAACTCAAGACACATGTAAGAAATTGCTAAGCTTTAGGTATAAGCTCATTTTTAATAATTCTAATTGTATAGCAAATGGTTAAGATTTCAAACCCCTATCTTGGAGGTAAAGCAGAAAGAAGGGTACCTGGGTGGTTCAGTTGGTTAAGCATCAGACCTCAGCTCAGGTCATGATCTCATGGTTCATGTTTCAAGCCCCACACGGGGCTCTGCACTGACAGCAGAGCCTGCTTGGGATTCTGTCTCCCTCTCTCTCTGCCTCTTCCCACCCTCTAAATAAATAAATAAACACAAAATAGTAATGAAAAAAAGTAGAAAGGAAAGTAACTGAGGGGCGCTTGGGTGGCTGAGTCAGTTGATTCTCCGACTTCCACTCAGGTCATTATCTCACCATTCACAGGTTCGAGCCCTGCATCAGGCTCTGTGCTGACAGCTTGGAGCCTGGAGCCGACTTTGGATTCTGTCTCTCCCTCTCTCTCTGCCCCTCCCTCACTTGCACTCTGTCTCTCTCTCTCAAAAATAAACATTAAAAAAAATTTTTTTTAAATAAATAAAGAAAGTAACTGAAATTTTAATTAAGAATCAAAAAAGCCTCAAAGGGAATTACAGCTTATAAAATCAATGGTACCAGAGTACCATGTCATCCAGTCACAAAGATGGAACCCCAGCACCTAATTTGAAGAAATGTTTCCTTATCCTAATAAATTCAGTGTTAACAGGAAGGGCAAAATATTTATTAAATTTTTTTAAAAAAAATTTAAGAGTAGTTACATAAAGAGTTTGTAAAGTTAACAAAACAGTGGCAAAAACTTAAAGAAAAACACGTAGGTGTGATGTATTAATTTAAATTCAAAACACAAATTTTAAATGGACATTCAATATTGTCCAGTAATTATTCAATGTTTACCTAGTAAGTTTGTTGTCTACCTCTCTGAAAGCCTATTTCCAACCTTTTCTTCTTTCCTTCAATTTGACAATCTTCCTATCCTCCCCATCCTCAATATCTAGTAACAATGAGGACACTGAAGTCACCAGAGACTCCTCTTTTCTTCCCACCAGCAAACCTACAGATTTACCTACACTTGTACCTACCTGCTACCTTCCCACTAATTACACTGCAAGTCTCACCTCCTAAAGGTTCTCTCTTTGAGATATGGAGCTTAATCCTTATCTTCTCAAGGACTTCACTTTATCTTTCCTATAATTATTAGTCAGTTATTCTCCTCTGGAACATTCTATAAGCAAACAATCACGTGTCCAGTGTAGCGAAGTGAAGACAACATTTTCTTAGGCCCAGCATCTATCTATGGCGCCTTCCTTTTGTAAAGAGTTAGGTATGATAACTGTCTCTACTCTATTACCTTCAATTCCCTTCATTTTTTTAGTTCTTTTCCCCAAATGAAAAAGATAAACAATCGACTTAAGTTATAAAGTAATTATATTGAATATCCATAAACCCACCACCCAAAGCAGAAACTAGAATATTATCACTGACTAGCATACATCTTGTGCCCCATACCTATCCTATCCCTTTGACTTCACCCCCCCAGAAAAAAAGTACTATGTGAAAGCTCTTATCATTCCATTGTTTTCTGAAAGAAGTTTTCACTAGTTTTGTATACTTAAACAAGATATTTAACTTCTTGTTTTTAAACTTTGTGAAACAGAGATCATACACATTATTTTTCTAGAAATGGTTGTTTTCATTCAATATTATACCTCTAAGATTCATCCATGTTTTGCATATAAGTGGGGCTCATGCATTCCCACTGCTGTGTAACACTCCCTGTATGAATACATCACTAACTTTTCTCCTGTTAAGTAATATTTGGGTAATATCCAGTTCATAGCTTTCATGAAAGATACTGCAACGAACATTCTTGTACACAACTCCTGGGCCACATGGGGAAGTTTCTCCAGAGTATACACCTAAAAGTGGAACTGCTGATAGTGCACGATGCAAAATGTTAAAATTATTATATCATTTTAGTTAATATGACCTACTTCACATCTCAACACGCATTCTCATCCTCCAAAACACCTGATATTGTTAAATTTCCTGTTTGTTAATCCAATGGGTAGCTAAAAAATGATACCTCCTTGTGATCTTAATTTACTAATGATCTATGTATCTTTTGATATTTTTATTCATTAATATTTCCTCTTCAGTGAATCATCTGCTCAATTTTTTGAACATTTTGCAATTAGACTATCAGTTTTTCTTCCTGATTTCTAGGAATTCTTTATATCCTGCACATTAACACTCTGTATTCTATAAATACATTCTACTAGTTTCTTTCCTTTTCATTTTCAGTTCCTCTTCTTTTATTTTCCCATCATGCTGTGACCATCAAGATCTCCACGACAATGGCTACTGAAATGGTGCTATGAGCAACACCCTTGCCTTGCTCCTGATTTTGGGGGGTGGGGGGGGGGGAGTTAATGCTTCATTACTAAAAATGATATCTACTGATTTGTTTGGGGAGATACATTTTACCAGGTCAACTGTTCTGATCTTAGTTTCTGAGTTTTTATCACGATGAGGTCTTGAACATTACTAAGTGATTTTTTTCCTGTATCTACAGAATCTATCATATGAATTTTCTCCTGTATTCTGCTAATGTGGTGAATTACATTTACAGGTATTCTACATTAAATCACTTTTGCATTTCTGGAATAAACTCAGATTGGTGAGTTTTATCTGTAAAGAATATACTTACAAATTCAGATTTCCAATAATTCTGTTTGAGATTTTGACATGTATGTTAATGAATGATATAGGTTTATAATTTTCTTCACATACTCTTTCGGTATTAGGGTTATACTGGCCTTAGAATGATTTGGAGAAATAGTTCTTTTTCTATTATCTTGAAGAGTGGATCCTTGAAAGTTTAGTTTAAGAGAATCTGGCTCTAAAACCATCTGGATTAGGTATTTTCTCCACAGTAAGATTTTAAACTACTAATTACATATCTGCAATACGTATAATATTATTCAGGCTTCCTACAAGTTTTGGTGAATTGTATTTTTCTAAAAATTTCTCAATTTCTTCTAAGCTTTCAAATTTACTGCTACAAAGTTCATAGTACTATTCTTAGTCTATCCAATCTTTAATGTACTTGTGGCTGTATACACTTCGTGGCTGTATACACTTCTATATGTCAGTATTACCTATTTGTGCCTTGCCTTTATTTTCTTGTTCACTATCCAAGTGGATTGCCTATTTTTCTTAATCTTTTCAAAGTATCACCTTCTGATTTCTTTGATCCTCTCTATCCTGTTTTCTAACTTATTGAGTTTTGCTCTTATCTTTCCTAATTCTTATTTTTATTCCCTTATTTTCCTTATTTTAATGTTCCTTTTCCATTTTAAGTTAAATGCATGGCTTCTTTTCTAATGTACGTATTCTTCTTTTCTTCTTTTCTAATGTACGTATTTTATAAAGATAAATTTCCCTTTACCAATTTCACTCCAATCCGTCAAATTCTGATTGATGGCATTCTCAAAACCGGTAAGTTATGAGCATTTTAGACTTCAATTGTAATTTCTTTTTTGTCTTACTGGTAATTTAGAAGGATGAATAATTTTAAATGCATGGATTTTTAAATTTTTTATATTTTTGCTGGTCTGTAGGATATTGATTCTTTGAAATGTGTTAACCTGTGCTCTGCAGCCTAGTCCATGCTCAGTTTTTGTGTGTTTGTGTATTCCACAAACTGGACTGCTCATTAAACCAGGCTTAAATCAGTTGTTCAAATCTGCTAAAGACAGATGAAGTTCTTATATCCATGAATTACAGGCAGTTGAGAAAAGTATTAAAAAGTTTCCCAAAATGATAGTAAATTTGTCAATATTCTCTAGTTTCGTTACATTCTGACTTACATATTTTGAGTCTATTTTATTAGATGAATTCAAATTTAAAACTGTTACATTTTACTGGTAAACTGGACTTACTACATACTGACCCCTCGTTCTCGTCAATAATGAAGTCTACTTTGCTAACGCTAATGTAACTGTTCCGTTTTTGTTTAGTTTGCATTTGCTTGAAATACCACTGTCTATCCTTTTATTTTCAGTCTGTATACCTATGCTTTAAGTTCATCTTTTGTAAAACACATTTAACTCAAAAAAATTCCAACTGATTTGAAGCTTTGATTTTTATAAGCAGAGATTAGGCAATTATATTTATTACAGGACTTGTTCCATATTACTTTTACCCATTTCTTTTTTTTCCCCGTTTTAATGATTTTTTTCTCTTTCTTTACTTTTATTTGGATTGACTGTAAATATCCTTTTCCATGTCTTAATTCCTTTTTTCCTCCTCTACAGGTCTCTAGTACATATACTCTTTATTCTTATGTCAAAAGTTAACTTTGAACCCTCTCCCAAACAATACAATTCAACTTTGATCTCCCCCTTTCAACTTAAATACCACTGCTGTCCACTGTTTAGTTCTGTCCCCTCACTTTTACTTTTTTTAAGCGTATTTATTTTGAGAGAGAGAGAAAGAGCAGGGGAGGAGCAGAGAGAGAAAGAGACAGAGAGAGAGAGAGAGAAAGAGAGAGAATCCCAAGCAGGCTATGTGCTGTCAGTGCAAAGCCCAACGAGGGGCTTGATCTCCTGAACCTTGAGATCATGACTTGAGTAGAAACCAAGCATTAGACACCCAACCAAACGAGCCACCCAGGCACCCCAACTTCTATTTTTTTAAATGAACTACTGGGGTTTATTACTGTAGGGTATCAATGCAAGTAGTTGATGACCTCCACATCATATATCTATATATCTCTATCTCAATCTCTATATATCTCTATATCTATCTATATCTAATTACAGTCCAGGATCTTTTAAACTTAAATATCAAAGTGTCTACTTACCATCTACACTGTATGTCTAAATAGCACTTAAAACTTTCAAAGAAAGTTTTTACTTCCCATTCCTCTCCCACACCTTCTCATCTCAGTCAGTAGAGTAATAACCACCTAAGGCTCAAACCAAAAAAACCTGCCATAACTGATTCCTCACTTTCCCTCATCTCACACCCAATCTACCTTATTATTGATCACTCAAAAACATGCTCAAACTTGTTTACTTTTTTTAATCCTCACTACCATCCCCCAGTCTAATGCCCTAGGCCAACCTTCCCCTCTTTTGTACTTCAATCTCCACAAAGCAACTAGAGTGATCTTATATAAATGTGTGGCAATTAACTCTTCACTTAAAATCTCCCTGCTCTATGAATAAATTCCAGAGGCTATCTATCCTGCATAGTTTGGTATCTGCACACCTCATCTCATGTCACTCTTCCTTTCACTCATTCACTTCAGTCCCACTACCTTCATACATGGCAAGCCTTTTCATTTTCAGTATCTCTGCTCTTACCTTTCCTTATGCCTAGAGAGCTCTTCCTCAACCACTAATTCTCATCTTTTAGAGCCCAGCTCAAAAGTCAGTTCCGGAGATAAGTAGCCCCTGGCCACTCTAATTAATGTAGGCCCTACCAGTTACCTTCTATGACACAAGAGTTTGCTTTCCTTTACCGTAACCATCACAGTTTATAATTTAGCATATTTGTATTTTGTTTAATATCTGCATCTCCCACCACATTGTGAGCTTCAGGAGGGAATCTTAGTTTGTCTTGTTCATGGATATAATCATGGGATCCAGCACAACGCCTGGTACATATTAAATGCTCAATAAATATATGTTGAATGAATAATTATATCACAAATTATATATGAAAAATTTACTAATAGTAAACTAATAGTGATTCAAGAAGATCAAACATAAAATCAGAAAAGAAAAATAAACACCATTTCAATCACTGTCAATATCGATTGTGTTTGTAAACTTCTTTCTTTACAGATTTTCTAATGTATTTTATTTCTTACAGAATTAATTTCAAGCTGGAAACTTAAACCTTTGAGAACAAACTTTACCATTAGTCCAAGTTGAAAGAGTTAAGAAAACCCATTTACCAAAACAGATTCCATGAGAGACTAAAAATTAGAGCAAACCAATTATCAGGAAAAAAAATTTAAATTAACAAAGACAAACTACCTCAGAAAACACAAAGCCAAGGTTTCACGATACCAACAACCTTTAAAAGAATAAGCTGTTTAAATTTTTAAACAACCCTTTAAAGGAATAAGCTAAACATCAAAGGGTTAAAAAAAAGCACACATTGTTTTAGCAAAGCAAGTATTAAACTGTTTTTGAGACAAAAAATGAGACAATCTGCACATATGCATCTCAACATAAAAATCCCACATCAAATATTAGCAAGCAGAATCCAGCAGCTCAAACAACATTTCATGACTATATGATCATGTTTATGTCAAGAAGCAAGGGTAAGTGGCTATTAGGAAATCTAATAAAATAATTCCTCATGATCATTAGGTCAAAGGTGAAAAGTCACTATGATCATTTCCACTGACACTAAAAAAACTTTAATAAAATTTAACAAACATTCTTGCTAGAAACCTATAAAATAGTAACGGGGGATATTTCCTTAGTATGATTTAGAAGAAAAAAAATTGTGTGTGTGTGTGTGTGTGTGTGTGTGTGTATAAAATCAACCTAAAAGCCAGAATCATTCTTACTTGGGAAATATTAGAGCAAGGGTTGTGAACCCATGGGTTATTTCCAGCCTGCCACCTGTTTTTATAAATAAAATTCTACTGGAAGACAGCCACACTCATTCATTTACATACCGTCTATGACTACTTTCACACTACAACACTGGAGATGAGTAGCTGCAATAGAGACTGGCATATGAACTGAAAACACCATCCAACCCTTCACAGTGTAAGTTTGACAACCCCTATAGTAGAGCATTCTCGTGTAAGTTTGACAACCCCTGTAGTAGAGCATTCTCATTAAAACCAAGAAAAGACAAAGGTGTTTACCATCAATCACTGATTTCAGAAATACCATCTGATGCGATTAGGCAAATATTAAAACTTCAACATTTGTAACTTTCTCTGTTTCTGTGAATAAATCACTGATTTCCATCTTGAGGCTGCCCTTTCTCCATTGTTTGGCAATGGCAGCTCTAAACTCATACCTAACTCAACCAAAAGAATCTTTTAAATGCCCTAATTTTCTTTAAAGCAAAGTAGAAATGTATACTGTATCTCAATAAAAGATAATTAAATTACTAAAATTTTCAATTTAATTGTTCTTTGTAAAACACCAAAAGCACTGGGGTGCACTGATCTCACGGTTCGTGGGTTCAAGCCCCACGTCAGGCTCTGTGCTGACAACTCGGAGCCTGCAGTCTGCCTCAGATTCTGTGTCTCCCTCTCTCTCTGCCCCTCCCCCGCTCACACTCTCTCTCTTTCTGAAAAATAAACACTAAAACAAACAAACAAACAAAACACCAAAAGCATAATGAAAAAAACTCAGGACTTACTGGTCCTACATAGGGCTTGTATATGGGATCAACAGCATATCCAACAGTTGGAAGTGACGTATACCATTCTTGTACAATACATATAAATAAACCTCGCTGTTAAACAAAACATACCCTTCCTGTAGAGATAATTCTTGGTTTTCTTCTTCAGGACCACTGCTATCACTCTGTAGTTCAGGTTCATTCTCATCTTTTCCTGGCAAAGTCTCCCAGCTTTCATCACTTGACGACTGATCTTTTTCAGTACCAGAAAATCGATGAGGCAAAGAAGCAGACCACTCTCCATCACTGCATTCTGAACTGCAAATTCAGAACAGAAAGAAAATAAATTGTCATTATAATCGTCATTATATGTGCATTTACCATTTGAAGACATCGTGGTATCGAGTGGATGACTGATGCCACACAATTCATCAGGTGCTAATTCAATTTAAAAAATATTTTAAAAATAAATACAGAAATAAATACATTCAGCAGAATGTAACTTTTTCAAATGAATATAGCACATGGCAAGTTACAGAATTATCGATTTATGATTTTCTTCACTAAACTAAGTAATTCCATGTTGCTTGGATAGAGGTTCTTCATTTATTAGACATATTTCTAAATAAAAATTTAAATATAATTTGGCAACCATAAATTAAATGCTCTGGAATAAATAATAATAGATTTATTACTCATCTGACCTGACTAAAACAACTTTCTAATTACATATTGACAATGGAAATCCTATCCTGTATGCATAAATTTCTATTACCATCTTCTAAAAGCTTAACTATTTTTCCTTCCTTTTTTATACAAGATTTTAAGAGGAAATTCAAATTCATAAAAAGCAGCAGAGACAAATCTTTACTGAAGTCCTTTGGTAGGACTATGAACACAAAATAAATTTCAATTCAAGAGAACATTTAGATAAGGAACCAAAGGGATGATAACAGGGTTAATGAAGAATCTCAGAAAATGACTTGGTTGTATTTAACTTTGGTTAATTTGGTTTCATTTAATGACTCTTTAAGTACTAGTCATCTTGTACTACAAAGGTTAAAATATTATTAATGGTGAAAATAAACCTTAAATGCCCCTTCCAACCGTATCAACCATTCTGGTCAAGAATCCCCTTAAAAACTTCCCTTTGTGCCTTGATGTTTGAGAAACAAAAAATTAATAAATTTTAGTTTCTGAAAGAAGTGATAATTGGTAAGAAATTACCTTTTCTTTATGATGATATATTACTAATGGTTATATTATTGACATATTAACTAGTCTATAATGAGTTCCTCCTTCTCTGAACAGATGAATCCAGGAGATCAAGATGCTATTAAGAAAAAGCAGCAGTAATGTAAGCTCTGAGGAGTTAGAAGTAAAAAAAAAAAAAAAAAAAAAAAAATCAACTTCCAATTGTCAGTAAATGATGGGCAGCAGGTCACATTCTTGAGAAGGAATTTTACATAGCTCTGGCATAGCAAGTAAAAGGTGTTCCTTCAGTTGGATAGAAGCCCAATTGCTTATATTTTGTAAAATTTTCTCTAACCCCCCAAAAAATCTAAGATCAAATAAATCAGTTCTATACTTGTTCCAGTATAAAAATTTAACATAGAAAATAGTTTAAAAAGACTTTTTGAATGAAGTTTCCTGGCCTATGAAACCTCTCAATTTTATTTAAAAAAATTTTTTTAATGTTTGTTTATTTTTGAGAGAGACAGAGCACAAATGGGGGAGGGGCAGAGAGAAGAGGGAGACACAGAATCTCAAGCAGGCTCCTGGCTCTGTCAGCACAGAGCCTGATGCGGGGCACGAACTCACAAACCGTGAGATCATGACATGAGGTGAAGTTGGATGCTCAACCGAATGGCCATCCAGGCACCCCAAAACATCAGGGGTAAGCTCTTACTTTTTTGTTTTAACGTATATTTATTTTTGAGAGAGTGAGAGAGTGCAAGCCAGGTAGGGGTAGACAGAGGGGGAGATAGAGGATCTGAAGCAGGCTCTGCATGGATAGCACGGAGCCTGATGCAGGGCTCCAACTCATGAACTAAATAAACCTTGAGATCATGACCTGAGCTGAAGTCCGAGGCTTAACTGACTGAGCCACCCAGGCGTTCCTTAGACTATCATCTTTAAAGCTAAATTACCAGCTCCAATTTTGACATCTTTAACAATTCAGCTAAAATTTATTAATTTGTAGCAATTTTACTTAAACAAAAACCTCATATTTTAAACATTTTATGATCCTGTCCAGAAAAACAACACCTAAAAAGTTTGTAATTTTTTTTTTTTTTGCTTAATGATATAACTGATGGAGTATTTACAAATTTTAATATAAAAAGCATGCTTATGATCAATAGTCAATATATTTAAGAAGCCTATGTCACAGACTGGTGACAAAGCCTTTCAGACAAATTTGGTCCTTCTACCGGTTTTTTATGGTCAGTGAGTTACAATTTTTTTTTTTTTTTTTACAGCTTTATCTTTAATTTTGCCTCTTAGCAAAATCTAAAATATTTACTATCTGGTCCTTTAGGAAAAAAGTCTGCAGATCCCTGGCCTATATTATTACTACTCATTATACATAACCTTCACCCCTAAGTAGCTAACCTTTAATATATCCTCAGCCCTGACCACTTGGCTTTCATAATCACTAACTGTGCACCAAACATTTTTAGATTTTCACCCTTCTTTTCAAAAGTTATAAAGCAAAACTCATCTGACAGGTAACTCCTTTCTTGAGTTTCTTTCTAAGGGTATTTCCCTACTCCCAAGCTGAAAATCACAGGTCTTTGACTCCTCACAAAACCCCATGTTTAAGTCCTTTTTATTTTCCATTCCTTCTGTAAAATGACTTTTTCTCCATTTCTCCTAAAAACCCTGGCTCAAGTATTTTCCTCTAAACCTACACCTAGACAGTCAATTATTAATCGTTGTCCCTAAGTTTAATCTCACTCAACTCACTTAAAAGATGCATTCTGGGGTGCCTCGGTGGCTCAGTCGGTTAAGCATCCAACTTCGGCTCAGGTCATGACCTCACAGTTTGTGAGTTCGAGCCCCGAGTTGGGCTCTGTGCTGACAGCTGAGAGCCTGGTTCGGATTCTGTGTCTCCCTCTCTCTCTGCCCCTCCCCCTGCTTGCGCTTTGTCTCTTTCTCTCAAAAATAAATAAATGTTAAAAAAAAATTTTTAAAATGTATTCTGAATTATCACTATTGCTTCAATTTATATCAAATTACTCCAAATCCTTCACTTTTTTCCTAAACCAGTATTTCACAAAATTCAGCCATCTGCCTACTGCCCTCACAATTTTTGCTCCAGGTGTCCACTAATGCTGTGTCTTGAGGTTCAGTAGTTGAGGACACAGGTTCTGGATTCAGTCTGCCTGGTTGTGAATACACCACTTACTAAAGCTGTGACGTTACTTAACCTTTCTGTGCCTTTATCACCTCACACACCAGGTGTATTTGATAGTAGTATCTAATAACTCCCTGAGTTCATATAAGAAGCAAATGAGTTAATATACACAAAATGTTTTAACAGTGTCTGATAAATGATAACCCATCAATAACTGTTAGCAAATCATTTTTAGTATTTTTTTAATTTAAATGCTGTATTTCCTTTTCAGATCTACAAAGGTATTTAAGTGAACAATGTAGATAAAATGTTTAGCACAATTTTTGGAAAATGGTAAAGGTGACAGTTACTTTATTATATAAGCTGTGTGCTTAGACATTTCAATTGGATTTCCAACAGCACACCACCATTTTTCTTTCTTCTCTACCACAGAAAATCTACTCTAAATCCTTGGTTTGTCTTACTGAATGGAAATATCAGCTTTCTGGTCACCCAATCAACTTTAGTTTTAGTGTCTCTTTATACCAGGGGTCAGCAAACTATGCCCTGACCCATGAGCCAACTCTGGCCACCTGTCTGTTTTTTAGTGGCCTGGAAGCTAAGAATGTTTTTATTTTGTTTTGTTTTGTGGCATTTTTAAGTGGTTATAGAAATACCTAAATAATACCCTTGATTTTGCCTTTCGGTCCACAAAGCCTAAAATATTTGCAGACCCCTGTGGTCCATCCAGCGAAGACACAGCAAAGAAAAACCAAACACAGGTAAATGGAAGAGATATCATGGAGCAGGAAAGGGTGAGCAAATTGCTCAGTAGTAGCACTGAAGTAAAACAAATAAACAAACAAAAAAACAAAAAATAGTACCAAGAAAAGTCAATTGGATTTGAGAAACAGGAGGTCACTGTTCACATTATAGAATATACAAATACTACTAGGAGTTAAGATTTCAATGCATTTAAAAGTGCAGAGTGCAGAAAGAGTGGGTACAGGACATTTATTCTGAGAATTCAACAATGGAAAAGAAAACAAACAGGCAATTGGTTAAAGGAAAAGCAAAATCAAGTAAAGGTTTCCCCTCAGGATTTAGAAAAATTACAGAATGTGGGAGAAGGAAGCAACTTTGGCATAAGAATAATAAATTCAGGGGTCAGATATGACTACAGATGCAGAATGAGAAAAGTCACCACCCTTCACTGAAGAACAAATTAAAAACAGAAATGGATACTAACATATCGTAATATGGAGAAGAGGAAAACAAGAAAGTTCAGATTTAATTATTTTCCTATCTCTAAGAAAGCAAGAAACAAAGTTATCTACTAAGGGTGACAGGAGTATATGGAACTGAAAGCAGAAAGAGAAAAGATTTAAAAATAACTTTTCAAGGAGAATAAGCAACAGAATAAATAGCACAAAACAATCATGGAATAGTGAGAACCCTTGTCCTGGAATATAAATGCAAATTAGTTAAACATTTTTAAATTCTCAAGTACCACTTTGATTTTTATACAGTTTTTCAATAGGATTGTCTCCTATTAGCATTTAGAGCTGTATTCAAAAGCAGACAACTATTAACTTACTCAAATGTTACATTTCACACATTCAACTGTGAACAAAAAACCCACCTCTTTTCACATATTGGATACAATTACATATGATTTCTAGACAAAATAATTCATGTAGTATAAATCTTAAGTAGAAATAAGATATAGAAGTAAAAGCATCCAAAAGCAAGCTCTTATTCCTCAAATCCCCCAAGGAACTGGTTTGTTAGTCTTCCCTGGCATTTTCACACTGATAAAAAATCAACTATATAGAAGCTAAGAAAAAAGTGAATTTTAGATAATTTTGTTATCTGAGGATCAAAACCACCTTTTGAATTTTACTGAAAATACTCTGGATGAACATTATGTTAAGATACATCATATCTGCATTTTCAGACGGTATACTGAACATAATCTAAGCAGTCTGGGACATTTTACCCCTATTAACAGTGAACTGTTACAATACAGTGATACAAATGGTAGTTGTTCAAATCCATAAGGCTGCTTAATTTAGCAAAGTCCAGATGGTTCTTTCTGAATTGTGCCTGCCTTTTACAATTTTCCGGTCTTTTCCCTAAACATCAGAATATTGTAATCTATAACCCCTTAAAATGCCTGAGGAACAAAGCTATTTATGCCTAATATACTCCTTCTAACTTTTATGAACTTGGAAACAAGATAAAAAGCTAAAATGTTAAAGCATATGCTTTCAGATCTTTGCTTTGGCTGCTCATAGTTGCTTTATTTTTTGGGAATACATGGATATCAAAGGAGCTCCTTCTTCATGGCTCTCAACTAACTTATATAGAAGAGAAAAGAAACTTAATTCAGTCTCATGATAATTATCTATATATTCTGTCTTCCTCATAAGGCTGGTGAACAGCCAGGGAACGGGGATCATTATTATTTGCATTTACAGAGTACCTGGGACAAAGTCTGACATTTAGAAGGATTTCAATAAATCCTTTTTGAATATATCAAACTGAAATCAACTAATTGGCTAATATTCCTTTTATTTTCCCAACATCATCAATAACAAAAAGTTGTCCTGACATTTTTATCTCAGGTAGGTTTTTAACTTTTATTCAATGTCAAAAGCTCTGAAAGAAACCTCAAGTGGTATAAGAAATAGTCAGCGGATGGCATGCCTCTTCCTTCAAACAGTTAGGTCCAAGGTTAAAATGTGCTGGCATGGTTAAAAGGTTCTTTTAAACTCAAGATCTTGTCCTCAAACAGTCATTAAAGTTCTCAGGGTATATTTCAAAAGAGCAGGATGTTAACCTTAGCTCTTTGGTCTAATTTCAAGTCTGGTAATTACATACTGCCTATTAAAATTCCCCTCACAATTCTAATTTAATAAGGTGGTGTTCAGTTACTATCAAACAGCTCAGAGCAATTCTACCAGCTGCAATGTTTATTCCATAAAGTGTAATGTTTCAGGTATGATTAAGTGATCATTTAAAAGTTTTCAGGAAGAAATGGATCATGCATTCATTCAAATACTTTTCACTTTTTTTTTTTTTAATTTTTTTTTTCAACGTTTATTTATTTTTGGGACAGAGAGAGATAGAGCATGAACGGGGGAAGGGGCAGAGAGAGAGGGAGACACAGAATCGGAAACAGGCTCCAGGCTCTGAGCCATCAGCCCAGAGCCCGACGCGGGGCTCGAACTCACGGACTGCGAGATCGTGACCTGGCTGAAGTCGGACGCTTAACCGACTGCGCCACCCAGGCGCCCCAATACTTTTCACTTTTAAAGAAAGTATGAGCTATACATATTTTTGAACTGTATTTTTTAAAAGTGGCTAAAATTCCTATAACTAAAAACGTCACAGTGATTTTAGTTATGTTCTGGATAAGAGGGTTCTATTTGCAGCTATTATAATACAAACATGGCAAGAAAAATTTTCAAGTAAAGCATCTTTAAGTTTTACAAAGCAGAGAAAACTCAGAAAGAATCTTACAGACTCAAGGGAAAGGATGTTTATACTTTCCTTCTCAAGACACTTATTGTAGAATCACTATTTCCCCATTTTTGCAATCTGCTATTATCAGAACTCAGCCAAAGTATAGTAAAACATCTAGTAGATGAACAAGTGGCAAAATGAAACTAAGTTGGAATGTATGGTTATTAAACTTCAACCTTTATCTGAAACCATATTAAAAGGCATTCTGGCAATTGTGATCCTTTGCAGGGAGCTGAGAGTAGAGGAACTGGAAACAGTAGCATAGAAATAGAACTACTCCTCAAAATTGTCCAGACTACTGAAGTGAGGTCCTAAACATATCTCAAGGCTTGCAGATGCAAATGTAGAACCATTATCCTTGAGAAGTTATTCTTGTGATGGTAGTTTTCAAAAAACAAAAACAAAACAAAAAACCCTAAGTATTTCTGGTATTTCAATGTGTCTTAAAGATTGCCCCCAGGGGTGCCTGGGTGCTTCAGTCAGTTAAGCATCCCACTTCAGCTCAGGTCATGATCTCAAGGTTCCTGGGCTCGAGTCCCACATCAGGCTCTGTGCTGACAGCTCAGTCTGGAGCTTGCTTCAGATCCTGTGTCTCTGACTCTCTCTGCCCATTGCCCGCTCATGCTCAGTCTCTCTCTCTCTCTCTCTCTCAAAAATAAATACACATTAAAAAAATTTTTTTACAAAGAGGTGCCCGGGTGGCTCAGTCAGTTAAGCGTCCAACTTTGGCTCGGGTCATGATCTTGCAGTTCGTGGGTTCAAGCCCTGTGTTGGGCTCTGCTGACAGCTTAGAGCCTCGAGCCTGCTTCGGATTCTGTGTCTCCCTCTCTCTGCCCCTGCCTCACTCACGCTGTCTCTCAAAAATAAATGGAGAAAAAAAGAGAAGATTGCTCCAAAATTAGTTCCATCTTTTAAGCACACCCTAACTTCAGGCTCTTTAAGTCAATATAGTACTAAAAAGTCAAAAGAAAAAAAGTTTCCATTAACTGTGTTTTTCTCATCTGTATATTGTTCGTAAAGACCTATCATTGTTTAGAATACTGACATATCACTTAAGGAGACAAATTATAAACAAACATACTAAAACAATACCCTATAACTGTTACAAGTCCAACCGTCATTCCAGGCAAATAAAATGCTAATGCTACTGACCAGAAAAAAAAAAAAACCCAAAAAAACAAAAACCAACAACTTCAAAACCAAGAGCCAAGAAAATTACTCTTGAGGTTGCAATGCAAAAATTTCATCAACTGAATTAGATGACATTAGGCCTGACTATAAAACGCACACACAAAAAAGAGGTTTTTATTATTTTTGATCAGTGGTGTCAATGATGAAGGAATGGCCAAATTACTTCCTTCAGGAAAGCAGAAATGTAACTGTGGGAAAAAAATCTTATACTTTCAAAAAGGCAAGTTATCTAAGATTAAAAATTGATGTTATTATTGTTTTCAATAGTAATCTAGAGGTATACCAAAGGTTTACAATCAAATCCAAAAATCTTAGGACTGAGTATGTTTTGGAATTCAGATTTTTTTCTCCGAGATTTACAAATACTACTTAATAATTCCCAGTGGGGTCCAAGTCAAAAACTCAGTAATCAAATACTTTGATATTTCTGCAGCAAACTGTTATGACTGCTTCAAAAACAGGCCTTATATTAGTTCAGATCCAGATCTGCATCGAATTAAGTTAACACCAATTTAGGTTTTGTTGTCAATTTCCATTTTAAGAATTTTGTGGACCTTAACTGAAAAAACAGAATTAAGTTAGGCCAAAGTTCTTAACTCATTTTACCCTTAAGCTTAAAAAATAGTAGGTTATATAAGTATTGTCTGCCAACCCTTGAAGTTTACAAACTTAAAAAGACAGTAGAAATTACGTTTCATTTGTTTCTACAAGTCACTTACACTGTATTATAGAAGCTTTATCCATCTGCCCAAAGAAACCAGATATATTTTATTAATTTTATGATGTGAAATAAAATATATAAAATGTATTCATATTCAAAAGGAAAAACTTCTTTTGTAGTACTTTCTAGTTGAAAAAAGTAACCATATTTCTACAAGTTAATAAAATCGTGAAACTGCACTGTAACTGAGCATAGGCAGTTTCAACTAGCTCAAAAGGTTATGTGAAAGTTTGGACTCTAGGGTAATGAAAAGAAGATGGACAAAGAAATTTTCCATTTCTCTCTTCTTTCTATGGTCTTACAGTTTGGGGGGAAAAAAGGATTCTACGTAAGAAGAACCAGAATGCTTATTTAAGAAAGGTTGTATGTTCTCTTAACAACTGTAAATTTGGACTGGGCAGTAAGCAGATATGCAAATTCCAGCTCCAAAATTTACTAGCTTTGTGACCTTGAGAAATTAACTCTCTTGTGCTTCAGTTTCCTCATCTATAAACAGGGCAAATAATAATATACACCACATAGAGTTGTGACCAAAAATCAAATGCTAAATAAAAATAGGTGAAAACAAACAAAAAAACACAAGTGACAAAAGGAGCAACAGGAGGAACAGAGAAACAGGTGACATTAATAACTATTAACAAAGTTAATCCAATATTATCAAAATTTGCTGTGATCTTACTTTTTAAACCCAGAATGGGTTAACATAATTTTTTTTAAAATACAATAAATGTTTCCCTGCATTTTATTACCTGAAATACTATGAACTAAAATAATTAATATCTGTATCCTTTGTAATAACTAATTATCATTATCTGAACTTACAATTTCTATAAACTCCTAAAATGCTTCAAAGAAAGTTTCTGTGAAAAACTAACCAGTAGTTTGCATGTATGGTTAGCATTCAGTAAATAGGCATATTTGCTAAGTCAAAATATCTAATTCCCTGACCACGTCAGAGCCCATCCATCAAACATAATGGTACCAGAAATAAACCACCTTGCTTATTATGCAATCTGACAAAGCACTGCATGAAATCTTACCTATCTTCATCTTTGTCATACAGTTGGTAATAATCTCCACAACCATTCCAAAAGGTGTTATCCACAACTTCTTGCCTTCCTGCTGTGGCTCCACTTTCTGCTGTAATTTGGTTATGTTCTGTTTCCCTGTGTGTAACTCTTGAGTAAGGTGGATCCAAGAACATGCAGTCATGTTCTCCATCGTAGTCATCACATTTTATTAAGAGGTCATCTGAGCCATTTTCCTCAACTTCCAAAGCCTCCCTCCACCTCTGAACACTTCTTTGTTTAGCCTCATGCCTATTAAAACCTGTTTCTTGGTCCACCTGGCTTGAACTTATCAATTTCCTAACTTTGGGTCTCACTACCTGTTCAGGAGAACTTCCCTGGTTCTTGTTCTTATCACTAGTATTTTGTTCACTGCAAATATGCCCAGGAGCACACACTGAATCTTCAGTTGCATTTTCTCTCTGACTCTCCTGGCTAGTATTATTTTCTTGTTTCTTTCTAACAACGTCATCTTCAGAAGAGGAGCTCTGAAATTCCTGATTGCTCTGATTGACAAACTCAGTATCACCAGTAGAACTTTTGACTAACGGTGCTGAATCTAACTCTTCAAATTCATCTCTTACTTCACAGTTAAAAGAGGGAACTGGTGGTGAAAGACCAGTGTATGCCTCTACCTCTCCATTTGCCAACTCAAATACTGTATTGCTCGGTGCTTCCTGATATCCACCACCTTCCACAACTTCTGCAGAAAGCTGAAGACGGTCATTGGCCTCTCTGTGTGTACCATCTGGGTCGTAAGAGTCAGTATGAACCAATGAAATTCCATTTTGTACACTTGAAGCATCACAAGCTTCTGGAGTATATTCTCCCTCAGGGTGATTATGAAGATTTGTACTGCTTCCTAAAGTCTCCCTGCCTTCCTCACTATGATGTACTGCAGCAAAGGATGGACTGCTCTCAATGGTTTGATTTAATGTTGTATCACAAATGGGAATTTCTGTTTCACTTTTTTCAAACGAAGGGCCGTTGGGTAAAGAAGAATGAACTTGATCCGATGGACTGGAACCTTCATAGAGAACAAAGAAAACATTTTTGGAAACATTAATTTTAGATACAATTTTATTTAATAATGACTATTTAAATAGATATTATGCCAATCATTACTCACTTGAATATGAGTGAATTTCTGACAGGTACTTCTATGCCCCTGAACTTAACTGAGAGAGCCCACTGGTCACCCTATGAGTTCATTTATGCCATTGTATAGCCATTCAATATCTTCTCTCAGATGTCTTTTGGAAGTCTTTTAGCTAACTGCTAATACCTAAAACATTCTGTAAAAGACATTAAAAGGAGAGGCTACTGAAAAACTACACAGTGAGAGGCATAAGTCAAGTCATAGGGTAACCAATGTGCCCTTCTAGTTGTTAAGGTGCACAATTCAAACTTCATTTCTTTTATTATGTGCAAGTAAAAAAACTTCACAAGTACTTTTGATAGATAAAGGAACAGGTTACACATCTAACAGAAATGAAACTCTATTGTGTTTGATGTCAATTCAGAAAATTGTATCTCAGTCTCTAGATATATTAGATTTCTACCCCAAAATGGGTTTTTTAATACACCTATAATGAGTTACCTTTACATTATGTTACAGCTATGATTGCAAAACAACAAAAAAGTCAACATGTTGACTCTGCCATAGTTTGTCAGAATCTTGAGAAAAGAATAAAATCAGATCTGTTTTACAAATCACTTTAAGCCTATCTTTTATCACTACTAATGTAATAATAAATAATGAAGACATCTGAGATTTGCTGGAACAAAAATTTATAAAAGAGCAGTCTTGTCATATCACAGAAAGGCTTCTTTAACAGAGTGAACTCATTAACTAATAATTCAGATTCTTACTTATAAATGACAGTAAAAATAATTTACAATTAGCAAATTTTCTCAAGACCAGAAGACTACACTCTAGTCCAAAGATGTGTAATTACTACCTGGATATCTGCAAAGTACTTTTTTTTTTTTTTTAAGCTTATTTATTTACTTTTTGAGAGTCAGAGAAAGCAGGAGTTGGGGAAGGGCAGAGAGAGAGGAAAAGAGAGAGAATCCCAAGTAGCGTGGAGCCCAATGTGGGGCTCAAACCCACAAACCATGAGATTGTGACCTGAGCTGAAGTGATGCTTAACTGACTGAACCACCAAGGCGCCCACTGCAAAATACTTTTTCAAACTACTGAATAAGAGATTTTAATTAAATAACTATTACTCGACACTTGTATTTCATAAAATGGTTTTAAGAAATTAAATTAGCCAAGCTAAATTATTTAGGGATACAATTAACACAAGAAAGCTATTAAACATAATATGCAGGGAAAAATATATTCAGTTCACATTAAAAAGTTTTTGATTGAAAAATAAATCTCCACTAGCAGAAGGATGTCATGATACAGTTATATTTTAACAACTGGCTGTATTCTATTTTCTTCCATGTTTAAATGTATATATCGTTCATATTAAATTTAATAAAAATATCAGAATAGAATTTCTTGATAGGATATATTTGTATTCATAGACACATAAAACCCACACATAATTTCTAATATTATAAGATCAATTCCTACATGCTTATTAATAGCTCTTATATAACTCCATGTTGCATACCTGAGGAATTTTCCTTTGGAACATCATCTAGTTCCAACACTTCATAGTCATCACCAGCCCGACCTAAACTTCTTTCATGCCTGGTCATACATGGTTTAAAACTGACATATGCATGTCTTCTTCCATATCTCCTGCCTGTGATTGTCTGATATCCTCCTGCTGGTTTGGGCCAGGCAGCCTTGCTGGATTCTTGATCCATTACTGAAAAACAGAGTTAAAAATAAGAGAGGCATGAAATGACCTTTACTCCAGTGACCAGTAGAGGTAATGTTTAAACATATATGCTATTGCTTGCCAGATCATCTGCTACTGAACATTACATGCACCTTACTAACACTGTAAGTGTAAACATGAATATTAGGTTATGAGAGTTAATTGGCCTCTTTACCCCCCAAAATAGCTTTTAAAGTTTGGCACTTTTAAGATGTCTCAGAGTTTTATAATATAATGTACCCAAAATGATTTTTCATATGCCAAATTCATAAGTCATACTGCAAAAGCTCATTAAGAATTAGACAATGATCCTCCAAATTATCTAAGTAAAGTACCTTATGTATAAATGCTTAACACATATTTGCTGGATTAATTATTAGCATATTACATTAATTAGCACAATTACATGTGTGTAATCTGCACAATTACATTAATTGTGAATACATTTCTATCCAAGGTAACATGCAACTTCTTTAAATGGCATCTGTACTATCAGGAAGAAATAACTGGACCATAATAAAACATCCCAAAGACTAGGGTCAGATAAAATTATCCACAAGAAAACAGCGATGAGCCAAGTCAAAGACATGCTACCTCACCTTTCAAAACTACGGTAAACATTATGGTAGCAAAACCCATCAACACTTTAACAACTATTTAAATACTAAGTTCTGACAGCTGAGGGATACACAGTAGTAAACAGTAGCACCTGTAACTAAGTAGAACATTACCATATCTATATATATATATATAAAAGTGTAAGTTTCTTTAATCAACGATATTTTACATATACTATACAAGAACTAAACATAGTATTTAAAAAACAATTTTTAATGTTATTTTTGAGAGAGATATAGCATGAGTGGCGGAAGGGCAGCGAGAGGGAGAGACACAGAACATGAAGCAGGCTCCAGGCTCTGAGATGTCAGCACAGAGCCCAATGCAGGGCTTTAACCCACTAACTGTGAGATCAGGACTTGAACCGCCATTTGGGATGCGTAACTCACTGAGCCACCCAGACACCCCTAAACAAAGTCTTATCTCACAGTATAAAAAATAGTCAGTTAATGGAAAAGTAACATGTTTTTGTTTTACTGCATTAAATAAGTAGAAATGCTCCCAAGCACAAATAAAAAACAAACATGTATTTATACAGTTATCAAGTTTTACATTATATTATTTAATCCCTTCAAAAGCCTTATGAGGCAGATACTGTACTTCATTTTAAAAATCAAGAAATTAAGAGTAAAATTAAGTATTTAGTAACTTGTCCAATAATCAAACAGTATGACTCCAGAACTAGTGCCCTTAACAACTCCTCCAAAGGAATAGTCTCCAAAACGGAAAGCACAACAGAAGCCAAGGGAGGGTACAAAAAATATAACAATTTTTATTTATACTTATTTTCATATCAAAAATTAGAAATTAAGCTTTAGAAATATTCAATAAATGGATCAAAAATGGCCTTATATAAGCCCATGATCCCAAATGGAGGGTATTACGCTAAGTGAATTAAGTCAGAGAAAGACAGATATCGTATGTTTTCACTCATATGTGGAACTTGAGAAACTAAACAGAAGACCATGGGGGAGGGGGGAAAACAGTTACAGAGAGGAAGGCAGGCAAACCATAAGAAACTCTTAAATACAGAGAACAAACTCAGGGTTGATGGTGGAGGGGAGAGGGGAAAATGGGTGATGGGCATTGAGAGGGCACTTGTTGGAATGAGCACTGGCTGTTGTATGTAAGTGATGAATCACGGGAATCTACCCCCAAAACCAGGAGCACACTGTATACACTGTATGTTAGCCAACTTGACAATAAATTAAATTAATTAATTAAAAAAAAAAGATGATTCCATGTCATGTATGGTACTTAAGGTATCCAGGGAGAAAAATATAAAATCCTTAATGTAGAGGGACTGACAAAGACACTCTGCTTACCTGCTGGCTCTTTTTCAGTATATTGTGACATATATGGCAGTTTTTGTGTGCCCAGTTCAGTGCAATTATGGATGTGAATTAGTTTTTATTCACACAACGAATATGCTGCAGAAGATTCCTACAAGGAAACCGCAGATTAAACAAAATATTAATAATATAAGCACAAAATAAAAATGACAAAGTAATACTTCTGGTGAAGCACTTTGTTAACCCTGTAATATCAGAAAAATACAATCAGATCTGACAATCCATCAAAAAAACCTTAAAACTATCAAGATAGCTATTTGAAAAGTTACATCTCCTCTTGAAAAACCTCTTGCTGTAAGCATGTATCATCCTTAAGACTGACATAATTAACAGTACATTCATAATTTAAAAGTAAATAAGCAAATATATTGGAAGAAGTGCTGACTGAAGTATGTGACCAAACTATCTGGGAGTCTACTACACTATGCTATCTTTGCTTCTGCATCAAGCGCTATATAGTTTCTTTAGCTCTGGCATTGTTAAAAGAAGTCAACCCTAGGAATACAGACCATATTTTCAAAATATATAATGGCTTATGACAATTATAAATTAATGTGTGTAAGGGCGCCTGGGTGGCTTGGTCAGTTAAGCATCAGACTTCAGCTCAAGTCATATCTCACGGTTCATGAGTTCAAGCCCTGCATCACGCTCTGTGCTGACAGCTCAGAGCCTGGAGCCTGCTTCAGACTCTATGTCTCCCTCTCTCTCTCTGCCCCTCCCCCACGCACACTTGCACACATGCTCTCTCTCTCTCTCAAAAATAAATATTAAAAAATATTTTAAAAATAAAATAAAAAATGTGTGTAAATAATAATATACTTATTCTTTACAATAGTCAATTAACTATTCAAATATTTTGATTCCAAATAAGAACCTATTCTACATTAGAAAAACTAAAATTTGTCATGTAACAAATATAAAAAGACCTTCTGGTTTGAAATTAATCCATTTACTACTTCAAAAGTTGCAACCTGGGCTCTTTTAAAAGTTTGGTAAGGGTTATGTTTTTATTTAAACAGCTTATTTACGTAAACACTGAAGCTATTGCTAATTTTATACCACCACTTATTAGAAGATGATAGTTCTGCAAATGAGGTTAATTGTATTGTTATCTGTGAAACCACAGACAGCTCTATATTAACATACATCAGAGTACAAACACACATTCTCCCATATAAATTATAAATTCAGCAACACGTTATGATCCTCTAATATGTCTGAACCAAATGAGACTGTTAGCAACAATCTTACCAAAGAATAGCTTACCAAAAAATATTCTTTTTTTTTTTTAATTTTTTTTTTTTTAACGTTTATTTATTTTTGAGACAGAGAGAGACAGAGCATGAACGGGGGAGGGTCAGAGAGAGAGGGAGACACAGAATCTGAAACAGGCTCCAGGCTCCGAGCTGTCAGCACAGAGCCCGATGCGGGGCTCGAACTCATGGACCGTGAGATCATGACCTGAGCCGAAGTCGGCCGCTCAACCGACTGAGCCACCCAGGCGCCCCAAAAAATATTCTTAACATGGAGGCAAAAAGATAAGCTCCAATTAATAGTTTTAATACTAAGAAAAATGATCTGAAATAACTTGAATCTTCAGTCATAATATAGTACATGACAATCGTAAAGGATGACCATGCATTTAAATTCGTATTTCACCCAAAGTCTTTTCTTTAGAATAAAGCTTTATTTTACTATGTTCCCGGCATTATTTTCAGTGCTGAGGCTTCAAATAAATGAACAAAGTAGACAAATATCACTGCCCTCCTAAAATTACAGTATGTGGTACGCACACTAAACAAAACAAAGAAGTAAATATACGTTAGACAATAAATACAAAGGACCAAAAGAAAGCAGTGAATAAAGGGTTGCTGGGGGTGTGCAATTTAAAATAGGGTGGTTAGGGAAAATCTCTCTGAGAGGGAAGCATCTGAGCAAACACCTGGTAAGGGAGACAGCCATGTGTAAACCTAGGGAGAGAACATTTTGGGCAGAATAAATGAAAGTTCCTGAGGTGACAACTTCCAGAAGTGATCATAGCAAGAAGTGTGGGATGGAATGAACAAGACAGAAAGCAACAGATGAGGTTAGAAAATTAATTAGGGTGGGTGATAGGGGGTGAGATGGAACAGGTCACATAGGCCTTTATAGGCTAACACAAGAAATGTAGGTTTTATTCTGAGTGAGCTGGAAAACCACTGAAGAGTTCTGAACACAGAACAGGTATTACCTAACTTCTGTTTTAATAGGAACACTCTGGCTACTGTTTTGAATAGAGTGAAGGGGAACAAGGTCAAAGGCAAGGAGCCTGTTTGCAAAGCTATCGAAATAATATTGGCAAGAGATCACAGTGGTTTAGACCGGGGTAAAACTAGAGGTGGTGAGAAATGCAGATTCTGAATATACTGTGAAGGAAGTGCCAACAAAGTTTTCTGATATAGATTATAAAATAAGGTAAGGAGTTGAGGCTGACTCTAAGTTCTATAGCCTGAGCAACTGAAAACAACAACAACAACAACAACAACAACAACAACACAGTTACCATTAACTGAATGAAGTAGGAAAATTTGTGAAAGATGCAGGTTAGGAGAAAGTATCTTCAGTTCAGTTTTACATGTATTAAGTCTGAGATATCTATCAGACATTCAAGCAGAAATGTTAAGTAGAGGGGCACCTGGGTGGCTCAGTCAGTTAAGCGTCTGACTTTGGCTCAGGTCATGATCTCACATTCATAGGTTCAAGACCCATATCAGGCTCTGTGCTGACTGCTCAGAGCCTGGAGGAGCATGCTTCAAATTCTGTGTCTCCTCTCTTTCTGCCCCTCCTCTGCTCACACTCTGCTTCTCTCTCTCTCTTTCTCCCTCTCTCAAAAACAAATAAACATTAAAAAATTTTAAGAAAGAAAGAAAGAAAGAAAGAAAGAAAGAAAGAAAGGTTAAGTAGAAGCCTGGAGTTGACTAAAAGAATTCTGGGCTGCAAGTATAATTTGGGAGTTACCAGTATATAGATACATTCAAAAAGGCATGAACTTGGACAGGACACCTAAGTGTACTTGGAGAAGGAAAAAGATTCAAGGACAGCCTTGAGACAATCCAACATTAAGAGACCAGGAAAGAAATACCAAAAAGCTGACAGAGGCCAATGGAAAGAAAAGGAAAATCCAGGAGTATGGATGCCAAATGAAGAAAGTGCTTCAGACAGAAGAACTAATCCACTGTGCCAAATGCTAAGAAATAAAGTATAAGAAGGATCTGTAACTGGCCACTGAACTTAGCAACATGGAGGATACTGAAGATCTCTGACAACAGCAACTTTGGTAGAATGGGAGGTGTAAAAGCCTGATCACAGACAGTGAAAGGAAAGGAATTGGAAAGAGTACATACGTCCTGAAAATCACCGTTTCTTAATAATTTTCTTTAACGTGATTCCACTTGCTTTCTAAAGGTGTTCCAACAAAATTTAATCTACTTGTTTTCAAGCCCTGTGACCCCCGCTGTGTTAACTTTTGACTACTTCTGAGCTCATTCCCGATTTGATCCCGTGTTCTCGTGTGTGTGTGTGTGTGTATGTGTGTGTGTGTGTGTGTGTGTCTTTACTAGAAGATCAAGTATTTGTTTCAGAAATTTTATGTAAGGAGGTAAACTTTGGGTCCTTGCATGTGTGAAAAAATTTTCACCTATCCCTCAGACTTTGGGTATAGTTCAAGAAAAAACATTTTCTTCCTAACTTTGAAAGGCATGGTTTTCCAGCATCCCATGTTGCAATATGGCATCCCATTCTGCCAATTTATTTCTCAGTTTTTGGTAAGTAAACCAATTTTTCTCCCTGGAATATTTAGGATATCTTCTTAATAAGTGGTATTCTATAATGCCACAAGGACTTTTTTAGGGGCAGGCCATTTTATAATTTCTCCTACACAGCCACTATTGGGCTGTTTTAAATAAGACTCATATCAGTTTGTCTCAAAGATGTCCTTTTTTAATAATGGCTATTTTCCCTGTATTTGGCCTACAAAGATTAATCCTGTAAACTTTTCTAATTTTCACTCTATGAGATGGTAAATTTCATCCAATTTTACTTTGAACCTTTCAGTATTCTCTGTAATAATCTTCTAAATTTCTTGTAGTTTCTTGTTTTCTGCTTCTTTTATTATCATTTTTAACAGTGATTCATGCCTTATGACTAAAATCTAGACTAGAGTCTCTCTGTATATACTAATTATTTCTATTTCATTGAAGGCCAGACATGCTCAAGTATCTACAACAGTGGTAGATACTTTCTCATTTCCATATAAAAAAAAGGTATAAAAAAGAAAAAAAAAAGCAGAACAGGGAGGGGGGAGGATGAATAATAAGAAATAAAAACCACAGTGGTATATCAAGATTAAAATGGTTAAATCATTAGTCCCAAATTTGTATCTTAAGTGAATCAGAAACATTGTCTCTGAGTTCTCTCTGAAGAGATGTTGCTTTGCTGAATTAATCTCTTGCTCCTTGTACTATTCACTTAATAAGTAACACATGACTTCTTTCTATTTGTGATGCTTATTCATTTCAAGTGCAATTATTCACATTTCTTACTAATTGTCATAAAGCAAAATATATAAATGTGTTGTTGTCTAAGAATTAAAGAAGTAAATCAATCAAGTATTAATTCTAGATCTTATTTAACCCACAAGTCATCACTTTATCATTTTAATAACCAGCAGCTATAGACAGGCAATAAAAACAACCTTCAAAACAATACAAGGGAAAACGTGCGTGTAGGACATACACCTCCAACGGCA
Source organism: Prionailurus viverrinus (assembly GCF_022837055.1). Taxonomy (NCBI): domain Eukaryota; kingdom Metazoa; phylum Chordata; class Mammalia; order Carnivora; family Felidae; genus Prionailurus; species Prionailurus viverrinus. The sequence goes on from NC_062561.1 coordinate 170,389,104, forward strand.
GAATTGAAAGAGTTGTGATTTTAAAGACAAAGGCCTTATTTTATTTGTACTTGCATGCACTAGGTCTATTAAATGCTTGTTTCTACTGCACTAACACAGTATGTATGTAAATGATTGGACAAATGAATGAATGAACAAACACGTGCTCCTTTCTCTGATGGAAATAAGGAAATATAATGAAAAGAGAGGGCTAAGTGTTGGGTACACTTGGATCTAAATCCCAGCTCTGATACTCAGGCAAGTTAAATGAAAGCTAGTGGTAGTTTAAGTGATTTAAAAATATATATATATAAATAGTAATGAATGAAAGGAACTTAGGCAAACAGAGTAATGAGTGCTCACATTCCTATATAGACACAATATATACTAATATTGGTACACAGTAGACCTACATCTTGAATTGTCTTTGGTATCAACATATTTCTACTCCAGTGAGTAATCAACTAATAACAAAGCTTGTATAATATTTAAAAATAACACATTTATTATTTTTGCAACATAGTCTACCTACTTCAGTAATGTCATCGAACCTCTATGAGAATAATACAGAATAATTAAAAAATAATTTTGATAAAATTTTTTTAACACTTCTCCCTTCAAAAAGCACAGCCTAATCTGCTCCCTATCAGGGTGGGTTGTACTTAGACACTTGTTTCTATTGAATACAATGTGACAGAAATGACAATGTATAATGAACACAATTATGGCATAAAAGGCATTGTGGCTTCCTCCTTGCTCTCTCTCAGCTCCCTCTCCCTGGGAAAAGCAAGCTGCTACATCATGGGATCATTCAGGTAGTCCTATGGAAAAGTCAATGTATTCCTGCCAAGAGCAGAAGGAAGTGAGGTATTCTGACAACAGCCATGTGAACGAACCACCTAGGAAGCAGCATCTTAAGTCACAATCAAACCTGCAGATGACTGCAGTCCCAACCCACATCTTCAGGGTAACCTCATGAAAGATCTTGAGACAAACCACCCAGTCAGGTTGCTCCTGAATTTCTCACCTACAGAAACTATGGTCTACTGAAGCATAACAAATTATCCTGTAAAAATTAACAAACACAAATAACTTAAATTATATTATTTTATATATAGAGAGAGATAGATATGGATAGATAGGTATGTGGATACTGAATTTTCCTGTATTTCCACCTATTATGAGAACGAAGCTCTTTTAAAAAAATGTTTGAGAGAGAGAGAGAACGAGCAGGGGAGGGGCAGAGAGAGGAGGGAGGGAGACAGAGAACCCCAAGCAGGCTCTGTGCATTCAGCACAGAGCCTGACACAAAGGGCTTGAAACTCAAGAATTGTGAGATCATGGCCTAAGCCCAAATCTAGAGTCAGACTTTTAACCGACTGAGCCACCCAGGTGCCCCAAGAACAAAGATTTTCTAATGCCATCTCATGAAAGTATATTTTCTCCCTTTGAAAGAGCTGCTTATTCTCAGCATAGAAAGTGCCAGGTTATGGCTTACAGAATTAAAATGAATTATACTTATGTTTTGTTTGCTGGCAATCTCAGAACCGTTGCTTAGCTCTTACATTCTACCTATCACCTAATAAATATTCACTAACTAGCTACTGAATCAGGAACACTTACTTTTAGAATTTAAATCTGATTTAAATGAAGTTTTAGGCAAAGCAAAGGAGAAATCAGTTGAACTTCCAGAAGAAGAGCTTCAACTGAAAGCTTGGATCTTTACACCTGTGACCCATTTGCTGGGAGCCAAAAATAACTCACTTTTTTAAAAAAAAAGCTGAGACATAATTCATATATATTAGATCAGGTATACAACATAATGATCTGATGTTTGTACATAGGGCTAAATGATCATCAAAGTAAGTCTAGTTAACATCCATCACCATAAATAGTAACAAATGAGAACTTCTAACTTGTATTTTGTTAGTAACCTTCAAATATACAATATGGTATTAATAACTACAACACCATGCTATACACTACAACCCTATGACTTATTTATTTTATAACTGAAAGTTTGTACCTTTTGCCCCCGTGCTCAACAATTTTGCCTGCCTCCCACTCCCACCTCTGGCAACTACTGATCTGTTCTATGTATGAGGTTGGTTTTTTTTTTTTTTTTTTTTTTTATTCCACACATGAGATCATACAATATTTGTCTTTCTCTGATTTATTTCGGTTAGTATAATGCCTTCAAGGTCCATCCATATCCATATTGTTGCAAATGGCAACATTTCATTCTTTTTTATAGCTGAATAATACTCCATTTTGTATGTATGTGTCTGTACACACACAACCCACATCTTTTTTTTTTTTTTTTTGACCTGAGGAAGATCAATCAATCAATCTTCCTTCTTTTTTTTTTTTCTTTTTTTTTGTGTGTGTGTTGCCTAAAACAACAGAATTTTATCTCTTACAATTCTGGAGGTTAAAAGTTCAAAATCAAGGTGCCAATGGGGTCATATTTCCTCTCAAAGGCTTTGGAGGAAATTCTTTTGTACTTCTAGCTGGTGGTGAATGCCAGCAAACCTTTGCATTCTTTGGCTATACATCACATCTTCTTTATCCATTCACCCATCAATGAACACTTAGGTTGTTTCCATATCTTGGTCATTGTAAATAATGTTGCAGTGAATATGGGAGTGCGTGTGTCTTTTCAAGTTAGTATTTTTGTTTTCTTCGGATAAATACCCAGAAGTGGAATAGCTGGATCACATGGTAGTTCTATTTATTAATTTTTTGATAAATCTCCATACTATCTTCCGTAGTGGCTGTACCAATTTACATTCCCCCCAAGAGTATACAAGGTTTTCCTTCTTTCCATATCCCTGCCAACACTTGTTATTTCTTGTCTTTTTGATAAAAGTCATTCTAACAGATATGAGTTGATATCTCATCGTGGCTTTGATTTGCATTTCTTTGATGATTAGTGATGTTGAGCATCCTTTCATGTACCTGTTGGCCAGGTACATGTTGTCTTTGTATGTTGTCTTTGGGAAAACGTCTACTCATTTCCTCTACCCATTTTCTAATTGGATTGTTTCTCTGCTATTGAGTTTTATGATTTCTTAATATTTTATTTATTTTTTTTTAATTTTTTTTTTCAACGTTTATTTATTTTTGGGACAGAGAGAGACAGAGCATGAACGGGCGAGGGGCAGAGAGAGAGGGAGACACAGAATCGGAAACAGGTTCCAGGCTCCGAGACATCAGCCCAGAAGAGCCTGACGCGGGGCTCGAACTCACGGACCGCGAGATCATGACCTGGCTGAAGTCGGACGCTTAACCGACTGCGCCACCCAGGCGCCCCTGATTTCTTAATATTTTAGATATTGACCCTTTGTCAGATATATAATTTGGAAATATCTTCTCTCATTTATTAAGCTGCCTATAAATAACTCACAATTAAAGCATCTTTTCTAGAAATAAAAAAGTTGAGACACAAATACGATTTAATCCAACAATATGAAGAGCAAAGATTCTTGATTATTCTTCCCAGCCCTCTGCAAAATTTGTTTTATATTCTCTCATATTTCCCTTTATATATATGTGCCTGCAAAATGCCCTAAAAATGGCTCTTAAAATTCCTTACAAAACAAAATTCTAAAATTATCTGGCCTGCAGTTCCTTTCAGTAAAATATTTATTTATATAGAATGTTGGTGATTATTATCATACTTGAGCTATAAGTTATAGCATACAAACTTCATGACAAAATGACTTTACGATAAACTACGACAAATACAGCTAGAAAGCTGTTCCATATATGCCAGAACTAATTACACTTTACCTTAGTTTACTAACATTATCTTTCTATTTTCAGCTACTAAGGCAAAGCAAATATTCCAAGAGGTTAAAAAAGTATCTACTCTGAACAACAATCTAAGCTTGCAATTAAAGTACTTCTCACACTTACATATTCTTTTTAATCTATCTCTAGATTTATCGTGTCTTCTAGTCACAAGCTCAAATGGTTTCTTTTACATATAAACAATGCAAAATATTCCACTAGATGTAATTAATAGATACAATTAATAAGGACAGAGGTGATATTATTCCTATATATTTCTATAAACAAATAGACACATGAATAAAATCAATTGCGGTAAATCAAATAACGTATTACCAACCACTGGACTTCTAGGTTATACACAAGAAAACTTCCAGGATATGACTACCAGATTCTGTACGTGAACAACTGTAGAAATGATAAGAGTACCTAAATCAGAGAGAAATTTTAAAAGTACAACTGTTAAACTTCTCAGATCAAATGGGCTTGCTATCCCTAGTAATGTGACGAGATAATATGATAAAAGGTTAAGCGTATTTAACTATTACCTTTCTTGACAATGATTCCTGTAAATTATTGTAAAAGAGGAACAATAAACTCAGCACTGATACAGTGAAAATTACACTGAAAAACATAAAATATATGTAATCAGAAAGAGACCATTTGATAATCCAAACTTTTGTATTTAAGTAGTTATAAAACTGTATTTCCAATTTCTGTTACGGTAAAGCCTCTATCTCACAAATGATTATAAACTGTTACTCTATTTAAAAAAATTGTTACAAACTGCTATTTCTAAAAGACTAACCATACAGAAAAACCTGTGAAGAAAGAACTGAATGAGAATATAACCAACACACTAGAACAATAAAGATTTTCTCTGGTTTACTGGAAATATAACTGGCTAAGGGGGAAAAAAAGATTAAAGTCGAAGACAAATTGAGATGGAAGAATAAAATATCAATCCATCAAAAAATAGGATGAAGAATATTCTTCAAATTTACCTCCCATTTAGATAGGAAGATCTGATTCAGATATGGCACAAAAAGGGCCCTGCTCAACTCACCCTCCTATGGGATGCCAAGAAAAATCAGTTTCAAATCAAGAAACAGCACAGATTTATTTCCATGTCAATGAGTGAGCCAAGAAAAGAAATAACAAGAGTACAGGAAAAAAAGGAAAATAGAAAATTCAATGTTATGCATACCAAATGTAGCAAATTTCATTTGATGATAAAAATTCACATAATGTGCTCAGAACAAATTAATACACCTATGATATTTAGAGACTTGGAAGCCTGCTAACCACAAAAAAAAAAAAAAAAAAAAAGAGCTTATGTGTGTGGGTTTGGGAAGATAAAAAAACAAGCATGACAAAACGCTGATGCAAGATGTTGTGTAAGAGTGGTTCCTTATACTTCACAAAAATTTGTTTAGAAATTTTCATGATAAAAACTTTTCAAGTATTTTCCTTTTCTCTGCAGTCATTTGTTGAAGAACTATTAAGTGCAAAACTCTTAAACATATGTTACAGTTCAATGGATTTTTACATATATTATATATCTGAATAACTACCACGTGGTTCAAGATATAAAACATTACCATCATTTCAGAAGGTTCTCTCTTACCCCTTCCAATTTATTAACTCCTCTCAATCCAAAGGCAACCACTTTCTGGACTTCTATTCCCCCAAATTAGCTTTTACTGTTTTAAAATACACAAGTGGAATTATACAATGTGAACTCTTTTGCGTCTATCTACTTTTGATCAACACAATTCGTTCATGTTGTTATAAATGTTCCTATACATAAATTCTGATGCAATATTTTGTTTTTTCAGATTGAAATGTTTTCTAATTTCTATTGTGACTTCAGATTAATGCACTATTTAAAAATGTCTTGCTTAACTTCTAAACATCTGGAGTCTTTCCAGTTATTTTTCTATTACTGAACTGTAATTAATTCCACAATGATCAGAAAACACGCACTACATAATGTCAATCTGAAATTTGATACTTCTTTAAGAATTAGAATATTTTGTCAAATGTCCCAAGTGCACTTACACACACAAAAAAAGGTATAGTCTTCAGTTGTTAGACACGATGTTCTTTAAATGTCAATTATGTCAAGGTGATTAATCATGTCATACAAATTTTATTCCTTTACTGATTTTTTTACATAACTGTTCTATCATTTACTTAAACATGTATTTAAAATCTCAGCTATGAATACATACCCATCTTTCCTGTTAGTTATACTAATTTCTCTGTTCAGAATCTATGTTATTAAGTGAACACATACTTACAATTATATTTTCTTGATGAAGTGACCGACATATTATAATATATTCCTCTTTACTTATTATAATACATCTTGTCTTACATCTGTTTTGTACAAATTAATACGATCAGCTTTCTTTTGGTGTTTGCAGACAATACTCAATTTTATCTTTTTACTTTGATCTTACATGCATTTTGCACTTAAAGTGTTCTTTATAAATTAAACATACATGAATCTTTATCTATTTATTTATTTTTAATGTTTATTTATTTTTGAGAGAGACAGAGACAGAATGCGAGTGGGTTAGGGGCAGAGAGAGAGGGAGACACAGAATCCGAAGCAGGCTCCAGGCTCTGAGCTGTCAGCATAGAGCCCAACACGGGGCTCGAAACCACAAGCTGTGAGATCATGACCTGAGCTGAAGTCAGTCGCCCAACCAACTGAGCCACACAGGCGCCCCATACACGAATCTTATTTATAAGGGCTAACAATATTTGTATTGCCACTGAAGTGTCTAAACCATTTACATTTAACATAATTGCCATAATACAGATTAGCTTAAGTATCACCTTCCTATGTGTTGTTTCTTTATTCTTCCTTTCTTGACTTCTTTGGTACTGGTCAATTTTTTTTTTTTTTTTTTTTTTTTTTTTTTTTTTTTTTTACTATTCCATTTTATTTCACCTACTAGCTTGTTTGAAATACCTTTTAGTATCAATATTTCAGTGGTTTCCCTTGAAATTACAAAATGCATCTTTTTTATTTGCTGAATGTTATTTCCTAGAGGCTCAGAATAACTTATCTTCCTTTAAAGAGTGTTTTAAATTTTCTCATCTCAGGTAATTACACTGCAGGTAAAGACAAAGTGTGGGTTGGATGAAAGTACAAAATATCTGAGAACTGCAGAAACAGAAAGTTGGTACCCACTCACAGGCTCTTATCTATGAATCTCTACTAGGTGCTGAAAAGATTGGGAACAGGCTGGAGACTAAAGAGGCCTTCTTTCAGGGTGAAAGGAAGGTACTGATTGCCAACAAGTGAATAAAATAAAGTCCTAACTACACCTTTCACCCATACAGAAAAAAAAAAAAAAAGACTTACCCTACCGACAGAATGACACCAATTACTGTCCTCCATTGTGGCTAGAGGATAGGTAAAAGAAGAAAAACAAAACAAACAACCTTTACTACTGAACAGTGTTAGGAAATAGATCAAGGATTTCAAGAGATGGAAAAGCAAATGCAAGAAATAAGACACATTGACATATAACAAAAAGGCATTTATGGGCTCATCAAAGGACCAGGGGAAGAAGGTATAAATGAACTTCAAGACAGGTCATTAAAAAGTACCCAAACTGAAATACAAATTAAAAAAAAAAAAAAAAAAAAAAAAAGGAAAGTGTGGGGAGGAAATTAAACAGAGCCTCCAAGAAATGTAGGACTGTATGAAATCAACTACCACCTACATAACCGGATTCTCACAAGCAGAGCTGGTAAGTGGTACAGATGAAATATAAGAAGATATTCTGAGAAATTTCCAAATATTATTTAAGAGATTAAACATAAATTTAAGAAAAGCTCAGTGAACAATCACAACAAGCACTATATATAGAAAACACAAATACCCCAAGACAAATCATTTTCAACCTGCTATAAAAACCCAACAATAAAGGAAACATTTTTGACGGAGAGAAATGAAGAATTACACCTGACTTCTTGTCAGAAACCATACAAGCAAAAAGACAATATAAATGGCATCCTTAAAGTAACATAAGAAAAACACTGGGGACAAATAATCCTATACCCAGCAAAATACTGTGCAAGGAAAATAAAAAGTAAAATAGAGTATGTTATAGCCAACCCAAGAGACTTTGTTACCAGTAGACCTGAACTACAGAAAGAGTACAAAACAGACATTTGACTCTACAAAGGAATATGGAACTCTAAAGATAATTAAAGTGAAGGTACATGCAAAATTTTTTTTCCTCATTTTTAGTTACTTCAAACCAGAACTGTATAAAGTAGCACTCACTGATAGAACTTTCTGAGATGATGAAAATGTTCTATATCTTACACAGTTCGATCTGAAAACTAAAAGCTACCTGTGGCTACTAAGCACTTAAAAAAATGGCTAATATACAGAAATTAATTTAAACTTAATACTAACTACTTGAAATTCAAATTAGTCACACTGGCTAGGACATACTAGACAATGCAGGTCTAAAGCAAACACAGTAGCAAGGTATTATGAACTTATGGCATATATAAAAGTAAAACGTATGACAATAGTAGTGCTAACATAGTAAGAAATTGGCAATATACTGTTATGAAGCACTGATACCATATAAAAAGTGGTATAACACTGCCTGTATAAAGACTGGAATTAAAGATGTATAATACAAATCACAAAGAAGCCAGTATAAATTTTTTAAACAGGCAAACTTAAGTATAAGTAATGAGCTACTAATAAAAGTAAAAATAGAGAACCTATTTTTATAGGTTAAATAAAAAACTACTAAGAAGGGAGATTTAAATGTAATCACATTAATAATTACATTACACATAAATGGTCTAAACAACCAAATTAAAAAGCCATATTGTCAGGATGGGTTAAAAAGAAAGTGGGTTGTCAATACCAAACCTACTTTAAATATAAAGGCATAGATGTAAAGTAAAAAGATATACTATGCAAACACTAACCAAAAGAAAGGTAGAGTGATATTAACGTCAGATAAAATAGACTGCAGAAAACAGAATACTGTCTTTATACAAAGTATGTTATTGGTCTACAAAAAAAAGAGAAACATGGAAATCAATTATAAAGATATGTTTACGTATACATTTTACATATTTATTATATATATATTTCCAAATATTTGGAAACTGAGTGATATACATTTTTTTTTTAATATGAAATTTATTGTCAAATTGGTTTCCATACAACACCCAGTGCAAGAATGATATACTTCTAAATAACCATGGGTCAAAGTGAAAGTCACATTAAGTATTTAGAAAATATCAACAGAACAAAAGTTGTGGGAATATCTAAAGTAGTGTTTAGAAGGAAATGAAGGTCTCAAATCAATGGCTCAAGTTTATACCTTAAGAAATCCTAATAGACTGGATTTAAACCCAAAAGCATACAAAAAGAAAATAGTAAAGAGCAAACATCAATGAAACTGAAAAAAAAATTTTTTTTAATGCAATAAAACAAAAAACTGGATCTTTGGAAAAATTAATAAAATTGATAAACCTGGACACAAACTAGTAAAGGCAAAAGAGAGGACACATTGTCAACATGAGAAATAAATGAAAAGACATCATTACAGTAGCTATAGACGGTAAAGAGATAATAAAGAAACGACTTTATGGCAATGAATAGATGAAACAGATGAATTCCTTGAAAGACACAAAGCACTAAAATTCATATAGTGAGTAAAAGTGATTCATGCAAAGACGAAAAACTTTCAAGAATAGATAACCCTAATCATCTTATACCTATTAATTGAATGTATCCTTTAAAACCTTTCAAAAAGAGAACTCTGGGCCCAGAGGGGTTAGCTTGAAAACTCTAGCAAAGATTTATCAAACAAAGACCACTCTTATCGGAAATTTTTCAGAATATTTAACACTTTCAAATTCTGAGGCCAGCATGATCCTAATACAAAGATTTACATGAAAAGTCATCTTTTGTGGACATAAATACAAAACAGTACTCAACAAACTATGAGCAAATCTAATCCACCAATTCATGAAAATGATAATACGTCATGACCAAATGAGATATCTAGAGAATGCAAGGCTGATTCAACATTTAAAAATAAAATATTAACAGACCATATGATCATCTCAATAAATAACAGTAAAAACATCAGACCAAACTCAGTGTCCACTTGTTAAAAATTCTCAGCAATCAAGGAACAGAATGTGAAGACAGTTAACTTCATAAAAGGCCTAGTATACTTAAAATGGTAACACAGAATATATAGAATATATAATAATTTGATAAAAAGGCCCTATTATACTTAACAATAAAAGACTGAAACCAACAAGTCACTTCTAAAAAAATTTTATGGAAAAGCAAAAAACTGCAACAGCCAGGATGATTTTGAAAAAGAGTAGGTCAGGTGGCACCTGCATGGCTCAGTCGGTTAAGTGTCCAACTCTTGATCTCGATCTCGGCTCAGGTCATGATCTCGTGGTTCATGAGTTCGAACCCCGGGTCAGGCTCTGCACTGACAGTGAGGAGCCTGCTTGGAGTTCTCTCTCCCACTCTCTCTGACCCTACCTCACTCATGCTCGCTCGCTCTCTCTCTCTCTCTCTCTCTCAAAATAAATAAATAAACTTTAAAAATTTTTTAAAAAATAGCAAGTCAGTCAAAGAAAGACAAATACCATATGATTTCACTCATATGTGGAATTTACAAATGAGCAAAGGGACAAAAAAGAGAGAGGCAAGCCAAGAAACAGACTCTTAAATAGAGAACAAACAAAATAGAGAACAAAAGAGAGGTGAGGAGGGAATAGGTGAAATAGGTGATGGGGGTTAAAGAGGGCACTTGTGATGAGCAATGGGTGTATGGGAGTGCTGAATCACTATATCGTACAACTGAATCTAATATTACACTGTAGGTTAACTAACTGAAATACAAATAAAAACTTAAAAATGAAGTAAGTACTGCAAATAAACAAAGTTGGGAGTACTCACACTACCTGATTTCAAGATTTACTGTAAAGCAACAATAACCATGACAATGTGGAACTGGCAAAACGACAGGTATAAAGATCAAGGAATTAGTCCAGAAATAGACCCACATGTATGGACAACTGATTTTTAACTAAGTTAATTCAATGAGGAAATCAAAGGTTTCCTAACAAATGGTGCTAGAACTGAGAAAACAAGCCTTAACCCTTATCTCACACCATATATAAAAACTAACTTAAAATGTATGATACACCTTGTCATAAAAGCCAGAACTATAAACCTGTAGAAGAAAACATAATCTGTACAACTTTCCACTAAGCAAACTTAGAACACAGAAACACAAATCCTAAAAGGAAGATTGATGAACTGAATTTAATCGAAATTAAAAACTCTTCTGTTCTGAAAAGTTAGGAAAATAAAAAGGTAAGCTTCAGACTGCATTATGTGTGTATGTGTCTGTGTGGGTCAAAGGACTTCCACAAAAAAATATACAAAGAGGGGCGCTTGGGTGGCGCAGTCGGTTAAGCGTCCGACTTCAGCCAGGTCACGATCTCGCGGTCCGTGAGTTCGAGCCCCACGTCAGGCTCTGGGCTGCTGGCTCAGAGCCTGGACCCTGTTTCCGATTCTGTGTCTCCCTCTCTCTCTGCCCCTCCCCCGTTCATGCTCTGTCTCTCTCTGTCCCAAAAATAAATAAATGTTGAAAAAAAAAATTAAAAAAAAAAAAAAAAAGTCTGAAATAACCAACTGTTGATGAGGGTATAGAGCAACTGGAACTGTACATGGGAAGCTGTGTGGCAGGTTTTTACATGTAAACATTCAGTTACGATACAATGCAACAGATGCATTTCTAGATATTTACCCAAGAGAAACACAAAACTTCATGAACGGATGTTTACAGCGATTTATCAATAATACCCCCAAACTGGAAACAATCCATTTATCCATAAATATGTGAAATAGTCAACAAATTGTGGTAGACCAATACCATGGACTGCTACTCAACAATTAAAGTCATGAATCAGTTAAACACAGAAAAGTATTTAGGATTCTCTAACCCATCATGCTAACAGAAAAAAAAAGCTAGATGCAACAGACTATGTAATTCCATTTATATGAAACTCTAGAACAAATGAAACCAATTTACAGTGAGAAAGAGAGGACAATGGTTTCCTGGGGCTGAGCGGTAAAAATGTCACTGCATAGGGCAGAAGGGAACTTCTGGGAATGAGAGAAATATTCTCTATCTTGATAGTGGTAATGAAAACATTCTACTGTTGAATGTGGTGCTGGTGATAGGGGTGTACGTGTTCGCCAAGACATACTCAACTGTCTATTTTAAATACACACATTTTATTGTATGTAAATTATCCTCAAAAAAGGTGATTCTTTAAAATGGAACTCTTTTGGGAAAATATAAACCAAGGAATATTGGTAATGCCCTTATATAACCACTAAAAAGAAGTCAAAAACATCAAAAAAATTCAATACCCACTATGGTTTTTAAAAATGTCATCCGAAATTAAAAATAACAATAAAATCACCTTGGAAAGCCAAGAATAGAAGAAAATATTTTAACTTAATATTCTCTTTATCAGAAAGTTTCAGCAAACATCATAACCGATGTTTAAAAAATCAGAAGCATTCCCCTCAAAGACAGAAACAATGCGTTTTTGGCTATCACTATTATTCAAAATTATATAGGAAGTATACCAGCCAAAGCAACGAGGAAAACACCTAAGTTATAAAAAAAAATGAAAAGAAAGCCACAAATCTGTGAAAACTTTCAGATAATCATCAACTCAAGTGATTAGATACATGATAAACAAAAAAAATTCAAAAGTTTTCCTATAACCAGAAAGAGAAAGAGAAAATTTTACTGAAAGTTTCCATCCACCAGAGCAAATCAAATCATAAGATAGCTAGGAATATTAGAAAGGAATGTGATACATATGGAGGGGGAGGCAGGGGACCTATAAAACTCAATACTTAAGAATATAAAGCAAGATGTGAATAAAAGGGAAAGACATACCATACATGCATACTTTTCTGAGGGGAGAGGCTCAGTATCATAAAGATCAGTTTGCCCAAAATCAATCTAAAATTTCAATATGACATCATTCAAAAAACCTAAGGATTTTTCATTTAATTTATAAATTGAGTCTGAAGTTCATCTGGAGAAGAAATGCATAAGAGTCAAGTAATTTTGAAAAAAGGGAAAAATGGTTATCAAAATTTAAAATATGCATACCCTTTTACCCAGCAATTCCATTGATAGGAATCCATGCTCCAGAAATAATCACATACAGAGGAAGTTTCCCTAACAGTTGACTTTTAGGATAAAAGTAGGACTACAAGGGGGGTCGGAACTGCACTTTTTACCATTCTTCCACACTGTTTGAATTTTTTTTTAATTTTTTAAGATTTAAAGTTTGTAATTAAAAACTAATCAATACATGAAAAAGTTGGTTTCAAATAAAGCATTATTTGTGATTGCAAAAAAACTAAATGTCTTTCAATAAAGGAATGGTTAATTACAGCTCATTCAAACTAATGAAATACCTCTTAACCTTTGTCAGTATCCGAAAGACCTATATATAACAAATAAAGATGTCCAACACATAAAAACAAGTGAAAGAAGCAAGTGATATACCAATGTGTCTGGTATTCCTCCCACTTCTCCCCCCCAAACCCAACTTTACATGTATGTAAATGTGTTCAGAAATGCATTTAGAAAGATGCACAGTAAATGGTTAACTTTAGACAGTGGAGTGGGGCTGGGGGATGAAAAATGTTCACTTTTACCTGACAGTCCTTTTTCTAAATTGTTAAATTTTACATCAAGTTTGCATTTCTGTAATTAATTTTTAACACTTAAAATTATTTTATACAAAAATGACATGAATTCTAGGAGAAAAAAAATAAAAAAATAGTTTAAACGTTTATTTCTGTTATCACCATGTTTATTTACATACTCTTCAAATGATCTGTAGTCTTCAGCAGAGGTGACTGTCATTTTAAGGAAATTCAACTGACCAAATAGATTATGATAAAAAATAATACAGTGCGCCTTTTTTTTTAAGTCGTAAACTTCACAGAAACATCAGACTCAAAGCAGGGTCCACGCATACGCAAAAAATTTTAATGCCTTGGAGAGGGAAGTCTCCTAAACAGATTATTCTTCCTCCTTGCAAAAAAGAGTATTTACCTCCTCCTTTTTTCTTCAACTTGGTCTGGGCGACTTTAAACTCACCATTTTGAATGTGCGCAAAATGATTTACAAGCAGTAATCTTAGGGAGGCCAAAACTGAAGGTGGATCTGCGAGAGGGGGGCTCAGACCTGACATCGCTAACCGGCAGAAGCATTGATGGAATGGCGTTAATATCGGGAGAAAAACGATTGTTATGATTTGTACAGGATGTGCTGCGTACCCGAGCCTTGGTGACAATCGGAGAAAATGCAAATACAGCCAGGAGAGCGACCGCAACGGAAGGCTTCTTGAGGGAGGGGGGGTGCAGGCCTGTGGCGTAAGATGGATCAGCTCTATGTGGGGTGACTGGAAATGGACAGAGAAGGCGGCTGTGAGATTTTGGTGGGGGCACACTCATACAGCCGCCAGTTTCGGCAGAAAGGCAGCGGGGTCCTTGGCCAAGGCACCAAGGACAGCAGAAGCAGCAGCTGGGAAGAGCGGCCGGTGGACACCCCGAGATCAATCGATGCCATTCGCTGGGGCCAGCAGGCGCGGTGGCCACGGACTCGAGCGCGGCCCCAGGTCCGGGTTGGACCGGGCCCAGGAGGCGAAGAAGGCCTCTCACAGCCATCAACCCCACCCACCATGGCCGGCGCAGCGGGCAGGGACAGGCCCCACTCCTTCTCGAGGAGAGAAATTAAGAAACGGAGGGGGTGAAGGCAGCAATTTCCTCGCCCCGACCCTGATATTCCTGACATCAGAACAAGCCAGATTAAAAAAAAAAAAAAAAAAATCCCCTCACCGAACTGTGCAGCGGCTCCGGAGCGAGAACAGCGCTCGATCCTCCACCCGCCACCACCGCCTTCTTCTCCGCCTCCGACTCCTCCCCCGCGGAACGCGCAGCGGCAGGCGGCAGCGGCGGCGGTGGCGGCGGCGGCGGCGGCGGCGGCGGCGGCGGCGGAAGCAGAGGCGGTGGCGGCGCGTCCCGCCCCTTGTGCCGCGGTAGAGGCGAAGGAGGAGGGCACTCAAGCCCCGCCCCGAGGCCAGCACCGACCAATAGACTCAAAGGGCCTCTGCGGGAAAAATCCACATGTCCAATCGGAACCCGAGGAGTGGGCTCACGTCAATGGTTGGGACGTGGCAGAAAAACGGCAAAATACTTGGACCGTATGTACTCCCTGGTACTCCCTTCTCGTTCAGTAGGACTTCACCGATTGGCCGAAGAGCGGAAGGATGAAGGCACACTCCCCCCACTCTCAACCCAGTCCGGGTCTGGGCACACCTCCTTTCCCTGCAGCACTGCGACGTTCGGGCAGGGGGCGGGGCACCGTGATGGGGCTGGAACGGCAAGGCCTTTTGTGGTTCGGGCTGGGAGAAAAGGCGGGGTCTCAGGGAAAGGGAAGGGGGTGTGGAGAACCAAGGGAAGA
The DNA here is from genome assembly GCF_022837055.1 of Prionailurus viverrinus. Taxonomy (NCBI): domain Eukaryota; kingdom Metazoa; phylum Chordata; class Mammalia; order Carnivora; family Felidae; genus Prionailurus; species Prionailurus viverrinus. The sequence goes on from NC_062561.1 coordinate 170,404,472, forward strand.
ACTGGCGCAGCTAGACTTTTTCAGAAAACCCGAAGCAACAACCAAAATGGAGGCGTTAAAATCAATCCTAATTCCACTGGAAACCTGACTGACAAGGTTAAGGTCTCCTGACATAAAGTTCAAAGCGTTGCAGTTCAGATATGAGTGGGACAAGAAAAAATAGATGGAACAAGGACACATTGGCCCATCCTGACTCGGCTTACTATCTAGTGGGTTTTCCCCTCCCACCCTACAATCACACCCTTGCATCCTCATTTCTCATTCTGTTGGAAGCGGAGTATAGCGGATACCTGCTTTCGCTCTCTATAGACCTTGCCTAATTAGAACCTTCCAGTTTGCATCTAGAGGCTAACCGGCTGTCAAGGCGAGAAGTAACAGCTCCCATCACATGTAACCAAAATAAATACAACAGCTGTAGTCCCTGGACATCTTGCTTAATTTAAACACGGGTAACAGTTTACTTAATCATGTCAGTGTTGCTAAATTGTTTCTTTGTCCGGCACATGTCCTTTCTTTTTCATCCTGAACATGTCCGCTTCTCTGATTACAATCCTGCTTTCCTGCCACCTTATTCCCCAACCCCCTCAACTCCTTTCACACATATGCCCAGTGCCCAGGATATATTTATCGTGTCCCCTCCCCCAAGGATTAAGAGCCCCACTTCTTGTGCTGTCCCTGGCAACTTCAAAATCTGCCAGTGATCTCAGACTTTTTTTTTTTTTCCTGTTGGTTAAAACAAATTATCCAAAATTTACTATGGGAACTTAAATTACGAGATTTGCTATAGGCATTTTGTGCAATCAAATCCAAGTCTCAGCCCACCCATGTAGTACATTTCTTACCAAGAAACCATTTCCCACTTGATATTTCTCTCCTTTACACACGTTGCTCTAGAAGCTGTGGCTCTTTTTCCATCCAAGTTTTCCCACTTTGAAAGATAATTCATACTTTAATCACATTTCTTTAATCTCCCTTAGGATGTTGCATACTGATCCAATTGGATATACCAACATGTTTGTTGGGGCAGGGTTTCTCAACTTCAATCTTTTTCATACTTGTGTATACTACTCACAGTATTATTTATTATTTTCTTTAAATGTATTTTTTTTTCAATTTCTTTAGAGGGAAAGTTTATAAAAGTACTATGAATGGAAGAAAACCTCCATCATCGATTCTAGTTTGAAAGTAACAGTAAGAAAAGTGAACAAAATAATTTTTTTAAATGATGGCTAGAAACTATTGCCTGCTAAAGTCTCTGAACCTAAACCCCACTTCCTGTTAAAAGGGTCTGTTACCAAGCATTAGACACATATTAAAGATCAAGCACACAAATGGCATTTTTATCATGATGTAATCAAAGGATAGAAAAATAGAGCTAAAATAGGAATCACTTTCTCACAATGAGTCATTGTTTTTAATCCTGCATGCATGCCCCAAGTAAAGTCATCCAAGGCATCAGAAGTGATCTGTGTTACTTTTTGGGAAACACTGCTGTGGAGGCTTAAGTCATGTATTCTATAATCAAACAGACCGTATTCTCATAATAGCTCCTGCATTTATAGCTGTGTGGCTCTGGACAATCTATTTACCTCTCTGGCCTCTTATTTCCAATTTAAATATGGGAAAAGTAGTAATATTTACTCATGAGTCACTGAATACATTAAATAGCCTAATAAAGGTAAAGCATATCATACCATGTTGTAAGTACTAAATACATATTAGCTGATATATTATGTGTAAATAGAGATGATAATAATATGTATTATTGCCTTGTACATATAATTCTTATTGACTCCAGAGATGAGAAGCATTCCCCAAAGCAATGAGTTGAAGATACGATGTAAAACAGTGGTCCTTAAAGAGTGATACAGACCAACAGCATCAGCATTACCTGGGAACTTTTAAAAATACAAATTCTCAGGTAGGTCCATCCTCAGACCTGAATTGGAAACTCTAACTGTGGAGTCCAGCAATCTGTAGCTTAGTGAGTCTTCCAGACAATTCTGATGTATGTAAAGTTTGGTGACCACAGATATTGTAGAAAGAGAACTGACTAGTCAAGGAGTGGGAGGGCCTGACTTTTAATTATAGTCTTAAAGTGACATCAGCCAAATGGAGGCATAAGGACCTCTGAAAATTCTTTTCTCCACAAAAGCAGTGAGAAAACTGGCAATTTTGTCAGAGTCAACTTTTTCCAAATTCTAGATATTAACCAAAGGCTTGCAGCAATCCAGGAAGCATTTATGCAGGAAAACAGCTGAATTTCTCAGTAAGAACAGTAAGTTTTGTGATGTTTTGACTTATTCTAACCCAATCCCTCTAGCTCCAGTTCTGCTTTTGCACTGAAAAACAATAGCCCACAATCATGGGGAAAACCAGCAGCCTGGCAGCCACCTGATGAGGCAGAGTGAGACTAGAGAGCCTTCAAAACCTAATTCTAAGAGAATAATTTGACCTACCTGTGCTTCCCTAGAAGATCTCACTTGCAAGGCTGTCTTCATTCGATTTGATTCAGAGCCAAACCAGTGCAAAAAGCCTTCTCCCCAGAAGCATTTGTCAAAAACAATGAGAGGGAATCGATTAACTTTCCTGTCACCTTAGGTAGTAGAAACAGCTGGGACAAAAAACAGATTAACCAAAAAGCTTAAAAGGAAAAGTTGGAGAAGGTCCTATAGGACTTTGAAAAACTCCAACATATTCATAGGAATCTCGAAACCCAAACACATTAGAAACCCACACACATGCCCCGGGGCTGCAGTAAACTGTGCATAAGATCAGGCAAGACCTGAGGGGGCTCATAGCATTCACTATAGGCTGACTTTGAGGCTCTGTAAAAGTTAGAAACGAAGGCTAAGGGAAAATTGGCAATCCCTGGCTTAGTGTTGAAGCCATGACTCAGCACACACAGACTCTCAATAAACACTGGGAGATATATTGGTTCCATACATTTAAGGAAATCTATCTAATTATTAGCTGAGCCCTAAGCTAACCAAGCAGAATCTTCCCTGGCCACACATGACAAAGAATACAGACTGTGCAGGTAGTTCAGCAATGCCACTGAACAAACAAAAAGCATCTATAACAAATAGCAACAACAAAAAACCCCAGGGGAGGAAGAAGAATCTGATTTCCAGAGTTTCCACATTATGTTTTTTAAATGTCTAGTTTTCAACAAAACCAAAAGTTGGTTCTTCAAAAAGATCAACAAGATTGACAAGCCTTTAGCTATACTGAATAAGAATAAAAAGAGAGATGACTCAAATTACTAAAACCAGGAAAGAGGACATTACTACTAATGTTACAGAAATAAAAAAAAATTATAAGGGCAAACCAAATATTTGTATGCTAACAGTTTAGAAAACCTAGGCAAAAATGGACAATTTTCTAGAAAGACACAAACCATAAAAACTGACTCAAGAAGAAACAGAAAATCTAATCTTAGCCTTGTCATTTATGAACTGAATGACCTTAGTTTAGGTTGGTCATTCAATTATCTTGAGTCTTAGTTTCTTCAACTAGAAAACAGATATAATAATCCCTATGCCATATATTTAAATGAGGTGATAGAGAGGTTTTATTAGGTGTATATTAGGTATATTAAGACACTTTAGCCACTCTGTGCTGACAGCGTCGAGCCTGCTTGGGAGTCTCTGTCTCCCTCTCTCTCTTTGCCCCTCCCTTCTCCTGGTCTCTCTCTCTCTCTCTCTCTCTCTCTCTCTCTCTCTCTCTTTGTCTCAAAAATAAATAAACATTAAAAAAAAATAAGATACCCTAGCCACTGAAACAACTCTTAAAATCCTTAAGCCTCAGTAGCATCTACACAAGATTATTTATTATTAAAAGTTCATTCAGTAGGATTGGTGGGAAGCTCTGCTTCACATTTTGGGACCTGAGCTCTATCATCTTTAATACATGGATTTCATTAAAAGTCTGAGTACCAACAACCAGCCAATAGAATAAAGGAAGCATGGAAGGGAAAATGTGAAGGATATCAGAGATTTTTATTAGCCTACCGTGGATATAGTCTAGCCATTAGTGATCATGATCTTCCAGGAGATCACCTTGAACCTATGGAGGCTTGGTTTTAGGCTCTGTTAGACTATATTTTGGTTTTGTCCTTACTATTAGTATGTAGTCCTTATGCCTAGGGTGTGGTTCTGACTCTTAGAATATCACCCTTCAGGGTCTCAACTGGAAGCCTGGGATATTTACTGAGATCTCTCACTCTTTTTTTTTTTTTTTTTAAACATTTATTTATTTTTGAGACAGAGAGAGACAGAGCATGAACGGGGGAGGGGCAGAGAGAGAGGGAGACACAGAATCGGAAACAGGCTCCAGGCTCTGAGCCATCAGCCCTGAGATCTCTCACTCTTGACAGGACTTAAATTCTTGTTTTTGACTCCCAGACTGTACAACTACTGAAACCTCTGCTTAGTTCTTTAAAATCAAAGTCACTGTTTCCTTCTGGGTTTCTTGGAGTTTTGCTCTTTGCCTGAACCATTTACTAGTCAGCCAACAACTTAAAGGGAATTTATTGGGAGGTTTTGAGGTTCCTTATTTGCAGTTCCTTCCTCTTGGGAAAGTTTCCACTATAGTTCAGCCATTTTGGCAACTTTGTACTCTGACCCCTTTCTCCTCTGTGTACTAAGAATACCACATTCTGCTTGAACTCTAGTCCCTGGTTCCACAATTTGGTACATATTCTCAGGGGAAAAGCCACAATAATGTGAAGCTCACCTTGTGTTTAACTTCTCTCAAGAATAATAGGCTCTCAAGTCCTACCTGCACTGCTAACTATTCAATGCCTTCAAATATTTGTTTTACATATTTCCCCAGTTTTTATAATTGCTTTCAGTGGGAAGGTTAGTCTGATGGATGTTAATTCATTGTGGTTATAACCAGAAGTCCACTAAATGGTTGTTTTAAAGTTTGACAGGGAAATGTATTTCTAGTCTAGACTCATATTTCTTTATCAATATAATTTCTTTAAAATCTTAAAAGTTCTGATATTGTTTTCTTTCAATAAGTTTTATGATTTATTAGCTATATCCAAATCCCAAATTTAATTCTTAAGTCTGCTTTAATTCTTTGCATTTAACCTCCATGCCTCTCGGGGCGCCTGGGTGGCGCAGTCGGTTAAGCGTCCCACTTCAGCCAGGTCGCGATCTCGCGGTCCGGGAGTTCGAGCCCCGCGTCGGGCTCTGGGCTGATGGCTCAGAGCCTGGAGCCTGTTTCCGATTCTGTGTCTCCCTCTCTCTCTGCCCCTCCCCTGTTCATGCTCTGTCTCTCTCTCTGTCCCAAAAATAAATAAACGTTGAAAAAAAAATAATAAAAAAATAAAAAAAAAACCCTCCATGCCTCTCTTTCAATTTAATGGTGACTACCATCAAGCTTGGTGGAGAAATCTATAGTCTTTTTTTAAACATTTTTTTAAAGCTTATTTGTATTTATTTTGGGAGAAATAGCAAGCAGGGGAGGGGAAGAGAGTGACAGAATCCCAAGCAGGCTCCACGCCGTCAGCACAGAGCCCAATGTGGGGTTCAAACCCACGAACTGCAAGATTATGACCTGAGCCAAAGTCAAGAGTCAGATGCTTAACTGACTGAGCCACCCAGATGCCCCAAGAAAGCTATAATCTTAAACTGAATTTTTTTCATAAATATTAGTCATAATTGGCCTGTGTTGATCAAAATCTTTCTTAGTCTTTTATCTATAGTATTAGGTCTGGTGGAAGTCCACTGTTCCAGTCATTTGCAGCCCCGAAGTTTTTTAGAATTTCTCTATTTCATTTCTATTTGCATACAACCCTTTCTTGTCTGAGTTCATATCTTTAATCATATATTTTGCTAAACAGTCAGTGGCAACAATATACACCTCCAACATTCTGTTTTCAAAACTTTTTCCCTGGAGTTACAGGCAGGCACTTTATCTGCTCCCAAATACCCTCAGTGATGGAGGTGTTTTAACCAAATGCTTTGGTATTGCATAGCATGGATCTCCATCTTTACAGAGTCTGAAATAAGTTGCTTCACCATTCGTTGACCAACTGCTAAACCAGTGTCCGGTACTTACAATATTTTGTTACAAAAAAATCATGTATTAATTAAGCAACTCTAGATAATGTAACAGATAAAGACTAAACTGTTATGAAACAATCATTGGAAATCTATTTCCTGAAGACATAAGGTCCACCTAGTGGTGAGGGAGAGAGTTAATGGGAGAGAGGTACTTCTTTCTACTGTAATTCAATGACCCATGCTGATAAAGGAAAAGCCATCTTCAATCATGTGTTCCAAGTTTATGCTGAGAATCCCCACCAAAGAGTTAAAGAACTTTGACCAGCTGCATCCTGGTTAAAAACAAAAGAACATGAAATGGGTAATTGAAAAAAGAAGGTATAAATACTCAACCAGTTACAGCCTGTGACATAATTTACTCTATTGGTTACACCTGTGGTTCTCATGCTGCTGAAACTTCACAAGTAACATCAATATCACCTAGGAACTAAATGCAAATTTTCATGCTGTATCCTAGCCTTACTGAGTCAGAAACATTGGGGATGGGCCCAGTACTGTGGTTAATGAACCCTCTGGGTGATTCTAATGCAGGCTAGGATTTGAGAACCACTAGGTTTCAGTACATCAATATTGGGCTGAGAAGCGGGTGTGGTGATTGATAAGATTTTGGTTTTCTCCTTTCCTAGACAAACTAAATGTAGTTTATAGTAGCTGGTTTTCTGTGAAAGTTTAATCGTGACAAGAGTGTGATGGCTGCACTACAATAGACAATACTGACTGGCTTCTTCAGCCGTCATTAAACCTTATAACATAACTTCCTACGTTGGAGAAACTGGAAAGTTGACTTCACTTCTTAGATGTTATTGTTGCTAGGTTCCAGATGTGATTTAGGTTCTGCCAATTAGATACATCCACGTGAGATTTGCAAGGTGAAAATGAGTGTCTCAAGACAATGTACTCTTTTATGGTTTTGGTTATTTCTGCTGCAATCCCAGGTTACAGGAAATGGAATTACCTCCATCAGCTGTGGCAGAGATACTAGTATCTGGTGTCCAGTTTTGTGGAAGTCCTGTTAGGGTTTGAAATATTCATTTTGTTGGTGTGGATTGTGGTGGAGGTGATGGGGCTCTGGAGCTGGGAACTATAGTGACCGTTTCCTTGAATTGCTGAACAGCTTTTGATTCTCTGTTTTTCTGGTCATGGCAAGGGCACAAGTTCTCTTGGTGACCCAGTTTTTCAGTGCAACTTGGGGGGTCATACTTGGATGACCAAAACAGAGCCTATTTCATCAACTCTACCAGCCATTTTTTATAATGTGTGTATATATATATATATATATATATATATATATTTTTTTTTTTTTTTTTTTTTTTTTTGCTTAGACTTGAAAGCGTGTATTAAGTTTTCTGAAACTGATTCTGAATGATAACAGTAAGGTGATCTGTTTTTTCTCTCTGGAAGCTTTTGGCACATTTTCCTTATCTTTTTTGTTCTAAAATTTTATAACAATTTGTTTTAAATGTGGAGTCTGTTTTGATTCATGTGCTCAGGCATTAAGTACATTTTTTTCTGTATAAAGAACTAAATCTTTGAGCCCAGGGAAATTTTTCTATATTATTAGATAGCTAATTTCCTCCTCTCTCTTTTCTTGGCTCTTTAGATATATTCCAGTTCTTTTCTTTCACCCTTTCATCCTATTTTTCTCCAGATTTCTTAGAGCTCTTAAACTCTATCTTTAATTCCTTCCATTGAATTATTGTTTTCAGCCATCATATTTTTAATTTCTAAGTTTTTTCCCTTCTGGTGTTATACTGCTCTTTTTTGGGGGGGGGATATAATCTTTTCTTGAATCTTTCCAAAGTTTCTCCCTCTCCCCAGCTTTCGTGAAATATGACTGACAAAATTATATACATTTAAGGCATACCATGTGATGTTTTGCTATACATACACATTGTAAAATGACTACCACAGTGAAGCTTAAGATATCTATCACATCATATAGCTATGTTTCTTTTTTTTTTGAGATATACCCTCTCAGCAAATTTCAAGTATACAATAAATTGTTATTAACTATAGTCACGATGCTGTACATTAGGTCTCTAGAATTTATTTATATTATAATTAAAAATTTGTACCCTACTACAATTTTACTCCCATTCTTCCACCCCAATAACCACCATCCTGCTCTCTGTTTTACTGAGTTGAGTTGAGTTTCTACATTTAAGTGAGATCATGCAGTATTTATCTTTCTGTGTCTAGTTCATTTCACTTAGAATAATGTCCTCCAGGATCATCCACATTGTACCAATGGCAGGGTTTCTATATTTTTGATGCGAATATATATATATATATATATATATATAATGGAATATTATTCACAGGTAATCATTCACTATGTTCTCACTTTCCCCAATGGGAGAAATTGTGGATTAAACAGATATCACTTGGCCCTAAGATGTGCTGCCTTGGGGGAGGGACATCATGGGTAAAGTGAAACTGTTCTTCTGACCTTCTTCAACACATGCATTCTTGGATTTTTTGCTCCAATGTTTCCATTGGACTCCTGGACTCCCACAAAGGTGCTCTGATCTGTGGGTGTTTGTCCAAAATCAGTGTTCTGTGGGGGAATGATAATAGCATACTCCTATTCTGCCATCTTACTGATCCCAAAGATTCTAATTAGAGGTTTATTTTATTGATTTTGAAGTTCCCTTCTGTTCTTTGAAGTATTTCTGTTTCCTTCAGTGTTGAATTTCACAGTATTTTAAAATCAGAATTCCTCTTTCTTGGGGCGCCTGGACGGCTCTGTCAGTTAGCCGTCTGAGTTCGGCTCAGGTCATGATCTCCTGGTTGGTGGATTCAAGTCCCACATTGGGCTCTGCACTGACAATGCAGAGCCTGCTTAGGATTCTTTCTCTCCCTCTCTCTCTCTGCCCCTGTCCTGCTCTCTCTCTCTCTCTCTCTCTCTCTCTCTCTCAAAATAAATAAACTTAAAAAATCAGTATTCCTCTTTCTTAATACAAACTTTCTTCACATATATGATAACCCTTGATTTGAAAATAATAAATTATAAGTTCAGGGAATGTGAATGAAGCTTGTTGAGTGGAAGACCTCACCTTAAGAGGCACTAGCTCTTTTGCTGAGAGAATCATAAATACTAAGATGCCAAAAGTTTGCTCTAAGGCCATCCAGTTTCTTCAGAGGAATGAAAACATATTTAACTTCTTTGTCTTTGAGAGACACTTGACTGTTTTATTTTTCTGCACAGAATTTCATATAGAACTACAATATAATAGCCATTAGCCACCTGTGGCTGAGCACCTGAATTGTAGCTCTTCTGAATTAAGATGCACAGAAGTGTAAGATACACAGCAGATTGTAAAGATTTAGTTCAGTAAAAAAGAAAAGAAAACATGTCAAATAAAAATTATTAAATTTTTATATTGATTACATGTTTAATATTTTAGGTATGTTGGGCTAATTAAAATATATCAATATTAATTTCACTGTTTCTTTTTATTTTTTAATTTGAATTCGATAGTATTTAAAATATACATGTGGCTTGAACTATATTTCTGTTGCTCAGCATTAATATAGTAGAGCTTTCAGTGATCTTTCTTCAGTTCTGTATCTTCTGCTTTTCATAGTACCAATACCTAGCTTTCTGAAATATCAAGTATCTCTGAGATTCTTTTTTTAAGTTTATTTATTTATTTGGGGTGGGAGGAGTGGAGCAGAGACAGAGAGGGAGAGAGAGAGAGAATCCCAAGAGAGAATCTGCACTGACAGTGTAAAACCAAATGTGAGGCTCAAACTCACCAACCATGAGACCATGGACTGAGCCAAAATCAAGAGTTAGATGCTTAACTGTCTGAGACGCCCAGGCACCCCATCTCTGAGATTCTTTAGTCTGCTAGTTTCCCAAGTCAGCTATACCTCCTTCCAAGTCTCCTTGAATTGTTAGCTTTTTTTCTGCCTGGCTCCAATCAGTCCATTCCTCCCTTTGATTTCTGTTATCTAAAATTTTTGAGATCTCATGTGCTGATGTCCTTATTCCCATTATCTTTCTAATTTAGGGTTACACATTTAAATTTAATATTACTTTCATGTAGATTCAGGAAGAAGAGGAAAGAACATGCTGTTATGAACGTACTCTTTGACACAATAGATTATTCCAGTCTAGAGGACATTCTCTGGATATATACTGTATGTGTCTTCAGCATTGCCTGGCACAAGCACTAAAAACAGGAGAGATTCAGTTAATTTCTAATGAATGTCATATTTGTAAAAGAAAGAAACTATACAGTTAAATGGAAAGTGATGAATTCTGTTTCCTTCTGATGGGGACTGTATCAGTAAGGTTGTAATTGACCAAAACTGGTTAATTGAAGAAAAAAAAAAGAAAATTATGGAAAAGATACTCAGTAGCTGTAGAGAAGTGTAGAGAAGTGTAGAAAAGACTGGAAAAGCAAGCTTGGGAAATTGGTGGGAACAAACACAGGCTAGACATACAGAATTATAGCCTGAGCCATGCTACCCAACCAGGCTGGTGAGAACACTGCTGTGACCCCACTGAGCACTGGATGATACAGACTACATCAGTACAGGATGATGCTCCATGGAAAGTCTGCCACTCAGAATTGGCTGCTGTTGTCACCAAATTCTTCCCTGCCTGTGCTTCTTTACAATTGCTAGCTTCTAAGTCCAAGTCCCTGGAGGGGCCACCTGATTACTAGAGCCCAAGTCATACGCCAGTAAAGTGTAGGAAAGCAAGTATCTGGCATTTTCTGTGACTATAATGGGAATCTCTGCCTCCCCTTAAGATCTGTATCATAGGGAATTCCTCAAACAGGAAAAAGGTTGAGATTTGAGGCAGCCAGAAGAAATGATACACATGATTCAAAAGAAATGACACATCAGAGCAAATAGCCAATATTCAGAACCAACATTCAATATGACTTTTAGAAATGTAAATGCTTAGATGCCTCTAGAAAATATATTCTTCTAACTATAGTAGTTGCAAAATGAACAAATAGGCTTTGAGATCTACAAAGCTATCAGCCAATTACCGAAAATATAAAAGATCTGAAGATTTAGAAGGAAGAGTTGGTACCATTTGGTTCAGCTTCTTACTTAATGTGGAAGTCCTTCTTCCCCAAGATCCATTTCAACATTTATAAAGTACTGGGGGAGCTCATTGAAATAGGGTTTCATTTCAATTCTAAATTGTTAGAAGTGGAATGTTAGGAATTTCCACCTTATATAAGATGAAAATTTCCTTCTTATAACATCCACCCATGAGACCTAGATCTGATGCCTCTAGTTACTTTGAACAGAGCACAGTAGTTAAAAGTTTTATTTTCACTACTGGAGTCAGACCCATATTTGATCCTGGCTTTGTTTCCTGCTGGCTGAATGACCTCTTTAATTCTTGTTTTCTACATCTCACAAAATAGGATTATAACAGCATCTACCCTAAAGAGTTATTGTCAACTATACGGAGATAACTTGGTGCTTAAATGAGTAACCAGCACATAGTGAGCATTAAATAAATATTAGTAATGATAATGATTGATTGATTGACAACAACAGCACTTCTGAAGTTGAAAATAAGCTGCCATGGAAATTTAGAAAGATACTGGAGAAAGAACAATGACCTGATGTGAGATTTCAATTGTAATCCTGATTCTACCACTAACCAATTCCATAACCTAAAAGAAACTACCATATTATTCTTTCTGCAAAATGAAATATTTGGCTTAAATATTTTCGTAAGATCCCTTTCTGCTCTAAATTCCTGAAACCCTATATGCACTTATGTCATTTTTATTACTGAACATTACCAGTTTCCTCAACTGTACCTCATATAACTTGATCAACCGATTCATCATAGCCTCTGTCACTTTTCCTCAGCAATGCTTGTTAGTGTTCAGGCTATTATTTTATTAGCATGTTTGTTCTACAGAATCCTTATCCATATTTAAAAAATTGAAAGCATAAAGCTATATATACAAAATACAGCAATATAAAGCTATGAACCATATGGCTTGCATTAACTATGAAAAGATAGGGCTCTGATCTTACAGATGCAAAATTTGATGATCTGCATTATGTTTTATTTATTTATTTAAAAAAAATTTTTTTTTCAACGTTTATTTATTTTTGGGACAGAGAGAGACAGAGCACGAACGGGGGAGGGGCAGAGACAGAGGGAGACACAGAATCGGAAACAGGCTCCAGGCTCTGAGCCATCAGCCCAGAGCCCGACGCGGGGCTCGAACTCACGGACCGCGAGATCGTGACCTGGCTGAAGTCGGACGCTTAACCGACTGCGCCACCCAGGCGCCCTGCATTATGTTTTAAATAGAAGTCGCGGATACATATATATATATATATATATATATATGTATATATGTGTATATATATATGTGTGTACACACACACACATATATATACACATATATACACATATATACATATACATATATATGTATATATGTGTATATATATGTGTGTGTGTGTACACACATATATATATACACATATATACATATATATATATATATATCATATAGTCTATATGTTTGATCCCACTTATTTATAAACTGTATGGGGGCAAGATATGTTCACCACTGTACCCTGGTATTTAGAGAGTATATATGCATGTACACACACACACACACACACACACACACACATACACACGATGAACTGAAAATGTTCAGCATTTGAGCAACTTTAACTCTACCTCTAAGCAAAGACTGGCATTTTCCTTTTCAAGTGTGACCTTGCTTTTGAGGAGTGGTGTTATTTAGAATTTTGAATGGCACTTCAAAAAAATATATGGTGCTACATATTTTGCTAAATTAATTTAAGCCAAACTTTTCAGCCATTACCAAATCTTTGAAAAGTCATTGTTGCCTGGACTATCTATTACCAAAAGTTTGGAAATGTTGACTTAGAACTGGGAATAAGTAGTCAGAAATTGCTTTTGTAGAATACCCCCTAATTTTGTTTTGGAGAGAGACTAAGTGTGGATGAGGACACTGAGAAAGAGAGATATTTTGGACCACAGGGCCATCATTACGCAGATAATATTCAGCTTTATTCAGCCATACATCTCCCTTTCCTCTAGCCCAGATGGTGAAATGACTCATCTATTCCACTGGCCAGAAAAACAAGGGGGATAGAAGAGGAGCTGTTATAATCCAGATAAAAATGGATGATGCTTCAGAAGCAAGGGGAAAATATTTCTAGGCAATGATGATGGTACATTGATAGTACTTGTTAATACTTTACATTCCTTTTCAGATTCACAGCCTGAGTTTCACATTGCTTCTAGGATTCCTCAGTAGTTCTGACCAGGAATTATTTTATCCTCATCATGTGTGCAAGTTGTAAACATATTTGACTTCCACATAACTTACTTTACTGATCTCTCTTTTTAAAGCCTAAACGTCAACCTTCAAATGTGTGGCTTTATTACTTTCCTTGAAAATCATCTTCAATTTTATGTGGAACATATTCCAGTTAAAGATATGATTAAGATGAATGTGTAATTCTTTTACTAATTAACTGGGGGAAATGGCTACTGGATAGGATGAAAAATAAGGTAAATAATTATGAGATCTGATAGACAAAAATGAAGAGAGAAAGATAAAGAATGCTTGTGTATGCTTGCCTTTGTGGTTGCTATTATAGGGGATTATGCTGAGTCTGTGTGCAGGGGTTTTTAGATATGTCATCACAGAAATTCTTGAATCTTGCATCCTTCTCCAAAGATCTGAAAAACATTTTGATTTCCAGGAAATCAGACTTGTCTTTCATGAGAAATTCAGCTTCTAATACAAGAGAGACTAGAAATTACTAGGTAGCATTTGTTCTTAGCTATTAGGGGCATACCTGTATCTCTGAATGTGACTTTCTATTTCATTTGTTTGCAAAGGCATTAACATGAACTTCCTTAACTAGTTTCAGTTGTATTATTCCTCAATCCAAAAACATTTTATAGCTGCATATTCTCTGTGACACTAGGTAAAATCTTTCCCTTGTGCATCCAGGAGAAGTGCTACACAGCTGTGCCTACCTTCCTGTTGTTATTCTGTGAGTACTATTTTCATGCTGTATGCTAGACAAACTTTTTCATAAAATATATACATTTTTATGGTTCTATAACAACATACCTGACAATATTATTACCTTTTCCTACCACAGTGAGCATCTCCTGTTTTGTTTGTCTAACATATATTTCTCCTTCTTCTGGTAATAATATCTAGATTTTTTTGGCGTGGGGGCGTGGGGAAGAGCCTCCTCTCATTGTGTAAAATCTTGGTGGGTCCTTCAGTCAAGATAGTCATCCCAACTCTGGCCAAGGAGTGGGCACACTACTTAAGGTAAACCAGTCAGATTCAGATTCTATCATTCCCTAGAATTAGAATCTTTTTTTTAATGTTTATTTATTTATTTGACAGAGAGAGAGAGAGAGAGAGAGAGAGAGAGAGAGAGAGAGAGAGTATGTGTGTGTGTGTGTGTGTGTGTGTGAGCAAGGGAGGGGCAAAGAGAAAGGGAGAGAACCTTGAGCAGGCTCAAGCTGTTAGCACAGAGCCCGATGCAGGGCCCAATCTCAGGAACTGTCAGATCATGACCTGAGCCAAAATCAACAGTCAGACGCTTAACCGGTGGAGCCACCTAGATGCCCCTGGAATTTGAAACTTGAGCTGCATAAGAATAAAACATAGTTAGAGCTAATTCATTAAGATAATAGTATCTATTAAGAAGATTATCTGTTATCTCCTTCTTTCTAGATATCCACAGCTGCTATTTCACATCTTTTCCAACATAAAATTATGTAGCTTCTCTGTAACTTGATTAGCTAAACCTTTATCCACCGAATAAATTCCCCATCTGCTTAAATTAGAGATATTTTCTACTGCTTGTAAACAAAGAATACACGATGGACTTTGTGGTAGGCAGAATAATGGCTCCTCAAAGGTGTCCATGTCCTAATCCCCAGAACCTGTCAATACACTATTCCACAAGGCAAGGGGGAATTAAGGTTGCAGATGAAATTAAGACTCAGTTTACTCTAAAATGAAGAGAATATCCCAGGTGAGATTACTGTAACAACATAGTTCTTAATTGAAGATGAGGGAAGCAGAAGAGTGCAAAAGAGAGAGAATACATCTTCACAAAGATATGGCCCACTATTGCTGGCTTTAAAGATGGAGGGGGACTATGAGCCAGTGAATGTGGGCAGCCTCTAGAAAAGTTGGAAAATGTCATAAAATGGATTTTCCCCCAGAGCATCCAGGGAAACACAGCTTTGCTGACATTTTCCTTTTAGTCCAGACCTATTTTGGACTTCTGACCTTCAAAATTGTAGGATAATAAATCAGTGTGGTTTTAAGCCACTAATTTTGTGGTAATTTGTAACAGTAACAATAGGAAATTAATATATAGTGATAAAACATGACTCTGTAAATCCTATATATCTTTCAAGGCAAATAATACTTTCTCCATGAAGTCTTTTATTTTAAATTAATTTTTAGTTGTGAAATGTATCCAACGTTTGTATGAATTTAGAGAAATTTATGATGAATATACATGTTTAGGTCCCATGGTGTAATGGTCAGCATTCTGGACTCTGAATATACATGTTTACCACCCAGTTTTGCCAAATTCTAAAATTTGCAATATTTTCTCAGTGTTTCTAAATAAATAAAATACAACAAAGTCCCTTGAATGTAGTTTACCCATCTTCCATAAATCTCTGAAACTGAATGTATCATTCCTGTGTATACTTCTCATAATTTTATATATATACACACATATGTATATACACATGTATATATATGTGTAGATATACATATATATACACACATATATATGTATATACATATGTGTGTATA
This sequence comes from Prionailurus viverrinus, assembly GCF_022837055.1. NCBI lineage: Eukaryota > Metazoa > Chordata > Mammalia > Carnivora > Felidae > Prionailurus > Prionailurus viverrinus. The sequence continues at coordinate 170,420,397 of NC_062561.1, forward strand.
TATATACGTGTATATACACACACACACACACACACGTATATATATATCAACAATGTAACTTTCTCTTTCACATTTTCACTTACACAAACCTGTATCAATCATTCAGCAACTTAACCTCTTTTCACTGAAAATTGTATTTTTGACTTTTATTCATGATGAAATAATAAATCTAATTGGCTTAAAGCTAGATAAAAGTATAATTCTCTCTCACATAATAATCCAGAGGAGGGTGGTGCAAGGCTAGTCTTCTATCTTCAACATGTGGTTTCCATCTGTGGGATGCAGATAGCTCAGTTCTAGCTCTTCCCTCTTCCCAGACAAGTAAGAGGGAATGGAGAAGAGGAAGGTAGTTCCATTGTTGTTTGGTATAACTAGGAAGTCAGATACATTACCTCAGCTCATATCCCATTGCTGGAACTTAATCACAAATTCACACTCAACTGCAAAGAAGTCAGAAAATGTAACCTCAAGCTAGGAAGAAAAATGCCCAACTATAATTTGGAAATTTTGTTACTGAAAAAAGGAGAAATTTCAACATTCCCCTCTCACTAAGATATACCTAGTAGAAAGGAAATGATCAAGGAAGGACAGAAAGAACCTGAATCCTATCAACTGACAGAATCCAGTTGTCATTGATAAAGCATTTTACCCAACAATAGCAGAATACACGGTTTTGTTTTATTTTTAAAAAATATTTATTTATTTTTGAGAGAGACAGAGCATGAGTGGGGCAGGTGCAGAGAAAGAGGGAGACACAGAATCTGAAGCAGGCTCCAGGCTCTGAGCTGTCAGCACAGAACCCGACATGGGGCTCGAGCTCACAGACCGCGAGATCATGACCCAAGCCAAAGTTGGACGCTTAACCTACTGAGACACTCAGGCGTCCCTGGAATACACATTCTTTTGAAGCACACAAACACTTACCAAGAAAATCATATCCTGGGTTATAAAACACTATTAACAACTGTAAAAGAGTGGAAGTCGTGCAAGATGTATCCTCTAGCCATAATGGAATTAAACTAGAAATTAGCAAAAGAAAAATGACAGGAAAATCCTTAATCATTTGGAATTTAAAATACACTTCTAAATCCATCTATTTAAAAATGTTTCGTATTATCTTATTCTTATTCTCAAAGGAAATTAAAAAAAGTTGAACTAAATGAAAATACAACATAGCAAAATCTGTAAGATGCCACTAAAATAGTACTTAGAGGTAATTTACAGCATTAAATACTTATATAAGAAAAGAAGTTTCAAATAAATAATCAAAGTTTCCTCTTCAAGAAACTAGAAAAAAACCAAAATAGCTCAAAGCAAGCATGAGAAATTAGTAACAAAGTTAAGACAAAAAGTTAGTGACATTGAAAACATAAGACAATACAGAAAAATCAAGAAACATAAAAGCCATTTGTTCAAAAAGATTAATAAAACTGATAAATCTCTAGTGAGACTGACAAAGAAAAATAGAAGACATCAATTGAACCAACATTGGGAATTCAAGAGAAGAGATACTTAGGGTCCTTGCAGAAATTAAAAGGACAATAAAGGATCACTTCAAAAAAGCCTCTATACACATAAGCTCAATAACTTGATAAAATGGACAAATTCCTTAAACTACAAGATGAAATAGGGGCGCCTGGGTGGCTCAGTTGGTGAAGCGTCCAACTTGACCTCAGGTCATGATCTCACAGTTTGTGAGTTTGAGCCCCCATGTTGGGTTCTGTACTGACAGCTCAGAGCCTGGAGCGTGCTTCAGATTCTGTGTCTCCTTCTCTCCTTGCCCCTCCCCTGCTCATACTCTGTCTCTGTCTCTCTCAAAAATAAACAAACACTAAATTTTTTTTTTAAAAACTAAAAGATGAAGTATATAATGACTAGTCCTTTAACTACTAAAGAAATTGAATTCGTAGTTTAAATAATCTTCCAAAAACAAAAACAAAAAAAACAAACAAAAAAGCAAAAGTCCATGCCTAGATGATTTTATTGGCCAAAGATGGAATAATGTAAACAACAAAATAAAGTAGTAGTGGTATAGTTCAGAGTATGAAATAAATATCTGAGCCCATACAATGTAAGTAAATGATTAAATAAAGTAATAAATAGGGGATAATAGACAAATCTGTGCAGAAGAATTCCAAATAATTTATGTAGCTACTCCGCTCTCAAGGATGGGTAGCGTAACTCCCCACTCTTTAGGTGTAGGCTATGCACAGTGACTTCCTCCTATAGAGTACTCTACAGAAAGTGGGGAATAAAGGGTAACTTCACAATGGAGAAACCTGACAAACACTAACTCAGCCAGATAATCAAGGTCGACATCAGTATTCATAAATCATTTGCTGACAGTAGGCACCCTTGATAGGATGTGATAAAAATGACTCTTTACCTATGTGGTCTTCCTCCAAAAAGCCCAATCACCCCAGTCTTATAAGTAAAATAGAAGACAAATTATAATAGTGGGACATCCTACAAAATACCTGATGAGTACTCTTCAAAATTATCAAGGTAATCCAAAACAAGCAAAGGCTGAGAAACTGCAGAGCTAAGAGGAGCCTAAAATGATATACAACTGTTACGTTGTAACCTGGATGTGATCCTAGAATAGAAAAAATGGACATTAGGTAAAAACTAAAGAAAAATGAATAAACAATGGGCTTTAGTTAATAATAATGGATCAATATTGGCTCCTTAATTGTAAGGAATGTACCCTACTAATGTAAGATGTTAATAATAGGGAAAACTGGGTGTGGGATGTATGGAACACTCTGTGCTATCTTCTCAAGTTTTCTGTAAATCTAAAATTGTTCTAAAACATGATGTCTATTTAAAGAAAAAGATAAAAAATAGAGGGGAAGAAGATCAAAATCACTAGAAAATGTGGGCAAGATAGAGACAGGCAACTCTCAAAAAGGATATAAAAATTTCCCTTAATTACATGAAAAGCTGTTCAATTCCATTCACATTTAGAGAAATGCAAATTAAAACATTTCTTATTTCATCTTTCCGAACACTTTTTCTCTTCTGGAAGCTTTGCCCTCTTTTGTTAAAAAAAGTGCTCTTCTACCCAGCTCCATCCCTGTGGTTCCAGTTAAAACTATCAAAACCACTTGAAACATACTAAGCACCCAGTCATTGTTAGCTAACAAATGGTTATGTGGCTTGTAGCAAAACTCACACTTGAGAAAACTTCTATTCATGGATGGCTTGAAATTGAAACACGGTCCTCCTCTAGGTCTGGGAGATTGGAAAGAGGTTAATAGTCACTCTAGTGGTCATAATAGAGGCAGCAATGTTGGCAGTGGAGTTATAGGAGTATCAGGACATATTTTAGTACACATATGTCAGGATGCTATGTTGGGTCAAGGTCAGGATATATGATATGCAGCTACATAGGGAGGCACCCAGATTCTGCTCTCCCTTTCCTACTTGGATGATGGATATCTATCACATTGGCCACCACAGTGAAAAGTTACACTGGTATTAGTTTGATTTATAGGCTAGCCATCAGGAAAATCTATTTTGGGATTTCCTCCTACCCTCCTTTCTCTCTATGTCTGTCTCTGTCTCTCTCTTTCTGTCTCTCTCTCTCATACACATACTCTTTGTTCATCATAAACTTAAGAGATATGTGGGCAGAATATTTCACTTCAAAGGCTGCTTAAGCCACATTGATCTCTGTTCCAGGCTCTGAGAAGATGCACTTTTGTAGGTTTCACATGATTGGGCCATCTACCGGTAATGGATATTGAAATCCAACTTGAGGTATCAGCTATCTGCAGTTCTTTTTTTTCTTACTAAATTATAATTTCTCACTTTGTTTACAGACCCTTCTTTGATTCATAGTATTGTAGCCATGGTGGCTTAGTTTTAGATTCCAGCATAGTAACCTCCAGATAGATCAGCATTTGCAAGTGGGCCCAAGGAGAGGCCACTAATAACAGTCAATTTCTAGAAGTCCTGTGACACTAATTAAGTCTAAGCTACCCAGGAGGCTGAAGGAGATATCAGAATGTGAATTTATTAACTTCAAATGAAAAAACAACTGTCCTAGGAAATAGAAGACCCATAGTCAGAATGAAGAGCTTATTCTCTCCCTATAATCAAGGTATAGGTATATGTGATTAAAAGACTGGTGAACACAGAGATTTTAATAAGAATCATTAGATCAGTCAAATGTTTGTTACTATCAGGACTGAAGTGTCCATATCTCTATGGACATAGTTTTTCCATAGGGACTGGGGTCCTCAAAATAAGATGCCTAAAACTCTCTCTCATCAAGAACCTGTTGGGATGGATACTGCCAACATTATCTGCTATAATTCTCCTTTGCGTGTACAGAGAAGGACCCCAGACCACCTTCCAAGACTCTCCTTGTCCACGTTATCTGGACTGGTATCAGTTCAGGCTGATCTGACAGGTATGTATGTAAATATCACCTTTACATTATATCTCTGAAGGCCTAGAAAATTGTCTATGTCACAGGAGACTTTGCCCACTAAAGATATGGTAATTATGCTCATTTTACAGTTTCTCATGAAGCAATCTATTTCCTTTATTTCTAAGTTCTTGAGGGCCACTTCTATATATAGCTCTCAATACACACCACATCCAGTTTCGGACAAGCACAGCACTTTCAATTTGTTGCCATATGGAGAAAAACTTGTAAGAAACTGATGGATAATAGCCTTAAAAATTTATCTTTATATCATGAAATGCATTAGACAGGTGCAAAAATGTTGAGTTGCCAAGTTAAATGAATTACAAAAGATATGTGTGTTAAATAATCAAAGCAGACATTTGTTCTTAGCCTAGATGGCATGCAATCCCTTTGGATCATTCCTCATGTTTTTCTGTGGCTTAACTGATTTTTAATATTAGATGCATTTTTATCTTAATAAGTGTACAGAAGAGATCAGCATCAGATGAGATTAAATTTGTTTCTGGAATGAGCGAACAATGTCCTAAAACCCTTTTGTGAAGACCACAGCTCATATTTGAGTGGAAGATCCAAATGCATAAACAATACCTAAGGAATGATATTATCAACTAAAATCTATTCAGATGCTGTTGTCTGCATGTTATTTTTCTTTTCATAAATGTTCATGTAGGAGATAGTGATAAATCTCAATTATTTTTCAATTAGTCAAAGCTTAGAATTATGAAATGTCATCAACTCATTTGCAATTTATATTTTGACTATTAGCCAAGTTAACTGCATTTCTCACATGGCTTTTATTTTAGAACATTTTAAAAAGCTCATAATATGTTAGTTGTATGAAATAGCTTGTCTGCTGGAAGGGTTCCTTCTGCCTTGTTTTTGGTTCATACAGACCAAAATTCTGACTCTGCAGGCTACAGCAAAACTATGCTTTTGTGTCCAAATAGGGCAATTCGTTCTGAATTTAAGCCAGTAACTCCTAGACGGTCACTCTGTGGGGCCCTGGGTAGGCAAGAAGGAGTGATTTCATTGATGCAACAAAATGTCTAAAACTTTTATGTAGAAATTAAGTCCAGTGAGGAAACAGACAGGTGACCTAGATGAGTTCACCAATCACTTGGTCATGTGAGACTCTGGGAAGTCAGCAGCTCAAGGAATGAAGGTCTGGGACCCTATTTGGCTGGTGAGGAGAGTGACTGAGATGTATGGCTTTTGGGGTGGCAGTAGTTGCATTGTTGAGTTTCTGGACCTGGAGTGGCTCTGGTACCAGCAGCATTGAAGTCCTTGGCACCAGTGCAAACAAAGGCCCCCAGCGTTGCTGGTGGCAGTGGGAGAACTAGTGGTAGTTTCTTTATACCATTCTTTTTTGGAAGTTTGGCTGTCGGTGTAGTTCGCCGGCCTTTACAACAATTCTGTAGCCCACAAAGCAGTCTTTTAATAAACTCCCTTTCTGTTTAATCCTCGGAGTCAGAGTCTATAGTTATAAGTAAGAACTCTTGGCTATATTGTAAAACTGGTAGATGTAGACCTGGAATTTCAGGGGTTCTGACATGGAAATAGATGTTTGAAAATGAAGTCAGCATAGAAGAAAGGAAGGCTGAGAGAGTTAGATATAGGCTGAGATTTGATGAGTGCCTGGATCCAGCCTTTCCTGATGCTATTATGAATAGATATGTAAGCCAATATATACAATCTTTTTTTTTACACAAATCATTTTGGTTTGGATTATCTGTCATTATAATTGAAGGCATTCTGATTAATATAAGTTCTTGGTTAATAACTATGTCTTTATATTTATGGAGTGTCAAGGAATTTGTGGGTGTTTTTAAAACCATGACAGTAGAATGGCTGGTCAGTGACAGAGCTGGGATTCAAACCCAGGAAGTGAATCTTCCCTACGAACCCAAAAGGGAACTATGGATCAGAATATGATACGTATATGTGTGCCAAAAATTACAGATATTAAAAATGATATAGACCAGTGATTTTCAAGTTTTCTATCACCAGAACCCTTTAAACAAATGACCTTTTTTTTAAGGAAAGCATATTTTTCAAAAAGCTGCCATTAATAAAGGTGGGATCCAGGCTGGAGAGGTAGGGATGGAACTCTGTCCACTCAACCACACTCTTAAACCTGAAAACCCCTCCTGCATCTCACAGGAAGCTCTCGGTCTTAGCGTGCCAATTTGAAACTATCTCTTTACACAATATAAAAATCCAGGGATAGGTAACAAATGTTCAACACATAGTGTTGGTAAGAAAGGCAAGTTAAAAAGCAGTAGGTGCCATGTAGTTCTATCTTTGTTAAAAAACAAGTATCCCCATTTGTACATGAAAAAGAAATTAAGAAGACTCGTAAAAATATGAATGCACTAATGGGCTTGCAGGTGATTTTAATTTTGTAAATTTGTTATTTCTTGTTTATCTGAATTTACTATGATTACCTTTGTGTAGGGAAAATCAAGGCTTTTTTGTTGTTAAATTTAACCTTTGTGTGAGATGACTTCCCCTGTACTGAAACCCTGATCTCATTATCTTAAAGTAAATCTTTGATGCTAAAGTAAATTAATTTTTCAAAGTTATGTGCAAACTGAGAGACACGGTGATGTCTGGGAAGTCATGCATATAGCAATATTGGTAGCAGGCTGACATTCAGGGGTGTTCCAATTCTGAACCAAACTTAGAATTCTTGGTTCTTGCCCTTTATTCTATTGAATAGAAACCCCAAACTGCTTAATAGTTCTTGAACCAGCCAAGGAATATCTGCCCCTTTCAGAAACATGGCATTTGAATAGACACCATGACGTTTTGCTGCAAATAGATGATTTATTCCATACAGAGACCTCAGCCCCTGTCATCTCTCTTATCAATGCCTTTTGCAGTCTCACTGAGATAGACATTCAGACAGAGTCATTGGATCTGTTCTGGCTCAGTGGTGGACAAAATTAGCCTATATGCAGATTGCATCCTTCCACATTTGCATGAAGAAGAGAAAATCGTTATCAGGCCTTTATTAGCACCACTAAAGATTTTGCCTCTCTGTAGTTTTTGAAACTCATTGACTCAAACTCCATTCTGTTTTCCCCTTCAACACGTGACATCAGGATTCATATATTTAAAGAAAGCTGTCATGAGAAAACTCATGGCATGCTGGAGTTGTAAGGGATCTGGGAAATCCTACAGACTTGCTTTGCTGGTGAAGAAACAGATGGTGAAGAAACAAATAGTCTGTGGTCTGTCAGGGTTATGCAGTACAAAGTGGGATTACCAGATTTCAGCTTTTCTCAATTTGGGGCCATTTTGTCCCATCATGCCACACTACTTGTTATGAGAGAGCTTCCTGAAAACTTCCAAATGGGCTCAAGACCTTTGGCATTTCTTTGTAATGATATTTTTTTTCTTACGGGAACAGAGAATTATTAGCTCATGACCATTGTTCTTTGGCAAAGTATGCCAGGGTCACTGGGCCCTTTCTGAAACACAGGCTACATGTCTGCAATGAGGGTACACGAATAATATCAGTGCCTCTCCTGAAATGAAGCTGTAATTGAATATCTCATTGAGGTCACAGTTTTGCCTAGTGGAAAATAATACAAAGACTCAGAATACACCCTTCTTTATGCGGAGGTGCTACAGAGACTTGGTTTTAGAACTACGGAAAAAATTTTCTGTCATGTACTCCCCAGTTTCCAATAAACAGACTTCAGTCTGGGGGCTCAGACAGACAGATGAAGATTCTCACCTTCAGGCAGAGGAATGGAGATGATCTGGCTATTGATTGGAAATTCACAGGGAATGAAGTATGAAATGTTCTTCGGGTTCGTGCTAATTCCTTCTCATTGCAACGAAGAGAAATTTAACCCAAGTGAGAGGTAACTTCAAGTTTAGGAGATCCCTACAACTGTACGATAGAATTCTATGATTGATTGAATGATTGATTTAGAGTGTGAGTGGGGAGACGGCAGAGGAAGAGAGAGAGAGAATCTTAAGCAGGCTTCACTGACATGGGGCTCAACCCCACGACCCTGGGATCATGACCTGAGCTGAAATCAAGAATGGGACACTCAACCAACTGAGCCACCCAGGTGCCCCAGAATTCCATTATTTAAAAAGAAATTTTATTTCATATGATTCTCTTATTGTTTCTGTGTGTTAATACAGATGAAGACAATGAGGTCCAGAGAAATGAAGTGATGGGACTTAATCATAATTCTGGCTGTGCGTGAGGAACCACTCCATAGGCCCTTACTTCATTGTTGATGCAGCTGTAGGAATCTTATAGACAGAGAAACAATCAGTTCAGAAGAACATAAAGATTAAACCACAGAAAGTATTCTGTTAAGGGCAAAAATCCCATCACCTAGACAGTCAAAACTCTCTCCTCACAGGGGCAGGGATGGTCTTCAGTAAATTTACTCAGAGTGGCTTCTTTTCATTCTGGCTTTTAGGCATGACTTTGTAACTTTGGGAGACTATTAAATGTTTATTTTTTAAATTGGTTCCAAAAAGGGAACAAATGCTTTTCATACTGTTTAACGTGTCGTTTGGGGTGTTAGATTAGAAAGCAACTGGGCTTTGACATGCCCTCATTATGGCTGATAGACTTAAAAAGCAGTACAACTGGAAATGAAGGTCTTCCGCCCTGCGGAGAAGCGTACTTTCAAGTTCTGCTGCAAAATCTTTTATAGCATCTGGAGACAGGTTTACAGATTGTCAACCTGTAAAGCTGTCTGGTTGACCTTGCCACATCGTAGTGACTTAAAGCAGAGTGCTATGTTGGTAATAATCAGCAGACTGAGACACTAGTGTAGTATGTACTAGAGCATGTGATAGGTTTCACTTCTATTCATACTTCACATTACTCATAGACCCAGTTCATTTAGGTTTAGTTTAATCTTACTCAGTTTCTATAGTTTCCATGGCTGATTTAGCAAAAATAATTACTTTTATTCTGATAAAAAAAATTCCTTGGATATTATTCATTCTTTCATTCAGTATTCACAACAAATATTTATCAACCTAGACTCTGGGCAGATCACTGCCAATCTTGCCCCTCTTTTATCTATTTATGTCTTTCTATATATGCCTCCCTCCATCTAGATGTCTCCCCACCCTCTTTCTTTCCTACCTAACTCCTCCTTATCCTGCACACTCTGGTATTCTGAAAAGACTTTCTTAGCCCACAAAGTACTTTGATGCCAATACTTTTATTTACTCCCCAATGGGAATAGATGAAATCACTTGCAAAGAACAAATCATGTGAAGACAGAAGAACTGGTTTTAGGGGAGGCATCAAAGAAGCAATATGTATGGCGGAGATGGAGCAGGAGTGGCTGGTAATGCAGGAGAAAAAAAAAAAAAACAGGAGAAAAGCCAAGGAATGACTGTTTCCAGGTGCAGAACATAGTGAGCCCTGTTCACTGCTACAGAGAAGACAAGTAAGCTAAAAGTGAAAACCATCACTGGTCTGTATGTGCACCTCTACATGCTTGTATGCATGAGGAGCAACACAGGAATGAGTCATAAAAATCCAACAGTGGTTATCTGCAGAGCAGAGTAGGTCTGGGGCAGATAAGGAATATGGATGGAAGGCTGACTTTTATATTTCGCATACCTTCTAAAATTTCTGAATTTGAATTATGTAAATGTAATACATGTTCAGTAAATTAAAATAACATTAATTAGACTCACTGTAACTCTCTTACTAATGCTCATATCAAATTAGCAAAATATACAAACTTCCAAAATTTTCCTGTGAAATTAAAATTGTGTTTAATGGGTCAAATGATCTAATCAACACTTCTATGAAATTTGTGCAATGAATCCTTTGTAAAACTTTGTGAGGTGTACCAGAAATATCAGATTTACATACATCTAATGAGGGATCAAGTATTTATGCTCTTCATGGAGTTTGTCTAAGAATTAAGAATGTTTAAAGAGACAACATCACATTTGGGGAGATGAGGTAAGGAAAATATTGAATTTTTTGCTTTCCAAAGAATATTTCTCAAAGTGTTAGTATTCAAAAGAATTCCATCAGGTAGGCTAAGGATTTTTTCTTGTTTTCTATGTGGTATATACTATCATTATGGATTCTTAGTACTGCCTATTGAATAACTTTTTTTAATGTATTGGTTACAGGTGGTAATTACTGTGAATTAAAGGTTTCAGAAATTCCATTCAATTTTTTGTAGTCAATATCACTTTTGGTATCAAAACACCCTTGTGGAGTCTTGGGATGTCACCCAACCCATCAGATCCTCCTTTCTGGGTTTATTTGTATCTAAAGAGAAGAATGTTTTTTACTGATTCTAGTTGAGCATCCTGAAATAAATTCTAATTTTTAAAACATTTTTGGATAAAAATTCAGAATTAGGGAATTTCTTAAAGTTCAGTAAAAATGATAGTACCTATTCTTTTTAAGAAGTATATAAAACATTATGTTTTGTAAAATCTTTTCTAAAACTTCCAAAAGGATTTCTAAGGACCTAACACTTAGTTAACTTTCTAAAAGTAAGACTTTCTCCAGATGGTTAAATTTCATACCTTTACCTAAGAGGAATCCTTAGGATGTGTAAATGGACATGTATTATATGTCAATTTAGTAATTCCAAATGGTGATAAAGGGACATACTCCATCTTCAAATAATTTTGTGAAGCCTAATAGGCACATATGAGTCCTTAAGAAAAAACATGTCAAGGGGCGCCTGGGTAGTTCAGTTGGTTAAGCGATTGAATTCAGCTCAGATCATAATCTCACAGTTCATGGGTTCGAGCCCTGTGTCAGGCTCTGTGCTGACAGCTCAGAGCCTGGAGCCTGCTTCAGATTCTGTATCTCCTGCTCTCTCTGCCCCTCCCCTGCTCACGCTCTCTCATAAAAAAAACAACAAAAACAAAAACAAAAAACAAAAAAAAAAAACATTAACAAAAATTTTTTAAGTAAAAACATGTCAAGGGGCACCTGGGTGGCTTAGTCAGTTAAGCGATCAATTTTGGCTCAGGTCATGATCTCACAGCTCATTACTTCCAGACCCATGTCAGGCTGTCTGCTGTTTGTGCAGCAGAGAAACATTTAAATAAGCATTTTAAAGAAGAAAAAACATGTCAAGAAATGCCTGGGCAGCTCTGTCAGTTAAGCATCAGACTCGATTTCAGGTCAGGTCATGAACTCACAGTTTTCGGCTTAGGTCACGAGCCCCACATTGAGCTCTGCACTGACAGAGCGGAGCCTGCTTGGGATTCTCTCTCTCCTCTCTCTCTCTGCCCCTCCCCTGTGCAGTGTGGTTGCTCGTATTCTCTCTCTCTCTCTCTCTCTCTCTCTCAAAATAAATAAACGCTTTAAAAAGTGTCAAAATCCCAATATTTGATTCCTTCACTATTTTAAGCATAATTATAATAACAGCATAATCTATATTTTATTAACTATAAAAGAAAATGAACTGATTTTCAACCTTTTTTTTTAAAGGTAAAGTTCCAGTCAAATCATGTTTTCTAGTACTTATATTGAAAATTTGTTATCCCAGTTGATTTAGGACAGTAACAAACTAATCCTAGAATCTCTATCACTTAACACAACAAAGGTTTGTTTCCTGTTGATAACAATTCTAATGTAAGAGTGATACTGTCAGCTATGTAGTGACTCACGGATTCAGGAAGCTTCCATTCTGTGGTTCTGCGGTCTCAACATGTGACCCTGATTTCTGTGCCAGAGGCACCTTTAACTCCACTTACAGATCACCGACTACAATCAGCCACAGGGCCACAATCTGACTACAAGGAAAGTTGTAAAATGCTATTTTGCTGGTGTTCAGGAAGAGAAAATGAAATAGGACTAGGTGAACACAAAGCATTGCCCCTTTGAAAGTACTTTTTCTAAAACCAAATATCCTCGGAAAAAGAGAACCTTCCATGAATGACAACAAATTAGAGCCGTTACTCATCTCTGACTCCTCTTCATGATGGAAAGTGTTACAATAACCATGTATTTACATATAGTTGACCACAATTCATGGGATTTGTGAACATCCCTGGCTTATTATTGCCTCCAAGATTTAATGTTACCATTTGTTTCATTTGGAATGGATATTGCAAATAAGGAAGAACCAGAGATGTAAGAATGTATCAGATTACAGTATTGCTAAGCAGAGAGAATCTCTCATCGTGACTTTAGTTTCGCTTTTGAAAATATTACCATCAAAACTGATGCATGCCTCTGATAATAAATATGGTCTTAAAACTTTTACTGCATTAAGCATTTGATGGAGCTGAGAGCCTACATTAACAAAAATGAAATTATATCTAATAAAAATACTCTATAAATGTCACAGAGATAAATGAGGTATTTTCATAACTTAAAATTCTCTCTCTTCTGGGAGCATTTTTAATGTAAAATGAGAATCAAAATTGTCCCCACATTTTATAGTTTCAGGTAATTTTGAACTCTACCAGAATGAATTTTTTTTTAAACAAGTTTCCTTTCCTTTCCAAACTTTAAAGTGCAGTCCGAGAAGGTTGAAATATTTGCTGTTGGTTTGCTTTATTAATGTGGAGATATCCTGGGTACAGAAAAGAATCAAAGGCTATATATCTAACATACCTAGACTTTTCCTTGGCACACAGGTTACTTGGAACACACCATATAGCTGTCATTTGAGGTCTGTGGGTTGACCTACTGGGTACAACATAAGGGTTATATATGGTAGCTGGCCTGGCAGGTCTGAGCATTGGTACGATATTTATGAGTTCCAGCTTTGCTCCTAGACTCTTTATGGTCTCAAATAAGTAACAGGTGAAATCCCCAAAAAGTAACTTTAGTGTTGGAAGTGATGCAAAGTTTTAGTTTAGCCATAATAATAAATAAATACACAGAGAAAGAAGCACAAAAATAAAGTTTTTTTTAAAAATTCCACAAGAGGTTTCTTCTCTCATTTTGCTATTAACAACACTGATGACAAAAGCTAACTAAGAAAGGAGGAGAAACATGGCTCCCATTGACTCAGAAACAGTGAGTCAAAAAGACAAAGATTTTCATTTAATTTCTGCGGCCTTTAGTTCCAAAGTCATAACTGTGGGCCAGGGTGCTAGGGAAATTGTTGCATGAAAGAGGAAAAGAACTCAGAAAAAGTAACTCTCATCTTTAAGCTATTCTTCCTAGCCTCAAAACAAATAACAGAAAACACATATCTTTGCAATGTTCTAAAGCATAAGCCACAGCAATCATTAAACCCAATGGTCAGAGGAGCCAAGAGCGAGCCAGCCATGTGACCAAATTGGTTTAAGTATTCCAGTGGTCAGCATAGCCATTGGAGTCAAGTAGAGAAGAATGATAAGAGAGATTTGGGAGAAGTCTGGAAGTGTCCTTAAACTTAAGGCTTGAAGAACTAAGTCAGGGATCTTATCGCTGATGGTTCAAGGTTGTAACCCCTTTTAAGATCAGTAGCAGACACACCAGTCATTTATTGTTTGAAAAATGTATGTATGTATATGCATATTATAGTCATAGAGCTTTCAGGTAAAGTGAGATTAAAGTTAGTAAGACCGTACCTAGACTAGACATATTATTCTCATAAACCATCCTGTATGGTTTATATATACATAGCCCTATACCTAAGTTGGCAGTTTAGTACACATCTTACTATTTACTTAATCCATTTTCCAAAATGATGAATTAAATAACCCTTTGAGATATTATAAAAATCTTAAAACCCACCTGACACAGATGCAGCTATTCGATAATCTAGGGTCCTGGTAGCATTCCAGAGTCAGTGGTTGTTCCATAATTGACATACCTAGAGAGATACGTTCCTCAGTGTCTTCCGAGTAGATGTTGGGTCTGGCTTTAACATCTTCAGGGTGTTGCACCTGCGAAGAATGGCTTTGGCTGACTGATAATACAGTAAGTAGGGTAACCATGGCTAGAGAAGGCCTTTTGGAAGGAATGTATTCACCCCTCCACCCATCATTTTACCGATTCAGGAATACCTTCTGATTGCCTACGTTGTACAGGCATTCACATGAGTAAGACTGACTCCTTGCTTTTTAGATGGTTACAACTTACAAGGAAGATAAGTGATCAATGTAAGGCAAATGCACAATTAATTTGAAGAAATGAGCAAAGTTAAGATTCAACTTTGGAGACAATCACATGTTTTGAGAATTCAAGCAAGGATGGTGAGATGGGGAGGGATGTGACATCAAGGAGCCCCCGCATTATGGACCCTGATTCGTCAACTTTTCCACCCCAGCAGAACTGACCACTCCTGACCTTATCCCTTGTTGTACCATGAACAGCTTTCAGTACAAAATACCTTTAATTTTGTCTCTTAGTTTTATTTTTCCCTCCAAATTCTGTCTTGTTCATTTTGTATTACCATAACCTAGTGTGGTATTTGTTCCTAATTGGGATTTAGATGATGGATAGTTTTATCTGCCACAGTGGTTGATAATTGACTAGTGGCTGTTTGCACTTTAAGAGTGTTGGCTATGAAAGCAGCTGGAATAATTAGGTTGGCTCCACACAGATTAATCATTGTTAGCGTAGATTTTTCATCTACTTCATAGTACTTTGCGCAGCGCTCTGCAAGGTCTAGTTTTTGCTCAATAAATACACAATTACTTGCTATTTAGACAAGCAAGAGCTAGTGCCTTTTCTACTTGACAGCTCATGGTTGCTCTTTAAAGCAGATGTAAAAGATGTGGAAAAAAAGAGTAACAGGAAATATACCATTGGTTCTTGGGAAAATGCTCAATCTCTTTCACAATAAAAGAAATGTTAGTTAAAAACATATTGAGATATAATTCACCTATCAATTGGCAAAGATCAGGAAACTTAACAGTATTTTTAAGAACATTCAAGTGAAAGCTTGTTGAAACTAGACTAGTAGATTCTGGAAAGCAATTTGACAATATGTATCAAACTTACAAATGTATCTACTCTTTGACTCAGGAATTCCATTTCTAAGGACGTTAGGATCAATATTCTTTTATGTGGGAGATGATGAGTCAACAGAGTTATTCAATACAGCATTGTTTGTGAGATAAGAATATCAGAAATAACCTAAAGGTACAGTCAGCAGGTGTCTGGTTCAACAATGGTACTTGGTACAGTGGAATACTATGCAGTCATAAACAGAGTGGAGTTTTCTGTATTGGTGCAAGAATCTATATGCTAAGGAGAGACAGGGAAGGTCCAGAACGGTGTTATGCTTCTTTGTGTAAAAGAAGGAAAAAAAGAATGTGTGTGTCTATACTAGAATATGCAGGAGATATCTTTAGAAGACAACAGAAGAAACTAGTGACATTGATTTGCCCCTGAGCAGGGTAGCTGAGAGGCAGGAATGGGAAGCAGAGTTTTCACTGTGTGCCCTCTATATTTTTGAAATGTGAGACCTTACGACTATATGATCTATACAAAAATTAAATAAAAACAAACACACTGCAGCAGATGCAGTGGTTCCCGGCAGGGAGCAGCTGTTGCTATGGTCACCTGCTGCAGCTGTCACACTAGTGTGGTCACCTACAGTGACATCTGCTGGTGCTTCCTGACAGCTATTTTAGGTCCGTGTTTTTCAAATTGCTATTTTGAAAGTGGGCCACGCAATCAAGTTAGTGAATCCAACCGGCATTCAAGAAAGAGAGAAAATCACACATAACAGAAAATTTCAGAGTACGTAACCAGTAGTAAAGGTAAGTCCTCTTGTGTGATCTTTTGTTTGATTTTTTTATAAGCATATGTGTCCTAACATATCTCTCTTACTGTGCTCAAAAATGTTAGAAAGCCGTTATCCTCAGTGGTGACCTTTCTCAGCGGGTCTAGATTTCGATAGTTCGCCTTGAGCAACCAATATATAATAGGCACGTTTTCCATCATGGTGGGGCCAGGAGTTTCAGACTGTGGATGTGGGTTCCCACCTTTATAGGCTGGTCCCTCTGCTTATGTCTCTATTGCCAGTGTACGCAGATTCTCTAGACTGTGTGTCTCCTCACATGAAAGCACCTTCATTCTTTTTAGAAGAGTAAATTCCATACCATGGAGTACTGTGCAGTTGACAGGGCTGTTTGGAGTCTAGATGGGATGACTGGGACCAAGATGCAACCTGGGGTCATTCATGTATCCTGAGCTTCAGTGACCCTAGGGCACCTTCCCTTCTCAGATTGACCCCAATGCCTTGGGTCATGCAGCTGCACCATCAGCAATGCCCTTCTCTCCATCTCTGCTTACTCCATTCTAGTTTCCTTCAAGATCCTGCCCAGTGGTATTTCCTCCATGGAACCTTCCTTTATCCCCTCAGCCTAATATGACTTCACATGTTGTTGTCATGCTCTCTTGATGGCAACTGAATGAAACTTGGTCCAAACTGGGCTTAAGCAATGAGGAGAATTGGCTCAACTAATTAAAAGTTCAAGAATAGATTGGATCCACAAGCTAAAGATAAGATCATTGTTCAATTTCTCTTTATCTCTCTTTCCCCTTGATCTCTATTCCCTTGATTTTCACTGTGTTGTCTTAATTTTTGAATATATACTTCTTTCATGGTGGCAAAATACCTTCCAGTAGCTCAATGATTAAATCCAACAAGTTGAATTTCAACAGGCAGAGAGGCCTTGTTTTTCTCATGACCGTACCAAAAGCCCCAAGAATGCGTCTTTCTGCCTAAGTTAGGTCATGTGTTCAGTGCTGAATCAATCATTGTAGCCATGAGGTTAGAATTCACTCCCTGGCCAATCTCAGATCACATACTCACCCCCCGAGACTTGGCAGGTCAGTTGTGGAAAATAGCTCCATGGAGTGTAGAAAAGGATGGTTCCTCAAATATACGTTAAAAGTGCTGTCACCTGAAGGAGGAGAATGACAAAACAGGCAAAAACAACAAATGTCCTTGTCAAACTGTAATCTCTACAGAGAAAATGCCAATTACCTAAGTATGTTTTCTTGTGTTAATACCTTACCAATGTGACAGTGAATTATTTAAGACAAAAATAAAGCAAATGAAATTAACATTTAAATTCTTATTCAGTTATCATATTCAATTGTTTTACATATTTTGGGCCTCTCCATGATGTGTTTTCTCTTAGGATTCTATTTTGATCTCCCACTAACCAATTTTTATGGGGAACTGAGTTAATTCATCAGTTTCTAAAATCTAGAGCAACCATAGAAATATTGAATTCATTGTTTTGGCTTTTTGCTCCATCAATTTCGGTCAAATATTTTAATCAAAATAGAAACTTAAAGTCTATGAAAGAAGACTAACATATACTCTGAGAAGCACATCTCACACTCCTGCTTTAGCTCATTCTTTCTCAGGAAACAAAATGTTTTTAAAGACAAACATCTTAACACATCTGGTGTGGTTTTCTAGTTATCCCGTTTAAGCCAAAGGAAAAAAAAGTGGTATCATCTGTTTTTCTTTTATATGTTTTGAAACATGAGTCTCCAGAAGCTATTTCCTAACATATGTCAATTTAACATCTGCCAGTTCCTAACTGATAGCCAGAAACAGCTGCACTGGCGGTACCTGCAATAGTGTCAAGGTATTTCCCATTACAACTGTCTTCGCTTTGGCATTGTCAGTAATATTTTTGCTCTAGGGGTAGCCTATTTCCCTAACTTGAAGGAGACACGTGAATTAGAAGCACAGAGCAGGAGGAATAAATAGGACGATGTCTTGACAGTTATATGGAAGTGTAGCAGAGGAAAGTTTTTCCAAAAAAAGTACTAGATAAGAAAATCTACGTCACTGGTCACAGATTGAACTGCTTCTCCTGGCGGAAACATGCTTTACTGTACCACATCCTAATTTCTCCTTGTTATCCACTATCAAGAATATTTGCAAACAGAATTAAGATGTAGTAAGTAGTAACCATATCTAAGAGTACCCAACCATGTCCAAAGCTTCTCTTAAATTTTTCTCTTTTCTATTTCTTTGATGGAACTGAAAGTGCATCAGTGAGCTTCAGTTTCTGTCTGGAAATTCATAACAGAATGGTATTTTGATAGAATGATTATTTTGAAAGGGGTGGCCTAAGTGTCGGTCCTGAGAGAGATCAATATTTTTACCTGCCCTAAAATAATCTGGCGCTGAATTTTGTAGTTCAAAAATTTTAAGATCTCCAAAAAATTTTCAGACCCCCCCCAAATTTTCAGAGCCTCCAAATGATTAGTGTCATTTGCTCCCTTTGATAAATTCTCCCTACCCCAATAACATTATTGCATTTTGTTTCATTGGACTTTAAAGGAGAGGCATCACTGTGGGCCCATTAAGGTCAAGGCTACCTGTATGTCATTATTATTATAAGCTCTGTGACAAATCCTGTGCTTGACACATAGTAAGCGTGGAAGAAATGAACCAATCCTGTCCTGAAATTCTGAGATCCAACATTTGCTCTTTGAGTCCTCAAATTTAGGACATAAATTACATAAATTATAAAAAAAAATCCAATTGACTTTGATAAAGAAAGAAGAAATGAGTTCTCATGATTGGACTTTCATAGGAAAACTTTAATGGTAGTTCTCTCTAAATAAATTTGGGAGCTCACAAGTACTCTATACCAAATACTCTTCATGGTAATGGTTACTTGACAATTTTTCAGTGAAGATAGTGTTTTTGAATATAAAGTAGGGGTTGTGGAAAGAGAAGGAATTTTGGAGACTAAAGGTCTAGAGTTGAAATCCTAGATCCATTCTTTACAAAGTTATTTAACCTCTACTTCCCTATCTTCAAAATAGGAGCTCAACAAAGTGCCTGGGACCCTGGTACTTATGGCCACTCACTAACTGGTAGTTATCATGATCCTTGTTATGACTACTCCTGGTATCAACTGATCTGATATTATATAGTACAGAGAATAGACTCAGTTTATGTATAACCCAAGCCCTTTAAAGCTTTATAAGTGAAAACCCAGCTCTGCTCAGTGCTATGTTAGTCACCTAGCAAAATGGTAAATGGTATTACTTTTTCTGTCATATCTGCAGCATCAATTTTTGGCATGGTTATGAGGACATAGCCCTAATAAAAGTCATGCCATCTAAGCGACAGACCCACACAGCATTAATGGTAATGAGGGAAGAGACATGCTTAGTATTTCAAACCAGATTTCCCCTGTTGAAATTATAGCTTCCCAATCTATGACATATTATCCTACAGGTACAAGTGTCTATTTGCATTTTGTAAATCACAAAGACTTAGCACAAACGTCTCAGGTTAAACCTTAAGGTAATACAAAAGCAAGTTTCTAAGGGAGCCCTCTCTGCCTCCTTCCCCGTATTTCTCCTTTCTTTCCTAAGATGTTCCAGGCAATGTGCATATAAAAAATATTTACAGTTGATGAGATAGGAGATGAAAGGGATTCCAATATTTTTTCTTATTTTGACCTATTCTGGAAAAGGTGAAAGCCATTCCACATAAAGTTAAGTGCTGTAAAAATACATTGACTCTTAGTTCACTAGAATGATGCTGTGAGTTATGTCCTTAGAACTTCTTGACACGTGAAAAGATTAAATAGAAATAACTCCAATTTCAACTTTATAGTCTATTTACTGAAGTCTTTTTTTTTAAATCGTTGCCATAATCCTCTCTAACAAAGTAGATAGAGTGCAGAATGCGAATCTCCCACACTGAATGGGTTGATGAAGGTTATTTCTTGGAAATTATTTGACCTTATGAGCTATAAGCAAGGGTGAAAGTTGTAGTTCTACCCAACTGTTTAGTTTTGTATTATTCTAGCAATGGTTTATCTCTAAAGTTATTGATTAAAGTGATAAATTACTTAATGATTACCTACTTTTAGATAAAAAAGAAGCTTACAATTTTCATACAGTTACAGTGCATGACCAAGTAGAGCATTTAAATGCAACCACCTACAGGGATAATTTCAGCAAAAACTTTTTAGATATATTACTTATTTATAGATAATATATCAATATATGATCTGCAGGACATTAATTAGGTGTACAAAATCTGAAAGCCCCCTTAAACCTGTCAGAGACAAAGAGAAAGTTAAAGAAGTTTGAATGTTGCCATTTCATGAATTTTATGCTAATTTGCTTCCTCGGAAGAATTCAAGACCAATATTGATCTGATTCATTATTTGCATAATTCATATCTTATAAAAGGTAATTATACACTCTCCAGTCAAATTACTTAATGGTCCAGTATTATTTTCTGAAAAGCTTCCCCTTCCTGTCATGTATACTTTCAAATAAACTTGCAATTCACATTAGATTTAATTGGATGTTATAGAGGCTGATATGCTACTATGGATAATAAAGTAAACAATACTAAATCCTAACTATAATTCTCACTGATCCCCAGCAATACCCTTCATACACCCAAGTTTTCCATACTATTCCAATCAAATGTTCTACCTTCACTGTTTTCCATTGACTTCTCTCCTGAAAACAGTATTATCCTTTTGTTCATCCAGGCATGAAACATTAAAGTTTTCTTCTCTTTCGCCCCCTTCCAGTTATCTATTGCTGCATAACAAACCGCCCTACAATTGTATTGTGGCTTCAACCCACAACAATCATTTACTTCTATTCTGTTAATTGCTCATAAATGTGCAATTTGGGTAAGACTCAGCAGGGCCTGCTCTTCTCTGCTCCACATGGTATCAGGTGGTATGGTGGAAGACAGTTCATTCTTGCAATATAGCACACTTTGGAGACTGGGAGCTTAGCTGTTGGTTAGGGGCCTCTGTTCCTCTCCATGTGGACCTCTTCACAGGGTTTCTTGGGCTTCTTCACAGCACAGAAGCTGACTAACAAAAAAGAGTCCTCTAAGGGGCCTAGAAAAAAGCTGCAAGACTTCTTATGACCTAGCCTCATGAGTGTCAGAATGCTACCTTTGCCACATTGATCTAGTAAGTCACTAAGACCGCTGAGATTCAAGGCAAGGGAGAAGAGTCTATGGAAAGAGTAGCAAAGAATTTGAAGACATTTTTAATCTACCATGTCCTGTCTTTATCCTAGTCTGAAATCTGCATTGGCAGTGCCAGTGGATCAGGAAGGAGATGGTATGAGACACCTGCAGCAATGTGGTGACCTCAGAACGGCCACAAAGGTAGCTTTGAAAATGCTGAGGCACTGGGAGACGTTAAAGGGAAAGGAGGTCCCTACCATTGCCATTATCATCTTTTTTCTTATAATCATCTTTAAAATCACTCACTAAATTCTCCCTTCTACTCTGTGGAGGGATTTTCAATAACTGTATATAGATATTTATAAAGAAAAAAAAAGTGGAGACACATTTGTAGATTCCTTGTTTATTTTTAATTTTTTTAAGATTTAGGCCAGTCAAAACAAGTTTTCCTCCCTTTTGAATTTCTAGAAAGGAAGAGAAAATTAATGCTATTTGAATTTATTAAATTCATTTGTGATCAGTCTATGATAGCTGAATTTCATTTTTTAATGTGCTATAGGTACATTGTCTACTGTATAATCAAAGTATATGGAAGCCCCATGTTCATTTTATAAGATATGAATTATGGTTTTCTCTGTTCAAATTATTATGGATGTATCTCATTGTTGAATCTTTGCTTTTACGGTTAGTTAGCTGAAAATAGCTACAGTTTATTTGTTTTTGTGTCCCTTATTTAGGACTATGACTCTTATGACACTAGTCTTAAGGGGGAAATGATCTGTGTTACAAAAGATCCCTATATGTTGTGGTTTGCAGAAATGCACTGTGTACATAAACGAGGACTGCCTGTACTGTTCCAGGAATTGGAAATGAAACAAATAAGCATTTGCGCAAACACTGAAACGCACCTCACAACCAATCACTGGATTAGTGTGCAAGACAAATAATGATTCTAATGGAACTTGGGAAAGAGCACCAAATGGAATTTAATATATTGCTCCCTAACTGATCTTTGTTTATGACTCTATAGGGGGCTAATTATTTTTCTCAGTTCTGTGACAAAAAGAACTAGAGGGGACAGGAAGAGCAAGAACAATTTGGCTCTCAGTGAATTCCCAATAAATGATTGCTGAACTGCACTGAGACTATTTAATACTTCCAAACATAATAGAATGTTATTTTTGAGAAGTATTTTCAAGTACATCCAACTATTCCAGTAAAACATGACTGGGGCATACTTACTCATTTTATTAAAAGTTTATTTCCATTTGGGTCTAGTTTCAAATCTGAAAACTTTAAAACTTTTAAAGACTTATTCTTATTTAAGATGTTGTGTTTACAATGCAAGGCTAAGTGAAAACATCATAACCTAACTATGTTTTCCAAATTTTCTACACTAATCAGAAAAAGATTATAAATAATCAATTCCATGGGCAACTCTTAGAATATATCCAACTGGCAAATTTGACCCAGAGTTGACCCTTACTTAGCATACCATATAAACCAGAAGTTGTGACATCCATCTCCTATTCTTGTAAACCTCAGCCACAGTTGAACGATTGACATCCATGTAATACTCCAGCAGGTGAATATTCCCTAAAAGCAATGTTTTTAAAGGAAAGGAAAATGTTACTTCTTCCACACAAGCACTTTCTCCCTTAGTGATTTTCATATTTCCTCCTTTTCTTGCAAACTTTCGAGATGAGGAACAAAGTTGGCATTTATATTTTGAAATTTTCCCCAGATCAGATTTTAAAAAAGCATGTGAATTCTATGATGTTAAAGAACAATGACATAGCGGACAGTTGATTTAGGGTGAAGATATGTAGGGAGGGATAAAAATGTCAGTCTAGTTTCTCATAAAATATAAATGAATCACTAAAATTTCCCTCCCATTACTTCAGGTAACTTAACTGGGGTACAATTTATGGGAAACTGAAAGTAGAAAAGTGTCTTGCAAATTAATTTTGTTTGGTGGAGACTTATAACAGCACGGGAGAAGTAGCTCTTGCCATTCGATCCAGGTTCCTGGAGAGCTATGGCTATGATTTTCTTCCTGTTTACTCAGTGTATAATTTAATATGATTATTTGTAAGTTGGAGGCTGAAATTTATTACATAAAATGGCATGTAGTGGATATGAAAGAGAAAGAAGCGTGAGATAGAGGAATCTGGTCAGCAGAACTGTATCTTTCTTGCACAAAGGGTATGAATATAATTTCTTTTTCTTGGCTGGCTTAGGGAAGCTGCAAGATGAGGGCTCTGATAGCCAAACAAAGAACGGAAAATACATTTTTTAAAACTCTACCAATGATATTATAGGGTTCTGGTAAAATGATTTTAATAGTCTACATGACTCTAAAAATAGAAATACCACTACTTCTCAAAAAGAAAAACTAAAATAAAAATTCTAATTTTTGTGAGAAAGCACTAGAAGTAATCACTTTAAAAGACAAAAAAAGGGCACCTGGTTGGTTCCAGGCAGTAGGGCACGTGACTCTTGATCTTGGGTCATGAATTTGAGCTGTGTGTTGGGCATAGAGATTATTTAATAAAACAAAAATTTTAAGATCAAACAATAAACAGAACCCACTTTGCTATTTTTTATTGATATTACTCCCTAAACACAAAAATAAGATAATATTGCAAAAATGACTATAAAACTGTAAGGCCGGAAGGAATAGATGAACTGACATGTCAGAATGCTTTTATTTCTTTAAAAGCAAAATTTGAATGTTGGAGTAAAAAGGTTTTTTTAAATTTTTAAAAAATATTTATTTATTTTTGAGAGAGAGAGAGAGCATGTGCCAGTGGCGGAGGGGCAGAGAGAGAGGGAGACAGAACCCAAAGCAGGTTCCAGCCTCTGAGCTGTCAGCACAGAGACCAACGCGGGGCTCGAACTCATGAACCGTGAGATCATGACCTGAACGGGAGTCACATGCTTAACCAAATGAGCCACCCAGGCACCCTTGGAGTAAAAAAGTTTTTTTCAAGTTATGACATATTTTAAATATACAGTGAATACTCATATACTTTCTACTTAAGTTTACCAACATTTTTGTTTTAGATTTATTGTTTTATAAAAGAAGTCAAGCAGTTGAAGTTTCCTGTGTCTTTCTTTCCATGAAATAACATGATCATGAACTTGACACTTACTTCCAAAAATTTCTTTATAATTTGATAAACAAATATCCATAAACAACTTGTAATGCTTTTTAAATTTTATATCAATTGTAAAATAATGCAACACTATAAAAACCAAACTTACCCACTAAACTATTTTAGAATATTTAGGTTGTTTCCAAATCTTTGTTGTTACGAAAGATGTTGCCTCTATAATATACCTAGAAGTGGAATTGCTGTGTTGTAGAGTATGAGCATGTTGAATCTTACTTAATATTGAGAAGCTGCCCTAGAGAATGATGACAAGTTACATTCTACCAGTAGTGTACAGGAGTTCCAGTTTCTACCCATTATCACAAAATTTAGAGTTAGCAGAGTTTTAAATTTTCATTAGTGTGACAGGTGACTTTCTGTAGTTTTAAGTTGTATTCCTTTAATAATAGTGAACTTAAAACATCTTTTCCTATCTTTATTGGCCATTTAGGTTTCCTGTACTGTAGACCATTTAAGTTTCCTGTACCGTAAAGGGACTGTCCATTTTTATATTAGATTATTTATTTTAAAAAATTTACCTGTAAGAAGTACATATATATTTGCATACGTATTGCAAATAACTTGGTCCAAGTATTGTCTTTTCTCCTTGTGATATTTTGAAACACAAACGTTAAAGTGGGAAAATTTATCAATTTTTGTTGTGTGCTTTGGTGCCTTATTTGAGAAATTCTTCCCTATCCTGAGATAACACACACACACACACACACTACATTTTCTTCTTACAGTTTTAAAGGTATGGTTGAAAATATGTAGGTCCTTAGTTGTCCTGAAATTTATTTTTGGCTCACGTGAGATAAATACTTAATTTTATTTATATTTAGTGTTTTCTCACATGAATAACCAACTCTGTCTTTGATTTTGGGGATGCCACCATGGATTTTTTTCTTGGATTTCTACTTCATTTCATTGGTCATATAAGGTATGTATCCCCTACCTCCACACTGTTCTTCTTCTTCATAAAATTCTATTTTAAATCATGTGTTATATATATGAGTTATATATGGATTATTATATATGGGTTTAATACCCACTTATTAACTTACACAAGCAATTGGATTGATATTTTGGTTGGAATTATATTTAATATGTAGACTAATTTGGAGAAACTAACATTGGTATATTATTTAGTCTTTCCATCCATGAACATTGTATATCTCTTCATTTTTTTTCAGGACTTTTTAATTCTGTTTAATAATGTTTGACAATTTTCTATAAAAAGGTTTTGTATATCTTTTGTTAGAGTTATTCCTGAGTACTTTATATCTTTTGTATTTATTGTGAATGGTATAATAGCTTATATTATGTTTTCCAAATGGTTATTATGAGTGTATATATAGTAATATTATTAATTTTTGCATGCTCATCTTGAGAAGAAACTTTTAAGGCCAAGTTGTAATGCTTATTCCACTAAGTTTTACTAAATAAGTTTGACATTCATTACAATTCAGCTAAAGTCATGGTTGTCTAAAGATGAATTAATTACCTGTATAGGAAAAAAAAAAATTACCTGCATAGGAGTGCTGACTAAAACATTGCAGATCTGTTGCCTTAAGATCATTACATTATATTAGATCCAATTTGGTAAAGACTTAATGACTCCATCTAGTGGTAGTTTGAAGTTCTAAGTGAATTGGCAAATGTACTTTCAGGTTTTATTGGATATTTGTGTTTAAAATATCATGATAGTAATCAATATCCTCGTTGGAAATGTCAAGAAACAGCAAGGATTAATTTGACACATCAAAATTAATTATGTGTGTTGTCGTAAGCGTTGTTGACCTCAAGATTAGAATGAGGCATGCTTATAGAGAAAATTATGTACAACCTCCCATGTTGGAAGCAGATTGTGTATGTAGAGATTTAATTTTCAGGATTGTTATTCAAGGAGTTATCATAGGTCATGTTCACAGAATGTTTTAAAAATAACATCAACAGCTGGCCAAAGTCAATCCATATGACCTTTATAGGATCCTCACAGTCTTTCCCACGAGAACTAACTTCTAGATAAGGACCCTTTAAAATTAGGCTTAGTTTTATATTTTAGTAATTAGAATTTTTTCTTTGTGCAGAAAATAACAAAATTTTAGGCATAAATGTGCTCAATTTCAAAAAATATTGGGACAACTTGCTAATCACTTGAAAAATGTATATTTAACTCTAAAATAAACTCAAGATGTATTTAAAATGTTATGCACACAAAAAGGTTTTAAAAGTGCAATATGAATGATTATTTAATTTTGAAGTGGGGAAGACCTTTCTAAGGATAGACGGAACCTCTAAGAGTAAGGTTGATTGAAAACTTCTATAGAATAATAACAACAATTAAAACAACAGTGGCATATCTTTGGTAAAAATTTAAAATTGATGATGTCCTGCATTAATGTAGGTTAATGATGAAGACATCAAGAATAGGCTTTATTATACTACTAGTTGAGAATATACACTTGGAACAAACTTTCTCAAGGGAAATTTGGCAATGGTATCAAAAGCATTAAAATATGCACAGCCTTTGCCCCAGAAATTCCACTACTCATAATTATAGGCATGTAGCAAAGAAATGATTACAAGAATATCTTTATAGCACTATTTAAAATATTTAAAAATTATAAAAAAATAAATGTCCATTAGTAGGCCTATTGGGAAACTAATTTTTAGAGTATATACTTACAGTAGAATTCTACGCTATTATTAACTCTAATGCTACAGAATAATATTTACAGACACTTAAAGTATTTTTACATACTTAATTGTGTAATTACATAATTAAAAGGGAAGTTATTCTCAGAATATACTAAATGAAAAGTAGAGAGTGCATTACAAATCAGTGTATTTTCATTTATTTCTAATATTTGTTTTTGTTCTTATGCAAAAAAACAGAATTAAAATTCAACAATGTTTATATTTTGAGTTGTGATGTTATGGGCTAAATGTTTGTGTTCTCCCAAAATATATATGTTGAAGCCCTACCTGCCAATGTGATGGTATTTGGAGATGGGGTGTTTGGGAAGTAATTGGAGTCAGATGAGGTCATTATGGGATTAGTGCCCTTATAAGAAGAGACAACAGAAAGTCTGTTATCTCTCCATCATGTGAGGACATTGTGAGAAGAAGGCAGCCATCTAAACCAGGAAGAGAGGTCTGACCAGGAACCATGTTGGCCAACACCTCGATATGGGACTTCTGGTTTCCAGAAGTCCCACAAAAATAAATTTCTGTTGTTTAAGCCACCCAGTCTGTGGTAGTTTGCTATGGCAGCTCAAGAAGACTAATAATACACAAGAGATGTTAAAATTTCTTGTCTTCCTTTCTTTGCTTATCTGTATTTCCAAATTTTTTTCCAATGAGCATACTATATTTATAATTTTAAAAGGTATTGTGAAATACATTAAATAGTATTAGAGAAAATTTCCAATGCATACAGATTATTCAGTGAGAAACTCATCATTAGTAAAATCAGTTATTTAAACCTGGTTTGTGATTACCTTGCCACATTTTCACTAATTCTCTTCGTACATTAATTATTTGGCTTACAAGTATTTAACAAAACAGATTAAGTCCATTTTTAGCTATGAATGCCAAAGATTGATAAGGTTTCTAAATATACCACTGAAAAACAGTTTTGTTTTCTTCCCACCTAACTACTCTACAGTTATTATTTGGAAACATTGACCATTTTAATCATTATACTTCCAATTAGAGTCAGTAATTAGCATTTTGTCTTAGGACAGCATGCCTAATAATGGTGAAATTATGTATATATATTTTTGCATTACAAGGCATTTTCTAATTATCTTAATCATCCATCCTATTTCCCTTGTATGCAATCAAATTTCTAAGAAACAATGTACTCCTTTCACTTTTGTTATAAACCAGAGGTGAGGTCATGAATTCCTCCATGGTACCTAGTACACACACACACACACACACACACACACACACACACTTTTATCAGTTTTATTTTTATCTTCTCAATACCCATGCTAACACTGGGTATGCTGGTATGCTGGTAAGGGGAGAAACGGAGGAAGCAGGGATACATATTGCAAGAATGGCAAATTTTCTTTGAGGCAGCAGAGGGTTTGAAAACTTTTGGCATCTCAAGAATGTGGAGTCCATCTCCAGAGAGGTGAGAAACTGGCAGCAAGAAATTTCACCTCAGGGACAGAAATCCACTATCACTGTAGACAGAACACTCAAAACGATTAACCTTGTAATGTGCATTCATCACTTGAGCTACTTGACAGGTTTGAGCACTCTTCTTCCATTGTGATAATTCCCCACATTATGTCTCACTTTCCCAAACAGGAAGGCAAAAACTTGCAGTCTCAGACTCCCTCAAGTAGGGGGCAGGCATTTGGCCTCGCTTCCTCTAACCAGACTATCCTTGGGAGACATCTCTGGAGAGAGCACAGAGGAAAGATACACCTAGGTTTGGGGGCAGTCCAGGTGGTAGAGGGATCCAGTTCTTGGTGACAGGGAGTGGCAGTGCTTCTGGAACCAGTTCTGAGCACCATAAATGCCAAGTGTCAGGGGTGTTTCTGCCACAAAAGAAGTGCTTGACCATTGCTCATGGATGTTCAGGTTTACTGTTGGATTCTCTGCCCCCACCAGATATTCTGTGAACAGTCTAATATCCTTGCATCAATTCCTTTTCTGCTCAAATTTGCAAACATGGATTCTGTAGATTGCAGTTAAGCACTTTGCCCAATCATAATACTCTCTCCCTCCTCGAAGCAAAACAAAACAAAACAATGCCAACCCTAGTAAAATTTCACTGTTCGTTGTTTAATAACTACCAAGACCAACCACATTTATAGATACTAATAAAATTCTTTTAATGTTTATTTATTTTTGAGAGAGACAGACAGACAGAGACAGAGTACGAATGGGGGAGGGGCAGAGAAAGAGGGAGACACAGAATCTGAAGCAGGCTCCAGGCTCTGACCTGTCACTGCAGAGCCAGACATGGGGCTCTAACTCAGGAACTGTGATATCATGATCTGAGCTGAAGTTGGATGCTCAACAGACTGAGCCATGCAGGTGCCCCTTAATAAATTTTTAAATGTAAATCAGTGCTATTTATTTATTTATTTACTTACAGAGCTTTGGTAACTAAAAAAAGAACTTTCTGGCCAAAGCCTCTTCTGTCTCTTTGCAGTGATCAGCAGAATTCATTCTTCCTGTTGCCTTGGTTCCAAGGATTCAAACAGAACCTGTGAAAGTTGACAACTTCCTCATTAACACACATTTGATATCCTCAAAACCTCTATTCATTTAC
This sequence comes from Prionailurus viverrinus, assembly GCF_022837055.1. Taxonomy (NCBI): domain Eukaryota; kingdom Metazoa; phylum Chordata; class Mammalia; order Carnivora; family Felidae; genus Prionailurus; species Prionailurus viverrinus. Next base: position 170,450,151 of record NC_062561.1, read on the forward strand.
TGGGTGCTTAACCACTTATTTCCCTGTTATGCAAACATCCTGAAATTCTACTTCATATTGCATGCAGTGTTGACTATCACATGAAAAACCTGGGGATCAGCCCATGAAAATCTTCAGTGTAAACATAAACATCAGCAGGCGAATATTTTCATTAGGAGCAATGTGTATCCAGGATGAAGGAAGAAAAGGACACTGGGGGAATCAACCAAAGTACATTCTCACATGCCAGGGCTGTAATTAGAGACACCACTGCACTCAACGGTAGATAAGCATCAGATTCAAGTGGCTGAAATTAGAATTTTCCCCCCAACTTTATTAAGATATATTTGGCATAGGAGTGCCTGGGTGGCTCAGTCAGTTAAGCGCCCGACTCCAACGCAGGTCATGATCTTGCAGTTCGTGTGTTCGAGCCCTGCATAGAGCTCTCTGTGCTGACAGCTCAGAGCCTGGAGCCTGCTTCGGATTCTGTCTCTCCCTCTCTCTCTGCCCCACTCCTGCTCATGCTCTGTCTCTGTCCCTCTCTCTCTCCCTCAGAAATAAAATAAAAAGTAAACATTAAAAAAATTTAAGATATATTTGGCATAAAACATTGTGTAAGTTTAAGGTGTACAACATAATGATGTGATATACATTTATACCGTAAAATGTAAAATTGGAATTTAAAGTGGTTAATTGGAATTTAAAGTGATAGAGTGGTTCTATCTCAAAAATAATTTCTGCTTTCCACTTTCCACTTGGAATACTATACCACATAAAAACATTATATTTTATAAAGGTTATTTTTAGGTAAAATTTATTGGACATTTAGGATAGGCCGGCACCAAGACTTTGCATCCTGTAACTCATTTATTAATCCTGACAGCATGAGGCAGATATTGTTAACTCTATTTTAGAGACCAAGTGATTCCCAGAGAGGTTAATTAATTATCCAGGGTAATACAACTCCTAAATGACAGAGGTGGTACCTGTTTCCAGGTCTGTGAGACCAATACTCCCTATGCTGAATTATGAAGGCTATGCAGCAACATGGAGATATTGCTTTTGGTCTCATGCTAAATGCCAAAAGAAGAGCAGAAAATTGTATACACACTGTGATGCAACGTTGTGAAACATTATATAAACATGGACAATGGCTTGGAAGAAAGCGTATGTCACATGCCACTTTCTTTTGTGTCCAGGAAGCTAAGAGAGTCAGGGAACACACCTGAAAAGAAAAAAAGAAAAAAAAAGATTGAGTGTGTATGTGTATGGGTGTGTATGCACAATGGTTTTAATTGGACAAGGTAAAGGGGTCAGGAAATTTGAACCCATTTACCAAACACGTAGAATACATAGGCTCAGACTCACAGACTCTTTTCTATGCAGTTGGGTACTGGGATTTTTGGAATTTTGTTTTTCCCAGTAGTTTGTTTTTTCTTTTTCAAAAGTTCTTGAAAACTGCTACATTGTTTTTGTAGTAAAAAGACAGACAAGAATAAGCCATCCACAGAAGCAGAAAAGTTCAGGATTTCAGCCCCTGAGAAGCACTGAGCTAGCAAAGGCTGAGCAAACGGGGGTCAGTCCCACTCCATTGCCTCTAGGGCAATTGCTAAACTGCCCTCAGTGAAGCCAAGTTTGGATTGAGAGTCCATAAGGTCACTGAGCAAACAGCTTTTAAAGGTCATGCTGTCTATTGATAATCAGGGACCTGCAGGAAGGTAAACACACCCTTGTTCCAAGAAGAGAAACATGTTATCCTAGGAGCCTAGGGATGAACCCTTCCATGACTGTTGAGAAGCTGGCAGTATTTTTTTAAATTTGTGATTGACGGGGCGCCTGGGTGGCTCACTAGGTTAAGCGACCGACTCTTGATTTCAACTCAGGTTATGATCTTGTGGTTGCTGGGTTTGAGCCCTGCTTTAAGCTCTGCAATGTTAGTGCAGAGCTTGCTTGGGATCCTCTCTGTCTCTCCCTCTCTCTCTGCCCACCCCCCCCCCCCCCGTTCTTTGTCTCAAAATAAATGAATTTAAAAAAAAAAAACAACTTTGATGATTTCTTCACCTGTGCCTCACCATGCCTCATATCTAACAGACTGGCTTCCAGGACTACCCCATTACAGAGTTCTGCTATATGAACTCTCTAATGGGTAAACAACAGAAAAAGAGATCTACAAATGAAATGAAAATGCAGCTCGGAGAAGTGAGAAATGAAGGATCAGAGGAGGGTCCCTGAAGGAGCTTTCACTGAAATGAGGCCATGAGAGAATTTGAACACCTGGGGAATGGACGAGAGAAAGATATTCTGAATGAATAGAGAATGAATGGAGAGCAAAGACTCAGAGAAAAGATAGTTTAAGGCAAGCATTACCATCAAAGCATTATCATCTATTGATGATAATCATAATTATTTAGAGTCTCAAAAAAATGAGGATGTTAGGTGCCGTATCGTCAGTTACAGATATCTGATCCTTGAGCTCTAGTAGCTAATGCTATTCAATAAATATATTCAGGTTTACTTGGAAGAATGACAGATAAAAGCCTTTAAGTACTTTAGCATATGTAATAGGGTAAATGTTTTGGCTTGTGCTTTGAGAAAGGAAAACTTGAGCATCATTCAGTAGTCCATGATAGTTTAGCTTGGAAGGAACAGAAAATGAGAGACAAACTGGATCATACTCATCAACAGGCTAAGCATTCCCAGGAGTGGCCAGGGCTGAAGAAGAGCTACCCACAAGGGGATGTGGCATCCAGCCTCCCAGATGGGCCCAGGGCTCCCTTCCTCCTACTATTCACACCCTTGCCACATTGTACAAGGGTTGGTCTGGGTGACCAATAAAACAGGGCAGAAGTAACAACATGTCACTTTGAAGATTAGAGTATAGAAGTCAATGTAGCTTCTCCCTTGGTCTCTCCAGCTTTCTTGGATCCTTATTTTGGGAAAAACCAGCTCATGCATCATGAGCAGTCCTTTGAAAAGATACACATGGTGAGGAACTGAAATCTGCTGATAGGCACATGAGTGAGCTTGGAAATGATTCTGCATCCTTACTTAGCAGCTTGACTTTGTAAAGACCTCTTGAGAGACCTTGGGCAAGAACCACAAAGCTAAGCTACTCCTGCATTCTTAGCCCTCAGAAATTGTGGGATCATAAATGTTTGTTGTCGTAAAGTGCTAAATTTTGGGATAATTTGTTACACAACGATAGTTAACTAATACCAGAGGAATGATGGACGCTGTAGGCTCCTACAGGGAGGACATGAATGGAAATCATCTGACAGGAACCCACAAGGCCACAGAGCAGAGCATAATTTAGGAAGTCCATAGAAGCATGGAGAAGCAGTGGTTCTACAGCAAGGCCTCCATACTTGCTTGTGATAATGGATGAACTTATGTACCCTAACTTCCCTTATGAACCTCTGTTTTAAAAATTTTTTTTTTAATTTTTTTTTTCAACGTTTATTTATTTTTGGAACAGAGAGAGACAGAGCGTGAACAGGGGAGGGGCAGAGAGAGAGGGAGACACAGAATCGGAAACAGGCTCCAGGCTCTGAGCCATCAGCCCAGAGCCCGACGCGGGGCTTGAACTCACAGACCGCGAGATCGTGACCTGGCTGAAGTCGGACGCTTAACCGACTGCGCCACCCAGGCGCCCCTTAAAAATTTTTTTAACATTTATTTATTTTTGAGAGAGGCAGAGACAGAGTGCCAGCTGGGGAGGGACAGAGAGAGAGAGAGGGAGACACAGAATCAGAAGCAGTCTCCAGGCTCTGAGCTGTTAGCACAGGGCCGGACGCACTATCGAACTCATGAGCCGCGAGATCGTGACCTGAGCTGAAGTTGGCCGCTTAACCAACAGAGCCACCCAGGCACCCCTCCCTTATGAACCTCTTAACCAAAGGCCTACCCTGGATCTTCTGGCAGATTTTAAGGAGTGTCAGTTTTCTGTTGTTTTATCTTCTTGATTGCAAACCCAAAGTCATGTGACCTCAGAGATTCATACCCTTGAGCATCTATCCTTGACAGTAGCATCTCTGGAGGCAGGTGTGCAAGTGGCTCACCCTAGTGGGCAGTGCTCTGAAGTGAATCCTGACTACTTTATCTGAACGCCATTGGCCTTTGACAAATCTAGAGGTTCTCACTGGTGGTTCTGGAATGCCAATGAGGACTCAGACCTCCTTTTCATACCTAATATTTAGCATAGCTAACATTTTAAATGGCTGCACTACTGCCCCTCTGCTAAACATTTCATATACATTTTGTTATTAATCCTTATGACATCTTGTTTCATATTATTGTAATTCTCATTTTAGACATGAGGAAACTGAGGCAAAGAAAGGTTCTACATTGTCCAGGACCATCCAGCTCTTAAGTGGATCTGATTGATCGGTCTGATGTCATTGCCCATGTTCTAAACTACCATGCTGTAAATACTGGAAGAGGAAGTTTCCACCTGTAGAGGTGCCACTTCAAGATATGCAACATATTTTGGAAGACGTTTCATTCCTCACACAGAACCCCTCATTCTTTCTGATTGATTGCAGTATTCAACAAAGCATCCTAGAATTCACCTTTATCAATACCACAGCTTAACACATTCTACTAAAAGAGAATGGTAAGTGCTTCATTAAAAAAAAATAAGTGGGGAGAAAAATGGTTTTCTTATCAATGTCCAAATTTCTTACACCTCATTTAAAATTACACACTTTGCTATACTTCTTCATGCTCTCTCCCACTGCTGTTGGCTTTATGATAGAATACTTTAATTTGCTCCACATATAATATCTTTGCACCACTGTTTTCTGTAATTTATACCACATGCTGTCCACTTTCTTGTACTATTTTATTCAGTAAAGCACTTTGGATATCAGTTTATATGAAAGATGTTATTTGAAATGAAGTTGTACTGCAAGCTACATTATTATAATTTCCTTCTTGCTTTGGTCCTGCTTCATCTTACACAGTTGCCTGATGTTTGATGCAGTGCTGAAATTTAAATGGAACCAGTGTTTGGAATTGATGCTCATGTATTACTTATTTAATCTGCTGCCAGAGTGATCCACTATTGAGTTCTTCGTTTTCAATATCTTCCCAGGCCTGCTCTGACATTCATCTTACTTGTTTCATGGAGAAGAATCTGTACAATGTGCACTGTTACAAGTATAAGTGGATGTTATTTTGGCTTTGGGATAATGGCATAGGATACAACTAAATAACACTGAACAATTACGGGTAATAGAGAAGTTTGTCAGACGTCTATCATTCAGGGATAATTGCCTTAGTCCTCTGTTTCTGTTCTTTTTCCATTCTGTCCTTTTGTATTTCATTCATTCCAGTGTTTTACTTTAGTATTTTGGGAAATTAGACACAGAGGAAGAAAAATTTGAACTGGTCACTTGAATGACTTTTTGGCAGCTCTTGATAAAGACACAACAACAACAAAAAAGAAAGATCACTTTGAAGACAAAAGTGAAGGTGGTGCCTAAAATTTGCACGCTTTCTTAGATTTGTAATTCTCTGGATTTGAGTATACATATTAATCATATTTCAGGTACTGAATAAATATTGCCTAACTATTTTACTAGGAGGGCTACAATGATAATGAATAACAATAAAGATAACAATACGGGGCGCCTGGGTGGCTCAGTAGGTTAAGCATCCAACTCTTGATTTCAGATTAGGTCATGGCTCAGTTTGTGAGTTTGGGGGCCGTGTCAGGCTCTGTGCTGACAGCACGAAGAGTGCTTGGGATTCTCTCTCTCTCTCTCTGCCCCTCCCCTGCTCATGCTCTTTCTCTCAAAATAAATAAAAATTTAAAAAAGATAACAATAATGCTATTATTTACAAGAAAAAAGACATTGTCTTTTTTGGTAGAAAAGAGATGTGTTGGGGCGCCTGGGTGGCGCAGTCGGTTAAGCGTCCGACTTCAGCCAGGTCACGATCTCGCGGTCTGTGAGTTCAAGCCCCGCGTCGGGCTCTGGGCTGATGGCTCAGAGCCTGGAGCCTGTTTCCGATTCTGTGTCTCCCTCTCTCTCTGCCCCTCCCCCATTCATGCTCTGTCTCTCTGTCCCAAAAATAAACAAACGTTGAAAAAAAAAAAAAAAGAAAAGAGATGTGCTAATAAGGTAGATAGCAGACAAGATTTTTCTGGGTTATCATTCTTCTGTTTCCTTGCTCCAGTCTCTAGGTGTTTAAACCGATCCTGCGGTTTAAAGCTTAAAGCCCCCTCTCTACTACTCTGACTCTCAGAACACTTTGTCTGTGGTGCTTTTCTGGCAGCGGATGTTTATAGATTATGCCCAAACCAGAGGATGCACTTTTTGAGGATTCAGAGAGGTTTTCGTTATTTTTTGCTCTTTACACCCCACTTGTAGAAAGGAAATGACAGAAAGTACTTTCATAACTAGATTTTAATTTTATTTTTTATTCCAAATATTATACAATTTATTAGTAAAATACTATAGATGCAAATAACTCTAGAGTCTCCCAGTCTTTAAAGTCAGGCCAGATAGAACTGGAGGAAATCTTAGATGGTATGTAACCCAAACTGAGATTTTGACATTTCGTGATAAGGTGGTGGCTTAGAGGTCTTGAATGGAGACCTGCATCCAACATTTACTGTCAGTGTGATCTTGGGCCATTTATCAACACGAAATTTAAATGTACTCTATTAAAAAAATAGACATGTTTTCCTTACACAATTGCTATGAATAGAAAATGAGGTGATGGATGCAAAGTGCTTTGTAAAATTGTAAGTGCTCTATCAATGTTAGTTCAGGAAACTACTGCTTCCAGAAGGTAGGGACTACTCCCAGGCGTATATGCCAGTCGGTGGCAGAGCCAGATTTCTGTTGGTGGTACCGCGTAATTAAATAAGAACTAAATTTGGACTGAGGAGGAAGATGCATTTCAAGCAAATTGTAGTTTTGCTTGGAACATGCCCAGAAATTCCTTGTCAACAATTCGAGAGTTTTGAAAAATAAGACTGAACTCAAGGTACTGTTACTCTTTAGCCTAGCTTGTTAGCGATATGGAGAATGGAGATGATAGCGTACACAGAGCATTGTAACTATGAAAGCAGGTAATGTGTATAAAGGTATTTTGGTAAACAGTAAGGAGCTATGTAAATGTCATTATCACTGTCTCCTGCTTCCTCCATGTAACTTTATATTGCCTTTCTCACATCAGGAAGAAGAAAAATAATTCTCATGCATATTGCACATTAAGTCACTGGAATAGCCTAGTATAAAAGTTTTGGGGAAATAACATGATTTTTTTTTCCATCATGATGAGCCCATTCAATCTTCCTTTCATGATACCCATTTCATGTTTCAAAAATTCTTTATTTTAGTCTTTTATTTTTCTCTCAAAGACCATTGCTATATATTTGTTATTATGTTTTGGTCCTGCCCTGTCTCCTACTGTTAATCATTTTGTCTGTTTCCTATCATCAATCTGTAGCATATACTCTTTTTTCTCCTACCACCTGAGGAACTGTTTCACTCCCTCCACACCCATTGATCTTGTGGTATCTTATAAGTAAGTGCTATGAATTAAAACAAATTATTTTAGGACTTCTGCAGTTGTTCCTTTGGGAAAATGGCTGAGATTCTGAAACTTGTGTTTCTCTTTAAGAGAATGACTATAAAAGAAAACCATCCTGGATCGTAACTCTTACTCCTCCCCAATTTATGGAGCTCCCTCTGCAGAAGGAAAGAATCTATAAAGAATCTCAAATAAACACCTAATAAAAGAAATTTAGCTCACATTAAAATACTAGAATACCAGATGGTGGAGTTTAAGTATTATTCAACTACTGTTTATCCTACCCAGTGCTCATTTTAAATTCAACATTTTTGAGAATTATTCATGGAGCCACGGTTGTATTTCATGTAGATAACAAGCTTAGTTTGGAGTGAATTACCAGAATGCACCCATAATTTCCATACTTCCTTGGTTATTGTTAATTTGGATTGCAACTATTAGTTAAAGTTGAGAGGCTTTCGAAAGCAAATTGACATCAAGCTATCGTGGACAATAATTTGTTCAGCAATCTGCGGGGAGGGCAAATCATTAAATTTTACAGGGTGGAGGAACTCACCAAAGAATGTGATGTTCCATCTGCCAAAGCTGAAAAACACAACTGTTTGATGAGTGTGCTTCTTCCTCTGTAGCAGCCTGCCCACTGAGCAGGCAATTATTCTTGCTTTTATCTAATGGCTGTGGCGTAACTTTTAAGTGAATGCAAAATGCAATTTCATCTTCCAACACCTCCCCATGTGAATGGATAAAAGATCAACAGAGCTGTCTCTAACATAGCACACTTCCCTATGAAAAGTCAAAGGTCCCTTTGAATTGATCACTAGGACACACATGGCAGGTGTAGATTATTGGGCTCCTCCCATCTCTGATTCCCACCATACATTTGTATTTTATTCACACTGTGTTAGGGAAAATGACAAGCTTTTCTGCTCCAAGTCATTAAAAAAAATATACTAGGAGACCCTTTAAAAGAAAAACATCCATTCCAATGCTAAAAGGTAATGCTTTGACAGCTTAAAGAGTTTTCACCCCATATTTAAAATTAATCTTTGAACAACAAAAAAAAGTTAAATTCAATATGACACATCTCCAATGCCTACAAAAGCTTTTACATGGAAAAACAGGGCTTGAAAATCTCTTTCTGATTTTATTGTTGACTTTTCCAAATTGAGAGCAACAGAAATTGAAAGGACTTTGCTAACAATCACCCTACAAGTCACCATTATTGCTTCCTACTGCTGAGCACGTACTGTTTGCCAGTGTATGATGCTGTGAGTTTTGCACCCATGATCTCATTTAACTCCTCCCATGACCCTGCAAGGGATTCCCCCTTCACAAATCAGGAAACACCTTACAGAGGTTCCAACTTGACATTGTCTGACTTCAGGGATCATGCTTTTTTTCTACAGCAGCATACTTTCTCCTTGAGCATAGTAGATGTGAAAATATATATGAATGTTGATACTTTAATTTATTAAAAGTGACATCACAGAGGAAAGCACACTTTGTTTTTCAAAACACCTAATGAAAAGTTTACCTACGGTGCACCTTTATGCCCAATCCCTCTCCTGTACCATTTGCAAACTGATGCAGGTGCGATTTGCAACACTTTATGGGGAGCATGTAAATACTAACACACTCCTATGGAAAATCATATACCTTATGTCCTCGTTGAATGGCTCCTGAAGTTCTAAGCTTAAAGTTCCTCATTTGTAAGACAAATAATGACAGTACCTACATCATGGTGGGATGTAATTCTCCATGAGTGTCCTGCATTTCTGAGTGTCTTGCCAGCAGAGGCACTGCCTGCCTTTGTTCTGGCCTGTTTGTTCAAGGATGTTTGTATAGTAAATAGCCTCAGAAGACAGTGGTAGTGTCCCCCTCTGGAGCAAAGGGTGGCATGGTTACTGTTTACTTATTTATTTTTATTTATTTATTTGATTACTGTTTATTTTAAAATATTCCGTTTCCCTGGAGTGCAAGGGTGACTCAGTTGCTTAGGCTTCAGACTCTTGATTTTGGCTCAGGTCATGATATCATGGAGTTCATAATCGTGAGATGGAACACTTTGTTGGGTTCCATGCTGATAGCGTGGAGCCTGCTTGGGATTCTCTCTCTCTCCTTCTCTCTCTAACCTCCCCTGCTCTCTCTCTCTCTCTCTCTCTCTCTTTCAAAATAAATAAATAAACATTTTAAAAAATATTCACTTTCCCTAAATTCAGGCTCCTCTCCTGTAATGCAACCCACTGTGTGCACATGTAATCTGACCTTCTTTCTGCTGTCCCATGGGAATTAGGGTTTAGAGAATTAGCCCAAGAAAATGCTGATATTCTCTGGTTACTACTAATTCTATGGGTAATAAAGCCCTTTGTCTCTGACCCAAGAGTCTTATGTCTTCTGTCAGCATCCATAAAACTGGCAGGCCATCTTGTTAGCTTACAAGTAGGGTGACATTTCAAACCCTTCACAATTCTTGATACCTTATAAAGCTGTAATTAACGAACAATTAAATGAGATAATATGTGTAAAAAAATGTAGTGACTGGCACATAGAAAGTACTAAATATGTATTAGATATTGATGCTACTACTGACTCAGAAAAAAGCAGTACATAATTGGTTCATTAATAACATAGATATTTTGGTATTTTGTATACATTTCAAATTGCTTTTTCATGTGATAAACTGATAGTAACATTCCTTTTTGTATGCTGTAGTTAATTCATTTGGGACTCGTGGAGGGTCAAGTCAATTCTGCCAAGACAGGATTCATGAATTTTTCACCTCTTATGGATGGGGCAGCTGGTACAGAATTAATTCTGAAGAAATATTTTACAGTGTGAATGGAACCTAGGTCTTGCAATGTTAATAACTGAATGTTGGGAGAAAATCAACAAACCAATTATACAAGAGGCATTCAGCAGTCTGCCAAAGTTTAGTGATAAAAAAACCCCAAAGCTCATGGTTCTTTATGTACATGATCTGAGGAACCCTGGAAATATGATTTTTAAACCATCAGTGAACCATATAACTTACTGGTACAAAAATGAGTTAAGAAATACAAGTGATAATGTAGCTCTGATAACTATGGAATCTGTCTGGAATTCCTTCTGTTTCTCTTCACAATTTATTTCTTAATTTTAGCGCTGCCCTTGAAAAGAGGAAGGTTGTTGTTGTTGCTGTCATCGTGTGTGTGTGTGTGTGTGTGTGTGTGTGTGTGTGTGTTTTAGTACGAATGGCAAATTGTTTGACTCCTTATTCCCTTTTTATGGTGCCTCTGGTTTTACATGTTATGTCTTTAGCAATTTGAAGATTCTCTACTTTAGGTCTTATGAGCCACCAATTACTTACGGCTTTTAGAGTCACTGGTAGAGTTCTCCTCTCTGTGGGGTATGTTTTCTTCAAAAGTGAGCTGTTTAGGGGGTGAAATTTAAGGAGAAAGAGGACATTTGAATAATTTCAAAGTATCTCTTACTAAAAGTAAATGAAGACTTAATTACAAGGGGAAAAATAGGTGATCTGTGGTGTGGACATCTGGCAGACACAGGCTTAACCAAGATTACCATCACCAACATGACATATCCACATCATGTACCTTCTATCATGGTAAAGTGAGTATGGGCACGTCACTTTTCTGGTATTCTTTCTAATAATGCATAATCTCAGTCTAACAATGAGAAAACATTAAACAGGGGCGCCTTGGTGGCTCAGTTGGTTAAGCGTCTGATTTTGGCTCAGGTCATAATCTCACAGTTAGTGAGTTTGAGCGCTGCGTTGGACTCTCTGCTGTCAGCATAGAGCCGGGAGCCTGCTTCGGATCCTCTGTCCCCCTCGCCCTCTAACCCTCCCTTGCTCATGCATTTTCTCTCTCAAAAATAAATAAAATATTAAAAAAAGAAAACATTAAACAAACCTAACTTGAGGAACATTCTACAAGATAATTGATCCATACTCTTCAAAAGCCTCAAGGTAATGAAAGACAACAAAAGACAGAGGAAATGTTAAAGATTGGAGCAGACTAAGGATACATGACAAACGGTACAGTGTGGAAACTGAATTAGATCCTGGGACATAAAAAAGACATTAGTAGAAAAACTGCTGCAATGTGAATAAAGTCTGTAGTTCATTGCACTATATCAATGGTAATTTCTTAGTTTAGAGATAAGCACTCTTATCTCTTTGGTTATGTAAGGTGTTAACATTAAGGGAAGCTAAGTGAAGTGTACATGGGAACTCTATGCATTATTTTTCAACTCTTTTAGAAGCCTAAAAATTATCTTAAAATGAAAACGAGTTTTTAAAAAAATAAAAAAGTGAGTTATTTATTAGCTCTTGTGATAAAACCCTGGTTTTATTTCCCATGCTAGGAAATAAGGTGAAAAGGTGAAAAATATAACAGATTATTCTTCATAAGCAAAAACAATTATGTAATGCAGACACAGGATAAAGTGAGGTCATTTATGGAAGACATTCAGCAAAATGGAATCCACTTTGTTTTGTTCTCTTTTAATGTGTAGGTGGGTGTACAGACATACTCTGTCTCCCCAAATAGATTTTAGGACCTCCTACTCTATTTTCTCACTGTCTGGTTCAGATTTTGATACATACTAGATGTTCAAAAAATGTTTGTTTTGGTTGTTGAGAATGATAATCAAGTGTCCTCTGCAAGCTCAGATTGTGTGCATTTTTTTTCTGAGTGCTAAATATTTGATCTATAGACTTTTCAGTTGCATATTCAATTTAAGGTCTGAGCTAACAATTTTTCTACATAAGCTCGGAAAATTTTTTTTTCTTTTACTTTCAACTTGTAATTTCTTTCAGCATCACCAGTACATACAAAGAGAATTGCATAACACATTTTTTTTTTACCTACTGACAAGAAAAATGTTTCATTTACACTACTCAATTATTCTGAATGTGCATGCTAATGAATTAGGGGTTGAAAGGGATAGGTGGGGTTTTTATGTTTATAGTGATATTTTTGAAAGACTGGGAAAAATACTATATTGATGTTCATAGAAAGGAATTCTCATTCTGCTACCATCTCCTCCTTCAGATGTATTTTTCTCTTGAAACTTCAATACAGTTTTTCATCATTTCTCATCAGAAGATATATTTTAAGGATGTTCTGTCCATGTCACTACAACAGAGATGGACAAAGACACGTGGCCCCTGACTTCAGGATTTCCAATTTTTTTAAACTTTTTAATTTTAATTTTTATCTTAAATGTTTGTTTATTTATTTATTTTGAGAGAGAGAGAGAGAGAGAGGGAGAGAGAGAGAGAGAGAGAGAGAATGAGAGGGGAAGAGGGGCAGAGGGAGAGAGAGAGAGAATCCCAAGTAGGCTATGTGCTGTCAGTGCAGAGCCTGATGCGGGGCTCAATTCCACGAACTGTGAGAACATGACCTGAGCCAAAATCAAGAGTCTGACTCTTAACCAACTGAGCCACCCAGGTACCCCAACTTCAGGTTATTTTATAATTGAAACTCTTCAGTGTCCCACCAGACACCTCAGCCTCTTCTTCTGAGACTGTAAGTGTGTAACATCTCCTGCATCAATCTGTCACTGATATCTAAAATTTCACTGCTCAAATTTCATTTGGTGGTTGCCTCCTATTCAAATCCAACCAAATCTTTAAAAGGTAATATACTGTAATTATATTATTAAATTCCTTCCAACATGGTAGCAGGTAAAAAGTCAATTTGAACAGGAGGAACTCAGAGAAGAGGGGGCAAAAGATGCAAATAGTATGTTAAAAAGGATATGTTAAAAGGGGTTTCAGAATTAATAAGACCCAAGATTACATTTTGGCTTTTCCATTTACTAACTGGTTAACTTTAGATACATTGCTTCCTTTCTTTTAGCTCAGTTCCTTCATTTGTGAAAGTGGCAGTTAACTCACCTCCCTGGAATCTTGTTGGATTTAAATGAGCTAAGAAATGTGAAAACACCTAGAATGGTACTCAAATTGGAGTAGGTGACGAAGGATCTCTCTCTATTTTTTTTAACTGAAGACACACTTCGTCCTCTCCATAATTTTGACTACAGAACCAAAATTTTACTAACTCTCAACACTATTGATGGAAGCTTAAATACAGGACCAGAGGTATCCTTCAAGCCCATCTCTTCACAAGTTTGTCTTAGAGACCGAGTTCTGAATGTGCAGCCTGCCATTGCTCTGTCTATGCAGAAAACAAGTAAAACAGTTGCTCTCTCCTTCCCACAAGGTGTGAGCTCATTTTCTTACATCAGCCCTCTAGGCTGGCTTGACGTGGAAGGCTGTCAAGTTGGCTGGTGGAAAGAATTTACCAATGACAGAAGAAAGTCTGTGTCACCTAGCACTGAGGGAGGAGTCCCAGGTGAATCACGAAGGATGCCCACAGTTGGAGAGGCCAGGCAAGCACTTCCCAGAGGCTAAACAGATTTATGGGAAGTAGAGTCCTATTTCCAGTGTCTTTTTTTAAAGTTTATTTATTTATTTTGAGAGACAGAGGGAGAAGGTGTGCTCCCATTAGTGGGAGAGAGGAATACAGAGAAAGAGAGAGAGAGAGAGAGAGGGGAGAGAGAGAGAGAGAGAGAGAGAGAGAGAGAGAGAGAGAGAGAGAGAGAGAGTCTTAAGCAGGCTCCACGCTCAGCGCAGAGTCTGACACGGGGCTCAGTCTCACTAATTGTGAGATCATGACCTGTCAAAATCAAGAGTCGAAAGCTTAACGAACTGAGTCACCCAGGCACCCCTTCCAGTGTCTTTGACAGAGATAATTGGCCATTAACATAGTCTATGTATAGGTCATCTAACTTCATCTCTTTCATGACCTGGAAAGGTAGAAGTCAAGCTTCTGTTTGTCCTGCCTTGGTGCAAACACCATGAATAGTTTTAAAAACGATTTCTGAACAGTGCTCTCTTAGCTGAAGGAAGTTTTTCTTGAGAGCCACTTTTAGAATCCTATTTTGCTATTTTTTCAAAAGACAATTAAAAACAACAAAAAGGAATGCTTGTTTTTCTCAGAGGCTTTTTCATTGAGGTTTACTTTATTCATCTACTTTTACATATTTGCTTCAATTTTGTCTCATTATGTAAAACAACACTAACCAGCATGCACTTCTGTCATCATGTGAGTGTTCTCTTCTTTTGGGATTCCTCTTAATGGGTATCACCTTTGGATAATCTGAAAAAACAACCACCAACTTGAAGAGGCCACCAGAGGAAATCCCACATTATCTTCCATTTGACTTCTATAATAGTTGTTCTCTATGCTCACAAGTGAGTATATATCTGTATTCCAAAGCCTATTGGCAATGTACACAATCAGTGTTATTACTTTACAGTCATATTATTTTAGCTTAAACAGCATCACCCAGTTTGATCACTGACCTTATTTACCAAGAACTAATACAAAATTACTTTTTCTTGATGTTTTGGGGAATACAAAAGGTGAATTTTTAGAAAGTGATCTCCAAGTTCAAAGTTTATAATCTATGAGTCAAAGTAGGATA
Source organism: Prionailurus viverrinus (assembly GCF_022837055.1). NCBI lineage: Eukaryota > Metazoa > Chordata > Mammalia > Carnivora > Felidae > Prionailurus > Prionailurus viverrinus. The sequence goes on from NC_062561.1 coordinate 170,465,163, forward strand.
TCTACTAAGGAATTTAAGTGTTTCCAAAAATCAAGTTTTGTCAATTTTGAGTGTATTCAAAAGTATGAAATGTGGGATGCTGATGAATGAGTCAGTTGGAGAGTAATTGGTAGTAATAAGAGTTTTAAAAAATATACATTCTCCCTTTTCCAGAAATTCTACCTCTAGAAATTAAAATAACTTCTAGAAATTGAAATTCTACTTCCATTGAAATAAATAGATGTGTACAAAATTTATATAAGTTATTCATTACGATGTTATTTTTAAAAACAAATCATGGAAAACATTAAGCTACACCTGGTAATGAATTATTATACATCTGTTGAACACTATGAACCTATTAAAAATGATAGTGACAATTACATTTAATGATAAGGGGAGATATTTATAACATATTAACTGAAAAAAATCAGGTCACAAAATGTACAGTATATTTTCCAAATTTATACATACATGCATATGTAGGTAAATAAGAAAAATAACTGTAATATATACCCACACTCTTTTATGATTATTTCTGAGTGGTAAGATTAACATTGATTCTGTAAATGTTTCATATTTTTCAAAGTTTTCAATAAAAAGCATGTATTATTTTGTATTAAAAAAAACAGGCATACATTTTTAAGTGATTTGAATTTTGAGGGTGATTACAATGAAGGAATTTCAAAAACATTTTGTTCATGTGTGGGTTATTATGTAAAAGCTTCATGCGCTGATCACTCAGGACTACCCCTACGTCTTGTCAGTTTCCAAACACATTCTACAAAAATATATTTTACGTATTTGTTTAAATATGGGGAACATTTTCCCAAAGAAAATAGCAATCCAGATAATCCATAAAGAAGCCTCTGGGTGCTTACTCTCTACAAAGCTCTCTGCTACACACTGTGAAGCATACAAAATGAGAAACAGCTAGGCTAACGGGGCATGCAGATTAGCTGACTTGTCCAAGGTCACCCATCTATGTTCAGGCAAAGCCAGAAATTAACAAACAAGACACAGCTGGAGGCCAAGGATCCTTAAGTACCATCAATGACTCCTGCACTAAGCCATGTTTGTGCCTCTGCTCTGCTCACCACGTGGGCAGTGACTTCTCTTTTCCCACATGTTATCAATGCTGGAGACAGCTGGAGATCTAACGTTAAACCATCACCAGCCCAGATCTCTTTCCCTTGTATTCACTGATCCTGAGGTGGGTCACTGCCTCTACCACGTCTCCACCCTCATTTTCCTTTCAGTTTTTATTCATAGTTAAGGTCGATCATATACAGTATCTGATGACTCTCCTAGTTTATAAGGTTTGCTATGGAACACTGCATAACTGCACCCCTTCTTCAACTTTTGTCCTCCCCAGAATTAATCACTTTCATCTCTTTCACCTGATTATGTTGTCATTTGGCTTCCTGACTCTAGTAGCATTCTTCATTGCTCCTTTTCAAATTTTCCATTTCTGGCATTGTTAACTGACTTCCTATTATAGAAGATGAGACCATGTATCTGTCTTGCCTCTTCTTCCTCCCTTCTCTCTCCACATACGCATGGTCTTCTCATTTCCTTCTCCTCCAGTACAGTTATATTGTAGTTTTGGTTAAATTAATATTTACATGTTAATACATTGTTATGACTACAAAAATTCTGTTTCTAGATGAGACATAGTTTACACTATGAGCACTATTCTTTTCCTGCACAGAATTTTGTTTTCCCTAGGGTTACAATTGTTTTCATTTGCTTCGTTTTCTATGTGTGTAATCACTACTCAACCTCTTTCCTACCATTATCTAAATCTCTCAGGAGTCTTCCTGAAAGCTCCTCTCTTTTCATTTTTAACTATAATATTTTTCATTTGTAAAAGCTCTGTTTTGTAATCTGACTGAACTGAATCTGTATTATAGCATCCTGTTCTTGCTTTTGGCTTCACGATCTCTCATTTCTGTAATATTAATGCTGTTTTGTTTTTATTTTTAGGTTTCCTTTTTCCTGCACAGTCTCCATTATCTCCAAGTTGCTTTAAATCTGTTTGTTTTGGTTTCTAGCTTTCAAATTATATGCTAGTTTCCACTGTCTGGTAACCCCTGGTTGTCTTCTCATATTTTATAATATTTTTATATAATTATATACGCAGATGTATTATTGTCTTCTCACATGGGCATACATTGTCTTTTCATAGTTTCTAGTACTGAGTGCATTAATGTGTCTTATAGATTATGAATGTCATTGGAGGGTAATCGGGTTGGGTTATCTACTGATTTCTGATGACAGCATCTTTAGAACTTCCTCTTGAGTTGATATTGTTTACAAGACCTTTAATCTCTTCTCTGGATGGTGAAGGCCTGGCTACCAGCATATGGGAAGCAGAGTGGTGGAAAATGGCTAAATTTACTTAATTCTCCAATTTTCGATATAGTACTCATACCCTCAACTTTTTATTTTTGTTCCCAGACCAAAGATCCTCTGCCTTACACAATTCAGAAAATAAACCTCCAGTCCTCAATAAACATAACTGATGTCCATTCAGAAATCTTATATAAGAACAGAATTTGCCCAAGCATGTCTGACTATAGTCTTGCCACATTTTGGGCAAAAGGATGCTTAAAAATTTCTAAGGGAAAATAATAGATTAATAAAAATGACAAAAATATGAAGCATCAAACATACATATCTATCATAATGGTTTGTATTCCAAATATATATTGTGTTAGTAGCAAACTTCAAATTAGATGGAAATGATGGGTATTGAAGCCCTTGTTTTCTTAGTATTCAATCCTGAGCATTCTATCCTTTTACGAGAAGGTGGCCCAGAGTAACTTGTCTCCCATGAGCAGAATGACTCCATATAAATCACATTCAATCATCTATATTGCAATGTGTTCCTGCCCCAATCACTTAGGGTAAGTTGGAATGCCTTTTCAAACTACCTCTCTGAGATCAAGGTGAATATTAAGGTAAAAATAAATATTTGCTGTCGAAACTAAAGTAAAATTCAATCCCTGGCATTTATCTATAGTAGTAGTGCCCCTAAAGCTCTTGGCTCAAGAGAATATTTTTTCCCCTAGGGTCCTATTTATAAAGACATCAAAGGGTTGAGGGAAAAAAATATTTCTCTTCAACCATCAACCATAGTGATGAGACTTCTTTCCTGTTTTGAAAGATCTTAACTTTTATTTGGGTTTGAGTATTTCTTTCTTTCTGATGACATCTGATATTTGAATAGGTCATGTTAATAAAATATTCCATTTGACTAAGTGGGAATGATTAATTTCATCAATCAGGCTTTCTAACATTTTTCCCTGTAAATTAAGTTTAGAACTTTGAAAAATATGAAACAATCAAGTTACTGTTATTTGAAATAGATACCGTGTGTCATGCTGTAGTTTGGTTTATAATTGGAACATATAACCATACTCATTACTGTGAATTATAGGAGTTTTCTGGCTGGCCTTCATTAACCATCTGGTTTTAAACATTGATTTGTGGTTACGTATGTTATTTTTAGGGAAAAGCACCTGAACATCTACTGCAAACATTTGTTTCATCTTGTTCTACAAATGTTTAAAGGGCATGGTTCTCGCTGTTGTTAAAATCTCATAGATTCTATTGTATCTTCATCTTTGACTTATAATCATGCATTATTTATCCAAAGAAAATGCCAGTCATGTCACCAAGGCTTGGCCTTTTAAGATTCTTTTCCTCAAGAAATTTGATAGAAAGTGTGATAGGAAAGGAGAGTAGATGGAAGACAAACCTAATCCTATAGGTTTCCATTCCAATGTAGTGAAAAGCTTTACACAGTTTTAGGACTTGGATATTGGAGTGCTTTAAATTAGAGGATACCAAAATCATTCATTCAATAATTTAGTCAGCAAATAGTCACTGAGAACCTTTCAGGAAATAGGTGCTGAGAATGCTGGAGATACAACAGTACCAACAAACACAGGAAAGGACAAATAATCTATAGATAAAAGTATGAAGCAGATAAATTAGATTCTGTCCTAGAAAAGAATCAGGGGAGGAAGGCTATTTTCGATTTGGTAAGGAAAAGCCTCCTTGAAAATATGAGAGCACAGACCATGTGAACAACCAAAAGAATAAACTTCCTGGTATAAGAGGCAGTGAATTGCAAGGACCTCAGTCTGTAAAAAGCTTGATGTGGTGTGAGACAGGAAAGGGGCCTTTGTGCTGAGAGCACAGTTAGTGCCAGCAGGTAGCGGTAAGAGATGAGGCTGGAAGTGCTGGCAGGAATCGGATCCTATAGGACCATGGTTAGGAGTCTGGATTTAATTTTCATTGTGACTTACATTTAAAAAATATTATTATGACCCTGATGTAGAAAAACAACTCTAGGGAGGAGAGCGTTAAAAGATAGAAACCACTTAGAAGGCAACTTATAAGAGGCAGAGTGACAGATAATGATAACCTAGACTAGGGTAATGACATGGAGATGGAAAGGTATAGACAGGTGTGTGGTTTTGGAGGTGGGTCAAGATGGCATACTGACAGATGTCACTGGATGTGAACAGCCAGGCAAGGATGGGAAGCAAGGGTGGCTGCTAGGATTTAGGATTGAAAAAATGAACGGATTAAGCAAATGCCGTTTACCAAGACAGCAAATTTTGGTAGAGGAAAAGATGGGTGCACCAGGAATTCATCTTTTGACAAGATAAATTTTGAGGTATATATTAGACACAAAGATGTAAGCAGCAGACAGGAAGTGGCATATGCATTTTGAGGGGTATAGATGGGTCAAGATTAATGAAGTTTGCCCAGGGCAAGAGCACAGACCAAGAGAAGGCCCAGAATAAGTATTGCACTGGTGACCTTCCAGGAAGGAAAAAGAAATCACAATAATTAGAATTAAATTGAACAATGCAGGGGTTAGGGGTGCCAATCCCTGTGTAGTCAAAAATCCACATAAAACTTTTGACTCCCCATAAGCTTAACTACAAATAGCCTACTGTTGAATGAAGCCTTATCGATAGCAATCAATTAATACATATTTTATATGTTACCTGTATTATATGCTATATTCTCACAGTGAAGTAAGCTAGAGAACAGAAAATATTTATTTTTTTATTAAAAAAGGGTTTTTTTTAACAATTTACTCATTTTTGAGAGACAGAGACAGAGTGTAAGTGGGGGAGGGGCAGAGAGAGAAGGAGACACAGAATCAGAAGCAGGCTCCAGGCTCTGAGCGGTCAGCCCAGAGCCCGACACAGGGGCTTGAATTCACAGACTGCAAGATCATGACCTAAGCTGAAGTTGGATGCTTAACCGACTGAGCCACCCAGGCACCCCCAAAACAGAAAATATTATTAAGAAAATGATAAGGAACAATACATTTACAGTAATGTACTGTACTTAACGAAAAAAATCTGCTTGTAAGTGTATTTTGTGCAGTTCAAACCCATGGTATTTGAAGTTCAACTGTATAGGGAACTGGTTATGTGGAAGTTGGAAGGCTGAAGGAGCAAAAGGAAGATGCTGAGGTGCCTAGAAGCTAATGTCAGTAGGAAGCAGCTACTACTCTCAAACTTGGAGAACTTAAGGAAGAGGCCATTAACCAGAGCTAGGAGGAGGGGCTCTACAGATCTAGTGGCTAGGCCTCTGGAATAAATCTCCATGCAGCTGGTGTTTGAACCCTAGAGGAGGGGCACACACAGCCCATTGGGTTCTCCCAGGGCACAGGAGGAGTAGCACAGTTGGTAAGGAAATGCTATGTGCCCCCTACGAGGATTGCCAAGGGTCTCAACTTGGCTGTTACCAGGCAGCTTGGTGAGAAAGGAACTCTGAATGCTGGAGGAAGGTAGCTAAGTATTATTGTGGGTTATTACTGAAGATTGCTCACAGAAAGTAGAAAGAGAAAATAAACCCCTCCTCATCTCCTTGTTGCCTCCGATATTCCTCTGGTGATTCCCATTGGTAGAACCTGACAGGAAGCCAGTTGGCAAGGAAGTCTTGGAGATTCAGATTGAGCAAGTCCAATTCACCAGGAGAGAAGGTAAGCTTGGAGCTGAGAAATGGCTTCTGAATATTTCTTGATTTTCAATGTGAGGTGACAACTCTGCTTTCACAGCAGGTATGCAGTTCTTGAATGAATATAAAGTGAAGACTATTAAGGGAGGCATTATTACGATGGTCCTACGAGGGCAAAGTAACTTCTCCTAGCCTATTAGCAGACTTAGGTCAGGCATGCTGTCTCACCTGGTTTTTCTCTCATGCTGAAACCAGAACATGAGTTTCCTTCCCGATCCTCCCCTGGAAGAAGCAGACTAACATTTTCTTGGTACTTCCCAGAAATATTTTTTGCATATATGGAATCCCCTTTATTCACCCATTTATTCAACATTTATTAATAACCTACTCTCTTCAGCTGGGTGGCTCAGTCAGTTAAGTGACTCTTGATTTCAGCTGAAGTCACGATCTCAGGTTTGTAAGATTGAACCCCATGTCTGGCTCCGCGCTGACACTGCAGAGCCTGCTTGGGATTCTCTGTCTCCCTCTCTCTCTCTGCCCCTTCCCCACTTGTGCTTTTTTTCTCTCTCTCTCCCAAAATAAATAAATAAACTTAAAAAAAAATTATCTCTCTCCCCCTCTCTCTGCCCTTCCCCTGCTTGCTTGTGCCTGTGCACGTGTGTGCTGTCTCTCACAAAACAAAAAAACAAAAAACAAAAACAAAAAACAAAAAACCCTACTCTCTGTATTGGGCACAGTTCTGAATATTGGAGTCATAGAGATAAACATGACAAAACTCCTGTCCTTTTGGACCTTAAATCCTAATAAGTTGCAGTGTGTGCAAGAGGTTGGTAATAACCCTATAAAACAATTTTTAAAATGAGATGTTTTTAAGTAGTGCTATGTTCTATGAAGAAAATCAAACCAGGTGACTCAATACAAGTGATGGCGTTGGGGCACTGTAGCTATTTATAGACCCTATTTCACAAACATATTAGTAATATCACACAGTTTCTGGCAAAATAGGCTAACTCCTTCAATAAGATATGGTTACTAGTAGGTATAAGTTCTCTCTATAGAGGAGGAATTTGCACTAAAACCTAAAAGATGAGCAGATGCCAACTATGTGAAAATCTTGATAGTCCAGATAGAAGAGCTAGCAAGTACAAAGGCCCTGAGGCTGAACTGAGTTTGGCTTATCTGAAAGAAAGGCCTGGCTCTCTTATCTGGGGGAAAGGGTGGAGGACAGTGAATGAAGAAGAGGAGCAGAATATCTGCCCTTTCCTGTATCTACCTTATTTCACTTGGCAAAATATCCTGAAAATCAGTCCAGATCAGAACCTCCCTCTCCTTAAAGATTGCATGATATCCTATTGTACAGGCATAAATTTATTTTAGCATTTTGTTGTCAGATGTTTAGATTGTCCACATTCTTTTGTTTTTACAAATAGTATTTGTGCTATAATAAATATCATTGTACATATGGTTTTGTACATTAGGGTGACTGTATCTGTAAGAGTCCTAGAGATGTGTGTGTATTATAAGTTTTGCTCTGTTCATTTCACATTTTGGTAGATATATCCAAACAGACTTCCAAAAATTTTATCAGTTTCCATTTCCACCAACATGGCCTTCACCCCCATCTATCCACTGAAGCATAAAATGTTTGGGTCTTACTAAATCTGTCACGTGAAAATGGTATCTCACTGTAGTCTTACTTTGCCTTATTTTTCTTTATTAGAGAGATTTAGTTTATTTTCATGTGTTTAAAAGCCATTTGCTTTTTGTGTATATGTGAATTCTCAGCTCATGTTTTTATCCCATTCCCATTGGATTACTAAGTTTATTTCTGTAATGACTTCATTACTGGTTGTCCCCTCCAGCCAACCCATAGGGTTAGTGATTATGCCCATGAATGGGAAGGAGCAATGAAGATCCTGATCTTTCCTCAAACCCCACCCCCAGTACACTGTTGCCTTTGCTACCAGTCTAGAAATTATTGTGGTAACTTTGGATTCTTCCCTGTACTCTGGGCTAGGAAGTGTAAACAGAATATTCCCAGTGGAGGGGTGGGGGTGAGAACCAAGATTCTTCTATCTCTTTTCACCAACCACCTTCAGTTTCTAAAATTTTGGCACAGAGCTGAGAAACATCCCTCACCTACAAGGTATTCTGAGAAAATCCAAATGTGATCACAGAGACTTCTTCCCACTTCCATATATTTCTCTCCCCTGACACAAATTGCAGAGGTTCTTGGTGGTAATTTGCCTCATGCTTGTGCTTGTGGCTGAATGAACATGTGAAAGTGTTTCTATCATGCATTCTGTGTAGTTATAGCCATGAGGAATAGAATACAAATATGTTAATCAGAAAAACCAAGAAGAGTATAATATAGTACCTGTCTCAAAATCCTTTGGCATCAGTACCCTCTCTCCATAATATTTACTCCCCTATTCAAACACCCATATGCAGTTTTGTATAGACATTGGAATTTTTCTATGGTCACCAAGATTTAGCAATAGTAATCAGAGAGATATTTTTATCACCAGAAATGGTTAAACAAACCATAATTCTGGAGATCAGATAATCACACATATGAAATATTTTTCCATGGTGGAGACCATCCCCGCCCTCCCAATTGATGTCATTGTAAATAAACAGGTAGTCTCAGGTTTACCTAAATCCATTCCCATTTTCCTCAACTACAGATCACATGAACTCGTGCAGAGAATCTGAATGGGGTGAAAATAACCTTTATAAAAAGGTAAAAAGTCATCTCCAGGGATTTCAAAGGCTTCCTTCAGAAAGACTTTAATTTGAGAGCCTCTGGAACAAGATAATCATGCTCCAAAATTTAGAAAAATTACTAAGTGTTAATTATAATATAATTTACTTTTGTAAGTTCTCCATTTTACTTCTTGTCTGTGTCTTACCTTTAATTAATGTTTCTCTTTAAGTTAAGAGAGCAGTAATTTTCTTGACTGTTTCTTCACTAAGAGATTTGCTATTCTTTCCACATCTTGATCTTCAGCTTCTTTTCTACTAAGAGCAATCTAAGAAAAGGTATGCAGAGTCAAATACAGGGATTCTACATTCTGAAATATTGTTAGAATATTGTCAATCTCAGAACTTCCCTGAGCCAGTGCTGAACAGTATTTTCTATTTCCCTCTACGGCTATCATTAATTCATTCATCTGTTTGATCATTGGTTCATTTATATATCTATTCATCCAATAAAGTTGTTGGGCACACTTTGACTTTCTATTAAGGCATTTCATTTAGAGGAGAGACATGGGAATGAATGAGTATCATATAAGTACTTTATTCTATTCCAACATCAAACCAGCCCTGTAAGTTAGTGCTACAGTCTGAATGTATGTGTCTCTCCTCCCCCACCACAAATTCATATATTGAAATCCTATCCCCCCAAGGATGATAGAGTTAGGATGTCAGGCCTTTGGGAAGTAGTTAGTTCGTAAGGGTGAAGCCTCATGAATAGAGTTCATGCCTTTTAAAAGAGGCTCCAAAGATCTTATCTCTTTATTCCATGGGAAGACACAATGAGAAGTCTGTGACATGGAAGGGGGACCTCATCTGACCATATTGGCACTATGATCTTGACTTTCAGCCTCCAGAAATGTGGTAAGTTTCAGTTGTTCAAAGGTCAACTGTATATTGATTTATCTGAGTTTATCTGTTTGCTTATAGGCCTATTTGCTTATAGGCCACCTGGTCTGTGGTATTTTGCTGTCGCTCAGTACTGAATGGACTAAGACAATTAAGTAGGACATATGTTGTTATTGTCATGATAGGTAAAGACATGGAGGGTTACATGAGGATTAAATAAATTGTCCAGGGTGCTACAAATAGTAAGTGTAGGACCAAAACATTAAGCTAATTTTATAATTTCAAATTTACATTTTTCTCATTGCCTCGCTACATAGTGCAAATGTCCTACCTACAGAAACTTCTGAAGTCAGCATTGCTGATATGACCACCTTACTGACCCTTGCCATTTATGTCATGAATCATAAAATATGTTTACGAATTCATTAAATAGGCTAATATTATATTCCCTCTATCTGTTAATAACAGAAAAACAAACTTATACTATACCCCAAGTTTTCTATGCTTCAGCAATAGCAACTTTAAAATCCAATTAAGTCCCATGCACAGAGAAATCAGACTCATCCCTCAAAGCAAACTAACACACATCTTCCCAATGATGTTATCTCCAGCACATATTTTCCTTTCTTGCAACAACCCAAATTATCATGGTGTTCCCTGCAGAGCCAAATTTTAATATACAGCAAGCCAAGTTTGATAAGCTTAAGAAAGAGATAAAGCTAGGTGTGTATTGCTAGCATAACAATATAAGCTGACTGACTACTCAGAAATGACTTACCCAAAGGCAGAATTCAAACATGGTAGAGAGGCCGGGCCTGCACTAGAGGAAACACACATAGGTACAGTAATTGTAAACAAATAACATTAGGATTGGGTAGGACTTCACCCTTGACCTTGTGACCTCTGGAGTGGTATATGATCTAATATAGAACTGAACAGAAAGAAGCTTCACATCCTGGATGTCATTGGTCACACTACCCCAGCTAAATCACTGAGACTCAAATTTGGGACTTTTGTTGGGACCATGGTGGGGGGGAGGGGACTCTTTTTATTCCTTTCATCTCTCCCTTCTCCCTCCCTTCCTTCCTTCCTTCCTTGATTTGAGGATGGAAGTATTTGAGTCTCTATAGAGCTTGTAAGGTCCACAGCACTGAAAGGGTCTGAGAGTTAAGCCAATACAGAGAAAATCTGAGTAAAGAAACAGAAGAAAACTGAATCCTAGTATTATGTCAAACCCTGGACCTGGCCATGCCTGAAGTGAGAGTTACATACAACTTAGATAATTAGGCCAATAAATTCCTTTTTGTTGTTCTTTCTCTTGTTTTATTTCTTTTTACACCACTTTGATGTGTGTTTCTGTCACTTGCTATTAAGAGTTCTAATTCAGGAAAAAAACAATCAACTTTTTTTCCCCCAGTGACTTTGTATCTCTTTGTCTGAAAAATAATAATTAGGGACAATGACCATTTAGCCCCATAAATCCTTAGGTGTGCAGTCCACAAGATTCAGCCTTCCCCTTTTCTTGATGTTTAGTGAACAACTGAAATATGTTTTGGGGAACACATAGCCTACAGTGATATAAAATTTTATTTCTTAATGAAAAGTAAATTCTATTATGAAATCCTGAGACCAGAAACAGTTATATGCTTGCAAAGTTAATGGCATTTTCAGTTGCTATAATAAAGTGCAATCTTTTATTTTAAAGATCACAGACATTTAAAATGATCCAATAAACATGGTACACTGATTTCATCACAACACTCTAGTCTCTTACTCATAACCTCTTTATAATCCTGCTAGTTTCCCTTGAAAACACACTTTAGGTTTTAGAGAGATTCCATGAGAAGGTAGTTCTACATGGTTTACTTACTATTCAGAACTGAAAAGGGAAGAATGGTCCCTAAAAGTAAAGGTCTGAAATCCCCAGGATAGAAGCATTTTTTAAATGGTGTTTCTTTCTTTTTCTTTTTTTTTTAAACGGAGACACTGTTTTATTTATTTATTTATTTATTTATTTATTTATTTATTTATGTTTAAATATATGAAATTTATCGTCAAATTGGTTTCCATACAACACCCAGTGCTCATCCCAACAGGTGCCCTCCTCAATACCCATCACCCACTCTCCCCTCCCTCTCACCCCAGATCAGCCCTCAGTTTGTTCTCAGTTTTTAACAGTCTCTTATGCTTTGGCTCTCTCCCACTCTAACCTCTTTTTTTTTTCCCCTTCCCCTTCCTGTTAAGTTTCTCGGGATCCACATAAGAGTGAACGCATATGGTATCTGTCTTTCTCTGTATGGCTTATTTCACTTAGCATCACACTCTCCAGTTCCATCCACGTTGCTACAAAGGGTCATATTTCATTCTTTCTCATTGCCACGTAGTACTCCATTGTGTATATAAACCACAATTTCTTTATCCATTCATCAGTTGATGGACATTTAGGCTCTTTCCATAATTTGGCTATTGTTGAGAGTGCTGCTATAAACATTGGGGTTTATATATATATAGGCGAGTGCCCCTATGCATCAGTACTCCTGTATCCCTTGGGTAAATTCCTAGCGTGCTATTGCTGGGTCATAGGGTAGGTCTATTTTTAATTTTTTGAGGAACCTCCACACTGTTTTCCAGAGTGGCTGCACCAATTTGCATTCACACCAACAGTGCAAGAGGGTTCCCATTTCTCCACATCCTCTCCAGCACCTATAGTCTCCTGATTTGTTCATTTTGGCCACTCTGACTGGCGTGAGGTGACATCTGAGTGTGGTTTTGATTTGTATTTCCCTGATGAGGAGCGATGTTGAGCATCTTTTCATGTGCCTGTTGGCCATCCAGATGTCTTCTTTAGAGAAGTGTCTATTCATGTTTTCTGCCCATTTCTTCACTAGATTATTTGTTTTTCGGGTGTGGAGTTTGGTGAGCTCTTTATAGATTTTGGATACTAGCCTTTTGTCCGACATGTCATTTGCAAATATCTTTTCCCATTACGTTGGTTGCCTTTTAGTTTTGTTGATTGTTTCCTTTGATGTGCAGAAGCTTTTTATCTTCATGAGGTCCCAATAGTTCATTTTTGCTTTTAATTCCCTTGCCTTTGGAGATGTGTCAAGTAAGAAATTGCTGCGGCTGAGGTCAGAGAGGTCTTTTCCTGTTTTCTCCTCTAGGGTTTTGGTGGTTTCCTGTCTCACATTCAGGTCCTTTATCCATTTTGAGTTTATGTTTGTGAATGGTGTGAGAAAGTGGTCTAGTTTCAACCTTCTGCATGTTGCTGTCCAGTTTTAAGTGGTGTTTCTTTTTTCCCTTCCTCCCTCCCCACTTCCTTCCTTTCTTCCTCCCTCCCTCCCTCCTTTGTTCCTTCTTTACTTCATTCATTCGTTCCTTCCTTCCTTCGTTCCTTCCTTTTTTTCTAATAACAGAAATTTTCAAGAACTGCAGACTTGGTACACACAGCCTAGCAAGACATGTTCTCACTGTCTAGTGGCAGAGAGGGGTGAGCAAGTTAATTTTTAGATTGCTTTTTGTTTTCCTTACTCTAAAAATCTCAGTAGTGTTTTTAATGTTTTCATTTGAAAACTCCTAAGCCCCCAAATTATAGAGTGAATTTTGGGCAAGCAACTTAAACCAGAACCTAGTTTGTAAGTCACAAACAACTGACCCTTGAACAGTGAGGGAGTTAAGTTGAAAATCCTTATATAATTTTTGACCCTCTGAAAACCTGACTACTAACTAATAACCTACTTGTTGACTGGAAGCATTACCAATAATATAAATAGTTGATTATCACATATTTTGTATGTTATATGTATTATATACTGTCTTCTTACAATAAAGTAAGCTACAGAAAAGAAAATATTATTAGGAAAATCATAAGGAAAAGAAAACACAGAGTACTGTACTGTGTTTATCAAAAAAATCCCATCTAAGTGGACTTACAACAGTTCAAACCCATGATGTTCAAAGGTCAACTGTATATTGATTTATCTGAGTTTATCTACAAACACATATATCTAATATTGCCCTGATGGGTAGGTTAAGGTTTAAAATAAGACATGAAAACACTTTAATATATTTTTTAAAAGTAAATGTGTAACCTATGGCAAATGCTAAAAGAGATAGTAAGAAAACCACCACTTATTATGCACTAATGCGCTAAGTACATTTTTTAATTTATTTTTTATTTATTTTGAGAGAGAGAGTGAGAGGAAGAGAGTGGGGGAGGAGGGGCAGAGACAGAAGGAGACAGAGAATCCCAAGCAGGCCCCACGCTGTCAGCATAGAGCCCAACTTGAGGGTTGATCTCACGACCATGAGATCATGACCTGAGCCGACATCAAGAGTCTGACACTTAACTGACTGAGCCACCCAGGTACCCTGCACTAAGTACTTTCCTAAGTTTTTTCAATTAATTCTCAGAACATCAGAGATTGGCACATTTATCCCAAGGGACCATTCTGCTCTCTTGTCCCTCCCCAGGCAGACCCCATCCTCCAAGGCAGTTGTAAGAACCAGGAGAGCCCTCTGGGAGGCCAGCATGTTCCAAACCTCTATGAGCAAGTGCCAGGAGGGGGGCTACCTGCCACTTCCCAGTCCTGGAACCCTGATTTCTGGAGTTTCCTTCCAAGCAGCAGTCTGATTAGACTAGGTGGCAAAATGTAGATGTGCAACTACTCGATCTATTATTTACCTCTGTCTCTCACCAAACTCAGCCCTTCAAAAGAAGCAGCAGGTCATCAGCAGAGCATGACAACCATTCCTGCCTAATATTCTCCATCTTGATATACATCTTCGTGTGTAACCTAATCCCTTTCCAAACTCTCTCCCACATAATTCTTAAGGCAAAACAAATACAATTAGAAGGAACTGTTTTCCTTGTAATGTCATCATGTCAAAGCATAGATCCTATTGTCAGGGAAATCTGATGTAAAATGTAATTATGTACTTTTGATCAAGACCTTTATTTCTATCTGGGCAGAGTCCTACTTTGCTCCTGAGATTTCTACTCTATGGTTAAAAGAATGAATATCGTATCATAGTTCTGCCTCTTTCTTTCCTTGTTTTGTCTTTGTCTCTCCCTGTGCTCTGGTTGATCTATGCAGTTCCTCTCCTTTATTAGATAAATGCTTGCTTTTTCTACTAGGTAGCCCTAGTTATCCTCCTATATGACAGATGGCTCCTCTGAGCTCTCTCAATAATTCTCGGTTTACAAATGAAAACAATGATGTTCAGAGAAGTTAGTTACATCATTAGTAACACTAGGGCAAAGATTTGAATTCAGAACTGTTTTATTCCAAAGCCCATATCCTTTGCTTCTTACTATGGCTTCTCTCATAATTGCATCATTTGTGATTGACTTAGAAAATTACATTGTAAGGGTATGGACTTTTGGATTATTTATCATGAATCATCCCCTATGGCCAATTATCCTGCTGTTGAACATTTTCAACAACATATAAAGAAAATGTATATGTTCACACATTATAATGTTTTAATTATTATTATTTCACTTACAGACATCTAAAATTGATTTGTTTTCTCCCCAGATTTTTAGCAAGAATCAATCATTTCATATAGCCTTGCAATTTTTAAGAAAATTATACTGCTTTTATAAAAATCTGATGGAAGAATAGTCTCCAGAGGAGAAGAAGGAAGTGATAAATAATATACAAGGTTAACTCTGGTTTCCTCAGAATAACTTCAGTTTGTATGATCTTATTTGGTGGTGATATGTATAATACAACTATTGATGAAAGTGCTTTGCCAGGTTCCAAGCGGCCAACAATTACACTTAGCACTGGAAGTTGAGAATATTTCCAAGGTTATCTACGTTTTGCAGTTTTGCTTGTGGTTTATTTTCTCCAAAGTTCTTCTTACTCTAATGGATAGGATCTTATTTTATTTGAGGGATTTTAGGACAATTTAACCTCATAAATGACCATGTGATAGAATGTATCCTTGAACTTCTGTTTCTTTTATTTTTATTTATTTCTTTATTTTTTAATGGTTATTTATTTTTGAGAGAGAGAGAGAGAGCACAAGGGGGAAGAGACAGAGTGAGATACAGAATCCAAAGCAGACTCCAGACTCTGAGCTGTCAGCACAGAGCCCAACATGGAGCTGGAACTCATAAACCATGAGATCATCACCTGAGCTGAAGTTGGTTGCTTAATCGACTGAGCCACCCAGGTGCCCCTTACTTCTGTTTCTTTTAGATCACAGTTTATTGTTAAAGTAGTTCTCAAGTTTCTCAAAGTCAATGCATAATACGTGTGTATCAATGTTAGTAACTGTCATTATTTCCATCAAGTTTTATTTCTAATTTATGCATTCAATCAGATTGATCTGCTAGCAATCCAGACTGTGAAAAAGTTTAGTTATATTCATTCATCTATTCATTCATCCAAATGATTTGAGCACCTACTATAGGTTGGACATGCTGCTGGATCCTGAAGATAAAATAGCATTCAAGACAACGTCTCTGCCCTCCTGGAGTCTAGTTAGGAAAACAGATCACAAGCTAGTAAGCAACTATTGCACCCACTGCTTCCCACCTTATGGTGGTAGTGGAGAACTTGAAAAGCAAGACCTAGTGAAAATAAAAACTGAAAGTCCAAGAGCCTAAACTTACAGGGTCTGATTGGTTCCTGCTTCACAAATATGGCCTTTGACACATATTCCTGATTCTTGACCACAGCACTTTCGCTGTTTCACCAAAATAGTGTTGTCTCCTTTCCCTTGCCCAACAGAGTAGAAAATTTAACTCAGTTAAGATCAAGAAGCAGGCAAAATCAGCATTATTTATTTATTTGCTCATTCCAAAAAACACACGTTTAGTTCTGTTAAACCCTTTAGGAAGTCAAGAGTTGTTGTAAATATTAGAAATGGTGTAAAGAAAGACTTCTGCTTCTGAGAAGTATAGTGCTAATAGCAATAGGCTAATACTCTTACTCTTAAACAAACAAAATATTACAAAAGTCATTTTCAGGAACATCAGAGAGCTGTGAAAGCAATGAAGTCTAAATGAATCAAATCTCGAGAGAGAGAGAGAGAGAGAGAGAGAGAGAGAGAGAGAGAATGATCTGAGGGGATCTGATGATAGCCAATTCCTTTTCTCCTGGGGCACTGGTCAGTCTGGGGGATGCACAGATCCTTGGGCTCCACCAAAGTCGAGGGGCTCTGCTGGAAGAAGAGCAACCAGTAGAGCTTCTGGCAATCTGAAGGAGTGCTGGATACTTGAGAAGCCTCAAATGCATGCCTGGTTCTCCCCACAGTATTGGAATTTCCCACAGTCTCCCAAAACTTAGAAAACAAATTCTCAGCAGGGAAGAGGTTTATCTCAAACCCATGGCCAGTCTCCTGCTAAAGACATTTGTCAAATATTAAAGTTGCATGTGACAGAGAAAAAGCTGAAAACTTCTGAAGGGCAGAAATGTATCTCCTGAAGCCTTTCAGCACTAAAGAGGCCAAGAGCCACCATGCTTGCAGTGAAAAGCCCCAGGTAGCCATGCAGCAGGACCATGAGTAAACCAGAAGCAGACTGAATCTTACTAAAATGTTATCCCAGTCTAGTGCCTGATTGGATTAGGCCCCATTCTCTGCCTAAAAGAGGCATTTTGTCTGTTTGGGCTTCCATAATGAAATACTGTAGACTGGGTAGTTTACATAAACAGGAATTTATTTCTCATTGCTAGAGGCTGGGAGTGCAAGATCAAGGTTCTGGGCAATTCAATTTCTTTTTTTTTTTTTTTTTTATGAAATTTATTGACAAATTGGTTTCCATACAACACCCAGTGCTCATCCCAAAAGGTGCCCTCCTCAATACCCATCACCCACCCTCTCCTCCCTCCCACCCCCCATCAACCCTCAGTTTGTTCTCAGTTTTTAAGTCTCTTATGCTTTGGCTCTCTCCCATTCTAACCTCTTTTTTTTTTTTTTCCTTCCCCTCCCCCATGGGTTCCTGTTAAGTTTCTCAGGATCCACATAAGAGTGAAACCATATGGTATCTGTCTTTCTCTGTATGGCTTATTTCACTTAGCATCACACTCTCCAGTTCCATCCACGTTGCTACAAAAGGCCATATTTCATTTTTTCTCATTGCCACGTAATATTCCATTGTGTATATAAACCACAATTTCTTTATCCATTCATCAGTTGATGGACATTTAGGCTCTTTCCATAATTTGGCTATTGTTGAGAGTGCTGCTATGAACATTGGGGTACAAGTGGCCCTATGCATCAGTGCTCCTGTATCCCTTGGATAAATTCCTAGCAGTGCTATTGCTGGGTCATAGGGTAGGTCTATTTTTAATTTTCTGAGGAACCTCCACACTGCTTTCCAGAGCGGCTGCACCAATTTGCATTACCACCAACAGTGCAAGAGGGTTCCCGTTTCTCCACATCCTCTCCAGCATCTATAGTCTCCTGATTTGTTCATTTTGGCCACTCTGACTGGCGTGAGGTGATACCTGAGTGTGGTTTTGATTTGTATTTCCCTGATAAGGAGCGACGCTGAACATCTTTTCATGTGCCTGTTGGCCATCCGGATGTCTTCTTTTTCTAATGAGAGTTTTCTTCCTGGCTTGCTGGTGGTCTCCTCACTGTGGTCTTTCCTCAGTACATGAGAACAGGAGCTGGAGGGGGGTAGTTCTCTTTCTTATAAGGGCACTAATCCTTTCAGATTAGGGCCCCACTTTTATGACCTCATTTAATCTTAATTACTTCCTCAGAGACCCCATCTCTAAATACAATCACATTGTGTGTTAGAGTACCAATATATGAATTTTGGAAAGACACAGTTCATCTACAAGCAGGAGCAAAAGGTGAAACTTTTTCTTGTGGAATAGAATAATATCTGGAACCTCTATGGGTCTTTTATACACAGTATCATACCTACAATCAAGAATTCCTACACATGTGAAGAGGCAAGGTCATATGACCAAGAATCAAGAGGAAAAAAACAACAAAAGCAAACAGACAGATGATCTGCATAATTGCAGTTAGCAGACAAGAACTTTAAAAACACAATAACTGGGGACTTCTGGGTAGCTGAAAATACTGACAGCTGCCTAACTACTTCCCTCCTGATATTTTCTCCTTGAATGATTCAAAACAACAAGAGAGGATATGTAAATCTACGCAAAACCGTACTCTTCGGCATTAACTTAAAGACAGAAAATGCCAAACCTTAAAAATTACTGTGACTAAATAGGGAAATGTCAACACATCCCAGTGCATGATCTCTCATTCTCTGGGTCAACCTCTGGACTGCTACAAGGCTATGTAGTGAGAAAAAGCACACTGAAAAACATCCCAGAAAAGCCAAAAAAGGAAAACTAGCAAGAGGGCTTAAGGTTCATCAGAAACTGCCATCAAAGAGACTCGGTTTGCCCTCTTTATGAAAACATGATAACAGTGTCCAGGCAGAGCATAACAGGGCTCAGGGAAAGGACTTCAGAGTATGCGTGATTAAAATGATCAAGAGTTACTTAAAGGGCATCGTTCAAAACATTGTTTAAGGGGAGAAAAAAGAGACAAAAAAGAAAGGAGGGGCACTCTGTAATTGGGTTGTGAATGGAAAAAGAAGCAAAAGGTGAAAAATTTAGGGCCCTGTAAAATCAACGAGAAAAGCCACATTGAAGGACTTAAAGCTCTTCCTCTGGTGACTAAAACAAATAATCAAAATAACCTCTAATGCATATGGATCTTGCTGTATTGCTAAAAGATATAACCATTAAGTGAGGAATCTTGTAAGTCACCACAATACCATAAAAATGAACAGAGAGATGTGTGGGTGGCTCAGTTGGGTGAGGGTCTGACTCTTTTTTTTTTAAGTTTTATTTATTTATTTTGAGAGGGACAGAGACAGTGAGAGTGGGGGAGGGACAAAGAGAGAGGGAGAGAGAGAATCCCAAGCAGGCTCCACACTGCCAGCACAGAGCCTGACGTGGGGCTCAAACTCACAAAACCGTGAGATCATGACCTGAGCCGAAACCAAGAGTTGGGTGCTTAACCAACTGAGTCACCCAGGTGCCCCTTAGGGTCAAACTCTTGATTTGGTTCAGGTAATGATCCCAGGGTTGAAAGATTGAGCCCCACATTGCACTCTGCACTGAACATGGAGTCTGCTTATGATTCTGTCTCTCTCTCTGCCCCTTCACGCCCCAAATGTCTTTTAAAAGGAAATATCAACAAATTCATACAGAGCCATTGCAAAAAATCATGTTATAAATTTTTACATATACCAACTGAGTAACAACCCATCTCCCACAAGAAGCAGAAGTTTTTAAGTCAACACTCCAAACTGAATCATATATACTCATTCACTCAAAGATATAAGAAAACCCCTTAAATTAGAAATTCAAAAACTAAGAACAGAAAAGGATGAAAACTGGAAGAAATAAAGAGAGAACTGATTGAATTCAGGAAGGAAATGGATTAAAAAGACAAAAATATCTGCAATTTAAAAATGATACATTATAAGGTGGCCAAGGGAGAAAGACTCACATAAAAATTTAATAGGTGCAGAACAAAGGCAGGAAAATACTAAGAGGATTAAGTAAAAAGAAAGTAAAAAAAAAAAAAAAAAAAAAAAACTCAGAGAGAAAGTAATAGGAATGGAAGAAAGGCAAAGGGCAATGCAAAAAAACCCCTACAAACCAATATCCTTTTGGTAATGACCCAAAATACTAAATAAATATTAGCGAGCAGAATCTGATAACACATGAACAAATATACCATGAGCATGTAGGATTTCTTCTAGGAATGTGAAGGTTTTTCAATAATAGGAAATCTATTAGTATATGATATAAAAAAATTTATCAATCACATGATCATCTCCATTGATACTGAAAAAACTTACCTCAAAATTAAACATCCATTCACAATAAAAACACTCAAAAACAGAAATTGAGGAATATTCTCTCAAGAGGATCAAATGTACATGTATGTATGCATACATCCCTTTCTTACCTTTCATGTAAGAAAATACAGAATACATGCATGTATCCCTTTAAATTAGTATTTTTGTGTTCTTTGGGTAAATACCCAGTAGTGTGATTCCTGGATTGTAGGGTAGTTCTATTTTAAACTTTTTGAGGAACCTCCATACTATTTTCCAGAGTGGCTGCACCAGTCTGCATTCCCACCAACAGCACAAGAGCGTTCCCCTTTCTCCACATCCTCACCAATATCTGTTGCTTCCTGAGTTGTTAATTGTAGCCATTCTGACAGGTGTGACATGGTATCTCATTGTGGTTGTGATTTGTATTTCTCTGGTGATGAGTGATGTTGAGCATCTTTTCATGTGTCTGTTAGCCAGCTGTATTTCCTCATTGGAAAAGTGTCTATTCATGTCTTTTGTTCATTTCTTCACTGGATTATTTGGTTTTTGGGTGTTGAGTTTGATAAGTTCTTTGTAGATTTTGGATACTAATCCTTTATCTGATTATGTCATATGTCATTGTCTTCTCCCATTCTGTCAGTTGCCTTATAGTTTTGCCTTATAGTTTTGTTGATTTCCTTCACTGTGCAGAAGGTTTTATTTTGATGAAGTCTCAATAGTTCATTTTTGCTTTTGTTTCCCTTGACTTCTGAGACATGTCTAGTAGGAAGTTGCTGCCTGTTTTCTCCTGTAGGATTTTGACGGTTTTCCTGTCTTACATTTACATCTTTCATCCATTTTGAATTTATTTTTGTGTATGGTGTAAGAAAGTGGTCCGGTTTCATTCTTATGCATGTCGTCGTCCAGTCTTCCCAACATCATTTACTAAAGAGACTTTTTTCCATTGGATATTCTTTCCTCCTTTGTCTAAGATTAGTTGGCCATACATGTGTGTGTCCAATTCTGGGTTCTTTATTCGGTTCCATTGATGTATGTGTCTATTTTTGTGCCAATACCGTACTGTCTTAATGATTACAGCTTTGTAATACAGCTTGAAGTACAGAATTGTGATGCCTCCAGGTTTGGTTTTCTTTTTCAGGATTGCTTTGGCTATTTGTTTTTTCTTATGGTTCCATACAAATTTTCAGATTGTTTGTTCTAGCTCTGTGAAGAATTCTGATGTTCTTTTGATTGGGACTGCATTAAATGTGTAGATTGCTTTGGGTGGTATAGACATTTTAACAATATTTGTTCTTCCAATCCATGAGCATTGGATATTTTTCCATTTCTTTGTGTCATCTTCAATTTCCTTCAAAAGTTTTCGACAGTTTTCAGAGTGCATATCTTCTACCTCATTGGTTAACTTTATTCCTAGGTCTCATGATTTTGGCACAATTGTAGATGGGACTGATTCCTTGATTTCTCTTTCTGCTATTTCATTATCGGTGTATAGAAAAGCAACTAATTTCTGTACATTTATTTTATATCCTGTGACTTTTCTGAATTCATGTATCAGTTATACCGTTTTTTTTGGTGGAGTCTTTTGGGTTTTCCACAGAGTGGAAAGAGTGAAAAGAGTGAAAGTTTGACTTCTTCCATGCTGATTTGGATGCCTTTTATTTTGTTGTTGTTGTCTGCTTGCTGTAGCTAGGACTTCCAGTATTATGTTAATAATAGTCATGTGAGTGGACATCCCTGTCTTGTTCCTGACCAGCGAGGAAAAGCTCTCAGTTTTTCCCCATTGAGGATGATATTAGCTATAGGCCTTTCATATATGGCTTTATGATGTTGAAGTATGCTCCCTCTATCCCTACTTTGTTGCTGGATTTTATTATGAATGGATAGTGTACTTTGTTAAATACTTTTTCTGCATCAGTTGAAAGGATCATAAGGTTCTTATCTTTCTTTTATTAATGCGATGTAGCATATTTATTGATTTGCAAATATTGAACCACCCTTGCAGCCTGGGAATAAAACCCACTTGATTATGGTGAATGATTCTTGTAATGTACTGTTGGATTTGTTTGCTAGTATTTTATTGAGACTTTTTGCATCCATACTCATCAGCAATATTGGCCTGTAGACCTCTTTTTTAATGTAGTCTTTATCTGGTTTTGGTATCAAGGTAATACTAGCCTCATAGAATGAATTTGGAAGTTTTCCTTCCATTTATATATATTTTTGGAATAGTTTGGAAGGAATAGGTATTAACTCTTCTTTAAAGGTCTGGTAGAATTCTTCTGGAAGTCATCAGGTCCTGGACTTTTGTATTTTGGGAAACTTTTGATTACTGATTCCATTTCTTTGCTGGTTACTGGTCTGTTCAAGTTTTCTATTTCTTCCTGTTTCAGTTTTGGTAGTTTACATATTTCTAGGAATTCATCATTTCTTCCGGTCCATTTCTTCTAGGTTGTCCAATTTGTTGGTATATAGAGGTTTTCATAATATTGTCTTCTAATTGTTTGTATTTCTGTGGTGTTGGTTGTTATTTCTCCTCTCTCTTTTGTGATTTCAACTATTTGGGTCCTTTCTCTTTTCTTTTTGATAAGCCTGGGTAAGGGTTTATCAATTTTATTAATTTTTTCAAAGAACCACCTCCTGGTTTAATTAATTTGTTCTATTTTTTTTAGTTTCTATATCATTTACTTCTGCTCTACTCTTTATTATTTCCATTCTTTTGCTGGCTTTTGACTCCACTTGTTGTTCTTTTTAGCTCCTTTAGGTGTAGGGTTAGGTTGTTTATTTAAGATTTTTCATGCTTCTTAATTTAGGCCTGTATTGCTATATACTTCCCTTTTAGGACTCCTTTTGCTGCATCCCAGAGGTTTTGGACTTTGTGTTTTCATTTTCATTTGTTTCCATGAATTTCTTTTTTTTTTTTTTTTTTTGATTTCCTGGTTTTCCCATTCATTGTTCAGTAGCATGTTGTTTAACTTCAAGTATTTGTAGCTTTTCCAAATCTTTTCTTGTGGTTGGCATCAAGTTTCATAGCATTGTGGTCAGAAAACATGCATGGTATGATCTTGGTAGTTTTGTACTTGTTGAGGCCTGACTTGTGACCTACTATGTAATCTAATCTGGAGAATGTCCCATGTGCACTTGAAAAGAATACGTATTTTGTTGCTTTAGGATGGAATGTTCTGAATATATCTGTTAAGTCCATCTGGTCCAAGTGTGTCATTCAAAACCATTGTTTCCTCATTGATTTTCTGCTTAGATAATCTGTCCATTGCTGTAAGTGGGAGGTTAAAGTCCCCTACTATTATTGTATTATTATCAATGAGTTCCTTTATGTTTGTTATTAATTGTTTTATATATTTGGGTGTTCCCATTTTGAGGGCATAAATATTTACAGTTGTTAGAACTTCTTGTTGGATGTCCCCTTTATCATGATATAGCTCTTCTTCATCTCTTGTTACAGTCTTTGTTTTAAAGTCTAGTTTGTCTGATAATAGGTATTGCTACTCTGGTTTTCTTTTCATGTCCATTAGCATGATAAATGGTTCTCCACCCTCTCACTTTCAATCTGCAGGTGTTTTTAGTTCTAACAGGTGTTTTAGTCTCTTATAGGCAGCATATAGATGGAATAGATGGGTCTTTTGTTGTTTTTTTTTTAAATCAATTCTGACACCATGTCTTTGGATTGGAGTGTTTAATCCATTTACATTCAGAGTAATTACTGCTAGATATGTATTTAGTGCCATTTTATTACTTGTTTTTGTCATTGTTTTTGGAGATTTTCTCTGTTCCATTCTTGTTTTTGTCACTTTTGGTCTTTTTTTTTTTTTTTTTTCACTCAGAATCCCCTTTAACATTTCTTGCAGGGCTGGTTTAGTGGTCATGAACTCCTTCAGTTTTTGTTTGTCTGGAAAATCTTAATCTCTCCTTCTATTCTGAATGATAGCCTTGCTGAAGAGAGTATTCTTGGCAACTGATTTTTCTCATTCAGCACATTGAATAGCCACTCCCTTCTGACTTGCCATGCTTCTCTGGAGAGATCTGCAGCTAAGCCTTAGGGGGTCTTCCCTTGTAAGTTAGGAATTTCTTTAGTCTTGCTGCTTTTAAGACTTTTTCTTTACTGCTATATTTTGCAAATTTAATTATAATGTGTCCTTGCAGTTCCTGATTCTACTTGTTACCATCTTGTGATTCAGTGTCTGGAAGAGGCTCATCAGCTTAGCCATGCTTATGTCTTGCGTCTGTACACTGGCTCCAGGGTCAACTAGAAAAATGTGTCTCAGGTGTTTTCATTTTCTCCAAGGGGAACTGAACCATGGCTTATTAGGTGGAGGTCTCCCAAATCACCAAGGGGCTCAGGTACTGCTCAGTCAAAAAATGACAAAAGCACACCACAGAATTTTAGGACATGAAGTAATCATTGCATGAGAAAATGAGGGTATGTTCTATGACCAGACAAATTGGGTTAATGCTCTTTTCCAGTCTTTCTTCCACCTGTGTCACACTGTTCTTTACCTTCACCTCACTTAAACTTTCTCAGTCTTTAGGCAGCTTCTCACTCTTCTCACTCAAGGGTGTAAAGACAGTCCTTGATTTGCAACGGTTCAACTTATGATATTTGACTTTACATGGTGCCAAAGTCATACACATTTAGTAGAAACTGTAGTTTGATTTTTTGGATTTTGATCTTTTCTCAGGCTAGGGATATTCAGTAAGATTCTCTCAGGGGCGCCTGGGTGGCGCAGTCGGGTAAGCGTCCGACTTCAGCCAGGTCACGATCTCGCGGTCTGTGAGTTCGAGCCCCGCGTCAGGCTCCGGGCTGATGGCTCGGAGCCTGGAGCCTGTTTCCGATTCTGTGTCTCCCTCTCTCTGCCCCTCCCCCGTTCATGCTCTGTCTCTCTCTGTCCCAAAAATAAATAAACGTTGAAAAAAAGAATTGGAATTTAAAAAAAAATAAAAAAGATTCTCTCTTATGCTGGGCAGTGGCAGCAAGCTGCATCTCCCAGTCAGCCATGCTGATCACTAGGATAAACAACCCATACATTTACAACCACTCTATACCTGTGCAACCATTCTATCTTTCACTTTCAGTAGAGTATCCAATTAATTACATGACAACATGTCACTATAAAGGCTTTGTTGTGTTAAGATGATTTTTCCCAACTACAGGCTTATATATATCTAAGAGTTTCTGAGCATGTCTCAAGTAAGCTAGGCTAAGTTATGATGTTTGGTAAGTTAGGAATATTAATGCACTTTGGACTTACAATATATTCCACTTATGATGGGTCTATTGGGAAGTAACCCCATCTTAAGTTGAGGAAGATCTGTATAATTTTGTTAGTAAGAGTAATGGCATTAGGCCAAGGATAATCTTGAATCTCCTCTAATTTATTTTAAAAGGCAAATCAATTTTGAAGTTTGGTATGCATTACTTTTAGCAAATATACAGTTGATTCTGATACATTATGAGTCATGATACCATAATGAAAGCATGTTTTGGGACAATAGTATCAGAAAAACATTCTGCTCAAAATGTGCAGGCTGGAGTTTCCTCTATGAACAACATTAACACTGAACCAAGGCCTCACTGGGTTTTGTTGTGTCCTCCTTCCCTTCTTTACTTTCTATTGAGTACTGAAGGCTATGCTATTACTAATATCACTTTGTTGTAGTGTCCACTTAAATTTCCAGTATCTTTCCACATAATCTTTAATCAGTTCTAAATAATTACAAATTTAAATACAACTTTGTAACCAGCCAACATTAATTGCTGCTTTCCTCAATTACAAACCTGCCCAAACGATTAAGTCCATAGGCTCGTTAATGTACAGTGCTTTCAATTTTAGCCTATTATGTCAATTACAAATCATTTTGTGGCATCTGGTAGAGGTGATTTGTGAGTTGTGCTATCACCTTATTGAGCTTTTATCCTGTTAATGACCCTGCTGCCACAATTCTCACATCATTCAATCTAAATGAGCTGTGCTTCCATGCCTTACTTCCATGGAATAATGTGTGTGTGTGTGTCTTCAGGAAAACAAAAAAAATTTAAAAAACACATACTGTTTTGTTAACATTTTAGATGTCTCTTACTCAACAGTTATATCCAGTGTATTGCCAGAGACCAACTGGTGCTTTTAACACCCTCGGGGGAATTCTACAGTATTTGCCATTGGCTCTCACCTCCAGAAAGATAAAGATACTTGTGTAAATTTAGCACAGAGGTCTCATGAGTACTCCTATCACCAATCTGGGATAGTTTTCTCCATTTTTTACTTATATTCTCTGATATAGTTTAAATTTCTCCTTTTCACTGGAATGGTCTGGGTACATCATTCTGAGTCCCCATTACCAGTCCCCTTCTTCTCATGACTCTGCTATGGGTGGTGAATAAAATTGACATCAAGTAGAGCATCCCCACTACTGTCCTAGGATGTCCCGGACTCTGCCTATCCCTTGTTTTCATTACACCTAGGGGGAGAGATGCCAAGCCATCTTTCATTACATCAATAGTGCTAATCTAGAGGAATCTGAAGTGCATCACCTCTACCTTTCCTCATCTTCTTTTTGATAGTGTTTCCAAAGTAAACAAAATGAAGAAAAGGGAATCAACAGAAGAAAATGGAAGTTGCTTGTATAATCCTTAGGCTACGTAATTCAAGCCCCAAATAAACAAAGGATGACCTAGATGCATATTTACGAAGCTGAAATTGTTCCTGTTTGCTTTAAAAAATTTATATTTATTACATTTCAAGAGGTCAGTTATAATATAATATAATCAATATATAGATATAGTGCTATATTATACCTGAATATACAATATGACATAATGTAATATATTGCAATGTAACATAAATCACTAAATATACAATATATATACTAAGTATGTGTAACATATATATACTAAATATATAATATACTAAACACACATATATATATAACACATCTAAGTACATCCACCTATATATAATTTACTTGTTAAAACAACTCTATGGTATAAGGATTATGGGAAATAGAAATTATCTGCTTTGAAGAAATCGATTTGACCGTCTAAAAAATTGGTCCCTAATTTGTATTTGATATTTATGTCTAAATTACTACTATAGGTTTTATTCTTTGAGATCCCCTAAAGGAATTGAATAATGTTAGGTGACCTACTAGAACGGCAGTTCTGCTTCTGGTAGCAGAAAATTAGGCTAGAATCCTCCGGAGATTTGCCAGCAAAATTAGCAGCAGAGGGTGTAAATGCAGCAACTAATTCTGCTAGAAAATGAACAGAAGGGAAGGCACTAATCTTATTAGCCGCTATGTCATCAGTCAAAACATCAAGAATGTAGGAATGAAGCTTTGAAGGCTATTTTCTCTTTAAGGGTCCCTGTTTCTCCTCTTCTTTTAAGACCAATGGCAGGATAAAGAATAATGGTAGCAAATAAAATTTAAAAGAGGTAAAAAGGCAGAGTTGTATGATTGTTCTGTCATATAATTCTGTGAGAACTATACATGGCTCAAGAGTGACTTTGGGCATGCATAGCACTGACTGCCCAGATGTCACAAGCAGTTGTCACTGTGTTCAAATTATACTGAAAGCTTTGAAGAATACTTCCTCTGTGTAGGGTTAGCCTGAGCGAGTAGGCTAATAGATTCAAATATGAAGGACATGTACCAAGCCCTGGTATTCTTCATAGAAGACAGTCTGCCTTGGGCTGGCCCAGCCCACATAGTACCAAAGCATGAAGATGGACCACAGACCATGAGAATGAGTTCTGTTCATTGGCCTCTATTCATAAAGACTATATTATTGGGTATGTGGCCCAGCAGCTGGGGCTATGGGGGCACTCATCTCTCCTTTAATTCAGTGTAAGGTTATGAGTCAACAAAAACCCAGAGTTTGGTAAGAAACCCATGTTTCTTAAAAGAAAAAGACCCAAAAACTATACATAAAAAAAGATGATCCCACACTTCACTAGTATGGTAGACCTAATCCTAGATCATGGCTAAATGCTCAAACTTAGTTTTTTACATTTAACTTTTCCCCCACTGTGAAGTGACCTGAATTTTATTCTTATGTTTTAGGGCCTCTGGTCTCTCATCTATAAATTCCCCAAGTCTCCTTCCACTGTTGACACTTGGATTTTGTGAATAACCAAGTCAGACTCATAATAACTGGAACAGTTACAACATGTAGATACAGGTGTTTACATGGAGTCTTGTAAGGACATTTAGAAAATGGGACTTCTGAGTCACCAAATCCCATGACATTATCTTAATTTCCAACTAGATACAATCTCTGGTGAATTGACAACAAGGGCAATATGAAATTCAAATTACATTTCCTTTACCATTTTCACATTTATTATTGAACTGATAAAATATTCATTTGCTTAAAACCCATATGGCTGTTTAGTTTTCCTGAACACAATTAAGGAACTCTAAGTATCAATACAGTAATTCAGGCTGAATGACAGAACAGCCTCATGTGATACTTTTCAAAGAAAATTATGGTAAAGTCAGAAGTAGTTGTGAGGAGGTGAGCAAATACCCATCTAGTACTGTGTTTGGCACTAGCAAGCTCAAAAATGTACTTCTATTCCCTACTTTCCCTGTATTGTCTAGTTTACTCAGAGAAAACCATGGGCTAAATCTAAATTTTCCATAATGCTACCCTGCTAAAGAAATTTGCCCCAGTTTTTCAAGCTGAGGTGTAAAAACTGGGCTCTCATATTAGCCTGCTGTTGGTTTGTATCTGTCCCCCTTCCACTCCTATTTTATTTGATTTTTAAATTACACCTTGATTTTCTTTTGGGGAGCCACTCTTTGCTGACTCTTTACCTACTAAAATTTGGGTGGCCTGTGCCAAGATGGACCCATGCCCAACTAACCAGTAAATTCAAGCACAATGATTCTTACCTCAGGTTACCTGGAACTCATCCACACATGGACTTAGTGGTAATGTAATTTTATAACCTCCATTTCTTAATAGCCAAAAGAATTCTAGCCCTCTTATTTTAGAGCAAAGTCCTTTGCTTTCCACACAGGCAAATTCCATTTTGTGTGGTCAAAGTACCACCGCTGTCATGACATTTTTCATAGACAATGATAGTCCCATACTTGTCTAGCACTTTGATTTCTAAGCTCCCTGCAGATTAAAATACTATTGATTTTGAAGGTCAAAAAGGCTAATGCTTGGAAAAGAACACCAAGAAATGTGCAGTTGGGGCAGAGCTAGTAGAAAGTGAATGGAATATAGGAGCAACCTTTTATTCCCTCAAGATAAGGAACAAGAACTTTTCTAGAAGAAGAGAAGAAAACATAATCATCTATAAAAGCCCCAGTACGCATGGAAATAGAAAGCAATGGCTGCTGTCATTGTGTATGCCATAGTCACTGAAAAAGAAAAAAGAACATTGAGTGGCAGACAAATATCCTTCTAGAACTCTGACTTTTTTTAAGAGAGGTACTGAAGCATAATGATCAAGGTCATAGCCTCTGGGGTCAAATTGCCTAGTTCCAAATTCCACCATGGTCATTTACTACTTGGGTTATCTTGAGCAAGTTACTTAACTTCTCTATGCCTTAGTGTCTCTTCATCTGTAAAGTGGAGATGAAAGCTATCACATAGGTTGTGTTTGTTTGTTTTGTTTTTAAGCAATTAGTGTATGCCAAATCCTAACAACCAGTGCCAGGCATTTAATAAATGCTAATTTTGTTCTCGTGAGGTAGCACTGGGTCCTTTTACAGGCTCTTTATATTCTCAAGTTTCAGGACCACTTCATAGCTCTTAAATCTTATCTCCATCTCACCTGACCTCAGGTCATCCTCTCAGCTACCATGTTTCTGACCATGGTCCCTCCATTTTCAAGTCTAAACTCCAAACTTTCTGCTCATCCCAAGCATTCCTCCCTGTGCGATGAATCAAAGAGGGGTAACTTTACCAGATTCCAGCTGAGCCAGAAGCCAGGGGACAGAGACATGTCCCATAAAAACTAACAGTTGTGTGACTGTGGTAATGTTTTTGTGCTTCTCTTGTCTGGCAACTGGGTACAATTCCTCCTGTTTAACTTAGGCAGGGCTGATGTCAGAGTCTGGTTCCTTACCAGCAGTCCCTCCTGGTATAAGGCTGCAGAAGTCCGTGTGAATTAGTGGATTCTTAAACTGTGAATTCCCTGAGGTGAGGGCCAGCCTTTCCTGTTCACCATCGAATCTCTCGGCCCCACCAAAGGGTTGATACTGAAATACCTATTTGTTGAATAAATGAATAAGTGGTTTAAAGATAAGAACAACTTCAACTCTAGAGATGGCAATTGTTTAACTGCCTCAAGGTTAGTCACTCACAGGGATTGCCCCCAATAACCACTTCTCAGTGGGCAAAAAATTAGGCCAGATCAATTTCTGGGTCTCTAATGTTGCTAATCCCAATTACTAAGCTGTCCCAAGTGAAAGACACACTTTATATGTTTATAGTAATGCTTTCTTTTTAATTTTAGACTGGCCAGCTTTTTTATATCATAGATTAGTTCTGCATGAAGGCATAGGCTTTTTATTTATTCCTTTTCTTGGAAATTCATTTTAAAATAAAGGTAACTGAAATTGCTTGCATAGGGTTTAGTAACAAACCATGAAATCTTTTGGGGGGGGGACATCCTCTGAGTGCTTTTATAAAAGTTCTTTTCTTAGGCAGTTGCATTGAGAATAACATTGTCTTTATGTGTGACATTTTTCTCTGTTTTTAATTTATTGGTAAATTTCGAACAACTTTTGGAATGGTGACCACAGGTTATGTTTGTAAAGCAAGACTGATGTTTCATTAATCACTATATCATGGATTTACATTAGGTTTAGAGACCCTTATACACATTTATAACATTTAGTTTTTCAATAACTTGCTAGAAGGAAAATCTTGACTAATGTGTTACTTGAGACATCAGTGAAAACAGATTCGGTTTATTTACTAAGGAAACAGTTGCTGTACTCTCTCGGAGCAAGCCCCTCTTCCCTGTTGTCTTTATTGTGATCGACTTGCAGCATGTGAAACTGAGAGCTAGGCTGCTTAAGACTGTGACTGAGAAGATGGGACAACAGGCTGAGCATTCGGAGGTACCTCCTTTTTTTTTTAGTGTGAAGTTGTAATGGCAAATATTTGTTACTCAATTTGTGTAACTCTTAGAAGTAAATCCAAATCCAGCTTTATTCAGGGCAGCAAGTGATACAACTTAGTAGCCAGTTGTAAATTAACTGGACTTTGGGACAATTTTTTTTTTGAGAACTTTAAAACAAGGTCTCTGGCTTTAGATAACAAAAGTAAGTCCTTTTGTAAGTCTCAGAGCACCTCAAATCCATATTGGTTTTATGAAATTCAGAGAAGGGCTCCATTTTCTGTACAGTTGTACCTATGCACAATGCCACACACCAGGCAAGGAACAGCAGAATACTCTCAGGGGGTTCCCTGTGAAGAATGAATACCATACATACAACTAATTCGGGCACCCATTCCTCCACTGAACAAATATTAAATGCAAACTCAGTACTTGCAGTCCCTGTAAAAAACATAGAAGAAAAGGCAGGAACCAGAATACGAATGTTATGCAGTCCCAGTTTGATTTGCTACTGAATGTATAACTAAGTCCAATGTATGCAATACATAATAGGAATATGCATTCATTCAACTCACACTTATTAAACTCCTACCGTACGTTATATAGATTTATATATATATATATATATATATATATATATATATTTACATTATATAGAAATAATGTAAAAACAAACCAACAGTGTTAGTCTAAAAACCTGAATTACCAGATTGGTGAATCCTCCCTTCACCCCTTCTGTGCACACACAGTCCCAGCCGTGAAAGCTGCACTGTCTGAGCAGCACTTCCAATTATGTACCGGGGCTCTTCAAGTTCACTCCTGTTTACCAGGCTTCCCTCCACGGTATGCCTGTTCTGCTGACATCCACCAAGGGCCTGCCCAAAAGGAGCTCGACTGCCTTTTTAAAAAATAGTCTTCAGTTTCCAAGAAGCCTAGGCCGTCCGGGTCTCTTTGGCAGAAATCCTCACTGCGGCCTCCAGCTCTGGCCACGTGCCTCCTCACAGGTTTCTTGACTTCTCTGCACTCAGACGCAGCTTATGAACCACATCATCTTGCTTCTTTCTTCCTTTCTGGCCCTGCCTGGCACTGGCAACGAACCTGTGCTGTGTTCCGTATCATTGTACTGCTGTCCACAGCATATTTGCCTTTCGCTCAGCTCCTTTGGCTGTCCTGATGCAGTGTTTAGTGTGGTGGGGTAGGAAGGGCATGGTTTGGGACTCAGGCAAGAGGTCTGACCCATCTTTGCTGCTTACAGAAGCTGTGTGATCTTGAACACAATAGTTAACCTTCCCAAACTTTAAAACTGCTGCTTTAACATAGATGATAGTTTTTAACTTCATCTGATTATTATGAGAATTAAATGAACTAATGTAGGTAAAATGCTCAGCACATAATTATGCTACACGCACATGAGTTAGCATTTTCTTCTCTTCCAGACCTTCACTTTAATTAGCCAATCTCCACACATGTGCACCTGAACAATTTATCAGCTTAGTTCCTGAATACTTATTTACCACATTTGCCAGCCAGGCTTCCTCAAGCCCTCCATGAAGACAGCCAGGTCCCTTCCCTACTGCCAGTCGAGGAAGAGGGCAATTTCCATTACCAGTGTCCATGATATAAAGTCATTCTCATGCATCACTTTCTAAGCACAATTAGTGATGGTTCTAATGAAGGGATGATGCATATAGGAATGAAAGGTTTAGCTTAGTCCAAGCCCTGATATACCTCAAGAATCTGCTGGAAGAAGTCAGGCAATGACAAAAGGTTGACTTTATTTCCTTTGGGTCCTCATCCCATTCCTCACAGCTAGGAGTAAGCATGACATTGTGCTTGGAGGCTGCCAGAAATTTTAGAGGCTGCCATGACATTGTGCTTGGAGCTGCCTGGGTTCAAATCCTGGTTTTGCCACTTACAAGAAGATGACTTTGAGTGAGTTATTTAACTTCACACTTCAGTGTCCTCATCTGTAGTACAAGGATAGTATCTACCTCGTAGGGTTATTCTGACAGTCATTGAGTTCACATCTACAAGCTGCTTACAACAATGCCTGGGATATAGTAAAGGCTATGTGTTTTAAAAAATAGGGACACCTGGATGGCTCACTAGGTTAAATGTCCAACTTCAGCTTGGGTCATGATCTGATGGTTCGGGGGTTTGAGCTCCGCATCGGGGATGAGCTGACAGCTCAGAGCCTGGAGCCTGCTTCGGATTCTGTCTCCCTCTCTCTCTGGCCCTTCCCTGCTCACACTCTGTCTCTCTCTCACTCTCAAAAATGAACATTAAAAAAATTAAAAAATAGGGGCGCCTGGGTGGCGCAGTCGGTTAAGCGTCCGACTTCAGCCAGGTCACGATCTCGCGGTCCGTGAGTTCGAGCCCCGCGTCAGGCTCTGGGCTGATGGCTCAGAGCCTGGAGCCTGTTTCCGATTCTGTGTCTCCCTCTCTCTCTGCCCCTCCCCCGTTCATGCTCTGTCTCTCTCTGTCCCAAAAATAAATAAAAACGTTGAAAAAAAAAAATTAAAAAATAGAACATAAGAGCATCTAGGTGTCTCAGTCAGTTAAGTGTCTGACTCTTGATCTCAGTTCAGGTTTTGATCTCAGGGTTGAGAGTTCAAGCCCTCAAGGCTGCAAGTTGCAAGCCCTCAAGTTGCAAGGCTTTTGGTCTTGCAACTGGGCATGAAGCCTACTTAAAAACAAAACAAAACAACAGCAACAACAAAAACAAAACAAAACAAAATAAAAAACAAAAACAAAGAAACCCCACAAAAAACAAACACATTTAAACACATTTAAAAATGCAAGGTACTAAAACCGTGTCCCCAAAATGTGAAAAGCACATGCATACAGTAGCTCTCCTTTTGCCTTAACTGAACCCCAGAAGGCTCTATTGGAGGGCAAAAATTCGGCAGGTTCCTGCTCTTGTGTGTTTGCTCAAAACTGCACTGATCTGTGAATCCAGCCTCAAGATGAGCTTCCAGTACTTCTACCAGTACAAGAAGGATGAGGTCTTTATCAGGCTAGACCAAGTGATCTTTGACTGGATTATCGAAGACAACTACCCAACTAAAGAAACAGTGCTAGCTCTTTATATATAAAACTTTAAAAAAATCTTTAAAATAAAAATACTACTTACTCCTGGGGAAATACTTGGACCTGTGAGTATTTTTCCCATCTCCCCCTACAGAATACATTCTGTCAGTAGTAACTATTCCTCAAAGTCTTTTGCTCAGGAGCCTTCTGACATGCGGTGTTCCTTGATCTTTACAACAGGTGAGCTTTCTCCCACTTCGTTTACTTTGTCTCCTAAGTTCCTTTCACTTAATATTCTGAGGGAGCACTTGCTATGTACCAGGCACTAAGCCAGATACTGAGCTACACCAATGAATAAGACTCACATGAACTTGGAAGTCCTGAAGCTTTTAATTTTGAGGACAAGAACTATGTTTTCTTTGCTTTGTAACTCAGTCTATACATCTGGTAAAATGGTTTTCACTTAAATAGACACTTGATCAACCTGTTAGACTCAAAGAACAGCTAAGAGGGAGCCAGGAGAACAAGACTCTGCTGGTAACAAGACTGTCCTCTTGGGTAAGTGACTTACATGTGGGGTGAATTCTGATCCCTTTCCTGTATGATAGTAGCATCGACCTATGTTGCCTTCAAAGACCCCTGCCTCCTCCAACTGTCACTAAATAGTGTTTGTGAGAGTTGAAGATAATTTCAGGCAAGTACCTAATGTTAGCTGTCTTTTAAGTAAGGCAGTAGGACTTTAAAAATAAAAATATCCACCATAATATCTCTGAAAGGAATATACATTTCCAGGATCAGTTTCGTAGGTTGCTTTTGAGTTGTCATAACTTCAGTGTTTAGATTTTTGTTTCAAAACCAGACATAGAACAATGAAAAATGAGTGACACCAGGTAAAGGACAGAGTTAACACTGTGCTTTTTTTTTAAACTGCTGATGTGAAATTTTAGTTTCTCCATAAATATTTGGTGACAAAGTCTCTTTTCTTCTTGAGCGAGGTAAATACACCACTCGTCCAAAAAGGACTACACAGGGGGTAAAATTATTCACAAAACTTAGCTCAGTATGAGTCTGAAGTAATGACTTCCAAGGGCAATCAGGCTTATGAATCCAGGTTCTCTGCAAATTGTATATAGTTGTATTTACAGTTTGATTTGTATATATTAAAGGATTGATGAGAGAAAGAAAGAATTGTTGTACAATTCATGTTCCTATGAGAAAAAAAGCAGCCTAAATCCCATCAGAGTAAATTTTGCTGAATGCAAAATGTCAAGGAAAATATATTATAGGTCCAATACTTCCTTATATCAATATTTAAAGTTGAGTTACAGCCATACAAACCTTTAAGATCCTAAAAGATGATTTCATTAAAAACCTGCCATTTTTCAGAAGCCTAGAGAAAATAAGTGAACTTTCCAAGGCTACTCCATGAATTAGCTGGAATTCTAACACTCTCCTTTGGTCACTTAATCCCACAGACTGTCTCTGTATATGGAGCAAATGGCCACTGACGTATTTGTTCCTCATCTTTTAAAGATAGTCAGTTTAGAACGCTCATACTTTGTGAATTGGTTGTAGTCATTTCTCTTAGTCAAGCTGTTCCTTATTAAGCTAAATCCTTCATTTCTTCTTATAACCTAAACATTTCTATACCTTTAAGAGCTCCCCTTTTCTACCTTCTTCTCTTTTCCTATTTCTGTATCTTCTGTAAATCTTCCCTTCACTCACTTTACTTATCATCTCACTGGAGTTGGTCCAACTGTCAGTGCAGCCCTGACAACATCTCCATTCAGGATTCTTAGAAGGATTTTACTTTAGATTTTGAAAGCTGGTGCATGTGCATTCATATCTGGTGTTTCTTATTTCAATTATTTTTGAGCTGCTATCAAAGATTTAATGTTGACTGTGGAAACTTTCTCTCTCTTGTCTGACACTTTGAAGACAAATTCCTTCATCCTGGATCATCCTAGGGAACCACACTATTAAGTCCTGGATGGAATGCTAGATATTACTTGACACATTTGTTTGCTAGTGGTACCCTTTTGAGGGCATAAGTGGGGGTGAGGGGGAGATAAACACATAAAATGACTGAAGGAGAAAATAATTAAATTTTTGATGCTACTTAGGCAAAGAAAGTTGTTACATGAAAGTGGTGCAGGTGGTTAAGTATCAGCTTCTCTCATTCCAAGTTGGTAAAACACATTCTCCCAGAAATATCAGAGAGAGAATCACTCTTCTTCACCTCAGCTTCTGCAGGGAAATGCAGTCATTTCCTGCACCTAAATGAACCTATAGGTTTATAATGTCTGAGCTCCCAATATAGCCTAATTGTTCAAAAAAAAATCTTTGGGACTCTGACTTAATAATATGGTTCTAGAACAGTCAATGTCAAAAAACTGATAGGCTGGCTATGTCAGACTATCTCATATCACAACAACCCTCCCATTGATTAAAATTATGAAAGCTGAATAAAGAAAATGTTTTAAGGCATCCAAGAACTTCCAAAAACTTTCTCTCTGTGCTTGAGGGGGCTACAGTGCATAAGAGGAGAGAAGCAAAGAAAGAGCCTGACATTTAGCTGAACATTTCTCCAGAGCCATTTGCTGATTTACAAGCAATGGCTAAAATCAAGAGAAGCTAAGTATAGCTTCTGGAAGGCTCACAAGGCTGATGAGACAAAAATTTGGACTTAAGACCCACCAATGAGGACAGCTGACAAAAACTTTAGACTTTTAATGCCCCCCACCATGAAGCCTTCAACTTTGGGGGCAAACAAGAAATATACCCGCTCTCACAAAAACTATAACCAAGATTTGAATCATCTAAATCCCTAATTACATTATGATCTGCCTCTAACCTAATTGCCTGACAGAAGCTGAAGTATATTCTCTCCAGGCAGAAGCTGACATCATCCAGAGCCTCAACTTATCTCTAATCTTTCAAAAACAATGTCTGGAATTTAATTTTAAAATTATCAAGAAAGAAAATAGAAGAAAGTCTTTGTGAGCTTAAGTTAGGCAAATATTACTTAACTATGATATCAAAAGCACAATCCATCAAAGAATAAGTTGATATATTAGACTTGCTCAAAATTGAGACTTCCTGTTCTTTGAAAGATGCAGTTAAGAGAATGAAAAGAGAAGCTACACTATGAGGGAAAATATTTGTAAATCAAATGGTAAAAAAAAAAAAAAGAAACAACTTTTAGCTAGAATATGTAAAAAACTTCCAAAACTCAGTAATAAGAAAACAAACTTTCCAATGAAAAAAATGGGCATAAGGCGCATCTGGATGGCTCAGGCAGTTGAGTATCCAACTCTTGATTTCTCAGGTCATGATCCCAGGGTCATGGGATTGAGCCCCGCATCAGGCTCTGTGGTGAGCATGGAGCCTGCCTGGGATTCTTTCTTTTCCTCTGCCCCTCTCCCCTGCTCAGGCTTTCTCTCTAATAAAATAAAAAGGGGCATTAGATTTTAAAGGAGACTTAACCAATGGATATATATATATATATATATATATATATATATGACAACTAAACACACAGAAAATACTTAACATCATTAGTCATTAGGGAAATAAAATCACAAGGAGAACACACTCACTCTAGTTATAATGACAAAAAAAAAAAAAAAGACAAAACCAAATACTTCCAAGGATGTGTGAAGCTACTAATATTCATATATTGCTGGTGGGGACAAAAAGTGGTACAACCACTTGAAGAAATAAAGGTTTGCAATGTCTTGTAAAATTATATATACACTTAAAATTAGACTTAGCAACCCTACCCCTATTTATTTTCTCAAGACAAATGAAAGTTTATAGTGGCTTTATTTGTAACCACCAAAAACTAAAAACAACCAAATACCCTTCAACTGCAGAATGGCTATATAAACTATAGTGCAATAGGATACTAACCAGCAACAGGAAAGAACCATCTACTCATACATACAACATGGCTGACTCTCAATGCATCATGCTAAGGTAAAGAAGCCAGTGTCAAAAGGCTACATGCTGTGTGATTCTATTTATACGACATTCTGAAAAAGGTAAAACTATAGGGACAGAAATAAGACCAGCTGTCATAAAGAAAAGGAAAGACAAAAAGGGGCTTTGGGGAACATGGAGAGATGGTGGGACTGAGCTAAATGTAGACACAGTGGTGGTTACATGATTGTACATGTTTGTGAAAACTCTCAGAACTGGACTCTCACTTCTGGGAGTATAAACATATTTTTCACTAAGTACAATTAAAAACTCTGGGCTTTATACATGAAATAAACATAAGAAGACTCTAAAAGGTGAAAAAGAGCAGGCAGATCACCTAGGGTCCTTGGGCTCCAAGGAACAACACCAGAGGACTGGGATAAGTTATGTATATGTAATTTAATACTTAGACAACCACTAAAAGAGCTATAGAGATACACTAAAAATACTTCAGAGAAATCAAAATGAAGCTCTAAAAAATGCTCAAGTAACCCACAAGGAGACAGAAAAAAGAAAAACAAAAAACAGAGTGAACATATAGAAAACAAAAAACAAAATTGTAAACCTCACCTCTCATGTATCAAAGATTACATTAAATATAAATGGTGTGGATACACCCAATAAAGACAGATTGTGAGAGTGGATCACAAAACATGACTTATTATATATTATCTACCAGAAACTCACTTCAAATATAGTAATATAGGCAGGTTAAAAATAAAAGGATAAAAGATATATCATGCAAACATTAATCAAAAGAAAACAGGAATAGCTGAGTTAATATCAGGTAAAATGGACTTCAGAGTAAAGAACAATAATAAAGACAGAGAGGGATAATGTATAATGATTACAAAGGTCAATCTACCAAGAAGACATAGAAATCATAAATGATATGAAGAGATATTTCACCAAAAAAGATACAGAATGGAGAATAAACACCTAAAATTTGTCAACATTAGCCATTATGGAAATGCAAATTATAATCACAGGATATCATTGCACACTTATTGACATGACTAAAACAAAAATATACTGACAATACATAAATATTGGTAAGGATACAGAGATTGGATCATTCATACATTGCTGGTGTGAACACTAAATGGTATCATCACTCTGTTAAACAGTTTGGCAGGAGAGAATGAAGCAAAAGAATAAATGAAAAGTGAATGACCATGAATTTTTTAAAAAAATGGTGGAAGTATGAAGCAACAGATTCAGCAGGTGCTACAAAAACAAAACAAAACAAAACAAAAAACAAACAAACACACACATAAAAAAATACAGGATAAATGCAAAGCAAAGCACACCTAGGCACATAATTGTATGACTGTTGAAAACCAATGACAAAGAGAATTTAAAATAGCTATGGAAAAAAGACACCTAGAAAGGGGAAACAAAGATTTCAGCCTGATTCTACGATAGACATACAGGAAATCAAAAGACAATGGAATGACTTAATCAAATAGTAGATACAAGAGAACCACACAAAAGTAACCAGAAGAAAGCTGAAGTAACAATATTAACATCAGACAAAATAGAGTTTAAAACAGGAACAATACTGGAGACAAAGGAGACATTATACAGACAAGAGATCAGTATTTCAGGAAGATTTAAAAACTATATGTGTATATACACCTAATAATGGGGGCCCATAATACATGAAGGATATATTCTGAAAGAAAAAAATAGATGATTCAAAAATTATAGTTGATGATTTCAGTATGTCACATACAAGTATTAATTTGTAAGCACTCATTAGCACAGCTTTGAAACTTAAAAAACAAAAATTAACATATATAAAAGGAGAAA
This sequence comes from Prionailurus viverrinus, assembly GCF_022837055.1. Taxonomy (NCBI): domain Eukaryota; kingdom Metazoa; phylum Chordata; class Mammalia; order Carnivora; family Felidae; genus Prionailurus; species Prionailurus viverrinus. Next base: position 170,505,489 of record NC_062561.1, read on the forward strand.
TGACAAACTCACAACCACAGAGGGAGATTTTATCACACATCTCTCAGTAACAGCTTGAAGAAGCATACAAAAGTTAGCAAGAATATAGACAATTTAACAACATGATTTACAAAATAGAACTTATGGATATATCTAGGAAACTCTACTCCAAAACTGTGGAATATAAATTGTGTTCTAGTGATTTTGAATTATTTACAAAATGAGCTACACTGGACCATAAAGTATGCCTCTACAAATTTCAAAGGAGATAATAGTGAGCGTATTCTCTCACTACAGTGATATTAAGCTAAACAATTTATCCAAAAATAGAAAGTCACCAAATACCAATAAATACATATAATCCATTGGTTAAGGATGAGATGACAATAAAAATTTAAAAATATTTTGGACTGAAATATAATAAAAATAGAAATTAACAAATCTTGTAGAATGCAGCTAAAACTTATGTTTAAAGGTAAATTTATAGTTTTTTTGTGCATATATTGCAATGACGGAAAAACTGAAAATCAATGATGTAAATTTTTCAAAAGGTAAAGAAAAAGAAAACACCTAGTAGAACCCCAAAAAGTAGAAGGAAGAAATAATATATAAAAATGCAAAAAAAAAAAAAGAATAGCAACAAATGCAATAATGAGAATAAGTAAATGTAAAAGTTGGTCTTGTAGAAAGATTTAATGAGAAAGATAAACTCCTAGCAAGAATTATGAGAGATAACGATGCAGAGAGAAGAATTTCCAATACCACTTGTGGAAAAGGTGAAATCACTACAGATTATTCATTTGTTACAAACACATTAGAGGATAGTATTAATAACTTTTTGCCAAAAAAAAAACCACTTTTTGCCAGTAAATTGAAAAACAATAAAATGGGAAAATTGATAGAAAAGCCCAACTTTTCCAAAAATAATGTAAGAAAAATTTGAATTTGAGTATTCTTATATCTGATTTAAGTAGCCAAATTTTTATTGAAAAACCATCCCCTAGAAAACTCCAGTCACAGATAGCTCCACTAATGAATTCTTATAAACATTAAAGGACAAAATAATATTAATCTTACATAAACGCTTACAGAGAACAGGAAAAAAGTCAGCTTATTTTTGAGGCCAGCAACATCTTGAGAGCAAATTCATATATGACTATCACAAAAAAGAAAAATTACTTCAATCTCTTTTATGAACACAGATACCAAATAATCCTACACAAATGCTAACATACCAAATCCAGTGATACATAAAAGGAGCCAAACAGTATGACTAAGAATGTAAGTTTGGTTTACTTATTCAAGAACCCATCAGTATAATTCATTACATTAAGAGAACAAAGGAAAAAAAATATATGATTAATTCAGTAAATAAATTAAACACATTTGATGAAATTCAATACCCAATAAAAACTCACCAAAATAGGATTAGAAAGAAACTTCCTTAATCAGACAAAGTCTATCTATCAAAAAAGCCTACAGATAGCATCATACTAAATAGTGAAAGACTAAAATCATTTCCCTGAGGTTAGGAATGAGACAAGAACATCTACTACCAATACTTCTATTCATCATTATCTTAAAGGTCCTAACTTGGGCAACAAGTCAAGAAAAATAAGCAAAGGATAGTGTAATTCCACACTATTAGAATTAATAAGTGAAAATAGCAGTTTATTAATACAAAAGCAGTATACAAAAACCATTTTCTATTTCTAGATATAAGTGGCAAGGATTTAGAAAATAAAATTTTAAATAATATTTCAAGTGGCATAAAATTCTAATACCTTAAACTAAATCTAATGACAGATGTACTCCTACACACACACACAATAAAACATTATTTAGGAAAAATAAATTATGATGTAAATAAAAGTAGGGATTTATCACATTCAAGCATTAGAAGTCACAATATTTATATTTATATAAATATAAGATATATAAATATATATTATATATTTAAATATATATTTATTATATATATAAATATATATTTATATATTATATATTATAAATATATATTTATATAGACTGAGAGCTTTCCTCCTAAGGTCAGGAACATGATAGGAATGTCCACTCTCACCACTGTTATTCAACATAGTACTAGAAATCCTAGCCTCAGCAATCAGACAATAAAATGGAATAAAACGCAAACATATTAGCAAGGAAGAAGGCAAACTTTCACTTTTTGCAGATGACATGTTACTCTATGTGGAAAACCCCAAAACTGCTAGCAATGATACCTGATTTCAGCAAAGTCTCAGGATATAAAAATCAATGTACAGAAATCAGTTGCATTTCTATATACCAAGAATGAAGCAGCAGGAAAAGAAATCAAGGAATCGATCCCATTTACAATTGTGCCAAAAACCATAAGATACCTAGGAATAAATGTAACAACAAGGTAAAAGATCTGTACGCTGAAAACTACAGAAAGCTTATGAAAGAAATTAAAGACACACAGAGAAATGGAAAAACATCCCATACTCATGGATTGGAAGAATAAATATTGTTAAAATGTCACTACTGCCCAAATCAATCTACATATTTAATTCAGTCCCTATCCAAACAACACCAGCATTCTTCACAGAGCTAGAACAAACAATTCAGAAAAGATCCCGAATAGCCAAAGTAATGTTGAAAAAGAAAACCAAAGCTGGAGGCATCACCACTCTGGACTTCAAGGTGTATTACAAAGCTGTAATCATCAAGACAGTATGGTACCAGCACAAAAACAGACACATAGATCAATGGAACAGAATAAGAGAGCCCAGAAAGGACCCACAAATGTATGACCAACTAATCTTCAACAAAGCAGGAAAAAGTATCCAAAGGAACAAAGACCTTAGCAAATGGTGCTGGGAGAACTGGACAGCAACATGCAAAAAATGAAACTAGACCACTTTCTTACACCATGCACAAAAATAAATTCAAAATGGATGAAAGACTTAAATGTGAGACAGGAAACCATCAAACTCTTAGAGGTGAACATGGGCAGCAACCTATTTGACCTCGGCCACAGCAACTTCTTACTTGACATGTCTTGGAAGGCAAGGGAAAAAAAGCAAAATTGAATTATTGGGACCTGATCAAGATAAAAAGCTTCTGCACAGCAAAGGAAATAATCAGCAAAACTAAAAGTCAACTGACGGAATGGGAGAAAATATTTGCAAGCAACATATCAGATAAAGGGTTAGTATCCAAAATCTATAAAGAACTTACCAAACTCAACACCCAAAAAACAAGTAATCCTGTGAAGAAATGGGCGAAGACATGAATAGATATTTTTCCAAAGAAGACATCCAGATGGCTAACAGATACATGAAAAGATGCTCAACATCACTCATCATCAGGGAAATACAAATCAAAACCACAATGAGATACCACCTCACACCAGTCAGGGTAGCTAAAATTAACAACTCAGGAAACATCAGATGTTGGCAAGGATGCAGAGAAAGGGGAACCCTTTTGTCCTGTTGGTGGGGATGCAAACTGGTGCAACCACGCTGGAGAAAAGAATGGATGTTCTTCAAAAAGCTAAAAATAGAACTACCCTACAACCCAGGAATTGCACTATTAGGTATTTATCCAAAGGACACAGGAGGGCTGTTTCTAAGGGGCACATGCACCCCAATGTTTGTAGCAGCACTATGAACAATGGAACAATAGGCAAACCATGCAAAGAGTCCAAATGTCTGTCAACACACTCTCTCTCTCCCTCTCCACACACACACACACACAGACACACACACACACACACACACACAATGGAATATTACTTGGCAATCAAAAAATGAATTCTTGCCATTTGCAATAACATGGATGGAACAAGAGTATATTATGCTAAGCTATATAAGTCAGTCAGAGAAAGACAAATACATGATTTCACTCATATGCAGAATTTAAGAAACAAAACAGATAAATATAGGGAAAAGGAAGGAAAAATAAAATAAGACAAAAACAGGGAAGCAAACCATAAGAGATTCTTAAATACAGGAACAAACTGAGGGTTGCTTGAGGAGAGACGGTTGGGGGGATGGGCCAAATGGGTGATGGGCATTATGGAGGGCAGTTATTGGGATGAGCACTGGGTGTTATATGTAAGTGATGAATCACTAAATTCTACTCCTAAAACCAATACTACACTATATGTTAACTAACTTGAATTTAAATAATAATAATAATAATAATAATAATAATAATAATAAAAGCTACAATATTGTAAATATTCCCCATCTTGTCTTCAGATTCAATGTAATCTCAATCCCAGTCTTTTTTTTTTGGTGATGTTTTTGGGGGATGAAAATTAGCAAACATATTAAAAAATATAGGTAGAAATATAAAGGGCCTACAGTAGCCATGACAATGTTGAGGAAGGCCAAAATTGGAGGACTTATGTGAGCAAATGTCAGGATAGTAATTAGGACAGTGTGATACTGATGCAAAGATAGACAAATAGGTATATATGTGGACATTTAATTTATGACAAAGTTGTCAACATGCAGCAATGGGGGATATAATCTTTTCAATAAATAGTGGTGAGTCAATGGATAGGTCTGAGGAAAGGAGTCTTTACCTCCGCCTCACATCTTACAGATAACAAACTCGAGATGGGTTATTGGTCTAAATGACAAAGGTAAAAAAAAGAAGTTTTAGGATAATAATATTAAAAAATACTTTTATGGGGCACCTGGGTGGCTTGGTCGGTTAAGCGTCCGACTTCGGCTCAGGTCATGATCTCACGGTCCGTGAGTTTGAGCCCCGCATCGGGCTCTGTGCTGACAGCTCAGAGCCTGGAGCCTGTTTCAGATTCTGTGTCTCCCTCTCTCTCTGCCCCTCCCCTGTCCATGGTCTGTCTCTCTCTGTCTCAAAAATAAATAAACGTTAAAAAAAAATTAAAAAATACTTTTATGACTTTGAGGGAGGCAAAGACTTCTTAAAAAGGACAGAAAAAAGTACAGTCTATAAAAGATTGGTAAACTTGACTACATTAACATAAAATTATGTTCATCAAAGGAAACCATTAATAGAATAAATAAGCTCACAGAGTGGGACAATATATTTGCAGTACATAAAAACAAAGAATGATTTGTAAGAGGATACACACACACACACACACACACACACACACACACACACACGTCCTACACTTCAAAATACAGACAAACCAATTTTAAAAACTGGACAAAAGCTAAAACAGGTAATTCACAAAAGTGGTTATGTAAATATGGAAAACTGTTTTGCAGCATATACTAAAGCTGAACAATTTCATATCCTGACTCAGATTCAATTCCTAGATAGGTGCCTAACAGAAATGCATAAATATGTATGATAAAAACATAGTCAAAAACATTACTAGCAGCATTATTCATAATCGTCCAACCCTGAGATAACCCAAATGTCCATCAACAGTAGAATGGATAAATACATTGTAGTATATGTACATAGAGAAGTACTATGTCGCAATAAAAAAGAACACTTGATGTTATATTTAACAACATAGATTAATCCCACAAGCATAATGCTAAGGGGAAAACACACAAGAAAGTAACCACTATCTAGTACTATTTATATAAAATTCGAAAACAAGACTAATCTGTGGTATCACAATTCTGAATAGTGGGTATCTTTGGGGTGCGAAAGGGTTAGTATCTGGCAGGGAGCACAAAGGTTGTTTCTGTTGTGCAGAGAAGGTTTTGTTTCTTTTTTTTTTTTTTAATTTTTTTTTTTCTTAACGTTTATTTATTTTTGGGACAGAGAGAGACAGAGCATGAACGGGGGAGGGGCAGAGAGAGAGGGAGACACAGAATCGGAAACAGGCTCCAGGCTCTGAGCCATCAGCCCAGAGCCTGACGCGGGGCCCGAACTCACAGACTGCGAGATCGTGACCTGGCTGAAGTCGGACGCTTAACCGACTGCGCCACCCAGGCGCCCCAGGTTTTGTTTCTTAATTACAAGAGTGTGTTCATACTATGGAAGTTAATCAAGCCAAACATTTATAATTTTTACATGTTATTTCTGTGCGTATTCCATAAAAGTTTATTTAAATGAGACTAATAGGGAGACCTAAGTAGAAGCACTTTCCAATTAAAGGAATAACAAAAACAGGTTATTTTCCTTTGTACAAAATCCAAAATGATAAACAGCATTATCTAGATAAAATTAATTATTTCTTTCATAGGAAAGGCAGGTTGTAAGGTAATAGCATGTTATAGGAAAATACTTTTTAACATTTACAGTGATTACATTTCCTTTGTTTTTTATTGTGTCTCTTAAATTGTATTTAAGGAAGTGGCAGCTATTTCCCTGGGAAACACCATGTTCTTAAAAAAAACTGAAGTATTTCTTCTTCAATCACATTTGTGCTACTACTGAAGAGGGCACAGCAGATATAACTTTACAGTGTCCCCTGTAGGTCAAAGTGTTTGCTTTGGTACAAAACAAATATATTGTTAGATTTGGGAATTAGGCTTTAAACACCACTAAAATTAGTGGGAGTTTTTAACAACTAGTTAAAAGTAAATAACAAAAACTGAATATAAAGGTAGGAATAAGGCCAGTGAAAAGAGGTCTTGAGGAAGCATAAAAGACAAAATGAGCTAGGAAGACATGCATTCTATTGTTTACTAAAAATTAAAATAAATACATTTTTATTCTAGAAATCTTAGAAAGTACATGGAGTAAAAAAGAAAAGTAATTCATGATCCTACTACCCAGAGATAAAAACCCATGAGTTTGGCCCTATTCTTACCATTTATTTTCTGAGTCTGTATTTCAATAGGTTTTAATGAATTATAACCAGCATTCTGCTTCTACCATGTTCCCATCTTGTTATACATTGTCCTGCATTTAATGGTTTTAAATTCTCCATATAATCACCTGTGTGCATTTTTTTAAAAAAATACAGAAACCTGGATATTACTCCTGGCTACTGATTTGACTCTCGTTGGAGAGACCCAGGCATAAGTATTTTGAAAAAGTTTTAACAGCTGATCTCAATGCAGAGCCAGGGTTGAGACTATCCTTTTGACTATTCTTTTCCCTTTAATTGATGCATAGGAGTCATCATATGTATGTACCATAATCTATTTAACTTGTTCCCAGTATTACCAGACATTTATGTTCTCTTTTTTTTTGTGGGGGAGTGGGGTTGGGGGGCAAAGTATCAGATTATTTCCTACTATTAGATACCCAGTAGTAAAGTTTTGGGTTCAGTTTAACTGAAGGCTTTTTTTTTTTAAGTTTATTTGTTTTGAGACAGAGAATCCTAAGCAGGCTCTGTGCTGACAGCATGAAGCCCAATGTGGTGCTTGAACTTGCGAACAGTGAGATCATGCCCTGAGCCGAAGTCACTTAACCAAGTGAGCCACCCAGGCTCCCCTGACTTAACTGAAGGCTTTTGACTGTCACATCATCCTCTAGAAATGTTTTGTCAAAGTATTCCAGCACCAGCATAGTATGAGTTTTCTTGTTTCCCTGTACCATCACCAAATAATAATAAAAATTATAATTTTAAAACATTTTGACCAATTTTATTATTTTGATGTATGCCTTTCTTTGCCTATTGGTTAATAAAATTAAGCAACTTTTCTAATGTAAAGAAACAATTCTTACATGGAATGAGACTTGAGGAAAAGCCTAAAATTTTAAAGTAGAAATGAAAATGACTAGGTATTCAATGTTTCAAATCAGGAACTAAAGCAAAATTTAAACAGTTTTTATTGTGAAATCTAAGGTTATCTTAAGTATGTTTTTCTAAATTAAAGTTAATAGAATAAACTAAAACACCCAAGGCAAAATGGGTTGGCATTTATTTCTTGTAAGTGTATTCAACTTTGAATCAATGTCTATAAACTCACTTTGTAGATTATCCATAAAAAATTAAAGTCCAGGGGAGCCTGGGTGGCTCAGTCGGTTGAGCATCCGACTCCAGCTCAGGTCATGATCTCACGGCTCATGGGTTTGAGCCCCATATCAGGCTCTGTGCTGACAGCTCAGAGCCTGGAGCCTGCTTCAGATTCTGTGTCTCTTTCTCTCTCTGCCCCTCCCCCACTCACGCTCTGTCTCTATCTCTCTCTCTCAAAATTAAATTAATTTTAAAAAATTAAAAAAAAATTAAAGTCCAAATGTATATCTGCACCATCATTGCATCTCATTCCCGGTCTAAACATTTACTGAACACTGTTATCAGTTGGAGTTCTAACAGGAAACAGAATACACATATTAGCATATTTTGAGGAGGGTTTACTTATAGAGGACTAATTACAAAGATATGGGTGGAGAGATGGGACCGGTAAGGGATAGAACAAGAAGGGCTGCTCCATTCCCAATCCTGGACAAAGATAGAGTTTGTTATAGGGTACACCAGCCTGAGAGACGGGTGATCTTTGGTGGAATAACGTAGCCAGTCCACAACCACTTCATAGCGAAGAAGCTAGAACACAAATTCCCTGACATCCGGGTCCTGTACAACCTCACCTACATTCTTCAACATCATCTCCCACCATCCTCTCTCCAGCTTTTTGCATGCCTCATTCCCTCACAGGTGTCAGATCTCTGGCCAAGCATTACCTCCTCAAGAGAGGCCTTCCCTGCTGTGCAGAGTAGCCAGAACAGCACTGTTCTCCCTCTCCCCAATCTTTCTCCTTTCCTTAACTATTACCCCCTAACACAGTGCCTTTGTGTGCTTACTTCTCCACTGATTGCCTCCACCACAAGAAGGCAAGCTTTATGAGGGCGTGGACTTTATCTATATCATGTGTAACTGTATCTTCAGTGCTCAGAATGGTGTCTGGCTTGCAGTCAGTTCTCAGTGTTTTTCGTCTTGAAGGAAATGGCTAGTAAATGCCCACATACCATAAAAACGTGAAATGTCATCATACAACTGTGTAAATACACACATCTTTTTGGATTATCCATTTTCACTCAATTGCCTCTTCTAGCACAAATAACTCATTTTCTATCTGATTATATTTATGGTAGATTTTACCTCCAATATATATTTCTAACCTGACCATGGTTTTCTGTCCTTACTGACATTATTCAAGACTCAACTACTATCTCCCACTTCAACAAATACAATAGCCAATTGGTCTCTCTGTTCTTTCCTTTCCTTTCCTCTTTCCATCTTTGCATGCAAAGCAGCCAGAGCAGGCTTTTTAAAAAACTGGTATTTCTCCACTGCTTAAAAAGCTTCAAAGGCTTCTGCTTTTGTGAAAGAAACTAACACGTGTAGCCTAACCTAGAAGGACCTGCATAATCTCACTGCTCTCCTCTAATCAATCCTTCTTTTCTTACAAAGCTGTGGCCACTCACTCCTGTTTCTCAAACACCCCAAACTCTTTCCTGTCTGAGGGCATCTCCACTACCTGCAACTCTCATTCCCCTTGCCCGTTCTATTTAATTTCTACTCAGTCCTCACATCTCAGCTTACAGGTGCCAGCTTACAGAAGCCCTTCAGGAAGGGCTTCCCTGGTCTTGACTGAGACGGGCTATCATAAGCTCTTAGAGCACTTAGTAATTTTACTTCTTTTTGTTTCTTTATTCTGAGAGAGAGAGAGAGAGAGAGAGAGAGAGAGAGAGAGAGAGAGAGAATAAGTGGAGGAGGGGCAGAGAGACAGGGAGAGACAGAATCCCAAGCAGGCTCCGTGCTGTTGGTGCAAGCCTGATGAAGGGCTCCACTCCAGGTATCCAACAGTGAGATCATGACCTGAGCCAAATTCTAGAGTCAGAGGCTTAACTGGCTGAGCCAGCCAGGTGCCCTGGCAATTTTACTTCTTAGGGTTTTTACAATTGTAGCCCTATAATTATTTGTGCAACAATTTGTGTAGTGTGTCTTTTCCACTAGACTATAAACTCCCTGGAGGTGGAGCTGCGCCTATTTTGTTCCTGCCGTCTCCAAAAACTAAAATAATGTCTGGAATGCATGGACTTAATTTTAGAGTTTCTCTTTTGAATGCATAATTTGGTTTATCTCTTTAAAATTCTTTCCTTTAACGTTTCAAAATGTAGTTTCCTTATATGTGAAACTGGCATTTAAAATTCAAGCCCGTGTATCAACTGCTTCTATTTCCTAGCACAGCGATTCTTATTAATAGACCTAGAAATAAACATTTTGGAAGAATTCATGAATGTCCCATAATGGGAAACTTATTCTTCACGTCTGGTTAAATTCTTGGCTCCTCAGGATGAGGGGTGGGGAGGATAAGCCCCAGGTCTCCACGCAAAGTAAAAATACACTGGATAAAGCAACATTATTTTTCTTATGGAAATCTTTTGTCATCCCAATGTCAGATGGTGACATTACACAACTTTCCTGATTGAAATGGGGTTCTGAGCCTTATAGCTGGTGGGAGAGGGTCCCAGGGCTGCCGCTAGCTCTTGGAACTCCTGAGTGGTTTGGAAAAAGGTACCTCTGCTCAGGAAACTTCATTTCTATCTGTTGGCACATGTTGTAACATGCTACTGATTTTGTTGAAATTTTACTGCCCAAATTGTTCTAATCAGTGCACAAATCTGTAACACCCACAGTGTGAATGGTATGGTGCCACTGTACCTGCCCAAATGTTCATGGTAGCCCTAGGAGGTGCACCAGATGTAGAATATAACACCAAAATGCATCACCCATGGCATACTTGTGCAGTGGTTTTTCTTCAGCAGTGATTCAAAAGCATTGTAAGTGTCAAAAATTTTTCTTCATGCTCGTTGGGATTTTTCTGAAGAAAGACTATAGCCATATACATAGGCCTTAAATATTTGATTTCTCATTTCCTCTCAAACCCCATCAGTTTTTCTCAATTCCATTTTGCCCCTTGTCACTGGCTGATCTTTTACTTCATTTCTGGGACAGACCTTTAAATTCACTTCTTAAATTCATCCCAGAGGGCATCATCTTTTCTGCCTTGAGGCAATGACAACAAACAACTCAGGTAGTCTCCTGAATAACTTACAGGAAAAGGCAATTAAATTTTAAAGTAACTTCTTTGTTGGTATGAATTTTCTCAGTTGCAATGAATTTTATCCTTTCATCTAGTATATCCTAAAGTGGTATTCTGTAGGATGGTGGAAAAAAAATATTCTATGCTCTAAAAAATTATGAAACTGCCTTTTCGGCACATTTAACATGTTTTTGGAGGTTGTTTTTTGTTTGTTTGTTTTGTTTTGTTTTTTTATCCCCCAAAGCTTTTACAAAGCTGTGGTCACTCACTCCTGTTTCTCAAATACCCCAAAGGGGTGTTTTCCCCCCAAAGGTTTCACCTAGATCTTTAATTAAGTTAATGTGTTTGTGGATTTGAAGAGTTTTAAAACTTAGTTAACGATGTACCTTTTGCATCACTTGCTAACAAAACCTTGAAAACAGTTCTGGAGAACACAGGTTACGGAAATGTTGCTTTAGTGATAAGTCCATTTGTGTGTGCTCTTGGGAAGCAGCCTACTGAAGCAGAAAGGCACTGACAACTAGGTGCTGTGGTTTCCAGGCTTCTATTAAGTAGTTAGATACCTTGGGCAATAAACTAAATCTTTCTTACAAATTAAAAACAATGTTTTAATGTTTATTTTTGAGAGACAGGGAGAGAGAGACAGAGCATGAGCAGGGGAGGGGCAGAGAGAGAGACAGGGAGACACAGAATCTGAAGCAGGTTCCAGGCTCTGAGCTGTCAGCACGGGGCCCAACACGGGGCTCAAACCCATGAATCATGAGATCATGACCTGAGTTGAAGTCAGATGCTTACCCAACTGAGCCACCCAGGTGCCCTTAAACTAAATCTCTCTAGGTCTAGCTTTCCTCTGTTCAAAATTATACAAAATAATATACAAAAACAGTATATTAGTTTCCTAGGGCTGACATAACAAAGTACCAAAGACTGGGTGGTCTAAAGTAACAGAAATGTATGGCCTCTGTTCCAGAGGCTAGAAATCAGAAATCAAGGTATTGGCAGGGCCATGCTCCCTGATGGCTCTAGGGAAGAATCCTGCCTTGCCTTTTGTAGCTTCTGGTGTTTGCAGGCAATCCTTGGTGTTCCTTGGCTTATAGATGCACCACTCCAGTCACATGGCCATCTTTAGTGTGCCTTCACATCATCTTTCTTCTGTGGGCGGCTATCTTTGTGACCAAATTTTCCCTTTTTTTTTTAAAAAAAAAAAACATGCTTATCTATTTTTGAGAGAGAGACATGGCGGGGAGGGGGTGGAACAGAGAGAGAAGAGAGAGAGAGAATCCCAAGCAGGCTCTGTGCTGTCAGCAACGAGCCCAATGTGGGGCTCAAACTCACAAACTGTGAGATCATGACCTGAGCCAAAATCAAGAGTCAGATGCTTAACCGACTGAACCTCCTAAATGCCCCCAAAGTTTCCCTTTTTATAAGGACACCAGTCATATTGGATTATGACCTCGTTTTAACTTGATTACTTCTGTAGAGACTCTATTTCCAAATATTACATTTTGAGGCACTGGGAGTTAGGGACTTCAATGATATCTTTTGGGGGGACAATTCAACCCATAAGAGGCAGCCATCAATAAAATTTGCTTTTTCATCTGAAACACATTAAGTTTGCAGATTATCTTCATTAGAAACTACACTTGCTCCCCAGTCCTATACTCCTCACCAGAGCCAGCTTTCCATTTGTCTGCTTTCCTGTTTATGGGCTGGCTTAACACTCAGCTGTACAATATGTGGCTCCCAGAGCAGCAGCAGCAGCTAGACCCTTGTTAGAAATGGAGGCTGGTGGGCTTCATCTCAGACCTCTTGAATCAGAATCTGCATTTTAAAAGATCTCTAGGGGATTCTATATGCACATTAAGTTTTAGAAGTGCTGAAGAATTAACTCCCAGAGATCAATGGACTCAATTTCCTGAGGTAGGAAATTGCTTATTTGACCCCGAAACAGAGGGACCTGGCTCTCCAGGTATTCTCTTGCTGCCTTACTGCTTTGTTGTCATTTGCTCCCCCGATTTGTCCTGACTGTGTGGACCCCTGTTCACGTCAGCCGGTTTCACCCCTGTCTTGGTATTTAGCTTCCTCATTAGTCCTTTCTAAGTCTGTCCCCTTTCCTGGCTACCTACCTTGCACTATATTCTGCTGCCTAAGCACCTACATGCTGTAAATAATTGTAAGTGCCAATGCACCTGGGGCACAAAGCATTCTAACAAAGCATGTCAAAGACCATCAAACAGACATATTATCATACCCTCAAATGACACCAGACTGTTGGTCTCATTAGTTTCACAATGTGTATGGCATCTCTTTCCCCCATTACTAATATAATCCACAAAACTAAAACAGAAGTTGCCCACCAGCTGGGAAAGTGTGTGATGTAAAGCAAAATCAAAATATTATGATATTGAAGTTATAAAAGTATGTATGTAATTATGCTGGCTCTGTTTTGCATTGGATTCTCTCCGAGGTAGAAAATGAAATCGCTTTCCTTTGATTAAAAAAGTAAAGTTCCATTTATGACAGGATAGCATTTGTTACAGAAGTTTCAGTTAATGAAAATCAGAGTGGCACAAAAGCCATCAATAAGCCGTAGGAGGGAGACTTGCCATTTTTATTTAATGTGCTGATTCTAATTCACTAATAAAAGGAAAAAAAAGGAACACTAAATTTATTATGCTTCATCATTATTTAAGTGAAGTGTTATTTTAAATAAAATTTTAAAATAAATTTCCAGCTTCTCTTTTTTTTAGAAATTAATTTGTATCATTAAGATTTTACTACCTGCTTATGAAAAGGCATTTTTTTCCCTATTGTCATTAAGGTGAATCTTTACGTCTCAGAGCTGGATTTTTTTTTTTAACTAGCAATACTTATTATCCTTTTTCCTCTATTTTTTATACAAAATGAAATAATGTCTTATTTTTAAAGGTATGTTGCCACTATCTATATGCAATGACATGAAATTGTTTAGCTTTCTTTTAAAATTCTATATATGGTTCTTTTCCCCAAAATCATTTTTTTTTTTAAATGTGGGCAATGTTTGGGGCGCCTGGGTGGCGCAGTCGGTTAAGCGTCCGACTTCAGCCAGGTCACGATCTCGCGGTCCGTGAGTTCGAGCCCCGCGTCAGGCTCTGGGCTGATGGCTCGGAGCCTGGAGCCTGTTTCCGATTCTGTGTCTCCCTCTCTCTCTGCCCCTCCCCCGTTCATGCTCTGTCTCTCTCTGTCCCAAAAATAAATAAACGTTGAAAAAAAAAAAAAAAAAATTAAAAAAAAAAAAAATAAAATAAAAAAAAATAAATGTGGGCAATGTTTAAAATGGAGCTGTTTGCCTGAAACTTGATCATTAACAGTCCTTATCAATGGCATAGCGTTAGATTGAGATGTTGAGATCCAAATGGGAAACATTCAACAACAAATCACTATCTTTTTTTATATAGCTCATATCATTTTCTTCCATTAAATGTGTTTTGGCTAGGCATACTAGAAAGAAAACATTTATGACCAGGGAAGTGCAGGCATTGAAACACAGAGCGGGCTGGAAGGAGACTGACATTTTACACTGAGAAGGCAAAGATTGACTCAGAGGAAATAGAATTGGGGCTCAGTGTGACTTGTTCTGCTAGTAAATCACTTATATGGCTCTCGGCACTTAATTAACCTCTCTGGACCTCATTTTCTGTCTATACAGGTAGGCTTCTACTTATGACAGGAAGGTGCTTTTGATATGAAATATGGAAATGAGCTGAATGAAAACAATTTAAGTAAAAATACTTTCCTATTCACTTATTTAGTCATTAAACAAGCAGTTTGAACACCAATCTATTTCCAGGCAACCTCGCTGACTTGAGGAGTTAAGTCCTAATCTAAGGTATATATCATATACTTGGAACTATGGGCAGTGCAGGGCAGGAGAAAAATCTGATGATGTGTAGCTGGAAGGACCAGCCTTAACTCTTACTAGCTGGGTGAACCTGGGTACATTACTGAACTCCTCCCCCCTTAGTTTTCTCATCTGAAGAAATGAAATAATATTTTTGTCTGTCTGGCAAAGACAACTGTGAATTGCAAGTGCTGTCTAATCATTAGTTGTTATTATTTTCATTAATTTGTGGAAACTTAAAAAGTGCAAAACTATGTTGCCAAACTTTCAACTATAAGAATGACTATAGCGCTTTAAACTTTATCTTATAGTTCAAAAGGTACAGGATGGAAATTGGAATTATTGTAAATACACTGCACATAAAATACGATATGGAAATCCATAACTGTAATTTCTCAATTCCAACACAGAATTTGATATAAATCTGGGCAATCACTCATCTCTTAACAACAAAGCCCTTTCAGATGAAAGGTTCCCTGTGAATTGAAAGTAATATTGTTGACAAGGTTTTATCATCAAGTCTCAATCCACAGACTGGGTGATCAGCCCCTGAATAATATCAGTTCTCTTCAGTACATGCAATTATTTTGCATGAATATTGCTTCAACAGGAATCAGGATCTATCTGCTTATCGTGCAGGCAGAGATAAACTTCTACATCCAGAGAGGTCTGCTGTATGCTCTAAAATCCCCCTTACTGACTCTGGTTGGATAGGGAAAGGTATACATAGGTTGGAGATTTATAAGTGAGGTGGAAAGAAGGGATGGAGAAGCTTTGACACAGAGGTGTCCCAAGTGAGAGAGGTTAGAGGAATTACCAAACCACAGGTCACAATCCAATAGCGATCTTGTATAAGTCTGTTCACCTTGGTTTTCTCAACAGTAAAACATTTGTAACAACAGTCTCCAAGAATCATCCAGAGGAGTAAATGAAATGACAGATAAGCACTGAGCACGGTACCTGCTACATACTAGCTGCCCTATAAGGTAACTATTCTCCTCCTCCTCTTTCTCTTCCTATTTTGTCATCATCATCTTATTCTCTTCCTTCCTCTAGGATCAAATGCCTTGGAGCTGTCCTCCTTCCAGAATTCTGTGGTTAAAGCTGGCCCGATAGCCGGTTTTTCTCCCTGCCAGGATATGACTTTAATTAATGTTCTAAATTTCTCAAAGACAATAATCTCATGTTAATTGTTACCTACTGAGCCTCTCAGGCTCTCTCAGCCTGTCCCTATCTTTCATAGGGAAACACGTGGCCATTTTTTCCTCTTTCCCTTCAATAAATAAAATTATTTGCAACATTTGTGAGTCTGTTTCCCCTGTCATGAACTATTATTTATATATCTTTGCATGATTTTAATGTTACTCTACCTTCTCAGTCTTGCCATTTATTCTGAGTGGAATTTCTACCTTTTGTAACCAGCCTGTATCTTCCTAATTTGAATTTCTTTTGGAGTCATTCTTCAATCAGCCCCTGATTTTTCTTTATGACATTTAAACACAACAGAGCACAGCTCTTATTTTTCCTTTTCACATATAGAAAAAGATGTGTCTTGTAGAAGCTAATGATTTAATAAAACATTTGCCTTTTATTTAAGTAGTGTTTGTCTACGCCATCCTTCTGTACTCGCATAATGAAGAGATGATTATGAATTTGCCACTATTTACATTTTTATTAATTATAGAAATTATGGAAAATAATCTACGTTCTTGTCATTGTTGTTTGTGCCCCTGCTAGAATAAGCAGTGAAATTTTGAAAGAATAAATAAAGGGTTTTTATGCAGGAAAAGGATTTCAGTAATTACAGGCTTATTTATGGTTGAGAACTTGTTAAAAAAATAAAGTGAAGCTGTATAAAAGAAAATATCTCAGCAAGCAAGTTAGACATTAATCTTCACATCATAATTATGACTTAAACACCAATATATCCAGTGGCCTTATCTGAGAGCATGAGTACTGTTTTCTGTAGATAAGGTGGCTGTAACAAACAAGAGTATTTCTTCTGCTGTAGAATTCTGCAGTTAAAATGCTACGAAAGAAAAGCTAGGTACCATAATGTTCCTTCCAGAATCTTTTCTTGCAGGATATTTAGAGATAATTCTCTTAAAAGAGAAAAACCAAATTATATGCAAAGAAGAATGGAATGTTAGACTCTTGAGGGAAGACATCCCATCAAGAAAGCATTTGTGAGGGTCTTGGCTGCACTTTGAAGGGAAATTTTTAAATTATCGTATACAGGTGGATGATAGCTACTGCAAGAATAGTGAGTCACTGAGAAACGAGAGCCAAAGAGGTGGAATTTCTTGGAGTCATTTACTTAAGTCAATACCACTTAACCTTCAAAATTAAGATAAGCCAGGAAAGGGGCCCCCGGGTGGCTCAGTCGGTTGAGCGTTTGACTTCAGCTCAGGTCATGATCTCACGGTTTGTGAGTTCGAGCCCCGCGTCAGGCTCTGTCCTGAAATCTTGGAGCACGGAGCCTGCTTCGGATTCTGTGTCTCCTTCTCTCTGCCCCTCCCCTGCTCGTGCTCTGTCCCTCTCTCTCTGTCAAAACTAAATAAACATTAAAAAATAAAAATAAAAAAAGATAAGCCAGGATGTGTTCACCAGGTTATGAGTGGTAGGGATTGTATGATTTTGAAAGCATGTTTAGTAGGAACTCTTAACTATAAAAAAGGAAATAACAGAATTAGTTTTCAAGATATTATTTTCTCCAGTCATGAAGTAGATAAATACAAGGCAATCATACTATAGACAAAAATTTCCAGATAATCATGGAAACCCCCCCCCCCCAATTCAATCAAAAGGATAAGGAAGAAAGACAGGACACTTGCAATTGAGACAACAAATAATGAAAAGAGCTAACAGTTACTTAACAGCTTATTAACAAGATGTAAAATGATAGCCCATCACAAAAATCCTATGAAGTCAGTGCTATTATTGTGCTCATTTTACAGATGAGAAAACTGAGGTGTAGAGAAGTACTGTAACTTGCTCAATGCCACACATCTGGTTAATGACATATATGGGATTTGAATTCTGGCAGCTTACACTCAGAAACCAGACTCTTAAATTCTACAGCATACTGTTTCCCAGAGAGCAAAACTCCAAAGAACTGTTCATTCTGAAAAAGATAAATGTTTAGAGGATTGGTTCACAACATGAGGCATTTCCTATAACATACTCACTTCAGTTAACAGCATTAACAATTCTATTTTGGGAAATCCCAGTTCACATTAATTAGATTTGGCTTTTCAATAGTCTTTGCTGAATGCCTCCGGCCTGGGGTCACACCATGATTATTGTGTAGAGCAGTAATGAGTGTTCAGACCACCAGCAAGAACCAGTATGCAGGGAAATTTTCAGAACTTGCCTAGAAAACGTCTCCCCATGTTGTCTGGGACTAGGTGGTCCCAGGTGTCAGCTACCTTGCAGTGCTTCTACATGGGGCCAAATCTCCACAGAGATCAGATCAGGAAGATTTACAACCAGTCACTATGCCTTCAATTTTGCTTAAGTAATAATAATAATAATAATAATAATAATAATAATAATAATAAATACTACTACTACTAATAAATACTATCTGGGGCACAACAAAAATCCAAAGGTAGGGATGCTCCAGGATTAATTTCCGTGACTCAACACTATCATTATGGATCCAGGTTCTTTCTCTTTTGTCACTCTGCCATCCATAGTGAACCAGCTTTGTCTTGTTATGAGAAAGGAGTTGCAGCCAAGCTGATAATGTCCAGAGGAAGAGGAAGCCATATTTCTTAGAAGACCCTTTCTCATGTTTTATTACTAGGTCACATGTTTACCCTGGGCTAATCACTAGTAAGGGGAAAGGAGCTACTATGATTGGCTGACAGAAACCCTCTAACTGGGGAAAGGACTTTAGTCACTTGGAAAAAGGATGGACACTCAAACACCATGATCCGCCAGCAGAGAAAAAGGAAAACGATCGTGGACGAGCCACCAATAGTGTGCACTATAGAAAGTTTGATTGCTCATTTTGAGACTGTTCACCTGTAAGTTAAAAAGAAAGAAAAAAACAACCCTACCCTCAGTTCCAAAAGGTATCTTCATAATACTGTCCATCTTTCTGGTTATGAGAAAGTTTCACAGGTGTTTCCTGCATTCGGAGACATTTTTCATATTCCCAGTTCTAACTTTGCAGGAAAAATATTATGCAAACATGATACTTAAATAGAGAAAGCAGAAGCTTGATGCACTGACTAATACTTTGGTCACTGAGGAGGGAGAGAAGAATCTGAAGTCACTCAGTACATGGGTCAAATAAATCTTAATGGCTCATCTTCCTTTCCCATATAAGTTCCAGACAGGGACATGAGAATGGTGGAAAAAGCACAGAGTGTTTGGGATTTCCAGGACTCAAGTCCTGGCCCACCTTTTTCTAGGTGTGTGCTCTTAAGTGACACTCCATTATCAGTCTCTTTCTGCATCAGTAAAATAGGAATAATGACAAACTATGACAGGTTTGCCATGAAGCTCAAATGAGATATTGTTTATAAAAGCACTTTATCAGTTAGGAATAACATATTTTCAGTTACAAGTAACAGAAAAATAAAAATAGGAGTTCATTTCTTTTTCTCATCACAAGACATATCTGCAGGTAGGCAGGCAGGTGTAGCAGCTCCGTGCCATCAATGTCTCAAGATCCTTTTATCTTTCTGTTCTAGCTTCCTTAGCAGGTCAACTAATTGCTTCATTATCATAACATGGCAGCTGGATCTCTAGATATCATTCCAGAGTTCCAGGCAGAAAGAAGTATGCATGAACTTTGTCCATTCCCTTTTTCTCAGAACTCTTTCAACAGACTTTCACTTGTATCTTATAGTCTCTAGAACTGGGTGACAGGGCTTCATCTATCTGCAGGGGAGGCTAGACAAGCAGTTGGCTTTTCAGCCTCTATAGTGGGAGAGAGCCAGGGAGAGAAGGAGGTTAGATAAGATAATAAGTGTCTGCCACCAGCATTTTGTAAAGTGAAAACTCTGGGCAAATGTCCTAGTTGAAAGTTTCCCAAAAGTAAATCAGTCACTAAATACATGATGGATGAGAATGAGTAGAATATATAATAAGAAGAGAAGGTTAAAATGTTACCTTAGAAAGATGCCTAGTTTCCATCACATCACTACGGTAAACACCACTAGGTCAGAACTGTTACCTTCCTCACAGCAAGACATGTCCAAAACAAGCCTCCAAATGAAATGTTACAGAAAGCATGGATTAACTGTGCACTGTTACCTATTCTTACCATCATGTTTTACAAGCAGATGAAATCACTTGTGCCCTTTCCCACCCCCTGTTTAGAATTTGTCAGTAGAATGGAGTGTCAGAAAGGACTTACAATGCCTAAAACATTTAGAAATTAAAATAGTGTGCTAAGGTAGTATGACCTTTTCAATATGCTGGATTTTCAATTGTTCAACCATTCCTCTTGTTCTTTTCCCTGAATTTTCTTTATGGAAGAAAAAGGTGAATTGGCACCTAAAGTATGGAGTACTCACAGGAACAAAACTGCACATCACTGAAACAATTCAGAGGTGATTCTGTACTGCTTTAGAGTGGCAGGGCAACAAAAGAAGGGAACTTTATTAATTGTGACGGGCCAGGGGAATGGATTTAGAAACCTGCCTTGCCAATTTTCCTCTAGTGTGCTTTAGAGGTATGTAGGTCTGCATGCAAACATCTGTTCATGTTCAAAATGTGACCCTGTCTATTCCAAAGAATAAAAACTAATAAATCCCCGATGGTATTGCCATTCTGCTTTTCTAAAGGAAAATGGGTGCTTCATCATCATTTCAGTTCATGACGTTTCTTGGAAGAACTCTTCTGGGGACTCCCAAGTGCCTCCTCTGGGTTTCCCCAGCACCCTACATGGTGTTCCCATGCAGAAATGATCACATGGTATTCCAGGCTTCTATTCATTCACTTCATCTCCCAGATGATGATTTCCTGAAGGACACCTAGCACATGCCTGGTGCACAGGAGGAAGTCACAAAATGTTTGCTGAATAAATGCCATCCTGTGCCAAGAAGCAGGCCAAGTCTGCAACCAGAGGCCTCTCCTGCTCATCAGATGTTCTGCATCTCCGAAGAGCCTGTAGGAAACAGCAGGCACATTGTACATGTTCCTGGTTTTATCTCAAAGCTGACTTCAGCTTTTATCCCAAAGCTGACTTTGGTACAGTTCTCTCTATACTACAGAAGATTGGGATGACTACCTAAGAATTCTACAAATGCAAGTCAGCTCTAAAGCCATTCTGTTATCTTCTTACAATGAAAGAAGAGACAGGTGTCGTTCTCGGATAATATTGGTTGTTTTAGAAATCAAAATAAAATTTAGAAACCCAGTTTCTTAAACTTGTGTTTTTATACTTCTCCTTTCTTGATTCATTCCACAGGTGGCTAGTTCCAGAAACTGATAGCCAAGGATAGTTAGAAAGAGCCAGTCTGTAAACAGATGTTTGCACATCCACAACAGACAGATGTCTGAGCAGAGCAGGTTCTGGCATCTGAGACTGTATGTTTATATTTAGGAGGGGGGGAAACACTATTTTTGTACATGATTCTGTTAAATAAAAAAGGGGAATGGGTAAGCCATAATATATGTGACAGTGAATGATAAACCATATTATATCGGCTAAGAGTGAGGCCTCTGGAGTGGAAGGGTCCCAGCTCAAATCCAGATCTGCCACATTGTGGTTTTGTGATCATGGATCATTAACTTCTCTAATCCTTAGTTTTTTATATATATATATATATATATATATATATATATATATATATATATAGTTTATAAATATAGTTTATATTATATATAAACTATATATACTTTATATATAGTTTATATTATATATATTTTTATAGTTTATATAGTTATATTTTTATATAGTTTATATAGTTATATATATAGTTTATATAGTTATATAGTTTATATAGTATATATATGTTTATATAGTTCATATATATATATATATATAATGAAGATAACAATAGTACCTACATCACATTCATTTGTTAGGAGAATGAGATATGATATACAGGGCTTGGTGACTGATGGGTTCTCAGCTATGTGACAATGACCTGCCATTGCTCTTCTAGGAGACTAGATATTTAGAGTAAAGGAGCTGCAAGGGTCAGCTGACCTGAGTTATAGACTGAGATCTGTGACAAACCAAACACACAGTGCTGGGAAGTTCTTAGGGCCTTAGTTTTCTCATCTAATAAATGAGAAGGGTTTGGATGAATTATCTTTTACCTGATCATTCTGGAGTCTGTGGCTTCTAAAAACCAGTGAAAAACAATCTAAACACTTCTTAAAGTATTTTCCATGGTATTGGCTATAGCAAAGATCTGTTTGCTGGGAGCATCTCTCAACAGGTACAGGCTTCAAGCCTGTATGTATGAGGTCCATGCCCACAAAAAAAGGAGTATGTATTTCCAAAGCACAGCTACTAGTCTTGTCTGTCAGCCCACAAATGAGCACAAGACACTGAGAACAACTGTCCTAGCTGGCTCCTACCTCTCCACATCCTTGAGAGCCACTATTTTGGGGCTCCTGGATCCAGTTCCAACATGGTATGTGGGGTGGGGGGGTGGGGGGGGTGCTGCCCACACAACACCAAGCAGTCTTCAGACACCAGAAGTGTGTCTGAGTATTCAACTCAATTCTGACATTATCAATCCTGAAATAGCATCAGGTTCCATAGGTTAAATGTTCAGTCCTACAAGACTCCCTATCCCCTACCTTCAGACACCAGTCCTAAGCCCAAGGTAGTTACCTATACTTCTGATGGTCTGACTATAAATCAGAGATTTCCTGGACTCCCTCCTCAGGTTTAATTAATTTCCAAAAGCAGCTTATGGAGCTGAGGGAAACACATTTACCAGTCTATTAAAGGATATGATAAAGGATACAGATGAGCATGGAGATGGAAGAGATGCATAGGGCAAGGTATGTGGGAGGGGGTACTCCTAATTCTCCCAGCACCTCCACATGCTCACCAACCTGGAATCTCTCCGAACTCAGGCCTTTAGGGGTTTTATGGAGTGTTCATTACATAGGCATTACTGACTAAATCACTGGCCATTGGCACTTGATTCAACCTCCAGCCCCTCTCCCCTCCAGTCCTTCTTCCCTCCTCCTGAGGTTGAGATAGGACTGAAAGTTCCAACCTTCTAATCACGTGGTTCTCCTGGCAACTAGCCCCACCTTTGGGTGCTTTTAAAAAGTCACCTCATTACCATAAGAAAATATGCCTTTATCACTCTTATCACCTCGAAAATTCCAAGAGTTTTAGGAGCTCTGCCAGAAATAAGGACAAAAACCAAATACATACACATATCTCTTATTATTCATCACACTATCACAGCCACTTAATTCCTCCCATTCTCAAATGCCTCTTCTTAGTCACTACTGAGGGACATCGTTAAGAACATCTTTGTTCTTATGCTTTCTTCTTCTTCCTGATCCAATCTCACATTCTCCCATTCTTCCAAACTCTCTCCTTTAGCCTTTGACAACTCCTTTTCCATGGTCTTGAATTTTCCCACATCCTCAACTTCTTCAGGCAAGCTTTCCTCAATCTTTTTACCTCCACAGACTTTTAGCTTATAATCACCTCATCCACTTGTCCTGCAAACTTTTGAGTGGAGGTTGCTTTTTCTCTCCCACACTTTGTGTAGCTCAGGATTGGGAAGGAGAGTCCTCAGCCCATTACTTCTGCCTGTAGTCTCTTACAAATTAAAACTCTTACCTCCGTGAAGCTCCCGACAACTAGACACAATCCCCGTCTATAGCTTCCCCTCACTCATTAATGGGTGACTTTAGCAACTAGCTAACCCGGCTCACCCTCTACCCCAATTCCTGTCACCATTCTGCAGAATTTAAATGTGCATGTGGCTACCCTGCCCAGCACACAGCCTCTCAGGTCCAGGACTTCTGTTTGCCCAAACATTTCCTTCTCTCCAGCTGAGTCACTAAGTTCCATTTTCACATCTTGTACCTTGTTATGACCTGAAATTTTGCCACTTCAGAAATTTCTAATTAAACCATCCTGTGCTTCAATGACAACTCCTTATTTTTTGAGATTCACTATTTATTTACTTTCTTTATAATTGATCATCCAATTTATCAAAACAGCCAGTCCCTTGACCTATCTACTTTCTCTTTACTCACAGGCCTTTCCCTGCTTGACCTCCCTCCCAATCAAGCTTTAGATTTCATGGTCCATAGTTTCAATCACTCTCTTAAGAAAATTCTAAGTATTTTTGTTGCAACCACCTGGGAAAATCCTAACCTCAGATAAATTCACTATCTGCAGTCTGTATCTATTCTTGAGCTGCTCAACACAGCTGTAGAGAAAGAAATGATACAACCAGAAAACTGATAGCAGCATAAACCCATGCTTTCAATCAGGAGAGACTAGGTTATGCTGCAGTAACAAACAAAATGAAACAAGAAGCAAAGCAAAACATTAATGACAATCTCAAACATCAAGGGCTTGACACAGTTTATTTCTTGCCTATCCTGCAAGTCCAGAATGGGTTGGCAGGGGGTTCTGCTTCTCTTAGTCATTCAGGGACTCAGGGGGATGGAGGCACCTTCTGAGCTTGTGCTTCCACTGTCACTACAACAGGGGCATGGGGACACGGTGATAAGTGGACTGGCTTTGAAAGGCTTCTGTTCATCTTATATTGGCCAAAGGAATTCAGGTAGCTGTGCCCGAGTTTAAGGGGCTGGAGAGGTGCCTCTTACTATGTCCAGGAAGGAGAAGAAGCAAATTCAAGTATTTATGATTAGCCAGTGTCTGTCACAGTCAATCTCAGCTACTCCTGGTATTCTTAATGTTTCTCCAATTAGCTTGCTCTCTCCATGGCAACGATTTTTTACAAAAAGTTTTTATTTAAATTCCAGTTAGTTAACAGACAGTGTAATATTAGTTTCAGGTGTATAATATAGTGATTCATCACTTCCATACAATACTCTTGTGCTTATTACAACTTCCTTTACTCTATTCGGTCTCTGACCCTTGCCTTGTTCTTATCCTCCCAAAACTGTATATGGAGAGAAATAAGACTGATCCTAGGACAGTGTCTGTGAAAATCTATTATCTCTAGTTTCCTCATCATTACCACTGAAATAGTAACAACTATCAAGCTTACTTTAAGGCCAAGCAACTGTAAAATTTAACTGAGAATGTATTTGAAAGTACTTTGAAAAGTTAAGTACTATATTTTATTTGTACTGTAAGATATTATTATTATTAGTTCAGAATATGTAATATGCAAAAAATGCAAAATGGGGATATTGGCATTACAGTGATTTAGAATTTAAGCTCCACATGGGCTGACTTTTTTTGTTTGTTCACTGATATATTTCCAGGGCCAACAGTGTCCAACACATAGTTGGCACTAATACATATTATTGTTTTTTAATTTATTTATTGTTTAATTTACATCCAGCTTAGTTAGCATATGGTGCAACAATGATTTCAGGAGTAGATTCCTTAATGCCTCTTACCCATTTAGACCATCCCACCTCTGTTTGTTCTCTATATTTAAGAGTCTTTTATGTTTTGTCCCCCTCACTGTTTTTATATTATTTTTGCTTCCCTTCCTTTATGTTCATCTGTTTTGTATCTTAAAGTCCCCATATGAGTGAAGTCATATGATATTAGTCTTTCTCTGACTGACTAATTTTGCCTAGCATAATGCCCTCCAGTTCCATCCACGTAGTTGCAAATGGCAAGATTTCATTCTTTTTGATTGCAGAGTAATACTCCATTGTACATATATACCACATCTTCTTTACCCGTTCATCCGCTGATAGACATTTGGGCTCTTTCCATACTTTGGCTATTGTTGATAGTGCTACTATAAACATTGGGGTGCACTAATAAATATTGAATGAATGAATTTTTATAAAATATGTGATCTGATTTATAAGATAGCATTACCATTGTAGGATGTTATATTAAAAAATGTTTTTTCCAGATATATTGAGAATTGATACAGAGGAGTTGCGGTAAGATGGCGGCTTAGAAGGACGCTGGGCTCACCACACGTCCTGCTGATCACTTAGATTCCATCTACATCTGCCTAAATAACCCAGAAAACCGCCAGAGGATTAGCAGAACGGAGTCGCCGGAGCCAAACGCAGACGAGAGGCCCACAGAAGAGGGTAGGAAGGGCGGCGAGGCGGTGCGCGCTCCACGGACTGGCGGGAGGGAGCCGGGGCGGAGGGGCTGCTCGCCGGCCAAGCAGAGCCCCCGAGTCTGGCTTGCAAAAGCGGAGGGGCCTGAAGGACTGTGTTCCCACAACAAGCGCGACTTAGCGTCTGGGAGGTCATAAGTTAACAGCTCTGCTCGGAAAGCGGGAAGGCTGGAGGACAAAGGGAGGGAGAGCTGCTGAGCCCCCTGACAACAGAGCTCAGTTTGGTGGGGAACAAAGGCGCTCGCCAGCGCCATCTCCCCCGCCCATCCCCCAGCCGAAATCCCAAAGGGAACTGGTTCCTGCCAGGGAACTTGCTCGCTCCGCGCAAACACCCAACTCTGCGCTTCTGCGGAGCCAAACCTCCGGCAGCGGATCTGACTCCCTCCCGCTGCCACAGGGCCCCTCCTGAAGTGGATCACCTAAGGAGAAGCGATCTAAGCCTGCCCCTCCTGCCCCCGAGCACCTTGCCTACCCACCCCAGCTAATACGCCAGATCCCCAGCATCACAAGCCTGGCACGGTGCAAGTAGCCCAGAAGAGCCACACCACCCCACAGTGAATCCCGCCCCTAGGAGAGGGGAAGAGAAGGCACACACCAGTCTGACTGTGGCCCCAGCGGTGGGCTGGGGGCAGACATCAGGACTGACTGCGGCCCCGCCCACCAACTCCAGTAATACACCACAGCACAGGGGAAGTGCCCTGCAGGTCCTCACCACGCCAGGGACTATCCAAAATGACCAAGCGGAAGAATTCCCCTCAGAAGAATCTCCAGGAAATAACAACAGCTAATGAGCTGATCAAAAAGGACTTAAATAACATAACAGAAAGTGAATTTAGAATAATAGTCATAAAATTAATCGCTGGGCTTGAAAACAGTATACAGGACAGCAGAGAATCTCTTGCTACAGAGATCAAGGGACTAAGGAACAGTCACGAGGAGCTGAAAAACGCTTTAAACAAAATGCATAACAAAATGGAAACCACCACAGCTCGGCTTGAAGAGGCAGAGGAGAGAATAGGTGAACTAGAAGATAAAGTTATGGAAAAAGAGGAAGCTGAGAAAAAGAGAGATAAAAAAATCCAGGAGTATGAGGGGAAAATTAGAGAATTAAGTGATACACTAAAAAGAAATAATATACGCATAATTGGTATCCCAGAGGAGGAAGAGAGAGGGAAAGGTGCTGAAGGGGTACTTGAAGAAATAATAGCTGAGAACTTCCCTGAACTGGGGAAGGAAAAAGGCATTGAAATCCAAGAGGCACAGAGAACTCCCTTCAGACGTAACTTGAATCGATCTTCTGCACAACATATCATAGTGAAACTGGCAAAATACAAGGATAAAGAGAAAATTCTGAAAGCAGCAAGGGGTAAACGTGCCCTCACATATAAAGGGAGACCTATAAGACTCGTGACTGATCTCTCTTTTGAAACTTGGCAGGCCAGAAAGAATTGGCACGAGATTTTCAGGGTGCTAGACAGAAAAAATATGCAGCCAAGAATCCTTTATCCAGCAAGTCTGTCATTTAGAATAGAAGGAGAGATAAAGGTCTTCCCAAACAAACAAAAACTGAAGGAATTTGTCACCACTAAACCAGCCCTACAAGAGATCCTAAGGGGGACCCTGTGAGACAAAGTCCCAGAGACATCACTACAAGCATAAAAAATACAGACATCACAATGACTCTAAACCCGTATCTTTCTATAATAACACTGAATGTAAATGGATTAAATGCGCCAACCAAAAGACATAGGGTATCAGAATGGATAAAAAAAACAAGACCCATCTATTTGCTGTCTACAAGAGACTCATTTTAGACCTGAGGACACCTTTAGATTGAGAGTGAGGGGATGGAGAACTATTTATCATGCGACTGGAAGCCAAAAGAAAGCTGGAGTAGCCATACTTCTATCAGACAAACTAGACTTTAAATTAAAGGCTGTAACAAGAGATGAAGAAGGACATTATATAATAGTTACAGGGTCTATCCATCAGGAAGAGCTAACAATTATAAATGTCTATGCACCGAATACCGGAGCCCCCAAATATATAAAACAATTACTCATAAACATAAGCAACCTTATTGATAAGAATGTGGTAATTGCAGGGGACTTTAATACACCACTTACAGAAATGGATAGATCATCTAGACACACGGTCAATAAAGAAACAAGGGCCCTGAATGAGACATTGGATCAGATGGACTTGACAGATATATTTAGAACTCTGCATCCCAAAGCAACAGAATATACTTTCTTCTCGAGTGCACATGGAACATTCTCCAAGATAGATCATATACTGGGTCACAAAACAGCCCTTCATAAGTTTACAAGAATTGAAATTATACCATGCTTACTTTCAGACCACAATGCTATGAAGCTTGAAATCAACCACAGAAAAAAGTCTGGAAAACCTCCAAAAGCATGGAGGTTAAAGAACACCCTGCTAACGAATGAGTGGGTCAACCAGGCAATTAGAGAAGAAATTAAAAAATATATGGAAACAAATGAAAATGAAAATACAACAATCCAAACGCTTTGGGACGCAGCGAAGTCAGTCCTGAGAGGAAAATACATTGCAATCCAGGCCTATATCAAGAAACAAGAAAAATCCCAAATACAAAATCTAACAGCACACCTAAAGGAACTAGAAGCAGAACAGCAAAGGCAGCCTAATCCCAGCAGAAGAAGAGAAATAATAAAGATCAGGGCAGAAATAAACAATATAGAAACTAAAAAAACTGTAGAGCAGATCAACAAAACCAAGAGTTGGTTTTTTGAAAAAATAAACAAAATTGACAAACCTCTAGCCAGGCTTCTCAAAAAGAAAAGGGAGATGACCCAAATAGATAAAATCATGAATGAAAATGGAATTATTACAACCAATCCCTCAGAGATACAAACAATTATCAGGGAATACTATGAAAAATTATATGCCAACAAACTGGACAACCTGGAAGAAATGGACAAATTCCTGAACAACCACACTCTTCCAAAACTCAATCAGGAGGAAATAGAAAGCTTGAACAGACCCATAACCAGTGAAGAAATTGAATCGGTTATCAAAAATCTCCCAACAAATAAGAGTCCAGGACCAGATGGCTTCCCAGGGGAGTTCTACCAGACGTTTAAAGCAGAGATAATACCTATCCTTCTCAAGCTATTCCAAGAAATAGAAAGGGAAGGAAAACTTCCAGACTCATTCTATGAAGCCAGTATTACCTTGATTCCTAAACCAGACAGAGACCCAGTAAAAAAAGAGAACTACAGGCCAATATCCCTGATGAATATGGATGCAAAAATTCTCAATAAGGTACTAGCAAATCGAATTCAATGGCATATAAAAAGAATTATTCACCATGACCAAGTGGGATTCATTCCTGGGATGCAGGGCTGGTTCAACATTCGCAAATCAATCAACGTGATACATCACATTAACAAAAAAAAAGAGAAGAACCATATGATCCTGTCAATCGATGCAGAAAAGGCCTTCGACAAAATCCAGCACCCTTTCTTAATAAAAACCCTTGAGAAAGTTGGGATAGAAGGAACATACTTAAAGATCATAAAAGCCATTTATGAAAAGCCCACAGCTAACATCATCCTCAATGGGGAAAAACTGAGAGCTTTTTCCCTGAGATCAGGAACACGACAAGGATGCCCACTCTCACCGCTGCTGTTTAACATAGTGCTGGAAGTTCTAGCATCAGCAATCAGACAACAAAAGGAAATCAAAGGCATCAAAATTGGCAAAGATGAAGTCAAGCTTTCGCTTTTTGCAGATGACATGATATTGTACATGGAAAATCCGATAGACTCCACCAAAAGTCTGCTAGAACTGATACAGGAATTCAGCAAAGTTGCAGGATACAAAATCAATGTACAGAAATCAGTTGCATTCTTATACACTAACAATGAAGCAACAGAAAGACAAATAAAGAAACTGATCCCATTCACAATTGCACCAAGAAGCATAAAATACCTAGGAATAAATCTAACCAAAGATGTAAAGGATCTGTATGCTGAAAATTATAGAAAGCTTATGAAGGAAATTGAAGAAGATTTAAAGAAATGGAAAGACATTCCCTGCTCATGGATTGGAAAAATAAATATTGTCAAAATGTCAATACTACCCAAAGCTATCTACACATTCAATGCAATCCCAATCAAAATTGCACCAGCATTCTTCTCGAAACTAGAACAAGCAATCCTAAAATTCATATGGAACCACAAAAGGCCCCGAATAGCCAAAGGAATTTTGAAGAAGAAGACCAAAGCAGGAGGCATCACAATCCCAGACTTTAGCCTCTACTACAAAGCTGTCATCATCAAGACAGCATGGTATTGGCACAAAGACAGACACATAGACCAATGGAATAGAATAGAAACCCCAGAACTAGACCCACAAATGTATGGCCAACTCATCTTTGACAAAGCAGGAAAGAACATCCAATGGAAAAAAGACAGCCTCTTTAACAAATGGTGCTGGGAGAACTGGACAGCAACATGCAGAAGGTTGAAACTAGACCACTTTCTCACACCATTCACAAAAATAAACTCAAAATGGATAAAGGACCTAAATGTGAGACAGGAAACCATCAAAACCTTAGAGGAGAAAGCAGGAAAAGACCTCTCTGACCTCAGCCGTAGCAATCTCTTACTCGACACATCCCCAAAGGCAAGGGAATTAAAAGCAAAAGTGAATTACTGGGACCTTATGAAGATAAAAAGCTTCTGCACAGCAAAGGAAACAACCAACAAAACTAAAAGGCAACCAACGGAATGGGAAAAGATATTCGCAA
Source organism: Prionailurus viverrinus (assembly GCF_022837055.1). NCBI lineage: Eukaryota > Metazoa > Chordata > Mammalia > Carnivora > Felidae > Prionailurus > Prionailurus viverrinus. Next base: position 170,536,320 of record NC_062561.1, read on the forward strand.
ATGACATATCGGACAAAGGGCTAGTATCCAAAATCTATAAAGAGCTCACCAAACTCCACACCTGAAAAACAAATAACCCAGTGAAGAAATGGGCAGAAAACATGAATAGACACTTCTCTAAAGAAGACATCCGGATGGCCAACAGGCACATGAAAAGATGTTCAGCGTCGCTCCTTATCAGGGAAATACAAATCAAAACCACACTCAGGTATCACCTCACGCCAGTCAGAGTGGCCAAAATGAACAAATCAGGAGACTATAGATGCTGGAGAGGATGTGGAGAAACGGGAACCCTCTTGCACTGTTGGTGGGAATGCAAATTGGTGCAGCCACTCTGGAAAGCAGTGTGGAGGTTCCTCAGAAAATTAAAAATAGACCTACCCTATGACCCAGCAATAGCACTGCTAGGAATTTATCCAAGGGATACAGGAGCACTGATGCATAGGGCCACTTGTACCCCAATGTTCATAGCAGCACTCTCAACAATAGCCAAATTATGGAAAGAGCCTAAATGTCCACCAACTGATGAATGGATAAAGAAATTGTGGTTTATATACACAATGGAATATTACGTGGCAATGAGAAAAAATGAAATATGGCCTTTTGTAGCAACGTGGATGGAACTGGAGAGTGTGATGCTAAGTGAAATAAGCCACACAGAGAAAGACAGATACCATATGGTTTCACTCTTATGTGGATCCTGAGAAACTTAACAGGAACCCATGGGGGAGGGGAAGGAAAAAAAAAAAAAAGAGGCTAGAATGGGAGAGAGCCAAAGCATAAGAGACTTAAAAACTGAGAACAAACTGAGGGTTGATGGGGGGTGGGAGGGAGGAGAGGGTGGGTGATGGGTATTGAGGAGGGCACCTTTTGGGATGAGCACTGGGTGTTGTATGGAAACCAATTTGTCAATAAATTTCATAAAAAAAAAAAATAAAAAAAAATAAAAAAAAAAGAATTGATACATATCACTGTATAAATTTAAGGCATATAACATGATGGTTTGATTTACATATTTTTTGAAATGATTATGGATGTAAATATTTTTATCTAAGTTCATGTACTAGTGACTGTTACCTACTTCTGTGTACAATTGAATATTTTCTTTTTATCCACTATAATATTAGAACTGTGGGTTGGGAAGTAAGGGGGGTTGTTATCTCAAATAAATTAAATCTAAAGCCCTATCTAAAGGCATTTTGGAAGTAAAGATTCGCTTGTTCACTTATCCATATTCTAAATGCTGTTCAAATTCATATGAGCTTTATATGTGCATAATAAAATATTGTCATTATTGTAAATTTAAAATGCATTATTTAACATATGGCAAATGTTTGCCAAAAATGTTTTCATTATATTTTAAACAATGAAATATATCAAGCAAATACATCACTTGATGTATGGCATGATAGTTTACCAGGAAATATTTATAATTGATCTTTTTTTAATTAATTAGGTGCAACTCAATATTTATTCAGCAAATTAGTCATTTTTTTTAGCTTACATAAAATAGTTGTCTTCATTTTTTAAAGTTACGTTATATACAGTAGTATACATGAATAGATGCGCAATTATTATTTATTTGGTTTCCCTTACAAATGCACTGCTTGCTACTATTTGTAAAAAATAACTATTTTTGAGTGATTAATCTTTGAAAGCATTTATAACTCTGGGAAATTTTTTTCAACTTGCAAAATTCAAAAAGCCCATTTTCCCTTTTATTGAAAACTTTTTTCATACATTATGGTTCTGCTCAGCGAGGACATTTAGAGCAATGTTTAAAGTGACCACCATAAATGAGCAGCCTTCCAAAGAAGTCACATCCAGGAGTGACAGCCACAGAGCTGCTTGATTATTACAGAAGCAAAGCCTTGTGTCTCACTGTCACTTAGGCCACAGATATCAAGTCAGTTGGATTTATTGTGTCACCAAATCCCCCAAAGTCTCAGGGTTCTCCCAATTACCCACTCTTGTGCAGAGATCACTGAGATGCTGTATTACACCTGCTGAGGGCAGCATTGATTATATCTCTTGACCTAATTCTCCTTATCAGATCATTTGTCTTATGTTCTTTGCCCTTATGCCTTAGGAGGTATTTTGATACTCATCTAATGAGCAAAATCAAACTAAGCTGTTAATAAACACTTGATGCATTTCTCTTTAGCAACTCAAACACGTTTGAGCATCTATGTGGGGTATACATAGAAGGAGTAAGAAAAAGATCTTCAAGAGTCTATATCTGTAGAATTAGGCAGTATACACTTGTATTAGATTTCTTAAATCTAACTAAAGGTAACCAACATTTAATGAGAAAGTGTTATGGGTCAATCATTGTCCTGGGATCTGTATATACACAAGTGAATAAGACTCATTCTGTGCCCTCCAGGAACTCAAGGGAACTGTGAAGCATAAATTGCAAATTGGTGCCTGCAGGTCCATTCCTGCCTGTAGGTTCCTTCTCTTTTTGATTGACACAGTGCTTTAGCAAATTTGAGACTAAATTTGACATTGAGATTTCACATAAAATCTGACTTTCCAGTTTCTACTGAAAAATCATAAAGTCTGTTACCATTAGTCCCACAATTCCTGCACACTCACCAACGGCCCCCTCATTTCACAGAGTGTCAGTTTTCCAGTCGTTGCTGCAGTCCTCACCAGTCCCTCTTTCTTCCTCAGGCAGAGGTTGAATCTTGGTGGGCCTTATCAATGAGTTTGAAAAATACTTGAGAAATATTTTTATACCTATGTCTGTATCAAACGTGGAAAATGAAAGGCCTCAGGGACCACGTTTCAAGAAAAATGGAAGGGAGCATATTTCTAATTTTTTTTAATGTTTATTTTTTGAGAGAGAGAGAGAGAGTGTGTGTGAGCCTGGGGAGGGAAAGAGAGAGAGGGAGACACAGAATCCGAAGCAGGCTCCAGGCTCTGAGCTGTCAGCACAGAGTATGACGTGGGACTCACAGACTGCGAGATCATGACCTGAGCCGAAGTCAGAGGTTTAACCGACTGAGCCACCCAGGTGCCATAGGGAACATATTTCTTTAAAGAAGTAAATATAACCCCATGTATTTAATGTGCAACTAGTAGGCCTTTGTCATTCATTTAAGCCACATGCTTTGCTTCTTTAAGTATTTGGATTTGGGAACCCTGGTTTAGGGGATACCAGTATAAAGCACAAGATGGGAGAAAGAGATAGAAGAAATTATATGGGGTTATGGGAGAGAGGAAGGGTGATAAGGAGTGAGAAGTCCAAAAAGGCTTCAGTCAGATGGTGGCATTGTGGGTAGGGTAGGAATGGTCACTCAGAAAGAAACATCATCTTGAACAAAGTCTTAAAGGTGGGACAGCATTTAGTGAATATTGATGAAATAAATGGTAGCCAGACTGAGCAGCCAGGGAGGGGGGTGGTGAACAGGTGATAACCCTGCAATTGTAAGCTCTGATACATAAATTATAATGTTTTATGTGGGTTTCAGGGAGACTAACATGGGAATCTCTTTCTTATCCTTCTGGTAGCTCCATCCTATAACCATCATAGACCCTTTTCATTGCATTTTTTAGGCCATCCCCTGAATAAAGCTGAAATACGACTCCATTTTTGGGCGGTGCCAGTATACAATGCAGAATCATCTTAAAATCAGGCTCAAGGTGTGTCTTTATCCGCCAACTGGTCATCAAGAATTCAGATGACAAAGCAGAGGACTAGGTGCTATGGAAATCAGAGCCAACTGCTCATGTAGCTCATCTGTTTTCAAGGCTTGCTTGAACATGATCTTGTTTATAAAACTTCCATTTGATTATGGAATGCTGCTGCCCATGCCCAAGTCTGTAACTCGGTGAATTTTACAATTTCCAGTTCATGCTGGGCAGCTCAGGCTATATGGTTGGTTGATGGACCATGTCCAGTCATTCTGTTTCTATGTGGGTCCAGTTTTATTCCAAGAGTTATTTCTCAAAAGGAGAATTATCTGTGGAAGAGAATATGGTTTTGCCTTAAAATCCCAAGGGTTGCATTGTTATTCTCTTATCTGGATTTGTTAGAGGCCTAATATAGCATTTCCATTTGCAACAAGTGTTCTTTATGAATTGATATAAAGAAGAAAGAATTTGCCAGATCAATAGTGGCATACCTGATGCCAGAGGATGAATTAATTTGCTCCAGAAAAAAAAAAAATCACATTTGAGGCAGTAGTTGTAACTGGTGTCACAAGCTGATTAAGTTTATGATAATCCACTGTTTTTCTCCAAAATTCATCTTTCTTCTGAACAAGACAAAGAGAGGAGGTTTATATAAATGTGATAGCAATAGCCACCCCTGTATCTGTTGAGCTTTTGGTGATGATATTAATCTCTGAAAGTCTCCCAGGATTATAAAATTATTACTAGTTTACTACTTTGATAGAAAGTTCCAGAGGCTTCCTTTTGGCCCTTCCTATCATAAAAAGCCCTCACTTCAAGGATCAGGAAGTGAAGTCTGATCAGTTGCCAAATATGCTTTTGAAAACTGGGGGAAAAAAACCACAAAGCTATGTTTACAGACCCTCTGGACCCTGTGCAAGATGGATTCAAGCCAAAACTCCATCTAGTATTTGACATCCCTAAGTCCCCACTCTCATTGGTGAATCCTAAAATTTGGGGATTAATTTCAGAGCCAAAAATCTCAAACTGTCTGGGTATTTTCCCTTCCCCAGAGTATACAATCATCCTGATGAATGGATGCATTTCCTTCTGGAAAAAATTAGAAGGAAATTTTATAGTACATTCTTGTTGTAGTCTCATTGGGTCCTTCCTCAAAGTGTGCCAGTCTCCCCTTCTTGTAGGGCACCCTGTTAACTAGCTCAGGCCTGGGAATTGGTGAGTCCATGACTCTCTACGTGGCTAGTTCAGATATCTGTCCTGTAATTTTTTTTTTATTTCATAAATTAAGACTTTATTAGGTTGACAATCCATTTCAGTCCTAGAGACACTATGAAAAGTCACTTCCAAAGATCTCTGTAGATAAAACTACTCAGATTAGGTCTCTGGCCTGTTGTCTAGTATAATAATCTTGTCTGCATGGTGGCTAAATGCTATCTGCTGGACTCTGCAACTCCTGATAGCCCTTCTGAATAGTGTTATATTATACTTCCATCCTTAATATTAAAAGGGACAAATATCACTGAGACTTTCAAGGATGCTGGTGCTCCGCTCACTATTATATTCCTCAATGCCTTCATGATGGGAGTGTCTTCTGGGCTCTCCTTAGCGACATGGTAAATGGTGGATGAGCCAGTCACATATGATGGATCCATGCCAACAATTTTATCTTTCCAATCCTTTGAATTTACTCTTACTATCTCAGTTTCACTTAATGAAGGCTACTGTTGAGTCCTGGTTTTAGTCACCCAAACAAGCAAACTCAATAGGGTTGTTCAAACCACTCAAACTAAACATTGAATCTATAATCTATGGTAACTGTACCCATATTAACAAATTTGTCTATTACCCAAATTATGTTTCTTCCTCTCTTGTTTAAAACCATGAGATTCCTTTCCAATAATGTTTTCCAGGTTTCTGATATCCTCCCAGGGTTTGTTGAGCTCTGACTCTAGTTACAGGTCTGGTGGCAAATAAGTGGTGGAGGTGGACCATAGAGAGAATCTGCATCCTCATGAAAAGAAATTGTATTGGGGTCTTCAAGCTAGGGAAAGATAATGTCCTCAAACAGGGAAGAGGAGCAGATCAGTGGGATTTAGAAGCTCATGATTCTCAGAGTCATTGGAATCTACCCAAATGTCTTCATTCCAATTTTTGCTCTTTCCTAATCAATGCCCTAACTTTTATATAAGAGGCCTGGCAAGTTTGTGAATTCCATTTGGGTTATAATTATGCAACCTACAGGATAAAAAAAATTTATACATTAGCCATATGGCTATAAGAGATATTTTTAGGGCAGTCTTAGAAGCTGTCTGGCTCTCTAACTATGCCTTGAGCTAAGAATTTGAAATCTTAACCTTTTATTTAGAAGCAGCCAGCCCATACCACCATCCTAACAATTCTCTTTTTTTTTCCTCTTAAAATCCTACTGTAATAATTAGTAGTCTCTCAAAAGCTTTTCTACAGTAAGCACTTTACTCCAGAAAACTATAGATAATTATTTTGTTACTGCTTTCTATGGACTGCTAGTATCACGTTTTTCATTGTCTATGAAGTCTTAACTGCTTTCCAATCTAAGGAAGTTAGATAACTGATCCCAGATTCCTGTCTTTGAGTTTCTGTATCCTGGAACCACTTCTGGAGCCAAACACTGTTATCAGTCAGGGTTTTGCCAGGAAAGCACTTACCTCTCCAGTTTATAGAGGAAGGGATGATTAAATACAAAGGGAATTACAAACTTACAAAGCTGTTGGGAGGACTGGGGTAATTAAAGTTCATGGAAACATACTGCTGGCTTTGAGGAAATTTGGAAACCCAGGGATCAGAGTTAATGACTGGTGATTACAGCTCTTGAAGTTTCAAGGCAGGTAATTCACAAGAGCTCACCCACAAGCATCATGTAAACTTCATGCTTGCTGTCAAATCAGCCACTGCTACGGAAGAATAATGGCTGTCCTCTCTTCTGCCTTCCAAATTTTGTGCAAGATGCCTCTTACTGGCAGAATCTAAATCAGGCAGTGAGGGAGCTGAAGCAATGTATTTTTCAGGCTTCCAGACCCTACTATATAGGGAAAAGTTTGGAAGGGTGATGCTGAGTGCAACAATCAATATTTGGCAGAGTATATGATCATCAGCTTCGCAAAAATATTTAAAATGTGGCAACAACAAGTAATATATAAACATTCAAGTTTTCTTCTATTGCCTTTCCAATAAGTAGAAGATTATGGTTTTCCCATGATCTGTTTCTGTTTTTCCATCACATTTTAGAAGCAGTTATTTTGAGTCTTTAAAATAAGACTAAGTAGGTAAAAAAACCTTGGACAATGATTAGGGAAGGAATTTTAAGAAGGTTGGAGAGAAAACTTGAGTAGCTACAATATTGAATCTTTGGATGGAAGGGGAAAATGACTTTCAAAAGTACTGCTGTGAACTATATGACTATTTCCTGGTGCGCTCAAGAAACACAAATAGGGGATTTTAGTCATTTTGAAATTCCTTTCGTTGCTGCACTTTGTATGTTTGTTTACAGCAGACATTCCACAGATCCTTGAGGGTCACTGAGAGTCTTTCAGGGGCTTCTGAGACGCATGGTTATTTTTGTAATAATATAAAGACATGATTTGACTTTTTCGCCATGATCAAATTTCTACTGTTGTGCAAAAGCAATAATGGGTAAAACTTCTGGCAACTTAACAAGAATCAAAGCAGTGGTACCAAGCTGCACTAGTCTAGGTCTGCTATTCTTCACAACCATGCACTTGCATCATCAAAATAAATTAAAATGGGGCGCCTGGGCAACTCAGTCCGTTAAGTGTCCGACTTCGGCTCAGGTAATGATCTCGCAATTCCTGGGTTCGAGCCCCACATCGGGCTCTGTGCTGACAGCTCAGAGCCTGGAGCCTGCTTCGGATTCTGTGTCTCCCTCTTTCTCTGCCCCTCCCCTGCTCACACTCTGTCTCTCTCTCAAAAATAAATAAACATTAAAAAATTTAAAAAAATGAAAATGCCATTTCACTTACTAACACTCTTGATAAAGTAGTGAAAATTATTATTTTATTAAGTCTTAATCCTTGGGTATACATCATTTTAATATCCTTTTTGACAATACAAGAAGTATCTATATAAAGCGCTCCTGCCGCATACCAAAGTACAATGCTGTCTTAAGGAAAGGCACTTCTGTCATTGACTTGTAAGCCGAACTAGGCAGTGTTTTACACAGAACAATATTTTTGCTTGAAAGAACGACTGACAGACAAACTATCATTATTCAGACTTGGATATCTGGCAGACATGATCTTTAAAATGAACAAAATGAGCCTGTCACTTCAAGGAAAATAATTTACACTCTATGTTGCCAATGCTAAAATCCAAGCTTTCAAATAAAAATTAACATTTTGGAAAACTTGTACCTACACTATGAGCTTGACAGCTACCCAATATTCAAAGATTTTTGTAATGAGACTGTTCGTGTTATTATGTGTGTGATGTTTTTGTTTTTGATAATGAGATGTGTCAACATTTGAAAGATCTGCATAACTCAGTGAACCAGTATTTTCCAAATGATCAATACATGATGCTGTAAAATCACACATGGGCCAAAGATCCCATCAAAATGCAAGACAGATCAGTGGGTTTTAATATTACAGAGTACCAAGAGTTTATTGATATAGTGTCCAATGCTACCTTGCAACTCACCTTAAGTAGCTACCACTTGTTGAGTTTTGGTGTGGTATCAAAGAAGAATATCCACAACCATCTGGAAAGGTTATTAAAAGGTTTCTTTTTTAAGCATATATCTGTGTGGGGTTGGATTTCCTTTGTATATTTTAACCAAAGCAACACACTGCAACACTGAATGCAGAATCCAGATGTCTTATTAAGCCAGATGTTAAAGAGATTTGCAAAATGTAAAACAATGCCATTGCTCTAATTTTAATTGTACTTTAATACAGCTATTTTTAATTAAAATGTGAATTTATGGTAACATGCAATGGGTTTATCATTGTTAAATAAATACATAATTTTTGATAGTTATTATTTATATTATTATTTGATATACATTTGCTTCAAAAAGGAAGGCAAGGACAACCATAAGTATAAGTGGTTGACATTTGTCTTAAATGCCACAGGAGTGCTCTCTTCTCTCTCAGTTACTTGATAATTGACACTGAGCTGTGAGATGACAGGTTATCTTTCTCAGGGGTATTTTACAAGTTGAGAGGAGATTCTTAATGATAAAAAAGTTAATTTTTAAATAATTTTTAAAAATTCAAGTATAGTTGACACAATATTATTTTCAGGTGTCCAACATAGTGATTTAAGTGCTCTATACATTATGCTACGTTCATCTCAAGTGTAGCTATCATCTGTCACCTGTCATGCAATGCTATTTCAAGATTACTGACCATACATTCCCTATACTGTGCCTTTTATTCCTGTGACTTATCCATTCCATAACTGGCAGCCTGTATCTCTCACTCCCTTTCACCCATTTTGCCCAGCCCCTACCCCTTAAAAATGTCTCTGTTTCATTTTTGAAGAGAATAAGCAAGATTAGATATAACTCACATAAAATATTCCTGGGGTCCTCAATAGGTTTTTAGTGTAAACCTTGAGATTAAAAAGTTTGCGAATCATGGTCTCACAAGGACAACAGTCTTAGACTGAGAGCCCAATGGACTATGGCATTACATATATTACGTAGAACACTGAAGTACCTTTTCTTTCCTTATGTTAGTGTGTGTTTCACAAACTTACTGGTATAAAAAGCCTAGGATACTTCAAAACTTTTTTTGATTTCTTTTTTAAAAAATACATTGGGTCCTGTCACATATACAAATTAATTTAGGAATTTAAAACAATAAGGCAGAGTAGGAAAGTATATTACTTTAAAAAGCCAAATATAAACCTAAATCCTAGTTCAGCCACTACTTTACTTGTATTATCTTATGCTTTTATACTTATGTTTAAATATACTTTTATTTAATCTCTTGGTTTTAATTTCTTTATTATCAACTAAAGTTAATGATACAGACATATCCTTACTTTAAAAAAGGATAACAACACAGACCTCTGTGACTTGGAAGCAGAATTACGTTTAGATATTACTTAGAATATAGGCTGAAGTTCTGTAAGAATGAGACCAAAAATTACAGCAGTCCAAACAAGACATTTTTTTTTCTTTTTCTCTATCTTTGCTAAAAGTTTAGTTGGTCAAGAATAACCAGATATTTCTGCACACAGAGAATGAAGAGCCCAGGTACTTTTCATTGTGTTGCTTTTCCATTACCTGGGTTCTTGTTCTACATGCATGGCCAAGCTAGTTTATGGGCACATCTGCATTCCATCCAGTAGAAAAAGAGCAAGATAGAGAGATAACCTAGGATAAGAAATTTTTATTCAAGTGACGCAGAATTTGCATGTTATTCTGCCCACATTCTTTTGAAAAACGATCAGTCACATGACTACTCACCTACAGGGTGCGCTGAGAAATAGTCTCCAACTATGGAAAACCATGCGCTTGTCTGAAAATCCATTACCATTGAAGAAGGAGAGAATACATTGAAAAGTCAACTATCAGTCTGCCATAGTTAATGTGTGTTAAATACTTTGTATGGTACCTGCTAATTCATAGGTGCTCATCAACTGATATTTAGTTTAGTTTAATTTTTTAAGTGTTTTATTTATTTTTGAGAGAGAGAGAGAGAGGGAGAGAGAGAGACAGGGTACAAGTGAGGGAGGGGCAGAGAGAGAGGGAGACACAGAATCCAGAGCAGGCTCCAGGCTCTGAGCTGTCAGCACTGAGTCCGATGCGGGCCTCGAACTCGTGAACCGGAAGATCATGACCTGAGTCAGACCCTTAACTGACTGAGCCACCCAGGCACCCCAGATATTTAATATTATTTTGAGAGTAATACTATAGGGGCACCTCAGTGGCTCAGTCGGTTAAGGGTCCGACTTTGACTCAGGTCATGATCTTCCAGTTCACGAGTTTGAGCCCCGCATCGGACTCTGTGCTGACAGCTCAGAGCCTGGAGCCTGCTCCGGATTCTGTGTCTCCCTCTCTCTCTGCCCCTCCCTCGCTTGTACCCTGTCTCCATCTCTCTCTCTCTCAAAAATAAATAAAACATTGGGGCACCTGGGTGGCTCAGTCGGTTAAGCATCCGACTTCAGCTCAGGTCATGATCTCGCGGTTCGTGAGTTCAAGCCCCGCGTCAGGCATCTGTGCTGATGGCTCAGAGCCTGGAGCCTGTTTCAGATTCTGTGTCTCCCTCTCTCTCTGACCCTCCCCCGTTCATACTCTGTCTCTCTCTGTCTCAAAAATAAATAAACGTTAAAAAAAATTAAAAAAAAAAATAAAACATTTAAAAAATTAAAAAAAAAAGAGTAATACTATACACAAGTGTATGCTTTGTCAAATAAATTAAAAGGTTTACAGAAAGGTCTTCTGAGAGCTTTACAACAAAGTCAGGTTTTTAAATGGAAGAATAAGTTTGGTACGAATATATTTTTCTTGGTTTAATATAAAGGTTCATGGCCTCAGGTTGCACTTCTTCCACTCTGCTGCAATGTCTGAAATTTTTACTCTGCTGCAATGTCTGAAATTTACAAAGAAATTATGGTCTAATTTCTTCGAATACACTGGGAATGAACAACCATTATTATTACGAGATATTACTATCTCAGAATAAATTTATTAATTTCTTATCTCCTGTCCCACTCCTCTTTCTCTTTTCTTGTATTATAAAAGTTCAGAAGAATTGATATGGAGAAGCAAAGATTTCCTACTTGAGTAGAAGAAGAGAGAAAACTAAGCAAGAAAAGCCAAAACCTTCATTATAAACTCAGGGAAGATACTTGTCAGGATAAATGAGGGGAAAAGGTGAGTTTTAGTAGGAAAGGGAGAGAGTGTGGTTCTGAGCCAGGGTCCAGCCCTGAGAGGTTATGTCTTTGTGAAACTGTAAGAGGATTAGGTACTCCTGAGGGGTAGAAGGCAGCCCAAGGGGGCACTAGCAGTGCTAATATCAAAGCAGCTATTTCACAATTTTTTCCCAAGGCCAACCATACTTCAGAGACTTGGTTGCAGCTACATTTAGCTAGAAACAAGTAAGGTATATGAAAACTCTCAGGGCTTCAAACTTTTAAAAAGCTCAGTGCAATTTCTGGGCTTTGCAGTTATTTAATCAAGGCAAGCAAGAGGGTTATAAATTCAACAACTTTGTGATTGAGATTAATGTGCTCGGAAGTTAACTCTTGCTTTCACTCAGGCAGCTGAGGAGTCAACATTAGACATGAAACAGTCTCTAAATTAAATCTGCCTGTTTGGTGGCCTAGAACAAAACATGGCTCCTGGAATTTAACCTCTTCATGGTTGGCACCAGAACTGGATTAAATAATGGCCAATTAGCACACACTACCAAGAGTTGCAATCTATAAAGAGTGATAGAGTGTCACTAATAATGTAACACACTGGGTAAACACGATGTGGTTTTTAACCAGAACTTCTTTTAGAATTTACTGGAGGGAATAATTTGAATCTGTTATATAGGGTTGATACTAAACCAGACAAAGAGTTTTCTTATAATTCTTTCTGTCTTCATTTAAGCCTGGGCTTCAAAAGCTGAGAATAACATAATAGGTTATAGGTGTTGAGTTGTGCTTACATTCCAAAACGAAGCGCTAAACCAGGCAAAGAAAGTTGATCAATTTTTCAGGCTCACGCAAATATTTGAGGATATGAACAGGTTTGGGTTGAAGATGTTGGGCAAGGGAGGGTGTTTTGGGAGGGAGGTGTTGGAGTACCGTGGCTAGCTCATCACTGGCAATGTTGACGTGGTAGGGTGTGTTTACATCTATCTCAAGGAAAAAAAGCTTCAGAAAAACTACTTAAAAAATGTGACTATGTCCCTGAAGTTTGTAGCGAACAGAGCCTGGAAAAGTACAAAGATGAGAGACTGTGGCTGGTTTGCTGCTGTCAAGTGTGTAAACACTCTCTAAGCAGCAACAGGTGGGTAAGAGTCACAAGGGTCACTGTAGAAATGGCTAAGTAGGCTTGCCACACTCCCAGAGATTTGGCTGGCGATGTGACATAAGCCCAAGTGGATTCAGGTAGATTCTGACTACATAGCAAAAGCAAGGTCACCATGGTGTCAGCTCCCCATGTGTCTCTCCCACAGGACAGGTGTGGAGGTGACACCAAATATGAGGGGTGGTATGGGTAGCAGCCAGTCTACTGCTGAGAAGCCAACTCTAAACTATAGCCAAGAAGTTGTATGGACTTACACAGGAGACTACATCTGTATCAGAAGGAGAAAGGGGAGAGGGAGGAAAGCCCTGTGCTCAGCAGAAATTAGGAAGGTAGACGAAAAATGGTCTGTGGCAGTCTCTCACAAGATAGAAAGGCATATGAAAAACTCATTGGGCAGGTCTTCCCTAGGCTGCTTATCTCTCCTTGTTCTGGGAGGAATTGCAGGGTCTTTAGCCAAGGCTTGAATCAGACTGGTCAAGCCTTGCCTATGTGGCCTACATGGAGAACAAGGCTGTAAGTGTGCTGTAATAAAGCTGTCGCCCACGTCTGCCTTGATATGATAGATAAAAGAAGGCTGCTTTAGGAAGTGGCTGCTTTGGATTATACCTTAACAGACAGGATGGAGGATAGATGGAATTTCCAACAGTGGGGATCAACGAGTTGCAAGTGACCAGAGGCTGGGGCAGGAATTATGAAATGCAAATGTAAAGAGATACATCTCCAAATCATATGAAATATAGTTGGATATTCCCAGTTGGTAAATCTCAGAAAAACATTCAGAAACACACAAGACAGAGAGAGCCTTGGGACATACATTGAGTGCAGAGAGCACTCATGCCTTATCATAACAGCATCACCAAGTAAGGCCTCTCCTGTTGCCTAGCTTTTCTGTGTAACCCAAACTAGGGCAGAAGTCTGAGCCAGTCTAATAAAAATGGAGTGCTCTAGAATAAGTACAAGGCAGAGAATAAAGAAGAGGCTGAGAGGAGCCTGACTGTACATCCATTTCACCATTGAGCAGTCCCCCCTACCCCCACTTAGCTATGGTTTCACTACGCATGGTTTTGCTTTCCATGGTTTCAGCTGCATGGTTTTGCTTTCCATGGTTTCAGCTGCCCATGGTCAACTGCAGTTCAGAAGCAGATGATCCTCCTTCTGAAGTATGGTCAGAAGGTCAATAGTAGCCTAACACTATGTCACAATGCCTACGTCATTCACCTCACTTCATCTCATCACATAGGGATTTTATCATCTCCATCATCACAAGAACAAAGATGAGTACAAGGCATAAGATATTTTGATAGAGACCACATTACATAACTTTGATTGCAGTATTTTGTCATAATTATTCTATTTTATTATTAGTTACTGTTGTTAATCTCTCACCATGCCTAATTTATAAATGAAATTTTATAATAGGTATGTATGCATAGGGAAAAAACCATAGTATATATACGGTTTTGTACCATCTACAGTTTGAGATATCCACTGGATGTCTTGGACTGCATCAGTTGTAGATAAGGGGAGATAAGTTTTGGCTGAAAGTAGCCCAATATACAGGAAGAAAGAGGCTTTCAATTTGATTCCAGTTTGCGATTTTGAGTACTATATTGGAAGGACGTTTTAATTACTGACATTGTGCTTTGCCTAGAAGCTCCTGGAGGACTTTTAAAACATTATCCACAAGTGCACATAAAAGCTAAGATTTCATCCATTGGCAAGGAAGGAATTAATCTACAGGAGGGATTTAAGGAACAATGAAGAAAAGAATTACAGTTTTCTCTTTGCATCATATTGCGTTCTACTTTTCTAACATCAAGGCTATACCAAAAAGTATGCTTGAGTAATAGCAGATGGTAAGAAAATGACTTTAAAACCTAGATGGGTGTCCTTATGCTTTAGTGGGGGCTGGGGGCACAAATTTAGGCTGGAGTTGGGTTGCCTAAAGAAACAGAGGAAGGACCCAGGCTGCCCCTAGCCCCTCCTTTTCTATCTCCCAGCTTTAAATAAATATTAAAATAATATTTAAGAAATATAGATTTGAAGGCATGTCAAATTATTAGTCTGTTTGTGACAGCACATAGATTGGTCCAACCCTGGACAACATCCTAGTTAGACTATGAATCAGTCTGGTTTCAATGGAGATAACTCTAAGTGGAATAGATTTGCAGTCTGAAGAAATGAACAATTCCTTGCTACCTTTATGAACAATTCACATGGGCTTTCAAAAACACATCAGAGAAAAGTATTGTCTTCCTGGGAAGGCCACAGTTTCAATACAGAGATGGTTTATGTTTTATTATTAGGACAGATCTAGCAAGATTAGTATCCAGCAAATTTCAGTGCTTTTGAAATACAAAACAACTTTTATATATAACTAAAGGTTTCACATGAGGATATGGTTAGCATGCTTTCAAAAGATAATTTTTTTAAACAAAGAGAAGAATTTGTTATAATCAGACACCATTCGGTGGTTCTTAGCTCTGAAAAAACTTGTCCTTAGGTAAATACTGGCAGATGATTCATGACTGCATGGGAACTAGAGCATTAGGCCACTAAAAGTAGTGCTTAAGGTAAGTTTCAAAAGATCTTATCATTGTCCTAGTGACCAATTAGAATGTTTTGTCTTCATTCCATATAGCCAAAGTAAGTATTGAACCTTTGTTTTCCAAATGCCAAGACTAGTATACCTCTAATCAAATAGAAGCTACATGGTGGTGCTCAGATTTCATAGTATGAGGGAACTAAAAAGAACCTGGAGTAATTTTTTGGTTCATTCAAATGAATGCCCCTAAATCAGGAATTTTCATGTATTTTTGGGACTTAATTCAGGGAAGCACAAAGGGGCTTTTAAAATACCCAAACTTGGGGCACCTGGCTGGCTCAGTCAGTAGAGCATGTGACTCTTTTCTTTCTTTCTCTCTTTCTTTCTTTCTTTCTTTCTTTCTTTCTTTCTTTCTTTCTTTTTTTTAAGGTTTATTTATTTCTGAGGGAGAGTGAGCATGAGCGGGGGGGGGGGGGGGGGGCAGAGAGAGAGAGAGAGGGAGACAAAGGATCCAAAGCAGGCTCTGCACTGACTCATGAACCAGAGTCAGATGCTCAACCGACTGAGTTATCAAGGTGCCCCCAAGCTTGTGACCCTTGATCTCAGGGTCATGAGTTCAAGCCCCACGTTGGGTGTGGAGCCTACTTAAAAACAACAACAACAACAACAACAACAAAATACCCAAATTTAGTTTAATTAACTTTAAAGCGATGTGCCTTAACATACACTTAACAGGATGATTAGGTATAATAAAATAAAATTAATAGTGAAGGTATCTTCAGTCCAAAAGGTTGGGTCTTAGCATCCGAAACCTGTCAGAGTGGAAAGTTATCTACCTATGGTTTCCAGAAATCGAGAGCCAATAGGTTCCCTCAGCAACCCATCTCAGTAATGTATTCCATGTATGTTGCATAAGCAGATAATCTCTGTGACTGACACTTCATCCAGTGTCCCAAGTACTGAATGAAAGAGAATTCATATATTCCATGTGAATATGATGGAGATGAATTGAATTTTGTGTAGAGTAGAATGACTCAGGGCAATTATCATGTTCTCATAACTGGGGATGAGTGGGTCATGATGGTGATGGCTGGACAGAGGGCAGGTAGAAGGATGCCCCTCAATTTGTGCTCACAAAGATAGAGTTTTATACACATAAGATCCATTCAAAACTTTTAGACTCCTATCAAAGCAAAACTCAAGAGAATCCCTTTCTTTCCTTATCTCTAAAGTCAAATTGCCCACATGTTTCTTTCAAGGGTGTCCTTGGTGTTAATTTAAACATTACTGTTCCAGTGTGAACATTGTTTTCAGGCTCTGAGTACCTGGACAGTTAGTTCCAGATCTGCACCCACTTGGATGGCCCTGGACCTCTTCCCACCTAGAAACAGTGACAAAAATAAGAACAAAGAGCCATAC
This sequence comes from Prionailurus viverrinus, assembly GCF_022837055.1. Taxonomy (NCBI): domain Eukaryota; kingdom Metazoa; phylum Chordata; class Mammalia; order Carnivora; family Felidae; genus Prionailurus; species Prionailurus viverrinus. Next base: position 170,552,948 of record NC_062561.1, read on the forward strand.
AAACCTCTCTTCAAATAAAGGCTTATTGTCACTGCAAGACATTTGTAACCTATCTTATTACCTATCATCATACTCACAGTCTGGGTACATCCCAGCTGTGTTTCTCCAGGGATCCTTTGCGTTTCCCAGATGAATCTTCCTTGGACGTTTACAATCTGCTCTCTGAACCAAATCCTCACAGAACTGTTCCCTCTGACTTGCATAAGAAATGCAAACGCAATAGTTTTATCATGATTTTTGGAGTTTCCCTGAAGATTTGTGTCATTGCATGAAAGGATAACTTTAGACACCACACAGCATTTTGGCACCATCTGCCTAGACCCCCTGTTTGCTTCCACTTTCTCAGACTTCCCTTTAGCTGTCATTTGCTGCCTTTTCAAAACCTGTGTTATTGCCATGTGACACTCTGTATCCTGTATGGAGCCCGCAGGTTACTTGTAGAGTCCTTCAGACCTGTTTTGGCTTATTCTCAACCCCTTTCTTTTATTAATAGGGCCTAGATTTTCCTTCTCACACCCATGGCATGCCATTTTGGGCAAAGTGTCAATCAAGGTGCCCTGGAGTCCCTGGTAGAAGGGCCTTCAGACCTAGACTGGACCAATCAGCTGTTCTATCCCAGTCTTTGAATCAGCTGAAGTTGATTCATCCACAAGGTTGCACCCCCAAGAAACTGCCTATTTTCTTTCTAAAGCTTTTCCTTCAATTCTCTCGCCTACACCATTTATTTCTTTTCTACTTAGTGCTAAAGCTCCAACCAAAAGGCCCCAAGTGATACCAAAATATTGACTACTTTCTTGCCTCAATTGCCTTGGAAAAAGCATTTTTTTTTTTTTGGAATTCTAGCAAGTATTTTTTTCATCTAGTTATATAAATATCATGAAAATTCTCACAGTTCTCAAATATTGTGGGTCTTTAAAAAGGGGTCAGAAGAAGAGAAAAAAAGATCCTTCAACTCTTTCCAATGGATTTTCCAGGGGGGAAGGAGTCTGAAGTTGATACACAAACTACAAGCCAATACACTTGAAGCTGCCCACAAAGGCTTTAGCATTTGTCCAATGTGGGCTGAGATGTGCAACTGAGATGTGTTCTAAAGGCATAATTCACTGAATGATGGAAAGATTTTCCTGGAAGTTAAATAGTGGTTTGAAAGTAATTGTTCCTTTTTATTTGAGGACTCAGACTGCCGGCATTCATTGTGGTGTAGAGTCTTCCTATTTGTCATGTGATTAATCAGAACAACTTAATTGCACCTTCTTCTCAGCTAGGAAAGTGCATTGTTAATATGTTAAATATTTTATTGTCCTAGAATTTCTCTCTATATAACTAGATCTCTGAGTTGAAATTATCAATCAGGTTCACTGAATATCGAGTTCAAAGAAAATATTATGCAGTTCTCATCAAATGATCATCCAGCATTTCTTGCAAATGTTAGAATATTAAGCCAGATTTTCATTTGGTCTTGCATCAAAAATACAGTGAAATTTAACAGTATTCTAAAATGTTGGTCCAATAGGTGTCTTCAAGAAAATATTTCAGAGAAAAGAGATGTTTAAGAGATAAATATTTACATATGAGATATGCTTAGGTGTAAATGGTAAGATAATTATGAGGTGGAGCAGGTGATTTGTGTTTTCACATAAGTTGAAAAGCATACTATGAGAAAATATTACTATATAAAGTATGATGTTCTCAATAAAAATGAAAATTGGTTTGAACTAAACTTCAAGTTGGCCTAATATTGTGATGGATTATCATGACTGCAACAGAACTGAGTCTTGAGGACTTAAGGCAGTCTAAAGTGGTCTATGGGTTGCCATGGAAACTCCCCAAAATGTATTCTTACACCATTTGGGGGCATTTCCACTGGACTGGATTGACAAATGCCTGATAGAGATAGACTGTTCAGGTGGTGCCTTACCAGAGTAGTTTTGGATTGGACCTCAGAGGAAAAGATAATTATGAGTTAGAATGTATATGTTACATTGCATTTTCCAAACTATTTTAAACACTCGAGTTTGGCAATGCTTATGACATCTGTAAAGTAGGTCAGTATTATGACTGCCCTTTTTATTTAGCTGAGAAAACAAAGAATTGTGGAACTAGAAAGCATTTTTGGTAGGGCTATAATTAACCCATCAGGAATAAACTGTCCTGCATTTTATTCTGAGAAATCTTTAACTTATTCACAACATCCTTGCTGAAAATAATTTTCCTTCATTCTTCAACCTATATCTTTCCAAGTAAAATTTAAGCACATTTATTAACAACAATCACAACAATAAGTAATAAGATTTCCATGTGTTGAACAGTAGGTGTGTGCTAAGTACTCTAATAAACTCTTTTTGTACATTATATTACTTTTCTTGCACGCGGTTCTGCAAAGTAGGTGTTATTGTCATTTACAGAAGAGGAATCTGACGCTGAGAGGTTAGTTAACTTGCCCAAGTTCATTAAGTGACAGAAGCAGAATTTGAAACCAGATCTGTTTGACTCCTAAGCTTGAGTGTTTAATCATTTTGCCACACTTCCTGTTGCCATTTTACATTTGCATCTACCATGGATTTGTTTTGCCTAGCACTGTATATAATATATGTAACATGCATCTGAAGTAGTGACTACAAAAACAGAAGTGCTGGGGTCAGAGAGCCTTGGGTTCAAACTCAGACAGGAAGTGGTTTGTAGCTACTGCTCTCTTTGATCATTGGAAGGATTTAAAATTTTTTTTTCAACGTTTATTTATTTTTGGGACAGAGAAAGACAGCATGAACGGGGGAGAGGCAGAGAGAGAGGGAGACACAGAATCGGAAACAGGCTCCAGGCTCTGAGCCATCAGCCCAGAGCCTGACGCGGGGCTCGAACTCCCGGAGCGCGAGATCGTGACCTGGCTGAAGTCGGTCGCTTAACCGACTGCGCCTCAGGCGCCCAATCATTGGAAGGATTTCATTTCATTAAATGACAGCGTCAGCCTCAGGGCTTAGTACAGAGGACCGAAACAGGCAGTCCACCCACTCTCACTAACTCTCACAAAGAAGAGTTGTTCTCGCTTAATCCATTCCCCTCACTTCAAGTAGTTAGCCTATCCAAAATACAAATAAACATTCATTCATTCACTCCTTCATTCCTTCATTCCATAAATGCTTACTGAATTCTTACTATCAGACACTGCCCTAGGTGCTGCTGATGTAATAGTTAATACAGACTCCAGCTCTTTGAGTGCCATTTTCCTGCTGAAACCCTTTAAGAATGCCACATTACTTATTGGGATAATAGTCACATCCCTTACCAGGAAACAATTAATCATTGTTGACTAGGCCTCTATAATGGAGGAGTTTACCATAGAGTCTGCAGGGAATAGGAGACCTGGAATGATAGGAGAAGATAGGGAGGATGTGAGAGAGCAAGAGACTGAAAAGCTCTGCAGGACCATGGACTGGAATTCAGGAAGCATGGATTCTGGCTCCAGCTGTGAGCTCTGTGTAAGTCCTCTTCTTCTCTGCCCTGGCTCGCCATCACCTTTTAAGCACCATGGGGGCAGGAAGGTGGCACCCTTATCTGTGTATCCCTACTGCCTGCTCCAGGCCAGGAACATAGTAGGAGATTAACAAATATTCCAACACAACCATCCTAAGTGTCTGTAGAAATTTAAGTTTCTAAATCTTCAACTTTGGGAAAGATTTTTTTCTTCTGTAAATGAGGCCATATAGATCCCTGCAACACAAAATATGGCCCCCAGAGTCACATCATTGGCAATACCTGGGAACCTGTTCAAACAAAGAATCCCAGGCCTTGCCCAAAATAACTGACTCTGAGTCTGCTTTTTAACAAGATCCTTAGGTAATCTGCATGCATATTAATGCCTGAGATGGGATGGGCCACATAATTTTTATAAATGATTAATAATTTTAAGGTAAAATATAAGCAAGTCTGTAATACTACACTCCAGCAGCGTCTGCTGTTTTCATAAAAATATCATGGGGCAAATACAAGGCCAGGGCCTCAGTAAGATGCAACAGGATAGATTCAGAAATCCTGTAAACCTCCTTGGAAATTTTGGCACCCAAGAGAGAAGGACTTTATAGCTCCTGACAAAGTTAGGAGGCTGTAGACAGAACATATTGCATTTGTCAACCTGGAAACATTAAAGAAAGTTTGTTCTTTTGTGCAATCATTTAGCAATAAGGTAAGGCTTGCCAGCTAGATTTATTAGGATATTGGATTTTATGTTTCTTGTATCGAATAATATTTTTTACATTGTTTATGTCTAAATAAATCTGTCTTCTATTTTACATCACCCTGTCGTATTGCTGCTTACAGATAAAGGGTTCAGGTAGCATAATTTGCTCTGCCCTTGGGATATGCTGCCATACATTAAAACCCAATCACATGGCGACTACAGCGGAGAATTCCAATGTGTTCTGAAAAGTTACACAGAAACAGTGAATGGAAAAAGCTCAATGAAGAGATGTGATTTCTGATCCTGCTTTATCTAGTCTGTGCCTGGCAGAAACTGATTACCAGCAGATTCAAGCTCAAAGATGGTAATTTCAATGTAAAATATATGCCCTAAATGTCCTACGTATGATCTAGTCCTTGCAATAGCTGTTTGGTAACACCCTGACTTTGTGCAATCAATATCTATATGATTTTTATTATTTTTATGGTGCGTGTGTCAGATATACATAGACAGATATACATACACAAACAAGAATTGAACCAGTAAGCAACAGTAAAGAGAAAAAACACAATAAGATTAGAGCTTAGAAATAAATAAAATTTTGCAAAGGAAATAATGACTATTATAAGGTAAATTCATGTAGACCCTTCTTTGTGCTTATAAAAGAAGAAATGTACTCTCATTTTGAACAGGCAGGATAAAATATGTCCATTTGTGTTACAGTCTTTATCCATTAGTCTGCTTTATGATTTGATTTCATGTTTTCATTGTTCCAAAGCAATTTTCCAGATTGAATCTTAAAAGGATTATAAACCACAAAAGTCACTTTAAATTCTACATGGAGTTAATATACCTACTGCTATTCTGTGCATTTATCTTTTAAATTTTATAAAGAAATTTGTTGACACTTTCCCTTTCACTTGTTTCTTACCACGTATTTTGTGTAAAAATTTGTCAAACACTGATGCCTGTCTTATCTGATATGTTTTAAAACATGCTAGCCAATCAGCATAACTTCAAATGTCAAATATGATAGTTTTAATTTTTTCTGCATTAAAATACTACCTTAAATTGAAATCATTTGGTGATACAACATAAATAAATAAAAGCTTTAAGTTTAGAAAACAGTCATTGGAGGTTGTTGTTGTTGTTGTTGTTGTTGTTGTTTCTCTTCTAAGTCTCTTTTTCTGACAAAGGGATGATTGTGTCTTTCTTTTCTGCTCTAATATGGAGCCACAGTTGATGGCATTGGGGAGCCTAACAGATCAGTCTTCTTAGCACCTCTGAAAGAATCTGTGTTTGAAATGGAAAGGGGGAAGGGAATAAAAGAGTAATGAATCCTTCTAGCTACAGAAATAAGAGCAGGTGTAATGGTTCTTCAGCAGACCTAAAACATTTAGGTAAGTTGGCTAAGAGGAGCACTAATTTTTCAATTAGAAAGAGCCTTTTCAAAGAGAAATGAGTAGTTGCTGATATCTCCTTCAATTATTCTCCTCTTCATAATTCAAGTAGAGGAAATGGTTCGTACTATTTGCCTGAGATCCCAGTGTAAGAGCTCAGACCAGGTTCCTGGAGTATTCAGCCAAGCCCAGGAAGTGAGTAGATTTTCCAGAAGTAATAGAGGAGCCTCATGGGAGTAACTTCACTGGGAATAGATAAAGAACAGAGGCCTCACAGGAAGGAGTTCACTCAAAGGGGTCAGAATTAAAGGAGACACATCACCTGTAAAGACAAATTTTACTTGAAATTGTTCATGTGTGTAATCTGGCTTCTCCTCTGGCTCTGCATCCACTCCTTTCTGTTGTTGGGATTTGTTCCTAAGTTTGAAGAAACAGACAGCCCAGAAAGCACGACATAGTCCCGCCTCTAGCCTATGGAACAGAGGAGCCACAAATGGAGAACAAGATATTTCACACCCTTCAGTGAGACTAGTATTGAAGGATGGTAAGGTTTGAAACAGACCATTGGCTATGAGTTCAAAGTAGCAACTCTGTCTTTGTCATGGCCCAAATCATGTCATGTAGCCACTGTCAGAACCTCTTTTTTTTTTTTTGAGAAGAGAGAGACAGAACATAAATTGGGGAGAGGGAGAGAGAGAGAGAGAGAGAGAGAGAGAGAGAGAGAGAGAGAGAGAATCCTAAGTAGGCTCCGTGCTTGGGACATGATCCCATGATCCTGGGATCGTGACCTAAGCTGAAACAAGAGTCGGACACTCAACCAACTGAGCCACCCAGGCGCCCCTGTCTCATCTTAGAGTTACATATTTACATCTCTTACCTGATTGTCAGCTTGTGGAATACAGAGATGTAATAAATTAGACAAATATTCAATCTGCACTCTGTAGTTCTCCAAGCTAATATTGTACATGAGGAATAGGTAGGCTTTAGGCATGGCCAGTCCATTATTGATTTCTGTTATATTCTGTTACCCTTGGAAAGAAATCTATCAGGAATAGTGTTAGGTTCTTTTTTTAGTGATTTTATTGGCTTTTGTTTAGACTTCAACTCAAAAGACAGCAACCAGCCTGAGGCATAATGTAGACACCTGATTATCAATACAGTATCTGCATGTTAAAACTGCTGTGAGGATCAGAGTTGGTAGAAATGATCTGTACATAAAACAGTTAAAGATTTCCAGTGGAGTAAAACAGACTTGTGATCTATCCTCCTCTCTTTCTGTCTTTTTAGCTTTTAATGATGCAACACCACTTTGGGAACAATTTATTGCAGCCCATGTAAGAGGATATGCTTCTCTCTACTAATACTGGGGGGCAGGCAATTATCAATTTCCAAATTAATGCTCCAGTTGCCTGACACACCCCAGAAGTGGGCTTTCACCCTTTCTTGGAATAGGTGGTTCCAATTCTTCTAGTGTCTCTGATGGTCATTTTCACACCAGTGCTACTAATGGTGTCTAAATAAATCCCAACAGATTGCATAACTGGAGAGGCAATGCTTGGGACATAATTACCCAATTAAGTTTTTTTTACTTGATAAAGAGTCTCTATAAATAGGCAAAAACCAGAGCTTATTTTGTACTTTGAATTTGTACCTACTGAAAAACACATTGATTTTTATCAGATACTAATCCAGGGACAGAATATATCTCAGTTGTTTAAAAAAAGAAAAAGGTAAAATTAAGGCAATTATAAAAATAACCTTTGTGATAAATTTCCACAAACCATATTAACAAAATTTTTCTAGAAATGTGTTTAGTCAAAACCTTGAATTTACTATTCACATTTCTATATTCCCACACTATTCCACACATGTTTACAATTCAAAATTGCCCTTTCTCCACAGGGCAGATGTAAGGGTATTCAATTTCTTTCACTCCCTGGTATGCATGGTGAGTGACCAAAAGTGAAGATCTACTGGGGCATGCAACTGCCTGTCACACTTCTCTCAATCTCTACTGTCCAGCTGCTAACGTGAAAGCAGATGCCAACATGCCAGTCCCAGGAGTATTGAGAGGCGAGCCTCTGTGCAAGTAGGGAGACAGTGAAGAGAGTTGCCCCTGCTACAGTTGATAGGGAAAAATTATGTTATGAGAGGGCCGACAGGACTGATAGGGAAATTCTAGTCCCCATCCCAAGACACCCCTTCCGGGTTCTTCTTCCTGCCCCGCTTGCCACGAGCACCAAATTACTACTGATGTGGAATGCTGAAGAAACAGACTCTAAATTGTCCCCCAATGCTTGCGCTGGGGACTCAGACCTCTGGAGAGTGATTTCCTCTGAGCCTGCCAGTGTGAAATAAACCTCCTGCCTTCCAAGATCTCAAAGTGTCGCTTGGTTCTTCCACTGGGTGATCCAGACCAGGTTCCATAACATTTGGTTCCCTGACAGGGAAGCCCAACCATGCTGGCCCATTGTTGCCACTGGTTTGGGAAAATGGCAAGGCGATGACACAAGGAGGAATTGCAACGGAGAAGGCGCGCCCTGCCTGATATTTGAGACATTGGATACCGGTAAGGTCTGGGGCCCCTAACCCGGGCAGACCCAACTGTCAGGGTGGAAGGGGAACCAGATCACCTAATAGAGACCTTTTTTTAAAGGTCTCACAGGTAGGGATTCCCAGGAAGGGAATGTATTAACCTCTGGTCTGAATGTGTGAATGAATGTGCAGCCCAACCTGGTCCTCTAGTTGGGACTGAATCTGTGGCTCCACGGGTGGGCACCCTAAGGTCCCCCAAAGCCCACAGAGTCTGAATGGGCCTGTCTACGATTCCATGATGAACGGCATACAGTCTATGGTGGCATTGGAATACTTTCTAAAGAATCGTAAGTCACAAAGCTGACACTGCTACAGCTAAGGCTAAGCGTCACCTAAGTTCCTACAGGACATGGCCAGATAGGCCATTACAGGGGGCACCTCTACCCCTCTGTCTGTCTTTAGGATTCTGTCTCACAGGAATATCATGGGGTCAGGACAGAGCAAAAAAGGGGTTTTTGGGAGACTATGGAATTAAGATGACCCCTGGCAAGTTAAGGACACTCTGTGAGTTAGAATGGCCCACTTTTGGTGCAGGATGGCCCTCAGAGGGAACCTTAGATGTCCCAATGGTCTGCTGCATCTAGAGTGTTGTCACCAGGGACCCAGGTCACCCTGATCAGTTCCCGTATATCAACTCCTGTTTAGAGATTACCCAAACCCTCCCCTCTTGGATGTGATTTACCTGCAACAAACAGGGACAGGCTAGGGTCTTAGTCGCCTCGACAAAGTGGCCCAAGGAAGGTCGACAGAAGTCCCGACCTCCACAAATTCTCACCAGTGATCCAGAGGAAGAACCAATCTTGCCCCCAAATCCCCTGGTTCCCAATACTCCGTCACCTTCGTTCTCCCCACGACCTCTGAACTTGGCAGATCCTCTCTCCCCTGGACCAGCAGCCAGATTGCACCCTTGGCCAGGCCCAGGCACTCTCCAGGTGCTGGTCCACATCCACTAGTACCAAGAGGCTCTCCTCTGGAGGATCCAAGCAGGGACTAAAAAGCCCATGAATATGCCCGGCAGCAAGGGGAATCCCCCAGGGATTACTATGAGAGGTTATGCGAGGCTTACACCCCGTCTGATCCCAAGGCACAAGAAAGTCATGGACAGGGAAGGTCTAGCCACCAAAAGGGGGGAGGCCCAGAACCTCCTTAGCAAGGGATCAATGAGCCTACTGCAAGAATAAAGGACATTGGAAGAATGAATGTCCCAACCAGGGAAAGTCCCAGAAGCCCTGCCGATATTGAGGGGGACCAGGCTCACTTCTTCTTGGACCCCATGAGCCCACGGTCAAAATGAAAGTAGGGGGCCAAACTATGGTTGACACTGAGGCTGAACATTCTGTGGTCACCTCCCCATGGCCCCCTTTAGCAAGAAGACCACAACCATCTTTGGGGCCACCAAGTCTTCTGCCAAGACTGGCAATGTGAACTCGGGGGCCACATGGTACAGCATGATTTCCTCTACCTACCTGAGTGTCCTATCCCTTTCCTCGGCCAGGAAATACTCTCAAAGCTGGGGGCCCAAATAACCTTTGAGCTGATGGGATGTACCAGCATCCAAATGGATCAAAGACAAGAAGAATCAGGCCCCCTTATAATGGCAATCACTACACTAAGAGAGAAAGAATGGAGGCTATTCTGCGCCCAGGCCCAACCGAGTGGCCTGCCCAAATTCAGGACAGCCTTCCCCACTGTATGGGCCAAGGAAAACCTCCCACCCCTGGACTTGCCCACATCCGGGTCCCTGTCATTGTAGAGTTAATCCCAGGGGCTCAACCACAGAGACAGCAGCAATACCCCCTCCCGCAAGAGGCAAGGGCAGGCATCCAAGAAACACCCCGCTCTTGCCAGTCAAGAAGCTGGGAGGAGGATACTGACCAGTACAAGACCTACGAGCTATAAACAAAGTGATTGTCTCCTTGCACCCGGTGGTCCCGAACCCGTACACCCTCCTTAGCCAGATCCCAGGCTCTGCCAGCTGGTTTGCCTTAGAATGGACCAAACCAGACACAGGGCATCAGATGTAACTGACTCGGATGCGCCTCCCACAGGGGTTTAAAAACTTGCCTACTCTCTTTGGGGAGGCACTGGCTGGAGACCTCGCCGGCTTTCCAAGGGAGGCCACACTCTGCACCCTTCTCCAGTATGTGGATGACCTCCCCCTTACCAGCAATACCTGAGAGAATTGTACAGAGGGCACAAGGGCCCTCCTCCAATTCCTGTCAGACTCAGGGTTTCAGCTCTCATGGAGAAAGTCACAGATCTGCCAACATCAAGTCCAATACTTAGGATTCCTCCGCACCCAAGGAAAAAGGGCACTAGGGCCAGAAAGAAAGAAGGCCATCGCCTCCCTATCCCAACCCCAAACTAACAGGGGGCTACGAGAATTCCTGGGGACTGTGGGATTCTGCTGAATCTGGATTCCTGGATTCTCAGCAAAAGCAAGACCCCTCTATAATCTCCTGGCAGGGCTGGATCAAGAACCCCCTGTATGGACAGAGGAGGCTGAAGCTGCCTTCCTAGAGATAAAGGCCACCTTGGGGCAGGCACCAGTTCTTGGCCTGCCAGATATAGAAAAGCCTTTTAATCTCTTTGTGTTTGAGAAGAAAAAGGTGGCCCTCAGGGGTTGTCACACACACTGTTGGCCCTTGGCAATGGCCAGTAGCATACCTGTGGGAGAGGCTGGACCCAGTGGTGGCAGGATGGCCACCATGCCTTAGGGCACTAAGGGCCACAGTTCTGCTCATTAAGGAAGCAGATAAGGGGCCCCTGGGTGGCTCAGTCAGTTAGGCGGCCGACTTGGGCTCAGGTCATGATCTCGCGGTCTGTGAGTTTGAGCCCCGCGTCGGGCTCTGTGCTGACAGCTCAGAGCCTGGAGCCTGTTTCAGATTTGTGTCTCCCTCTCTCTGACCCTCCCCCATTCATGCTCTATCTCTCTCTGTCTCAAAAATAAATAAACGTTAAAAAAAAAAAAAAAAAGGAGGCAGATAAACTTACCCTGGGACAAGAACTAAATGTCAAGGTCTCTCATGCTCTCATGTCTCGCATAAACACTAAAGGATACAGCTTCCTCTACAACTCTCGGCTAGCACAATACCAGGGGCTCCTCTGTAAGAATCCACGGGTCACTCTCGAAACAGTGTGGACGCTGAACCCCACAAGTTTCTTACCTTCTGAGGAAATACTAAAGCTCTTTGAGGCCATCTGGCTTCCAAAAGAATACAGAGGTAGACATAGCTCCCTCCCTTACTGTGGCTCTGATGCCCCCAGAAGAAAAAGAAAACAACTGGGCTGAGGTCAAAGGTGCCACCCAGACCAAGACCCAGTTGAGCTTACTGGCCACAATCCACAGCAATAATGGGCCTGAGTTTGTGGCAGACATTACTGCTTACCCACCTCAAAGCTCAGGGAAAGTAGAGAAGATGAATCACACTCTTAAGGGAACCTTAGCCAATCTGTCAGGAAACAGACCTCCCATGGCCGGGACTGTTGCTCCGGCCATTGCACACCAGGAACTCACGGTTTCTCCCCTTTTAAAGTAAGATATGGGAGGCCCCCCTCCATGTCTAGGGAGCCTCCCAGAGAACCTACACCAAATAGGGGATAAGGGAATAAGAGAACAACTTCACCCTAAATAAGTTACAATGATATACCATAGAGAGGGCCCCAATCTCTTTAGGATCCCCCATACACCCCTTCTCACCAGGGAACTCAGTCTGGGTCAAATATTGGAAAAAAAGCCCCTCTCAAACCACAGTAGACTGGGCCTCATACTGTTATTCCGACCACCCCTACTGCCCTCAAGGTCACAGGTATCATTCCATGGGTCCACCACTCCAGAGTCAAAAGGGCCAATCCTGAGGAGCCCCAGACTTGAAAGACTGACCCAAGTCCGATGAACCCGCTCAAAGTGACCTTCCAGAGAGTCCTGGATTCCTAGGATCTTCAGCTCTTCTCCCGCCACATCCCGGAGGCTGGCTGGTCTATGCACAGCAGAAGCTTGAGGAGATCACCAAAAACACTGTCACAAACTGGGCTATGGCCCAAGTGTTGGCCCTGCAAGGTTATTGGCCCATAATAAATAAAGATGATGCCCTCTAAAACAGCCTAGATCTGTTTAAAGGAGCATCAAAGGGGGGAAGATAGGGAAAAATTATGTTATAAGATGGCTGACAGGGCTGACAGGGAAATTCCAGTCCCTGCCCCAAGACTCCCCTTCCGGTTCTTCTTCCTGCCCCACTTGCCAGGAGCGCCAAATTACTACTGATGCGGAATGCGGAAGTAACAGACTCTAGATTGTCCCCCATGCTTGTGCTGGGGACTCAGACCTCTGGAGAGTGATTTCCTCTGAGCCCGTAGGTGTGAAATAAACCTCCTGCCTTCCAAGATCTCCCAGTGCCACTTGGTTCTTCCACTGGGTGATCCAGACCAGGTTCTGTAGCACAATCAGACACTCAGGAGAGCATGTGGTTGGTCTCCACAGGACACCTGAGCTCACTTTGTTTTATATGGTGGGTTTCAGGAGAAGCCAATTCACATTAGTGTAAGAAAGTCATTCCTCACCAGTTATCGGTAGCCTCACTGCATTTAACATTTGAGAATAAGTTTGTGACTATTTTCCAGGAGGCAGAATCATGTACTACAGAGTCTCCATGGTAGAAACCACATGAATAGATACTAATGTAATTGTCCAACTCCTAGAGGTATCATCATGCTTGGCCTCATCCAGGGCTCGATGTCTCTCACAATATTATTTCAGTAGAGGTAGCATGGATGGGCTAGGATGGGAAGGGGCCTAGAGCTTATCTGGTTCTATCTTCTTATTTTACATCTGAAGAAACTGAATTCCATAAAAGGTGTCTATGGGCTGACAATTCAGATAATTCACATGTGCTGCTTACCACACTACTTAACACATATGTATTCAATAAATATTAGCCATTATTAGTATGCTGGTCTATAACTTGCTTTCTCTTGAAACATACATGCTTAAAATATATAAATCATGTGATGAGGGAGTGTGGGGCTGAGGACAAATTGCAAGCTAGTGCACCTCCCACCCAGGTGGGGTATGTGTGATATTCTTCAGGCACTCCTGGCTGCCCAAGGACAAGGGAGAAGAAAGAAAACAAATGGCTAACTCATAATCACAGTCATCAGGACATGGGTCTCCATCAGTTTGCAAATATCTTAGTAAATTACAAGAAAAAGGCAATCTTACCAATAGCCTAATCTCCAGAAACCTACAGACTCAGTTTCCTGGAGACCCAACATCACTGTGCCTCCATAGTGATATGGGGAACAAAGGCAAGAAGGAAATGACAGGTAAAATTAAATTTCCTTATAACCTGCTGCCCATTGACAAATACTTGAGGCAAATACAGAGTATAACATTTCTCCAGGAAGCCCCTACCCTCCTAATGTTAATGATTTGCTAGATGGAAAAAACAACCTTAGCTTGACAAAACCAAGGCCTCAGGTATCTTAGGAGTCTTCTTTAGTATATCAAAGTCCCTAGGAAGGCCTCCCTTTTGACTTCACCTCCCCAACTCCATAGTATATAAGGAGCCACTCTTCACAATCTCAGTGCAGCTCTTTCTGCCCCCAGGGGCCCGTTCCCATTCTTTAATAAAATCACCTCTTTGCACCAAAGATGTCTTCAAGAATTCTTTCTTGGCTATGGGCTCCAGACCCCACCATCACCCCCAGAAACCTCATCATCATGAACTTCTTTTAGATCAATTCAGTAATATGGATGTATTACTATTTTTTAAGTAGCTATCAAATGATGGACATTTAGGTTATGGCTAATGCTTTTTCCCTTTCAAACAATGTACAACAAACAGCCTTAAATACGTATCTTTCCAAACACGTGTATTGTTTCTGTAGGCTCGAGCTGAGAAGTGGGATTGCTGATTGTGTATATTAAATTTTAAAAACTACTGCCAATATTTTTCTAGGGCTATTTTACTAATCTCTACTCTATCAGCCACATATAGGAAGATTTCCCCAAAGCCTTGCCTGCACTGCACTGATCAGCCATTTAAATTGGAAGGTTAAAAAAATTGTATTATTATTTTAATTTGCATTTTTATTATTAAGATAGAGCCTCTTTCCATGGGAGTGCAAACATTTGCTTTTGTCTGTGTATTGTCTACTATATCCTTTGCTTATTTTTCTATGGAGTGCCTTTTTCTTCTTGATTTGTAGAAGTGATTTATTCAACAAATTCTAATTGAGTGTCTGTATGTACCATTTGTTGTTCTTGCACTAAGGATGTAACAGTGAACAATAGCTACCATTTATGGAACATTTACTATAAACCAAGGACAACCTAAGTGATTCTCACAAAAATGCTATGAGCTGAGTACTGTTGCTATCCCCTTTGGGCCATTAAAGCTGAGATTCGGAGAGGTTACATGACATGTCTGGTGTCATGTAGTTTGTAAACGGCAGAGCCAGAACAGTAACCCAAGTTTGGTTAACTCTCTTCAGGATACTAGGAACTCCAGATGACGACAGACCCAACGACATGGCCAGAGGGAAGCTGGCCTGGGAGACAAAGCTCCACCCAGCAAGCACCTCATTTTGAAATGCATGCTAAGAACCATTGGGGAGTAATGCTGAGGATGGCCCCATTAAGAACATGAACACTTCATTACAAGGGTCACAAATATTTCCTCCCAGTTCTGCTGCTTGAAAAGGGTTTTTCTGGAGGTTTTGAAAAATGTTGGTACAGATGGAACTAAAAAAATTATGTCATCATATGTTATTTTCCTTTATGGTTTCTGGATTTTGTTTCTTATTTATTAGAAATGTATCTCCCAAATCCAGATTTTAAAAATTATCTCAGATTTCATTTTAATACTTTATGACTTTGATTTTTATTCTTAGATATTTAATTCATATGGCATTTATTTTGGGGCTGACTGTAACCTTAGATAATCCAAATAAACCTTTCTCTAACTAGAAACGAACTTCATCTCATTCACTGCCTCTATTACTTGTAGTTGTTAATTTATGTGCTGCTTAAAGGATTTCAGGTTGAGAGAAGGACATACAAAGGGATTGATAAAAATTCTACATGAAAGGATTTTGATATTTCAGTTGCTTTTGAGAAGATTTTAAAGTGCCTTTGTATAGTTGGGCACACTAGTGAGCAAATGTGGACAAGTCTCAAAATCAGCAACAGGCTAATTTCTTCTTAGGCCAATATGATGGAAGAGAAAGAATTGGGACTTTGGGATCAGACAACCTGAGTTGTCCTGGTTACATTACTTATCAGCCCAATGACTTTTAGCAATTACTAAACCTCTATGAAATTCAATTGCCTTGTCTGCAAAAATGGGGTGGGAGATATCTAACTTACAAAATATCCACCTTATAAGATTAAGATAATGTGTGTGTGTGGCAGGGGGGGGGGGGGAAGGGAGATCCATTCAGTACTTGACCAATAACAGGTTCTCAATAAATATCAGTTTTAGTTATGTTTACTGTATTTATTGTCATGTTACATGGGATTCAGTATTTTGTCTCCTAATCCACCAGATGCCCTTATACATTAGAGAACATCAGCGATTACACAGTTAATCAAATAAATGGTTTCATACATATATTTCTCACTAAGTGATGACAAAAATCAATAAAAGCTTAAAAGTTCTGGTGCTGTGAACAATTAGCCTAGTTGACACGCATGTAACAAATGTAAGGGAGGAACCCATTAGAAGAGGGGCATCAGCTAAGTGGTGAAGGAAAGAAACAAAGACCTTAGAGGAATGAAACACATTCTAGATCCTATTGTTAATTTCTGAAGTAACTCCCAGAGGTCCATACAAGAGCTAAATGCAAAAGACCACATTCCAGGCACTCAACAGATTGTACCTAATGGTGGGAGACTAGATTATATGTCATCTAAATGCAAATAATCAGAGTACATTTAAGGAGAAAAGGGGTTTCACTTTCACCCACTATAGAATAACGGAAACCAGATTTACTCTCCTACATGAAACAAACAAATAAAAAGGGGGCAAAATGATAGTTTGCAGGACACTGGATACAAGACAACAAAGGACAGTAACACGTGAGAGATGGGACACAAATAGGTGAGCTCTATAATTGCCCAGCTTCCTGCCTTCAGGGTGTTTTCAGGCCTTGGTCAGGGAGAGGAAACCCATTTGGAGTCTCGTGGCTTCCTGGAGTTGAAGAGATGGAGGTGGGTATCCAGAGACATCAAGGCCACTAACTGGTCAGTGGACCGAGATTGCTTCACTGAGCAAAACTGTAGTGATATGCAGAGAATCTGCCTCAGTTGAAGCCTGGGCAGAGCATGTGTGTGCAAAACTACTTGATGTAAGAGAAAGAAACATTAAAAAGACAAGTGGCAACTGCCTGGTGCTCACACAGGGCTGGGAATAGTGTCTGTTCTAACCAGCCAAATTGGAAAACCTCATGGTTTTCATAAAGGAACTAAAGACAGTACACAGAAAATCTTACCTCAGTGGTAGAAAGCAAATATCCTTAGATTGAACATTATTCTAGTTCTAATATTAAATATTAAATATATAATATTTCATCCAGATTAATAGATATCTAATATCTAATATTAAGTATTAAAAATATTAAAAGCAAGATATTAAAGGGCCAAACTATTTCCAAATAACTACATTCCAGAGTAAAGGTTAAGTGCATTTATAGGCTTACAAAAATATCCAGCACCTAAAAAGGTAAAATTCGTAAGAGCTTGCATATATAAAAAATTCCCAGGCATGCAAAGAAATAGAAAAATATGAACCATAATAAGGAGAAAATTCAATCCACCTAAACTGACACAGAACAGACAAAGATGTTAGAATTAGCAGATAAGGACATCAAAACATACATAACAGTATTACATATGTTCAAAAAGTTAAGATAGAAAAAGATCCAAATCAAAATTCTAAAGATTATAACTGTAATTGACCAAATGAATCTCAAAGTAAACAGAAGAAAGGACATAATAAAAGATCGGAGCAGAAATTGATAAAATAGAAAACCAAAAGTGACAGAAAAAAAATTGCTGAAATTATAAGCCATTTCTTAGAAAATATCAATAAAATTGATAAACCTCTAGCCCCATTCATCAGGATTAAAGGAATGTAACCAATGAGTACTAATTATCAATACCAGAAATGAAAGAGAAGGCATCATCATAGATTCTATAAATATTTAAAGAATAATAAGGGAATATTTTAAAGTTTTATGCCAATAAATTAAGAAACTTAGATAAGACAGACAAATTCCTTGAAAGACAAGGTTTTCCTTTAGCCAAGAAAAAACACATAACTAGTACAGACCCATATTTATTACAGAAATGAAGAAATAGATTCAGTAATTTAAAACCTTCCTCACCCTACCCCTTGTACCTTCAGTTCCAAATGCCTTGACTGGTAAATTCTACTAAATACATAAAGAAGAAATAACACCAATTCTATAAAAACTCTCCCAGAAAACCAAAGAGGAGGTAATTCTTGCCAACTCATTCTATGAGGCCAGCACATGATTTTGATACTAAAACCAAAGACATTGCAAGAAAAGAAAACTGCCAACCCACACCCCTCATGAATATACATGCAAAAATTCTAAACATAATTGTAGCAAATCAAATCCAACAACAGATAAAAAGAATAATACATCAAAATCAAGGGCAGTTTACCCAGGAACATAGGCTTGGGTTAGCATTCACAAATCAATGTGTCTTTTTAATGAACTTATTCTGTGTCACCTCAATAAATGCAGAAAAATTATTTGACAAAATCCAGCATCTATTCTTGATAAAAATTCTTTAAAAAAAATTAATGTCTATTTTTGAGAGAGAGAGAGAGAGAGAGAGACAGAGCATGAGCAGGGGAGGGGCAGAGAGAGAGAGGGAGACGCAGAATGTGAAGCAGCTCCAGACTCTGAGTTGTCAGCACAGAGCCCAATGCAGGACCCGAACCCACAGACCGCGAGATCGTGACCTGAGCCAAAGTCAGATGCTCAACTGACTAAGCCATCCGAGCACCCCTATTCTTGATAAAAATTCTTAACAAATAAGGAGTAAAAGAAAGCTTCCTTAGAGGGCATCTATAAAAAAAATCCACAGCTAAGGTGAAAGCTTTCCCCCCAAGATAAAAAACAAGATATCTGCTCTCACCACTCCTATTCAATATCATAACAGAGGTCCTAGCCAGTGCAAGAAAAAAAAAATTAAGTATATACTGCATTATTCTATTTATACAAAGTTATAAAAAAAATCCACTAATCCATAATGACAGAAGACAGGTCAGTGATGGCCAGTGACTGCCCAGGATTCTGCCTGAGACCATGTGAAGTAGGAGGGAAGGATTACAAAGGGGCATAAGGAAAATTTAGGGGGTGATGGACATGACAAGTTCATTAACTTGATTGTGGAGATGGTTTCAAAGATGTCTGTGTATGTCAAACTTATAAAATTGTGTTTAAAATATATGCAGTTTACTGTATATCAATTATACCTCAATCAAGCTGTTAAAAAAATAAAGGGATGGACAGAGAGGGAAAAAAAAAGAAAGGGTTATAAATTCATGGATCAGTGTATGGGGTAAGCTTTACTGAGGTAGTCTGGATTAGGAAATGCAGAAATGAACTTATTTATTAATGAGCCAGATTGTCTCCCATGTCTAAGTAATTCTCTAATAGGAAGTTAGGTGTATAGGTTTGAACATTATCTTTTTCTAGTCATCAGGGTGCCATTTAGCAGCTCTCTAGAAAACCAGCTATAATTGCAGTAATGCAGTAATTGCTCAGAGAGGAGCCAGTGACTCCCTGGGGACTCAGCAAAGCTCTCAAGACTCAGAGCATCTGACGCTCAGACAGAGGTCTCGGCAACATGCAGAGACAGTGACACAGAATCTTCAACCCCTGTCATAGGGAGAACCTGGCCTACCCCCAAAATAGTATCAATTTCCCAGATTTTCCCCTGTATCCAGGGAACTTTCTAAATCTGCCCACTGGGCAGAATGAGCAAAAGTGAGGGAGGTGGCAACAGCAGTTCTCACCACTCAACATTTACTGAGCACCTGTTCTGTTCCCAGCTTCTGTGCTCAGAGCTTAGAGCCCAGCCCCTCCTGCACAGGCGCAGGACGGCAGATAAGAGTCTCTGCTGTGGCCTCCGAAGAAGAACATACTCCTTATCACAGCTGGCTCTGGGCACTTGGTGAAGTTTTTCTTAGCCAGGTCTTTCTCAAGGTTAAAACATGGAAATAAGCACCAAACTTACCCCTTATCTCAATAAATCTTATCCATTAAACTTGACTTTGTGGCTATTTGTGTGTGTGCATTTTAGATACCATCTCCTGAGTTCTTCCATGAGGTAGACACTGTTCTAAAAACCTTACGTGGATAGGGGCGCCTGGGTGGCTCAGGTGGTTAGGTGTCCGACTTTGGCTCGGGTCATGATCTCGCGATTGGTGAGTTTGAGCCCCGCGTCAGGCTCTGTGCCGACAGCTCAGAGCCTGGAGGCTCTTTCAGATTCTGTGTCACCCTCTCTCTCTGCCCCTCCCCTGCTCATGTTCTGTCTCTCTCTCTCCAAAAGAAATAAACATTAAAAAAAATTTTAAAAACCTTACATGGATTAACACATGTAATCCGAGTAATCTTGTGGGGTAGGTGGTATTATTATCTTCATTTAAAGATGAGAAAACTGAAGCATGGAGGGGTTAAGTAACCTGTCCAACTTTTCAGTTAGCAACAAATGATGGAGCCAGGATTTCAACCCTGGTGTTCCAACACATGAGCCCACGCTCAGGAGATCAGAACACTAACACAACTGAGTGAGGGCGAAGATATGATTGGCTATGAGCCAATCTACTCTTCGAGTGAAAAGCATTCTGTTTTGTGGTCACAGATGACTTAAAATGTTTACTTGTTGGTGACAAGCAGTATCAAGTGAAAGAAACAGAATGGCTCATTGTAAAGCCATTCTGATGACTTGAAAAACAGCCCACTGCTCAGTGAGTGCCAGCAGTGCCATGTCACCCAGAGGGCCTGGGTTTTCCTCCCTCTCATCTCTGCCCAAACTTTGCTCCTGCAAGGAGTGGGGGCTGCAAGGTCAGGGGGAAAGACAGGCACTGGAGCATCAGCCAGGGGAGAACTGCTGCCCATTGCCCGAAGCTGCCAGACAGTGGAGAGACGGAGCTGAGCTTTGTTCTCTGAGGCTCTGAGGGAGAAAGACACGGGAATCAGATTTTTTTTCTTTTTTTAAAATTATTTTTAATTTTTTTTAATGTTTATTTATTTTGGAGACAGAGAAAGAGAGGCAGCATGAGTGAGGGAGGGACAGAGAGAGACAGAGGGCCAGAGAGAGAGGGAGACACAGAACCCGAAGCAGACTCCAGGCTCCGAGCTGTCAGCACAGAGCCCGACGTGGGGCTCCAACTCATGAACCACGAGACCATGACCTGAGCTGAAGTTGGATGCTTAACCTACTGAGCCACCCAGGTGCCCTGGAATCAGATTTTAAAAACATGATAAGAAAGAGGCCTTGGGGTGGATCAGTCAGTTGAGCGTCTGACTTTTGATTTGGGCTCAGGTTATGATCCCAGGGCTGTGAGATGGAGCCCATATCAGGCTCCATGCTGAGCATGGTACTTGCTTGAGATTCTCTCTCTCTTTCTCTCTCTCTCTTTCTCCCTCTCTCTCTTTCCCTCTGCCCCTCTCCCTCACTCACACTCTCTCCCTAAATAAAAGAAAATAAATTTAAAAACACAATAAGAATGAACTAGAAGGAAATGTTCCAATATTTCAAGAACAAGTATGTCTAGTTGGTAGTGTTAATGGTTGTTATAGGTTTTTCCTTCTCTCTGTATATATTTTCCATATTGTCTAACCAAAACCTATAGTTAATATAATAACCTTTAAAAAGATAAATGATAGAAAAACATGTGTAAGAATTTTCTGGCAGAGCTGCCAAAAGATAGAGTAGGCTAGAAATATCAATAGCGGGGCTTGGGAAACACACATACACACACAGGTGTTTAACCAGGAGGGATAAAGTTTGAAAGGGCCCCATCAGAAGTAATGAGATTTCTTTCACAGGAGATAATCAAGTATAGGTTAAATGACTTCCTGGTGGGGATACAGAAGAAAAGATTCAAGAGTCTGTTGGGGAGTCTGTCAGGACCCTGCTACCCAAAATATGGTCCATGAACTGGCAACATAGGCATCTGCGGGGAGTTTTGTTAGAAATGTAGAATCTCAGGGCACCTGGGTGGCTCAGTTGGTTAAATGTCTGACTCTTGATCTCGGCTTAGGCCATGATCTCAGCGTTCATGAAATCGAGCTCCACAATGGGCTTTATACTAACCGCATGGAGCCTACTTGGAATTCTCTCTCTCCCTCTCTCTCTCTCTCTCTGCTCCTCTCTCATTCATGCATGCTCTTTCTGTCTCCCTCTCTCAAAATAGATAAATATTTTTTAAAAAAGAGAGAGAAAGGGATGTAGAATCTCGGGTCCCCACCCCAAGCCACAAGAATCACCCAAGAAATATTTAAGTGTTTGGCCTGGCTCAAACCTGGGGGATTCATATTCAGTAGTGCCATGTCAGGGGCCGTGTTTAGGAACTCCTGAACTAGGTGACCTTTCGGAGCCCTTGAAAGCTGAAGACTCTGAGAATCTCAGCTTCCCAACCCCAGTGGGCCATGCCCTAAGAGCCAGTAGCCTGCTTCTACACTAAATGTCAGAATTCTGCCAGCCCCGGCCACCTTGGGCATCCTCTGCTCTTGGGACATATTTGGGGCTTTCATACTTGCTAGGTGGGATATCCAACCTCTACTCTCATCACAATGTTTATTGTCTTCTCACCTTGCCCTGTCTCTCTCTGTGTGCCAGCTACTCACTCATTGGCTTACTGATGACTTCCCTTTGTGTGCTTAGTTCTAGTTCAGTTCCATCTTAAACCAGTATTGTTGGAGCAGGAGTGAGAGCTATAAGCATAGCTCCAAGGTCTGTGGGAAGGAGGTGTTTAGTTACATCTCCCACCTAGTTCATGACATTGGACCGAGTTACCATACTGCTCACCAGAGGGTGCTAAGGGTGACCTATAAATATTTGTGTTGCTCCTTAAAGTGCATCAAGTGCTAACCTTTTCTCTCTTTGGACCATATGACTTTTCTGTGTCTGGTCCTGAGTTCTGATTGATTCCTTTTCTTGGTCTACTGCAGAATCTCTCTAGAACCCAAAGGAAACTAGTCATATTGGAAGACCTATCTTGTGCTGGTAACTTTTATGTTTTATCACATATACTCTTTACTCTCACATTAAGGAGAAGTTATTAATGGTCCCATTTTGAAGATGAGAAGAATCAAAGCCTAGAAAGATTAAAGAATATTTGCAATGTAGTACAACCCGCAAGGGGCAGAAATTTGACCCCAGAACTGCCTGATCCCAAATTTCTATGTTCATCTCATTGTCCCATCCACCATCCTAAGTTCCTGTTGGCAGCAGGGTGGCCTGAGCACCTACGAGTTCTTGCCAGTCTAGCTCTATAGATTTAGACAACCTTGTGTAACAAGACAGAGACATTTTTGTCTGCTAGAATTCTAAGGCTGGGGGACTGTGAAAGACAAAGCAACCTGGTGGGGACATGAGGTCACACATCAGAGTATGGTCTTCAGAAAGCTACAGAGCATGACACAGTGGCTCTAGTGGAAGAGGAGGGGTGGAATGACTAGGGAACAGGAAGCTGGCAGATGGTTACACCCTTCTAGGAGTTTATTTTCTATCTGTCTCACTGATTAGAAATTGTAGGAAGATAGGAATTTCATCTTTTTATCACTGTTGTATCCAAAGCACTTATGACAGCAACTAAAACACAGTAGGTGCTCAAGAAATGAATGGATGTGATTGCCCCTTGCCCTCCACAAATATTCAATAGAACTACAAAAATTATGATAGAACTCTGTGTGATTGGATTTCGTGTGAAAGTTAATGAGGGATAGGCTTTGCATCCAAGTTAGATCCATGGTTTGGTGAGGACATCGATGCAGGAGTGGAGTCAGAGACAGCCATTAAAAATAAGCCTGGAAGAGTATAGTAGTTGTGGGCCCTCAATAATCCCTAGTTGTGAGGGTGGATATTTGAGGAAAGTTTACCTAAATCTCAGAGGGTAGAAAAACCCCCAAGTGACTCGTGAGAGACCTCAAACAGGCATATGACAACTATATTCTTCCTAATTTTTAAATACCAACTGACATCCTCACCCTACATGTATATTGGACAAATACCAAGTTTCCAATATGGGACAGAAGCAATTTTCTCTTGGGCACTAGGTCTCAGATTTCCTCTTGTCCCAAATGATGCCCATTCCTCAGAAAGACTAATTTAGTTCAGTGGCTACATAACTCTGGTTCATAACCATAGGGTCTTGTACCCAAATCAATGTTTTCCTTCTTATATCCTTTAAAATAGGTACACAGTGATGACAAGCAATAGCAATGTTAATGAGATTAGGTGTAAATGATTAACTGTTACGGACTATGACTACGGTTATTGTGATTTGCATAGCTCTACTGTTGATGTCCAGCAATTAAGAGATTCAAACTAGATCTTAACCATAAGGTGTGGAGTATTAAGGGAAAACCACATACAGGAAAGCAGTAAAGAGCAATGTCTTGAGCCCAAAAAATCCAGGACTATGACATGGACCCCTGTTCTTCTCTGGTCTTTGTCTTGGCTCCTGCCGTTCTCATTTGTGGCCCATCTGCCTCATCTGCTGCCCGCAGCCGGGTTACAAAGTACTGCTAGGGCTCAGGGGCACAAGCTGCAGGTCCCCCACCTTCCATCTTATCTCACAATCATCATGGCACCAGGCTTGCCCCTCCCCTGGCCCGTGAGCTGCCCAAAGCTGGTGTCAACACCCCTCATACTCTTCACACTTTCTGTGAATACACATAAAATGTGCTCAATAAATGTGGCTGACTGAGGAGATGTTGGATCACTCTGATTTTTAAAGTCCTGTAGGGCAGCAGTTGTTATCACCTAACTTGACTCTAGGTAGGGGAGTCCTCAAGGGATGGTGGAAGCTCTAAATTTCCTTAGTTATGCTTCTGCATAATTTTGGTGCTATAGAGTTTTTCTTTTTCTTTTTTTTTTTTTTTTTTTTCTGCACCAGAGGTTCTACTGTCACTGAAATTCAGTGAGACCTCAGTAAAAAAAACAAGGCTATAGAGACACATTCCAGAGAGGATGAGAAAGACAGTTCCTGACTTTGAAAAAGGAAAAAGAAGTCATTATCTTTTTTTTTTCCTTCTTATATCCTTAAAATAGGTACACAGTGATGACAAGCAATAGCAATGTTAATGAGATTAGGTGTAAATGATTAACTGTTACGGACTATTACTACGGTTATTGTGATTTGCATGGCTCTACTGTTGATGTCTAGCAATTAAGAGATTCAAACTAGATCTTAACCATAAGGTGTGAGATATTAAGGAAAAAATTCACATATGGGAAAGCAGTAAAGAGCAACTGAGTTTTTAAATTATGGAGGGTCTTTGAACAGGTGTGCTTGCTGAGGAGCTATGCAGAATTTATATGTGGGGAGCCACAGGGTTCTAGCAAGCATGGTGATGCGGCAGAGGGTCTTGATGATGACAAACAGTAGAGTGCACCAAATACTGTTCCTCCTCTTGCAGGGACAGAAAGGGGAGATTCCTGTCTTCTTATCCTCATCCTCCATCTCTTGGCACCTTACGGCTACTTTGAAATCCTCTCTTTACAATTTGCTCTTTCCATTCCTGCTGTGCCCCATCCTTTTTCTCATCCACACTATTCTCAGCCCTCTGTTCATTTCTTTCTGTACCTTCCCTCAGAGACCTTATTCACTCTCAAGGGATCAACTACCGCTTCTGAGCTATTAACTACCAGATCTTTATTTCCTCCCCTAGCGCCTTTTTCTAGGCAAGGACACACATTTCCTACTTGACTTTCTACTTCGTTTCCAAATGATGTGTCACTTAAAGCTCAGGATGCTTCGAATTGAACTCTGTCCAAGCTAGTTCCTTTTCCCAAAGTTTCTCTTTCCAAGTACAGTCTCACCATTCCCTTAATTCCCAGCTGTGCCTCGCCCTCCATATCTAATCAGTCCCAGAATGGCATGTGTTTGATCTTCACACTTCTCTCATCCAGCCCATATATCCAGGCCCATTTGCCACTGCCAGAGTTTGGGAGCTGAGCCCTTTTCTGGACTATTAAAAGAGCCTCCTATTGATGTTCCTGCCCTTAATCTCATACTACCTCCTTCCATCCTAAAAGCTGCTTTCATATAAACTTTTATCGTATACTGCTGGGATTGTTTCATTTCCTTACTCAAAAATTCTTATAGCTCTTAATTTATTGACGAAAGAACAACTCATGCAATCACTCACTGAACAAATATTTATTGAGCACCTAATATGTGCCATGTTGGGATTTGACAGTGAACAAGATAGAAAGGATTCTTGTTCTCATCGCTTTTGATAAGATAGGCAGTAAAACAAGCAAATGAAGAAGATAACCTGGTGCTATGAAGGAAAAGAAGTGTTGTAATGGGTAGAGAGTGAGTTGCTGGATAGAAAGGGAACTGCTTTAACAAGTTGGTCAAGGTAGACTTTTTAGAAGAAATGACTTTGATTAAAGACCTACATAACAAGCAGAACCTCATTATCTGGAGATCTGTGGGGAAAGCATCTGAATAGAGAAAACAGCAAGTACAAAGGTCCTCAGGAGGGAAGGTGAATTATTTGTCATTCTTGGACCTTACCATGTTGATCCAAACTAGTTTTTTAGTCTAATCTTATATAACAACTCCACACAGTACTTAGGCTCCGGCCAAATCATCCTTTGTACTGTTCTCCAAACATGCTTTGTGTTCCTGCCTCCATTTTTTTTTTCCATTTTTCCCTTTCATGTGGAAAGCCCTCCTCTTTCTTATCTATGACTATTGATAACCAGCAAAACCCAGTTCAGAAGCCCCCACGTCTGTGAAAGCATCACTGATCACCCCCAGCAAAAGTCCACTTTTCTTTATTGAAATCTTATTGCACATGTTGAAACCTCAGGTTTCAATATCTTACTTGCCACATCCAGATAGTGCCTTAGGGGGCTGAATTCCTGGAAAAGGCATGTAATTGAAATACAAAAGATGAATCTGGATTTTGTCATGGAGACTGTGTCATGATAATGCTTATACTCTTGGTCAAGGACCTGATTGCTAGAATATAGAGAAATGTTCTGGAACAATAAATTTGAAGAACTCTAATAAATCCATATGCTATCTCAGAGTTATTCAAAATTTATTTTTAAGCTCTCCAATAATATATACCCATGTTTTCCACTATATAAAGTATACAAGAAGAGCCGGTCTGGTCAAATCAGGGAAAGGAGACCCAGGAGCCCATCTTGCTCAGCTTCTTTGCCCTCTGCAAGGAAGATCTTCCATTTTCACCCAGTTTTTCAACCCCCTAAGCCCCTGAGACCCCTGAGCATGATTCAGTGATGCACAATCTTACCAAAATAAAGCATAGGTAAGTCAGTTCATTACCCTCGTATTTTAATTTTCTTTAGAAGAAATGTAATGGAGGCTTTGAGGATGTAGGCATCAGGGAAGGCCATTGCTGTAAGGCTCACAGAAGACAGCTGGCCAGAGTATTCACAGGACAGAGTTTCTGGGATCCTATCTCCATCTTCTATTTTTAGCCAACTTGTCAGTCTCAAATTAGGGGTCATTTATTCCCAGAAACTTCCTCTTACCCCACACCTAGGTTATATTCCTCTGATATGAATTTGTATATCACCTTGCGCTTTCCTAACCACAGCTCCCTATTGCAACGGCTTGTTACACAGTGATTGCAACAGTGGCTCCTCCACTGTTCTGTGATGTAAGCAGTGAGTGTGCCCACCTTGTTCACTCCAGAACTCCCAGTGTCACCAATACATGGCACAAGGTTGGTGCTCTGATCTGTTGGGTGGATGGATGGATGGATAAAAATAGGAGGGGAGCAACTGAAGGCAAGAGAAGGCAAAGAATAGGGCCTTACCAATCAGAGCCCAAATGCTGGCACCCTGATCCCATGTAGACAGTAAGCAATCTGCTGCAGTGTTGTTAAGAGATGTTGTTGAGCACCTTAGACTGTGGTACCGCATACGTGTTTATCTTTCCTTCTAAATTGTAAGCTTGTTGGGAGGCTCCATCTACAGTTTCTATCCATAACCCTTTAGGGAACGTGCCTAATGTCCACACCCTCTTCTTTTAACAGTCCCTTTTGATAAGTACTCCTGCACCCTTGTCAGCCAGGTGCTGTTAATGGACTGACCAGACTCTCAGCTCCAGGGTGGATGCTAATAGCTTCAAGCCAATCAACATACGCTGTTCGCAGCAGCCCATAGTGATTGGTTCAAGAAGAGGTACATAACCCAGAAACAATGACCTGTTGGCAGCTCTTAGTTGAGGCTTCTTCAGAGAAGTTATAAGCACAAAAGTTAGCTCTAGACTGGGTCTGAGTCTCAGTTGCACAACCATCTAGCTGAAAAACCTTGGGAACATTATTTAACCTCTCAGTGTCTCAGTTTTTTGTTTTGTTTTTAATGTTATTTATTTTTGAGAGAGAGAGACAGAGCATGAGCGGGGGAGGGGCAGAGAGAGAGGGAGACACAGAATCTGAAGCAGGCTCCGGGCTCTGAGCTGTCAGCACAGAGCCCGATGCAGGGCTCCAACTCACAAACCATGAGATCATGACCTGAGCCAAAGTCGGAGGCTCAGCTGACTGAGCCACCCAGGCGCCTCTGTGTCTCAGCCTTTTCTTGTGTAAAATAGACACAATGAGACTGTAGAAGTATATACAATACAGATATACTCCCATATATACTTGTATCTATTTCTGTACCTGTGTGTATGTATTGCTTAGAAAGGCACTGGAGATGGATATTACTTTGATTGTAGTGAATATTTCGCAACATACACATACATCAAATCATTAAGTGGTACATCTTAAGTATATACAATAAGGAAAAAAAGAAAAGAAAGAAAGAAGAGGTACCTAGTGCACAGATCAGTGGATAGTAGCAGCTGTTGTTTCCAATGTTGTCGTTATTATTCCACAGACTATGGTGGTATGCAGATGCCAGGCTTTGGGCTGTAACCCTCCTGCTGCCTCAAGGGAAGCCAGCCAGAGAGTGAGGCTGCACAGAAAACACTGAGGTCCAACACACAGAGAACTGAATCCAAAGCCATGATTTGAGTCTCTGGACTAAGCCATGCCTGAAGCCAGCCTTATCCTTAGACTTTCAAAGATGTGAGCTAATGAGTTCCTTTTCTTATTCAAACCACTTAGAGTTGTATTGGCTATTATGTGGAGTGAAAAGATTTCTTATTGGCACACTGTTCTTTGGTGGCTAGTGAATAAATAGCTTGTTGAGGACAAATGTGGGAACCAGGTGATCTTCTATCCTCTGTTAGTCAGTTTTGGGTGTGTTATATCATTTAACTTTCATTACGACCTTTAAGATAGATATGTAGGGTAGGTTTATGCCCTTTGTATGGATGTGCACACTGAGGCTTACAGGGATTAAGTGATTGTCCCAAGACCTAGAGCTAATCAGGGGTGGATCTGAATCATCTATCCTTTGACACCAAGGCCTGTGTTCTTCTGCAACAACCCTTACCCCTCCTGAGGGAGGAAGAACAGAGAAGACCTCAAAGGAGAAGTGTTCTTTGTTTAGGTACTTGGAAAAAACTTGGAGTGAAATTCAGTTCTTCCTGATTTTGATACTTCCTCAGTATTATGCAATAAGACTCAATCCCAGGGACAAGTGCTATTTAGCAACCAAATGTTTAGAGAATCAATAATCTAATTTTTAGAAAAAGAATTAATGCCATATTTAAATTTTTAGGCTCAGATCTCATTTTCTTAGAGCTACTTTAAGCCAGCTGAGCATTAAAAATACAAAAGATCATGAAATTAGCATGCAGAAGTTTTTTTTATTTTTTTTTGTTTTTTTTCCTTTCCTTTTTTCCCCTTCCTTCTTTTAACCCCAGGCTCTGGATAGGAGGCAATCCTAATTAGGAAATGATTTCCTTTCAATTAATTGTAGACAGCCACGGTCATACTAAATGTTATAATCTGCAGCTCAATATCAGTACCTTGGGCCAAAATTTTGTGTTGGCAAATGTTCCTGTGGTGAATTGTGATTGTCCCGTTTTTAATAGTTATTTCCCTCCTGCTCTCTGTAGAATTAACCTTTTGTGAATCCACTTACAAACTGTTAGCAAGAAATTTTAATTGTGAAGAAAATTATATGAATTCTGTGCTCCTTCATGACACTTACTCCACACACTCGGTTCTCCACCTGGTGATGGAGGGCCCTCATTTGAGAGCAAAGCTTCTCCCCCATACACTGGGTTGAAGGCCGCTAGTAAAAGGCAGTTTGTGGGAATTCTAACCCTTCCATGAAAAATCCCCAGGATTTCTGCCATTACAGTTTAGTGATTCATTATTCCTGCTGCCACTTATAATATTTTCTTTTTTTAAAAGGCACAAGTTACAAACCCTCGATCATGGCTAGTGTAAGTTCTTTACCCCATAGTATCCCTAGTGAAGAAAAGATTATCAAAGTTGGTTTCCGAAATACAAACATCATGAAACAAAACATAATTTTAAAAGTAATAATTTATAAAAAGGAGTATTGATAGGTGCATGTTTTTAAGGATGTGTAATTAATTCTTTCAGCTCACCTTTTCTGATTATGCTTGATGTTAATTTTATCTATGTCTATAGTTTAAAAGAATTGATTTTGCAAGAAAAAGCAACAGAGGATGAAGAAATCTGCCCCTGAAGTTGCTTTGGGGGCATTTATTTGGAGATAAAGTGAATAATACTTTTAGTAACTAGTTAATGTATATGTTTTTACCATCGTCAGAATTCTTCCTTCCTCTAGTGCAAATGAATGAAAGGGTTATCAACCAGGGACGGTGGCAGTGGAAAGTTGTTGGAGAGGGTTTCTGGGATACTTTATACCATTTTCTTACCTAGAGTTTAGGACAATGAATGTCACTTCACAGTGAAGGCTTTGGAAGAGGGAGACCTGAGGAGTTGTAGGCCTTCCCCTTTCCCTGTTGAAGTTTAAATTTTTTTTTTTTTTTTCGACATTTATTTATTTTTGGGACAGAGAGAGACAGAGCATGAACGGGGGAGGGGCAGAGAGAGAGGGAGACACAGAATCGGAAACAGGCTCCAGGCTCCGAGCCATCATCAGCCCAGAGCCCGACGCGGGGCTCGAACTCCCGGACCGCGAGATCGTGACCTGGCTGAAGTCGGACGCTTAACCGACTGCGCCACCCAGGCGCCCCTCCCTGTTGAAGTTTATACGTGAGGGGTTGCACACTGGATGAAGGAAGTATCATGTTTTGGATGCAATTCTAATGCAGATAAAAAACAGTATGGTTTTATCATAATCCACTATGCATGTTCACCAAAAGCAAGCTTGCTGTGCAAACAGTACAGAAAGGTCTTTGGGCAATCCATCAGGAATGGTCGCTGAAGGTAAATTTGTGAGGTCATGCTCCCTGGACTCTTTCATCAGACCAACTCCTCCGGCTGTCACACACCCTATGCTTAACAGGCGTCCACATCTCTGTAATATAGCCCTTCTGTCCATCCAGGGTAGGAAGCAGGTTGGATAGTCACATGGCCTTCTTTACTGGATGGTGGGTTGGTTGATCCTTCATGCCCTGCCTTGACTCCCTTTACCTTCTACTCTGGAAGAACTGAGTTTGTCTGTAGAGCAGGGATGGGGTGTGGAAGGGCCTGTAATTGCGTGGCTGATCCCTTCTCTCAGCCAGGCCAGTGTTACAAAGAAATCCTTAAACTATTCTTAGTTCCTTACCTCAGATTCATGTAATATAATCTACTGGACATAATCAAATTGTGGTAGGTGTCTCTAGTCTGGTTAATTTGTTCCTATGCCTTGTCTACAGGTATGGGCACACATTTCTAGCCCTCTGGAGAGCTGCACATGCCTACCATATCAATTGCTGGCAAATTCTCCATAAAGTCCCTCCTTCACATTGTTTTAACCCCTTCTCCACCCCCATCCCAAGTGTCTGCTTCCTTTCTTCCCATACTGTGTTTTCTGGCATCAGGTTCAGTCATTCTCAACACAAGACAGAGTGGAGGGGATACATAGCATATAGACCTCAGAGGGGGAATGGGTCATCAAGAAACCTGAAGCTAATGTATCTTTCCAAAAATCTTATTTTTCACTTTGAAGGTCACACAGACTCTCCCCACCCCAGCAACTACCAGGCTATTTTAGCACACAAGTATATATCTCTCTACATGTCCAGTTAGCACAGTGATGGTCTTTGCATATTTCTGCTGCTATCCTGTATAAGTGTTCCTATCTATTTTCATTTGTAACTGTCCCATTTTCTTGCCTGTGTATTTTTTCCCTCAATTAGATCTCACACTCCTAAAAGAAGAGGCCATATCTTCTGTTTCATTTAATACCCTAAACTCTCTACAAAGAGTCTTAATGGATGCTCTTGGCTGCCTGATATGCCTTAACAAATAGCTTTGATTCTGCTGGTGCCCTGGGCTTTTCACAGGAAGCTTGTCACATGGAGGTGCCCCCTTTGACCTTGAGCAAATCTCTAAATCCTAGTCAGCTGTGTATTTTCCTTTCATCATAAAAATGCTGCTGCCAAGGAACTGTGGCCCAGCACAGACTCAGGAATCAGACCCCAAATTTGACCCCACTCTCGATACTGAGAACAAGAAGACCACAAGTCACACCCTGAACACTGGGTTTCTAGCTCTAGGGAAATTGTCTGTAATGAATAGTTCTGCTGACACAGATTCAACCACTCACTTCCTCTGAGAAGAGAATGCTTGCCTGACAGGCTCCTGATGAAATTCTTTTTGTCCCTTTCTTGTATTCTAAAAAATAAAACCAAGGCCATCCGCAGAATAATGACATCAAAATAATACGAGGCTTGTGAATGAGTGTAATGAATCCAGAGAAAATTGCTGGCAATTAAGGCTGAAACATTGTCTCTGTCTTTCTAGGCATAGCAACGCCTTTCCCAAACTGCCTTCTTCCTCCTCCATCCTGCCCAGGTTTTTTGAGGACATTTAGACATTTGGTCATTTTAGCCTTTGCTATGTTTTCCCCTTGTGATTTGTTGAGGAGTTTGTTGTTTGCTCTTTTAGTGTTAAAACTCCTTTCATGCATTAGGATTTTCAAGGAGGTTGTGAATGATTCCATGGAAGATAATGTTTCAAAAGCTCCTAATTTGACAGATAATGAAGACACTAGGGTGAACCAGTAAACAAAGAGAGCAAAACCTAAGCTCAGGGTTTGGGGAAAACCGGCGTTCAATACTTGATACAGAAATCTGAGGTCATTCAATCAGGCACTCAGAAACCCAATATGGGTTATAGTTAGTGTCAGATGATGTGGAACACTGGTCAAGATACAAATGGCATCATGCTTGATGATGGGGGATATTGGGCTGGATGCTTTTATTTGGACGGATTATACTTTGTAACTAAAGTGGCAAATGGTGGACCTATTCCTTATCACATAAGCACTGTTTAAGAAAGTTGAAGACACATTTCTTCTAACTCTGACTTTGTCTTCCGGGTTAGGCTCCGGAGCTTCATTTTCTGTTGATCCACTGAAAAGTGACGGATACCCAAAGTTATAATTTCCTTTTTTTGTTTAGAAGAGCATTGCCTTCACTCTGCACCTCACTTCCAAATTTTCCTTTTCATTTCAGTATAATTAGCTCTCCCTTGTTTATGTGTCATCTTAAAGGGAAAGTCAGCATATATTTATGAGAATCAGTTCCCCCAGTAAGGAGGAAATTCAGACTTAGACTATGTTATCAAAGGCCAGAGAGAAGGAGTCCTTTTATACACTAATCTTGAATCCACTTTAAACTTCATTGCTCTTATTTTCAATGTATGGTGATATCCCTTGACCTACCTTGAATCATAATTTTTTGTTTCCATGCCCTTACCTGCCTTGACGTGAAGATTCTGTGCTTTGGATTTCTTTTGATACCCCTAATGCCTGAAATCATGCTGGGAATCTTTACAATTTAATAAACAGAGAAGTATGATGTATTTACCCTGCCTCTGTAGATACTCAGGTCTATATCACAAAGAAAATGAATTCATCTCTAAGGTTCAGGGCTTCCTAACTGCTTCAAAGTCATGCACTCATATACACTGATGTGAATATGTACATATACATACAGGGCTTAAGAAATAGAGTCCCCTGCACACTGCTGCAGCTGGGTTCTGGACTAGTGAAAACGCAGCTGGGAATTCTTTTCAACTCATAATGGGCTCTACTCCAAGCTTCAACCATCACACTGCTTGTTTTAAAACACTTATTCAACTCCTAAGGAACATACAAATTCCTGCAGGAAGTAGTGGGAAAAGAAGAAGGCACAACTCTGCCTGCCAAGGTCTAGAGGTCATGAGCCAACCTCTTCTGAGAGATGAGTTAGAGCAGAAGAAAGAGTCTGGCATTTTCTTCATTTGTTCTGCATTTACTCTCTGGCAGCTGCTAAAGTCAGTACCAGAAAAAAAGTTGGTCGAAAGGAAAGGAGGGGGAGAGGGTAAAGAAGGTAGTTTTGATAATTTGGTATTAATAAAGACATCCCAAATCTTTCCCCCTCCATTTCCATTGCAAAGAAAAGATTCAACCAAGAAAGAACAGTGAAGTTAGTTTGAAAACTTTCTTTCAAAGGGAACAAAAATTCCACACACAGTGAGAGTTGAGTAAATCCTATACTGAAACCGACACACATAAACATTAAGCTTTTGAACAAACTCCTCCTCTTAGGAAGTCAAGATGTTCTCAGTATAGCCAAGGATTTGTCCACAAAATGTCTTTTCCCTCCCTAATATATTCTTTTTAATTATAAAATCAGATGTCAGAAGGGGCTTATAAATATTAATTTTTGCTCTGGATACTACAGCTTTTATCTACCGAGGTCTCTCTCTCTCTCTCTCTTTTTTTTTTCCTGACCATGCCTGGAGTCATTGGTCAGCCATATACTCACCAGCTTTTTGGGGAACAGCAGCCAAACTGGGCAGCGTGCATGTGTATACACACATAAAATTCAAGTATTATTGTGAGCACTAAAGTTTGAAAGGATGAGAAACTGGCTCCATGCCCTGTCATGACTTGCAATTGGTCTGTTGATGCGTAAACTTTAGTTGGAGGAAAATAGGTCCTCTGACAATAATTCTGAACGTTAATTTTAAGTGCTCTCCCACAGATTTATTTAATTTCCAAAAATACCATGCTTCAAATTAATGGCCCATTTGTTTGAAAAGAACGGACGCAAAACTGGCAAGGATGGCACTGCGACACTCTGCTCAGAGGCAGGGCTCCTGGTTACCTGCTAGATAACCCGCAAGGGGAGAAGAATGTGAACAGAAGTTACTGGTAACACTCCTCCCTTCATGCCAAGTGATGACACTTTTACAAACACAAAAACGATGTGTTTAGAGTTATCTTTTGATGAATTTACATTCTAATGACTTTGCAGGGTTTATTTTATTTTTGAGAAATTCAATGTCTCTCCACCTATTCTCCCTGCTCTCCAAAAATGAATTGAGAGCTTGTACTGGGAGCAGGGTTTCCTTATTGTGATTTAGGAGTGATCTTTGATAACAAAATGCCCCATACTCGCTCATTTGACAAGTATTATGAGTGTAAATTACTGGGCAGGTGCTGCGACAGATGATAAGGAAACAGTGAGTTAAGACCCAGTCCTTGCCCCACAGGGAACTTGAGGAGTCTTGAGGAGTCTTGAGGAGAAAGAGAAGTTAACAGGTGATTACAATACAGAAGGATAAAGATCGTTCTGATGGTTAATAAGGGGTACTTGGGAGCACACCCCAGGTGCTTGGGGGAGGGATTAAGGCATACTTTCTGGAGGAATAGATAGGTAGGCCAAGACCAGAAGAATCGGGAGTTATGGGAAAGGAGTTAGTTCAAAGTTGGAGCATGTGGGAGAATTTTTCAAGAAGACAATGTGTTCAATCCTGGCTGGCAGTGAAGAGGGGTGAGTTTCCCATCAACTAAAGCTGCCAAATTCCAGTCATCGTTTTTGCTTACATTCTCCAATATAGGAGAGGTCAATAATGAGTGTTTCCACAGAGTAGGTAAATATGAAAAACAACTTGGTTTTGAACTTGGCCATAGAGGCAGACATACCAGGGGACCATTTTGCTTTAGGATGGGATTTCATTTGGTTGATGATCAAAAAAAAAAAAAAAAAAAAAACAAGCCACAACATAACATCATATATGTATACACATTTATACATACATACATACATATACTATTATATATATACATATGTAAACATATTTCTATATATACATATATATAGAAATATGTATACATATTATATACGTGTGTGTGTGTGTCTGTGTCTGTGTGTACCTTGCCTTATTTCCTCAACAGGAGGTGAATATCATCCCTAGTTGGTAAATTAAACAATCCCCCAGGTTTTTTTAATGGCTTCATAGTGTTCTGTGTTATGGATATAACATATAATGGCTTTACTATACAGACATTTAGGTTTATCCAAATTTTGATCTCACAAATAATTCTGCAGCAGTAACCTTATATATTCCTGCAGGTGAAATTTCCAGAAGGCAAACTGCTAGATCAAATGCGCATTGTAATTTTGCTAGATATTGACAAACTGTCATCCATAGAGCTATGTCAACTTATACTCTCATCAGTAATGTACAAGAGTCCATGTTTCCTCCCAGTCTGTATAATTTTTGGATATTTACCAATATGAAAGATTTTTAAAATGATATATCAGAGTAATTTTAATTTGCATTTTTTAATAAGTGGGATTAAGCATCTTCCCTCTTTTCTAAAGAGTTATTTAGGTCGTTTTTTTGTAAACTCTTTACATAACCTTTGACCCCATTTCTGTAGTGTTTTGAATTTTCTATTGGTTTGAAAGAGCTCTTTAAATAGATATGATATGGATGGCAGATAGTTTTCTTTTACATGGCTTAGTGTGGGCCTAAATACTTTTGGGGCCCAGAGTTATTTTAGGTTACACTCCAGTTTAGTAAATGGGGTCTTAAGCACTGGTTCAAGTGATAAAAGGAAATCAGAAGTGTTTCCTAAGAAATATCTTGACTTGGATTTCAAATACACCTGCCCTTCTACATAGAGAAGAATATGCCTTATTTTCATCATAAAATACCCTTACCCCTCCTCATCTACATGGTTTTCAAAGCCAATGAATTAGCAGTGACAAGATCATTTCATTCAGGTATTACTAAGGAAGTAGAAATTTGGTGCACATAATACCAGCTCCCAGGAGGAGCTGTTTAAAGGTAATATCCTCAAAGTGTGAGGTGTGATGAGGTGTAGGGAAAATGCTATCTGATTACTCCTCCAGTATGGTATTCTAAGTTCTGTCTATGTGTCATTTGAAGACCTCAGGACTACAGACTAAAACCAGAGCCCTATAATTCCTTAAAGAACTGCCTTCATTGGAGTGATAGTTGCATGGGCATATATTTACCTCCAAACACATCAAGTTGTATACATTAAAACATACAGCTTTTCACATGTTAATTATACCTCAATAAAGCTTGCATACCATGGTTAAAAAAAAAAACTGCCTTTAATTTGTCATCAAGAATGAGAATTTCAGAATTTGTGCCAGGGAAAAATCTGTTTCCTAAAGCACTAGTTTGTTTCCTCCCTTTAGGGAAATAAAATTTGAATTATACCACCCCAACCTCGTCTATGTAAATGCTCCTAATTATTGTTATTGCTATTTATGATTAATTTTATTTTTTATGGAGGAGTTATCCAGCTAATTAATAACCAATTCCATCAATATTTCTCAACCCAATTTATACATTAAAATAACCTGGAGAGATTAAAAACCTCCCCACGTCTCAGACAACTCAATCAGAATATCAGAATAAAAGATATCAGAATATACTTAGAAGGTGCCCAGGTGATTCTGATGCTCTGTGAAGCTTGAGGATAAGTGAACTAACAACACAGGTAAAATTATAGAGGAAGAGTAGAAACTGCCCAGTGGTATCATTATTTCTACTCTCTGTGTGATTAGTAAAACGAATAGCAAATAGGTATTGTATTAACACTCATAAATTTAAAATGACGCTGGGGGTGCAGAGTTGGTTTCTCTCTCTCATATTCACCCTGGAGTGCTGGAAAGTAAGCTTCATGCAGTGTTTTTCTACAAAACAAGAACATTTCCTAGAAAATCTGACTGAAGAACTAACATTGTCCTGGGCCTTTTGAGGTGAGATTTTGTCATTTTTTCTCCCTCCCGCTTGGTAGAGCTCATTAAAAGCAATAATCATGTCTTAACCATTTTGTATGCTCAGTGTCCTATATCTTGCCAGGCATACAGTTTGTACTTAATAAATGTTTGTGAAAGGAAAAAAGGAATTAAGTTTATAATTGTTGCAATTACCCATGAGTATATTGAACATTCCATAACTGTTTTGTCATTTAATACTACATTTAATCACTTAACTAGAAAGCCTGTTATGAAAAGGAACTGGTCTTTAAAAATTACCTAAATAATTATCTTATGAAACAGGCATTAATGTATACACAGAATAAAGACACGTTCAATAACTGTGTTGTATATTCCATCCCACTCCATATATGTATTTATCTGTTGTACCTCATTCTCATCTCTTTAATGTTCATGTCTGTAGGAAGAAAGTGAATCAGTGTGGGAGGAAGGGTTTCATAAATAAAGATACGGGAGTGGAAAGAGAGATGCAGAAAGGAAGAACAAGAGGAGAGAGATAAAGAGAAAGGTACAAAAATACAAAGTAAGGATTAGGTCTACACACATGCTATTAATAGGTGAGAAGCTGAAAATAATGATCATGACATTTTTCTATAGAAAGTGACCCTTCAGATAGAGATCAGGAAGGAGGTGGTATAAAGGGGCCTTCACCTATAGGAAGGGAGCCCAAACCAACTACACAGATAGCATATCATTTAAAGCCACTCTCTCGGCATCCTTTCCATTATGGCTCCAAAGCCCACCCAAACACTATTAATTCAGAAGAAGTTCACTGAGTACTTAATATTTGCAAGACATGGTGTTTATGTGAATATGAAGAATGAATCAAGATGATTGCAAGAGGAATTCTGTCCTCAGAGATCTTATGTCTGTACCTTCAACTATAATTTAAAATAGAAAGTAATATTTGCCATAAAAAGGTACAGATATAATGGATTTTATAAGAGGGATAGCTTCTCCACTGATTCTCATTAGCAATCCTTTTGATGTTTTCTTTTCAAAGTGGTATCATCTCTAAATGTCCTAACTTCCTAGAATCAATTTATTACGCCTAAAAGGAAATAACTCCTTATTCTCAAGTTATGGACAAGGTATCTCCCAATTCCTAAATTCCATATAATTATCATTAAATAATGTTTTCTAAGTGACCAGATATATATGTCATAACCCTAGGCTGTTAAACACACAGCCCTTGTCATTAAGGAATGGATAATCTCAGTAGGACATCAAACAATATATGAACACACATATGTATTGTATATATGATGGAGTCCCCTGATTATTTGCAGGAATGAAGTAAGAATTGACATAGACATCTTTGGAGGTTCTTCCATTAATGGGACCAATCAATTGGAGTATAATACAGGAGAGTTAGAGCCAGGCTTGACACCAAAGGAAACCTTACAAAAGAGTTGGGATTTCAATTGATAGAAAGGATGGAACAGAGTTAACTTCCAAGTACCAGAGTACCTCAGTTAAATGAAATAAGATGGGAAGGTTCATGTTCAGGGGAGATGAAAAAGAAGGACTTTTTTTTAATCCCAGATTGAAATAACACCTGATATATTTGTAGATGTATAATTTTGTCATTTTAAGATTAATGATAGACTTGGAAAGGGTTTCTCTTGGGCTCATCTTAGGAATGCACTAAGGAGATGCACTTGGGAGATGAGTGGAACCTATTACTTTGATACATGGCAATCATCTTTTCTCACTGTCTGAAAGAAATCAACTTCTGTGGCCATTCCAATAGGAGACACTGATTCTGAAGTAGAAAAGGCCAGGACATAGAGGTCTTCAACTTGTCAGGTTCTATGCTTTGGTACTTGTTTGTTCTTCACTTGGTTTTCAAGTGAGAAATTCCTTTTGAACAACAACAGAAAAAGAAGTGGTGCTTATGTTTCAGCAAACCAATAGCCTGGAGATTGATTTATGGGTCTCATTTCAGTCAGTTCAGCCAGGGAGCAAGATGGGGCCCAAGGTACACAAAGTTGGATGATTGGAAGAGGAGGCGAGGACACTGACTTCTCTTCACCTGGGTCTATTCCTTTGCCAACATTAAGCTGACCTGGGCTAAGAGAACGAGGAGAATCTTAAGAGGAGCCATTAGAGGTGACTGGTTCATCAGAGCACCTTGGTCAAGGACTTAAGGATGATATAGTAAGAAGGCGTGGGTGGGCTCTGGGGAAGTATGGTTAAGGAGAAAAGCAACATGGTCAAGGGTGGGGAGAGACATCCTCCCGGATGTGAAAGCAGTCTCCTAAGGCAGAGCATGCAAATTCTGTGAACTGCTGCCATGAATCCAGCTGAGCTGGCTCCTAGCCCTCCATATTGTACATGTCATTGTCAATTTGGTAAACCCGGCAGTGACGGAAGCCACCATTTCAGGGGCCTCATAAAGCGAAACTGCATTATAACACTCAGCAGTGTTAAGAGAAACTGAAGGTTTCAACAAAATGAAAGCCTGTAACTATAGATATGAAGCTCTATCTTCCCTGAAAACAGTTTTATAGCATATAAAACCAACTTTCCTTTCTACAATTAAATCAGGACAAGATAAATGTGTCTATTCCTTGACATAACGGCCTTGGAACATCTTAATGGAAACACTCTAATAAAAGTTTATCTCAAATACTGACCAAAACCTCAGCACTGGCTGCTCTGAGAACAGTGAGCAACAGCCCCAAGGATTCAGCCTTATAAAAAAAAAAAAAAGAAAGAAAGAAAAGAAAGAAAAAGAAAGAAAGAAAGAAAGAAAGAAAGAAAGAAAGAAAGAAAGAAAAGAAAAGAAACGTCTGTGTCAAAACTTGGCAATGAAGAAATCAGGATGAATTGTGAGACATGTGGGACAAGAAAAATACAGTGACATTGGGACCGAACCCCTCCCCCTTATGATCTCAGAGAAGTTATTTCAGATCGCTCAGTCAAGAGGTCTTCTGAAGACCTTGTGATGCCTCCATCCACCCATCTACCATGGCTGGGAGATGAATGCAATGGTTTCCAATCTCTTTTTCTCTGAAAGCCGCCTGACCGAGAACAGGACATCACTGGACTTCTCACGCTGGAACTGAGCTCTCTAAGAATAATATCCCTGATTAATCTCTAAAAGAAAGGAAAAGAAAATCTTTGAGCAGCCATAAAGGAAATCCTAAGATGTGCTCAGAGAGAAAAGCACTCCTAAGAAATGCACCTCTTAGCACTAACACAACACCTTCAACATAGATGGAAGCCTGACTGCAATTCCCTTGTACAGTTTTCCATTTCCACAGGAATCATGATGTTTCCAAGCTTTGCCTCCCATAATTCCACAGCATTCCACAAACTTCAGGCCCCGTTCACATGAATAGCCCACTCCCCAAACTTGTCCCCTCAGCAGGGAAGTAGGGATTGGATTGATCCTCATTTCAGTCAGTGCAGTCAGGGGACGAGATCGTGCTTGAGGAATGGAAGCAAACAGTAATCAAGCCACTTTAATCTAAAAGAAGCTATTACATTGGGATAAGCTGTGTAGTCATTTTCATGTCCACAAAAGTCATTTAGTATCTTTAGCTTTATTTACTGAAGGGGAAAGCCAGAACAGAAATTGACCCTGTAAACTGACACTGAAATTTAGCAGTCAAAAATGGAATTCAATTGCTAACTTGATTTCCTATTGTTCACCTTTGCTTAGAAATACCACCTTGTACTAGTGCTGTG
The DNA here is from genome assembly GCF_022837055.1 of Prionailurus viverrinus. NCBI lineage: Eukaryota > Metazoa > Chordata > Mammalia > Carnivora > Felidae > Prionailurus > Prionailurus viverrinus. The sequence continues at coordinate 170,594,197 of NC_062561.1, forward strand.
TTCTGACCAGAGTGCTGGGAAAAGCCATCCCTTTAAATGACAGTTACTGTTCTTAGACTGTAGAAACTCACCTAGTCATAAGTCAATGGCATGTGATGTAGTTTTGGAGTGATGGTGGGGTCTGGAGTAGATGGCCAACAAAGAATTCTTGAGATGTCTTTTGTGCAAAAAGGTGATTTTATTAGAGAATGGTGACAGGACCTGTGGGCAGAAAGAGCTGCACTGGAGTTGTGAAGAATGACTGATTATATATTATGGAGTTGAGGGAGGTAAAGGCAAAAGGGAGGTTTCCAGAAGAACTTTCATAAGCCTAAAAGGACTAATGAGATACTGGAGGCCTAGCTATTGTCAAGCTAAGGTTGTTTTTTCCTCCATTAGGGCATTAACATCAAGACAGTAGGGAGTTCCTGAAGGAATGTTATACTCTGCCTGTCTCAACTATTTGTCAGCCAGCTGCAATTTATAAATACATTTAATTTAATCTACCATTTCCTTCTTGCCTTTGTTCTCCACATCACTATGGAGGGATGGTGATGTTGGGGCTCCAGGAAACCGAGTCTTCAGTTTCTGGAGAGTAGGCCACTAATATGATTGCCTTTGTCTTGTAATTTACCAAGACATTTGTAAATGCCTTGTTTATCTGAGTAAAATAAAATTAAATAGAATTCTTTATCACCAAACCTCCAGAGCTTTTAATATGCTGAGGTACCTTGTGTACAGCATTTTCAAAATATAAATATGTTTGAACAGAGGAGGATGGCGATGTGGGAAGGGAGTGAAACAACGATAGGAACTCATGTCCTTTATGACTGGATCTCTATCAATTGGCCATTGGTTTTTCCCTTTCCTTTGTTCTTGGGCAGCCAGGAGTGCCTGAGGAATGTCACACATAGTACACCTGGTGGGGGAGAGGGGGTTTGCTGGGTGTCAGCTTGCCTTATGCTCCCACATCACATAAGACTTTCCAGTGAGTCCCTGTTTGTGTTTGTCTCAGTTTGCGTCTCTGTCTCATAAACTATTAACTCTATGACCTTGGGCAAATTACACACCTCTCAACATCTCATATTTTTCATCTGTAAAAAGGCAGTTACTTCCTACATGTGTTGGGAGGAGAAATTCAGATAAGGGTTATAGACAGCGGTATCTGGTACAGAGTAAGCGCTCCATAAAGGGTAGATGTTAGCGGTAGTATTGTTACATTCTCAGGCCAAGGACATATAAACCAGACAGAATGGGCCAGGGCTGAAATATGCAATGCATCTTCAGTTTTGTTCCACTTTCTGGGTATGAAAGGACATCAGTGAGGTTTTTGGGAAAATGGATCCAAATTTTAGTCTGTATGCAACTGGTACCCTTTTTGTTTGGCCATGAACACATTGCCACTGTGAATAATGAAAATTCTATAATGTTTCACTCAACTTCTGCCTCTTGGCAGCAATGACCAAAATCACCCTGCAGCTGTCATTTACAACAGGGATCCCCAGCCAGTCACTTGCAGCTACCCTGCTGTGAAGGGCAGCTGCTCAAGAGTATTTCAAGCAGGAAAGTGACAGAGCCAGATGCTATCAGGAATCCCTCAATGAGGTCAGAGCATTAGAAAAACAGTAAGCCTTGCCTGCCCCCCCAAAAGGATGGGGACTCCTGCTTCCAACCCATGCCAGGCGACTAGCCATCTGATCTTCCTGAGATCTCCTTAATTACAACAAAGGACCAGACACGATACAGTGCTTGGAGATCTACAAAATTAGGTGGAAACCAGTGAAGCGAAATGATAGTTTCAAGGAAAGGTGCTCTGTTATGACAATCCTTTAAACCTTTCCTGGAGGAGTTGAGAATTTTAAAAAGCAATTACATAAGTGATAATAACACATAATTTGAACTTGCATACAACTCTTTTAAATATATAATACACCTTCTCTCCTTAAAATGCTCCGAATTCAATACGTATTTGGGTTTTAAAACCTTAATGTTTTTCTTGAATTCTTCCGCCAGTAGATTGGGAAAGATGTTCAGAAAAACATTTTTTATTCGTTGTTTGAGAAATGCTAGTTTCTTGGGCCAGCCACAGGTATTACACAAAAGGTGCATTTAAATTTGTCTGAGTAAAATAAAATTAAATAGAATTCTTTATCACCAAACCTCCAGAGCTTTTAATAAGCTGATGTACCTTGTGTACAGCATTTTCAAAATATAAATATGTTTGAACAGAGGAGGACGGGGATGTGAGGAGGGAGTGAAACAACTATAGGAACATGTCTTCTCTGCAACATACTTAGGGAAATGTAGTCTGAGACTATAAATATCTTGAGAACAGGGACAATATTTCATTTTTCTTTATTACTCCTAGACCCTAGCACAATGCCTAGTAAAAATATTTGTTAAACGAATTAATAAATGTTAAGTTGATTCTTCAAATTTATTGATAAATACTTATGCAGCAAGGAGGAGAAAAATAGTTTCTGGTCAGTTTCTGGTCCAAAAGAATGGATGCTAAGATGTGTCACCTGATGAAGGTCACAATCAATTTTGTAGTAAAACTGAGTATATTGAGTAATATTAGAGTAAATTGAGAATTCAAAAAAGAAAAGACATTGAAATGACAGGGAATCAGAATATAGTCACATATCTAGCAGATCAGAGAAATTATTTTCATATAGGAAATTCAATAAATGATGATTTTTTGCAAACGAGTTCTATAGAACATTGTCTTCTACCTGCCTATGCTCTGGTAATGGCAAAGAGTGACCTAAAAGCCCGCCATGGCCTAAGGTAGGATACCCCCTTGTTCATCTTCTCTTATTTCACCTGCAGTACACAAGAAAGTTGAGGCAGTTTCTGCAGGTGTGATTGCCCTATAACCCCTAGTGAATAGACAGGTGACAGTGGGAGGAGAGGAAACAGTTTGAAGGAGGTACATTTCTCCACCCAAGACTCCCTTTCATGCCCCGACACACAACAGGGCTCACACCACACACCTGGCCACTGCTGCCCTGTCTGCAGCTCTTCCCTCACCCACATGGCAGTGTGAAAGCCATCTGGACCACTGCTTGAGGGTAGTGCGGATAATGAGTGCCCCATTGGGTAGCTGCACAAATGATAATGAACCCCACATCAGCTGCCAGGGCACCGGTTGCCAAGCCTAGCACCTGCTTCCCACGGAGACTTACAACCATGCTGGAGAGGATTGCTGTGGACCTGCTCACACCTGGCAGCATGGTTGATACAGGGAGATACAATTTTTCACCTATCAGAAGGGAAAAGATCAAACAGTTTGATGATCAACTATGCTCACTCATTTTCTTAAAACTGCATATTGTTTATTCTGAGAAGACTAGGCTGGTCAAGAGTTTCTGGTAGACTGACAAATTATCAGCATTTTGTGTTGAAGGCAAAAAAGGTGTTATTTGGGTAAAGTAAGATAATTAAGTTGCAATTCTTCAGTGTACAAAAATACCTTTAAATCTCTGGCAGAATATCTATAATCTAATATCTCCTCTTCCTATGCCAGCAGCTGCTGCATTTTAAGTGCTTTCCTAGGGATTCTATGTTGCCAAAAAATACAATTACTTTTCAGTAACTTCAGAAAACTTTTAAACAAACTGTCGGAAAATGTCAGAATCCGAAATAAGAATCTGCAAAGAAACTTGTTTCAATCACATCCATTTTGGCTGCAAGGTGCAAGCTTGGTGATTCCATCTTGATAGGTTGTGTTTCATTTGCTTTGTAAGCACCGTGTAATTTATGTCTAGGGTTGAATTCTATCAGTGGAAATCTGAGCTCTGCGGGATTTGCTGTCGGGCTGCTCGCTGTGTGTAAGTTAGCATGTAAGACCTAGGATCTGTCTTCAGGTCGAGCCTAGTGTTCTGTTAGATTGGCAGCATACAGACCGGTAAGGACAGTCAAGTCTCCAAACTGCTCTCATACGATTAGAAAGTGACAGTGGGCATAAGGAACTTCTAGCAAACCTTTATGATTTCTGAAATGGCTGTAGACTTCTATTTTTAAAACTAGAAGACCACCGTCCTTAAAAAAAAGCAAAGGGCTGTGCTTACAGAACCAGGTTGTCCCAAGCCCTTAGTTGATCTCTGGAAAGGAAGGAAAACTTTTCACTGATTGAATGCCTATCATTTGCAATTAATGCGATTTCAAATGATGACTTTGATGATCCTATTTAATACTCACAAACCCCTGCGATGTTGGAACTATTCTCCCCCTTTCCCAAGATGGAACATCCAGATACTAAGAAATTCATTCATGTGACGTAAATCATACAACCAATGTATTATGAAGCAAAGCCAGAATTTGAGTCCAGATGTGTCTAAATCCAGGCTCTTTCCACTAAATGACATTAATCTGGTCAGTTCAGTAAGATGGTATTTGAGATGTTTTTGAGCTTTTCTGTTCAAGAAAGTTCTCAGAACAGTTTATCGACTTTCTTATTACACACACCTTTAATTGTGGACCAGACAAGGGGGAAAAGTATACAGGACTGTTTTTGTGCCACAATTCTAGTACACTTACACACCTTGAAATGCAGTGGGATGGAATTTAGGCAGCCTCCACAGAAGCCCACCTTGAAGCAGATAATTCTGTTGGCACTGGGAAAATGTGGCCCATTCAGGTGAAGCCCATCTTCATCTTCCATGCTACACCACAGAGAAATAAGACGGATTTCTCTTAGTCCCATTGGTCCTCACCATGACCTGCCTCATCCATCAACTGCCCTGTGTAGATTCCAAGAGCATGGACTGCTTAATTTCATTATCAGGGGAATGCAAACACTAGTTGCAAGGGAAGAATGTGTCCTCCTTGTCCCCTTGGAGCCCTGGAGTCCAATGGTGTGCACAGTCCTCAATAACAAGCCCAAGGTCATAGTGACGGAACCCAAAGCTCATATAGGGCTTGAAGCTGGAGTATCCTGTCAGAGGAGAAACTTGAAATGTCTCAGAAAAGTGAAAAGGATGGAGTGATTCATTAACTCACACTTTGTCTCACTAGCAACAACTGCTACTCAGCTCTACCTGGATCCAGTTTAGTAAGAAACATAGTGTATCCTTTTAAAGAACATCTGGGCACTCTGACATGTCTGCCATCCTTTATTAAAGTATTTATTTCTTCCACTTACGATGTGCCAGGCACTATTTTAGGCACTTACTGGGTATTCAACAATGAAAAAAAAAGACAGTAAGTAATCACTAAAAGACATTCATGAAAATAAACTAATACAAATTTGAGTGCATGCTTCAATTGCAACTACACCTCAAGCTAAGGAATACAGCAGCAAATGTACAACTGAAAATAACTATATTGGTATGCAGGTGACAGTTGATGTTTAAAACTTTTTTTCATATTTTTCTTTAATAGTTGTTTTATACTTACAACTTAAAGCATAAAATAGGAAAATAGTTAAGTTAGACACTAGAGTTAACTCGTTTGTGCTGCATTTTTGTGGGTTTCTGGTTCTTTAGGGATTTTTTCCTAATTTTAATTGGGAACTTAAATTCCTTGAGTACTGAGCTTTAAGATCAATGTCATTTGTGATAAAGGTTAGAGATGGTGTGGCTATAAATCTATAAAGAAGAGAAAAATCTAGCTTCTAAAAGAAGCACCTGCTAAATCTTGATATTCATTTGTTACATTGTCAAACTGTAATTCCCAATGACAGGAAGGGGGAGACGGAAAGGAAGTAGATCTTATAAGCAAGAATTAGAAAATAGACAAGGTTATGAATTAAAGTATATTCACATATACTTTTGTCCAAGTGAATTTATTATTTGAGATATAATTTTAGAACCACCATAGTTTGCCTAGAATATCCTACAATGTATTGTTTCAGAAGAGCCTGTGTGTGCATAGTAGTTGTGCTTTTTAGCAATGTGCACATTAAGTGGACGTTATTGGCAAAAATATGGTGATAAAGTATTGCAATGAAATACTAAGACCAATAATGTCACAGTGAAACTGCACTTTCTCTCTTTCGCCACCATCTTTTCATCTGTGTGAATAGTACTTTCTGTTATAGATATGGATCATCACTGAGGCGACCAGGCAAAATAAAATCACATCCAGGTTGTTGCTTTTTGTTTTGGGGGGGGGTATTATTTATCAAGTAAATGTCTCAGAGTACAGGTCTTATTTATACATTCTGTATTAATGAAATAATTAATTATATCATTACCACTAACTCATTTGACCAATTTCTTGCTATGAACTTGCAACATTTTCTGATTATCAAATACTTTCAAGCATTACATCAATAATTTCCAATCAAGCAGGTCTTAAGGAACTCTGATGCAGTACCAAACATCACTTGTAATGTTTTTTCTTCGTTAGATGGGTAAAAGTTTTGTACTATTGCTGAAAAGCAACCTTGTGGATTCACTTTACTGCATCTAGAAAGAATTCAGCCTCATACTGTGGTTTAAAAAATATAAAATAAATAAAATGCACAAAATGAGAAGCATTTCCATGAGTAATTTCACACATGCTGCTAAGTACTGCAGAGTATTGCCAAGACTGGCCTTTAATCTCTATGGGAGCCAAAACAGCTGTAAACTCTCATTTGCTGTCAAATGTCTTTTTCAGGGTTATTAGCAAAGACAGAGATAAGAAATCCTTCCAAGTTATCTTACTTTATTTTTTGACCTGTTTTTATTATCATCACCACTTTATATCTGTTGATAGCTCAAATGTGCCTATTTCACCAGGCCCAAGCAACATTATGAAGTGGGATTCATGAGGCTTTGGTGTTTTCCTCACTCTGCTTTCTAGGTTCTCACCTACATTTTCTCCCAGCAAGTTTCTGGCCCTCCGAACCCAGCTCCTGCCCTCTCCGTCCAAACCACTTTTTAACAATTTTAAGGACATATTCTCAGCAAAATGCAGACCAGTGTGATCTACTGACCCACATTCATGGGTCCTCATGTTATATCTCTCAGGTAAGGATCTTACATGAGAGACTGGACCTAAAAGAGTAAAGCTAAGCTGTAGAGAAATCAGACTTACTAGAGTTGTCCATCTCCTGAGTGGGGGTCCACTTCTAGATCATTAGCAGGCTCTGAGTGTATTCTAGCTTTTCTTCCTCTAGAGCTCCCCAGATATGCTTTGCAGTATTACTGGATTCCTGTACCCTCACTTGTGTCACCCTGGGCAAAAATCGATTCTACTTTACAGTGCACCAACTTTACTGATATCCCCCTAGTGCTGGAAACACCCTCCTAGTTTTAAAACCCTTTGGAATTTGTAAGGAATAATAATTCCCACTGTTAACTGTGTGAGGGTAGGATGGGTGAGGTGGGGGAGGGGGGTAGTATCAGTGGTCTGTTGGGCCTGGAGAGCTGATTGGTAAAGTTTCAGGAATTTTGAGAGCCAACTGACATGACCTTGGCAGTTTACAATCAGCCACAGGTGGAACAATTTACACCATGAATTGGCAAATGCTACACCAATTAGTGTTGCCACCCCCAGCTGGTGTGGAAAGAGCTGGGATTGGCATGAATAATAAGCAGCAGTAGTATTTCCTCACCATACCATAAACTTTGTGTGTCTAGTTGTTCTGTATCTACATTGTTCATTCTTATATCTTCCTTGCCTGGAGCATGTTAGGTCTTCACTAAGTGTTTGTTGAATGAATGAATGAATGAATGAGCAAGTTGGAGACATGGGATTTTTTATATAGTAAGTACATGTTCTGGTGTTTGCTGAAATGTCAAAAAAAAGTCCAGGCCTAGTCCATCCTGACCCCTCTTTAACTACCAGTTTAGAGGTTGCTATGGTAACTGCCTCCTAGCCTACTCCTCCTGTCACTTTTATTCTTGTAACTAGAGCTCCGACCATTTCCTCTACTCCCTACCTCACACCCATTACCTCACCCATTTTTTTCTGCCCCACAGGTTCATGGATATCCTACAGTTATGTTCCCAAAAAGTTAGGAAGAAAGAATAAAAGAACACTGTCTTAGTCTGTTCAGTCTGCTATAATAAATTACCACAAATTGAGTAACTTATAAGCAACAGACATTTATTCCTCATGGTTCTGGAGGCTGGGAAGTACAAGATCAAGGCACCAGCAGAACCCTGAAGGGGTCTCTTTTATAAGGGCTCCACCCTCATGACCTAATCACCCCCCCCAAAGCCCCATCTCCTAATGCTGTCACACTGGGAATTACATTTTGGGGGAATATAAACATTCACTCCATAACATTAACTTTTCATGAAACCCGACTTTTAGTCTCAGCTCAGCCACATGATATCTATGTAACCTCAGGAGAACATGTAATCTCTCAAGTCTTTGGTATTTCCATGTGTGAGTTATTAGTACTACTATACCTGATTCAGTGAGTTCATGAGGATCAAAGAAGATGATGCATATAAGAAGGCTTTGCAAACTGTAAAGTGCTCTATAAATGTAAATTTTTGTTAAAGGTAGCCAGATAGAATGAAAGAATTGTTGACTTCAGAAACAGCAAAAATTGGATTTTAAACCCATCTCTGTACTTCCTACCTCTTTGACCTTAAGCAAGAGTTTTAACTTTTCCTCAGCCTGTTTTCTCCTCCATAAAATGAGAACAATGACATCTAACAGGTTTATTGTTAGGCTTAAACGAAATCATATGGGAAAAGGGCCTATCACGGTGTCCCAATAGTGTCTCCTCCCTTTTCCAACTTTCTAGCTCACATGTCTTTAGGAGGATATTCTCCTTGCTATTAGTCCATCTTTAAGTTTCCGCTGCTGTCAAGGGACAAAAATTTAGATCTTATTGGTCAAGAGAGAAAGCTGTAGTGCCAGGTCACCTGGCTTGAAATCTTGCCTCAGCTACTTGGTAAGCCTGTGATTTTGAAAAAGTCACTAAACTTCTCTAGGTCTCCATTGTTTTTTGTTTGTTTGTTTGTTTGTTTCACTTACTATAGTACCTATCTGGCGTGGTTAACCATCCCAACTTCTTTGAGACTAAGGAGGTCGCTGGGACACAGGATTTTCAGTGTGTAAACCAAGAAAGTCGCAAGCAAATGATGATGAGCTGGTCACTTCCATATCTGCCTCACAGGATTGTAATGAGGATGAAGGGAGATGTACATGTGAACTACTTAGCTGCATGCAGTTAATAGGTACTATGCGGGACCTTTAGTTATCACTCTTATTTCTCCAGATACATTCCTTTGGTTCAAAAGTTGAAAAGAGAGAGATTTTTTTTTAATGTTTTTATTTATTTTTGAGAAAGAGAGCGAGTGGGAGATGGGCAGAGAAAGAGAGGGAGACACAGAATGTGAAGCAGGCTCCAGGCTCCAAGCTGTCAGCACAGACCCCAATGCAGGACTTGAACCCACAAGCCATGAGATCATGACCTGAACTGAAGTTGGACGCTTAACCGAATGAGCCACCCGGGTTCCCCTGAAAAGAGAGATTTGAGGGCACAGTGACACACTGGTAGAGATGTTCGGGAATAGAAAGCCGACTGCAGCTGACTGCCCAGGCCTGCTGCTGACTTGTTCTGAAATATCCTCAGGTTCACAAGGTGAGAGGCAAAGGGGGGCCACGCCAACCAGTGATCTCGTGACTGTCCTTCTGGTCACTTTGAACTTGTTGCTTAAAGGGAGGAGAGAGGTCAGGGGAGAAAACAACTACCTGACTGTCGATTCTTCTTGGGAGGACTGACCAAGGCCTGGATGGTGAGGGGAAATGAAGCCAGGGATGGGTTTCAGTCCAGCTTTCCCTATCCTGGCTCTGAATAGGGCCAGCAGGGGCCCTCGGCTGTATTTTTGATGATGAATATTGGACACTATTGTGGGAACTTATTAATTCTGAGCTTCTCCCTGGGTCTGAAATCAGGCTGCCTGGGTTCCTGTGTGCCTCTGCCCCCTGCTAGGTTGCTGACTTTGGATAAGTGATATAACTTCTCAGTTCCTTCACCTGTGAAACATATAATAACAGGATCAACACCATGAAAATGTTGCAGGAATTAAATGAGACAATCCTTGTAACGAAGTTTGCTCACTGGCGTAAGGGAAACTCTTGATCATTATTCCCCTCAGTGACCATTTACATACAGGGGTGTTGAGGGGACATGAGGACTCTGTGGTGTTGTTTCATAGTTATGCTTATATCTGCAGATACTAAAGGCTTCTATTTAGCTAACGAAACTAACATATATTTACTCACTCATTCTTAGCCCATCTCTGAAATCAGAATGTTAAAAGTGAGACTAAATATTTTTCTAGGCCTAATGCTAGTTGAAATGGAAGTCATGTGTGGTTTCTCTGCCTTGTTAAGAGTTTGTTTGCTTTTTGTCAATAACCAATACGAATTTAAAATCTGTGCTTCTGAAAGCTGGTTCCAGGAATTGGGGTTTTGTGTGTCATCAGTTCTCTCAGAAAGAATGCCAGAAATGAACATCAAACAATAAAATTATATCTTGCAAGTTTAATTGCTTACATGTTTACTCAAATCACGTTTCAGACCAATAACATTCCCAATCCCCCCTCTTATCAATGTTTCAGAAGCAGTTTTAATGGTGTAAGGAAGTCAAACAATGCCTTAAAATCCTGGTTCTATTTTCCCTTCCTTTGTGCTCTACTGGGTTTGGCTGTCTGGCATTCTCTAGTGTTTTTCCATGCAGAAGATCTTGTTCTTGGAAGCACAACGCAAGGCAAGCCTTCCTCCTTCAGACAGACTGGTGCTGGCAGAATTCCCTGGGCTGCTCCCTCTCTCTCCTACATGCTCCGTACATAACAGAACAAACTAAGGGTCTCTAGTAAAGCTCCGGGGCCCAGATCATACTACCAAGAATAGCCCTCTGTACTCTTCTCTCACATAATACTACTCCTCCATAACAGGCCTTCAGGTCACATCACTGGTGGTGGTGGAGGGGGAAGGGTTTGAATCACAAAGGGGAAAAATCTCCTGGCCTTATGCTGCATGGTCTTCCCAGAGAGCACTGATATGCATCATTAATTTGATGTTCCAGTATAAATAGCCAGGGAAAAAATATAAAAATTTTGTGTATTATGATCCTTGCCAAACTGTACCCTCTGAGTAAATGTAGCCCAAAATATATTTTAAAGGTAATTTTTATTTTATTTTATTTTTTAATGAAATTTATTGACAAATTGGTTTCCATACAACACCCAGTGCTCATCCCAAAAGGTGCCCTCCTCAATACCCATCACCCACCCTCTCCTCCCTCCCACCCCCCATCAACCCTCAGTTTGTTCTCAGTTTTTAAGAGTCTCTTATGCTTTGGCTCTCTCCCATTCTAACCTCTTTTTTTTTTTTTCTTCCCCTCCCCCATGGGTTCCTGTTAAGTTTCTCAGGATCCACATAAGAGTGAAACCATATGGTATCTGTCTTTCTCTGTATGGCTTATTTCACTTAGCATCACACTCTCCAGTTCCATCCACGTTGCTACAAAAGGCCATATTTCATTTTTTCTCATTGCCACGTAATATTCCATTGTGTATATAAACCACAATTTCTTTATCCATTCATCAGTTGATGGACATTAATCAGTCCCATTTCTGTCTGAATTTCCTCTAGCCCTAGGGATGCTCAACTTGTGGTCTGAAGGTCAAAGACTGTCTCTGAAGTTTATGGCATCTTAGTTTTAAAAACTAGATCCTAAAGTCTGGGATTGTGATGCTTCCTGCTTTGGTCTTCTTCTTCAAAATTCCTTTGGTTATTCGGGGCCTTTTGCGGTTCCATATGAATTTTAGGATTGCTTGTTCTAGCTTTGAGAAGAATGCTGGTGCAATTTTGATTGGGATTGCATTGAATGTGTAGGTAGCTTTGGCTAGTATTGACATTTTGACAATATTTATTCTTCCAATCCATGAGCATGGAATGTTTTTCCATTTCTTTGTATCTTCTTCAATTTCCTTCATAAGCTTTCTATAGTTTTCAACATACAGATCTTTCACATCTTTGGTTAGATTTATTCCTAGGTATTTTATGCTTCTTGGTGCAACTGTGAATGGGATTAGTTTCTTTATTTGTCTTTCTGTTGCTTCATTATTAGTGTATAAGAATGCAACTGATTTCTGTACATTGATTTTGTATCCTGCAACTTTGCTAAATTCATGTATCAGTTCTAGCAGACTTTTGGTGGAGTCTATCAGATTTTCCATGTATAATATCATGTCATCTGCAAAAAGTGAAAGCTTAACTTCATCTTTGCCAATTTTGATGCCTTTGATTTCCTTTTGTTGTCTGATTGCTGATGCTAGAACTTCCAACACTAAGTTAAACAACAGCAGTGAGAGTGGACATCCCTGTCATGTTCCTGATCTCAGGGAGAAAGCTCTCAGTTTTTCCCCATTGAGGATGATGTTAGCTGTGGGCTTTTCATAAATGGCTTTTATGATCTTTAAGTATGTTCTTTCTATCCCGACTTTCTCGAGGGTTTTTATTAAGAAAGGTTGCTGCATTTTGTCAAATGCCTTTTCTGCATCGATTGACAGGATCATATGGTTCTTATCTTTTCTTTTATTAATGTGATGTATCACGTTGATTGATTTGAGAATGTTGAACCAGCCCTGCATCCCAGGAATGAATCCCACTTGATCATGGTGAATAATTCTTTTTATATGCTGTTGAATTCGATTTGCTAGTATCTTATTGAGAATTTTTGCATCCATATTCATCAGGGATATTGGCCTGTAGTCATCTCCTAGTACTAAACTCCTACCCTCAATCTCTAATAGTATGCTACAGAAGCTTCAATAATGCCATTCTCTTTTAAGCTGGTTGGCACACCTTGCCTTTTCTCATCTACACCTTATAGAACCTTATGTATGCATTTGTGAAAGGTATTTACAGTCTTGTTACCTGGAAGCAATGACTCTAGATTATCTTTTCTCATTCATTCCCCCAGTATGGACATTTGCCTTACTGTGAGATCTAAAAATGCAATGAAAAGTTGAGCTTATTCTGTTCCTTTAATCAGGGAGTAAAATTATTATTTTAATTCCAGTATCATTAGTTTGCATCTCTCCTTTCTTTGCCCTACCCCCCTTTCTCGTCAGCCACAGAAGCACTGCTCCATGACACTTAGAAATAAGAAAAAACTGTGAGTTTCACATAGGAAAGAATAGAGTATGTCCACCCTAGACCATAAAAAAACATAACTGGCAGCTTCCTGGCCCAGCCCAGAAGCCAGAGTGTGGCTTGCAGTGGAAATGACAGAATAACTGGTATCTCTTCCCTCTGTACCTACTGGCAGAATATTTTTGAAAAAATGACATTGAGCTTCCCATGTCCTTGATCAGAATTTTCCAGTGTTCCTGCTGGTTGCACGACAAAGTGTAGCCTCCACGGTCCGCTACTAAATGTCCTTACTCCTCAGGCCCACAGCTACTAATTCTAGCCTTATTTTCCACTACGTATTAGCATTACTCCTTGTTCTTCCCAAGCAAATTCTTCCCTTTCCACCCCATTTCCTTCCCTGTGCCTTATCCCTGGAACACCCTCTCCCCCATTCAACCAAACCTCAAAGTGACCTTTTCCTTTCCCCAAAGTATAAGACTGTGTTCCTACCAGAATGAGTATGGACTTTGAACTAAGACAAATTCACTTTAAAATCCCATGGCCTTCGGTAAGTTTTTGTTATTCTTTATATATATGTATATATATATATATATATATATATATATATATATATATGGGAGTGATAGTAATACTTCTGGGGGATGATTGCTACAAGAATTATATGAGATCACATGTGAGTGCACTTAGATGATCAATACATATTTCCCTTCCCTTTAGCACTCAAATAGCATTGCTCTCTATTGTGGGTTTCTGAGAGCATGTCTTACTGTCTCTGTAACAGCATAGGGTCCTTGAAAGCAAGGGCCTTTTCTTAGACTTATTTTAGACTTATTTGAATATTCTTTAACACTAAGAAGAGTGCCTTGCACATAGAAAGCTCCCCATAAATATTGCTGATGGCTGAATAAATAAAAAAATGTATTTTCTGACCCTCTGTTGGATAAAAGTTAATGGCATGGAGGGAGATGTGGAGGAAAAAGCCAGCCCACATAAAATAGAGTGCCCTGACAAATGTTATGATGATTAGCATTAATGATAATTATGGAAAATGCATAAAATAACATATCCAGTCAAATCCCACCCTATTTAGGCTTCCTGGGCATGGACATGAGGATTCTAACTTCACAAAGAATCATTAAGCTTATGTTTCATACAACAGCAAAGAGGTACCCAGTATCACACAAAAATAAATTCACTGACATTTGATGTCCTTACACTTGCAACGTAAAGAATAAAATAGGCGCTTACAGTTGTCTATTTAAAACTTGCCTTTAATAAACTGCCTACTGCTGTGTAGTCCAGATGTCTATTTAGTATATCAATGTACAGAAATGCTTTAAATTCCCTGAAAAAAGGGAGGAGTCCAGGCAGGGGTAGTGTCTCTTTCATAATAGGGACAAAACACATTTTTTAAAATGATTCTGTATATAGAAAGGTTGTTGCTTCACTATGAGATGAATAACTCTTTGACAAAGAGATGATGCCAGAAAGTTTCTATACCTTAGGAGAAATATCTTTGTCTTCTCTCAAGAAAGAAAGAAAGGGGAACTAGATGTGATGCTTTTGAGTGTTTACTGCTAACCCTGCTAAAAAAAGCATTCATAGTCTTATTACATGACACAAGAACAGACTCAGTTTTGTATTGCAAGGTAGGAATGAGCCACTTATTGATGTTTAGGATCCATCAAGACTTGCAGGTAAATTGAGACTCTTGACAGATGACCTTGAAACAAAGCAGTGCTGTGTGATATTTCTCTACTACCAAAAAGAAAAGACATTTTTGACAGCTGAGAAATGGTGACCATATCTTGAAGTCATTTTTTTTTCCTCTTAAAGGTATTTGAAATATTAGACTTAAGAGAGAGGTCACATCTTTGCTAGGCTCTTCAAGGCTTAAGGTAATATCAAGATCCCATAGATAAACAATGACTTCTAGTCATTAAGTTTTTTAAGAAAAAATAAATAATAGGATTTAGTGAGGATTAAATTGAAAGCACAGTTTAACAAATGCTGTCTCACAATTCACAAGGACAGATATTTATGCAGTTGGATCTTTATGTCATATCTAATATTAGTGGGAAAAATACAGGTTCAAATAAAAATTTCTTGGGGTACATGTATGATAATAGTATGATGGCTCTTTCCCCCGCTAACACTCTATTGGGCGATAAGTATGACAGAACTTAAATAATGCTGCATTTTATCAGCCCCTTCAGGATGTTTTTTACCTATGTTATTCTTTCAAGTGCCATACAACCCTATTAGAAGAGGAAAAATCACTTTCCATATTAATGAGGAAAAATCACTTTTCATATTAATGTCTGATGTTATAACTCATAGATAATCAATGACATGATTATTTTTCTAATAGGCTAGATTGATTGACTGATTGATTTTTCTGAAAGGTTAGATGTAAAATGGAAAGAAAAAAAAAAGAATGAAATTCTAGGTTCTATCACTCTTACCATGATACAAAACATTTAACAAAAATCAAGTTATAAATGGGGCGCCTGGGTGGCGCAGTCGGTTAAGCGTCTGACTTCAGCCAGGTCACGATCTCACGGTCCGTGAGTTCGAGCCCCGCATCAGGCTCTGGGCTGATGGCTCAGAGGCTGGAGCCTGTTTCCGATTCTGTGTCTCCCTCTCTCTCTGCCCCTCCCCTGTTCATGCTCTGTCTCTCTCTGTCCCAAAAATAAATAAACGTTGAAAAAAAAAATCAAGTTATAAATAGTTAATGTTACTGTTATCTTTATTACCAAATATGACTGCTATGCTAGAGATTTTTTTCCAGTTTCTTTCTCACGTAAGCCTAAGAGATATAGGTGAAGAAAAATATGTTACAATTACTTACTTCGCTGTCTTATGGAAAGAAAACTTTTGCTGACACCATTTCTGAAATGAATACCCTTTCTAAAGCATCAGCTCTGTTTCTGAACTTTCACCTTATAATGTACAAGTAAACAGATTTAGTAAAGAGACAGAATACAAAATGGGAATTCATATTTTAACGTTGCTCTTTTATATATTTTTCATCAATCACATAGCTGTCATTTTGAGGCCATATTGTTTCCCTAATCAATAAAAGTGAAAGTGGAAGGATTTTCAACAAATGTGATACCCAAAAGTGATCTAAATGTATTAGTTTTTATTTAACCTTAATTATCCCAAATCAACACCTTTGTCTAGAAGTTTCTATGTATTTTTTTGCTTTTAATCTCCCAGGTACTCTAATTGTCTCCACTTTGTAAAGAATGAGCATTGTCATGACAACTAAGAGGAAACTTTGCCACCATAAGTTTTTCAAAATACAATGAAATACTTACTGTTGGGCTTTCTAGTGTTGGCTGAGATTATAGAAATGTGCTTTATGCCTCCTACCTCAATGTAGATCAAAGCATTTTGTCTGCTTACATCAGGGAAAGAGTGTTTGCTTTTAATTTTTGTGTGGGTTTAGTTGGATATATTTTAGTTACAGTAATGGTACATGGAAGAAAAGACCATTTAAAGCAATAAAACCTAGTTTTCATGGGCTGGGAAGGTAGTGAAAATGCAGCAGAATAAGTATGTGGCTGGTCTTAAAGGACATGGAGCTTCAAAGACATATGCCAAGTTAAAAAAAAATGGGCAAGGCTAAACAGTAGGTAGGGTCTAGGTTTGCACTCTTGGGTAATAAAACTATAAAGCAAAGCAGTTGGGTATAATTATAAAAGTCAAGGTAGTGATTGCTTTGAGGGGATTGCTTTGGGGTTGAGACAAGTCATATGGGCAGGCTTCTAAGGTGATGTGGGAGGTGTTTACAAGGGTGTTCGTCTTATAGTTCCATAAGCTATACATTGATCTAGCTTTCTATATCTGTGTTTTGTTTTACAATAAAGAGTTTTTAAAAATGTAAGTGTATGCAGCTTTATTTTATTTTAGTTTTTGCAGCTTTAGATTATGAGCATAACTGTAGGCTACTTATAATTGGGAAGTTTTCTTGGACTTTAAGCAATACCTCTTCCTTTGTATGTCCCAAAATTGCACAGAGAGGTTAGAGCTCAAAGAGAAGGATCAAGAAGAAATGTCATAAAGAGAGGGGAAAAAAACCAATTATTTGAAAATAAAATTTTAATTTAGAATTGCTTTTAAATTATTATTAAATTATTCAGTGCAATTTTTTTCAAAGAGATACATACTGAAGTATTTATAAGTGAAATGATATAATATCTGAGATTTTCCTCAAAAATGATCCAGTTGGATGGGATATGAAAAAGTGGGTTTACAGGTGAAACCAGAGTGTCCACATGTTGAAGACTGTTAAAGCTAGGTGCATGGGGGATTATTATATAATGTTCTATGCTTTTGTCTATATTTGAATACTTCTGTAGTAAAAAGGTTTCAAAGTAAAATAAATTATAAGGTATACAGTGAGAATATATATATATATATATATATATATTTTATAAAATGCCTTCAGATACTGTAGTCTGTAAGGAGTTTGTAGCATTCCAATCAATTTTATATACTTGAATATGACTATTTGTAAAAATTCAAACAGAACTATTTTAGTTTTTAAAAATTTTTAATGTTTATTTTTGAGAGACACAAAGCATGAGCAGGGGAGGGGCAGAGAGAGAGAGAGAGGGACAGAATTCAAAGCAGGTTCCAGGCTCTAATTTGTCAGCACAGAGCCCGACAGAGGGCTCAAACTCATGAACTGCGAGATCATGACCGGAGCTGAAGTTGGATGCTTAACCAACTGTCACCCAGGCGCCCCTCAAACAGAACTATTTTAAAGTTCCTTCATTTGGAACTAGATCCATTACAAATCAGTGCTTAAAGTAATGATAATCCAATGGCTCTGAAGCTGAAATAAAGTAAATCCAGGTTTTTGATCAGGTACAGAGTTTTGCTGTTCCAGGCATTCAGAAAATTGCTGCATTACTGCTAACCCACAATGAGGAGAGCAAGGGAGACATAACCAGGCTAGAAGGTGCACAATCAAAACCAAGTAGAGAATGGAATTAATTCCTTAGCTAACCCAAAGAGGAAAGAACTAGGCGACAGCAATGATTTCTAAAGAAGCGTTGTAACCTTTGCTTTTTTCCTTCTCAAGAGACCATACCTGTTCTATGGAAATCAAAGCAGTTTGTTCTCCCTTCCATACTGTCATTTATTTTCACATAAAATGTTAAAGCTATAAATAAATTTGCTATAACTCACAATCTTATATTCTTCCTGTTAAAATTTTGTTCATTCTTGAGCTAACAGTTCCTCAGTGTAAGGAAAAAACTATCTTCTCCTGGATCAAAATAGTAGTCATAGCCAGCTTCTTTAGCTGCTTTCCTAATTCCTGCCATCTTCTCTATAGATCAGTGTCCTCTAAAGGACAGGAAACTGGCTCACTGTAAGAACACCCATTCCTAAACAGGAATCTCTTCAGATGAAAAAACCCTTTTCTTAGAGCATCTTCTCAGATATACAAAACACATAAACAAGTCCTAGAAAACAAACCAAAAACCCCTTTAATCTGGAAATAATTTCAAATGTATATAAAGATGCAAGAAAAAGAACATTACAGAAAATACTAGTATATACTTTACCCAGTTTCATCTATTGTTAGTATTTTACTCCATTTATTTTATCATTTGTCTTAGGTATCTATCATCTATCTATACACGGTGTGTTTATATATATATAAACATATATATGTATATATATGCATATATATATACACACATATATGTATATATGCATATATACATATATACACACACACACATATATATAATATTTTTCCATGAACAATTTAAAGTAGCATGTATATGTTATGCTCTTTACCCCTAAATACTTCAGTGTATATTTCATAATATTAGGGAATTTTTTTTACATAAATAATCACAATATAGTTTTCAACTTCAGTAAATATGGTAATACTGTTACCTAGTCCACCATCCATATGTGAGTTTTGTCCACTAATAATAGCATCTTTTTTTAACTTTACTTATTTATTTTGAGAAAGTGAGTGAACTAGCATGGGGGAGGGGCAGAGAGACAGGGAGGGAGAGAGAATTCCAAGCAGGCTCCATACTGTTAGCGAGTAACCCAAAGCAGGGTTCAAACTCACAAACTGTGAGATCATGACCCAAACTGAAATCAAGAGTCAGATGCTGAACTGACTGAGCCACCCAGGTGCCCGTAACACAACAGCATCTCAATAATATTTCTTTCCCTCCAGTATAGGATCCAAATATTGCATTTAGTTATCAGCCTTTCACTGGAAAATTTCTACAGGCTTTATTTGACTTTCATGTTATTGATTTTTTTTTGAAGTATAAAAATATACAATATTTTTTATTTTGGCTTGTCTGATATTTCCTCATGATTTAAATCAAGTTATACATTACTGGCCAGAATATCACATGAGCAATTTGTGTCCTTTTCAAGGTTATCACATCCAGAAGCACATGGTGTCTATTTATTCTTCACTGTGATGTTAATTTTGATTACATGGTAAAGGTGTCCTGCTATTTGTATACTACACAATTACTATTTTTCCCCTTATAACTACCAAGCAGCCTATGGGAAATTTCTTGAAGACTATGAAAATATTCTGTTCCCCAACAAAATTAGTCCTATATATAGCATCCACTGATGACTCTTGCCTGGACCAATCTTTGCAAATTGATATTTATCTAACTCTAGCCTTCCTTCCATGTTTGCCATTTGACATGCAGCATTATACTGTAAGCAAGAACCCTTTTTCTCCCTTATCAATTTATCTTCTATATTTTTAATTAAACAATTTTTTTAAACATTTGTTTTTGAGAGACAGAGAGAGAACACAAGCAGGGGAAGGTCTGAGAGAGAGAGGGAGACACAGAATCTGAAGCAGGATCCAGGCTCTGAGCTGTCATCACAGAGCCCAACACAGGGCTTGAACCCACAAACTGTGAGATCATGACCTGAGCTGAAGTTGGACACTCAACCGAATCAGCCACCCAGGTGCCCCTCAATTTATCTTGTTATCAGTATGAACACATGGATTCCTATCTTATTATTAATTTATAATTCAATGATGAACTGTTATTTTGGTAATAACACTGTCCCCAATTTTGCCAGTGTTAGACCCTTCAAACTAACTTCTATCATTTTTTAAAATCACTTCCTTTATTTCTGGCACAACAAAATGCCATAGGTTCATCTTGTACCCATTCTGCCCCAGTCTTCTGCTATTTCTCTAGGAAGCCCTGCTTCCTTTTGATAAGAGAATATTAGACACCAAAATATGGGTAAGTGTGCTCCTCTGAGGCCTCTCTACTTGGCCACCCTCTTACTGCCTCTTCAAATGGTCACTCCTCTGCACGCTCATGCTCCTGCTATCTCTCTGTGTGTCCCAGTCTTCTCTTCTTACAAGGATATCAGTGAGATTGGATTAGGGCCCACCCTAATGGCCTCATTTTAACTTAATTACCTCCTTAAAGATCCTACCTATTCTTAGGTAGTGGGGGTTAGGGCTTCAACTAGGAATTTTGAGGGGACACAATTCAGCCCATAACATCTTCCTATGTTTCCTTTTGTAAAGATAGGTAGGTACGTGAATGCTTTCTTACTTCTTTTTACACAAATGGTAGCATGGTATTTATAATCTTTTGTACTTTTCTGGCTCACTTTTCTCAGAGGCATTTTTATGAAACACGGTTTTGAATTTTAGTATCCATTATGTAACCTCTGTTACATATGTTCAATAGATTTCCAAGAATTTTTATGCATTTACAATGACTGCATGGATTTTAGTCTCCTAGAAACTGTGTTCGGACTAGAGAGTAGGGAGTCATTTTGGACGTTTGGCCTACTAAGAGGTCTTGCAAAACAATAACAACTAGGTGCAATGGCTTAATCCATTAAGGTTGATATGAAATAATTAAATAACAAAATTGTCATGGCTGCAGCCAGGGAGTATTTGATGGTGTGACAAAAGAAGGAGCACTGTAGCCAGTTATTCTTGCTCAGAAGGAGAATCTTTTTCAGGTATGAATTGATACTTTCTCTCCAAAAGTCAGGATGATCTGTATAATCCTTATTGTCACCACACATCAGAGAGAAAATATAGAAATATAAAAGATATTACTCAACCCTCTATGCCCCCCCCAAAAAAAAACCTAAAAGCAATTATATTGCAGATTAAATTTGGATTGGTACAATAAGAAATTAGGAAAAGTGGTAGCTCATTCAGTAGAAATATACTTGCCAAAGGCCCTATCACTACAGACTAAAGATACATCATTGACACACAGACACCAAGTTATCTTTGCAGAGGAAACTATCTGGAATAGTGAAAAGTGTGCAGGGGTTTTAGAGTCAGATATCTGCATATTTGTTAAGTGTCAATGGCCACCCAGCTAAACCACCTATAGGTGTTTGGAGCATCTGCCGCTATGTGTATGAGTCTAGTGGAAGTCAGGGACTAGGTTCCCATGATGAAAGGAAAAATAAAGAAGCTGCTTCATGGGGCACCTGGGTGGCTCAGTCGATTAAGCATCCGACTTCGGCTCAGGTCATGGTCTCATGGTTTGTGGGTTCAAGCCCCACGTCAGGCTCTGTGCTAACAGCTTGGAGCCTGGAGCCTGCTTTGGATTCTGTGCCTCCCTCTCTCTCGGCCCCTCCCCCACTCACATTCTCATGGTCTCTCTCTCAAAATTAAGAAACATAAAAAAATTTTTTAAGTTATTTATTACATGTACTGCACATGAATATAATTATGCAAAAATGCAGAAATGTAATCATATACACAAGCATGCTTTTTATTTTTTTGTTCTTGATTCTATTATCCTTCATCCTGACCTCTGCCTCACTTCAGCAAAACACTTCTGGTGACAAGCTAGAATATATCCTTTCATGTCTTTCTCCATACCATGTATTCATGTGTAGACAAATACATATTCATGTATGTGTATATAACTATCTAGGCTCTGATGTTTTATAAAGGTGGGATCATATTATAGATACTTATCTCCATCTTGCTTTTCTTACTCAGCAACTTCTTGTGGAAATCTCTCCAAGCTATTGGCAAGAGCTCAGTTCATCTTTATTAATGGCTGCATTATACTCCATTAATTCCATCATAATTTATCCAGCCATTCTCCTTGATGTGTCCATTTTGTTTTCTACTATGAACAAGTAGTATGACTTGGGCTAAACTCCTGACTGCCTAGCCTCCCCTTTGTTCCTCTAAACAGTTTTGAGCCCACTTCACCATAATATGACATCTTTTTTAAAGGGAAAAAATTAGGGGTGCCTGGGTTGCTCAGTTGGTTAAGTGGTCAACTTTGGCTCAGGGCATGATCTCACAGTTCATGGGTTCGAGCCCCACATCAGGCTGTGCTGACAGCTAGAAGCCTGGAGCCTGCTTTGGATTCTGTGTCTCCCTCTCTC
This sequence comes from Prionailurus viverrinus, assembly GCF_022837055.1. Lineage (NCBI taxonomy): Eukaryota > Metazoa > Chordata > Mammalia > Carnivora > Felidae > Prionailurus > Prionailurus viverrinus. Next base: position 170,616,649 of record NC_062561.1, read on the forward strand.
TCTGTCCCTCCCCTTACTCACGCTCTGTCTCTCTTTCTTTAAAAAATAAATAAACATTAAAAAAGGAAAAAAAATTAAGAAAAACATTGTGAGGTCTCTGATATCCTTCCAGTAAATTACTGTTCTGCTTATGTTAACCAGAATCAGAATCTATCATTTGCAACCCAGAACCCTAACTGGTACATCTCATCTCAGTATTTGATATTCAGTATTCTCATCTCAGCTTTGATACTATTAATTATAATTATTATTTATTATTTATCTATTTCTAACCATGTGCCTCCTTTGAGCCCTTACTTCCTTGTAGAATTATAAGAATTCAGTAAATATATACAATATGGTTGGTACAGTGATCAACCCATTCTAGGTTCTCAATAAACGGTAACAAGAATCATCATTAATAATAAGTTACTAATAACAGTTAAAGAACATTAATGAGGATCAGTGGAAGATATGCAAGAAGGTGAGGGTCCAAATGAGACCAGGGTCGGGGTGCTTGGATGGCTCAGTGGGTCAAGCATCCAACTTCAGCTCAGGTCATGTTCTTATGGTTCATCGGTTCAAGCACCGCAATGGGTTCTCTGCTATCAGCACAGAGCCTATTTTGGATCCTCTGCCCCCCTCTCTCTTGCCCTTCCTCTGCTTGTGCTCTCTCTCTCTCCCCCTCAAAAATACATAAACATTAAAAAATAATAATATAATAATATCCTTTAAACAAACAAAAATCAAATGGGACTAGGCTCAAGTCTTCACCAATCTTTTAATGAGAAGGATTTGGGGTTACTGAGAGAACCATAGAGTATTTGTATGCTTAATTTCCTACTTATGATCCCATGTACTAATTCCCCAGTCTGGATCCAGACATTCTTATTTTGTCATTTCCTTTGTCACTACAAAGTTTTGCATTACAAGAATCCTTTGTGATATTAACATGAATACTGAAAGGAGTAGACACATTTGATGACAATAAGCATGATTTGGCCCAGAATGGGTAAAGCAAGGAAGCAGCTCCTCTTACCGCAAAGCCTATCCTTTGCAAGTGCCACATGTTAAATTACCACGTGACAAACTCCAAAAATGTATGTATCCCTTTGAATTTTTCCTTACCATGTAAGGGTATGGTTGCAGCAGCTATTCCAATGAAAAGAATGTCTACATTTAGATGTCGGTATTTTAGGTGGGTCATGAAATTAAATTTCCCTTCAGTAGTGAGCATATGCTGACAGTGCGTGGCAGAGCTGTGTGTGTGCGTGAGTGTGGTTAGGAAGAAGGGAAGAGGCCTTCTGTCTTTTAGATGCATATTCATGGGGAAGCTCATAAAGTTCTTTGAGAAAAGTTTCATTTATATATTTGATTCTTGATAATTAAAGCAATTGACTGAAAAAGAATCATTAGTTTCACAGTTTTCCTTATAATTTAGTGCTGTTAACACATGGCAACTAATGTGTTTAATGTATTGTTTAGCATTTATTTTCTGGTTGTTCTATTTTAGAATCGTGAGATAAATTTATTTTCACTGAAAATTATTTATCTCACTTTTTGGGGGCCAATAAATGATTTCCCTTAATTAAGCTTTCAATAGTTTCTCTGATATATTTGACATTTGCCATTAACTGTCCTTGCAGTTTTTTATTAAATATTTTATTTTCAGTTTTAAACTACTTTACTATTATAATAATTCATGCTCATGGCTAAAAATTCAAAGAATATGATGGTGTATAACCAAGAAGCACAAATATACCTCTCCCCATAGTTTTGTTGTAGAGGTAGACACTATTTGCAATCTCTTGTGTATCCTTCCAGAAATAATCATAGGTATATATAATTTCCCTTTAAAAAAGATATGTATATGATGCCATTACATAACTAGAATTATTTTACTTAAAGGCTATCTTGAATATCTTTCCATATCTTGAATATTTCTCCACAATATATATCCTTGTTGTTCTTGTGATTTCTGTATTTACATACATTTGTGCATATATGTTATTTTCATAGCTGATTAGTATTGAGTTGGATGTATGTAATTTTTAATTTTTAATTTATGAACATTTAAGATATTTCAAGCGTTTTGTTGTTACCATTGTTGTTAGCTTACTTTTAATAAATGATTGACATCAGTTCAATCGTCCATCCTATTATTGAGTCATGGACATCAACATGGACCAGAGGAAAGACTTGAAATTCACCAATATCCAATCCATGCCAGCTGCTGTCCCAACAATGATTCAAATTGTGCTTCTCTAGCAATATTGTGGAAACCAGTTAACTAAGCAATAACCTTCCTAGAAGCATTACTTTTGTCAGTAAAATTCACTTACACTTTCATTTCTGGGTGAGAATTTGCTAAGACTTAGGGAAGTTGATTATTTTAATGGTTGATTATTTAACTTTCTTTTTGATGTCAGCGAATGCTTACCAGAAAGGTGATGATGGGTAAGATCTCAACTGAGCCTGTGTACATTGCCTAATTATTCACATGATTCCCATAAGAAATGTAGTAACAAAAGCAAGATAACTCAAAGTGAAAAAGAGAATTCAACAATTCTCCTATGATATATGCCAAGTGCTTCCCACTTATCTCATTTATTTTTGTAGTTTTTTGTTGTTAATTGCTTTTGAACCTTCAGCAAAAATTTTCGCAATTGCAATTGATTTCTTACTTTTCTATTAGTGGACAGATTTCTCTCTTTTGGTTGACAACCTACAGTACCTACAAACATTAAGCTAAGAGTGAATACACATAATTTTATCTTTAAGTTTCAGAGCTTTCTTTTTCCTTCTCTCTCATTTCATGAATGGTTTCAATTTTATAACTAGTCTCTTTTTCACATCTGGATTGCTTATTTCTATTTATTTTGAAGTCATCACTATTGCAGACATCCCACAATGCATGTATTATGTGAATTCCTTTCATCCTCTTCTTTTTATTTCTTATCTTTATCTTTTCTGTGATATAATGATTCCTAATGCAGGATATGCCTCTTTGAATGAGCCCAGCCATTGTATATAGATTGGCCAGGCAGTCTCCAGTTATTTCTCTGTTTTACCATCAGCTCTGAAATATGCATTATCTTTTGTTTCTTGCTATTCCTCTGTTCTTCTGTAGCAACATGTAAAAATCCTTGTGTTGTGGGAAGTATATGTATATATATATATGTGTGTGTATATATATATGTATATGTATATATACACACTACCAAAACAAAAAACATATTTCATTTAGACTGACTGTGAATTTTCAAGGTGTTTTCTTCTTTGTGTTCTCAGTACCATAGAATAAGGCCTGATACTTCATAGGCAATCAATAATTGCTCATCAGGGCATTTATGTGCTTTTGAATAGATCCAAACTGCTGTAAGTGTAACTGCAAAATTATGTTTGGTGATGGAGAAAATCAAAAAAGAATATAGAAAAATAATAATTGATTTGTTAGGGTGGAGGAGTAGTAGGTGGTTTGCTGCTCATTTTTATTGTTTGGTATTATTACACACTGAATGAACAATAAAAATTTCTGTGAGAATTCATCTGTTACAGATCTGAGCCTGAATTTACCATTCCCTCTTCTTTTACTAATGACAGAGCACATTGTGGGCCTTCCCTGACTCACTCCCAATACTTTTTGATATGATAAAATTTAAATGAAAAGAGGATCCAGATTGATGTTAAGGATAATTATAAAAATAAAAGCCAATATTACATATTCACCCGCAGGCCAAGCACAGTATTTATCTCCTTGCTTGTACCACCTCATTTAATTCTCATGACATCATTAGGAAGTAGGGTTGTCTATATTTTAGAGATAAGGAGGCAGAAATCCTGAGAAATTAAAGAACTTATTTGGGAACTCCCAGTACCTTGGGTGTATCTCCAAAGTCCTTTCTAGTAACTATAATGGAGACTGTTTTAAGCAATTTAGAAGGGAAGCTGGTAGGCACATCTACTTTGCTCCAAAAAGGATAAATGGAGTTGGTTGACTATTATTCTTTGTTCAAGGATTGTGGCTGCTACCTCAACTTATTTTAAAGTTTATTTATTTTATTGAGAGAGAGAGAGAGAGAGAGAGAGAGAGAGAGAGAGAGAGAAAGGATACCAACCAAGCAGGTTCTGCATGTCAGCACAGAGCCCAGCGTGGGGCTTGAACTCACAAACCATGAGATGATGACCTGAGCCGAAATCAAGAGTCAGACACTTAACTGACTGAGCCACCCAGACATCGCTCAAGGGAATTATTTGCATAAAAGACAAAGGTATGGGCTGGGGAAATAAAAAAATAAATAAACAAGGAAAACAAAACCCACAAAAACCACACTCTTAATCTCAGTAATGAGAATCAAGACTGCAGGTTTCACTTAAGGCTCATCACTCACTATCAGAGGAAAGTACCTGTTCAGGTCCATAACAGTCCCTGGGCCTGAGAACGATGGTATTACAAGCAAGAATGAAGGGGCTCTTTTGCACCACCTCTCTGAAGCTTTGACAACACCACTTTCCCAGCCACATAAAAAACGACACGTAAAGGGGTAAAGTGTGGGGCAAGGGACCACTCACACTGTAGCCTTAATTAAGAGTTTCATCACAGGAAGCCAAAACAAGCAAGAAAAAGAAAATGGAGATGGCTTCTTTCACGGGTTCCTGTGAGACAGCCCTCGTGTTCATATTTGGACTACTCCCAGTGTTCAGAACTACCTTCCTTTCCTTCTGACTGCTTCCCGGAGTCATGCCCCACTGGATGAGGGTCAGCCCTACTAGAATTCACTATACCCAAGGAACAGCAATATTTTATTATTTTTATTATTAAATATTGTTGCTCTATGAAGATAGTGAACTCTTCAAGGGCAAGAACAATATTATTTTTTATCTCTTCAGGAGGGCTTAGCACAATGTTGGGCATAGAGCAAGCCGCTGATAATTCCTCATTAACCTAATTTGACATTAGTTTGGTTCTTATTGTAAGTAACTCAAAACTTTACAAGGTTGCTAAAAGGTATAAATGAAAAGAAGAAATCCCTCCTTCCTGGCTATCACCAAGGACAACATTGCTTAGAAAGGATTAAAACATTTTATATCTCTACCAACCATTTCCCTGGAAGCCAAGCCAAGCCTGTAATGCTGATTAACAATGTTAATGTTCTTCTGTAGGCGGACAGGCAACTCAGAGGCTTGCTTCTCACCTTCCCCCTCTTCCTTAGATAGAATGACTTAACTCCTCTAATTTTCAGAAAGAGCTAGAGAGGAGAAAGAGACTGAGACTTATTTACAGTTATGTAGACTCTACCTGGTATACACATATCCTACAGGAATTTAGAAAGCAATGAACTTTAAACTGTAACAACAACACACATACTCTAGTTTAACCCCGTCTACTGTATCAGAATAAATTAGGAACCAAGAACCGAGAAAAGACTTGATGCTTTAGGCCATTTAAGGGCCTTTTTTGCTGAAGTAGTGAAGTTTCAGTATCAGAAAGAGCTGCAGCCTCTCGATCTCAGTGACTATGAGAAAAGTAAAAATATAATACACCTGGCAGATCAAAGTCTTTCAGTTCAGTTGTTTATTTATATGTTACCATGCACTTTCTTGACAAGGAGACCCCATCTCTCTAACTTATTGCCAGACCTTATCTACTGCCAGATTTCCCTGAAGATTGGGTGTTTGTTAGTTTGCTTGCCCTTTGGTGGAAGTTACATGGTGGGATGACTTGTGTTTAAATATTTTTTTTTAATGTTTATTTATTTTTGAGAAAGAGAGAGACAGAGCATAAGCAGGGGACGGGCAGAAACAGAGGGAGACACAGAATCTGAAGCAGGCTCCAGGCTCTGAGCTGTCAGCCCAGAGCCTGATGTGGAGCTCGAACCCACAAGCTGTGAGATCATGACCTGAACTAAAGTTGGACACTCAATTGACTGAGCCCCCCAGGCACCCCTGGGATGGCTTGCATTTGAAAACTAAGTTTAATAAAGCCGATTTATCCATGGCCACAAGGAGTAAGCCCTGGTCCAGGAGTCAATAAGTTTTAGCCTAACTGCTTTCTGATCTTCAGCAAAACCTCATCTCTTTGGGCCCCATGTCCTTGCCTTACCTGTAAATGAGTAGGTTGGACTAGATGACTTTGAGGATCCAGCCCAACTCTGATGTCCTGTGCTTTCATCTCTGAGAAAGTGGGGTGTGGCAGAACTGAAAACCAGACGACATGTCTTGTAGTCCCTGCCTTGCCATTTAAGAGCTCGTTAAACCTTCCTGAGCCTTAGTTTCTTTCATCTGTAAAATCCATCCCAGTTCTTAATTCTATGATATTTATGATGTTGCTTATCGAGTTGAACAATCACAAACATAAGATCTCAAAAATTACCTTTAAGATTTTCATATTGTACAGATTGTAGTGTATCAACAACCCAATTTGATCATCAACCACCAGCATTTATTGTGCAAGCCAAGGTTTTATCATCAAAACCTTGCAGGGGTGAGAGGATGCATGTTTTGCCAATGTAATTCAGTAGAGGTGGCTTTACTTGCCCAATTGCAACCGAATTTTAAATCACTGTTAGTATTTAGCACTAATTACCGCCATGCTGTCTGGTTTTCATGAGGTTAAACACTGTGTGAGGTTGATAAGTTATGTATTTTTAAGAGTCTAGATTGCCTGCTTTCTATAGAATGGTGCCACTGGCAAGCAGCCAAACAAGCACAGATTGGCACCTTCACATGATTGGCCATTGGAAAGCTGCATGCCCACGGAGGTGCTTATGTAGCCTGCTTCCTGTAGTAGGTTCCACTTTAGGGTCTGGCCAATTCGCCGCCTTCCTCCTTCAGGAAATAAAGCATCATTTTTTGTACTCAGTTGATTATGGGCCAGGTGGTTGTCTGAGCTGTGAGAGTACACTGAGCAAAGAATGGCTGCTCCCAAAGAGATATCTATAAGATGCAGCTTGCATTGCTCTGAGGTGCAGACTGTGCTCATCATTTTCCATTCTGTCTTACTGGCTTTCCTCTAAAAGCCTGAAACACAAGTGTTGGCTGCCAAAGATGGTTTGAATCTTTATCTGGCAGCTGCCAAAGTCAAAGAGAGAGACAAAGAGATGGGGGATAGCATTTATTGAGCACCTCCTGTTGTTGCCAGTCACTATTTAACTCATTCAATGCTCATGAAGTGACATTAGACATGATGGAATCCACAAGCCCAAACAACATGGTCAGCACTCTGTCTCTATCTCCCAGCTCTGCTTTTCCCCACTTGACTGTTCTCACGTGGGCACTCTTCATGCAGTAGCAAGATGGCCACCAGCAGCCCCACTCTCACATCCTCTTAGGTTTGCAAGCCCATGGATGGAAGACTTCTCCTTTCCCCATCTGGACAGCAATCTCAAGGAGATTCAGATTGGCCTTATTCTTTCACATGTTCATGACTGACTCCATCACCCCTCTGCGGCATGGCAAGCTTGTTCAAGAGTCAGGGTGGTACAATGGTGGCCAGCCCTAGTGTAGAATGGGGAAGAACTTTCTGTAAGGAACCAAAAGAAGAGGAATGGCAACCCTTGCTAGACAGACAAAAACTCTGTGTCTGTCCAAATAGCTACCACAGACCATTGCAATGACCTACTTAAGAATAATGTTAGTTTGAGTTGTCAATTTGAATGTTTTCTCTAGTAGAACTATATCAAGAAGCAAAGGGGAAAGTTAAGAGCCATTTACCAAGTCTCAGTGAAAATGTATATTAATATACAATTTATCAGACAAGCTACATAAATCCCTTTTCATCTTTTTTTCTTCTTTTTTCATCTTTTGATGACTCTTGTGGAGAAATGGCAGTTAGCTTTCTCTTGGATACGTATGCAGTCATCTAGATTTAAAGGCATATGGTCTATCTTGGATCGTTTACAGATTGCAAGATGGCTCTGAAGCCAAACTTGCTGCTTATTTCATGCCCTGCACATTTAATTACTGCTTGATGTGAATGAAGCATTTTATCTGAAGATACGTGCTGCTGAAATTTTAGCTGGGTTGAGTCATAAAACAGTTTTCAACAGATTGAGGCAATCTTAGAAAGAAGTTTGTGAAGAAAGTTGGCTTGAACTATTGCACTGTAAATCATAAATGTTTTGAAATTAGTCTGATCATTGCTGGATAAGATGACAAATACAAGTGTTCCTGGTTTACTATTTTTCTGGAAAATTCTGGGGCTAAAAAGCAAAAGTCTCCTATTGGGATTAATCAGTATTAGTAAATGGTTAACTATTAAACAGACAGGTTCTGTAAGAAAGAGGGCATTTCCCCTGGCCACCTCTTTCATTTTTGGGTTACACTTTACTTTTAGTTTGGTACAAACTAATTTTTCTGCAGCACAAGCTTTCTTATTTCTACTCTTTGGCTTTTCTTCCATGACTTCATGTGAGTGAAACCATTCCTCTAGCTGGTCATCTTAGGTGGTACTAGCCTGGGCAGGGAAGGAGCAATAACTGGGGAGACTGTATAATCTGGTGTTTCAGCAGAAGAGCTCACGAGTTCAGGTTGTTCTATCTCATGCGTCATTCTACCAATTTTTTTTTTTAAATTTTAAATGTTATATTTATTTTTGACAGAGAGACAGAGTGCAAGTGGGGGTGGGGAACAGGAAGGGAGACACAGAATCCGAAGCAGGCCCCAGGCTCTGAGCTGTCCACACAGAGCCCGAAGAGCGGCTTGAACTCGTGAACCATGAGACCATGACCTGAGCTGAAGTAAGATGCTTAACTGACCAAGCCACCTAGGCACCCCCCAATTTTTAATTTTGTAAACATAAATGTAGGGAAGTAGCTAGGCTTATGGTAAGGACTGGGTAAAATAATGCTAGTAAACTGCCCAGCACAGTATCTGGCAAGTGTCCTTCATATAAAGTGGCTGCTGTACTGTTATCATCCAAGGTTTCTGTCCATGCACATTCTTCATACTGGAACACTTGAGTGGTACGGGGTAGCTACCAGCCACTTATGGTTCCTGGATGCCTACTCTGAACTGTCCTCTGCTTTTTGCTTCTCTACTGCCTTTCCTCCATGCAAAATAACTCTGTCAAAATGCGGGGGAAAAAAATTATCCAAGCTCTGATTCTAAGAAACAGGCTGGAGAAAGTAATTTTATTGACTTATTTAAACTCCCCCAAATCCCAGCAAGCATTATCCACACTTCTGAGTCTCCACACAGGCTGTTCATTCAGTCAGGAACACTTTTCCTCTTGGATGTGGTTCATGAGCCTTCTCACGATCAAGATCATAGTTTACATTCCTTTCTCTCCAGAAAGCCTTGCCCTCCTCCTGCTCCGAAGCCAGGGTTTGATGATGCATCTTCTAGGTCTTCTAGGCCTCCTAGCACATTAGACTCCCTTACCACAGCAGTGTTCACTCGGATGACTGATTATGGGAGCTCCAGGAAGGGCAGAGGTCATTTCTGCCTCATTGATCCATATTGATCATTGTGCTTTTGGCATCTAGCACGGTGCCTGGCCAAGGCAGGCTCTCAATAAATGTCCTTCTTTGGCAACACATGTCAGTTCCTTTTCTAGAAGGGGCTCAAGGATCATTTGCACTTCTGTATCTCCTCAGGTTATCTGCCTCCTGGAGCAGTGCTGCTATTATGGTGGAAATGTTCAATGGCTGTGCTGGCTCGCAGAGTAGCAACTAGCCACATGTGAACATGTGAAATGTGGCTACTGCAACTGAGGAACTTACATTAGTTTAATTTAAGTACCCATATGTGCTATCATATTAGCCAACATGGTCCAAGAGCCTGAGGTTTAAAGGTTTGTTTCCAGGAGCTGTAACCTGAGGAACTTTCACTTTTTTGGGAAGACAGAATGATCACAAAATCCAGAAGATTGGCAACAGAACCCAAGTTTATCTAATGTTTGTAGACAGGTTCCCAAATAACACATATATTGCGTAACTTGATGGCTGATGTAAATAAGCATTTGGGTTTTAGGAAAAGCAGCTTAGTGCTTACCTGTTCTGATACCTTATAGCTGTGTGATTCGGGAAACTCACTTAACATCTTTGTGTGTAAGTTTCCTTATGTATAAAATGGAGTTGATAATAGTTTCTCCCTCATATTGTGTTCAGTGACAGTGTGTGTGTGTGTGTGTGTGTGTGAGCATGTAATAAAGTGTTGAGTATAGTGCCTGACACATATTATGTTCTCAAAAATGCTAATCACCATGATTAATTATCCTAGTCTTCCATTTCTAAATCAGTATGGCATTTGAGTATACAGAGGTATGTGTATGTGTGTATATATATACACACCCCAATACACCCACTACATTTGCTTCCTAAGTTTTAATCAGGCAGAATAAGAATGTGAGTGTAAAGTGCTAGGAGAAGGTCAGACATCTATCTATGTCTGATGGAATGTTAACCTGGACTATTAGTAGAGAAGGTGGCTCATTTTAGAAAGGTAAAGTATCTTGAAATGTTGTTTTTTTTTTTTTTAATTTTTTTTTTCAACGTTTATTTATTTTTGGGACAGAGAGAGACAGAGCATGAACGGGGGAGGGGCAGAGAGAGAGGGAGACACAGGATCGGAAACAGGCTCCAGGCTCTGAGCCATCAGCCCAGAGCCCGACGCGGGGCTCGAACTCACGGACTGTGAGATCGTGACCTGGCTGAAGTCGGACGCTTAACCAACTGCGCCACCCAGGCGCCCCTTGAAATGTTGTTTTTAAAGAGCAACAATGTTTGCAGTGGGAGTAGACTTACTGCTTGCAGAAAGGCTTTGTTACAAACATTTCTATTCTCCTTCTCCATTTGTGTCACCTGTCCAGGTTGCCCTTTTGCCATCCTCCCAATAGGCAACATGTTGAGTAGGCAGCTGCCTTGTACCATGCACCAAAGGGACAGAAATGAGCTGAAACAGTAAGTCCAAAATCCAACCTTCGAGTTTTACTATTCAAACCAGTGTGGTATACAATGTTTGTGTATTTTTAGTGGCCCCTTAGCCCCATTATTAGGAAACTGTGTGAGCAAGGGTAGGTCAGGGAGAAGGTTCACAGAATCAGTAGCTGATTTGCAAGCCCAATGAATTTGCATGAAAGGCAGCAGTAAAAGTCAGGCATCAGCTCTGATATTTATAGTGAGAAGGAAGAAAGAAACAAGAGAAAGCCATGAAATGTTATCAGCAGGTCAGGAAAACAGAGCCATTCAATGTAACTCATACCTTACTACCGTTCTTCACTAAAAAAAAAAAAATGTGTATGATGTATATGTGGGGTCTTCTTTTTAAGAAATGGAAACAAGGAACTGTCCTCCCTCTGAGCAATGGTGTATGCTAAGCTACTATATCCTTTTGATACAAGAAATTGAAATGAAGTAACCACAAATGCCGAGTGAGGAGATATAAAAAGCAATATAAGGCTTCCTTTGTTATTTTTCCCCTGGTTTTTTATGTCAGAAGTTGGGGAATCATGCTGAATTTCAAATAATCTGCTTGGTCCCAATACCAAACTGTTGAGTATTATTTTGCAACTTGAGATACATCTTAAAAAACATCTTATAAGATATATTTGGTAGAGTGAGAAGACAGAAAAAAACATAGTGCTCACATGATATTAGAAGAATATCTAGCGGCTTGCAAATTAGGAACAATACAATATTGTACAAGCAGCAAGCATTCATTTTATTGTCAATACTCACAAACAAATAAATAGCAATAGTCTCAGGGGCTCTGAAAACTATTGAAACTCCTGAAATGCCACAGAATTGGGGAGTTTTAACATGTCCTGATGGCCTGCCACTATGGTAAGTCCAGAATTACCTGGAGTTATTGCTTGTTTTTGTAAGTTGGATTTATTATCATCCCGGGAGATTAGACTATGGTGTTTGGAGTTCTAATTGACCCTCCATGTTTAAAGATTACTCCTTTATACTACTGAGCAACTGGAAAGCAGGCAAGCCTTTTGGGGGTAATTAGGCTCAAATATAGATTTAAATGAAAACATATATGTACCCATTCTTAACATGTCTTCTTGGGTCTCTGAGCGGCATCTGTCTTAGCGTTGAAATTGCTCCTTGGATTAGAATTAGGTCCCTTTGGGAAGGCTTATAAAAGCATTTGCTTTTGTGAGGCCATTGGTTTTCCACTGCAGTGAGTTAATGAAGCTAGCAGCAACAACAGAACATTAGGAGTCTGAAGGAAGAGTAGCTCTCTCCACCCCTCATTTTGCATGTGAGAAAACTGGAACCCCAGAGGTTGAAGGCTCTGCCCCGGTCAGCTCACATGCTAGTCAGAGGTAAGACTGGTCCTAGAATGGCACTTTCTAATGCTCGTCTCGTGCTCCTTTGACCCCAGCATGCTCCCTGGAATTCTATAGCACCCAGCACCAACGACAATGCCTGGCACATAGTAGGCTCACAATAAATGTGTATTGACTAATTGAATGGCCTCCGAGCCTTATATTTTTAAAACATAGTTTTTAATTAGTTACAAGTGCTAACCAAATCTGGTTTGGGGAGAGGCTGGCCAAATGCTAACAAGACCATTACGAATAAGAAGAGGAGCTAATCGGCTGGCTCAGTTGGTAGAGCATGCTACTCTTGATCTTAGGGTCATGAGTTCAAGCCCCACGTTGGACCTACAGCTTGAGTAAAACAAAACAAAACAAAACAAAAAGAAGAAGAATATAAACAGGAGGAAATAATTCATCTGTAGCCTATAGTAGTAGCTGAAACTTATCTCATGATGCAGAGAGGCTGGAAAGGTGGTAACCTGTGACTATATCAGAAGCACTAAAACATTCTTGGCTATGATGCAGAAAAACATACTATGAGATTCCTTTGCTTTCTGCTGCTATTCAAACAGCAGGTGTGTGCTCAGAATGGTTCTTTTAGAGAAAACAGGGTGAAATTTTGACATCAAAAGGTCTGGAGATAACCATAGTAATAAGAATGACCACTGGGGAAAGAGCATCCCTCTTTTAGACTGAATTAGAATATAGCTATTTTGAGCATTTTTATTCAAAAAAATGGAAATTTTGCTTAATTTCCATTTATCCTGTTCTAAGTCTACCAACCCTGCAAAGCAGAGGCATGATTGATCTTAAAATGTCAATCTCTCACCTAAGGAGAGGAAAAAAAGATTTATTTAAAGAATAAAATGTCATAGGGGTTCTTAGGAAAAAAGCTCCTGGGTTTGGATTTTCTCTTGACAGCCAAGCTTCCAAGTGAGTAATTTTGCCTCTCCATCCATCTTGTAGCAGCTCCCTAGATAGCTATGAGCACAGACATCCAGACTAGCAAATGTTTGCATGTTTTAGGCTCCTTTTTGGCAGTTCATCTACCTGGGCACTGGCTTTTAGTAAAGAGTTCTTGGTACCAAAAGAAAACGTCCTCAGGACTTTAGGGAGATAATAAAGCTCTACTCTTGAATACGCTCATGCCAATAAAAATTCATCCACTAGGCTGGGGTTGGGATAAAGGAGCTAGAACTCAGTGTCTTTGGTTTAGTCCTAGGGGATCCAGGAGGCAAGTGAAACCTACAATGTGAAGAGCTCACTTGAGTGCAGTTTAAAGTATGAGTGGGTACAAAAAGGTGAATGGATTCATCAGAGGGCCCAAATAATTCTCAGCATCTCTATGCAGTCTGCATTATATTGTATATCCAGCTTCTGTAGCAGTGCCTGCCTGGAAAAGAAGTGTTTGATGATTATTTGTTACAAATAATTCAGTATTAAAATTAGAGAAAATCTCCCACTGGTTTAGATATGGACAGAAATTTATATTGTTTGTAAAAATGTATCCATTGTTTTAGGACCCTGTGAACTGAAAAATAAAACCAACAAAAAATGAATTTAAAAACACCTTGAGGTGTTGTCTAAATTGGCCTCCTATTTCAGGAAAAAAGTCTTACTCAAATCACTCTAGATGAATGAATTCCATTTCTGAAGACCTTTAGATGGACAATGGCGGTATATATAAGTCCAGGAACGGGGGCTTTGGTTTTCTTTGTGTGAGGGTAAACAATTCCTGTTCTTGACATTTTTTGTGTTTTCCAGATGATGGGCAGATTAATGGTGCCTCTTATTATTGCTCTGGACTGGCTGCAGGTGGTCCCTGGTCATCCTGACAGCCTGGAAAACTAGTTTCCTCTCCTCATCCTTGCAGTCATTACAGAAGAGCAAAGGGCAGAAAGAAGAATCCCTGTCATAGCAGAAAACTGGACCAAGGAAGAACCACTCTAAAGATAGGAATCAATGGCCTGCTCTCACTCTTAGGGAGCTGAAGGAATGGGTCACTCTCTCTAAGGACCAGTAGGCTGCTAGAACTGAAGACTTATTTGTCCTTTTAAAGATGGGAAGGGAGAGAGAGGCATACATGAGAACACAGATGCAGTTGGCTACTCTGAAATAACTTGGAGAGTATAGCTCCAAGAAAGAAAAAGGGGAAGGGAGCCAACAATGGCCTGAATGTTCCTGTGTCTCCCCATATTCATGTGTTAAAATCCTAAGCCCCAAAGGTGATAGTACTTTGTGGTACGGCCTTTGGGAGGTGCTTAGGTCATGAGGGTACAGCCCTCATGAAGGGAATTAGTGCTCTTATAAAAGAGAGCCCTCTTGCTCCTTCCACCATGTAAAGACAAAGACATAAGAAGAAGTCTGCGACCTAGAAGACAACCCTCACACAACCTTGATGGTACCTAGATCTCAGGTTTCCAGCCTGCAGGTCTGTGAGCAATAAATTTCTGTAGCTTATAAGTTCCCCAGTATATGGTACTTTGTATAGCAGCCTGAACTACGACAGAGTCAAACTAAGAGTGTTCCTCATTAATTCTCTAAAGAATGAGTCTACCAGGAAACCACCTATTCTAACTTTCCATATAATGCAAGTTTCATTCATTTCTTTATTCATTCAACAAATAGAGCAGCTCAGACCAAGATTATGGATTCATGATTATGGAATCATGCAGGAAATTTACATGTGATTTCAGATTATTTTAAATAACTTCCTTTTTTTAAAGTTTATTTATTTAAATAATCTCTACACCCAACATGGGGCTTGAACTCATGGTCCTGAGATCACAAGTCACATGCTCTTCCAAATGAGACAGCCAGGCACCCTACAGACTGTTCTAAATACTTTCTGTAGGTGACATATTAACATGCATATGATCCAGACATACCAAGGACAAAGAGGATGATCTCAAAACCACCCTTCAAAAATTATTATTATTATTATTTTTAATTTTTTTTTTTTGAGCGAGAAAGAGAGAATCCCAAGGAGGCTCCACACTGTCAGTGCAAAACCTGATGCAGGGCTTGATCTCATAAACCGTGACATGACCTGAGCTGAAGTCAAGAGTCGGACACTTAACTGACGCTTCAAAACTCACTAAAAAGGCTTGGAAGATGTTACAGTGAAGAGATAGTTTGGCATGAAGTCAGGGTCCGAATGTACCAGAACTGCTATATCTTAGCAAATTTACTCTCCTAGGGGCAACATAATATACATGAAACTGCAAATGCACAGGCCTTCCATTCCCCAGTGGCTGTAGGGAAATACTTTGATTTATTTGGAATCTGCCAAGAAAACCGTTTACCCTTTCAGTTATGTCTCATTTTATGTTTTTGAATTTTTAATAAGTTTTATTGATTCTTGTTGACCATTTTTCTATGACACACTGAGAAAAGTAAATTGTTTTAGTATTTTCTCTCTAAACAACCTACATACAATTTAATTATATTGCTTTTCATTTGTATAGTTCTTGGATGCTATTTTCCCCTCTTTGTATCAATGACTCATCATAGGAAAAAAAAATATTCCCATCCATTTCTTACTTGGTATTTATATGACTGTAAGGAAAGACATTGGCTTAATCCACAAACTACTGTAGCCAGATTGTTGCAGAAATATGAATTAATTAATGCAGAACTAAAGTACTGCTGTTACCAGGAACCAGAGAGTTAAATCCAGGATCCAAGGTAAGTGCGATAAGTGAAAGTGGCTGGGATTTGTGTCTGAATCATGGTGGAGGTATTAAAATGTAAGAGAGAGGGTGGGATGGAGAGACCGAGAAAACCTTACCACAGCACGTGGAAGTTTCTCCTTAGGAGAGCCTTGTGGCTCATTGTGCCTGTCAAGTAGGCTAATGTGCCTGTAAATTTCCTCTGACAGAAAACACATCACAGCAGCAACACCAGAAAACAACACAACCAAACTGTGGAAGACTGAAAGCCCAGTGCTTTCAAGGATGATCAGAATATAACACAGAAAAAAAAATACAAGGCATTGAAAATAAACAAAGGCTAGGAAGAAATGAGATCACTTTCTAAGAAGAAAGCATTTATCATTTATAGGCCAAAGGAAATGCTTCTCCCACATCCATTTTTTATATATTGTTTGGCGGTCTCAGTTCAAGGTCAAAAGTATCAGAGGACAAAAAGAATATGACTCAAGATTTAAGATTTGTCATGACTGGCTTTGTAATTGCATAAATATTAAATATGTAGAAATAATTGTAAGCACATTATCTCCATATCTCCACACGTTGCTTTAATTTTTAATGTAATCTTTTATCCGCCGTTTCCTTAGCTGGCTGTGGGTTTGTGATTTGCATAGCTAGAATGATCTGGTGCCATCAATTTAGTAATGAAGTCACTTATTGAGCAGAAGAGGCTTCTAAAGATTATACTAAGCTGTAGGAAAGAAGAGTGTGGAAATGAAATTTTATGTTTCAGGTAAATGGGAAGTTTATTTTATAGCACATTTCCCATTGTAAATTTAATATGGCCACTTTAAAATAAATTTGGAAAACAAAGAAGAGGGTGTACCCACATTTTCATCATCCTAACTTTTCAGTGTTTTATATTCTGGTCTTTTAAACCTATGCATATATATTTTTAACATAGATGTAACCACTATGTGTGTGTTCATATAATCTTGTATCCTGCCTTTTTTCTCTTACTAACATAGTTATCATAACTAACTTTTATGACTGTAAAATAATAAAGAAAAGAGAGGTCCATAATTTACTCACCCCTTAAGTTTCTGGTGGCTAGTATAGCAAAGTGGTTAAGCAGCTCATACTGGAGCCAGATAAATCAAATATCAGCTCTGCTACCTAAGTGTGTGGATTTGGGCAGGTTAGTGAAGGCTGTGTCTCAGTTTCCTCATCTATGAAGTGGGGATAATAACAGTGCCTCTATGAGGGTGTTCTTTTGGCAGTTTAAGGAAATAATCCATGAAAAGCACCTAGCCTGTCTCTATTATACAGTAAGTACTAAAATGAAGTGTTATTAAAGACAAGAAAGTTAAATACATGACACTGGGTTTCAAAATTAACAACAACAACAAAAAAAGCGTGAGTCCTACAAAACTGAGTCTCCTGAGACAATGCCACCACCCCAGAAGTTCCCATGTGCCTTTTACTGGTAACAACTCCCTAGCTTCACTACTAACCAGATTTTGACGGTTAACATGTCCTTGTTTTGCTTCATACTTAACATGTAAGTATGCTTCCCAGAAAATATAGCTGAGTTTTGCCTGCTATTGAACTTGATATAAATGGAATCTTTCTCTCTCTCTCTCTCTTTTAATGTTTATTCATTTTTTTGATGTTTATTTATTTTTGAGAGACAGAGACAGAGCACGAGTGGTGGAGGAGCAGAGAGAGAGGGAGACACAGAATCCAAAACAGGCTCCAGGCTCTGAGCTGTCAGCACAGAGCCCAACATGGGGCTCGGACTCAGACTGTGAGATCATGACCCTAGCCGAAGCCAGACGCCGAACTGAGTCACCCAGGCGCCCCAATGTTCATTCATTTTTGAGAGAGACAGACAGAACATGAACAGGGGAGGGGCAGTGAAAGAGAAAGAGACATAGAACTCGAAGCAGGTTCCAGGCTCTGCACTGTCAGCACAGAGCCCAACATGGGGCTGGAAGTCATGAACTGTGAGATCATGACCTGAGCTGAAGTTGGATGATTAACTGACTGAGCCTGCCAGGTGCCCCCCCCACCTCCCTCTCTCTCTCTCTCTCTCTCTCTCTCTCTCTGTTACACACACACACACACACACACACACACACACACACACACAATATCACTTTGTATTTAGGAGGCATACAATTCAAGGCTTGATTTTGTTGGGATGAAGAAAGGTTTGGACAGGGAGCCAGAGAACTTGGCTTCAAGTCCAGTCTCCATGAGATCTCAGGCAAATCTTTGTGTCTCCCTGGGGCATGTAAAATTTTCGTATGTGCTAAGTGTCTTTGAAGCTTTGGAGTACTAAATTGTTAAGCTTTTCCTATTTGAGTACTGTGCTGGCATATGAGAAACTAGAGCCAAAGATAATCCAGAGGAAGACCTGGGGCCTGCTAGATATAAGCCTCCTCTTCCCAAAAACCATGCCAATAACAGTGTCAGAAAACAAAGGACTATAAAAGAATGAAAGTGATCCTACACCACAAATAATTTTCCCTTCTCTGTTATATCCACATCTAGATATATTATTGGCCTTCGTTGTCATGTGCATGGATGACATTTCCCCCAAGATAAATTATAGCCATAAAGATTTTAATGTCAGGAGTTTGGAATTCAAATTAATAATTACATATTATAAGTTTTCCTGGACAGAGTCAGTTTTAAACATCTTAACCCATTTCGTGTGTTTGTATTTCTCCTAATACTGCCGGTGGTTAAGTACTGCAGGTTGGCTCATCTAATGCCCATTCCACTTTCCTCTTATGGCATCTTTCATAATGCAGACTGGAAGCTTACAACGTTTCCTAGACTTCTTTGCACCTAGAGCTATGGATACTGTCAATTAGATACATTCATGCAAGATTTAGAAAACATAAGAGAAGACGGGACATCTTCGTGACCACTTTTGGCTGTATTTCTCTTATAATTAATATCATTGAAACATTTTTTTTTTTCTGAAGTAGTGTTCCATGGCCCATCATTCAGCCCCCTGATGACAATAAGTAGTTGTGGCAGTTGGGACAGCAATAGTTTTCTGGCTCTACCTGCCCTCATGGGTTATGTTATTGAAACCAGCATCCAAGAGTCCTCAGCAGTCATAGCTCCACTGAGAGGTCAACTCTGTACTGTACTGGAATCGTTCATTCTTGGAGGCTCCGTCTATAACTCACTTCTCCAATCCTGACATTCATTTTTGCAAGCACAATCTATTAAATGCCTTTCTTCTTAAAAATAACTAAAATTGTTTCTATTTGTTCGCACCACCAAACCCTGACTGATACACATCCTGAAAGTTACTTCAGAAAATCTATTCACTGTATACAAGGTATAAGATACCATAACTCTGTAGAATGCTGTATCAAAAAGACAAGGGGTTTGGAAGCCAGAAAAAATAAGCCACACCATTTAGTATCTCTGTATCCCAAAGCAGATTGCTTAACCACTCTGTATCGAAGTTCCTTTATCTATTAAATAGATTTTAACATGCTAAACTTCCAGAGTTGTGAGAATTACATGGGGCAGCACAAGAAAAGCACAACTGGTCATATCACACACTGGTCATTCACTATGTGGAGTTTATTTCTATCTATCCCCATATTGGAATTCTCTTTGTAGTTAAGATAATTAGTAAAATAATTTGGGGAGAAATTCTATTAAAATTGTATACATACCTACATATGTGTATATTTATCTATCTTCTGTCTGTCTTTCTATCTATATAAACACCCTTATAGGAACACAAAGATTGAGTGCTGATTGATTCACAGTGACAAGAGGAGTAGGTTTAAATGCAGTTCAAGAGCAAAGAGACTTCCAGTATGAGCCAGAGCAACCCATTATGAGTGTTACCAATTCACCCCAACTGGTGCCTCAAGGCCCAAATAATAATTAATTCAGTCAATGAATATTTATTAGGCCTTGACATTTGTAGACACTATTTTACTCACTAAGATACAGTGAAAAATCAAAAGGCCCCTGACTTTCAGGAGCTTGCATTCTATTGGAAGAGACACTCAGAAGACAATAAGTAATTTCAAATAGTGAGAAACACTATGAAGAAAAGGCACTCTTCTTTTAGCTCTGTTTCCCTTACCTTCTCCGAAGTTTACTGTTACTTGACTCATCCTCTCTCTCAGCTTCCTTTCAGGGAAGGAAAAGCAAAGGGAGGTGAAGATTATGTCAACAATGTCAAGATTCTCTTAGGTAGGCGAGTAGTTTCAAGATCTGCGAAGGGTCTTGGGTCTGTCACTATTTTATTGACACCAGCAGAAAACACGAGATGCCTGGATTAGAGACAAAAGAACATGTCAAAGCAGCATGAGCATGATGTTGGTGTTAGTTTCCCATGTCCCTCAAATCCCACAGGGTCTAAAGAAGGAGCCCAAGTGGGTGCCATATACATAGGAGATTTCTGTCATAAGCCAAAGAATACTGAACTTGGAGAACACACTGCTTTTACAGTTTTGGTAAGTAAGCCTACTCTTTGTTTGGAAGGAAGTATTACTTGGTTCCTCAAGGTTGCTGGCTGCAAATACAATCCTGAAAAATGACCCAAATAAAGAGCACTCAGGGTCTCTTTTATTCTTGGCATACCCAGAAATAATGTGTAGAGATGCTCAGGGCCCTTGGCAGACTGATTTTCCAAACAGGTAGGAGATAAAAGGATTGAACCTTCCATCCTTTATGTTTTATGCAATCACAATTATAAAATTTTCTAAAGTTATGAGTACTCAGAACTTTGTTCCTTCCTCCTTCCAAACTTTTATCTTAGATATGATGTATGTAGGCAACTGAAGAGTTCAGACAGACTTAGAGTAGCAGCTGGCAAGGGAAGAGATAAATTTTCCAGTTGTTACCAAATATAACCTCAGGATCTTCTGTAGATATAGACCTTCTCATCATTAGAAGCATGGAACTAGACCTCATACCTTCCAGAAACCTCACCCCAGGCTTTTTTCCTGTTCAATATTACATTGATTGCCCATTTTAACAAACCTCAGCTGCAAAAATATACTTATGTGGGTAGGGAAAATAGTATAATATGTTCCTTCCCTGAGCACTCCTCACATGGCCATTGCTCTTGAATCCTGCTACAAAGGGTCCTTGCTGGTTCATCCTTACAGCCAACTTTCCTTGGATCAATGTCAGGGAGAGAAAATTGTAGACTTCCTCTATGACATACCAGTGCTGTCCAATGAGGGCTCCATTATCTGCTTCCTGTAATGGCTATTTCATGTGTTCTCTACCCTACTCACTGCTTCCTGGAAACATTCTTCTTTCCCAGAGAAGATGGAAGGTGTCTGGGGAATGCTCTCCTAACATGTTATGTGTTACCTCTTGTAATCCTACAGTAAATGCTGAAAAATAGCTATTACTATCCCCATGTGGCATGTTGGAAAATGGAGTTTTGTAGATATCATGTAACTTTCCCAAAGCCACAAAAGCTATGTGTCCTGGAGAAGGAATCAGATTGAATCCTTACGATATGGGTCCTGCCCTGCCCTCATGCAGCTTCCAGATACAGTAAAATAAAACTTCTTCTTAGAAAAAAATGTTTGTACAAAAAGCCCTAGCTTCCTAAGCCACAGAAACATAAGCACTATAGAGAATGTTTGCTTTTACTTTTCCTAATACATTTTCTCATATCATAAGGATGAGACCTTTAGCTGTTTGTTTCCCTAATAACAGAGTTAATTGCTCAGATCCAAAGGGAGAATAAAACTTCTCTTATCTTCCCCAGAGCAAAATATTATGTCCTGGGATAGGCACCTAGGTTAGCTCTGAAGGTGCTGGGAGACTGGATTATTACCTTTCTAGTTATTTAAATTCCAACTAGGAATGAAGCCCCAGAGCTCAGAAACATCTGGAGTAAGGAGGAGACTCTTTCAGGAGATGAGGAGGAACAGCTGTATCCTTTACCTTCATAAACACAGAAAAATCACTTCTCGTCCCCTGTCTGTAGAGTACCTGGCCACTGATGTAGAAAAATTTTCATTGTCTTTCATGATATTGCCCCAGGGGTAATACCTGGGGCAAGCTGGCAGGGGGTAGCATGCAGTTCTTACTTACTCTGGGGTAGTAAGAAATCTCTGATCCAGAGCACCTCATGTGCCCATTCAAGATAAAATACATAAAGATAACTATTAAAAACACATCACTAGACAATTCAGAGAAGGGAGAAGAACACAAATACTTCTAGACCATGAAATAAGTAGTTATAAACAAATACCTGGTAATGTATTTGAAGAGAGAGTGTTTGAGTTTTTTCTGTGTGGAATGAGTAGGAGTTTGCTGATGGACAAGGCAGCTGAAAGGCATGCTAAACATAAAGAATTATACCAAGGATATGAGGTGCACCTTTGTTCAAGTTTTATAAAATTGGACCTTTATTCAGGGTGCTTTATTTCCACATATCACAAAATTGTCATATTAATTTCATTATGATAAGATACTCTACTGCCATCTTCCAGAAGATAGTTCCAATAACTACACAAATTGACAATATCAGCAATATGTACAGCACTGATTAAAGGTGTCCTATGTATGGTCTATACAATTGTACATAGTGGCCCTGTGTCCTTGGCTCAACAGGGAGAAAGCAAGTTGTTCAGCATAACTTGGATGAAGATTGTGTGTGAAAGAGCGGGAAGAGACAAGGCTGGATAGAAAGGCAGGGGTCAGAACTGGAAGGAACTTAGGGTCCATACCAATGTGATTAGAATTAGATCTGAGAGTGCTGGGAAACTACTGATGGATTTTAGGCAAGAACATGTGATTGAAATTTTCACAAAGCTGGAGGATTGGGAAAGTGGTGACAATAGGACAAGATCATACAGGAGATCCAGTAAGAGACCAGAAGATCACAGGAGCTCTATGATAGGAAGACAGGGAGGAGGCTGACTTCTTTGGTCTTAGAGGGAGGAGGGGAGGTCTTCTTCCTGCCATAGTGATTCTCTTTTTCAGAGCTTTTGGTTCCCATCACTATACCTTCTTTGCTACCTACCACCGTGCTCTTTCACTTTTCCTTTTCCTGTGTCTTTAATCTCTCTCTCCACTTGCTTCATCCCTGCAGGCTTCGGTTACCCCAATATGTCAAAGTCTTGCTTCTGCCCACCCTTGTTTTTCTACATGAGTATTTTCTGCTGCATTAGAGTGGCTTTATTCACTCTCCAGATCAGGAAAATCCTACGCTTCTAACCAACAAGCAGTTGAATACCCCCTATGCAGCGGTGTGGTAGCTGGTAGAACCACAAGGATAACTACTGAAGTTACGATGTTGGCTTGCCATGCTTCCAGAGATTCAACCATTAAGATGCTAACAGGCTCAACTGGATTTAGGTAATTTATTACTTACACAGCAAAAACAGTATCAGTGTGGTGTCACCTCCCCACATCTCTAGTCCCACAGGATGACAGTAAACTGGAGGGACCTGATGACAGAGAAGAGTTATGGGTTGATCTTCTCCTGAGAAGCCATCTAAACTATAGCCTGGCAGTTTCTAGACTTACACAGAAGCTTGAACTTATATTTGAAAGTGGGTGGAGTAACATAGAAAGTCCTGTGCTCAACTGAAACTAGGGAGTTTGATGAGAAAAGGCTTTAGAGCAGTCTGCTTCTCCAAAGAAACTTATCTCCCCTTGGCCGTGGAGGAATTGCAGGGCATTCCACCAAGACTCTGATCAGACTTGGCTTATGTAAAGACATGGAAAGTCATGTGGCAACAGGGCTCTATACCACTGACTCCACCCCTGACCTTTCATGTATCCAAGTAAGAATAATTTTCAAGAGTCTGGGCCACCCATTAGATTACCTAATTAATTATAATGATTGATTGTAGAAATTTGGACCAAATATTTTCCATTCATCTTAGGCCAGAGCAGATCAGAGTGACCATGGCTATGACTCCTAGAAAGATGGTCAGTCTAACTTGAAAGATAAATTACAAAAAGGTTCCCCATCCACAGCCAAGCCAGTTAAGTACGTCTCAGGTGTTGTTGAGACTGAACTGAGAAAGCCACACTGCTTTCTAAGGCAGAAGATAGACTGTTTCACTTTCCTGATTCATTAATCTACGTGAAACAATAGGTGTTGGCATTTGAAAATATTCTCCCTTGACTGGCTAGCAGGAGGTCTGGGGCAACATGATTTTTTATAATCACTTGGATTAGAGAGTTTAAAATGGTTTATGTTTGTCAGGCAAGTAGAGGTCTGATGAGTATAAGTACACTCACATGAGTATAAGTACACTAGTGGGGGCATAAACTGTATTAGGAATGTTAAATGTCCTTTATTACAATAAAGGTGAGTCAATTCTGTGTCCCTTATGGTGGGCAAACTCCTTGATTGGAGCTAAATAATTTCCTGCAAAGCAGGCTGCAATGCTTCTGAAGAGAACAATCTGGCTATGATAGCCAACCAGCCTAGCCCTTATGGTATGGACTGTTCCAGGTGAATTAGATTCTGCTAATATGTTTGTAGTGACTTCAGCAATGGCATTTTGCTGACATGGGGGTCAAGGTTTAATTCTCCAATGTTTGAAGGAAAAGCTGTTAAGTTTTTGTCAGTAGGGTCAGGAGGGAATGATAGATGCAGCAGTTAAATTCAGCTACTGCTGGTCTGGAAAAAACATACAAGAGAATTTTGTTTTTTTCCTTACATGATAGAGACCCCAAGGGACTGACAATAATACCAGCCTAGTGGGAATCTTAATGATGTCCAGAAAATTAATTTTATTCTATCATCTCAGGTGGAGGTCATCCACCTGAAAGGTAACAGTCCTTAGTTTAAGATCTAAAAACTACAGATCTGAGTTTTAACATCTAAGAGACCAGGATTTAAGTTAAGGATGGATATTCAAGCTTACAAAGGAATTCTGAGAGGACAGTCCAGGTCAGGTGTCCTATAAGTGAGAGCCAAGAGAAGCTTAGTGATTCTTTCCCCAACCCCTGACTTCCCAGGGTTTAGGGTATTCTTTTCCTACCAGCTAGGCTGTTGATTTCCTTCCATAGCCACATGATTGGTATGACCAGTCTCTACAGCAATCACTTTATTCTTTTTCCCAATCCTCATCATTTCTAACCTATGCCATTTTCTTGGATTCATCTCATCTCTCAGTGGCTTTTTTTTTTTTTTTTTGGTAGAGCTTGTACCATCCTAGAACTTGTCCCACCCTAAAAGTGTGGGACATGCCAGGACCACTTTAGAGTTGTCATCTCATGCTCATGATTAGTTTCTCCTGCCCTCTAATTCAAATATACCATACCAAGACATCTGAAATACCTGCTACTTCCAGTTCATCAGATCCAATTAGCATAATGTTGTCATTTTGAACAACCAAAATGAACCAGTGTGATGTTTTGTGGAATGTCAAGAGGATCAACATTTCTGTAGGCTGTATTAAGGAGAATTGATGTGCCCCTGAGGTAACCCTGTAAAGGCATTCCATTGGCCCTGTTAGGTAATCACCAACTGCTTCTGATGGTTTTTTTTTATAAATAAGTATAGAAAAGATGGCATTAGCTATATCAATAGCTGTATACCAAGTACCAGGTGCTACATTGATTTGTTCCAGTAAAAATACTGCATCTGGGACAAAAGCCACAATTGGAATTACCTCCTGATTAAGTTTATAGTAATCCACATTTTCCAAGATCCATATGACTTTTGCACTGGCTAAATAGGTGAGTTAAGTGGGAATGTGATAGGTATCACCACCATTGCTTCTTTCAAGTCTTTTCTCGTGGTATTGTTTCTGGTTTGCTATCTTGGAAGACAGTGAAATATCCAGGAGTTTCCCATATAGGTCTTCTTATCATAATGGCCCTCATCTCATGGGAAAAAAAGCCAATGGGCGGGGGGTATTGTCAGTTCTAGAACTGAAAAAATAACCACACAGTTGGTGTGTGGATCAAATGAATTAACAGGACCAACTGTGAGTAGGACATGAGCTAAGACTTCATTTAACTACTGACCAAGATAAACTCCAACTTTGGTTGAATCATAAAAGTGGTGTTTTTTATTCTTAGGGATTAGCATCAATTCAGATCCAGTGTCTAATAAACCTCAAAAGATTTGCATATTTCATTTTCTTCAATGTACTGTCACTCTAGTAAATGGCCACACAGCGCTTAAGGGAGCATTTACACTGTGTATTGTAGCAAAGGTGAAGGGTCCTTCCTGAAGGAGTCTCCTTCAGTCAAGGGGTTTTTGAGTCTGTGAATTGGTTTAGGTGTGAAAACTGAGTGAGAAGCTGTGATTGTCCACTATACTAACTCAAGTTAGATTTTACCCACCTGACTTACAGCTTTTCCTATTATAAATATCAAGCAGTACTCTTATTTGGTTGCCTATCTGTTTTGTTCCTAGGGCACCTCTGTGGGCCAAGGCAGTCTGAGTGCCTATACATACTTGTCGTTGCCCTTTAACACAAATGTAACCAAATTATATGTGATACCCAAGTGCCACTTGTCCTCTTGCTATTAGGTTCTGTCATCTCCACTGAAATCCAGATGCCCAAATCAATGGTACATCCTCTATAATCATACATGGCCTACAGAGGGGGACATCCATACAGATTTTCAAAGATTCATGTCTTCCTCTCACTAATTTATTTCTCATTTTTTCGGCTTAGGGAGTGTCTCTGGGCCTTTGATGGAACACAGTTGAAGACGGGTATGCAGATTGTATATGATAAGCATAACATTTCCCTAAACCATGGATTCCCTGTTCCACATGTCTGGGAAAGTTGGGCACCTCAACTTCAACAATTGTATGCCACCAATGAGTCCAAGTTTCAATCAACCAAACTGTTAGAACCACCTCTAGCTGCATAAGCTAAAACAAAAAATTAACATCCTAACAACGAATTTGGTTCAATATAGTGTTCTACTCCACCCTCCATGGTCTGATGCCGGTAGAAGCCACTCCCACACATGTTCAAGAGGTTTCTGCCTATGTATTAACATAGTAATCACATTGTAGTTACCTTGGTGTGAACATATCCCCCAAGAGCATGCAGAGTTAAGACTATAGTGGCATCAGAGGGTGATTGTGGTGGGTTTTGAGGAGAATATATATTCCCTTTCAAGCATCGTCCCCAGGTGAGGTTGTCACAAAGCTTTCAAGCAGAGGAAATCTACCTCCTCAGACACTGGAGAGCAACCTACTTCCACTGGTAAGAAAGGACCAGAGTGACTTAATGTTTCAAAATTGCCAGTTTCATCTGGGCCCAACCCATTCTCAGTTTTGAAGTCCTATTATTTAATAACTGATACCCTAACTTTTGCATGAGAAACTTGGTACATCTGTGAATTCAATGGAAGTTGTAATTCAGTAACCAGAAATTTTTAATTTTGTGTTTAATTTTCAGAAATATCATTTATCTGAAATTCTCTTAAGAGTTGTTATGGAAGCTCTCTGGTTTTCATGTCATACCTTTGATCTGTGCTTGTCATTTCTCTTTGTAAGCATTCAAAGGAACTCAAAAGAATCCATATCACACCATAGTCCTTGTAGTCACCTTACAGCCATACCAGTCACCTTACAGCCACAGCTACTTGGGCCCCCAAGGCACATGGTTTAGTTGGTATTTCATCACAATCAGCCACAGGACATTGATTTATTGGGATGCCCCGGGTGCCATGAATCACTAGCGTCTTATTTCCCTTTGGCAGGGAGTTCAGCATCGAGCTCAAGCCAAAGACCCAATCAAACCAAATTCCTAACCTCATCTCTTGGGGTTACAGGTAAAGCTTAATAAAAAATAAAAAGCTTAAGCAAAAATATTATAAACTACAATAGATAATTAATGAGGGATTCACTAGGGGGAAGATAACCTCTAGAAGATATAGAAACAGCAGTTTTAAGGAGGAAATCTTATAATTAACCCCTGGGCTGGGACAGAGCTCCCCAAAGAGCTCGCCAGCCCCTCACAGGGCTAAGATCCAGACTTTATTGGAGACGGCAGAGTCCTAAAACTCTGGCTCACTGAATGGCAGAGAAGTCACACCTACAGAACACTACCTTGTGGAACCTAATACAAATCTTGTCTCTACAGAGCCTGGAGAGTTATTCATGGGTAGTGGCTCACTTTAGGGCCTCCTCTACAGAACCACTAGAGTTAGGGATGATGGAGGAATTTTCTGATGGAAAAATCTCCAGTGCCAAGCTAGTGGAGCTTGGCACTGGAGAAAGCCAGGTATACTGCAAGCGCCTGCCTACCCATGTACCAAAACCAAGAAGCAAAACCCTTTTCTTCCTGCGATGTCTCTTCAGCGCCCTCTACTGACAAAGCTTCAGCACCTGCTGGCAAAGAAAAACTTACTTAAAAGGGCCCAGATCCATTTTCACGGTGCAGTCAAAAAGGGTTGATTTGGGATTGAGCAGCAATTAAACACTAACCCCCACGACCATTACTTCTTAGGCTCCACTCATAGATTTTGTAGCCAGCTGTCGTTGGCAGTCTCCTTTCCTTCATGTTTCATCAGGAAGTCACCAAAAGCAACAGAGGAAAAGAGGAGCCTGAACTTAATGAGAAGCCCCTTTCTCCTCTATTTCTACAGCTCCTCACCAAGTTGCCGTCCCAGACACGCCAGGCCCGGTTCCTCAAGGGCAGGAAACCTGGGCACCAAAAAGGAAATGAGGAGAAAGCTCACACTCTGTGGAACGTGGGCTGCTGGCGTCTGAAGGCCTCAGAGGGCCTCACCTCCACCCAGGCTGCCTGCCAGTTCACAAAAGCCGTCCGAGGTCTTCTCTCCGCCTGGGCTCAGGGAGGAGGGTGCGGGGCGGGCCCGTTGGGCGGTGCACTGTGATTGGGCACCTGAGGCCCCGCCCCATCCCGGCGCGTCGAGAATGGGCGGGGCCAGCCGCTTGCTCTGCTCCAGGGCTGCGGGCGCGTATTGACCCAGCAGCCGCCTCGCCGCGGCAGTTTCCTCCTGCTCGTGGCGGACGTTGTAGGAGCGCCGAGTGGCGCTGGAGAACCGGCGCTTCGTTTCGCAGCTGCCGCCGCCATCTCCGCATTTACAGGGCGGGAAGGAGGGAGGGGACTTGCGGCTGCAGCTGGAGCGGGCTTCTCTCCGGGGACGCTCCTCTTCTTGCTCTCCTTTTCCTCCTCCGCGCGCCGCCGCCGCCCGCCCCCTGCGCCCTCCCCGCGCAGCCCGGGTCCGGGAGGGGAGAGGAAGGGGCGCCGGGGGGCGGGAGAGGCCGGCTGGCGGACGCGCGCTCGGAGGAAACTCCTGCCCGTTCCGTGCGTCCCCGCGCCCGGGGTGCACCCTGGCCCGGCCTCGGCGGCGGCGGTGGCGGCGGCAGCAGGAAGGCGCTCTGGCGGGGGCGGCGCCGCGGGGGCGGGTCTGGCCGT
Organism: Prionailurus viverrinus; assembly: GCF_022837055.1. Taxonomy (NCBI): domain Eukaryota; kingdom Metazoa; phylum Chordata; class Mammalia; order Carnivora; family Felidae; genus Prionailurus; species Prionailurus viverrinus. The sequence goes on from NC_062561.1 coordinate 170,645,940, forward strand.
CCCGGCGCTAAGTTGTGGGGCCGGGCTCCTCCCGACCCGATTCTTTTACCCTGGGCTGCTCAGACGCAGCTCGGTGCTGTCTACCCCAGCTCCGCCAATCCCGCATCTCTTGGGTGAGGGGGACACGCCTGCCCTCGTCTAGAAAACTTTTCCTGCTGACTCGGTCGGGGCGGCGGTGGCAGGAAGTCCGGACAGCGACCTCTTCTCCTCCTGCCCTACGCGCCCTGCCGGGTGCCGGCGCCGAGCTCGAGATCAAGTTTGCGGGGGCCCCTTCCGGGCTGCAGGCGGGTCCCGCCTTAGGAGGGGACGCCCGACCCCAGGGAGGGCGGTGGGCCCGGGCGAAGGCCGAGGGCGCGTGGTGGCGCCGGAGACAAGGTGCGGAGTGCGGTCGGAATCCGCACCCACAGCCGAAAGCGCGGAGAGCAGGAGCCCGGGAGCAGAGAGCCTCCGGCGGCCGCTTGCAGGAGTCCACAGCCCTCCTCCTCCTTTGGTGAGGACAGTGTCCTAGCCCCGAGTGTATCGAGGAAAATGAAGTTAAGCCGGCAGTTTACCGTGTTCGGCAGCGCGATCTTCTGTGTGGTGATCTTCTCGCTCTACCTGATGCTGGACCGGGGTCACTTAGACTACCCCAAGAGCCCGCGCCGCGAGGGTTCTTTTCCTCAGGTAAGCACCGGCGTGGGGCTCCACGAGCGTAGGCGTGGGGGTCCGTGTTCCCCGCTGCTTCGCGACCTCTTCCTCCCGCCGAGGTTCCGCGCCGGGGCAGGGCGAGGCCGAACTGGAGGAGGCTCCGAGCCTCCTACAGCCTTGGCTCTGCAGCGTTCGGACGACGGTGCCGGCGACCCGTGAGCCTCCTCCTCGCGGGCGCGCCGAGTTAACAAAGTGCCGGGCGGCATGCGGTGGCGGGATCGCGCTCCAGGGTAGTGGCCATGTTCCCGCACTCGCATTCGGGCCTGTTGGGGTGGCCTGGGGCACCTGCCGGTTGGGGAACCGACGCAGCGCCCAATTACCGCTCTTGGGCAGCCCCTCGGCACACACAGGGTTAAGCTGCACAGACCCCCCCCCCCTCCCCCCGAGCGCCCCCAGTCGCCAAAATTGATCAGACCCCATCTGGTCTGTTTTTTCACCCCACTGTCTCTCGAGAAATAAGCAAAAGTTTATTTCGTGTTGCAGACCTCTTAGATGTGAATCTGTAGGGTTGATTTTAGTGTCGTCATTCTTCAGCTATTACATAGGGTTTGTTTGGAGCAGACGTGGGAGCCCAGTAGGGAAGCGCGTGTTATACTCAAGCCGGAAGCTGTGGGGCGCTCAGTCCTGCGCCCAGTGGTCAAATTCTCCATCGAGTTGGGAAACCACCGGTCTTAAGTCTTTTATTTAAAGTTACTAAAAATAAGCAAACAGACAATCGGTTCTGTTTGTAAGGATACCGCGCCGCGTGTGCGATTTCAGTTTCAATTTCTTTGCCCCTGACCTGTGCAGTTAAGAAATTTTAGTAAAACTGGGTGTTGTGTATACTCTGTAATGAATGAACCTGAAGATCTCAAAGCCGTGACAAGCTGATCTAACTACTCGACCCTGGGATATTGAACAGGTTGACGAGGTTTTTTTGTTTTTTGTTTTTTGTTTTTCTTTTTTGACCATGTAAGTGTCAGAGAATATCCTTGCCATTTGTTCTTGTGTTATGCTAGGGCGAAAGGCTTGAATTTAATTAAAATTAAATTGTGAAAGTGAAAAAAGCCCTCTTTGTGGATGCTGTCATCCATACAGAGCCCTCAAAATGTTTTGCACGTGATAGGTATTAGAAATGCTGTTACAAACATGTTTCAAAAAATTTAAAAGCTTCTTCTTAGGTAGTAAGCACTGTGGAGCATCTTTCAATCTTCACTTCAGAGTCTGTCCAGTGCCTGTTCGTGAGACTGGATAAAAGTTATAAAAGGGGGTGGGGAGTTCACCCTGTGAAGCCATAGCAAAAGGAATTCTAAGCCTTGCTTAATATGTTGTATAATTTGGGGACTAAACTTGCTGTGATTTTTTTTTCACCCCAGTAATCACATTTTCAGAATTTTCTCCATTACAGGAAAAATCATAAAAGTTGATATATTTTACTTAAGCTGTTATCTTGAATAATGTCCTTTGGCTTTGGCTTGATGATCACTTGGAAGTGATTTATGCAAACATCTGGGGCTGGGGTTTTCTGGCAACCTTGACATTTTACTGTTTCTAAAGAAGTGAGTGACTCATTCAGTTACTGGGAAATCTTCGGCAAAGTTAATTCCAATATTTTAATATCCAGCCTTAGTCCTCCTTAGGGGGCTGAAGTTCTGCATAGAGCAGAATGCATTTGATGGAAAGTGGCAGTGGTTGCTGGAAGAGAAGGCTCTTGTATGTATTCTGTTTTGTGTGCAAGGAAGAGGATTTGGAAGGTGGAGCTTTTTATACTTAAGGTTGCTGTTCTCAGATTTTCAGGACTGGATTTTCATTTCAGGAAGAAAGCACTTTTTACTGATTTGGTTTTGGAGAGCCACTGAATTCCCAAACAGGTGGACACGATAAACACTCTGTAAGTCCAACTCTTGTATGTCTGACATCAACCTCTGTGTCTTACAGGATAAACTCCATCCCCACCGCTAGTAGATGAGGAACCTGAGGCACAGAGAGATTAACTTGCCCAAAGTCACACAACTAAAAGCTGAGATTTGAACAGGTGGCCTGTGGAGTCTAGGCTCTCAGCCACTCAATAGTATACTATCTCATAGTAGTTCCTTGCCTAATGTTTAGGCCTCAGTCTCTCTGCAGAAAAGGTCTGATGTGGAAGATAGAGCATGTTGCTCTGTGGTTCCTTAGCTTATGACTTTTTTTTTTTTAAAGGAACTTTCATTATGAAGCTCTAATGAATGTGCTCCTTTCTCTGAAACTTTAATGTTTGAGATTTATGTCTCTCCCAAAATGGCTCGTTGCTCACTTTGCAGCTAAATATTGTAATGAAAACCATTATGCAGCACAGCATATAGTCTTTTGAGTTGCTTTTTTATTTTTTTTTTCATTACTGCTAACTCCCATGTAAACCTTAATTTGATGAGAACACCAGACATAACAAAAGGAGCTTGCAATATATTATGTATCTTTGGTGAATTTGAAGCAAGCTAGTCTGTCACTGTGCATCATTTTTGGTGTCTAGTAGAATGATTTATCTATAAAGGGATTGATTTCCACTGAATTTTAGTTTAGGATTTAGGATTTTAGTTTCTTTTAGTCAGTGTGGAACCTTTAGTAATGTATATGGTCTCTTTGTAAGCAAGATATGTTTTAAAGCCATCCTAAATTGAGAGCAGTCTATTTGCTGTTGTTCTGGCTTCATCCGTTTTCCTTCCTCCTACAACTCTGTGTTTTCTACTACTTGGCCAGACTCTGGGGCAGAAGTAGGCCCAACTCAGGGTACTTTCATTTGTCCCACCCTGGGGCAGATGCCTGCCTCTGACATAGTCTTTGGAAGGCTATCTATCCCCTGTGCTCCTGGGAGGAATTCCTTTGAGGATTGGAGGCAACAGGTGGTCTTATCTGTGTTAGCTTCTCTGTATATTTCAGGGTTAATAAATCTCAGCTAGAAAAATTAATTAAACTTACACTTCAGTTGAGAGGCTGGCCAGGGCCTAATGCCCTGAAAGATGCTTTGAGGTATTGCAAGAATTCGAGCAGCTGGAAAAGAGAGACTTGGTTAAGGTCTTCCTGAAATTCTTCATCACTTCTTATAAGCAGATTTAACAAGTTGCTTACTGTCTACCTTGTATGCAATAGGATGTCTTATTAATGTCTTATGTTTGGATCTGGAGAATTAAATTAATAATTCAGCTTTTGTATGACACATGATTTATCTTTAAATAACTAGTGTAGACTGTGACCATAGGTATTAATATTAACTCTTGGGAATCTCTTCAGAGATTGGGACTCTGATAGAAAATGTGAGAGTGAAGGTCAGACTTTATCTTTGCCCAAATAACAGTTATCAAGCAAGAAAGTGAGAATGTCTTTAAGATACTTGATTAAAAGACTTGGGAATGTGGAGGCTTTTATACCTTTGGATTTTTAACTCCTATTGTGAATAAACCCGTATAAAAATATGCTTAAATGCTCTACATCTCTAGTACCTTTTAAAGAGCCCAACATAGCTCATATTTAATAAAAGCTGCCTTTAATCTTCCAGTTATGTTTCTTGCTTTTAGAAATCTGCAAATCTTAAGAATGCTATGTAGAAAAATAGGGTGTGCCTTGCTTCTCCGTACTCTAGTGCAGAGAACCTCTCTCTAGGTTATAGCATTTGTTGCTAGGGCTTGTGCACTTGTGTATAAGGGATTTTGTTTCATTTAGGGGGCTGTAATCTTTGAGATCTGTGACTTTGGGGACGTGATGGAACTTTGACATTGGTGGCAAAAGGGCATTGAAGAGGAATGCACGAACAGGAAAGCCCCTGGAGAGGCTGGTCTCCACCACCCCCTCTTAAGGTCAGCAGTTCTGCAGAACTCCTGCCCACCAGGTCTCACTAAGACCCAAGCTCACTTCCTGTACACCACCTGGGGCAAGAGTGCATCTGGTCTGAAGACTTAAGTCTATTATTTTTTTAATTGAATTGAATTTGTTGTTTCCAGATCAGCACTGCTCTCAGTGCCTAAACAAATACTTTTGTTTGGGAGATGTTGTAATCCTATTTATCAGAAAGGCATCTTCTCTGTGACTCATTAATTAGCTTTATGGGGTATCTGGGCTGAGGGCAAATTAACTAAAATTACCACTTTGTTGTTTTTACTTTGAGTCAGGTGTTTTTTTTTTTGTTTTTTTTTTTTTTTTGTGATAGATGTTAAAACTTTGGTCTTTTTTAACAGACTGGAATAAGTGTTGAGGTTTTTCCTGGAATTAGTAGTTCAGTAGCAGCCGTTTATCCCTTGCTTTATTCTTCGATCCCAGTGGTCCTAGTTTTCCCTTGTTGTTCCCTTGCTTCCAGAGAGACCTTTAGAAAGTGGGAGGATATTCAAAAGCATGGGATATGACCTCTGGATGCTGGATTGGAAGGGCCTTACTCGTGCTTTTGACCCGTTGTGTCTTGGTGGTCGAGTTCCAGGTAGCATCAGCTTTTACAGTGCAAGTAGAGCTAAAGAGAGGAGGAAGAACTCCCAAAGAGTGGGTTTTGCTTCTTTTTATAGTTGTGATTATTAGGTTGATCAGGAATGCAGATAGACTATTTTGGCTAAAGTGGGTTTCTGTTTCGGGTATAAATTTCAAGCCAGGCTGCTAATTTTAAGGTTGAAACCATGTTTAGGTTCAAACAAATTTGAGGGGTGATTATACTGGTGACCTAGGGCTTGAGTATTGGTATATTTGTCTCGTGATGGGTAATAAATAATCTGATTTGAATGAAATGAGTCTCTCAAGGGTACAACATAACTTTTGTGAAATAGTGTATTTAATGTCATGTTATTTGTACTGTTAGGCAGACAAGCACATAGTTGGTATCCAGTAAATATTTTATGTTGTGTTTCTAAGTCTAACAATACTGTTTTCTAAATAAAAGGTCACCTTTGAAGTACTTCAGCTGAAAACTCCCATGCCTTTTCTATTCTGTGCATTGTAGGATGCTTTGCAGCATCCCTGGCATCCATCCAGTAGAAACCAGAAACACCTTTCTTCTTGCCCCAGTTGTAGCCACCAAAAATGTCTACAGACACTGCTAAATCTCCTCTGGGGGAAGAAATCAACCCTGTTGAAAATCACTTGGCCAAAGGCCTGTTCTTTATACCCTTTGCACTTTGTTAGCATTTTGCTTTTTAGGAAGGAAAGATCAGAAGACTTAGCTCTAATTCTCAAAAGGAGAAGTAGCATTTTTTTTAATATGAAATGAATCCTTTCTCTGGATGCCGAAAATTCACTTACATTTTTAGGATTCTAAATTGCAGTATGTTACTGAAAACACAAGCGTAGATATTATGTTCACATGCAAGTTAAAGAAAAAGTGGAAGATTATTGTAATGAAACTTCCTTTTTTTTAATTGAATAGACTTGTGCTGAGAAAAATGTTATGGCAGGTGATAGTAAATAAATCATCTTTTACTTTCTGTAGGTTGAATTAGAGGTTAAAAGTAGTCTAGGCATATTCCCCTTGTCTTTTTGCCTAGGAAGGTAAGATACATTGATTAGTAACAAGGTAGTATAAAAATCATACTCAAACATAATTTGAGATGTGTGAAGTTTTCTCAAGCAAGCTATTTACTTTCTAAAGTGCATTTGTTTTATTTATGTTAATTTTGATGATTCTAGTTACTGCATTTGCTATTTCTTCTGGAAGAAAACCAGGAAGTGGATAGAGACTTCCCTCTTGTTCATTTCATTTTGTTTTAAGTAGGTTTCTTTTAAAGGAAGGACGATGGAAGTGGGGTAGGGAAATAATGAAGTTCTTGCCAGTTATTCCTTTCCTTTTGTGCCCCCAGATGTCTGGTCTTGAATTCAGTCTAAGTCAGCTAACTGTGGCCAAATCTGACCCACCACCTGTTTTTTGTAGGGCCATAAGCTAAAAATGGTTCTTATGTTTTCAAGTGGTTAAATATTTCGTGACATAGCCACACTCGTTTTGCTACAAATCATCTCTGGCTGCTTCTGTACTACAGAGCTGAGTAGTTGCCACAGTAACTCTCTGGCCCAAAAAGCCTAAAATATTTCTTCTCTGGCCCCTTACTGAAGAAGTTTGCCAACCCCAGGTGTAACCTGTGTTTTTCTATTATTAACGTTAGAGGCAAATAGTATGGTTAGATCTGTTGAAGCAGAGGTGTATGTTGAAAATAAAATTCTTGTTCTTGTCACCTGGTTATTAGATAAACTTAGTGAAACTTAGTTTGTGTTTTCAGAGTGTGGTTTAAAACTGGTGTTATATACATGTTTCACGGATTTCCAAGTATCCTTGGGGAACTTCTGTGCTGGAGCATGGACATGCTTGACATGTTTAATTTGTTTCCCTTCTATCACTTGCAGATTTCTCACTACAGGACTGCTCTGGGATGGAGGGTTCTGGGGCATGAACTGCAAAATTGATCCATAGTCTCCAGATCGAAAACCATGACTTTATTGTATTTTAGATGTGCTATAATTCACAGATAGGCTGAATTCTGAGCCTAATCAGACTGCTTGGGTTAGTTAGTATTGTGGAGGGAGAGCATAGGTCCGGGCATCTTCTTCATAAACTGTAGATCTAGGATGGAACTTGGCAGACCTCTCTGAGACCCTGAAGGCTACTCACCTCGGAGGCAGAGAACTACCAGCATGTCTGCACGGGCACCGGACTGCTGCTCTTCCAAGAGTAATTAATTCCTGCTAATTTTGATCCTTCTTCATGCTTCTTGAAGGTTATGTGTGACTTTCTTCATTCCTTTTGGCACAGGCCACCATCCCATTTGTGTCCTCAGAGATTGAACTGTCATCGTTAAATTGCAGTACACTTAGTCTGAACAAAATGAGTGTAATGAACCTAACTGGTGTTGCAATTTTTAAGTATTTTCCCCCCTATTTTTAAATGAATGCATTTGTGCATTGTTCACATGCATCTGGATTTCTCACTGGCTTCCTTTGCAGGCAGTCGGTCACCTTTGGGAGTCAAGAGAAATGAAATTCCTTTTCCAAAGGCAGAGCGGGCCTCAGATGTGACCTTTTCCCACCAGTCAGCCTCCTTGTCCTGAATGAGTAGTCTCGAGAGCAGGGAAATTTGCCAGTGATTGATTGATTGATTGATTGATTGATTTTTCTTTGTAAACACATGTTTTTTTCTAGGACGGATGGTGTTTTGTGATGGGAAGCATTCCTCCTCATTCAGGGCAAGGCTGTACTTTGGGGCTGAAGATAGACTTTGTAGCAATTTGCCCCTGCTCCTTCATACCACAAGTATGGAAGAAAGTGGGACTTGTGGGTCCTGGCCTTTGTGGTAACATTTTTACCTGTGGAACATTAGCAGATAGAAGCCAGAGAATATGACTTACTCTCACATTTATTTTCTCCATAAAAAAGTCCTGGATCTGCATTTTGAGAGTCTGTGGAGATAGTCGTTCTTTTAATAGTCACGAGCACCCCTAGAAAAGTCATAATAGGAAGTCAGGCATAGAATTTAGAGTAGGGAGGATCCTTCCAGATCAGGTAGTTTAGTCTTTGATTTTTCAGATAAGAACACTGAGACACATAAAGTTAACTTCATCAGTTTGCCCTGGGTCCTGTAACAAGTCATAGCATAGCTGGAATATGCATCCTGGCCTATAATTCAGTGCTTGTTGTTGTACTTTACTCAGCATATATTTGAGAATTACCTTAGAGGTTACTAGATAATGTTACTTGCTTTGCGAGAGCATTTTAGTTATTTGAAGCAACACAACTGCCGTTTGTGAAACAATTAGAGACAGCTGAATGCTACTTATTCATCACAAGAGTTAATTTTTAAAAGTTAGAACGGTGCCTGGCACATAGTAAATATTCAGTAAATGCTAGTTATTACCAATGAACACAGATTTATGGAGTACCTATCATGTACCAGGCACTGTGCAGGGGTTCTTGGGACACAGGACCTAAGAATACAATAAGAGTCCATGATCTTAATTCTTATTCTTGGTTTAAGGGCAGAGGCTTTAAAGGGAATTCAGCACTTAAGCCAGGTAACAACAGCCTGGCTCAAGTTGACCAAAGGACCTGGGACAAAAGACAGGCTTTTCTGACTGGGTAGGACTCTGAAGAGAAAAAGAACATTCCTAGTGTGGAGTACAGAGCTTCTGAAGGCTTGTGGTAATGAAAGAGCCTCTCACCATGAGAAGAGGTGAGGAGATTGGTTTGATTTAGGATCTTTGGTGCTTGTAAAGAGTAACTGGGAAAACATGATAGGTAGCATGGTATCAGATTGTGAATTGCCCTGAGAGCCAGCCTGGGAAGTTACATGACTGAAATGGTAGTGAACCATTGAAAGTTACGGAGTATGTCAGGAAAAGCCATGTTGGAGAATTAATTTCATAGAAAATTTTAGACCTGGAAGGGAGCTAAGAGTTTTCAATCTAGATTATTCTGGTAGCAGTGTGTAGGAAGACTCAGAAGCAGGAAGGCAGCTGAGAATCTGTTTGAGGTAATACAGACATAAGGCACTAAATCCCTATATGTACCAGTATTGAAATGGCTAGAATCAAGAGGAAAACGTGTGCAGACATTTTGTGAAAAGAAGCCTCAGGGCTTTCTAACAGATTTTTATCAAGGGTAACGATGGGTGTGGCTTGAGTGAAAAATTTTCCCACTTCTTTCCTTTAGGGCGTTTGGAGAATTAGCTAAAACTGTTTGCAGAAAGGGATAGTTTGGAAGATAACCCAGTTTGGGAAACCAACCTCAGGTTCATGTATGATGAGGTGGATGTTAGTGGAGTAGCCACGGGGGCTGGGGTGCCCAAGTGAGAGATGAGGGAAGGGCGATGCTGATCTGGTAGTCATCAGCAAAGTCGGAGTGGATGAGCTCACTCTGGACTGTGCTTTGTGAGAAGAGCAGACAGCCAAGGAACATTTCTTATAGCCAAAGCTATGCTTCTCATATTGAGATTATTGTGTGTAGCAGATGCTAATATAATGAAGCAGCTTGTATTCAAATTGTCAGAAACCAGCTCATTGATCAGCATACCTAAGAAAAGATAAGACTGTCCTAAGGAAGGATTTCAAAGGAGCATTTCAATAGGAAACTAAAAAAGACCCTTCTCATTTTGGGCCCAAATTATGGAGCTAAAGGATTTTTTTTTTCTAGGCTATAAGAACAGAAAATAGGTAATTCTCTCTCTCTCTGTCTCTTTCTTTCTGTGTGTGTGTGTGTGTGTGTGTGTGTGTGTGAGAGAGAGAGAGAGAGAGAGAGAGAGGAGAGAGGGAGAGATGGGTTTATTAAAGATCAAAAAACAACACTTAAAATAGGGACTTCATAGCTTACGGTTGTTTTTAAGGTCAGACAGATTTCTGAGTACCCCCATACTGCCTCTTGTTGATAGTAAAGAAGAGCCCTTCCTTTTTGATGAGTGGCTGACCACACCCTCCCCCCAGACTGAAGAAATTATAACTGTCTTTGACTCAAGGCCAACTTTTGAAAATTAGTAGGGTCCAGTGACAACACTTGAGATACAAGGTATTTCTTAGAACTTTCAGGGAGAAGATCTAACCAATGATTGTTTATAAGAAAGAAAAAAAGATTTGAGAAGAACCCAAGGAATTTGTATCCTTAATTCATCTTTATAGCTGACTGTGTGGTACTTAGAAATTTGTTTTCATTACATTTTTATATATCATACTGTCCTTACTATTGCGTTTGTTCCTTCTGTGGTATTTACCACGCCCCACCTTACCCTTACAGATCGATTGGTTCAGATGGACTTTTACAAAGTCTGTAGGAAAGGATTTGAAAAGCTTTAGAATCTTTGCTGCTTGTACAGAAGAGTTAGGAAATTCAGAATTTATGATAATTCAGATGGGACTTGGCTAAATACTTACCTTTCTCTGGTCAGTAAGGAATAAAATGGGCTTATTCAGTAGATGATTAGTATAAATAAGATTGGAGCCAGGCTGATTATCTACTTAAAACAAGTCTTCAGAGACCCCCAATACTATTTCTGTACGAAAAACCATCTTAGTCATGTCAGTCGCATTTATTTTAATAGGCTAACACTGTTTAAGTTGATTTGTATTTTCCACTACAATTCTTCTCTTTTTACATTGAAATTATGTTTCTGAAAATTACTTGGGTAAACATGTCTACGGAACTTTTATCATCAGATCCTAGCATACAACATATGCCATTCATCCATGCACAATGAGTTTAGGTGGTATGTAAATAGTACATAATGACAACCCTTGTGCATAAAGACAGGCCTATCTCCAAAAATATAAGACAGAGTAGCAACATCGACCAGCAGTCATTGACCAGGTGATATATGACAGCATGACCCTGGTTCCTTGGGATTTGTTGCTGTCTGAAAGTATATCCCGTGAACTTTCATTCATGTTCTTGGGTGGGATACACTGTTGACATTATCTCAGAGTGCTATGTATAAGAATAGAAATACATTAAAAATATGTTGTAGAAATAAAACCAGTGTGGTTTTCAAAAAGATATTTTGCAAAAAAATGTAAAGAAAGGTAATGTTCCACAGAACAGTTTGGGAAGTAATAAATTAAAGGAAGTATTCTATTCGTCAACACCTAATTTGCTTAGCACCACTTTATTTCCAGTCATTAAATGTATCTGAAAGTTATAAAACTGCATTGCATGAAAATATTTTACAGTGTAAACACATTGTGCTACTTACAAGCCCTTGTTCTAATCATCATATTGAAGAAGATACCCATTTTGCAGAATCTCGCTTTATATAATAGCTTCATGTCTAAAATGTTGTCTTAACAGGAGGTGGTTTCTTTGCAGCTGCATTGGGGTGGTGTGGATGGGGGCCATATCGTTCTAATCTCAATATACATCTGGAAACTCATGGAGGGGGGAGGGATGGGACTGTGTCCTGGAGCCTGGAGAAAGCGCCAGCAACTGGAGTCCTGATCCCATTTTTGGAGGTGGCAAAAGGATGGGTGTTCACAGAGGATGGGGGGGTTCACAAAGAGTGGGAAAAACCGGTGTGGCCTGTTGTTAATTCTAGGTCTGGACTGGAAGGCACAGTGATTCCAGCAGCTGCAGAGTCCCAGGGGTACCCTCCTGGGGCAAAGCATGGTGAGCTTGAAGTCCCAGCTCTTCCTTTTACAGTCACCTGCACGCTTGTCTACCTGCATCTGAGTAGTCTCTATTAACGTCATACCCAGGCGCGCATGAGATTTGTGAATAATGATTTGCCAAGGCAAAACCCGATGCTCCTGTGTTTTGGCAAGGTTTTATGTAATTAAGTGTTCTTTGTGCTCACCTGGTGAGTGCATTTATTTCTTTGAGTGGACGAGTGGAAACACAAAGACCATAATACCTTGGAAGAGATTCAGGCATGATAAGCTTCAGGTCTGGAAAACACCATTAAAAGGTCATTTGTCACTGTGGTTTGTGGCTTGTAACAACTTGGTAGAGTTACATGTACAAATACGGTCCCTGCCTCAGTTCACGCCTTTTTGGGCCTCAGTACTATATATCTTAAGATGGGGAGTGGTCACTTGAGGGGTTTCTTGTCATTTTATGAAACCCAAATGCCCTCCTGTTAAGTGCCTGAGATCTGACTAAATATAAATAGCAGGGTTTTCTGTGTAGCTGAATGGTGGCTGACTGACCTGGAACTACTGCGGTAACAGTGACACCCTGCTGCAAATACAGACTCTCTTTTACCAAATCTCTGTTTTTATATTTAGTTTTAATACAGCGGCTCTTAACTGGGGATGTGTGAGAATTGCCTGGTGAGCCTTCTACAATTATTAAAGGCAGATCTGTGCTCTCTGTCTAGGTAATCCCCATTCTTATCCATTGCTTTAAATTCATATTCACACTGACCACTCAGGTTTGTGTATTTTCCTGACTTTCAGACTTTGTTGTCACCCTCATACCACCACTATTCGAATACCACATTAGACACCATTAGACCACTTTCTAATGGTTCCAGAAGAGAACCTTTGCCCCCCCCGCCCCCCCATTCCTTCCCCAGGACTCACTCCTTACTTCCCTAAAATGCCATCCGTTATTTTCCCAGTTGCCTCAGCAAAAGAAACAAACAAAAAACCCCCCAAAAGGCTATGTTTCTTCTTTTCCTGTCACTCCCTTCCCTAACTTCCTCTGTGTTGTCAAATCCTTCCCCTTTCCTCTGCCTCCCCTGCCTTGGTCCAAGCCACCTTGGTGTTTGGTGTTATCCCGACTGCCCCTCCACAGCTCCAGAATAGCTTTAAAAACACTTTTTCTTCATTGATCCTACAACTGTCTAAGATGAAGATGTTGATGTTTCTTTCCTGGAAAAGTATTTTTAACTATAAAGTCTTTTCCTACATCTTTTGTTCAAATGGTCTTGTGAGACCAAAAGGAGCCCCTCGGAAAGAGGTTGTGCAGTCACATGGTGTCACCTTTCATACCTCCATTGCATGGGCTCTGGGTTGCTGGGGCTCACAGCGCTCCAACTCTTCTGATGGGGATTTGGATGGACTTCCTCTAGTAGGGACTGCAAGTGGGAGGACACTTTCTAAGCTTTATATAGGGTCAGCTCTTTACCAGGTGTATTTGTTTCCTATAATTTCTGTAACAAACTTAGTGGCTTAAAACAAGAAAAATGTATTACCTTCCAGTTCTGGAGATCAGAAGTTTGAAATGGCTCTTAGTGGACTAAAATCAAGATGTTGAGAGGGCTGCGTCTCTTCTTTGGGCTTTAGGGGAGAATCCATTGCCACATCTTTTCCAGCTTCTAGAGGCTGTCTGCATTTCTTGGCTCAGGGCGCCCTTCCAGTATGGCATCACTCTGACCTCCTCTTCCATCTTTAGATCTCCTTTGACTCTGCCTCCCACCTCCTTTTTTCCCTTTGTAAGGACCCCTGTGATTACATTGGGCCTATCCAAATATTCTGGGACAGTTTTCCCCATCTCAGAATCCTTAAGTTACTCAAATCAGCAGAGTCTTTTGCCATGTAAAGTAACAGATTCACAGGTTTCAGGGATTAGAACATGGACATCATTGGGGTGGCCATTATTCTGCCTACCACACCAAGCATCATTTAAGCTGATTTGTACATTCTAATTTAGCACTCATAACCACCCTATGGGTGATGTATTATCTCCATTTTACAGATGAGGAAACTGAGGCACAGAGAAGTTATGTAACTTGCCCAAGGTTACCCTGGGGTAGTGGAGCCAGAGTTTAAATTTGACTGGGCTTTATATTTTGTTTTATTTTATTTTCCAGCTTTATTGAGATATAGTTGATGTATAACATTGTATAAGTTTAAGGTGTACAATATGTTGATTTGATGCACTTACATGGATATTATAAAATGGATATTACCATAGTGTTAACTAACACCTCCATCATGTCATATAAATACTATTTATTTCTTAAGATGAGAACATTTAAGATTTATTCTGTTAGCAACTTTATGTAATACAGTATTAACTATAATCATGCTATATATTACAGTCTCAGAACTTATGATTAGAAGTTTTTTTGCTTAGTTTTGTTGTTTTTGTTTTTTATAAGTAGAAGTTGATACCCTTTGATCAACATCTCTCCATTCTGCCTCCCAACCTCTACCATTCTAGTATTTTTTTGAGTTCACCTTTTTTAGATTCCCCATGCAAGTGCTATCATATAGTATGTGACTTTTTCTGTCTGACTTATTTCACTTAGCATTTCCTCAAGATCCATCTATGTTGTCACAAATGGAAGGTTTCCTTTTTCTGTCGCTATTTGAATAAGATTCCACTGTGCGTGTGCGTCTTTGTATGGGGATATATCCATATGTAGATAGGTGGACAGCATATGCTCACGTCTTGTTTTTTTGTTTGTTTTTTTTTAATCTATCCAGCCATTCTTTGTCTTTTGAATGAAGAATTCAGTCCATTTACTTTTTTTTTTAATTTTTTTGATGTTTATTCATTTTTGAAGGAGAGAGAGACAGTGTGTGAGTTGGGAAGGGGCAGAGAGAGAGAGAGAGGCACAGAATCTGAAGCAGGCTCCAGGCTCTGAGCTGTCAGCACAGAGCCCGATGCGGGGCTAGAACTCACAAACCATGAGATCATGACCTGAGCCGAAGTCGGATGCTCAACCGACTGAGCCACCCAGGCGCCCCTCTGTTTAGTTTTAAAGTAATTATTGATAGTAAGAACTTATACCATTTTATTAATTGTTGTCTGGCTGTTTCATAGTTTCCACGTGTTTTCTTCCTCTTGCTGCCTTCCTTTGTGACTTGGTGATTTTCCATAGTGGTAGGCTTTGATTCTCTTCTCTTTATCATGTGTGAATCTGCTGTAGATTTTGCTTTGTGGTTACTATGATCCTTACATAGAACATTTTATAAATAGAATAGTCCATTTTACTATAACAACTTCGATTGCACACAGAAACTTTACCCCTTTACTCTTTTTCCCTCCTTTCCTTTTTGATGTCACGACTTCCCTTTTTCTATTGTGTATCCATTAACAGATTATTGTTGCTATAGTTATTTTAGTACTGTTGTCCTTTAACATTTTTACAAGAATTAAATAACACTTTACCATATTAAAATATTACTTTGAATTTGACTATATACTTAACCTTTACCAGTGGTTTTTATATTTTCATAGGTTTTCATGTTACTAATTAGTGTGTTTTAGCTTGAAGAACTATTTTCTGCATTTCTTGTAAGGCGGGTGTTGTGTGATGAATTCCCTTCGCTTTTGTTTGTGTGGGGAAGTCTATCCCTCCTTCACTTCTGAAGGACAACTTTGTCAGGTAGTGTATCCTTGGTTGGCATTTCTTTTCTTTCAGCACTTTGAATATATCATCCCACTCTTTCCTGCCCTGTAAAGTCTTGGAGAGGATCTCTTTAAGTTGATTTGGTGTGGTGACCTCTTAGCTCCATGAATTTGGATATCCAAATCTCTTCAAATTGGAGAAGTTCTCAGCCATTATTTCTTTCTTCCTTTCTTCCTTTCTTTTTTTTTTTTTTAATGTTTATTTTTGAGAGAGAGAGAGAGACAGTGCGAGCAGGGGAGGGGCAGAGAGAGAGGGAGACACAGAATCCGAAGCAGGCCATTGGCCTGCTGTCAGCACAGAGCCTGATGGGGGGCTTGAACTCATGAACTGCAAGATCCTGACCTGAGATGAAATCGAGGGCTTCAACTGACTGAGCCACCCAACACCCCAGCTGTTATTTCTTTAAGTAAGCTTTCTGAACCCTTCTTTTCTTCCTCTTCTTGAATTGTAATAATATGCAGATTGGTTCTTTTGTTGTTACCTCACAGATGATGTATGCTTTCTTCACTCGTTTCCTTTCCTTTTTCTTTTTTCTTCTCTGGATAATTTCAATTGTTCTGTCTTGGAGCTCGCTTATTCTTTCTTCTGCTTGGTCAAGTCTTATGTTAAAGGTCTTTGTTGACTTCAGTCATTGTTTTCTTAAGCTCCCGAATTTGTTTGGTTTTTATTTATGTTTTCCATCTCTTTGTTGAACTTCTCATTTTGTTCGTATATTGTGTGCCTGGTATTGTTAAATTGTTTATCTGTGTTCTCTTGTAACTCTGAGCATCTTTAGAACATTATTTTGAATTATTTGCTGGGCAATTTCTATATTTCCGTTTTGGGGGGGACCAGTTACTGGAGGTTTACTGTATTCCTTTAGTAGAGTCATGTTTTCCAGATCCTCTGTGATCTCTATAACCTTGTATGGAAATTTATGTCTTTGAAGAAATCTCCACCTCCAGATTTTATGGACTGGCTTTGGTAAGGGAAGTCTTTCACTCGCAGGGGAGAGGGGAAGCAGGAACATGCTAGTGATCCCAGCATGTGACCCCAGGTCTGCCACCTGTGATGCAAGTTCTAGCGGTGCAGGGGCATGTGGCGGCATCGGTTTTGAGGGTGGCATGATGTCTCTTTGGCTCAGGTTGCTGGGGTCCACAGCATTGACAGCTGCGTGGTCCTTGGCAAATGCTGCAGGGTGTCTGCAGTGGCTGTGAGGGCTGTTTGAGTCCTCACTGGCACCTCCAGGCCCAGTGGGTAGGGGCCAGGGCAGACAAGAGTGGTGTCCTAAGCTGGTGGTGCCCTCAGCTGCAGAGGCCTGTGTGGTGGAGGGCTGGTTGCAGACATACATGTAGTGGTAGGAGCCAAGGCAGGCAGCAAGGGCTGGGGCCAACCGTGGAGGCACTGGTAGTTGCAGGGGCCCTGGATGTTGATGTGCCATGAGCCACGATGGCTCAGTCTCATCACGGACACACAGCAGTGGAGGCTGGTGATGGGGGTCAGGTTGAGGACATGCAGTTGCACAGCTGGAGTGTTTGGCGCCAGGTGAGTGTGGCGGTGCAGGCTAGTGACCGAAGACAGGGCCTCCTCCGTGCCCGTAAGCAGCCGTGGAGGCCCTGGCTATAGGCTTGCTCTCCTGTGGCTGCAGAGTCTCTTCCTGAGCGTGTGCAGGCAGTGGAGGTTGGAGACAAGCATCAGGTTGGCGGCATGCAAGTGCATAGCTGGAGGGGCTAGCTCCATGGCAGTGGGGGTCGGCCGCGGGGGTCTGGGCCGGAGTCTTGCACTTGAGCAGCCGCAGAGGCCTGGGCTGGCTGCTGGTGTGGTTCCTAAGTTCCAGAGAGGCTGAGTGGGGAGAGAGTAGGAGGGACACAGGTGGCTGGCATCAGTTAATGCCAATACATGTGAGGTGAAAGTTGGTGAAATCTGCACAGGTTCCATGGCAGATGTGCTGGCCACTGGTTCCTTCTTCAATGGTGAAAGCTGCTGGGTTTGTAGAGCAGGTCACTGTGAACCATTTTTATTCATGCTGTGTGGCCGCTCTTGGTAGCTAGCCCCTGCTTTTTTTTTTTTTTTTTTTTCCCTTGTTCCTAGATATCTCTGTATATCTCTTGGTGTGGTACTCCCAATGACTGGGAAACCTGGTTTTACCCTGCTCTTCTTTCCTACCAAGGGGAACTGTTCCTAACTGGGGAGTTTCCTTGTGGCCCTGAACAGTGCCGGCCTGGGGGATGGGATGATGCGCACAAAATGAAGCCATCTTCCTTCTTTTACTGTGTGGTTATTCTCAGGTGTTCTGTTCCACTGTGCTGTGAGGAGACTCCAAGGCTGTCCCATAGCTGTTTTTGTTCACAGATAGCTGTTTCATTGTTGATCTTTGTGGGAGGATGGAGGTTGGGTCTCCTGTGCTGCTGTTTTGATGATAATACTCTTGGCTTTAGAGTCTTGTTTTTTTTTTTGTTTTTTTTTTAAGGTTATTTATTTATTTTTGAGAGAGAGAGCGAGAGAGCAAGCGAACAAGCAGGGGAGGGACAGAGAGAAAGGGGTGGGGGGGGGGAGAGAGAGAGAGGGAGAGAATCCCATGCAGGTTCTGCACTGTCAGCTCAGAGCCCGATGCAGGGCTCAAACTCACTAGCCTTGAGATCATGACCTGAGCTAAAATCAAAGAGTCTGACACTTAACCGACTGAGCCACCCAGGTGCCCCTAGAGTCTGTTCTTAATCACAGTTGTACCCTGGAAAGTTGTACTCTTCAAAGTGATTTTACAAAGCCAAACTTTTATTGTAGCAGCAACAGAAGTAATGTCTTCTTGAGTGCCTGCTTCTTGGCAGGCCCTGTGCTAAGTTCTTTTGTAACCATTCCAAGCAGTAGGTATTAGCACTTTTTTTCCCCAAAAGGAAACTGAGGCCCAGAAAAATTAAGTTATTTTCTGAAGGTCACAGTGCTAGTGTACCAAAGCTGTTGTTGGACCCACATCATCTGACCCAGTGCCCATGTGCTTAACCATTCACCTAAACTGCCTTTATTAGCTAAAAGGAGTCATTAAAAATAAAGGTAATCATTATTTGCAGTTACTTAAAAATAAAAATGTGGTGAAGTATAATATCCTAGAGCATGAGATGGAAGAATCTGGTACAAGGATAATTAGAAGAATTAATACCCAGTTAAGCAGATTATCAAAAGATGCATGTTTACAAATTTGTGTTACCCTCTAGTTTAGGGGTGATTTGGCAAGTGGATTATTTTTGGCTTGTTTATCTTAGATATTGCACTGACATGTGTGAAGTCAGAGACATCAGCCCCCAACCTGGCTGATCACCGGAATCACCTGTGGAACATAAACACTGCAGTTTCTGAGACTCTTCCCAAGATTCCAGGGTGGATTCCTGGGTTTTGTAATTTTGAGCAGTCTTTCAGATGCTTCTGATGGTTATTGTTAGAGCCTTTTACCCAGTCACATTTACTGCATGGTGGGCACATTTAGTGATGGAATCCAGGCCCAGAAATATCTTGATGTGATGGAGTAATATACTGAATCTAACAAAATCCAACAATACAGAGGAAAAGAAAGCATGAATGGTAGGTGGTATGGAGCTAGAGTTTCAGACTTACAAACACATACATTTTGGAGTGAAGTTTTGTTTCTTTTGAATGCCGCCTTTGGTGGCATTGGTGGTTATCTTATAAACATGTAATACTGTTTCCTCTATAGGTCTCTGAACTAGAAACTTGATTTGGTTGAGTGAAGATTTTCTATCACTATCATGGTAGGAAGAATTTCAGAATCACGTTGGGTTCTTTTATCAGACTCTTTCCCTCCCCCACATCAGTTGAAAGTCAGAGCCCATTGAGCCATGCTTACTAATGGTAGTGAAAGTTGAAAAATTGTGGTTGGACTGTAGAAAATCCATAATCTCTGTTTGCCCTAGAGGAGGAGTCACATATTTTACCCTACTCACAAAGTCATGATTGTCACTGTGGCCAAACATGGCTCAATTTCTATATTATTTCCCTCTTAGTTGATGAAGATCACCCTATAATTGAGGACGTTTACTTCTCATTCTTTTTTCTAAAAATTTTTTTTTTTCAACGTTTATTTATTTTTGGGACAGAGAGAGACAGAGCATGAATGGGGGAGGGGCAGAGAGAGAGGGGGACACAGAATCGGAAACAGGCTCCAGGCTCTGAGCCATCAGCCCAGAGCCTGACGCGGGGCTCGAACTCACAGACCGCGAGATCGTGACCTGGCTGAAGTCGGACGCTTAACCGACTGCGCCACCCAGGCGCCCCATCGTTTACTTCTCATTCTTACCTCTGTTTTGGGTCACAGTGAAGATTTTTGTTGATTTACTTCTTAAAAAATGTTAGTGTTTCATTTTTATTCATATTATTTTTGGTGTAAACTGTGCCAAAAAATGACATTTAATACTTCCTTATCTTAGAGAAAATGTTGCACACAGTTTCCCCCGCCCCCAGTAAATATTTGCAGTTCTTTTGTGCATCAGGCATTGTGCTAGGCATCAGGGTATGGTGATGAAAAACAATAGCTGTGGTGCCTGTTCTCAAGTAAATATTTATTTAGTGATGAAGATGAGGAAATAAATAGTACATGAATAAAATAGGTAAAAGATGTAGTAAGACAAAAAATAAGTTGACATAATAGAGAATCACATGAGAAGGCTTATTTATTTATTTATTTATTTATTTATTTATTTATTGAAATGTTTATTTATTTTGAGAGGGGGAGGGAGAGGCAGAGAGAATCCCAAGCAGGCTCTGCACTGCTCAGTCCTACAAACCTTGAGATTATAACCTGAACTGAAATCAAGCGTCTGACGCTTAACTGATGGAGCCACCCAGGTGCCCCTGAGAAGGCCTGTTTTATACAGGATGGCTGGGGAAGGCTATGCTGAGGGGACATTTCAGGTGAGATCTGAAGTACTCTATAAAGGAAGAATGTGTATGAAGGTCTCGAGATGGGTTGAAGAGGAACTGGCTTAGAAGTGAGATGAGATGAGGGTGAAGCTAAATTGGGGGAGGGGGGTAGTTGGATACAGGTCCTTACTGATGGTAGTGTAAGTGCAGTGAGAAACTAGCTCTGGATTGTATATTAAGAAAGATACAATGCGGCTGCGTAGGTCACGGTTGAAGGATGTAAGCCTAGGATTGGGAAATTAGTTAAGAGGCTGCTGTGTACGAGACAGGAGAGATTGTCGGAGGATTGGATCAGCATGGTTGCAGTTGAGAGGGAGAGACGTGGAGTGATTCAACAGCTATTGTAGAGGTAGTAAGGAAAGAGCTTGCAGATAGACTGGATGTGTGAGCGGGGTGAGGAAGGAGGAAGAATCCGTTATGCCACCAAGATTTGGGGAGTGACTAACTAGGTGGACATAGAGCTACTTACTGAAGATCTGAAGATGCAGAAGGCTTATTTGGGAGGGTTCTTTGGGGCATAAGTTTGAAACCCAAGTGGAGGAGCGGAGTAGTCATTTGGATGTATGGGTTTGTTTTCCAGAGAAGAGGCTTCAGTTAGAGATAGAAATGTAGATGAGACATCAGTACAAATGATGGAATTTAAACCATGGAGTGTATGAGATAGTTTAAGATAGTATAGAGACTGCAGAGGTCCCAGAAATTAACCTTAAGGCCCTTCATCATGTAGTTACTGGGGAGAGAAGGAGACTGATAAACCAGAGGCAGAAGGAAACCTAGAGCATGCTGGGCTGAGAGTAGGTGCAGAAAACGTCACCAGGAGAAAGAAGTGGTCTGGTGTGCTAGATGCTCCTCAAGATGATGAGTCAGGTGAGCACAGCGTGTGCTTATCATGACTGACTCCATGGAAGTCTTTGGGGCCTGTTCAGGGGCAGTTTGGGTGGAGTGGTACGCACAGGCTGAATACAGCGGGCAGATGAGAGAATAGGAATTTATAAGGAATGTATATAGTGAGTACCGACTGTTGATAACCTCTGTATGTCTCTGAAGGCGCTGGGGCCCTGGAAGGGGATTGTGGGGCTAAGGGAAGCACTGGAGTTTGATTTGGTGTTTTAGACAGGATATCATGCTAAGTTGAACCCTAGGAAATTGGTGAACTGTACTATATTTGATTTATGAGAATGGCAAATTTCATATAGTTTGACCTAATGTTACATGTTATACTACTGAGAATGAGTTACTTTTGAAAAGGGAGTTTGATGAAGCAGTGTTGAGAGAGTTTTAACCAAAAGAGTACAGCCTTTGAGCTGTTGAGAGAGATGGGTTTGGAGCTCCGCAGTCAAGTGTTGGCCTTTGAAGCGGGGAGGGGGAAGGCACACATTTTTTCCACTGTAACAGGAAGGAAGATGCTGATGTACAGATTCAGCCGAGTTTCAGTGACCATCGTGATGCCGATCCCGGCAGCTAGTGTTTACCCGGGGCCAGTAATTGCGGAACAAGCTTTCAGATTTGGCTGTAGGTGCACATTGATTGATTTGTTCATAGGACTGAGTGGCTACTGATCCTGTTTTGCCTTGTAGTAGGCTCTAGATTTTCTCCCTCAAAAGTCATTGATATCAGTGAAAATTTTTTTTTATTATTATTCAGTTTTTCCCTTTCATCAAAAGCAGAGTACATCAAATAGCATGACCTCCTTCTCCACTCATCAGCAGTAAAACACCATGGGCCTCCCTATAGAACTGATTAGCAAATCAAAGAATAAAGTGTTTTTCTCACAAGTGATTTTCTTACCCTACAGAAAATTGTCTTTTTCAGTATTGCTATCAGTATTCTTTGACTTGTCAGCATAATTGAAACGATACCTGTGATTTCTGTTACTTCAATGCAGACTACAAGTGCATCCTTTTAAGGTCATACTACTCTTCTTCTGTCTTGTGTACAAGAATTTGCTTATGAGGTATGTATATTTCAAGAATTTCAGCTGTCCGGAGGGAGGTTTTATTCCACTGCATAATATAGTTTAAAAAAAATGATTTTCATTAGACCATTCTGCTGACATATCCTCAGGCCACAATTTTCTCCATGGACTTATTAATTCAGTACAGAATTCCAGGTACTGATCATTAATTGTATCTTAAAAACTACAATGAGATCGAAGTCGTCTTTAGCGCCTTCAGGATTATTTTTCATGAAACATCTACCTCCTGTAATATTTATTTTGAATAATATGCTCATCCATGGGTTATGGGACTAGAGTCATTGTAGGAGTATTCCCAGATGTGTGTGCTTGTTTCTCAGTGTGTGCTTGTTGAGCTCTAGGCAGCTTTGCCTTGTGCATGGCTCCAAAATCATCTTTTCCTGAAAGTGCAGGTAGGTCTGGAGAAATGCAGACACTGTATTAATTTATACACTGTAAGTGTCCGATAAAACATGCTGCATCTTTAAAAGCTCTAGGGTGGTGGTATTTTAGACAGAAGTTTTATTTTATGGATGAGGGTAGCTTTACTAGAGGCAAGATAAGCCAACATGTTCTAATTCTGCTTGGAATCAGGAACTCGATTTACTGTTGTTACCTGCTGTGGTAGAAATTGCAAGCATCCCTGACATAGACTTGTATCTTCAGTATTGGAAATATTCAACAGAATTCATCAGCAGTGATTTCAAAAAGCTGCAGTCTCTGATGTTTTGATAATAAGTGAAGAAAAGTTTTCCTGTTAATTCAGACAGCCTTTGATAGCATGTCATTTTATGAAAATATACACAGATTAGTCTGTTGCATACCTGATTCAAATGTTTTTAGCTTCTTTGGGTGAACTTTGGGTTATGCCAAGCTTCTTTGGGTGAACTTTGGGGGACTCCCTTTGGCCTTTCTACTGAGAACCACTGTCCATCCTTATGTGCTGATAAAGAAGGGTTTGTAGTATGATAGTGCTCAATGGGTTTGCTGACCTGGAATCTAACTGGTTCAGCCAGCTTCTCTTTGAGCCCTGAACTAGTGTTGTACTGATCCATCACATTTCCTTTGCTTTGCCATTTCTAGTCGTGACCTGGTGCGTATTCTTTCTCTTGCTTTTCTGTAGACGAAATGGGGCTTGTCTTACAGGTTGAGTTCTGTGCTAAAACCTTGTACTTCCTCCTTCTATATATGCTGATGAACAGGTTTCAAAGTTCTACCTCTTAGAAATAGCCCACCACCCCAGCGGTGACAGTTTTGACATGCATGGGCTTTTTCTGTCACGTGCCTCTAAATAGACCTGGGAGAGCATCTTTCAGGTCTAAGGAGACTATCTTTTGCTCTTCCACCTCCCTCCTCCCCACAAAGACAATGTGCTGCTGATTTGCTTCTAATTTTGGCTATTTCTTTTCTCATTCCAAAATATTTTCTCTAGTCCCTTCAGACGTCTTTCAGTTTACACAGTTTGCTGCAGTGGCCTTCCCTGGGAAGACTCCAGTCTGCTGACCTCTCTTCTCCCCTTGTTGAAGTGGCCACTAACCTGGAAGTAGAATCCTTTTCTTCTCCTGGCTTCCCTATCAAACAGTCAACAACTATTCATAACAGACTAAAGTAGAATTTAAATACCCATAATCAGTTTTTATCATCTCGATTATGTATTTTTTTTTCAAAAAGGGATGGTATCAAATTACAATTTTTTATCCATGCTTTTTAAAGTGGTTTTTCTCCATTGTATCTCCTGAAAACACCTTCTCATATATTTTAATTTTTAAAGAATTTATATTTCTGTATTTTCAGGGACTGAGAACATCTTCATGATATAGATGTACCATTTGACCAGTTCCTTACCTTTGGACGTTTAGGTGTTTTCCCTTTTCCCTCCCTCCTTCTTTCTGTCTTCCTATTATTTACTGGTGATAGAACTTTTGTTTTTGAGTGTCCAGAGTTGTTTTTCACTATGTATATAGTTATGTTTATTAAACCCTAGCACGGACTTTTTGAGAAGTCTCTTGCTAGTTACAGTGTCACTTTGTGTTAAGGTAAGGACTCCTATCTTACGTATATCTGTCTCCCCAGTGTAGCATTATGCCTGGTACAGTAGGTGTAAAGAATTCTTGTTGAGTTCTAGAAATATAAGGGCCATGTGACAAATATTTAAGTATCTCCTGTTTATTTGAGATTCCAGAGATAGGAGTGAACAAGACAAAGATTGTCCTTGCTCTCATAAGCTGAGATATTATTCTGTATAACAAGGTTTATGTTGTAAGGACTACAAGCCTCTTAATGTGAGGATCACTTAAAAAATCATAAAGTCACACAGTATGGTAGGAGAGTCCAAATGACCTACAGTATGATTACTTGGGGGACCTGCATTCCAGGTTTTTTCATGTACATGGCTAATTAAGAGTTGACTAACTGATTTTCCTGTAGATGATATTTCTTATCTAGGATTGTCCACAAGGGTTGCCAATTATGATGGAATGATTTTTTTCAGGTTCACGCTTTTTGACCCTTTCAAGTGACTAAAATCAATTATACTTAAATTTAAAATTTCATACCTGAACATAGTATGTGGTTCTTAGGTATTATAAAGAACTCAAAGATCTTTTAGGGCTGGGTTTGGGGCAGTAGGAAGCATATCCCTAAATATTTTCGGTCTTTCTGTTGCACATTTTAAAATATGATTAAGCAAAGATTGAAGCCATGGAGATTTTCTGCTGTAAGTCGGTGTTTCAGCACTGCCAGCCATTCACGCTCTTTGTGATCCCACTTACAGAAGTGGAAAGTGAAGGGTGAGTAGCTGCACTCTTGGGCAGGCACATAATTTTTTTAAAAAATGTGTGTGCCTCAGCAGAGCTATATTAGAGTTTCCTATAGCTGCCTTTTTCTTTTTTATTGTAGGGCCAGCTCTCAATGTTGCAAGAAAAAATAGACCATTTGGAGCGTTTGCTAGCTGAGAATAATGAGATCATCTCAAATATTAGAGACTCGGTCATCAATTTGAGTGAATCTGTGGAGGATGGTCCAAAAAGTTCACAAGGCAATTTCAGCCAAGGTGCTGGCTTACCTCTTCTGCCGTCAAAACAGCTGTCCCTCGTAGTGGACCCTGAAGACTGTTCATTCGCTTTACAAGGTGGAAGTAGGCATTCAGATGTGCAGGTAATGTATGCATTCATTAATAATCATTGGGCTTCTTTGTCTTTTACTTTTTTTTTTTGATCTGGTGTCTGTTTTAACTTAGTTGCTTAAACTGTCTGGAGTTTAGTTTGTATTTTTGTAAACTGGCTTGATTATTCACCTGATCATTAATGTTCTTTTTAGTGATAAAATTCTGTAATTCTGTGTTTCCTCCAATTTTTTTTTTTTATTATTTTATGCGTTGTGGCCTTTTTTTATGTTTTTAAGGTCTGACTTTCTCTAGTAGATGAAGTTTAGAGGTTTAAATTTGGTCAAAGAGATTTTCTCATTTTCCTATAAAGAGTACAAGAAAAGCTGTATTCTTACTATGTCTCTGTTATACACTATAGGTTTCACACAGTGTAGGGTTAGATTCCTTTTGCTAACTATCTCTTTGTGAAAGAGGGAAGGGAAATACTGTAGAGCTGTGCTGTTCAGAATGGAAGCCACTGTCCACAGGCGACTACTGAGCATGTGAAATGTGGCTAGTTTGAAGTGAGATGTGCTCTAAGTGTTGAGACTTTTTACGAAAACAAAGGTAAATTGTTCATTTTTATATTGATTGTATGTTGAGAAAATAATATTATGAATACATTGGGTTAAATAAAATATATCAATAAAATTAATTTCACTTAATTTTTTTTTTTAATTTTTTTTTTCAACGTTTATTTATTTTTGGGACAGAGAGAGACAGAGCATGAACGGGGGAGGGGCAGAGAGAGAGGGAGACACAGAATCGGAAACAGGCTCCAGGCTCTGAGCCATCAGCCCAGAGCCTGACGCGGGGCTCGAACTCACGGACCGCGAGATCATGACCTGGCTGAAGTCGGACGCTTAACCGACTGCGCCACCCAGGCGCCCCAATTTCACTTAATTTTATCAGAAAATTTAAAATTATGGATTTGGCTTGCATTCTGCTTCTCTTGGATAGCATTCTGGAGGGTAGTGGAGTTGTAAACCAGGATATAAGAAAGGACTTCTACTTTTCTTAAATTTAGGGTGTGTCACATAAGCTCTGTTCTGCAAATTAGCAGAGTTGTATTTAACCTGTACCTTAGACCTGAAGCTGGAACTTGGTGATGGGACCCTGAAGGGTGAATATTTTACAGCTGGACAAAATGGGTTGGCTCTAGCCTTGCTTCAGAGTAGATGTTTTCACTAACTTCTGGGGACAGAAAACATGTTATTTTCTTGAGGCCATGGCTCACAGGCCAGTCCTTAAGCTGGAGACATGGGAGTTTTCCAGGCCTTGTGCCTATAATCTTATCAGCTAGTGCGTAGCCAAGTTCAGACAGTATCAGGATTCTGTGCTTTAAAAGTGTATCTATTTTTGTGACACTTGGCTTTGTTTAGGTTTTAAATAAGTACCTTTTAAAGGAGAACCACAGAACTTTCTTTGGAGGTGGGGTATTAAATCTGGGCTGGACAGAAACAGCCCTGTTGCAGAACAACCATGGAAGGCATGCAGAGCAAGGCAGTGGGGAATCAGGAGAGCTGCAGGGCCAGAGAAAGGACCAGAAGGAATAACAGAGACTGCTAACACATCCTCCTTCCCAGCTGGTTTTCAAAGATTTATTGACTCATCCTTGGGAGTGTTATATTTATTAAAGTCATAAATTCTGAAGTGAGAGAGATGTTACTATCTTAAAATACTTTGTATTCACTTTTTATATAATTTGTTCGATATCTTCAAATTTTTTGTAACCCACTTATATATTAGGATATAATTTTTTACATAATTTAAATTTTGCCACAGTCACTTGTGTTCTTCGTCCCATTTAGTATTAGAGGGAATATTAGAGTATTAGAGGGAAAAATACAAGGTTTTAAGGTTTTGTGGGGGTTTTTTGGCAGTATTTTTTCCTTTGTGTCCAAATAGGTTATTACCCAGGACTACTACATTGGAAGCTTAAGACGACATTTGAACATTAAGAAACTGAGTCTTAATTTTAAAAATTCTTCTATTTTTAAATGATTATGCCTTGTTGACTCAGTTGTAGTTTTATTTTTAGAATAAAAAGGGCAAACAGAACATATGCTAACTGAAGGCATAGCTGTAGATGCATTTCCATTCTGATACACGTTTTAAAATATATGAGATTAATTATAAAATAAAGACAACTCAGAGTAAAAAGTAATTATCCAGTGTTGTATTTGAAAATGCTGAAATATTTGCTCATAGTCACATTTCATCAGAAATTGTTTGCTTGCTGTTTAGTTCCTATTAATTTCTACTAGATTTTAATAGAAGTAAAACAGGGCAAGAAGGAATTGAATGGAATTATTTTTCATTAGAAGCAGATGGGGGCGGGGATTATTTATCAGGATAGTTAAGTAACACGGTAGCATTTTAAGAATTTGAATGGTAATTAAATGTTTTCTGCCTTAAACTCTTCAGTTAATGTCTGCAGAAATAGCTTTATCTAGTAAAGTGCATACACACAGTACAGCAATGAATAGCTTTGAGCAAATATTTTCCAACATTAACTTTAAATTAAAAATGGTAATACACGGTTAAATTTACTTTTTTTTCCCCTTTATTGTGTCTTTTATATTTTTAGATGTTGGATGTTTACAGTCTGATTCCTTTTGACAACCCAGATGGTGGAGTTTGGAAACAAGGATTTGACATTAGCTATGTGTTTAATGAATGGGACTCTAAGCCCCTTCAAGTCTTTGTGGTGCCTCATTCCCATAATGACCCAGGTAAAATTTACACTTCAAAAAAACTACAGGTTATTAAGCCCATATAGGCACAGAGTATTTTAATGAGAATGTGGTAGACCTAATTTCTCACATTTTTGAGACATTATTTGCTGACTTGTGACAGCAACATATTCCATTTATATGTCTTGTATTTTGAGTTTTTACTTTATCAGTTTGTGTGCCATTCACAGATAGGACTTCTGCAATATGAAATAATAATAAACACAAGAAGGTCTTAGTTTGGGGATTGAAAAGTTGCACTCACTTAAGGAGCTGATTGTTCATTTTAGTTACTTTTCTCTAAAATATTGCATGAGAGAATTATTTTGTGTTCATAAACTCTGCATTACAAAATGCAGAGTGTTTATGGGAACATTTGAATCTTCCAAATGGAGAAGCAAAATGTAAAGTGGTTAAGAGCCTTGGTCAGGCAGATGTGAGTGTGGAGTCCCAACCCCATCAGTGTGAGACAACTTTAGGCAAGTTACTTAATATTAAAGTAAGTTTTTTCCTAATAGAATCAAGTTAAAGTGTCTGCTTCATAGGATGAGATGTTAAGGCATGATGCATGGCCCAAAAGTAACTGCTGTCGTTATCATTGTTATTATTTCATTTGACAACTTTTGTTACTTATTGGTGCCACAGATTTTTCCCTCCAAGGTAAGGGAAAATTGCTAAAATTACAGTGGGAAATATGATTCGATGTATATATTTGTGAGTGTGAGTACACTGGCACAGAAGAAATACTTAATGAATTCCACTGCAGGAATTTTTTTGGGGGGGGAATGCACTTCCAAAGACTTCTTCCGAAGGACTTACTTAGGCTTCTATTTGTTACTTTTCTCAGCTTCTCCATTTCATCATTACTATTAGAGGCACCATTATTCACCTGTACTTTGAAGTTTTTTCTTTATTCCAACATTCATTTATCTCCGACTTACATTCTTTCCCACTGGTTTATTGG
Organism: Prionailurus viverrinus; assembly: GCF_022837055.1. Taxonomy (NCBI): domain Eukaryota; kingdom Metazoa; phylum Chordata; class Mammalia; order Carnivora; family Felidae; genus Prionailurus; species Prionailurus viverrinus. Next base: position 170,675,088 of record NC_062561.1, read on the forward strand.
CATGTATTCCTTTCTTTCTGTTGCTAAGACAGAACTTGTTACTCTATGTCTGGAAGTGTGATTTGGTGAAGTGTGTGTACAGGTGGGTGCAGGCACATGTGCTGCTTTTTTGGGTGTGTGAGGTACACAGGGAGAGAGTTTGGATGCTGAAATGTTTGAATTTCCATAGTACTTCAGTGTTTATTATGCAGAGAGGTATGAAAGAGAGGAAATTAGTATTATTCTGGAAATTTGTGTTGAGCAGTTGCTGCACTAGCTTCTGACTTGGTTTCTCTTTGGTCTTAATGACTTTACCTTTTCCTACAAATACCTTTCAGCCTTATTAACCTTTCCTCTTAAATGTTTTGCATCATTTTCCTCCTTCGTCTTAGCCTGTCCCTTCAAATCCAAGTTCCGATGGCTGGGCATCATGGAAAGACTGCAGGGGTCTGGAACCTGGCAGAATGAGGCCCGCATCCCGGTTCTGCCATAGACTTGCCCCCATGTCCCTGGGGGCACATTTGTGTATCTGTAAAATGCAGATCATATGGTTGGAGTAGCATCTTAAAGCAGGAGTTAGTTATCAAGTAAATACAAAAGGTGATGAAAATCACATCTAATTATAAATCTCATTCACTCTGAAACATTCCCTTATTCAGTGAAACAGTGGCAGAGCCACTGTAGTATTTAAATTGTTCTCTCCTTTTTTCTCTGCCAACCATCTGCAGTTTTGTTCTTGTCACTTAATTTGTTTTTAAGTTTTTATGTATTTATTTTGGGAGAGAGAGGGCACCTGAGTGGGGGAGGGGCAGGAAGAGGGAGAGAGTCTCAGGTAGGCTCCACACCATCAGCACAGAGCCCAATGTGGCGTTCCATCCCACAAACCGTGAGATCATGACCTGAGCCCAAGTCAAGGGTCAGACGCTCAACCGTCTGAGCCACCCAGGTGCCCCTGTTCCTGTCACTTAATTGGGTGTGTGATGTGATTCCATTGTGTCCAATTTCTTATAGGTTTATACATACACTTTGTGCTATGTCTTGTGAGCCCTCGTGTGAATCCATTTCTCCTGTTTTTTAGATTTTTAAAGACTTTTTTTTCCTTTTTCCCCTTTTCTGCCATCCTCACTTTCCACCAATCTCATTTCTTGTAATTCTATAACATGCGCACGTAACTGTTGTAATAAAATTTGTAGTTTATCAGGCAGTCTGCCGAATGTTTTATTAACATCTAATGCTCACAATAACCCTTGGAGATCAGTGTCACTATTCATGAGGAAGATGTTACCAAGTTTACGGGGGCAGGAAGTGGCCCCACAAGAATGCCTTATTAGTTTACCTGGATCTCCCACCTGAGTATACTCGAGAGTTAGAGTACATGTGCCTCCTGTTACAGTCGTCCTCATTGCCTAGCCTGCCACTTGACATACAGTAACCGGTAAATATACATAAGGCCTTCTCCACCTGTCTCTGTGTGCCTCCTTAGCTTCTTGAACTTTGGATGCACACCTGTACATAGGCACAGATGTAAACATTTATAGCACTTCTGCATCGTCTCTACTCTAGAATGTAAACTCCATGAGGGCTCACACTTTGTGTTATAACCACCAGGCACTAACTCCCAGAATAGTAAGCGGCACATAGTACTGACTCATTCAGTTAAATAAGCTAAATGAGCCAGGGCATCTGACTCTGCAGCTTCAGATGAAGCATTTGACCTTGACATGTGGTTTTATCTTCCCTCCTTCCCTTCTTCCTGTTGTCTTATTTTTATTCCTTAAAAAAATATTTAAAATATGCTTTGTAATTTTAAATACAAACACCAGATGATATTAAGCTCTTCAAGGGCAGGGATTGCCTGCGCCTTTTAGATTCTGTTTTGTTTGCCTCAGCAGTGCGGTGAGCAGTGCCCGGTGTGGTTCATGTGTTGTTCTGTGGGGAGACATCCCTAATAACTGGTCTGACTGCAATAGAGGAATCTGTCTCTTGGTATCTTAGCAACCACAATTGAATCTTTTTGTCTTAGTAAAAGATGTTAATGACCCTAACCCTCAGGCCCTCCTCCACTTGAGGAAAAAATAATGGTCAGACACAGACCTTTTAAAACTACAGGGAATTTTTTCTTTTGTTTTTTTTTTTTTTAACTATAAAGCAAAATGCTAGAGAATAGAACCCACTGACTTTTTAAATAATTTTCACTGCTCCGGGGTGCCTGGGTGGCTCAATTGGTTAAGTGTCCGACTTCAGCCCAGGTCACGATCTCATGGTTCATGAGTTCGAGCCCCGTGTTGGGCTTTGTGCTGACAGCTCAGAGCCTGGAGCCCGCTTTGGATTCTGTGTCTCCCTCTCTCTTCCTCCCCTGCTTGCATTCCGTCTCTCTCTCTCTCTCTCTCTCTCTCTCTCTCTCTCTCTCAAAAAAAAAGATTTAAAAAAATTAAAAAAATGTCATCACTCCTTAACAAAAGTAGAATTTAGGTAAACTAAATTGTTCTGTGACAAGCCAAATCATTCAGATCATGAAGAACCATACTTTCAGTTGAGGAATAGAGAGAAGTATGTGCACAAACATTCCAAGTCCAAATGTGACTCTGTAGCAGGAAATCTTTGTGGAATACGCCTAAATGAATGTGCAATTAGGCGGTTTACTTTCTAAATGAGATTTATAGAGACTTGTTTGCATTTTCTACAGCAACAATTTAAAACTTTAGCTCGGTAGTTTGTTTCATTGGTGGAGTTTTGTCTTTTGGGGATAGAAATACTGAAATAGATTTTTAAAAGATTCCTGTATTTTCCCTAACTTTAAGAATTATGTTAAAGAAAAAGAATTAGGTTGTTGTGTTTTTATATATGTAGATATTTTTCTTTTTTGGACCATGTTCTGATATCTCATAAGACAGATAAATTTCAAATTATGTTTATATTTTAATAAATTTCTAATTATTTCTTCTTCCAGCCCATGAGGACATGTAACAGTTGTCATATATTTTATATGGTTTACATGAGTTAAAACAAAATTGGAAGGGAATTGTTAAGTCAGTGCTGATAACTTTGTCCTGTTACGCTTTTAAAAAGTTTTGAATCACAGACCATGAAATTAAATGTTAGTTGATTGATACATGTTCATGTTATATTTAATAAGCTGATTAAAACACAATTACAGCACCTTTGTATCTACAATCTTAATTCTTTGCTTCCCACTACTTAAACTGCTGAAATGTTTAGTTAATTTTCCTTCAAAGAAATCGCAGTGTGTAGAGAGAAGATAAGGTGTACTAAATGGAAAGTTGGACAGCATATTGTTAGTTAAGCAATTTGTAAAATGAACATTAGAAAATAATCCCCCATGTGGTCTGACTCCAAATAGAAGGGAGACCTAGGTACAAGAGTCACACTGGAAAATAATTTTCTTTTGTGCATTTGCAGTTCTTTTACAGAGTTTTTATTGATTCAAATGAGTGAGTAGAATTTTTTGACTTTCTTTTGTGGCAAATTGAAAAACAGAATTTTGCATTTAGTACTGTATTATAATTTGAAATGAGTTTATGTGCTATTATTCTTAAAAAGCAAAAGAAGAAAAACATGGGGAAATCACTGTGTAATGTTATTTTTAAAGCTTCTCTATTATCCTTAACAAATATTCTTAACAAAATATTGTTAAGAACAGTCATAAGAGAAGAGCTGTGGTCCCCCCACAGTTGGGTAATGCCCGGGTGGGCGAAAGCAGGGGGGACTTGGAACTCTGGCTTCCAAAGGAACCTGCTGAATAGAAGGAGATGGTGAGGAGAGGGGAAGTTTGTTTGTGGACAGTTTGGGGAGTCCTTTGTTCTGGTTAAGTGATTGAGAGATGAGGTGAATTCTTTGGTTTTGGCTACTGTGGTGGGAAATTTGAATTTCTGGAGCTAAGATAGTATGAGGAAGAACGGAGTGAGAACTGGTATTCATTGTGTATCTTACATTAGTTTGTGTAGTACATTCTGCAACCCTCAACACCAGTAAATCACACATCATTTACCAGGTGAGGACAGTGAGACTAAGCAGGTATACTAATTTGTTCAAGATCCGTCAGTTAGATATTGGCACAGGATGGCAATTAAAGCTCAGATTTGCCTGATTCTGAGGTCTATGCTCTTTCCATTTACTATGCTGCCTCTCAAGATATGTTACTTAGTTCAAGTGATTTTCTTGCTTTATGGGCATTAGCTAATTCAGCACATTTATCTGAACTTTGGCTGTTAATAGCATTGCCAGATTTGGCTTAAAAAATGTTTACATTTCCAGTAAACAGTGGATAGTTTTTTTAGTATATATGTCTTGCAGATCTCATATGGGATTCACTTATAGTAAACATTTATTCATTATTTATCTGAAATTCAAATTTAACTTGGCATCCTGTATTTTATCTGGTAATCTTAATTAAGAAAATGTTGGCATTATGAGTTAAATATTTACATGGCTCTTTAGAATTATCTTTTTAAGAGATCTCTAGAGTTGGTATATTGAGGTTCTGTTTTAGAGGGGAAAAGTCCATTGGGGCTCTAACTGAACTGCATTCTTTAGGAGCACATGTATCAGGTATTACCTAGAGATGCAGGTGATTGTCACACATGTCCCCATTCTCCTATTTTGGTTACTTTTGTCTGTCTTTTGAGACTGATGCTTCAGAGCTCACCACTGCACCAGTTATATAAATTATTGCTAATACTTATGGGACTTTACTATGTTTCAGGCACTATTCTAGGTACTTTACATGTATTAAATCCATTACTGCTCTTAGCAACTTCATGACAAAAGTCCTGTTATTACCCTCATTTCACAAATGAGAAAACTAAGGCAGAAGAGATTCAAGGTAATGTGTTCGTGTCAGGGCTGGGCTTTAACCCAAGCCGTCTGACTCTGGAATTAGGACTTATAACCATTACTTAATACTGTCTCTTGAAGGTAATACTTCTGAAACCCACAGGCAAAGCTTCCAGGAGGAAGGTCTTTTATGGGTTTCCAAGCCAATGTCATCTACTTTAGTATTTTTAATGATAAAAAAACATTTTATGAACTATCTTGGAAGAGTAGACACCTCACCACACTGTTCCTCATCCTTTTTTTTTTTTTTTTTTTTTTCCTTCTGGTCTGTCTTTACTGAAATGGATGTCTCTGTCCTTAAATACTACTTGAGTCCATGAGATGGTGAGTGGTTTTCCTCATTGCTACATATTTTACAGTTAGAAAGTAATTTGGAAGCAGTATTTTCCAGCTTTTAAATGGTTTCTTTTAGAAACTTTGATTATATGCCCAGTATTTGCCTGCTCATAAGGCTAAATAACCTCACGTACACTAAGAGTAACTCCTCGAAGGAAGTCACTGTTACTTTTACTTCTAAGGATGTCTCTCATATTATAGACCTGTCTCATTATTTCAAACCACTGTGCTCTGTTTGGGGAAGACTTAGTAGGCCTGAAGTGTCCTGCTCCGTGTGAATTGATGCTCATGGATGGAATCCTTAACAAAGGAGGGAAGTAACTTTAGCACAGATTTAGAAATTATTGTGGAGGTTGATCTCATAATTGCAGGTGTCACATATCAAGGTACACAGGTCTTTTAAAGGACATTTAGAAAAGCAATAGAGTAAAGGATCACAATTGGACATTGTGCATATTACAGCTGCAGGATGAACAAAACTCCAGCTCTCCTAACAGTGATGCAGATGGTTCCTGTGGTGTGGGATAGAATTACCAGTGACAGCATCTTACACTGGCTCAAAAAGTGCTGTATCTCAAACACCTTAGTGGAAGTGAAGCTGATATGCTTTGAAATCTATTAGATGACACTGAATCACCTGGAAAAAAGGTGAGGTTATTCTGGAAACTTGAGTTCAGAAGCATTTGTAGGATTCAGCAGGTTTAGGTCTTTGGAAAACCTCAGCTTCATCTTTGACTCTCTCTACTCTGTCTTGGAAACTTCAGTCAGCCAACATATGCTCTTCATTTTGCCTCATTGGCCTCTTATTTCTATTTCCAGAATCATTTTCTAGCAGAACTTGTGCAGTAGCCTCATTTCCTGTTTGTCTTGTACACTGAAGTATATCTTTTACGCTCACAGTAGTCATTTTTGAAAACACAGAAGACGTTAACTTCCTTCACTAAGAAACAAGAATGGCTCAGAAGATTTTCAGTGGTCTGCCCCCGCTTCTGTTTGTATTTCTCACTGTACCTCCACCATGTAAGCTCCGATACAGCCACACCTGGCTGCCTTCTCCCTGAGATTGACACAGGACTTCATGGCTTAGTGTCTTTTCCATATGCTCTTGCTTCTATTTGGGATCTACCCCCTTTTCCCTCTATCCACACGATGACTATTCTAAGAATCTTCTGTCCTTCTGCTAGGAATTTATCACTTCTTTATTCCCATAGCATTTTGTTCTTATTTTTACTGTAGAATCTGTTTTCATTTATTAGCTTTTTTGCTTTGTCTTATTAGATGTTTGATTTGTGTTTGAATGGATAAACTAGAACAGGACATTAATTAAAACTCACAGTTTATTGTTTGAGTTATGATAATACCAATTAACATGGTATGCAATGTCTTAAGTGTAAGACTGGATGTTACAATCAAATATGGAAGGATTTGACAAGTGATGGAAGAAGCCTGTTGATCATTTGTTGGTAGATGATGACTTCATTACTAAAATAAAGAAGCTTTCTTGTTTTATGAATCCTCTTTGTACTTATTTTTAAATTAGAGAATACTATGTTAAAATGGAAGTAACATGAAGCTTAAGTTGCAGGTTTTAAATGTTTATTATCTTGTTATAATTATTTTTCATGCAAGATTTATTATCTTTTCTTAACAGTTGGTACCTATTTAACTGAGTAGAATTAATGTAGTCATTAAAAAATAATTGTCATAGTAGTGGAAACCACAACCGTGTAACAATGATTTGAGGGGCATGACTTCTTTGGGATGCATCTTTTAAATCATCTTGAGGCTGACAGAGCCTTTTTAAATATAAGCTAGTAACTTAAAGATACTGATCAAAGATGATTAGGTTAGCAGAACAGACAGTGGCTATGTTAGAGCTAATTGTGTGTGTGTGTGTGTGTGTGTGTGTGTGTGTGTGTGTGTGTGTATGTGTGTGGTGTCTTTTCCTTTTTGTTTCATTTCTAGTTGAAGTAATAAATTTGTATTTATACTCTATATACCCTTTTGCCCCTATTCTTTTGGCTATACATTTCACTCATCTATCATGTACTTATTCAACTCTTGATGGTGTAGTCTTCATACCAGGTGCTAGATTCATGAGAATTGACTAGTTGGGAGTTCAGGTTGTAGGTTCCCAAATTTGTAGGACTTGGTGTAAAAGTATGTGGATGCCCTCAGACCTTTTGTGTAAACATTTGAAAGTTATAAATCAAACTGATACATGATAAGTAGAATAGGTCTTTTCCTCCTATCTTGAGGAATAGCACAGTTATCAGGAAGGCCACATGTGGGTTGAGATTGCTGGGGCTCTAGTTCCCCACTGGAATGTGTTGAGTTTGTGTGGGAAAAGCCAGCCTGTGGGGCAGCCCAACCTCCTTGCCCAGAAATGGCCCTGTCCTAAACCAGGAGGGGCTTTGCTCACAGATGCACAGACACGCCAGCACTTTTCCCACATCCCTGCAAACTGTATCCCCCTGGCCATTGCTCAGGCTACAGAGATTACCACCTCCAGGTCAACTGTCCTTTAGAAAGACATATAGAAGGCCCCTTCTGGGCTCTAGAAACTGGCTTGGGGCTATTTGGACACATTTCTGGATCATGGTGCTTAGGAGGGCAGGTCAAGGCGGGCTCTGGGTGGGCAGTTCTTTCTTTGCCTTGTGAAAGGGATGTGGTCAGAGGAAGAATAGGAAGATCCCTCAAGTCCAGTGCTCAGGGTGAGATACCCTTGCCCAGGTCCTAAATCAGTACTGTGTATGCCCTTGAACCAAATAAAACTAAGTGTTCCTCCAGAGGATGAAATTGCCGCAAAGTCTTCAGACTACAAAGCTAGATCAGGAGTCAAATTTCTAAAAATGGTGGTTTGTCAGCGAACAGTCACTAAGTGCTTAATTGTTCATGCACATTAAAAATAAGCAGTAGAGTATGGCCAACTCATCTTTGACAAAGCAGGAAAGAACATCCAATGGAAAAAAGACAGCCTCTTTAACAAATGGTGCTGGGAGAACTGGACAGCAACATGCAGAAGGTTGAAACTAGAACACTTTCTCACACCATTCACAAAAATAAACTCAAAATGGATAAAGGACCTAAATGTGAGACAGGAAACCATCAAAACCTTAGAGGAGAAAGCAGGAAAAGACCTCTCTGACCTCAGCCGTAGCAATCTCTTACTCGACACATCCCCAAAGGCAAGGGAATTAAAAGCAAAAGTGAATTACTGGGACCTTATGAAGATAAAAAGCTTCTGCACAGCAAAGGAAACAACCAACAAAACTAAAAGGCAACCAACGGAATGGGAAAAGATATTCGCAAATGACATATCGGACAAAGGGCTAGTATCCAAAATCTATAAAGAGCTCACCAAACTCCACACCCGAAAAACAAATAACCCAGTGAAGAAATGGGCAGAAAACATGAATAGACACTTCTCTAAAGAAGACATCCGGATGGCCAACAGGCACATGAAAAGATGTTCAGCGTCGCTCCTTATCAGGGAAATACAAATCAAAACCACACTCAGGTATCACCTCACGCCAGTCAGAGTGGCCAAAATGAACAAATCAGGAGACTATAGATGCTGGAGAGGATGTGGAGAAACGGGAACCCTCTTGCACTGTTGGTGGGAATGCAAATTGGTGCAGCCGCTCTGGAAAGCAGTGTGGAGGTTCCTCAGAAAATTAAAAATAGACCTACCCTATGACCCAGCAATAACACTGCTAGGAATTTATCCAAGGGATACAGGAGTACTGATGCATAGGGCCACTTGTACCCCAATGTTCATAGCAGCACTCTCAACAATAGCCAAATTATGGAAAGAGCCTAAATGTCCATCAACTGATGAATGGATAAAGAAATTGTGGTTTATATACACAATGGAATATTACGTGGCAATGAGAAAAAATGAAATATGGCCTTTTGTAGCAACGTGGATGGAACTGGAGAGTGTGATGCTAAGTGAAATAAGCCATACAGAGAAAGACAGATACCATATGGTTTCACTCTTATGTGGACCCTGAGAAACTTAACAGGAACCCATGGGGGAGGGGAAGGAAAAAAAAAAAAGAGGTTAGAATGGGAGAGAGCCAAAGCATAAGAGACTGTTAAAAACTGAGAACAAACTGAGGGTTGATGGGGGGTGGGAGGGAGGGGAGGGTGGGTGAGGGGTATTGAGGAGGGCACCTTTTGGGATGAGCACTGGGTGTTGTATGGAAACCAATTTGTCAATAAATTTCATTAAAAAAAAAAAAATAAGCAGTAGAGGGGCGCCTGGGTGGCGCAGTCGGTTAAGCGTCCGACTTCAGCCAGGTCACGATCTTGCGGTCCGTGAGTTCGAGCCCCACGTCGGGCTCTGGGCTGATGGCTCAGAGCCTGGAGCCTGTTTCTGATTCTGTGTCTCCCTCTCTGCCCTTCCCCCGTTCATGCTCTGTCTCTCTCTGTCCCTAAATAAATAAACGTTGAAAAAAAAAATAAGCAGTAGAGCTTTCAACATTACTAGGCTTTATATTATGGAAATTAAATTCTTTCAAGTTTTATTTCTTTATTTTGAGAGATAGAGCACATGTGCACGCTCTTGTGTGTGTGCAAGTGGGTGGGGGAGGGGCAGAGAGAGAGGGGAGAGAGAATCCCAAACCTGACACAAGACTTGAACTCAGGAACGGGAGATCATGACCTGAGCCAAAGTCCAGAGTTGGCACTTAACCGACTGAACCACCCAGGCGTCCCTAGAACTTAACTTTTTTTATGATAAAATAGAGCAAATTTAGAGTTATTCATCCTTTACAGAACTTCTAATTGTGTATTCTTTGTTGCAGATATTTCCTCACTTACTTAAAAATAGTGATTAGCTGTTTTATGGGTTAGAGTGTTGTTAGAGTGGAAAACAGTAAATGGAAAGGTTTTCTGTGTGCTGTTCTAGCCCTGGTTCAATTTCCAAGTGTATTCAAGGGAAAGAAAAAGGCTGTGAATTGACCACTTAAGTAAATCAGTTTGCAACCCAATGTCCTAAGATTATTAAATCCAGAGGTAGGAATCTAATTTTATGTCACAAAAATTCATCCCATACAACTTTTCATAAAATACTATCCTTCTGATTGGTCTCATGTTAATATACAGTTGTAGTTTTACAGTAATTTAGGGAAAGAAATAGCCAATTCAGTGTAAAAGGGAATACTTGATTACTCTATTGTATAAGAGCAATAAAAGCTAATTTACTGTTAGATGACTCAATATTGAAAGCTGCAAGAGGCTATCTTTTAGTTCATTCTTCATTAATTGTGCTATATTGTAGTGATATTAATGTCTATTATAGATGAGCTTTATGGAAGGCTTTTAAGTTGACATCTCTGAGCATGTACTTTGGCTCATGTAAATATCTTTGACATATATCCTGCATGATTGTTGAAGGGCAAATGAAGTGTCGAAGGCAAAATGGATTAATCAGTCACTGTGATTCCTTTATGACAACTCCAATAATAAACTATTCTTTGAAAGGGTCTTAGCTAATAATAAATTATAACTGATGAAAACAAGTAATTGTACTTAAAAAAAACTTGTTACTTATTCATCTTCATAAAGATGATTTCTTCTAAATTCATTTTCTATGTTAGGTTACTAGAGTTTTGTTGTTAATTTTGGAGTCATTCCATTGTTCGTAGTTCTTTTACTGAGTGAGTAGCCAAATGATTAGGGCTTAGTTTTGATCTTTGTTAAAAATGTAGGTAAAAGTTGTGAGTGTTGCCTAAAGATGGTAGTTCTCATAGAGCCATTTCTTTTTTTTTTTTTTAATTTTTTTTCAACGTTTTTTATTTATTTTTGGGACAGAGAGAGACAGAGCATGAACGGGGGGGGGGGGGGGCGAGAGAGAGGGAGACACAGAATCGGAAACAGGCTCCAGGCTCTGAGCCATCAGCCCAGAGCCCAACGCGGGGCTCGAACCCACGGACCGCGAGATCGTGACCTGGCTGAAGTCAGACGCTTAACCGACTGCACCACCCAGGCGCCCCCTCATAGAGCCATTTCAATAATTTACGTGGTTCTTACTGCACATATAGAGTAATAATAGCATGGGGCAGAAATTGTTGTCACTTACGTGCATTTGATTTCAGTTCAGTCTTGCAATATGGAGGTACTTTATATATTCAATTAGATATTATGACGGTGCTTAGTAAAATAAAAATTCTTTCCACATTACATTCTTTATTTTTGGGATGGTAGCAGCACTTATTTTTTTCTAGGACTATATGAGTTTACTAGGGCTGCCATACCAAAGTTCTGCAGACTGGGTGGCTTATTTCCTTACAGTTCTGGAAGCTGCAAGTCCAAAATCGAGGAGTTGGCAGTGCTGGTTTCTTCTGAAGGTCTCTCTCCTCTGTCTTTCCTCTGTGTGTGTCTGTGTCTATCTGCTTGTCCTTACAAGGGCATATTGGAGTAGGGCGCACCCTCATGACTCTATTATACCTTAATCACCTCTTTAAAGACCCTGTCTCCAGATATAGTCACATTCTGAGGTACTAAGGTTTAGGATTTCAACGTAGGCATGTTGAGGGGACACAATTCAGCCTACAACTGGCATAGAATTAATTATTTGAAAACAATAATTTTGGGTAACCAGTATGTTTAAGACGTGGAACAATTTGTGTAAACACTCTAAATAAAGGTATCCTTTTCAAAACTTACATGTTAAAAATATCTTTTATTTCCTTTTTTACCTGCTTCAATTATAGAGATGGGGACAGGGCAATTAAAAACATGATGATGATGATGGATAGCAATTAATCTTTATCAAGTGCTATATTATATCCTGGGCTCATGTCTGAGCACTTGATGTTTTTTTCTCTTGGCATGGTCAGCAGAAAGTTTGAACATTCCCATTTAAGGGTAGGTTGGATTTTCTTTGCCTGTCCCTGGGAATCCAGATGTGGATCTTGGCTTCATGCGCTGGGACAGGAGTCCAGGTTTGTACCTTCCTCAAGCAAGATGGGATTCTTTGCAGACCATTGTTTCATGAGATATCTTTGAATTTTCTATAGGTGCAGGCTTTTTAGCATGGAAAAGTTGAATTATCCAGGTACCCTTATTTGGTGACTTGAAAGTGCCCCAGATCAAGAAAGTCCTGTAAAGACAATTTTCCACTGCCTTCCTGTTTGGCTTCTAGTTTCATACTTGTCGCTTTGTACATGCTCAGTAAATAACTCTAGAATGAATAGATCGATAGATTTTAGTTAAAGCAGAAGGGAGAAATACAGTCAGAGTAGCAATGCCCTTTTCAGAAGCTCATGCTTGTATTGTCAAAATACTTGTATTGTCTTCTCTGCCCTAGCAGATTTTCATTTTTTTTTCAGTCAGTATACTGTACTTCAAATATTAACTTAATTATAGACAAAAGAACCAGTTGACTCCTTATATTTTAGTCCTCCCACATGTTTGAGTTTTGGAAATAAATAGAGTGGTAGTTTAGCCTGGATGTATAGAACACCTCTATCTCTGTAAGATTTCATAGATAAGAGGTTGTTCTTGGAGGATCCACTTGGGTAGTAGATAGAATTGGTAACTGTATGCCTCAGCCGCTTATCATGTTGCTTTAATACTCTGCCAGATAGGGCTATGCTTAGACTTGTGGGTCTTGTTAAAAAGGTTTCTTTATAGTGAAATTGCAAATATCTTTAGATAAAGTTTCCAGGGTATTTGAGAAGGAGGAAAAGTCGTAGAATTAAGTCATTAACATCTACAATTTTCTTTTGAAAAAGACTTCATATACACTTGTGTTGTTTTATTAGTGTCAGTCTGTGCTTCCAAAAAATGGAGTAATTTGCAGCCTTTGGAAACTAATGCCTGTGCTTGGCAGAATTCTACTTCTCTGTATTCATAATAGTGCTGTTAATTACCTTATTGCTTTGCTGCTGGCTTTTAGATATAGTTTGTACTTACGATTTTCTTAGTTTCACTTACTAAAATGGGGAGAGAATTTCAGATGTGGTATGAAAGGATACACTCTTAATTCCATATGATGAGAACAGTACTGCCAACTTGTTAACGCTGTTCAGATTTTTAAAATGAAGACAAATTCCTTACATTAGAGATAAATTATACATAATCGAATCAGGTACTATAATTATCATGCATAAATAAATGCTTTTTTTCCTCAGGTCATTTGTCTCATTTTTCTCATTTCTTTCTGACTTTGTACAGATTTCAGGGTATTTTTGTTATTGTAACATTAGTGTCTTTTTGAGTGTCATGTGCATTCAAATGGAATTTCACTACTTGAAATTCACTACTTGAAATATTTGTGAAATTTGTAAATGTGTCTTCATATGAATGAAACATCTAAGGGCATCCAAAGGTCATGTAATGGAATGTGACTGAGTCGAAATCAGACATATGAATCAGACCTTTGTTGTATATTTGTGTTTTGATTTAGGTTGGTTGAAGACTTTTGATGACTACTTTAGAGAGATGACTCAGTATATTTTTAATAACATGGTCATCAAGCTGAAAGAAGACTCACGGAGGAAATTTATGTGGTCTGAGATTTCTTACCTTTCAAAGTGGTGGGATACTATAGATAAGCCGAAGAAGGATGCTGTTAAAAGGTTTGTTTCAAGATTTTTTTTTTTTTTGCAATTTGGTAATATTAATTATACAGTGAAACACGTGTTGAATTTTTAGAGGATGAAAATTCTTAGCCTTCTATCTGAAACTTGAAATATTTCTCCAAATCTTTTTTTTCTTTGATTCTGCTTCATCTGTGGAAAAGTGACTTGAAACTGTTCTATTGAAATCCTAATGTTCCAACTCTGTCCCAGAAATTGAATTACTAGGTCAAAGGGGCTTAATATTTTAAATGCTTTTTGGAGCATATAATCAAAGTGACCCCTGGAAAGATTGTTTCCATGTACCAGTGTCTCTGCCTTTTGGCCACCAATATATTTTTTTTCTAAAACTTTGACCAATTTTGTGGTTGAAATATTTAAAAAATTTTTTAAGGTTTATTCATCTTTAAGAGAGAGTGAGAGAGAAGGTGAGCGGGGGAGGGTCAGAGAGAGAGGGAGACACAGAATCCGAAGCAGGCTCCAGGCTCTGAGCTGTCAGCACAGAGCCTCATGGGAGGCTCAAACTCATGAACCGTGAGATCATGACCTGAGCCCAGGGAGCCACCCAGGTGCCCTGATGGTGGCTGAAATATTTTAATTTGAAAATTTGATTACTGATAATGTTATGTACTTTCTCATGTACTGACAAAGTTTTTTGTGAATTGCTTAATGGTATACTTTCCTTCTTACTGATTTGTAAGTTTGTACACACATGCGTTAACCCTTATTTTTTCTCAAGTTATTTTCTTAAATCTTAGCATTTCATATACATGCTTTAAACATTTTATTGTAATCAAACATATCAATCTGTTTTCTTAATAGCTTTACTGTCATATTTTAAAAGGTTTTTCCCAATCTAGAGATCAGAGGAAGAGTCCTTTTTTTCCACCCAGTTTAACTTTTTATCATTCACTTTTTAAAATCCTGAAATTTATCTTTTTAATATGGTATGGTGGGAGGTTCTGATCCCCCTGCCTCCCTCCTCTCTGCTCCCAAGAGTATAAAGATTATCTTAGCATGCATTGCTTTCTTTTATTTAGTATCACATGTACAGCGCTCACTGTTTTAGCGCCTGTTCTGATACTTCACAAATGATAACGGATAATCCTTGCAGCGGTCCTGTGAAGTAGGTACAATGACTGTCCTCATTTTACAGATAGAGACACTGGTCGTCCAGGGTCACCCAGCTGGGACGTGCCGTGCTGGTGTGCTATCTGGTGCAGCCTGTCCAGCCCCACAGGTTTTCCTCCATGCTGTGCTCTGCCGCTTTCCTAAGATCTAAAATGTCCCGGTTTTTTCCTACTGATTTGATGTGCCATCTTTATTGTCTTTAAATATGCACTGATTTCTGGGCTTCCTGACCTCTTTCATGGACTTTTCTGTTTGCAATTGTGGTTTGCTATCTTCATTGACAGTTAAAAATCTCCTCTTTCTTTACTGAAAAATTCTTCTAATGAGTGACCACTTCATTTTCCCAAAGAGTTTTAGAATTAATTATTAAAATCTTCCTGCCCTACCAAAGGAAAAAAAAAAGGGGGTTTGATGGAAATTGACATAAACATTTAAAGATAATTTGGAGGGAATTGGTTTTCTATCATTATCCATCAGACTTTTTTTGATAGGGTGCAGCACTCAAAAACTTTGTTAGTGACATGCACACACAAAAGATGGGAACCTAATAAAGATGCTAGTAGAGTTTTATGTATGTTAGATGATTAAGAAATACATAATGCTACGATAAAAGACGTAAAGCTTGCTTGTGGACATGGGTGTCAGCAAGGGTACACGTTGTGAGTTGGTGCAAAGTGGTAGAAAGGAGTTATCTGAAATCTGATCAAAAGTTGTTCAGCATATGTGCATGGGTATGAAGACAGTGGACTGAGGTAGCTGGTAGACCTTGGAGAGAGAGAGAGAGAGAGAGAGAGAGAGAGAGAGAGAGAGAGAGAGAGTTACGTATTCCTATGTGAATGGGTTCAGCTAGGTGCAGTTTTATGCCTCCTTCACTTACTGTTTCTCAGGGACAAAATTTCACTTAAGCAATACAAAATTTGTTCCCTAATCAATCACTTTGGAACACATTTTTGTTTTTGAAACAAAAAATTTTTCACGTAAGGAACTATACCTATTTTTTGCCACTGTTCCCCTGTCAGCTTCCTTTTATTTTAGGTGTTTTATTTTTCAAATTCAGTACCTGAAGGTTCATGCCTGATCTTTTGTTGGCTTATTAGCTCATTTGTTCATTCATTCTACAGCTCTTTCTGAACACCTACTGTGGGCCAGTTACTATGAGGTTTGGGTACTCTTGGGCTGAGTATTTCTTTCTTCTTGATTGTAAATTGTATCTTTCACCATTGACAAATAACTATCTTTTCTCCATTTAAGAACTAAAGTGCTATTACTACCAGTCACTTGTAGTTGTTTAGATTTACCTGATTTGTGCTGCCCTTTTTCCTTAAAAACAGGCAATTTAGAGTGGTAGTTCAAATGGCTGGTCACTGGAATGAGGCTACCTGGATTCAAGTCCTGGCACTCCCATCTACTGTGTGAACTTTGGGCATATTACTTAACTTTTGTGAGCCTTATTTTCTTCATTTGTCAAGTGGGGATAATATTGAGACCTCTTTTGGTTTTTTTCAAGGATTGGATGAATAGAAATAAATGCTTAGGACAATGCCTGGCATATTCTAAGTCCTTAATAACTATTGAAAGCTCTTGTTACTTTAACTTTTATTTGTCACTCTGAGTATTTCTCTTGGACACTGAATATAGTTTTTAGTTTTGAAGTCATCATGAGAGTCTTCATCTTATTTTTTGTAATGTTTATTTATTTATTTATTTTGAGAGAGCGTGCATGTGTGTGCACAGGAGAGGGACAGAGAGAGAGGGAGAGAGAGAGAATCCCAAGCAGGCTCTGCACTGTCAGTGCAGAGCCTAACATGGGTCTCGATCTCATGAACTGTGAGATTGCGCCCTGAGCCGACATCGAGAGTCAGACGCTTAACCGACTGAGCCACCCAGGCGCCCCTAGTCTTCATCTTTTAATAAAAGCATTTAACTATAAAATTAATGTTTTATTAAAAAAAACTTTTTAATGTATTGCTTCAGTGAAGTTAACCTTCCTCGCCCCCCCCATCACTTCCCTGCTCAGATGTTTTTAGGATTTTAAAAGTTTTATCCATAAAATTCTAAACTTTCACCATGTATCTAGGTATGTGTATAACTTACTATTAACTTTTCCATATATCAATTCAGACATCTTCAGTTTATGTTTTCTGCTCTTATTACTTACTGTTTTTATTTCCTTTGTTTTAGGATTAAATTTTCTGGTTACTGAGTCTTCTGCACGTGCATTTTTTATTTCTTTGTTATATTTCCTGTGTTTGGGAGATTTTTCTTAAGGTTTCTTTTTTTCCTCAGGTTCAGTTCTTTGTGGTATGGAAGGTGTTCTTTTCTGGCTTTGAATGCTTGGTTTTAACTGTTTTTGTTTGTTTTTTGCCCTTCTGCATTCTTTACATTGCACCCTGTAAGTCCAAGTATTTTCCTCCTTTTTATTCATCCTTGAGCAATAACAGATGTGTCCACACCTGGAATTTGTCCCAAAACAGAGAGTGTAGCAGGCTTCCAGTTCCTTCCTGTTCTGACTACTTTGTTTCCTTGTGGTGGGTGTTGGTTAAAATGGCTGGCCGGCATCCATTCCACCTGGTTTCCTTTTGGGAAATGGTCTGTCACACACGTAAGTCAGACTCTCCATCTTCCTGCCTCAGGTCAGACAGACCAGCTATGACCTGAGCTCAGCTGATCAGTATAATATTTCCTAGGGTCTGAATCTTCGGAGAGTGAAGCCAGTGTGACAGATGGAAGCAGGGGAAGCAGACACGGAGGGAAGGTTGCAGGCCATCCCTCACGGCACTGGTGCATTCCCAAGACTCTTCCCATCCGTGACATGGTCCCTGTGATCCCTGTAGCACGGCCTCTCATTTTCTTCCAGCCCTTCGTTAAGCCTGGACTTTTAATCCTTGGTTTTGCGTGCCCAGGAGAGTCTCTCAATGCAGTTGCTCTCCAGAGCCAGCAGGTGTTGCTTGCAAACAAGAAAGCTAGCTGATGTATTTCCCCCTGCTCATATCCTTTGTTGGAGAGCTGGATTCTGAAAGGCTGCATGAGCATCAGGGGCCCAGCAGCTGGAAAATATGTCCTTGATGTGAGCAACACTAGCCGAGGGGAAGAGACGAGCTGGGACTGTGGGAAGATGGAGAAATTTATGAAGTGTCTGCTCTTTGCGCAGCCCAGGATTGGCTTTCTTCATGTAGCATTTTTTTTTTTTTTTTAATATGACCTGTAAGCCAAGTAAGAGCTTTGGCCTGTCTGAAGGTTCTGCTTCATAAGAGTGTAGGGAAGAGTCCAGCCAAGTCTGAAGGAAACTGGGCTTGCTGCCTGCTGCTTTTGGTAAGGTGAGGCCATGCTTGGTTCCTCCCAGTGTGGCTGTATTAGGGAGCCATCCTCTGTAGCAGTAAAGACCTTGGGGTGGAGAGACTTCTGTAGGAAGAGCCCAAAGAGAGAAGCATGAAGACTGTGATTAGTGTCTGTCCCAGGATTCAGCTTTGCTTCAGTCCTTGGCCCTCCAACTTAGGGGCTGTTGCCCATTTCTCTCTGAGTCTTTTCTCTTCATGATTCGGGACTCCTCGTTGGTTTCTCTTGCAGGGCAATTGCAAGTCTGTACTTGAATTCTTTCTTTCACACTTGAATTCTTTCTTTCACCTCCACAGTATGTCAGAAATGCCACCAGTTTTATGGCATGAGGGTAGTCCCCTTTACCTGATTCTATCTGGATGCAAGTTTCTATCCCTTTTTCTTTTCTCTTGGCCATTTTAGTTAGGTTGAACTGTATGATATTGCCAAAATTGTACCATTTTTGATGTACAAAAATGTCAGTTTCACGTGATTCAACCTAATACTAAGAAGAGAGAATGGTAAGATGTTGGGAGTGGGAATGCACATTAGAATCTAATGTTCAGTCTTTTGTCTTAACCTTCCTTTGAGAGATGCTGTTTTGGCAATGGGAAATATTCTGCAATATAGGCCTGATCTTAATGATATCATTTTGCTTGAAGAATGTATTGCTTTATGGCAACAATAGGGCAAACGAGTTTTATTTCTGGTCAAGCTTTGGCACAGTTTTCTCCC
Source organism: Prionailurus viverrinus (assembly GCF_022837055.1). Classification (NCBI taxonomy): domain Eukaryota; kingdom Metazoa; phylum Chordata; class Mammalia; order Carnivora; family Felidae; genus Prionailurus; species Prionailurus viverrinus. Next base: position 170,694,029 of record NC_062561.1, read on the forward strand.
TTCTTGTTATAATCATTCACTTTTACTCATTTATTACATTTATCTGTGGAAAGAGGGTAATAGCATTTTCTTTTTCCTATTTACTTAAACATAACATTCTTAATTCTCCTTGCCTGAATGCATGTTTTTTTGGGAAAAGTTAATAAATACATAGGTGTGCTCTCATTATTTAAAATTCTGAGCTTGTCCCAACTGGCAGTAGTGACAGAATTTTTTTTTTTTTACTGCTAGTATAAGGCTTATGCAATGGTTTATTTTTTCCTTTTTGAAGATGAGTCTATGGATTATATGTCTGTACCTAAATTTGCAAGCTAGCTGTTGCAGAACAGAACCTGTTAATTCCAGCAGAGTTCCATGTAAGCTTTTATTGTCCCTGAAGAATACCAATTGATTGTGGAAACTTAACAGAAACATAACTCAAATGATCCCATAATCTATTCTAGCAGTGACTTGTTTGATTCTTACCCCCTGTGGCAGCAGTATTCAGCTCCATCCTTTTAAAAATGAGAATCTAGTTAACTAAAGGAGATCCATGCAAACAACATCTAGCTTTTTTATTTTGTGTGTGTGATTCAGTGTAATTTAATCAATTATAGTCACGGTGCCTACTTGTAACACATAGCCAGTGCATTTAAAAGAAACTGCCTCCTGTTAAATAATCAGCACATTTTCTGTCTATGCTTGTTTTATTTTTGAAAATGACTAGTATGTTAACATTCTTTTTACTTTTTAGGCTTCATATTTGAATATTTTTCGACTAAATGCAGTTAAATACTGCATGATGTTTATAATACATCAAAATGTGAATCCTTATTCAGAGTCAAGCAGCTGAAACATTAGCCTTAGCATTTCCTTTGACTAGCACCCAGCATATTACATATTCATTTTTCCTCTCTGAGCTCTGAGACATTAACACAGTTTTTACAGTGTATGTGCTCCTGCTGTTGAGACTGGTGTTCAGTGAAGAAGCCCCATGAGTTGTAAGAACCTAGAATAGTTTGTGTGTTTACCAGAGTCTTGACCAGCTTCCCTGTGTGGACCTTTTGGTATGAAATAAGGCTTCAGATACATGCTGGGAGGAAGGGTACCATCGGTGCATTGTTATGGAAGTTACAGTTAATGAAGATATTTTATCTTCCTCACCTTGCTGGGTTTCATTGCTTTGCCAGGAATGCAAAATCTTTAATCTCTCTACCCTTCTCTTACATCTTTTTTCCTAGGTCTATATTTAAGTGAACCTTCTACTCTCTTTTCTTAACCCTCTCTTTGCTTATTGAAATCAGAGAAATGTTTGAGATTACATTCTTAAATAATATAAATCCTAACTTATTGATGTACATTTTGGGTTTCAGTTTCTAGAAAAAGTTCTTATACAGGCTAACTTATTATACATTTTATACAGGTCAGATTTTATGGTGTTTGACCAAAGGCTGCTGTAAAATTTGCAGAGCAATGGGAAGTTAACAGTGTGTCTTGTGATGTTCAAGGTAAATTGCAGATTTAGATTGAGTTTAGAGCCTAAAGATACATAACATTTCATCAAAGGAATCAAAGCAGTTCACCGGTGTCTAAAATAACCTCAGTGCTAATAGTTGAAGCAGCAGCATATGTGTATTTGAAAAAGTATGTATTCCTTCCCCACTTCGTCCAATCCCCGTTCACTTCCAGTGAGGCTGCTTTGCTTTTCTTCCACCCCTCAGTCACTTCAGCTGGTGGCTTCTCTTTACATGGTGGATACTGGCAAAAGCCATGAGGGACTACCAGCATCGGATGTTTCCTCAGTCCTCCTGGGAGGACTCTTCACAGCAGCGACGCTGATCGCTCTAGTCTCATTGAAATTCTTCCCATTTTTGTCTTCTGTGACCCGGAGCTCTTTCTCTCCTGTTCCTATTCCTGCTTTGCTGAGCATTCCTTTTTCATCTCCTCAGTTTCTTCCTCTGCTCATTTCCTAAATGTCCCTTTACTCACCTGTGGGGTGGCATCCCTTGTTCTCCTCTTCACTTTGCAGGCTCATCCACACTATTGTTTTAATTACTGGGTGTTTGGGCTGCTTCCAGATCCAAACCTCCAACCTCAACTTCTTTTTTTCCCTATTTAGTTATAATATTAACAGCTAACACTTCCTGAGTGCTTAATGTATACCAGGCATGGTGTAAGCATTTACCTGTATTTACTGAGTTGGTCCTATAGCTTTCTTATGAATTAAGATGACTTAGGTTTCCTTATGAGGAAACTGAGGCAGAGGTGTTAAGGGATGCACCTAGGGTCCTCCAGCTAGTAAGTATGGCATGAGGACCAGAGCCAGGCCGTCTTGACCTGGAGTCGGTGCCCTGACCCATTGTGTGCTCTACCTTTCCACTGGCCCTCAGGCTACATCCAGTCAGTCCCCAAGCCTTGTGAGTTGTGCCTCCTTAGTATTTCTGTGCTCTGAATCCCAGCTCCAGCCCCATTACTCTTCCTTTCCTGCTATTCTGAAAACCTCCACCTGGTCTTCCCGTTTCTAGTTGCGCCTCTTGCAGGTGTTCTCCATTTCACCAGGAGTTAAGCTTGTAATAAATGATTTTGTCCATGTCCCTTCTTGGCTTTAAAATGCTTCAGTGATGCTTCAGTGTCAAAAGGTACAGATCTATGTCCTCTGTCTGGCACACACTGGCTTTTGCTCGCTGATTCCTCCCTGCTTGTCCACCCTTACCTCCCATCACTTAGCCCTTCTGAGCCACGTGGGTGTCCGCAGACTCTTGCTATTTCTTGCTTAGGAATTTGCCTGTCAGTTGAGCTTAGAGTTTGTTTGTTTGTTTGTTTGTTTGTTTGTTTGTTTTTCCCCTTTTGTGCACTGGTTAATCTCAGTATTACTCATTTTTCAAGACCCAGCTGAGACAATATTTTATTATCTTATTTCCAAAACCTTCCCTTATTGACTCCACTCTTCATTCAATAAATATTTACTGTGCTAGACTCCAGGGATATAGGTGATCAGTAAGACAGACCTGATCCCATCCTTCAAGGCAGAGCAGGAAAGACATATAATTAAATGCAGTATCACAATCAAGTGTTTTCCTTCTATGGATGCGTGAAGGGGGTCTTGGAAGACTTCCTGAAGCAGGTGGTGGTATTCAAGCTGAAACCTGAAAGGCGGTTAGAATTAGCCGGGTATGTAGGAGGTGGCAGAGGGTGGGGAAGGAATTCCAGGGTATGAGAAGAGAATTGTGATTATGGGCCAGGGATTAGTAAGAGCTTGGCATGTTCAAACACCTGGACGCAGTGTCTGAGGCTGCAGCAGTGTGGAGGAAGGTGTGTGTGCTTGGGCTGGGTAATGTACGGTCATCAGGGAGATGCAAATTATAACTACTCTAAGATTCTGTCCCCAACCTTTTAGAATGGCTAAAATCAAAAAGACTGCCAACACCAAGAGTTGACGAAGAAGGTGCAGCACGAAGAAGGTGCAGCAGTTGGAACTGCCCTATTGCCAGTGGGAATGTAAAATGGTACAACTGCTCTCTGAAAGCCACCAGAGTTTTCCAGAGTTAAACATACATCATGTGGCCTAGGAGTCCCCTCCTAGGAATTTATCTAAGAGAAATGAAAACATGTTCACAAAAAGACTTGTTCACACATTTTCATAGGGAAGTTTTCATAGTAACTTCAAACTGGAAACATTTCAAATGCCCATCAAGAAGATAATAGATGAAAAACTTGTGGCATATTTGTGCAATGGAATACTCCTCAACAATGAAAAATAATGAATTACTGAGATGCATAGTAATATGGATGAATCTAAAGAATGTATAAAGCAAAAAAAAAAAAAAAGCCTGATGCAGAAGAGTAAATAGTGTATGATTTTATTTTATCAAGTGTAGGAGTAGCTCAGCTTATCTATTATGATGAAAATCATGAAGTAAGAAGAATGTCTTTCTCTTTGGGGGCAGTTGAGGTAGGAAACGATTGGAAAGAGGCACGAAGGAACTCTCTGAGTTAATGGAAATAGTCCATATCTTGTTTTGGTGATTACAGGGATGTAAACAGTTGTCAAAGCTGATCAGACTAAACACATGTATATTGTGTGTTGTTGTCTCAATTAAAAGTCTTTTAGAAAATACATTGCAGCCCTAAAATAATGATAGGTCTATTTATTAACATGGAAAGATAGGTTGCTCATGGTATAGTATTAAGTAAAATAAGTTGGTTAAAAACTCTACCATGACCCCTTAATGCATTTATAGCAAGATATTTAGATTTTTAAATTCTATTCCTTAACCTCTTATGTATTTTCTGATTCATTTTGAATGAACATTTTATTTTATTTTGGAAAATGAGAACATGAAGTAATATTTACTCTACAGTGAAATATTTAAAGGATAGCCTCTTTTCTTTTCATTTTTTTAAGTTTTTATTTAAATTCCAGCAGCTAACACACAGTGTAATATTAGTTTCATGTGCACAATTTAGTGATTCAACACTTACATACAACACCCAGTGCTCATCACAAGTGCTTAATTCCCATCAACTAATTAACGCAATCCCTCACCCATCTTCTCTCTGGTAACCATCAGTTTGTTCTCTACACCCAAGAATCTGTTTCTTGGTTTGTCTCTCTCTTTTTTCCTTCAATGAGCATTTGTTTTGTTTCTTAAATTCCACATGAGTGAAATCATACACTATTTGTCTTTCTCTGACTAATTTCACTTAGAATGATACTCTCTAGCTCTATCCACGTTGTTGCAAATGGCAAGATTTCATTCTTTTTATACCACTTCTTCTTTATCCACTTATCAGTCTATGGACATTTGGGCTTTTCCCATAAATGGCTATTGTTGATAATGCTGCTGTAAACATTGGGGTGCATGTATCCCTTCGGATTAGTATTTTTGTATCCTTTGGGTAAAAGTACTTAGTCGTGCAATTGCTGGGTCATAGGGTAGTTCTATTTTTAATTTTTTCAGGAACTTCCATACTGTTTTCCACAGTGGCTACACCAGTTTGCATAAAGAACATCCTCTTATTAAAACTTTACAGAAATGGGGCGCCTGGGTGGCGCAGTCGGTTAAGCGTCCTACTTCAGCCAGGTCACGATCTCGCGGTCCGTGAGTTCGAGCCCCGCATCAGGCTCTGGGCTGATGGCTCAGAGCCTGAAGCCTGTTTCCGATTCTGTGTCTCCCTCTCTCTCTGCCCCTCCCCCGTTCATGCTCTGTCTCTCGCTGTCCCCAAAATAAATAAACGTTGAAAAAAAAAATTAAAAAAAAACTTTACAGAAATGATTAATTGAGCTATCTAATATGGGAAATATTCTTAAATTAAATTTCATGACCATCTTATGCTATGGCTGTGTTAGTTTTCAATGCTTTGGAGAAATCAGAGTATCACATTTATAGTTTAGAAAAATTTTTCATTAATGTTTTAATGTAAGTCCAAGTATATGCAGGGTACATAGTGAAGGGTAAGAGATAAACCACCCCTGTCTCCATGTCATCTAGTTCTTCCCACGGGACACAGCTGCTGTGAACAAACTTATTTTCTAGATATACAGGAAAATATATGTAATACATACATATGTACAAAGACATATGCATGTGTATTATGCAAATGGCAGCATGCTGTGCACATTGTACCGGTTTTTTTAGGAGTTCTTTTTAAATTGTGGTAAAATATTCATAACATAAAATTTACCACTTTAGTGATTTTATGTGTACCATTTGGTAGCATTAGGTCCATTGACATTGCTGTGCAGCTATAACTTTCCTCTGTCTCTAGAACTTTTTCATCATCTCAAACTAACTGCGTACCTGTTAAGAACTTGCCATTCACCTTCACCTCAGCCCCTGGCAACCACCATTCTATTTTCTGTTTCGAGAAGTTTGCCTACTTCAGGTACCTCATAAGTGGAATCATATAGTATGTGTCTCATTGTGTCTGGCTTTGCTTCACTCAGCATAAAGTCTTTAAGGTTCATCCATATTGAAATGTGTCAGAATTCCCTTCCTTTTTAAGGCTGAATCAGGATAATTCATTGCATGATTTACCACATTTTGTTTATCTATTCATCCATCAAAGGACATTTGGGTAGTTTCTTTCTGTTCTTTTCTTTTTTCTTTTTTTAAGTTTATCTTATTTTGAGAGAGAGAGGGATAGAGTGAATCCCAAGCAGGCTCTGCATTAATAGCACAGAGCCCAGTGCAGGGCTGGAACTTAGGAACCATGAGATCATGACCTGAGCCACTAAGAGTCAGATGCTTAACTGACTGAGCCACCCAGGCACCCCTGGGTTATTTCTACCTTTTGGCTCTTGTGAATAATACTGCTATGAGCATAAGTATACAAATATCTGTTCAGGTCCCTGCTTTTAATTCTTTTGTGTATCTATCCAGCAGTGGAATTACTGGATCATGTAGTAATCCTATGTTTAAATTTTTGCAGGACTCCCATGTTGTTTCCCACAGCAATTGCACCATTTTACATTGCTACCCATAATGTACAAGGTTTCCAGTTACTTTGCATCCTCATCAGAATCTATTTGCTGTGGGTTTTTTTTTTAATTTGTTTTGTTTCTATTTTTAATTTCCATACTAATGTGTATTGTACCATGCTTTTTTAAAAAAATTTTTATGAATATAATTTATTGTCAGATTGGCTTACAAACAACACCTGGTGCTCATCTCAATAAGTGCCCTCCTCAATGCCCAGCACCCATTTTCCCTCTCCCCCACCCCGCATCCACCCTCAGTTTGTTCTCTGTATTTAGGAGTCTCTTGTGGTTTGCCTCCCTCCCTCTGTGTTTGTAACTATTTTCCCCTTCCTCTTTCCTGATGGTCTTCTGTTGAGTTTCTCAAGATCCACATATGAGTGAAAACATATGATATCTGTCCTTCTCTGACTTATTTCACTTAGCATAATGATACCTTCCAGTTCCATCCACACTGGTGCAAATGGCATGATTTCATTCTTTCTCATTGCCAAGTAGTATTCCATTTTATGCATAAACCACGTCTTCTTTATCCATTCATCAGTTGATGGACATTTAGGCTCTTTCCATAATTTGGCTATTGTTGAAAGTGCTGCTGTAAACATTGGGGTACAAGTGCCCCTGTGCATCAGCACTCCTGTATCCCCCTTGGGTAAATTCCTAGCAGTGCTATTGCTGGGTCATACATAGGGTAGGTCTATTTTTAATTTTTTGAGGAACCTCCACACTGTTTTCCAGAGTAGCTGCATCAGTTTGTATTCCCACCAACAGTGCAAGAGGGTTCCCATTTCTCCACATCCTCGCCAGCATCTATAGTCCCCTGATTTGTTCATTTTAACTGCTCTGACTGGCATGAGGTGGTATCTCAGTTTGGCTTTGATTTATATTTCCCTAATGATGAGTGATGTTGAGCATCTTTTTATGTATCTATTGGCCATCTGGATGTCTTCTTTGGAAAAATGTCTATTTATGTCTTCTGCCCATTTCTTCACTGGGTTATTTGTTTTGGTAAGTTCCTTATAGATTTTGGATACTAGCCCTTTATCTGATATGTCATTTGCAAATATCTTTTCCCATTCTGTTGGTTGCCTTTCAGTTTTGTTGTTTGTTTCCTTTGCAGTGCAGAAACTTTTTATCTTGATGAGGCCCCAGTAGTTCACTTTTGCTTTTAATTCTCTTGCCTTTGGAGATGTGTCGAGTAAGAAATTGCTGCGGTTGAGGTCAAAGAGGTTGTTGCCTGCTTTCTTCTGTAGGATTTTGATGATTTCCTGTCTCACATTTAGGGCTTTCATCCATTTTGAGTTTATTTTTGTGTATGTACCATGCTTTTTAACCTTAATATCTTGGAGAACCTTCCAGGAGAGAAGAGCCCACCCTCCCCCCTCTTTTTTTATGTTTGTTTATTTATTAAAATTTTTTCTTAATGTTTATTTCTGAGAGAGAGAGACAGAATGTGACTGGAGGAGAAGCAGAGAGAGAGAGAGAGACATAGAATCCGAAGCAGGATCCAGGCTCTGAGCTGTCAGCACAGAGCCCAACGTGGAGCTTAAACTCATGAACTGCGAGATAAAGTCAGATGCTTAACTGACTGAGCCACCTAGGTGCTTCTGAAGAGCCCCTTTTTTAAAGATGGTATAAAAATCTATATTATCAGTGGACCTTAATTTATTTAACTCTTTGCAATGGATGCCCATGTAGTTTTATTTCTGGTCTTTTGTGAATGCATGGAATGTATCTTCATATGTAGTGTACATAATGCTTTTGTTTATTTTTATACTTTAAAATACTTCCTGACTTTTTTTAATGAATATGAATATTTTAATGAATATGAATATACAGAAGTATATATGCATTTTAAAATTTGATAGTTATTGCTAGCAATATGTGACAATACCTATGTCCATACATCCTTGATGTCATAGTGTGGCGTCACACACAACATTTTGATGTTTCCAGTGTGATGAGTAAACGTGGCATCTCATTGAAGTTGTAATTTGCACTTCCTTCTGAGTGAGACTAAATTTCTTTTCAGTTTGGGGAGCCAAGAATTTCTGAAATAAATGCTTCACATTCTTTGTTCACTTGTCTTATGAGGTCTTGGTACCCTTTTCTAAAAGGAACCCTGAGTGGTAAATATTGACCAAACTGGAGGAGACTCCTGCCTTCATGGAGCCTACAGTCTGTTGAGGGAGAAAGACAGTAAATAGACAGTGTGTAATTAGATTTTGTGATAAATGCTATGAAAGAAATTTTAGGGTTTTCATGAAAGATAACAATTTAGGTGGGATGGGATATGGTGGCTACGACGGGCTCCCAGTGGATCTGTAAGAGCCAGTGAAGTAGATGGTTTCTGGGGGGAGGTGGTGTTATTCCAGGAAGAAAGATTGCACGGACAGTTAACTAAAAGAAGGAGTATGGCTGGAATGAAGTGAGGAAGAAATGATGGGAGATAACTCATTTGCCATTTGTGCCTCGTGTACTAAATCTTTAAAGACAGGCATCAACAATATTGACAAGTATATGACGAATTTCCCCAATTATTCCTATATGAGGAATCTTAAAACAGATTTTACTTTTCTTATTAGGTACTTCCCATGAAAGGCATACGAATCAAGCAAATGATAAGCAAATGTTTTTAGGGTATTAATTGATTCATCGGGAGCCTCCATCTTTTTGAATTTTCCAGTTAACTAAATTTTTATTTAAGAATGAATCCCTGTACATCATCTTGTATTATTTCATATTTCCCCAGATGTATGATTACAAATTCAACTCGTTTTCTCATGTGAAATTAATTTGTGATTCTTTGAAGCTTGCTAAATGATGCATTTTTTACTACTAAGTTATCTGTAACAATTTCCCCATTAGGGAAAAAAGCTCTTTGAGTCTATCCTTCTGTGTGTGACCAAATTCCAAATGTGTGATGAGCCTACATAGGGAAAAAGTGACACTCAGAGAAAATGATTTGCAGCTTCATGTGCTTGGCAAGTACATTCTTAAGTGTAAATTCTACATCTTAGGCAAAGTGAGCCTAATTTTGATCAGTTATTTAGTTAAGCTTTTTATACCAAATTCCCAAGCAATGAAATGGTAGAAACATAGAAATGTGTGATGCCGTTACCAGTAGTTACAAGTCAGCCATTTAAAAGAGTGAAACAGGAGTGTTTTGATTTTGAAAGTTAATTTTGAAAGTTAGTGCCTGGTTTCCTTTTTTCTAGATTTGCTGTGCGTATATATTTTCTTTCCTTCCCTTTTCCTGTCTTTTCACTTTTGCTTCTATATCTCATGTTTATTAGGAAATATGAGGAAAAATTGTACACGTAAAAAGCTTGCCAAAAGCCAGTTTCTTGGCAGAAACTAAGCAATAGATCCTATGGAGGGAGCATGTCTTTTTTGATTTTGTATTCTCCTAGTGCAGAGAAATAGCTCAGGTGATGCTTGTTGAATATGGAGTACATGGAAATTGGAAGTACCTGTATTTTTTCTAAGTAACTTTTTCTGTAGTTATAGGTATTTCCTGTTATGTGATTAAAAAAATTATTAAAGTCTCAAATGTACACTTGCGGTCCGTCTTAATTTTATTTTCATTATGTTGCTAACAGCGACAATTTTAAATATGGCACTTTTTTGTAGGCTAACATAGCTTTCCTGTTATTTTCCTGTTATTGCTTATATACATTTTGGGGCGGGGGAGGCTGTGTGGCTCAGTCGGTTAAGCATCGACTCGTGGTTTTGGCTCAGGTCATGATCTCTTGGTTTGTGAGTTCTAGCCACAAGCTTGAAATTTTTATAAATGAAACTATGTCTCATTCTTTTCCACTTATTTAATTTGCTATTTTAATAGTATAAATATTTTATTTTTTTAATGTTTATTTATCTTGAGAGTGAGAGAGAGTGCGAGTATGAGCAGGGGAGAGGTGGAGAGAGAGAGAAGATCCCAAGCAGGCTGCACATTCAGCACAGAGCCTGACCCGGAGCTTGATCTCACAGACTGAATCGTGAGATCATGACCTGCGCCAAAGTCAAGAATGGGACGCTTAACTGACTGAGCCACAGTCGTCCCAATGGTATAAATACTGTAAAAATAGACTTCATAGCTTTATAGTCTGACCCACCAAAGTGTCTATTTTTGAGTAAGCCACAGTTACATGATAGTTTTTTAACTATAAAAATGGCTTTTATCAAGTAGAATGGCAGGTTTTACTTCATCACTGTTTTCTAGAATGTTTCAGATTCTTTTTATCTTTAACATTTCTTATTGCCTCTATTTTTTTTTACCCCTTCTGTTTGGTCCTTGACTCTCCTTTTGATTGTTTCTCCTGACTTCCTATCCTTCTCTGTTTCCTCTTTGTTTTAATCCCCTCAAGCTTAATTTTTATATCGGCCTCTTTTCCTTAACTTTTCTTTTACAGTTAGCTCCTTTTAGATGTCTCACTGTCATATCAAACAGCCTTATCCAAATTTACGTTTATGATCACAAAGTGACCTCTCTTCTCAACTGCACTGTGTCTTTAACACTGCCCCACCATCAGACACCAGGAATTAACAGTCCCAAGCCATGTGGGCTGTAATCCTTTCTTCTATCACCCCTGATTTCCTAATTTGCACTGATTTTTCATGAAAACGCCTCCTGTCTCTCTCCTCTTCCATATTTCCTACCACTTTCGTATTCTAGGTCGTACCACCTCATACCTAGAATATTCCGAGACTCCTTTCCACCTGGCCCTGTGCTGACTGGTTTATTTTGTGTATGTCTCTGAGCTTCATCTAATGTAAAGCTTTCTGTAAAAAGCTGAGCTGAGAATCTCGTTACACATCCCTCTTACATCTCACAACTATCAGAGTGCCTATTTATGTGCCAAACATGCTTCTCAGGGCTGGGCGTGGAAAAGTGAACAAAACAGCATATCCTGGTTCATGCTCTCTGGGAGCCTATGTTGTGTTCTGATGGTGGGTGGGGCTGAGGAGGGAGAGAGAGAAGACATGGAAATGAACAAGGTAATTCTGGTGTGTGATGGAGTGTGGTGGTATGGTGGGAGTATTTTTAGGTTAGGTGCTCAGGCTGACTTCTTTGGGTAGGTTTTATTTGAACAGAGACATGAGGACCACTGGGACCAGTCAGGTTGGGAAGAATAGGAGAGAAGAAAATAAGTAGGTGAGAATATTTTGGAAAACATTTTAATGCATGGGAGGCTTTCCATGCCTTCCCAGAATGAAGTGACAAGACAGTCTTTAAGGTAACCGTTGTGTTCAGGGGCGCCTGGGAGGCTCAGTCGGTTAAGTGTCTGACTTGGCTCAGGTCATGATCTCATGGTTCGTGAGTTCAAGCCCCACATCAGGCTCTGTGCTGACCGCTCAGAGCTTGGAGCCTGCTTCGAATTCTGTCTCCTCCTCTCTCTGCCCCTCCCCTGCTCATGCTCTGTGTCTCTCTCTCAAAATTAAACATTAAAAAAAAAAAAAGTAACCATTGTGTTACCTTTCATACATGATTAATACATGATCATAGTAGCATCTGGGCATCATGGGGAGGGGAAAGAGATAGATTGTTTACAAAGAGACCTGAGAAACTACTTGCTGTGTATAGTAGGTGTGATTCTTTGTTCAGTTTGCTGTTTCTTGGAGCCCATTCATGCCTATGGGACAGGAATTACGTAGCAAAATAAAACTGATATAGATGAAAAGTTCCATCATTGGAGTGATTTTTTTTTTTTTTTTCATTTTAACTTTTAGTTTTTTTAATCTGTAATTTCTCTTCTCTGTTCAGAAGCAGCAAAGACTTTGGCCAATTTATTTCTGAAATTTTCCAAACGATCTGTTTACTGGAATACTGAGATAAGGAGTCACACTTCTATATTTGATGGCCAGAGATTAAATCCCAAATCTTTCCAGACATCTCAGGCTTCCAAGTACTGGCCATAAGATGTAAGAGCCTGGGTCTGGGCCAGAGCCTCCAGAGTGTGGCTAAATCGGGCAGTCGCCAGGAAGATAAGAAAGAGAACTGACTGGAAGTAGTTTGACAGTAAAAGCAGGTCAGAAGAACCTTGGATTTAGTTGTATTCATAAAGAAATGCATTTTTTTTTTTTTTTTTTTTAATTTCCAGCTTCTGTACCATAAATTCTTGATTTGGGCCTATGAGAATCCGAGGTTTGACTGGACATTTGGGTTTTTTTAGACACTTTTATGTGAATTGTTAGTTGGTGATTCCCATGGCAATACAGATTAACCTTTATGCAAAGAATTATTCATTCATTCTAATTATTTTATTATTTTTAAAAAATACTTATTTTTGACAGCATGAGTGGGGAGGTGCAGAGAGAGAGGGAGACAGAGGATCTGAAGCAGGCTCCTTACTGACAGCAGAGAGCCTGACGAGGGGCTTGAATTCATGAGCTGTGAGATCACTGCCTGAGCTGTAGTTGGACACTTAATCGACTGAGCCACCAAGGCGCCCCCATTCATTCCATTTTAAAAAGTGTGTCCATTATCCACTCTGTCACTGATTATACGATTATGCATATGTTTGAATGAATCAGATGCTGTGTTAATGCTGTGGATTCTGTTATAGGCTTTGTAGGAAAATGTTAATCTTTTATGTCTGGTCTGCTTCAACTAAATTTGGCTTGGTACTTGACTGTTAGTGGTAGGTATCCAGTGATGTGTATCCTATTAAAGCTGCTGCTTTTTTCTGAAAATTTACACTATTTTTCAAACCATCGTGCTGCACACTGACAAGTCTGTGACATTTAAGGTGTTTGCTTAAATTCTTGACTTGTGTACTTCTTCAGGTACTTCTTCAAATTTTTAGTCATTTATCATTTTTTTCCTTGGAGGAAGCTATCATCTTGTAACAATTCAGTTGCTCTAGGGCTGGGAATCTAGTTACCTTGTATGGCATTATGGCAAAGGAGTACCCAATGGACGGATAATGGTAATGTTAGAGCTTTTCACTCAGTGATGTAAAATAAACTATACAGATAACATTTTAGCTGAATTTGGAGCAAAGTGCTTAATAATGTTTTCTATATTCCCAGAAGCATGTGATATTTACTAGCTTTACCTTTATTATTATTACTTTTGTGTAGTTTGCATGATTAACTTACCAGTGTCAGAAAGACTAAAATAAATATTGGTTTTTTTCAATATAGGTGTATTGAAACAAATGTAGTACTTAAAATGACAGTCCTTCAATAAACCCTCATTTGGCATATACCACAAGTAAAGCACTTTGCTAGGTGCTTTGCAAGATTCAGAAATAAGTCAGATGTGTTTCCGTCAGGATCTTTGAAGTTGTCCGGGAGATTATAACTTTATGAAAAGGAACTTCCAAAGTGACCTACAGTGGCTTTGCCTAGGGTGGAAGTGGTGGGGGCGAGTGTCACCACAGGCACTTTACTAAGAATGTTTTATCACCAGAGTCACAAATTTGAAATTTATTCCCTGGTTTAAAAAACTTTTTTTAGTAACTAATATAAATACTGGTTACACTTAAGGGTTGTCCCTAATGTTTATGCTGTTTCAAATCTTTTATTTGAACTTTTCTTGTGTGTTATTGTAACTCCTATATTACTTTCTCTCCAGTTTGCTACAAAATGGTCAGTTTGAAATTGTGACAGGTGGCTGGGTTATGCCTGATGAAGCTGCTCCACATTATTTTGCCTTAATTGACCAACTAATTGAAGGACATCAGTGGCTGGAAAAAAATCTAGGTATGTATTAACGTCTTTCTCCTTCATTTGGACAACTTTGGGCAGTTAATTTGGGAGAACATGAGATGAGGCTTTATTTATTTTTTTTTTAAATAACCAGTTTTCCTAGTATTTTTTATCCCTCATCAATTTATGATGTTTATTTGATCATAAGCTAAGTTACATAAATGTAATATGGTCACTTTTACAGTCATCTACTTTGTAATCTATTATTTTATGTATTATTCTTATTAATTTTAGAGTAGTTTTTTTCTAATAATATCCCTCTGGGGTTTTAGTTTTATATTAGTTAAAACTATTAGTTAGAAGAGGCAAAAGTCTAATTTACTTGCCTAAGAAAAAAAAGCAAAAGAAGAATGAAAAGAAGGTATTCGTTTTGTCATTGAGATTTACAGAGATATATATGGTAACTTCAGGTATGGTTGGATCCAGGGGACTCGAATTTTGTTGTCTAGGCACTGTCTCTTTTGGTTCTGCTTATTTTTTCATGGCTTTCATCTTCTCCTGGCTCTCTCCACATGGTAAGATGGCCATAGGCAACTAGGACTCTCATCTTCCTAGTTGAACCAGGAGAAGTTTTCCTTAACGCCTTAACTAATTGGCTCACTTTGGATTAAGTGCATAACCCTGAGCCAGTTTCTGTGGCTAGAGGTATAGGAGCTGAAATCACCAAGGCCTAGTCAGCTCTTGGAAATGGTCATGGGGCGGAAGGGTTTGTTGAAGGCAGGGTAAGCCTCACCTGAACCACGTGAATGGGTCGTCCACGAAAGAAGAATCCTGTTACTACTGGAAGAGGATGCTGCACTGATAAAATCAGATGTTCACTGTAACTTGTTATGTGTTAATAATTGGTAAATCTGGTTGAAAACTTTATCGGAGTTCTTCATATGATTCCTACACCTTTTCTCAAGTTTGAATTCTTCCAAAATAAAAATAAAGAGTGAATGGGGGTGGCAGGGGTTTTAGCTGAATAGTGTGTTGTTTGGAAATACCACATTTGTTTCTCCATTTTTCAGTTGATGGACATTTAGATTATTCCCCTTTTGACTGCTGTGAATAATGCTGCTATACACACTTGTGTAAGTTTTTGTGAGGACATATGTTTTCATTTCTTTGGGGGTACATACCTAGGAACGGAAGTGCTGGGTCATTGGGTAGCGTGCTGTGTTAAGCGTTTTGAGGAGCTGCCTAATTGTTTCCAAAATGACCGCACCCTTCTACGTTCTCACCAGCAGTGTAGGAGGGTTCTAATTTCTCCACATCTGCAGCAGCATTTGTTACTGTCTTTTTTATTTTAGCCATGCTAGTGAGTGTGAAATGGTACCTCATTATGGCTTTGATTTGCATTTCCCTAAAGACTATGATGTTAACCATTTTTTCACGTGTGTATTGGCTGTTTGTATATCTTGTTTGGAAAATTGTCTATTCAAATTATTTGCTATTTTTACAGTTGGGTTCTTTGTCTTTTTATGTTGACTTGTAAGTGTTCTTTATATATTCTTCATACAAGTTTCTTGTCAGACAATGATTTGCAAATATTTTTTTTCCATTCTGTGGGTTTTCAGTTTCTTGAAGGTGTCCTTTTTTTTTTTAATTTTTCTTAATATTTTTAAAATATTTATTTATTTTTGAGAGAGAGAGAGAGGGAAACAGAGTGTGAGTGTGTGTGTGGGGGGGGGGGGGAATGCACAGAGAGAGAGGGAGACACAGAATCTGAAGCAGACTCCAGGCTCTGAGCTCTCCGTACAGAGCCCAACACAAGGCGCGAACTCACGAACCGTGAGATCATGACCTGAGCTGAAGTCAGTTGCTTAACCGACTGAGCCACCCAGGTGCCCCATGAAGGTGTCCTTTGATGCACAAAAGTTTTGATTTTGATGAAGTCCAGTTATTTTTTCTTTTGTCACTTGTGTTTTGATGTCATAACCAAGAAGTCATTATCTAACCCACGATCATGAACTCTGTGGTTTTTTTCTTAGAAATTTTATGGTTTTAGCTCTTACATTTAGATAATGAATACATTTGAGAATATGAAGTTTCTTCTGGTGGGCTTTGGCTGCATCTTGTAAATTCATGTTCTGTTTTGTTTTCTAAATAGTTTGGAACAACATATCATTTTGGATACTTTATATTTGGCCATGGAATGCTTTTTTAAATTGTTTAGGTTTTTGTTGTTAATTTCTGCTTTTATGAACTTTATTACACTAACTAATATGATCATTAGAAACTTTTTTTTAAGTTTGAGTTTTTCAGATTGTCTTTTGCCCAAAATACCCATTTTTATAATTGTTCCCTGACTTGTCTTATGTTTTAATACTAAATGTACTTGAAATAATCCAGTTTTATTAATTATATTATTCATATTACTCAAGTTCTAATTTTTAAGTCTATTAGGTTTGCCAGAAATTGAGTGGTGTACTTATTCTTTTTAATGATGCTTTCCTGTTATTTTTCCTAACAGTTTTTACTTTTATATATTTTGACAATCTTAATCTTACTTTAATAGCACAGAATCTTTTTCATGAAAGGAGGTAAGAGCTAGGCAGAGACCTATAAAGGATGCCAATACTGTGCTAGGTTTTCCTTGGTACAGCACATATTTTTTTAGGAGGAGTTAAGGAGCAAATTGAGGTAAAAGTGTAGCATAAAACAAATCCAAACTTTTATAAAGAGGTCATGTTTGCCCTCTTGTGTAGGCTCGCACACGTGTGTGTTATAAAGCCATAAGTTAGTACTGATACCTCATGTTTCAGTTCAAGATCACAAAGTACATCCTGCTCTCCCACATTTACATATTCTGTAGTTGCTTTTCTTAACAGTGTGAAACTTGGCTCCCTTGTCTCAATTTGCTCAATCTCAGAATGCATGAAAAGCAGCTCCAGAATTTGTTAAACCCATATCACCAGAAAAAACCCAAAAATACTAAATAGGGTTCAGGATTTCTTTACAATTTTTAGAGGTAAATTACATATGTGAAATGCAAAAATACGTGGGCAGTTCTTTGAGTTTTGACAGATGCTCTTGGCCCTCTGAGAGTTCTGACTTTTTCTTATCAGTCTCTTTTGCCGGCTTCTCATCTCTGTTCATCTTCAGGATTGTTCTCCAGAGTTCTTCCCTCTCCTCTCTTTTCTGCTACTCTTTGTTATACCTATTTGCATGATACTTTGTGCTGTTAGGATCAGGATTAACTCCTGTTTTAACCCTAGAACCTCTCATAGCCTTAGGTTTATGGAAGGTGCTAAACTGGTGTTTGAGTAAAAAAAAAATGCACAAGGTAATACTACTTATGTAGATTTATATAGGTTGTATGTAGAAGTTTTCTTTGAGTGTACTGAATAAATAAAAGATGAGGTTTGTATAATGCCAGGTAAATAATCATATTTCATTAATCCAGTCTTTGCATTTATTATGTTTATTTTTTACATTGTATCCTTGGAGAAATTGAGGTATATCTTTAGTCGATAGCTCTTATAATTGATGTGAGTCAATTGTGAAAAATTCCATTCATCCTTTCTAGGTGGAGAGAAAGCACCAGCATCAAAATGTCTTAAGATTTAACGAAATACGGAACAGTTATTTGGGCCAGTTCTGCCACTGCATAATAAGATGATACAGAACTGTTGTGAAGTATGAAAGATGGCCTACAAATTCCTTAACTTGGGATTGAGGAGTACAAGTTGAAATGAGTTAGCGTACTTTTCTTTATTCTGTAACATCAAGTTGCTGGGTTGTCCAACTCAAAGCAAAACAAGACTGTGAGGTCTTAGAGGGCAGGGCAGGGGTTAGGTCCTGTTTGTTTCTCCAGCTTCCCTGCATGGCAGTGGCTTGCTAATACCTATTAAAGATGGCAGAGTACTTCTTTCAGCTCCTTGATTAACCTACTGTGCAATTCCCCTGCCTGGGAGGACATGACAGGGCCAGGATCCTTTCCTCTGGGAGCCCTGCTGGGAGTGTTTGCTAAAGGGGAATGAATGCTGGGCAGATCGTTTGTCCTCATACCTGGAATACCACAAAACTCTGATGGCTCTGACGGTAATGTGACTTCTTTTCATGTCATTGTCAGTTAAAAAAATAACACTTATTTTCTTTATCAACAGGAGTGAAACCTCGGTCTGGTTGGTCTATTGATCCTTTTGGACATTCCCCAACAATGGCTTATCTTCTTAAACGGGCTGGATTTTCTCACATGCTTATTCAGAGAGTTCATTATGCAGTTAAAAAACATTTTGCATTGCATAAAACGCTGGAATTTTTTTGGAGACAGAATTGGGGTATGTAGGGTTTGATGAACGTGGAAGGTCTCCCTTGACCTAGATGTTATTTCATAAGGGTTATGAACTCAGGCTTTACAGGTTTTATTCAGAGTGTCAGTCTTGAAAATTAGGTTGCTTAAAGACACAGATTCTTAGAATTTATTCCCCAGAGTTTTTGTGTTAAGACTCTTTTAAGCAATGGTGAAGATATTTATCTATAGAACATTGTGGATTCTTTTTTACGCCTAAAGGAAGTAAATAAATGTAAGGAATTAGTCTTTTTTAAATGCTTTTTTTTTCTATTTTAAAAAGAACCTGTTTTATACAAAGTTGAACATGTGTTATATCTTGTATCCAGTCATTTATTTCATGTTCAGCCTCTGTTTCCTTCTTCTGTCTTTCCTGTCTCTGCATCTAGTAAGAATTGCCTTTTAAAACCTTAATCCTGCCCTCCTAGAACAGCCTTCCTGTTATCTGTACTGCTGTTCTCATGTTGTGGTCTGTGGGTGCACAGGTGTTCCAAGGTCAGACTTTCACAGCTCTTGGCTGGGGGTGGGGGGTTGAGGAGAAGACAAGATTTAGGCTTCTTAAGATATTTTTGCCTTTCCCAACACCCATTTAATTCAGAATACTTTATTATTTCTTCTTTATTGAGTTTTTACTATGGGCCATGCATTGTATTGTATGCTTTATATCCACTCTCTCACTGAATCTTTATCCTTTAAATTCAGTTCTCTTATAATTCCTTTTAAATGGTGAAGGAATGGATGCTAGGAACGTGAAGCCATTTGCCAAAAGTCATAAGGGCAAGTAGGTACAGAGGTGAGGTTTGAATCCGTCTTTGTGTAGTTCACAAACCCAGGCTTTTACCTCCCTGGTATTCACTGCCATCCTGATACTGAGTTTTCCTTAAGATTTCATCTGCAAAAAGGATTTTGTTGCTAAAACAATGTTCAGGAATTACTGTATTACATCATATTTTCTTTCCTGTGTAATTTAGCTCTCTCCCGAGTGTTCTCAAAAAATCATTTGTAAATCTAGACAGTAACTCCCTTATATGTACTGCTGTTTTTTTCAGTAAGGAAAGAAATTAACTGTATCATTTTTTATTCTGGAAAATAAAAACCTGGAGGGAAAACAAGAACTTGTAGGGGGTTATATCCTGTATAGTTGGATCAAATGCAAAGAGCATATTAATTTAAAAAAAAAAAGATTGTTAATTTGAAAAGGCCCTACTTAAACAGTCGCCTATATTCAAATTGTCCATAAATATCAATCAGCAAGAAATTACTAAGTACTTCTATGTACTTAATACCATGCTTGGAAAAAACACAGAAAACTCCCTTGCCTGTAAGGAAATTACAGTCTTAATTTGATAAAAGACAACATCAAATGCAGCAGATAAACTGCAATGTGAAAATGAGTTGTTAAATATTATGGGGTGAGGTGAAGCAGTGGGATGTGGAGTGTGTCTTCGATCTATAGGAAGAAGGAAGAGAAGGTGCCATCAGTGTCTGGGATTGTGACAGCCTCTGTGTTGAGAGCAGGTATTAGTGACCAGCATCCATGATGTCACACTGGAATCTGATTCAGCGAAACAACTTACAGCACAGAAAAGTACAGATTATAATAGCTTTGAAATTTGGGAGAGAACTGGTAATGACTTTAACTAAATGGAGTATGAGATAGAATCGGAGTATTGTAGGCTCACCAGATAGATTTGAAGATGTTACTTCAAAATTATGTTGGAATTCAGTTGAGCTGCTTTGTGTGTTCTGGTTCTTAATGAAGCAGGTATTTTCACTTTTTAAAATGTGCATGTTGCTTTTAATTTTTTATTTGTTGTAACTCTTTATTATGAAAGCAGTACATACCCATTGCTGAAAAGTAGAAATCCATACTTCAGTAAAGGCGGGGAGGTACTTCTAGGTCAGGAGTCTATAAAGATAACCATTTTTAACTCCTGGTTAAATCCTGCACTCACTGGGTGGTAGGCTTCTGACCTCTCAAGGGCAGTGGTAACACTTCCTGGCATTGAGGTTTTAAATAAAAACAATTCTGCATCAGGAACTAGTGCTTGCTTTCTATCTATCTATCTATCTATCTATCTATACATACATACATACATATATGTATGTATGTATGTATAGATATGTATTTATATTTATATATACACATGTATATATACATATATGTATATATGTATGTATGTATATATATGTATATGTGTGTGTATATATATATATACACACACACATATATATACACACACACAATATATATATATTGTTTGTTCGTTTGCTTTATTTTTATTCTTGGTGGGTTTTTGTTTTGCTTTTTTGTTTTGTTTTGAAAATTACTTTTACTTGTCCTGTGCTGCCTTCTTGGTGAAAGTACCATTGGCTTTTTATTGGTGAGCATCTGGGAGACTCTCTGAAGTCTTCTGGTGGCACTTCCTTCTCCTCACAGCAAGAAGTCGATAGGAATTTACCCAGTATTCTCACAAGCCTCCCTACTTTTCCTTTTCTCCTTTTATTCTCTTCATCTCTTCTTACCCTTCTTCTGTGGCTAATGTAATGGTCTTTCTCAGTGTCTCCCATTACTGATGTGGGTGGGCAGGAGCTGGCAGCCAGGGATGGACATGGCCATAATTTTGGATGAGGCAGTCATAACTTTGGCTTTGGCTTTGGTTTGGTTTGTATCTTCCTAGGTCAGTGGATGCTGGTTAATGATGAGTCTCTGCTAAATTTAGATAGAGGAGGTAGAGACTGGGGTGTGAGTCTCCTCCTTCAGCCTGGTGGTTGTTACATGTCATGGAAGCTTATGTACTGGTAGTTTAGTAGGTTGTGAATTTAGGGTCGAACTTGCATTACGTATGTAGAAAGTACTGGCATTTTGAACAGTTATAGGAAAACAGAATTTATAAATTCAGGTTTGTCTGTTGGCTCTTTATTTTAGATCTGGGATCTGGCACAGATATTTTTTGCCACATGATGCCCTTCTACAGCTATGACATCCCTCACACGTGCGGACCTGATCCTAAAATATGCTGCCAGTTTGATTTTAAACGGCTTCCTGGAGGCAGATTTGGTTGTCCCTGGGGAGTCCCCCCAGAAACAATACATCCTGGAAATGTCCAAAAGAGGTATGAAAATGTGCATTTCATAAGACACCATCGAACAAAGTAGCAACTCAGCTGCTCATTGCTAAAGGGTTCAGTAGCCAACATTATCCATGTTCAAGGTGTTCATTCAAACCAGATTTCAAGCGACTTAAAAATGCCAGAGCTTTGTGCTTTTTATGTGTTAAAATTTAATGGAAAATGAACAATAGGTGATCAATATACAATGGAGAACCTATAATACTCTGTTATTACCAACTCTTTTGCCCTTATTATAAAAACCATCTACTATGTTTGATTGATTTCATATACTTTTGTTGATAATAAAACTTCTGGTCTCTATTGTATAAATTGGTAAGAAAAGCAACCCAACTGCAAAAACACATTTATTGAAATGGAACACATAAAGAGTATAATTATCTGTTCCTTTAATAACAATTTCAATAATAGTAAATGCTGCCCAGCTCTGATGAATACACTCTTTCAATCTTTCTGACATTTTGGGCTTATAGAAAATTTTAATTAGGAATATTTATATTTAAACATATTTATCTAAATAAAAATCAAAGGAATGAATCACTCTTTTAAGAAGAAGAAAATTACTCTAATGATAGAAGCATCTCATTCTATCTAGTTACCTATACTTTTAATTTGGGTGCTTATGAAGCTTAATTTCTTCACTTAAAAATTATTGCCGTATAATGCATTTAAATAAAACATTGTGTGGGGCACCTGGGTGGCTCAGTCAGTTAGGCGTCCAACTTCAGCTCAGGTCATGATCTCACAGTATGTGAGTTTGAGCCCCGCGTCGGGCTCTGTGCTGACATCTCAGAGTCTGGAGCTGCTTCAGATTCTGTGTGTCTCTCTCTCTCTCTGCCCTTCCCCCGCTTGCCCTCTGTCTCTCTCTATCTCAAAAATAAATAAAAACATTTTAAAAAATTAATAAATAAATAAAACATTGTGTTATAATATAGAGGCGCCTGGGTGGCCCAGTTGGTTAAGCATCTGACTTCTGCTCAGGTCATGATCTCACGGTTCATGGGTTCAAGCCCCATGTCAGGCTCTGTGCTGACAGCTCAGAGCCTGGATCCTGCTTCAGACTGTTTCTCCTCTCTCTCTCTCTCTCTCTCTCTCTCTCTCTCTCTCTCTCTCTTTGCCCCTCCTCCAGTTGTGCTCAGTCTCTTTCTCTCAAAAAAAGTAAAAAACATTAAAAAAAACCATTGTGTTTTAATGTAAACCACTCATGTATGCCAGAAAAGTAAAATAGGTTTTTATTTTGTTTTTTTGATCAATCATGTTATTTATTATGCAAATGAGGAAATTTTCGAGAGTGAGATGGGAAACTATAAACAGTTAAACTATGATGACAGCCATAAACTCTACAAACCAGAACATTCTTTAACCGTAGTTTTAAGACCCTAGTATTTCAGGTTTCCACAAACCTACTCTGCCTAGGTTCTTGTACATGTCATCCTTAAAAAATTTTTCAGTAACATGACGGTAACACAAGTGTAGACATATTTTTAAACTCATCAAATTGTAATACATGGATTATATAACAATAATTACGTGCAGTTTTTTTGCCAGTCATAAGTTTGATGGTTTCAGGGAACTCCATGCTAGCGCAGCTTGCTGAGAAGAAGCGAAGCATCGTACCTTCCACAGGAGGGTTAAAACGGGCAAGGGTGAGGCAGGTCAGTACTTAACAACCACGGCCACCCAAATCACCCAGGGAACTTTTGAAAAGTCTCCAGGCCAAAAAAATGAGAATAGAGTGCCATCATAATCACCCCAGGTGATTGCAGAGCACAACAATAAAGCCTTTTAAATAAAATAAGATCTTTGCACTAGGTACTGTCAAGTCTATTTATTTTTAAAAAATTGCTTTTTAAAAATCGTGTGTGGAAGAGGAAGGTGAGATTGGGTCTCTCTGCCTTGAGTGAGTCCTTGTGGCCATGAAATATTCCATTGTGAGCTTCTCACTGTGGCACACACAAAAGTGTTTTATCGTGGCAGCCTTCTTGAAGCCATAGTTCCCTTCTAGCAAAATCTATTTATAATTTTTTTTTTTAAAGTGTCCAAGTTTAGGAATCAACCTGGTTTCATTTTCCTGGTTCCTACAGCAATGAAAATCCCTGAGGAACAGTGAATAGCCTGCTTTCTGGGATTAGGTTAGTTAGGCATGGGAGAGTAATCCAGTATAAGGTAGCAAAAGGTACAGTGAAAAAGAAGAGGTAAGGGTGGGGAGAGTATCCTCAGCTCAGGAGGTCAAAGATAGGGAATTTCTTTGAAGGCAGCCAGATGCTTCAGTTGGGGACTCTCAGTGCACCCAAAGGCCTTGTGAGGCTCCTCTTTTTTTGGTCCTCCTATCTGTTTAAAGTGCATTTTTAGGGGGGAAAAAGCCATTTTGTGTAATCCTGTGGCTGTGTCCCATCTGACACTTCAAAGATTGCCCCCCAGGAACATACTTTGCACTCAGTCAGTTCCACTGATTTTGCAAGTGGTTTCCGGACACCTGGGGGCAGAGAGATGAAAGAGTCTATTTAATACTTAAGTAGATTTTTTTAAAAAACTTCTTACAAGTCTTGAAATCTTAACTCTACTGGTTACTTCACATCCAGACATCACCTTCCTTTTTACTTCTTGATGAATGAAGATCAAACACAGGTCTTCCAGATTAGTGGTGCTTGGTTTTAATAACCTAAAGGAAATGAAATTGAACTGTAGTTTACAGGTGATACACTTGATACTGTTTATTAGTTCAGCAGGTTCCTCTACTTCCCAAATAAAGAAACACCATTCTTTATCAAGTTGAGGTTTTGTTCTCATGCACAATATTTTACATATGATGATGATTTACGTGTCAAATGGTAGGATGTTCTAGGGAATTTTTTTCTTGGTTCTAGTAAGTTGACATTTCGAATCTGGTGAAAGAATTGAAGAGCAGATTGCTGCTGTACATCTTCAGAGTGATACTCCATTGGTTCATTTGTCAGTAGTGTACCATGTATTTAATAAATATCCACTGTCTACCAGGTAGTATAGGTTGGTTCCTTGGCTTTCTCAGTGTTGACACCTTCTGAGCAGGAGCCTGGGCACGAGGACAGATGCTAAATGGAAAAGGCACGTTTAATGTTTGTGATTTCTTTCCTGTTATGTGTCTTATGTGTATATACACAAGATATGGTATCTAGTAGTAAACCTTGGGATTCATTTAAATGATCACTTACTTTTTTTTATTCTGGTTGCCTGGGGGATCTGATGGATGCTCTGTCACATAGTATATCTTACAATCTGTGATTTATATGTTTGGTTTTCTTCACTTATTTATTTTGATTTTATTTGTCTTTCTGTTTGATTAATCTTATTGTACATGTATTTTTTAATTATAAGTAAAAATCTAAAATTGGTTTTGGTAAGTGTGGAATATTCGTAAATTATTAGTAAGAATTAAGTACTCCACTGCATGCTAATCTCAGAAAACTATGTTTTGTAAGAATATTATGGTTATATTTTACTCACCAAGTTACGAATTTTGCTAATAATTTAATATTTGCAAAGCAATTTCAGAACTATCATTATAGAAAGATCATGAGATTCTAAATTTAGTTAAATGTTTTTTTTAACTATTGCTATAAAATACCTCTTTCATCATTGGTGTTCTTTGAGTTTCTTTCATAAGTTTTTATATTGTGAATTAGAACCTACTTCTGAATAACCCTTGAAATGAAAATTGGAACATTGGGTAAAAATCATATTAGTGATTTATCACTAATTTCTTAAGTGTGTCATTACAACATTGAGAACTACTCTGAGTTTATCTGCTTGTTTAATTTCACTTTGGTAAGCCATTCCTCTTAAATACCTTATATTCGTAGTCTTCTTCAAATGTTGCCCCAATTCAGCATTTGGCAAAAGGATTTCCTACAGAATTACTAGAATATGAAATATAAAAAAAAAGCACATCAGCACATTTAGTATTTAGCTATCCTTTTGAGTCATGGGTGGTTAGAGCTGAGGGAGGTAGAATCCAGAAAAGCTAATTCAATTCCTAAGCTTGATTTGTTGATCAGTACTGAGAAGGACACTGTGACAGATACAGAGTTTATTGATGGCAGGTGTTAAATGAGTTGTTTTTCTTCCTTTTGAAGAGGAAATATGGTTCTATAATTGGTTTTGTTCAAACTATTTTTTTAATGTTTAATCAGGCAAGTTTAGCTTAAATTAGAGAAAGAGATGTTAAATCAAAGCAAACTTCAAAGTTTATGTAGATGAGAAATCCTTATTGTCTTTTTGGACCAAATCATTTTAAAACACAGGCTGTCCAGGATCCAATATCTGTGCCTGGGCTTCAGGAGGGCCATTGATGTTCCTAGTAATTATATGCCAAAGTTGGTCTGTGACTTTATTTCTCTAAGGATAAGAAAAACTATGGGTTTTTCTCTGTGATAAGAATTTATGAATATTTTAAGTGGACAACGAAAATTAGTATAGTAGTTTTCAAAAATCTGCCTTATAGATGATACTAACCTAGAATTCAGGTAAAATATACAATTTCTTTTAACATAATACGCTTTGTAATGAGTTGCCCCATTGTTCTTTTCTTACTACTGTTCCTTTTTTCCCTTTTTCTTTTGTAGGGCTGAGATGCTTCTCGACCAGTACCGAAAAAAGTCAAAGCTCTTCCGTACCACAGTTCTCCTGGCCCCGCTGGGAGATGATTTTCGCTACTGCGAACGCACAGAATGGGATCATCAGTTTAAGAATTACCAGCTGCTTTTTGATTATATGAATTCTCATCCTGAGTATAACGTTAAGGTAATGAGAAAATATTTAATTATGAAAGTGCATTTGAAGTTGAGGCCTCATTATTACGTGAGGCTAAAACACAGTTGCCTTAGTTTCTTGTTCCCATATCTCAATATTTACTTGAATATGTGGTCCTTATGTAAACCTGTAGTTCTTACAGAGGAGAATTCTCTAGTATTATAGTTGTGTTTCTGAAGTGATCCCTTTCTCCCCATTCCCATAGAAGTAAACAGGCATGAGTTTTAAGTGGCTGTAAACATGTAAGGCGTGAAGTTCATTTTTCAGTGATGTCCTGTTTTTCTACCGGCATTGAAAGTTTGTTTCTCTCCGACAGTTGCATCCTGGTGATTTAGTAGTGTGACTGGCAGATGCAGATGGACATGTCCTGAATTTTGCAAATGAATGTCTTGTGTCCAGAGAATACACTAGCATTTTTCTTAGATGAGAAGACTTCTAAAATCAATCAATTATTTGCCTGTAGTTCTCTTTTTTTCCCCTTGTGGAAAATTTAAAACGTACCCTAAAGTTTTGAGAACGACTCAAGTACCACCACCCCCCAACCTCACCCTGCCTTCCCAATATCCATGGCTCAATTCTAGGTCACTCTCTTCAGCTTCAGCTGTGTCTCACTCTCCCCTCCCCCTTCTCCCCGGGATGATTTTGGAGGAAACCTCAGATGTCATGTAGTTTCATCTGTAACCATTTCAGTATCTGTCTCTAAATGATAAGGACTTTACAAATGAAATCATAATGCCATTATTACATCACAAAATTAATAATTCAATAATATCATATATCCAGATAGATTCACATTTTCCTGATCCCATAAAAGCATTTTTTTTTAGCAGATGTTTCGTGAGTCACCATTCAAACAAGAGTGATATATTAGACTCTGTAAGAAAATTACCCAGTGTATTTATTATATTTATACACTAACCCATGAGACAGTAGAATATCTGTGAAAATACTGTAGAAAGGAAGAGAATGTGGCCTGTCATCAGCTTTCTAATTTCCTAAGGTGAGGTTTTTCTCTGTGATAAGAATTTATGAATATTTTAAATGGATAATGAAAATTAGCAAAGCAATTTTAAAAAATCTGCCTTATACATTATATGTAAGTGATGAATCACTAAATTTTATTCCTGAAATCATTATTACACTATATGCTAACTAACTTGGATTTAAATTTTAAAAAATCTGCCTTATAAATCATACCAACCTAGATTTCAGGTAAAATATACAACAGTTTCTTTTAACAAAATACACTTTTTATTTATTTAAAAAATATATATTTTTTAATATTTATTCATTTTTGAGAGACATAGTGTGAGCAGGGGAGAGGCAGACACGGAATCCGAAGCAGGCTACAGGCTCTGAACTGTTAGCAGAGCCCGACATGGAGCTTGAACACACGAACCGTGAGATCATGACCTGAGCCAAAGTCAGACGCCCAACCACCTATGCCACCCAGGTGCCCCAGCATAATACACGTTTTAATGAGTTGCTCCATTGTTCTTTTCTTAATACTATTCTTGTTTTCTCTTTTTCTTTCATAGGGCTGAGATGCTTCTGTTTAGGAAGCATATGTTACTGTTTAGAAGATTAGAAAGCTGATGATAGGCCACATGCTATGTCATGAGAATTCAAGTTTATTAAGTAAACTTAAATAGTATCAAACAGATAAACTTAAATAAAATATCAAGTATATTCAAGATATTTACAACTGACTCTCTACCAAAGTATGAACTCTGTGCATGGGGTCTGTGTTTAAATCATCTCCTTAATCTCCTCGAAGACAAAGCTCATATACGAACACTTGATTGGGAGATGGCATATGTATATGGGTATTTTATCCCTAAATACATCTTCCTAACGAATGTTCTTATGGTCTACAAAAGGATCTACCACCTGATTCTTCAGAATTAAGTCCTGATTTTAGTATTTTACCCATTTCCTCCTTTGTCCACTAGGGCAATTTTTAAAGTAATTAAAAATTGAAATATCACATACATAGGAGATACGCACAAATCCATATGTGTCAGAGAATTTCTTCAAATTAAAAAAATCCCATGCAATCACCATCCAGTTTAAGACATAGAACATTTATAGCATCCAGAAGAGTCCCTTAAATCCCCTTCAAATCATTGCCAACTCTTAACAAAAGTAAGCTTATTTTCCCTTCTGTCATCATGATTAGTGTTGTTTCTTTTTAAATTTCACAAGAAGGGGATCTTAAGTATCTGTTATTTT